>NC_136931.1:29537256-30812256 GCF_949752795.1 Hyperoodon ampullatus | reverse complement strand
GATGGATTTCAGTGTTTTTAAATTACTAGCTCATAGTGTAGACTTAAAGCCTTAGCTGTAGTCTTTCTTCTCCTTCTGTATCAAAACTCAAATGTTTATCCACAATATGCTCAGGTTAGGCTATTAAGAAAGCCTTGTTGTTGGTTGTCTGCAAACAATAAATCTGGGCATTTTTGACCTTCATTCCACAACTTGACTTCAATATCTGCTAATTCCTTTTTATACAACAAATTGCATCAATCACATTCGCATTTAACCGACTGCCGCTCAAATTGTTTTTGTTCTCTTTCATAAGTTCCTTCTCCAGATTAAATGCCGTCCCACTGAACGAACTGCTCTTGGCTGAAGTGGGAAAGCGTGATTTGATTAGTATAGATTCTGGAATTGGGTAAGTACTGTATCCGTGTCCTCTCTAGAAAAGAGGTGACGTGTCATGGGATATTAAGAATGACCATTTAATGTAAAAACTCAGAGAATACATGAGTTAAATGGAGAAAATGAGAGAAAGCTTTTAAGCGTTCTCCCAAGACAGATTGCAGAATAATATTATTGTACACGGAAGAGACGCTGAGGGGCACCATCTCAGGAGGCCATTATGGAAGTGGGGTTTTTAAAGTCATTATGGCAAAAAGCATTTCAGAGCTTCAGCAAGAGAGCGGCATCACATAATGAATTTTCAATAGAGAACTGGCGATTCAGTTAGATTACAATATGAACAGAAAACTTCCTGTCACATGATTTTAATCTGCCACTCTGACAAATGGCTCAAGGAGGGATCCCCATTTCCGTTGTGAGCAATAGAAGTGAGTGAGAGGGCATGAGAGTCACCGGACAACGTTTTCCATTAGGTATCCTCTGATCCAAGGATTCAACAAACACCCCTTAACCCAAGCTCCATGATTCACCTGAAAGACACCTATTTCTAAGGGTCAGACATTGAACTTGAGGCGCTACATAAATCACCTCTCATTCCAGTGAAACCATCTTTACAAAGACAGCAGCCAGCTCCAAGGCCATAGTTTACTAATTTGATTTTTTGAAATATTGCATTAAAATGTTATTTACCTTGGGCTTCCCTGGTGGCACAGGGGTTGAGAGTCCACCTGCCGATGCAGGGGACGCGGGTTCGTGCCCCGGTCCGGGAAGATCCCACATGCCGCGGAGAGGCTGGGCCCATGAGCCATGGCCGCTGAGCCTGCACGTCCGGAGCCTGTGCTCTGCAATGGGAGAGGCCGCGGCAGTGAGAGGCCCGCGTACGGCAAAAAAAATTTAAAAAATAAATAAAATAAAATATTATTTATCTTGATTGGGCTGAGGTTTTGGGGCCCCACCTTCAACTTTGCTCCCAACATGAATGTCTCGGTCGCCTCATCCTAGTTCAGGCCCTGCTGCCCATAAAACGGCTAAGTAGGCAATATTATCCCCAGTTCACAGTCTAGGAAGCTGAGGTTCCAAGAGATTTCATAACTCAGGTTCATGGTTTGTAAACAGTGGAGTTGAGATGCAAATCTAGCCAGTCTGACTCAAATTTCCAGAAACTTTCTACTTGACCATGCTGTGTGTGTGTGTGTGTGTGTGTGCGTGCGCGCGCATGCATGCGCGTGTGTGCATAGTTAAATCTTTCTATCCAGAATCATCACCCCAATTATAGAGCTCTTTATAGAGTTCCAAAATGCTGTATGCCTTACCGCCTAATCTGGGGACAAGGGAGCTATCTATTTCACTTTTAAAAGCTATTTCATATTCACCAAGAGGAAATGTTCTATCTTGACCTCTAAGAACTGAGGTACCCATTTGTACTGGCATCCTGAAAAGTCCACCTTAAAAGGCATTCTCCATGATTTAAAATACTGTTTCAGGAAGGTTCATGAAGGGACCAAAACTTGGCAGTGATGGTTGGCCCCCGGAATCAGTACTGTTTCACTAGGGGTCGAAGAGATGTGCTTTTCACTGTACACCCTGTTATGCTTTTCTGAAAAATTGAGATATAATCGAAATATAACATTCTATTAGTTTCAGATGTATAACACAATGATTCAAGATATGTGCATATTAGAAAACGATCACAAGAAGAAGTCAACATCCATCACAGAATAGCTACAAAGTTATTTTTCTTGTGATGAGAACTTCTAAGATTCATTCCCTTAGCAGCTTTCAACTATCTAACACAGCGTTATTAACTATTGTCACCATGCCGTACATTACATCCTCAGGACTTATTTATCTTATAACTAGAAATTTCTACCTTTTGACCCCCTTTGACGCCCTTCACCCATTTCACCCACTCCCCAAACCCCCTCTGGCAACCACTAATCTGTTCTCTATCCATGAGTTTTGTTTTCTGGGGTTTTTTAGATTCCACATATAAGTGAGATCATGCAGTATTTGTCTTTCTCTGTCTGACTTATTCCACTTAGCATAATGCACTCAAGGTCCATCCATGTTGTCACAAATAGCAGGATTTCCTTCTTTTTTGTGGCTAATATTCCATTGCCCATTCATATCAATGGAGTAATATTCGTTTATCCATTCATCTATCCATGGACACTTAGGTTGTTTCCACCTCTTGGCTCCTGTAAATAATGCTGCATGAACATAGGGAGGGGGTGGGGCACAGATATCTTTTCAAGTTAGTGTCGTGGTTCCCTTTCAGTAAATACCCAGAAGTGGAATTGTACCCTGTTGTGCTTTAAAATTTTGTAGCGTGGGTATGAATTAAGTATTTAAATCAAGACAAAACAAAAGTTTGGGGAGGGTATGGATTAACAGGCCTTTCATACCCTGTTTATATCTGACCTGGAGACCCCCCTCCTGGGAGAGCATCCCATACTCAGTGTTGGAGCCAGCAATGTCGGCAAAAGCAAAACATGGGAGATACCAGCAGGAAAAGATAGCCAGTACCTTATGCAGTATTATGCAGCTGTTACAATGATGAACTAGACCCAGTGGTGTTGATGGTGGGGGGATCTATAAGATAAATTGTTCACTTTGAAAAGTCAAGAGTCGGGCTTCCCTGGTGGCGCAGTGGTTGAGTCCGCCTGCCGATACAGGGGACACGGGTTCGTGCCCCAGTCAGGGAGGATCCCACATGCCATGGAGCGGCTGGGCCCGTGAGCCATGGCCGGTGAGCCTGTGCATCCGGAGCCTGTGCTCCGTAACAGGAGAGGCCACAACAGTGAGAGGCCCGCGTACTACAAAAAAAAAAAAAAAAAAAAGTCAAGAGTCATAACAGTGTGTGTTGTAGAATTATTTTTAAAAGGATAGATGTATGTGTATATATGCTTTGCATGCTTATACATGCAAGGAAGAGTTTTAGGCATCTATGAAGTTGATGAAACTGGCTATCACTGGAGAGAGGGACTGGGAATTTCAGATGGAAAAAAAAATCCTTAATTGTCCTTTTATGCCCTTCTATATTTTCCAAATTTCTACTATGAGCTGGTGTCATTTTATTACAGATTTTTAAGTCTCTGGTGATTTTAATTTTCTTAATTACACCTTTATGTGTCATCTAAATGTTTTTAAACATATTTCATTTATCATCTGAAAATGGTGTTCAAAACTGTTATAGTCCATAACACTTAATGAAGTACATTGCACAGATTTTTAAAAGAACAGCTTTATTCAGAAATATTGAACATACCATAAAATTCATCCATTTAAAGCATATTCACAGTGTTGTGCAATCATCATGGCAATCCAACTTTAGAACATTTTCATCACCCCCAAAAGAAATTTCATACTCATTAGTAGTCACTCCCCATCCCCCAACCACCACCCACAGCTCTGGGCAACCACTGATCTACTCACTGTCTCTATAGATTTGCCTATTCTGGACATTGCAGAGAAATGGAATTACACTATACATTATGTTTTGTGGTTGGCTGCTTTTACTTAACATGCTTTCAAGGTCCATTCATGTTGTGTGTGTGTCAGTATATCATTCCTTTTTTATGGCTGCATAATATTCCATTGTGTGGCTATTTAATCAGTTGGTAGACATTTGGGTTATTTTCACATTTTGGCTACTATGAATAATGCTGCGATGAGCATTCACCTAAGAGTTTTTGGATGGAATTGCTAGGTCGTATGGTAACTCTAGGTTTGGCATTTTGAGGAACTGCCAAATTGTTTTGCAAAGCAGCTGCATCGTTTTACAGTCCAAATCCCACTCACTCCATATCCTTGCTGACACTTGTTCGTAAATTTTTTTTTTTTTTTTTTTTTTTTGCGGTACACGGGCCTCTCACTGTTGTGGTCTCTCCCGTTGCGGAGCACAGGCTCCGGACGCGCAGGCTTGGCGGCCATGGCTCATGGGCCCAGCCGCTCCGCAGCATGTGGGATCTTCCCAGACTGGGGCACGAACCCGTGTCCCCTGCATCGGCAGGCAGACTCTCAACCGCTGTGCCACCAGAGAAGCCCGTTCATAACTTTTTAATAGAGGTGTGTTTCTAAATATTATGTAAATACATCCTTACTGTGAAAAATTCTAAGCAAACCTTAATTCCACAGAACTGAGTGGGAAAATTCCCTCTTCACTATCCTCTCCATCCTGCTTTCCTCCTTAGAGGTAAGAGCAGTGTTTGGCAGCCAGTAATGGCTCCATACTCTTAGCCATCTTTTGTATGCACGCTTCCAGTAACTTTCTGCATTCTTCTTCAGATATATGTACAGATAAATATAGCTCCCCTGTTTTTACGTTAGTGTGAGAGTACTACACATACTATTTTATGGTTTTCCCTTGTCATTTTATACTGGCTCTTGGAGTTGTTGTCGCTGTTGATTTTCTGGCCGCACTGTGTGGCATGTGGGATCCTAGCTCTCTGTCCAGGGATGAAACCCGTTCCCCCTGCCTTGGAAGCATGGAGTCTTATCCACTGGGCTGCCAGTGAAGTCTTCTTGGAGATTATTTAATACATAATTTTTTTAAAAATATTTATTTATTTGGCTGCATCAGGTCTTAATTGCTGGATGCGGGATCTTTCTTTGCAGTGTGCAGGCTCTTCAGTGCAGCGCTCAGGCTCTGTGTTGCAGTGCTCAGGCTTCTCTCTAGTTGTGGCCCATGGGCTCCAGAGTGTGCGGGCTCAGTAGTTGCGGCATGCGGGCTTAGTTGCCCCGCGGCATGTGGGGTCTTAGTTCCCCGACCAGGGATGGAACTGCGTCCCCTGCATTGGAAGGCGGATTCTTAACCACTGGACCACCAGAGAAGTCCCTAATACATAATTTTTTAATCACCTAGGTTTTTGTAAACGTCCCTTTACTCCTCTCCCAGAACATAGAGGCTAAATTTGTTCAACAGAGCCTGCCTGGCTTACTTTATACCCTAGCAGGTTGCCAAGAGGCCTGCAATTTCCTTAATGCTCCTGTTCCTACCCTGGCTATGGTACAATGTTCTTAAAGGTTCTTGATGGTTGTAGAGTTAAGTTTACTGAGAGTAAATTCTGAGTCTGCCATTTACAGGTTCTGTGGCTCTGAGTCTTTGTGCCTCAGTTTCCTCATTTATAAAATGGTGATAAAAATAACACCTCTAGGGTGGTTGCTAAGATTGAATCAGATAATAGAAGGAGAGTGTACAACCGTGTCTGGCACCCAGTAATGACTCCACACTGTCAGCCATATACACGGTCTAGAAGCACAGGCTGGCAGAGAAGCCAGCTTCTTTAGTGTAATTCCCTCTGCCGTTAGGCCATCTGGCCACTAAATCAGTTCCATGTGTGTTCATCAGGGGCTCCCAGCCCAGGGAATTAAGATCTGAGCCTTGGGGAGTTGGGTAGGGCCACACCCTTGAGCCTTACTCTTTTGATTGAAATAAAATTGCAAAATGAATGATAATCACAAGAGCAGATCATTATCCATCGTATGCAAGCTGGGCCATCACGAAGGATATTGATATAGCCACAAAAATGAGCCCAGGTCCAGAGGCCAATCTCCTGAAAGAAGCCAGTCTGGGGAAGAGTGCGAACTGCCATCACAATTGAAAACATCACCGCTCGCACTAGGATCCGACAAGTTCTGATGCTTTGCTGCCATCACTGCTCCAGAGCAAAGGAGAGGCTGATCTGTGAGCACTCACTGGTGAAAAATAGTGGCCAATTGGTTCTCTGTTGACACTTCTCATCCCTTGGATTTAACCGAACCCCACTTACTTTATTTTGGGCAGATTCATCTATGAATGGTGATTACTGGGCCCTGTAAAAGAGTTCAATAAATATTTGTTGAATAGTGTAGAATCAACTGGACTTTTATTTACTCTTTAATTCCCAAAGCTAAGTGCTAGTCCCTTTGTAAACACTACTTTGATATGCTAAAGAGTCTGAAACAGTAAGTTTGAAACTGGATATGTCAACATGGGAAGTTATGAATTTGCTGATCATTAACGAGTAGGAATTGGTTGACAAATATGACTCATGACGACTATAGGGCTTGGTTGGAAAAAAGAAGCCGCATTCAGCTCTGGCTGACTGACTCCATCTTCTTCTGTGACTGATCTGAACGCTGGGTCCTATGCATCTCTTAGGGAAGACTCTTCAACAGCCAGGGTACTGGGTTTCCCCTCCTGGCTCCGATTTTTTCAGGGAAGCTTTTGCTTAGTTTGCCAGTGCAAACCCTTTTGGGAGCCCATGAAAAGCTGTACGTTCACGTGATTTCTATACTCTTTCATCCCTATTTCAAAACAGAACTAAATTTTGTTTGTTTTTGCCTGAATTAAAATGTGCCCTAATTCACTTTGCTGGTTATCATACATTAAAAATCAAAAGCACTTTCCTGCTGTTTAAAAAAAAGGCCAAGAGAAGAGAAGAAACTTAATAGCAAGATCAAGTTCCGACTGTTATAGTTATTCATTTGCTGTAAGATAATCAGGCTATCAATTTCACAGAACCGTGAAAGCATACAGCTAAAGGAGGGGAGAAAGAAAGCTGCCTTATATAAATTCCATCGTACCTCCTGAGCAGCCTATGGAAAGAGAAAGTAGCAATCCTCTGTCAATCAGGATAGGCTAGGTTATGAGGCAGTAACAAACAACCACAAAATCTCAGCAAAAAAGTTGATTTCATACTCATGCTACATATCGAACTCATGTCAGCATGGGACTCTGCCCACGGTTGTCAGTCACAGACCCACCGCAGTTGTGGGAAGAGAACACGGGAAGCAAGGATTGTACTGGTTGTTACATTTTTCTGCCAGAAGTCAACTTCTGCTCACATTTCACTGGCCACAAAAAGCCACATGGCCAGCCTAACTTCAAAGGAGGCAAGGAAATACAGTCCTTTCTTGAATCAGGAAGGAGGAGAGGTGGAAATATTTGTTGAACAGCAGAAGTGACTATCACAGATCCCAAGTCTACAGAACTCAACACAAAAGAGTCTGTAGAACCTCCACGAATGGAAGCTGGCCTCCAGGAGAAGGAAAGCTGATTGCGGGACACAGCCTCCCGAGCTTACCTCCTTGCAACTTCTTTCTTGCGCCAAAATCTCCTCTTCCCCTCCTTCTCCTCTTCCCCTCCTTCTCCTCTTCCCCTCCTTCTCCTCTTCCCAGCTCTTTATCCTCTTACCCCGTCTATTTCCAAGGGTGCAGAACACTTTTCAGCTTGGGGTGGGGAAGCGAGAGGGGATCTGGCTCATGTCAACCTGAGTGTCTCCTACTGCGGAATGAAGAGCTTGAACACCCCAAGTCTCTTCACCTCCTCTGACCTCCTGGAGGTTAAAACCACAAACTTTGAGTTATCTATCTGTGTAAGGATTGATACTGAGAGTATGTAAAGTACTCCTCTGACTCAAAATCAAACAGACAAACAACGAAATACCTTTTAAAAGACAAAGATTTGAACAGATGGCTTACAAAGGAAAGGGAATTTGTGAATGCCCATGAACACACGAAAAAGGGCTCAACATCATCAGTCATCAGGAAAATACAAATGGAAAGCCACCTTGAGCTACCACTACACACCCATCAGAATGGTTAAAACTTGAAAAACCACAACACTGAAAGTTGGCAAGGATGTGGAAAAACTATCACTCACATACGTTGTTGATAGGAATGTAAAATGTTACAATCCCTTTGGGGAAAGTGAGGTGGGTTTTTATATAACGGAACACTCAGCTATCCCGTGGCCCAGCAACCCAGTCCTGGGTAGTTACACAAGAGAAATACAAGCATATGTCCACCAAAAGCTAAGTCCTTAACGATCATTTATCTGTTACAAATGGGCGCAGCCATTTAATTCATAATCGTCCAAAATCTGGGAACAGTCTAGATGGTCATAAACGAGAGAATGGATAAACAAACTGAGGTACAGTCTTATGATGGAATTCAGCAATAAAAGGGATTGCTGGAATACGTGCAATGCCATGGATGCATCTCAAAAACATGACGTATGGTGAAAAGCCTTACACCTACGTATACACATACGTTATGAGTGCATTTTTAAAAAAACGTTCTAGAACAGGCTAAATTCATTCATGATTGAAAACAGAATTGGAAGAGTTAGCTGCTTCTGTGGTATAGACTGGAAGACCTGGGAGGGAACTTTAGTGGGAGATGGTAATGTGGTCTATTTTGATAGGGGGCATGTGTTACAAAGGTATACACATTTGCAAAACTCACGTACTGGCATTCTTAAGGTTTACACATTTCCTGGATGTAAATTGTATTTAAAAAATGCTGTGAACAAATATTAAACCCTAGTGACTGATGTGCAGGCTGATATGCTTAGGGACAAAGTGTACTGATGTCTGCAATTTACTAAGAAATGAACACACACACACAAAGAAATGAACACACACAAAAGTAAATTAAATGGATTGATGGTTGGATAGAGGATGGATATGTGATAAAGCAAGGATAGCAAAACAGTAACTGTAGAATCTAGGTGGTGGGTATATGGATGTTTGCACATTATTCCTTCAGCCCTTTCGCATGGAAGAAAGAAAAGCCCACAGGTTCTGGAGCCCAGCCCTGCTGGGTCCTAGGCCAAGGTCCTTCACTTTTCTTTCTGTGTGACCTTGGACAAGTTTCTTAAAACTTCTGGCCCCGGGGTTTTCTCGAAAGCACCAACCTCCTAGGGAGATCCAGCTTGTAAAATACTCATTCCTTTATAAATGCCCAGGATATATCAGCTATTGTGATTTTAATTATTATTCCCCATGTCTGCTCTTCGTTCTTTATCTGGTTTTCTGAGGATGAATCAGGAGCCTGTGTTCACTTAGCATGAAGCCTGGCACACAGTAGGTGTTCAGGAAGTGTGTGCAGAACAGAATAGATGGGGCTGCCCCGTCATGACAAGTACCTCTGAATCCTCCTCACTACCCACCAGAGAGGGACTCACAGGATACAACCAAAACAGGCACTGGGTCTCACCGAAGGGCATTTCCCAGGTGTGAGGGCTCTGGATCTTTCAGAGAAAGGAAAATCCAAGAGCATTTTCTTTCATTCTTTTCCTCTTTGGGGCCCCTACTGCTCTGTTGCTTAGTTTTCTGATGGGTAGTTCTCACTAGGGGCGACCTGGCCTCTGCCAACCCTCCCACTCCTCACCCACCTTGGGGACATCTGGCAATGTCTGAAGTCATTTTTGGGTGTCACACTGAGGAGGTGATGGTTTGCTACCAGCATCTAGTGGATAGAGGCCAGGGATGCTGCTAAACCTCCTACAAGGCACGGAACTGCCCTACCGCACAACAGAAAATGAGCCAGCAAAAATGTCAAGAGTGCGAGGCTGAAGAACTCTGAGGTGATTGAAAAGAAAAACTGGACAGAGTGGCCTAGCCAACATCTTTCATCTGGCAGTCGTTTCCTGAGCGTCACATGGCAGACCCGAGTCCACTTGGGTAAGGAGAACCACGGACCCTGGCCCGGTGGCAGCCATGAACGTGGCGAAGCCTGCATAGGGCTCTTTCCCATCCTCCCTTCCCTCCTTCTTTGCATCCTAGAAACACAACGGCGCTTTAGATGTTCGTGGGGTAACACTCCAGAACTCTGTGCCTCTTCTACTTTTCTCAAAGCTGTAATGAGGATGCCCAAGAATGTCTCACTGATTCATGTAATAGATTTATTTAATATGCCCATTACCCTGAGGCCCTGCGGGAGAGAGAGGCCAGGGGCAGCCGAGGACAGGGCACGTGGCTGTAAAAACCACAGCTACATTAAATGCAATCGAATGGCTCAACTCTGTCCCAGACCCACATTAAAGGAAGCGTGTCATAACCCTTGTGTCACAACATCCGATTTAGAGGGGGTGTCTAGAAATGGAGAGCGGGACCCGGGCCAGCCTGCCATCCTGCAGTTTCCTGTGAGCTGTGCTGGGAAGGCCCCCAAAAGGTTTCTCTGGTCCAAATCTCTGCCCCCGACCCAAGCCACAGTGCCAGCCATCCCACCACTAGATTCATTCTTGTGGGTTAAGCATTGTTCTCTCTACTCAGTACTCTTTCAAAGTATAAACATCCTCAGAAAAACAGTCATTCATCAACACACTCCTGAGACTGTGTTCAGTGGTGGTGAAATGCAAGGATGTTAGAACCAGACGGGTCCCTCAGTTTGAGCCTGAGCCCTGTCGTTCAGTAGCTGTGTGATCTTGGATGAGTGACTGAACCTCTCTGAGCCTCAGTTTCCTCATCTATAAAATGGGGATGGTAACGGTCCTTACTCTCAGGGCTCCTCTGCGGGTTAAATGTGAATAAAGCTAATAAAGCTCTAAATACAGTGCCAAACTCCTAGGAAGCTCTCAAGGAGAATTATTAGCATGCCAATACTAGTAGTGGTAATAATAGCACAGGGGGTGGGTACAAAGGTGAATGAGCCTTTGTTACAGTCTAGCAGGGAGGCCGAGATTCACTTGCAAATAGCTCTAATGCAAAGTAGAGAGCGGCCCGTGGTCTGAGAGATGTATAAACAGCAGGGAGAGAGGCCAAGGATTCAGAGGGGCCCGTGTGAAGCCAAAAAGACTTTCCGGAGGAAATTGCATTTGAGCTGTGCCTTAGAGGATGCGCTTGTGGTTTGGATGGGTGGGAGCACAGGATAAAAGCGCTGCCAAGAGCTGGGTGCCGTTGGATCTGGGCCAGGGCTGGCTGCCACATTCAGTGGGCAAGCATTCACTGCACCGGGATGCCAACAGAGGGGCCAGAGGGGGCCGGCGACCAACAGCACAGCGCTCACAAGCCTTGTCCCTTCTGGCCTGAAGCTGCCCACGGGGGGCCCTTTTTTCTAATCCTTGGAGTCTTGGACTAAGTCTTGGCCCAAGGCAAGAGGCTCGCTGAGGAAACATCAGGAAAGCTGTTCCAGATGGGCGGATCAGAGTGGACCTGGGAAGTTCTGCTGAGGGTACACTTAGGAAGGCCTAGAGCGATGGACACATATTAAATGACCAGGACCCCATACCATGGCACGGGCCCCGGCATTCCACAGTCCTGAGTTTAAATCCCTGAGTGGCCACTTGTGAGCTGTGTGACTTTGAACAGATCATTGCACCTCTCTGGGCTTCGACTACCCCTGTGCTAAATGGGGAAAATAAGTCCTGGCTCATGGGATATTTGGGGGATTAAATGAGATAGTGCTTGTTGAGCCTTAAGTGTGGTACCAGGCACAGAACAAGTGCCCCACAGAAGTTATCTTTTATATGTACGATATAACAATAACCTCTTGGTACCATGTGTTGATCACATACGCTATCCATTATCAGGATGCTAATCAGACAAGTGACCCCAAGAAACTGAGGACTAGGAGGGCACTGGTGCCTTGTGGGAAGGGACACAGAGAGACGGTAGGTAGCAGTGACAGCGAGGCAAATGTCTTCTTGAGGGTGCCAGAGCCCCTTGGTCTCCTGGACAGCTGACCCAGGGCATGTCTGGCCTCGGGACTTACAGGGAAGCTTCAGAGCACAGAGAGGGTGTCTGTTCATGGTCTGGGTGCAGGTGGGGCCCCAGCTGGGTTCCCAGAGCACAGCTCAGGGCCTGACATTTCCAAGGTCTCCATAAATATTTGTGAAAGAGGAAAAGAATGAGGAAGATGGCAAGAGGCTGTCAAGAGAAACCCCGATACCAGATTCAGCCATCGTGTGGGCCCGGGGGTGCTGTGCACAGCTGCAGTCAATGTGCTCATAACACATACGTGTGCAAGCACGCACTCAGGCACACCACGCACAGACACACAAACACACACGTCCCGAGTTCACACGTAGCTCACACACACACACAGACACATATATCCCCAGATATTACACAATGCCCTTATTCAAATGCATTCACAGGTATACAGACATTCACATTAACACAGGCACATTGTTAGATACAGTCAAATTTTCCCAGTCTCCATATACAGACATCTACTCACATACATGCACAAATACACACACAGCCCCCGCATTCCAACACACAGGCGCACATATAGTATGTGGATACACAGTCTCCTTGTTCACACACATGGGGGCACATTCCCAAGTCTACACACATCCCCACGCATATACTCACTGCATAGATGGATTCACGATTCCCCTGTTCATAGACATACAGACACACGCATTCACAGAGACACCCTTAGGTCCTCACGTTCCACCCAGATCCACATATCCACACAGACCACATACGTTCACAGATATACACACATTTCCCCCACCGCCAGACATACATCATAAGTCATATGTATTCACAGAAACACACTCATAAATATATTTAACTTCCCTATCTAGACGCAAACAGATACACACACGTTCATAGATATACACATACAGATACACATATATTCTCCCAAGTTCTTACACAACACACACATCCACAGATATACACACATGTCCCCCGCATTCACACACACACGTTTACTGATAAATACACAATTGGACACAGGCACCCACATCCCTCCACATCCACACTATCACACATTCATCGTTACATCTGCTTGTCCATACCTTCACACCCATACACACCTGCTAAGTTCTGAACCATTAAACAAATTCAAAGCTCTTGGCACGTCCCAGCTTTGTCACTAACACCTCCAAGCTTTCTCCCATTACTTTTCAGGAAGGAGGCACCCGCATCACATGACAGAAACGCCAGCTGCCTTCTCCTCCCTTCCCTGCTCGGGAAGATGCTCCCATTCCCCGGGGGCCCTGGGAGAAGCCTGGAACGTCCTGGGTCCTGGGTGTAGAGCTGCCACACTGTGTTTCCTTAGCCCCTTGACAAGCTTTTGATGGATGGCATTTGATCAAAATGTACCCTCCACTGATACTCTGCTGCCGCCTGCACAAGCACCCACATCCCCGCCTCCCAGATGAAAACGTGGGACACCCACTCCTCTCTCCACTCACCTCAGGCCTCCAAACTCCAGATGAGAAACCACCTTTTTGCACTCAATTATAACAAGCTGCCTTAACCATAAATTAAGTTATAATGCCTTTGCCCACCAGATGAGCTGGCAAGGCACCCCTTGCCCTTGTCATAAATTAACTCCTTGATCAAATTTTAAATGAATTATAAAAGTTGAAAATTAAATCTGGCTAAATTAGGGCCTTCCCCTGGTGTTTTAATGAAGCAGGAGCCACTAGTGGCTTAGGGCAGAGCTGTGACAGCTCCAGCCCAAACTTCAGCTGCAGACTTCTGCCAGCTGCTGAGGTGGAGTAGCTATTCTCAGCTCTCGACCTGACAGTGGATGACTCCTCTACATGGGATGGGCATATGTATTTTTACTTATTTATTTTTAACTCTTTATGATGGAAAAAATTCCAACATACACAGAAGTAGAGAGACTAGTAAGATGAAACCCCACGCACCATCACTCAGTTTCAACATAAAAATATTTTTAGATATGAAACCAATATACCCTCTACAGGGTAATCAAAGATACCTACCTGCCAGTCTTTCTGTGGTTTCCTCCCATCTGTGAATTTACTGCTTTAGGAGAAGGAAAAAATAAAGAGATCACCAACCAACTTTGCGTTTTAAACTAGACTCTTTTGAGTGTGTGGAGAGACAATGATCCTTGTTGGAGAAAAAAGAGGCACTCCAGACTCCCCTCTGTGTATCAAGAGCTGGCTTGGAGGTGTGAACCTAGAGCTTTATATACACATAGCCTAGAGGGAATGGGGTTGATGATGTCACAGAGTTTCCCACCTGACAGGAAGCATGAACATCCCTTCAGCTGCTTGGGGTTGACCCAGTATGGTCACGCCCAACCTGGAACAACAGGATCCAAGGACATTGTCAAGGTGAAGAGCCATGAGCAGAGCCCCTGCTTGCCCATAGCCAACGCAAGGGGACCCCAAATTCCCACATGCCAGACTGAAGGGATAGAGAAGTTGTGGGAAAGAGTGAGCCAGGAGAAACTGGGGCTTAAGGTGGGCCAGCCCCAGAGAGTGGGCTTCATACCTAGAGGCCATGATCAAAGGCCTCAGCAGTGGGCTTCATAACTAGAGGCCATGATCAAAGGGCTCAAGCTCAATGTCTCTCAGACCAGAAGGAATGGGCCACACCACTAGATACTAAGTCACTATGCAGTGGACTCTAGGGCTCCTTAGTGAGGCCCCAGAGAATAACCCAAGTGTCATTTGCCCTTTCTCTTGGCTGCCATGTGGGTATGCATTTGCCCTTTCTCTTGGCTGCCATGTGGGTATGCAAGCTTCCCCTGTACCCCAACGCCATATTGGAAATGACAAAGGAGAAGAATGATTGTTGGAGAGGGAGGAAACAGCTCTGTCAAGAACTTTAAATAGATTTTCTATTTACCCCAAAAGAGACTCTCTTAAACCCAGAAGACACCGGGATTAATGAGAAGAGGCGCCCTACGGAAAGATGAAGCCAGTTATAGAAAATATATAAAGTGACATTTTTTAATATGTCTGAGTTTTAGTGTGTAGACTTTAATTACGCTGTTTAAGGTCACAGAAGAGCACAGGACACTTACAGTTTGCTGATCTTAAACAAAGCTCAAGGTGCATATTTTCTTGTTTCCCCTTGACCTGAAGTAGTTATGGCGATTTAACAGAGGTCAATGGTATTCTGGGCGGAGAAGCCTAGACGGTTGCTGTTACTACGATTTCGTGGAGGCAAGAACCACAGGAAGCACCGAGCTGATCTCCCTGTGTTCTGCGGCTGCTTCCCACTATCTATCTACCTTACGTTTCGGATGGGGAGGGTGGGAGGGAGGGAGATGCATGAGGGAAGGGATGTGGGAACAGATATATATGTATGACTGATTCACTTTGTTATAAAGCAGAAACTAATAAAAAAAATAAATAAACAACAACAACAACAAAAAAAAAAAAAAAAAAAAGAACCACAGGAGATGGCAGGGGGCGGTGGTCACTGTTCTTGAAACATCTGAATTAAAGTCCAAAGGGCTCTCATTCTCTATGAGGTACCTAGTGTCCCAGGGAAGGCTTATTGGTGGGATTTTCCCCAAAGAATCTTTCTTCCTTGCCCTCTTCCTCCCCTCCCCGCCTTGCATGAGGAACGTTGAAGGGAAGAAAAAATAGTGTCTGGGTGAAGAGCCAGAGGCACCTCAAAGCAAGCAAGCAAGATGCTGGGAGACAGGCTATTTTAAATTCGCTTAATTTTGAATGTAAACAGATTCAAATCAGAGATAGGGAGGGACGAATATTGGACCCCAAATCCAGAACTCCCCCATTTTAAAGGAGAAGGTATCGAGATCACCAGTTGTCTATCCCTCACATTCCAAGCAGCTCACCACTCCTCAGAGGTGAGCAACCAAGTTATCTCAGGCCATCAATCTGAGGTGCCGTGGAAGACAGAATCCAGGGAATTGTGACACCAAATGTGCTCCTGATAGCAGTAGCTCTAATTATCCAGAGCTGGCTTGCAGAGGTGCCAGGGCTGACTAGCCACTCAGACCAATGAGACAGAGAGTGGCAGGAGGGTTATTTAGATTTCTGCAAAAAGCCCCCCTCGATCAGGCTTTCAAGATAATTAGGAAGCAGAAGGACAATTCATTAACAGCCTAAGTTGATGTAGCACCAGCCTTGCCTGCGTCCCAGGGCTGTTTCTGCCTCTACTTGCATTGCCCTTTCATTTCTGGACAAAGGGAATGTAGTGCTTTTTTCAGACCTGTTGACTGTGGCCCATACACTA
Source organism: Hyperoodon ampullatus (assembly GCF_949752795.1). Taxonomy (NCBI): domain Eukaryota; kingdom Metazoa; phylum Chordata; class Mammalia; order Artiodactyla; family Ziphiidae; genus Hyperoodon; species Hyperoodon ampullatus. The sequence continues at coordinate 30,796,189 of NC_136931.1, read as the reverse complement.
AGAAATACATTTTATATTGCAGTGTGGTACACACACACACCCCACACACACCTCTGCAACAAAGTTGCACAATTATACTGACCTTCCTCTCTGCAATGCACTCCGACACTTTTTTTCTATACTATTCTATTCCATAATTCTTTAATGCTGGTCATCACTAAATTGAATTTGCCACCCACTAACGGGCTGCAACTGAAAAATACTGGTCTGTAAGTAGCATCTGTTTGTCTTGATATTTCATTTCCACCCAGAGAGTTTCTAGATAGGCAATTTGTTTGGGATTTTACACTTTGATTATTTTAAGCTCCTTATTTCGGAGATCCGAGACACCTAGCTATTTTGCAGGACTCTTGGGATTGAGTTATTGCTATTATTATCAGCAGCAGTCTTGCAGTTATGAATAGGCCCATGATTTCTGGTGACCAGGGCAGTAGGGATACAAATAACAATTTCTGGTCAGCTAAACAGAACTTGTGGAATTTCCAAAGAGCAAGTTCTTTTCCTGGGTTCATTCACAAGCTTTATCTTTCTGGAAACACAGGCATTACAAAAAGCCTGACATATCCCAGGAAAATTAGATTGGTACACCTATCAAAATACTTGAATCCTAGATTGACCCACTAGCTGCGTGACCTTGGGCAAGTCCTTGATCCGCTGTGGTGGACACCATGGGTTACCTAGATCAGCGCTGGTTCCCCACATGCTCTTCTTGGCTGTCTCCCTCTATGCAGCTGGGAAGCTGATTACTCCCTCTCCCAGCATGCTTTTCAGCCAGAGGTGGCCACGGGACTCAGCTCTGGTCCGTGAAATGTAAGCAGAAGTCTAATGAGAAGAGCGTGTATCCGAGAGAGAGCTTTGATTGCCTGGTAAAAACTACAGGGGTAACTGGTGCCAAGCCTGTTCTCCATTCTTCCTGCTTTGAGTGGATGATCTGGAGAGCTGCAGAAACCCGATAAGAACCATGTGGTGACACGCATGAAGATGACAGCCAGCCCAGTAGGGGTGACAGAGAAGAGGCATAGGACCAAGGTTTCTGGTGGCATCTTGAGCACATAAACATCAGCTACTGCCAGCCCCTGGATTTCTGGTTATTTGAGAAAAAGAAATGTCTGTTTATTTAAGGAACTGTTGGATTTTCTGTTTCTTGGAGCCAAATACCTTCCTCGTGAGTACAGCCTCTCTGGGCAATGTCAAACAAGGACATCATGTCCCCAGTCCTTCTTTCCCACAGACATGCTGTGAGGGTCAAAAAGAGGATTTCTCAACCTCATCCCTATTGGCATTTGGGGGCAGATAATTCTTTGCTGGGGAGCTGTTCTGTGCACTGCTGGATGTTTCACAGCATCCCTGGCCTCCACACAGTAGATGCCAGGACAACTCCCCCCCGTGTTGTAACAACCCAAAATGTCTTCAGACATCACCAAATACCACCTGGGGGATAAAAATGTCCCTGGTCGAGACCCACTGATCAAAAGTAATGATGGCTGTGGCTGCCCTTTAAAGGTTAATATTTCCATGAGAGTGGAAAACATTAACATCAGTGTATGGTATTTCCTTTTAGACTTCTTAGTTGTTAAAACTAAAGGTTTTTTTTTTTTTTAAATACAGTTTTACATTTTTGGATTAAGCTTTCCTTGCTAAGTGAAGAAAAAGCAACAGTTTCCTGAAGTCAGAAGAAAAATCCAAGAAAATAGGCAACTTGTTCCATTTTTCAGGGGAACATGAATTAGTGGCTAAGGTGGCCAATCAGGATGTTCTAGAAGAACATTTTGCATATTGATGCATATTTTGCATCCTTGCTTGCTTCCGAGCTTCTGCAGTAGAAGAATCTGGCAAACCTATTTCCTTCAGCAAAGTTCCATCTCTCTCACCATATCCCATCCTCTGAACATTTGGTTCAGAAATGGGCATATGACCCAAACTGAGCCAGTTAGAGTCAGGCCCTAACTACTGGGAAAAGGACAGACGTGGATGTGAGAACATTCCGGGGGTCTCTGGAAGCCATTGCACACGTTAAGGAGCGAGGCTGCCTGAAGAGGGAGCCAACAAAGAGGAGAGAAGAAGAGAGAGACCAGGTCCTGTTCACATCATCTGAGGAGAGGTTCAGCCTGGAGCTAGTGCTACCCAGGACTTCTTGGCCCTATGAGCCAATAAATAAATTTCTGGTTTTGCTTCAAGTAGTTGAGATTGGGGTTTCTGCCCCTCACATGTCAAGCCAAGGCCGGTCATTAAAAGTCAGAATCGGGGGCTTCCCTGGTGGCGCAGTGGTTGAGAGTCCGCCTGCCGATGTAGGGGACACGGGTTCGTGCCCCGGTCCGGAAAGATCCCACATGCCGCGGAGCGGCTGGGCCCCGTGAGCCATGGCCGCTGAGCCTGCGTGTCCGGAGCCTGTGCTCCGCAACGGGAGAGGCCACAGCAGTGAGAGGCCCGCGTACCGCAAAAAAAAAAAAAAAGTTAGAATCACCTCATTGAAGGCGGTGTATCTTATAGAACGGCCCCCGCCCCCAGGCAAGAACGATGTGCTGATATCTTGGGGTGATATATTTTGTTTTATAATATGGAACCTATAAAAATACTGAAAATATTGAGGAGGAGAGAGAAGAAGAAGAAGAAAGAAGAAGAGGAGAAGGAGAAGACGAGGGGCAGGGGAAGAACGGAGAGGGGGAGGGAGGTAGAAAAGGAGGAAGAAACAGCTCAAACCATAAAAAACAAACACAAATAAACCCAGCAGTCTGTGTGCCTGTATCCCTCCTCTCCCTGTGGAATATATCGGAGAGATATGGGAAACTGGACCCTAAGAAGCCACACTCTAGAGTCGGACATTAATAAAGATGTCTTTGGGGGACCTAGAAACTCATAAAACAGGATCTGGCTGAGTCCCGAGGTGTTGGTGGCAGCTTGCCCAGAGCACCGTTGGTAGCCGCTAAAGCTTCTGAACCTCCAGAAATACGGGTTCTGTCTCGTCCTCTCTCTCTCTCTGTCAATGAGGGAAAACTTGACCCATATAAATACCGTCTAATGCCATGTGCTGAGCTTGCTGGCAGAAGTTCCAGCCACCCCGCCTGCCATATTTTTGCCACCATGACAAACAAGGGCAACCACAGTCACACAAAGCCGGGCCTAAGGCAGCAACTGCTCCAGAACACGGCCGTTTCCCTCCTTCTCAGAACCCCCAGAGGTGTATGTGGCCTCAGGGTATGTGGCTGGATGAGAGGGGCCTCCAGGAGACCACGGTTCTGGCCCATTCTCAGACTCGCTGGCTTTTTCCTGGAGTTTTCCCTTGGGTCTTCACAGATCCTGTGATCTCACTTTGTCGTGTGGCTCCTGATAGGGTGTGTGTCCTCTTAAGTTGCCACTGGTTTGTGATTTGTGCCCAAGTCATTAAAAATGTCACACAGACTGAGGGGGTCCGTGGCCCTCTGGGCAATTAGACAGAGAAACGTCCTCTCTGCCCCAAAGAAACTGGTTTGTGAGCAAACCCCCTCCAAAAACAAACCACACACACACACACACACACACACATACAAAACAACTCAGTCATGGCAACTAAGTGCCATAACATCCTCTGTCACGCAGATTCAGGTTCCAACCTTGACCCTGAGACCCTGGGTAAGTGAACCTTGCACACGGGGTTCTGAACTTCTTGGAGCCTCTGTTTCTTTATCAGAGGAAAGAGGCTAATAATCCCACTTTAATTAGTATAAGAACTGTGTGCCCAGCATATAGAAATGTACTGTAGATGCCATCATTGTCGTTACTGTCATTGTTATGACTAGCTGTGGAGCAAAGTTCCGGGTTCATTGCCAACCCCACTGCAGACCAGAGCTCGGAAGGCAGGCCCAGGGCCCAGAGTTTTCCCTTGGTGGCTACTTCCAGAGGACAGCCTGAGCGAAATCAAATGTGGGTTAGTGCCAGCTCGAAATATGCAAGTTTCTTCCACATAGTCACCCCAAGATGACAAGGGATAACTTATTTTTGGCATCTCCCGTCATACTTTACACAGCGTAGATGCTCAACTGAACTTCTCCATCAAACATTGTCGACTGGTTAGAAATGGTCTGTGTAGCTGGTTCGGTCTCCTTTGCCTGGGCGTGGGCGGGGATGGCATTTGAGTGGGACTTAGAGGCCCCACCCCCGCCAGTATCAAGGACTCATTGCCTTCTCAGACCTAATGTCGGGCCACAGATGCCAAAACAGCTCCAACCAGATCTCTGCTTCATAAATAATCGTGCAGACACAAGTTTGACTTAATCAAGAAAGGCTATGTAAAGCAGATTAATGACATTTTGATGAACTTTTCAACTCAATTTGAAAAGTCATGCTACGTTAACCACAGTTTTCAATTACCCTCCAGGAAAAACTCTGGGGAAAGTTGAGACCCCCTCTGAAGTACGGCATGTACTCGTAGAGAGATGGTGATAGAAACCACAGTCATCTCCAGAGATCCTTTCTACACCGACGGTCAAGGAAACAACCAAACAAACCAAACAAACGAAGTGAGTAATCTTTCTTCGGAGGAATGTTCCAGTTTGTTCAAACTGAAGACAGAAGTTAGCACCATTTGACTTGCACTTAAAAAGTGATTCAAGGTGGCCAAATCAGGATAAGTGACCAAAGCGTATCCTTCCCCAAGACATGCCTCAGTTTCCCCTCTTGAAAGCACACTAACAGTGGACCCGTTGCCTTCAGAGTCCCTTACCTGATGTGGTTACAGGCACCGTCGGTGGAGTCAGATGACCAGACTCCCAGGGCAGGGACCTTTGTCTGTTTTGTTCATCACTGTGAAGCCATCCAGCAGGAAAGGGATGCAACCTGAATTATGTTTTTAAATGGTCTGTTTAAATGGTAAAAAAACATGATTTGGGTTGCTAGAAAAACAATAAAGGAATAATCAGGATTTTTTTTTCCTTCCTCTTTTTGGCCCTAGCTGAAATGGTAAACAGAGTTTTTCATTACGTTAGTGGGTCCATGTGACTTGTCTGGTTAAGCTAATTTCTGATCACTCTTTGGCATCTCCACCTGTCCAAACTCATGTGTAGAGCAAACAAAGCTGTGGGCTGCCACATTTGGATGATGCTGTTACCAAGGGCGCAACCCACGTCCTCACTGCACTAAGCTCAAGAGCCAGTGTAGATACAGGCTTCTGCAGAATCACCTAGAGTTGCCATCCCCATAACCCGCAGCCTGAAACGTGCTTCAGCAGACCCAGGCAGGACCACGAAAGGGACACGCTGCAGTTTTTACTCTGAAGGATCTTCTGAAGTGTGTTTACCTTTCCCAAAATTGTCTTAAAGAAAATCTGTTTCATTCAACTTTGGCCAGAAAATACCTCTCTGAAATATACCTAACACTTTCCTGTCTCCAAGCCTTTGTGCTTAGAAGCTCTTCTTTCCCCCCCACCCACACTGTCCCCTACTCTTCACCTGTTGAAGCGGAAGTTAAAAGCAGATGCCTGTTGGGGCCAGGTCAGAGCACAGACCAGTGAAGCAGGCTGGGTGGATGGAAGACAGGGCCAAACCCCTTGCCTAAAATTCCCAATTGCAGAGGCCCTGGACATTACAAGTTTGCTATAAATCATTTGTGGCAAAGCCTGTCCTGATGCCATCTTATTTGGCAGCAAAAACTGATCAGAACAGATGAGAGGCTACTTAAAGCCTTTATTTATCCCACTTAGTGTGAATATATTTTATTACAGAAATATTAGTTGATTGATTAGAGAGGTGGTACCCCAGATTGAATTGGGGGTATAAGGTAATAGAGTATATGTACTGCATTAGCTCTCTAAAATCTAAAAACCTCTGAATTCAGAGATACATCTGACCCCTAAAGTTTTGGATGAGAAATCATGGGCCTGTATAATAGGGAGTGGTGGGGACTTTGGAAAAGTGAACTTGGTGCCTATACGAAGCACCAACCAGCCAGCTACTGCTGTTTAGGAAGGCTGGTCCAGAGTTGCCAGACCTTTCAGTTTTTCAAAGGAAGTTGAAAATGCAGGTATTGATGTGCTTTCTCTCTCTGTTTTTAAAACACTGTGCAGGCCAAACAAAACCAGTTTACCTATTTGTAGTTTCTTTGTTAGAATCATTCATTCAGCCTCAGATGCTGCCATAACAAATAAGTGTTCCCAGAACCCCTATTTGTTATGGACTGAATTGTGTCACCCCAAAATTCATATGTTGAAGACCTAATAATACCCAATGGGACTGTATTTGGAGACAGGGGCTTTATGGAGGTGATTAAGGTTGAATGAGGTTACCAGGGCGGGGCTCTGATCTCACTGGTGTCCTTACAAGAAGAGGAAGAGACACCAGAATGCTCTCTCCTTCTCTCTCTCTCTCTCTCTGTGAGCACACACAGGAAAGGTCATGTGGGAGACAAAGTGAGAAGGTGGCTGTCTGCAAGCCAGGAAGAGATGCCTCATGAGAAGGCAACCCTGATGGCACCTTGATCTTGGATGTCCACCCTCCAGAACCATGAGGAAATAAATCTGTTGTTTACGTCTGTGGTGTTTGTTATGGGAGCATAAGCAGACTAATTCACCATTCGTCATTCACTTTCCCCTACCCCGTCCTATGTTCCCCAAAACTGCTTATTTTATTTCATATTTGCGGTATTTTCTTCCTTTGCATTGTCTTATCTAGGGCTAGTGAATTATCCACACATTAGCACAGTGCCTGGGGCATGGTAAAGCATCTAGTGCCTTTTATTATTATCTTTTATTGTTATTACTGCTGTAATTATCATTATACTGATATTCTGGGAAGCATAGATATGTCTCATCCTTTTGTCATTTAATTCTTTAAGGTAACAAACCTTTAGGGTCCTAAGTCTGGGGTGGGGATGTCTCTTGCCTGAGGGTATCTTGGAGGGGTTGACCCAGATCCAAGACCCTGAGCAAGTTCTTTGCCTCTGGTTCCTTCAGGCTCCCTGATGGTCAATCATTCTGTTTCTTCTCTCCCTCCTCCTCCCCACAATCATCCTCCACACCAAACACACACACACACACACACACACACACACACACACGCACACAATGTGGGGAATGCAAGGTTATAATATAACGAACCAAAAACTCTTACAGAGAGAGGTGGGGAGCAAAGGGGCAAGAAATCTGACGAAACTCACTTTGGCTGTGGGGAAGGAGAATTTGGCGAAACCGTTGGGAGTGGCAATGTCAGGGCAGATCAAGGGAAAACGCAGCCACTGTACCCAGGGTGGGTCCCAGGGTGGCTGGACCATCTGGACTGACATGTAGCAGAGTGATTGAGGGTTGAGCCAGATGTCTTAGGTTCAAATCTCAGCTTCTTGATCTTGGACAAATTACTGAACCTATCTGGGTCTCAACTTTCTCAGCTGTAAAATGGAAATCATAAACCTCCCGTCTTGCCAGTGTGAGCATAAGGAATAAATGAGTTGATACTCAGTAAACAAATGAGTAAAAAATGCACAAATAGAAAATGTCTGCTGTTACCATTAATGATAATATCACACAATCTGTCACTTCCTGTTAAGCAACATAACTGACTTTCAGTGTGTAATGTGCCATCTCAGTGTATTTAACTACCATGTGGCCTTTAAATTCAGTCCTAGATACAATTATAGTGCTATGGTATAAAGGAGCATGACTATTACATTTATATTCTCCTTTAAAATATTTTTATAAATGCAAATTTATCATATAACAGCGTCAAAGAGGAACGAACACTTTATAGGGGCCAACGGGCCAAATACCCTTATACTGGTTAGGCTACCCAGCTCACAGGGTTGGGGTGGGGGGTGGGGGTGGGCGGTGGAAAGCAGATTCTTCTGGAGAGAAAAGTCATCATGGGGGAATTACCATTTCCCAGTGGAATTAGTTGATGGGCGTGCAGCACATTTTTTCCTAGAGGGCTTAATTACCTCTCAGTGCCTGGGCAAAGAGCTTAACCCCTTTCCTCATTTTTCTCATCTGTAAAATGGAGCTAAAAATGGTAGCTACTTCATAGGGTGTTTGTGAAAATTAAACAAGTTGATATGTGTAAAAGGCTACAAACAGAGTAAAACTGCCTGGCACATTTTGGTGCCACAGAAATGTTACCATCCTCCTGTGATCTTGCCTGGGGGTAGGTAGAGGTTACCAGAACTTGGTTTTCTTTGCGATCTTTGAAAACTCTCCAACTGCTCTTTTAGGGACTCTGAGAACTGATTCCATCTGATTGTGGGTAATCTCAAGAACTGGCTATTTTCATTTTTCAAAAATTTGCCTTTCCTGCCCTTTGCCAACCTTACCAACACCACTGAAATCCAGCCGGGTGATTATCCTAGGATAAAAGCTTTTATCATGAAAAGTTTTGTTTGAGAAAACAAGAACTGTGCTTCTCACTGCCGGCTTTCCTGCACGCCGGGATTCTGTCCACACTCCTACAAAGGCCGAGATTATCTCTCTCTGTTAAGGGTTTAAAATCCTACAAGCCGGCCATGCAAGTGACCAGTATCAGATTATGATAACAAGATCATGTCCAGTTATAAAAACAAGTGTCTAAACTTTTCTCATGTCACTTTCTCCCGGGGTTCCTTCTGAGAGGGGGGATCAGCTCATTTCGAAGGCAGCTCTTTGAACTGAATTCATGGGGTATTTGCATAAGAAGATTTGAGGCTGAAGAATGGCTGCTATTGCATCTGCCCATTAATATGCCTGCTAATTCAGCACATTGTAAGCCTATTGACAACCCACAAAGGGCTCAAATTCAAGGACAGTTATCCTATGGCCATTGTGAGCGCTTCAATTCAAGGAATATGTTCACGCTCGGAATACAGTTGTTACAATTAGATATTTTTCATGAAACATTATAAAGAACTAATGACAACGAGAAGCACAATACTACAACAACCACTAAAAAACATTCAGAACTCCATGCGTGAGCTTGCAGCTTGCTAGCTCTCTCTCCCTTGCCCATAATCTCCCCCTCACTTATTTTCCCAGATGCGGCCGACCAGTGATGGATGGAGATCTCCAAATGCGAAAGCACATTTATCTTGCTCCCTAAATTGAAATAAAAAGCACAATGAAATAAACAGATCCCAGCAGAAGAGGAGGCACCCACGTTGCTGGCATAAATAGTGGTTAATTTAATCCCGTTTATGGAAAAACGTCACACTGTCACCTTCAAGGGATACACAAGGCAATGAATTATTGGAAGGGAGAGAGCATCCCTCTTTTCAGAGGTTGAGAAAGGATGTTTATGCAGATCTAGGAAAATTTAAAGCAGGCAGAAGAATGATGCTCTGGGTGGCTGTGTTGCAGGGACTGGACTGGGGGCGGCTGGTGGCATTTAATGAGAAAGTCGCCTCTCTCAGGAGGGACCTTGTCAAAGGTTTGGAAGGGAGGAGGTTTAGCTGGGCTGGGGAGGCAGGCAGGAACTTTCTAAGAAACTGGGGGCTAAAAGGCTGTTTCCAGCAGGGTGTTTGTGAAGGAACAGCACAGCCGGGGACTCCTGGCATTGGGGACATTGTCTGGGCATTGTACTGAACTCCCAATCGGCCGGCCATTGTCACAGGGGCCCCATCCAGCCCCTGGCCTGAGCACCGGTTGTATTTTTCTCACTTTACATCCCTCAGAAAAGACATCAAAGCCCAGGGAGATGTGCTTTTTGCTTTGTTTGGTGTCTGATTCTCAACAGTGGTTTCCCGGGCCAAAATTCGGCACCTTTTAACCTATTCTGTTCAGCTTAGGCTTGAGCTGTATTTGAGCATTAGGGAAACTATAGTAACCGATAATCTGCCTGTTGCTGAAAAGAAACTATGTATCTTGTCACACAAGAGCTGTCGGACGATCACCGTCCTAGGCGAGACCCTTTACAGGCGCCTGGCTTTCTTTCCCGGGCTCAGCCTGTGCCGCTGAAAAGGCCTCAAACCCTTTGCCTTTCTGGCACTGAGGCCCCGTGTTCATGTTCATTTATATTTAACAAATAAGGCATTGTCCCCTGCAACATATCAGCATTTGATTATCTATTACAAATGTTTTCATCAAGTCAGAAATGAGGCCTCTTAACAAAAGGGGGAAAAAAAAAACTGGCGCAGCCCAGGGATGGGGCAGAAACTGGGATTTTCTTGGCGGGGTATTTGGCTGCATACGGCTCCACCAGAAAAAAAAAAGTGCCAGGGGTCCCCAAAGCAGGATAGTTGAAGATGTAAGTATATGGATAAATCTGGGCTGAGTAGAGCAGGGTCCCGTACCTGTTGAAAGTGCAGGCTCCAGGGTCCGACTCCAAGGGCATAAATCCCACCTCTGTCTCTTACTAGCTGTGCAACCCCGAGCTAGTCTCTTGAGGTCTCTGAACTGCGTATTTTCTCATTTCAAAATGGGGATATTTACAGACCCTACACAGAAGACCAGTAGGAGAGTTAGCTGAGCTAATCCCTGTGACAACACAGGACCTGGCACACAGCAAGAGCTCCAAAAGGACTGGATGCCGGTGTTAGTTTGCACCATGGGCCTGGGATGGGGGCCAGCAACTCTATACCTGGGATCCAAATGGATAAATGACAGTAGTAAATATGATTAGCAGTAAATATGATTAGAATGATTGCATTACATATTTATGGATACCCCACCCTGTTTAAAGAAATCCACAATATTTCTTTAACAGAAATCAAATAAACATGATATAAAATAGAAACAAACAGAAATAAAGAATAATTGTCAAAACAGTTACTATACTGTTTAAATAAACAATTCTTTGTTATTATAAAGAATAATACCCAACACAGAAATAAAGACTAATTGTCAAAATAACTAAAACAATACAGAAGTGTAAGAGTGTAATAAATGAAAGCTCGTAGACTCTCGCCCCGCTGGGCAGGCATGGGGTTGGGTGAAGCGAGTGTGGCACGTAGGATGCTAGTGCAGATTCCATGCTCTGGCTGCCTCGCCGGCCTCCCTCCAATCCCAGTCTTGTTCCTGAAGTGATCACCGTGAGAGGGGGATCTATCGGCCTTCAGAGTTGTCTCTCCGTGCATACCGACATCTCATTATTACTGGCAAAAGGAGTTCCCACCACGCGGCCTGCTAGAGAGCTCGCTTTTTCTCTTCCCCAATTGCTTTTGGCCATCTTTCCATACTAAAAGGATATAAGCCCCGTCTCATCATTGTGTTATTTTTCTTCCTGAAGAAAAAAAAAAATTGTTTGCCTGGCAATTATGTAATACAGAAGTGCTTGGTGACCATGGTTGTCATTTGGGTGATCTCCTGTCTGACTTAAAAAAAAAAATGCTTCTACGTAACTAAGAACGGCTCACCTTTCACTGGATATCCGTTAGGAGCCTGTGCTGAGAATCTTACTTGGGATTGACTCACTCAATCTTTATGACAACTATATGAGGCTAGTAGGTGTCCGTATCAACCGAATCTTACAGATAAGGAAATGGAGGCAAGAGTGAATTAATTAATTGCCCACTTCTTTTTTTTTTTTTATGTTGGGGGTAGGAGTTTAGTCATTTATTTATTTTTGCTGTGTTAGGTCTTCGTTTCTATGTGAGGGCTTTCTCTAGTTGCGGCGAGCGGGAGCCACTCTTCATCGCGGTGCGCAGGCCTCTCACTATCGCGGCCTCTCTTGTTGCGGAGCACAGGCTCCAGATGTGCAGTCTCAGTAGTTGTGGCTCACGGGCCCAGCCGCTCCGCGGCATGTGGGATCTTCCCAGACCAGGGCTCGAACCCGTGTCCTCTGCATTAGCAGGCAGATTCTCAACCACTGCGCCACCAGGGAAGACCCAATTGCCCACTTCTTGAAGCTACTAAGTGGGAGTCCAGATTAGAACTCAGTCCGCTTCCCAGAGCCCATGCTTCTATAGATATTTAACATAAAAATGTGATGTGACATGAACACACATGTGCATTCCACACACATTTTACAAAAACAGCATTATGTTCTGTATACTGGTTTTCAAGTTCTTTTTTAACCTAACCTTACATCAGAGGCATCTTCATTTGATGGATGCAAAGTGGTCCATTGCTCTTACAGAGAAGCAGCCCTCACAAGCAAACCAACACCCGCCCTAGGAGAGGCAAACGTTAATCATGCTCCTTTCAAAGATGAAGACAGTAAGGCTCAGAGAGTCGATATGACTGGTCCAAGGTCACGAGTGAGTTAGTGGCAGGCAAGGCTGGTTGGGTAGGGGCATATCCAGGAAGCATTCCTGGCTCTCCAGGGAGGCCTGGTAGAAATCCCCAAGCTGGAGCACCCCTTTACTAAGCCAGTTAAGAAGGCAGGGCTTAGGGCTGGGGCACAGGGATTTAACAAGCAACCCTCCTTCTGGTGTTTCCACGTTCATGGCTGTTGAAAAGCACCCAACTAGATGGACAACCATATCTGTTTTGGCCGACTCTGCACTTAGGACTCCAGAAGGTCTGCACTCTGACCTTGCATCCCTGAGCTCTGGACAGGAAGCTCCACACTCCTTCCCCAGCCCCACAGGGCAGACGGGAACCAGAGCTTCGAGCCCCACCGAGTGAGACCTGTGCTTGAACAGTCCTGAGCCTGCATCCTCCTGACCCCAACTCAAGCTGCCTAATGAACCATCTTGGCAACTTTCTGCTAGTTTAATGTCATCTACAAGCATTCTCCTGATGCCTGGGGTGGGGGAAGTCAGCAGCCTCCTTCTAGGCTCCACCATCCCTGTCACCCTGCTCTTCCCACCTTAGTCTTTGATTAAAGGAAGAATCTCACAGTCTCTGAGATCCTAGAAATCATCCCACCCAACCCGATGGGAAGACTGAGGCACAGAGATGGTGAGTGACTTGTTGAAGGTCACAGCATAGAAGTGGCCAGAGTGGGACAAGAAAAGGCCCAGGGCTCTCTTGTCACACAAAACTGTGTTCCCCCATTTATGTATTTAGCAGGTAATTCTTGATCACCCACTGTATACCAGGCACAGTGCTAAGCCCCCAGTATACAAAGCCAGATGAGTCATGGGGTCAACCTTCAAAGAATATAAGAGTCTCATTAAGGAGATATACACATAAATAACAAGAATAGAGAACTCCAATAGGTTGGTGCATCAGTCAGTAGGGCTGCCATAACAGAATACCATAGATAGGGTGACTTAAACAACCGAAACTTATTTTCTTACAGTCCTGGAGGCTGGGAAGTCCAAGATCAAGGTGTCGGCTGACTGAATTTCTGGCAAGAGCTCTCTTCTTGGCTTGCAGATGGCTGCCATCTTGCTGTGTCCTTGCATGGCTTTTTCTCAGTGTGTCCAAGTGCAAAAAGAGAGATCTCTCTTTCTTCCGGTAAGTCCCCCAATCCTACTAGATTTGTACCCCACCCTTATCATCTCATTTAACCTTAAGTACCTCCTAGAAGCCCATCTCCAAATATAATCTCATTGGAGGTTGGGCTTCAACATATGAATTCAGGGGGGTGGGGGCACAATTTAGTCCATAGGAGTCAGTAACCAATATAGTAATAATAACAATAGGCTGCAGTTATTGAGAACTTCCGAGGTACCAAACATCCTGCTCAGCCCTCTATATACATTATAGCATTTAATCCTCATAGCAACCAATGAGGTCAAAACGATTGATATAATCATCCCCATTTTACAGGTGAGGTAACTGAGGCCCCTAGAGAAGTTAAGTAACTTGCCCAAAGACACAGAGAGTGACCCCAGAGTCCCCTCCTTCTTCACCAGTACTGGGGAGAGGGTGGGAAAAACTTCCAGGAAGAAGTGATACCGGAGAGAAATTCCAAAGGCCCGGAGAAGCAAGTGTCAGCCAATGCTTCCTCCTTCTGAATCCTTTCCCCAACCCACCTTTTTCTTTCCAAAGTTCCTAACTGCAGGTTGGCTGGGGAAAATGCTGTATTTGCCACAAAGTCCCTGGGCTCCAAACTTAAGTTTGCCCGCATTAAGTGCTTTCTCAGTGACCCAACACCGCCTGGCAACTGGCCGCCTTCTGCTTCTGACAGCTTGCCATATTTGGTCATTTACTGGGTGCATGTGAAGATCAAATGGGTTAAGATTCTTCTCTTTAAACAGCAGGGAAAAGAACATCAAAAAGGTGTACATTTCATTTCCCCAGTTTTGATTAAGTCAAGCATGAAATGAAATGTAATACCCTCAAGTGGCCGGGGTTTACACCATTGATGGCGTTACTTCTGCTTCAGGAGGCCTAATCAGCCCTAGGCAAGGGGGACAAGCTAACAGAGTTTTAGGGTGGCCAGATGGACGGGGTTTACCGTGGTTGAAAAGGCAGCTTAGCGCTTGCCTCTTCCAGCCAACTGTGTGAAATCCCGGTGCGGCCCCTCTCCTCTGGCTGGTCCTCCTGCAGCCCCTCCTCCCTCTCTCTGTCTATTCTGGACAGAGTGACCAGCTCACGGATGGATGCCACAGCATCCAGGGCTGCTCTGCCTGTCCTTCCTGTCGTAACAGACAAGAACAGGACCCACGCCCCGGAGTGTCTGTAGGGCAGGGTGGCGTCAAGAGGGAAATAGCATTCAAGCATCCCTGGATGGCTTTCTCAAGAACTCATTAATCAATGATCCTCGGGTGGGAAGCAGAGGGCACCCCTGTGTGCCAGGTATGGTCCTAGGCCCTGAAAAGGGGAACCCAGCCACTCGGCTCTATTTGGTTTCCCCAGATCCTAGGAGGTAAGCTTGAAGCATCAAGTATCAAGTAAAGATCAAAAGGCTGCCTTTGGGGCTCAGCAGCTGACTTAATTCAGGCTGAGAATAATGTGGAGTCAGTCTAGGGCAAAACTTTTTGCCAGTAGGGTAGAAGCCATTTCACCGTCAGCCCAAGGCCCACCATGTTTCCTATCTAAAAATGAAGTTAGAGTATTGGCATCCAAACATGAAAAGAAAAACTGCATGATCAAATTTATAAAATGTTTAATTCAATTTCTAAAGAGGTAGGATTATGCCAACATGTCTGAAATTGAACTCTTGTCCGATTGTACCTAAACAATAAATCAGAACAAAGTGGGTTATTTATTCTCACTAAAGCAGAACTGAAAAATGATTCAAATATTCTAAAAATGTTTTCAGAGAAAGCATTTTACAGATTTGATAGAATGTGAAAGGGGGCCCCCAAATTCAAATTTGGGGCCTGGTGGGATTTGAAAACAGCTCTGCTTAGCCATAGGCAGATGTTTCTGAGCTGGGCTCTGGTGTGAAATCCAGCGTGGTTTTTCTGAGCCTGAAGAAGACCCATTTTGCAGAGGTGCTTTTGGGAAGGTTCTCTCCCAGCCTCAGCTGACAGCCTCAGGCTCTCAACAGCTGGAGGAGAATAGCAGGGCTTTGGGAAGAACTTAATAGAATCCTTAATGCCACTAACAATCCACCGCTATTGAACTGCATTAAGTAGATATTATGGGAGGACAAAGAACTAAATAGCTCGACATCACCCTCATTGGGCATGCGGGCCCCCGGCAGGGACCATTTTCTGGGCAGCGCCATTGTTCCCCGCACTCCCCAGGTTAGCTTTATATTGCAAATGATACCCTGAAAAGGAAAAGAGAAGTGGTTTTCTTTTCTTCTCTCTCTCTCTCTTTCCTTCTTTTTCTCTCTCTTTTTCTGTCTCTGCTTCTCTCTCTCTCTCAAAATGTCCCTCACAAAAAGAAAATCATCTTAGGCCAGAAGAAAATGAAAGGCATTGTTACCATGGCTGGACCGTAGCAAATGAAATACATCATGGGCTCGGGAGCGGAAAGCTACATTTGAGCTGTTTTATTTTGGTGCTTTGGAATGTGGTCCACATGAGAACATAAACAATGCCAAATCTGTGCGAATTAATAGGCCGGGCTTGACATATTTTCCTTTGTTTGAGGCCAAGCAGGCTGGGGTTGGGGGTTGGGAGGAAAAGGAGACGATGAAGGGAGAGAGGGAATCTTACTTGATTAAAAAAAAAAAAATCCAATAATCCAGCTGGATAGGAGGAGCGCGTGGCCACCCTTCTGAAGACGGGCCTTCAGAATCAGTGGCGAGCCAGCCGTCCACCACTTGAAGTCTCGTCACTTGCTAGGCTCAAACTGCTTTTTTGAGAAAAAAAAAGGTCTCCATAGAATTGTTTGCAAACTGCAGAGTGCTTCAGCGACTGACATGAAAATGTTAGAAGCTGGAAACCTATTCCCAGGCAGAGGCCTCCTCTGTCACCTTGGTGGGTGAATAATTGTGCCTTTTGCATACGCCTTGTCATCAGCAGCAGGAATGAGGGGGCCCCAAGGACCGCCCTGGCAGCACGGGTGTTGAACCAGCAGAGTAAATTAAAACACGGATTAGAGCAAGTATGATTGGGGATGACAAGCAGGGCGGGTGTAGCCACAGAACAGGCCGAGTTGCCCAGATGGTCCTCAGAAAGACCACGCAGCGCTGCTTTCTCCCCAGCCTGCTCCAGCTGCCCGTCTGAAGGGGGCATTCAGGAGGCCTCAAGCCATTTTCTGGAACTGGGAAAATGAGTCTCCTTTCTTTGCAAGTTTAGAAATACCGACAGCTGCTACCAGGTACATGGAAATGTAAGTGGTAATATCCGGTCTCCCAACGCCGACCTGTCCTCTGTGGAAGGGCGGGGCAGCTCTTGGTTGGATATTCTGATGCGCAGAGCTACTCCTTTTGGCTACCTTGTTTGAATTCAGAGAAGAAACTTTCTGGGCCATGGAAAGCAGGGTAAAGGCCATGACCACAGGGGAGGAACCCCGGCTGCCTTGAGAACAGCACTTAGCAAACTGGCGAGTATATATCAAGCGCGTATCATGTTCTAAAGGTTGTAGCTTTATTTCCAGGACCTGTATGACTGGTTTGGGCAGACGATACCCTGTCAGAGATGCCCAGGAGGGACGAGGTAGGGCTGACATCTAGTTCACATTCTGTTCACCAAGCAGAATAGTGTCCCTGGGAGGAACACTAAATGGGCGTCTCCCATTTTCCATAAATGCACCCTATGCAGTGGCCCCGGATTTATCACAGCTTTGCTACAGCTCTCTGGATAGGTCTGAGCATCATCGTCCCCATTTTACTGACAAGGAAGCTGAGGCTCAGAGAAGTCTGACAATTTGTCTAAGGTCACAGCTCAGAAGGGGAGAGCTGGGACTCCGACCTGTGTCTTCGGAGTCCAGAGGCTGCCCCTCTTAATCACTGTGTGGGAAGAAGAACAGAGTGAGATTAGGAGAACCGGAAAACTACCCCTTGCCCAGAAGCTTTGTCAGCACAGGGACCTAGAAACCCAAAAGGATGTGGTGATGGTTTCTGGAATTGGGACAGACTGGGGAAAGGGGGTGGGGCTGGGGACAGGAAGGGGTTGAAAATGCTCCAAGTGGACAAAGCAGGGTGAACTCTGCCAGGACAAGCAGCAGAGGGTCACTTCTATCAAAATCTAGGAACATCTCCCATCCCTGTTTTTTTTTTTTTTTTTTTTTTTTGTCTTTTGCGGTACGCGGGCCTCTCACTGTTGTGGCCTCTCCCGTTGCGGAGCACAGGCTCCAGATGCGCAGGCTCAGTGGCTATGTCTCACAGGCCCAGCCGCTCCGCGGCATGTGGGATCTTCCCGGACCGGGGCACGAACCCGTGTCCCCTGCATCGGCAGGCGGACTCTCAACCACTGTGCCACCAGCGAAGCCCTCCATCCCTGTTTGATAAAAGTTGACCCTTGAACAACACGGGTTTGACTTTCGTGGGTCCACTTATACGTGGATTTTTTTCAGCAAATAAATTGGAAAAACTTTTGGAGATTTGCAGCAATTTGAAAAAAAGTCGCAGCTGATCCACATAGTCTAGAAATATCAAAAAAAAAGGAAGAAAAAGTTATGTCATGAATGCACAAAATATGTATGTAGATGTACATATAACATACAAGATATGTGTTAATCTACCATTTATGTTACCAGTGAAGTTTCTGGTCAACAGCAGGCTATCAGTAGTTAAGTTTGGGGGAAGTCAAAAGTTATATGTGGATTTTCAACTGCCTGGAGGTGGGTCGGCGACCCTAAACCCCATGTTGTTCAAGGCTCGACTGACTTCAAATATCAGAGTCTGGGATGAAGATTCACTTGCATTGACAGACACTTGGGTGTCTAATGGGGGTTTCGTGTGTTCAGAGATGAATTTCTGATGTTCACTCTTATCTCATCCTCTCCCCAAAACTGTCTCTGGCACCTTCCTCATCTCTGTCTATGAGAAGTCTGTCCTCCCCGTTGCTCAGGCCTGACATTTTGGAGCTATCTTTAACCCTTTTCTCTCTCTCATACCCACATCCCATCCATCAGCAAAGCGTGGCAGTTCTCCCATCAAAACATAGCCATCCCACTGCTACTGGTCCAAGCCACCACGATTGTCTGGATTGTTATAATAGCCTTCTAATAGCTTCCTGGTTTCTACCTGCTTCTACATCACAACCTTTAAAAAGATTCTTCTGTTCAGGCCTCTGTGATGGTTTCTCATGTCACTCAGAATAAAAGCCCAAGTCCTCACTATGACCTACAAGTCCTCACCCTGGCTGTTCCATGCCACCTTTGCTCTTTCCTCTCCCATCCTTCTCTTCCCAGGTCACTGTGCTCCAGCCTCGGCTGGGCTCCCCACGGGGCCTGATGCACACCAAGCCTGGTTCTGCTGCAGGGCCTTTGCACGAGCTGATTCCTCCCCCTCGGCTGCTCTTCCCCCAGATATCCACAGGCATCACACTTTCATTTCCTGCCTTCAGGCCTCTTTTCCATTGCCCCCCATAAGAGAGGTCTTCCCTGACTTCCCTAAATGAAATAGACTTCCCACTCCCATTCCATCTGACTTTCTTTCCCTGACCCTGCTTTGTTTTTCTTCCTAGCCCTTGTCCCCTCAACTTTGTCTGTTTTATCTACTAGTTAGAGTTAAAGACCTGGGGTGTTGGACCTCCTTCATGGCCTGCACGACCCCAGGTCTGAATTGCAGAAGTGGGCTTCAAATGCTGAGATTCTTGGAAGGGGTGAGAAGGGGGATCCTGAGCATTTCTGGAAACCCCTTCATTCTGTGTTGGGAGAGAGAAAAGGAAGCCTTGATAGAACAGACAATCACACAGAGAGTCCATATAAATCGCTTAGCAGAGCTCCTGGCATGTAGTAAGCCATCAATAAAGGTTTACTGTCATTGCTGTTCTTATTGTTATTCTCTGATTCTTGGGTTCCACATACATCAATGACAAATGTTGGCAAAAACTTAAACTTTAGGTATCTAAATTAAATAATGCAGTCATTTATTGAATCTAATCATTTTTTGCTAAAAATATCCGAATGCTTAAAATTTATATAAGTTTAAAAACATTGTTCAAACTAAAAAAGGTATGACAACCAAATGTAACACCTGATCTTACATCAGGTCTTGTACTGCAAGATGGAAAACGCTATCAAGAACATTACTGGGTCCACTGACAAAATTGAAACACAAATGATCAACTAGATAAAAGTTACTGTATCAAGGTTAAGTTTACTGGAGGTTGTGGTTATATAAGAACCCTATATTGTGGTTATGTAAGAAGATATTCTTGTTCTTAGGGGATCCCTACAGAAGCATCTGAGGGTATGTAACTTGAGGTGTGCAATGTACTCTCAAGTAGTTTAAAGAAGCAAATTTGGTGTGTGTGTGTGTGTGTGTGATATGCACAAGTGATACAGCAATGGGAAAAAACGCTAATGGTAGGTGAATCTAGGCCAAGGGGAAAGGGTGTTCTTTATAATGTTTTTAGTTTTGTAACTTTTCTGTGAATTTGAAGTTATTTCCAAATAAATATTTTTAAAAACAAAACACTGCTTGTAGTTCAGGGTTATGATTTGCATCTTAAATCAAAAAGAGGAGTGTAGGGAACATGATCAAACTGCAAGTAAAAATAGGAGATTTACTTATCAACCTTAAGCCCAACAAAAAGAAGATAAGGTTCTGGCCTGTCATGCAGGAGATGGGGTGCTTTGTTTGTTTGTTTGGTAGTGGGGAAGGTGTTTTTTTCTTTCTCTGAGTGCTTGTAAGGCCTTCAAGACTCTGAAAAATGAGATTTCATTTTAAAGTATCAGAAAACTTTGGAAGATGATGAAATGCAGCATGCTTGATCATTCGAGATGCTTCTAGACCAGGAGGCTTCTTTGAAGTCGGTTAGCATTTCAGAGCTTCGAATGTTAATTGTATGCAAAGAAATAAAACACTTAAGCAAACTTCAATCTAAGGAGATTTGCATAAAGGATTAGGACCCCTTGGCCTTCCAAAATACTCTTCCATCAGAAAATGGGTGCGCTGTGCTCTCAGATCCCCCAAATTTCTTTGTGTTCTCATTGAAGTTCGATTTAATCCTTCTCTCTTCATTCACACCTTCTCTCTAAACCTCCCAGGCCTGTGCTTTGAGAGCCAGGGATCATTCTTCTCCCCAGTTGAGGGGGGTTTGCTGTTCATTAATTTCTCTAAGAAGATTACCAAGTGCTTGTTTGTTGTTGTTGAAGCAACTAATTTCCCTAAAGCTCTTTGTTTTTCCAACTGGTTTACACTTTAATGCCCTTGATTGAATTTCAACAACAAGGGATCCACTTGACCAACCAACTCTCTTTAGGAAGAAAACAAAAAGAGAGAATTTGGTGCAAACTATTTTAACCACAGCCCTGCTCTAAAAATATCTATTCAGCCATTTAGACAGTTTCCAAAGAGATGTGTCCTCATTAGCATATCATTCAGGCCTTGTTTCCTTCCTAACGTCAAGGTGACCTTCACTGAAACGGAATTTCTTTAATTACGAAATGATGGGAAAAGTAACGTCCCATAGCATCCTTGTCAGTGTAGCAGGATTTTACAAATTTGGTTTATGTTTTCTTTTTCTCCCTTTGTTTGTTTGTTTCTTTCTAATATTTCTTGTCTTTAACGCTCTAAGGCTGGAGCAGAATGGCAGATCTTTCTTAAGAGCTTCAATACATAGATTTTGAAAGTGATCAGAACGCTTTGTACACTCTTGTTTAGAAATCCATTTTTACCAGGATAATTGTGTGGAGGCTAAGTGGGAACCCCCTTCACTCTGATTCACAGCCATTTAAACATTTGTGCCAGTTAATTACCATAATTGGTTTGTTTAATTAGCATGAGGAACACTGGCGCTTTCACACGGGGATGCCTCTATTGACTTGGAGATGCCTTCGCTGTCAGGCACCCCAAGGACACCAGCCTGGCTATTGAGGGCTGAGTTTGTCTTCAAGTCTCTGGGGAGTTTTCCCCCTGCCTTAAGCACCTTGAAGATTGACCCTTGAACTTTCTAAGCCTAAAATGCTATTGATATTCTGTACTTTGTCAGAAGAAAGGAGACGGGGGGTGGGGCCGGCAAAGGGCCCCTGTGGGATATGATGCCCTGTGGGAAGGTGGAGCCCAGCGTGGCAGCTGCTTGCAGATCTGTGGGCTCCACAAACAGAAGCAGAGTTCCTGGGGCCATGTCTGAAGGCTGGATCTGGGGGGACCCCGTGCTGTTCTGTTGAAGGACTCTTAGCACACAAGTAATGAGTTTCTTTTACTATTAGCACAGTGGATGGAAAATGAATAGCCAAATGATAAACCCCAGGAACAATTATCAAGTGCCTACTATGTGTGGAGTAATCTACTAAGTGGAGCATCACCCATTGGGAGAGATTGTCAACGAGGAATTCGAATCCTCCAGGCATAAGACCCAGCATCAACCCCTCCGTGGGGAAGAACGGCAGGAAAAGTTGTCATCAGAGAATCCAATTAAAAACATGCAGTTCTGTGTCCTGTTAACGTCAAGATTTAATTGCAGGACTCGGCTGGTCCATGGTCTGTTAGGATTTTAAAAGGTTGTGAGCACTTGTTTCTACATTGTGGTGGATTTTGGACCAAGTTCCTCTTTAAAACCCTGAAAATGTACAGAGGAGAGGATTCTTTTAAACCAGTCCAACAAAAGGAATCCCACATTCCAAAGGTGAAATATCATAGATTCCAAATAGATGACGTTTGGCTTACCATAAAATATGCCGAAGGAGAATGCAGAAGTGTCCGGAATTCCAAATGGCTGAAATGTAAGTCGAGGCCAGAGTCTCTTATTAGGTTTCCACCGGGCAGAACCTGCAAATACATATACTTAAGAAGCACTTCAAGGACCTTTAGAAAAATAACCTCAAACAATTTGAAATCTATTTATAATAATTTTGGTTAATAAAAAAATTGAGATCATTCAGGTTAGGAAATTTTTGTTTCTTGGCATGTGACCGAAATCACACACTCAGATTTTCTTCCTGGGTTTACAATTTTTATTTGTTATTATTATTTTAAAAAGTAATGCACCCTCCTAATGTTGGCTCTAATGTGACTTAGCTGAAGTCTCATAGCTGAGCAATAACCCATCCTACACGAGCATATTATTTAATGAAAATGGATGCACTCCATCTTTCAAAAACTGCACCAGCACCCAGCTATTGATCTGACATGTATCTACGAGTGTCTTCTTGTCCGAGTGTTTTACTAATCTAATTTAAAAATAGGCTTCTTCTTTGAAAATATCTGAGTCTGACACACACGCTTCCTGCCACCCATAGTAATGTTGGGCTAATATGATTAGGAGGTAAGCTAGCCTACGCCTGGTTTGGTGAGGAAGTGGAAGGGGGGATGAGGCCTCATTATTTGACAATTACTCTAACTTTAGGAAGAGTCTTTGTGTACTGGGGCTGTAATGAATAATTAAAAGAAGTGTGGCCGTCCACTTTAATTAGATCTCAGTGCATTTTCAAATAGGTACGCGGGAGGGCTGTGTAAAACCAGTGGCCGCATTGTGTATGAGAACCAGCAATCTCTTAGAGAAGACCCTTGTCCGGAGAATCCTGCCTTTATTATTATGCAGTGATGAATTGCCCGTTGCTGAAAAGGTGCTGCCAGGGAAGGTAACATCCACCTTTGCACATCTTTTCCCAGCCTCCTTGCCTTGTCAGCACGCGTCATTCTCGGCATCTCACCACCCTTCTATCTGGACCAACATCAGAATGTGGCTGCTTCTCCAATCATCATTGTTACCAACCCTGAGCAAATTCCGTGTGAAAAGCGACCCCTAATAGAACAGTGTTTGACATCACATCTTGAACCTGAATAAGAAAATAGGCAAGTCGCACCTTTAGGGTCAAGCTTCATAGTCATTTTTTATGACCCAGGAAATCATTTTCGGTGACAGTGATGACAAGTGCTGAACACAGGCCCTGTATGAATACATCCGTGAAGGTGGCCTTACAAACACTCGGGGTCACTCTACTCAGGGCCTTCCCACCAAGACACCTGCTTCTTGGCAGGCACCTACGCCACTGGAAAAAAAGAAGGTAAGAAGGACTCGCTTGTTGACTCGAAGTTTCTAACATGATGCTAAGAGTGTGAGAACGCCCTGCTTAACAGGATGGTTAATGAGAGCTGACACCTTTGAGTTTCCCTGAGATTGCTATCAGCAGAGAATAGTTGGTGACAGAAGCTCTCAAACTTGGCTCCACCTTGGAATCCTCTTTTGAAAGAATCTTTAGAAATTAAAAACAAAAAAAGTTAAAAATGAAAATCATCAATCATCAAGCTTTACAAATCTTCTTCCTGCCTAGGTCACACCCCTGACCTATGAAATCCACATTTCTGGGGGATAGGACCCAAGCATCCAAGTTTTAAAAACTTCCCCATGTGGTTCAACATGCAGGCAAGTTGGAGTACCAGTGGCTTAAGAGACATTTTGAAATAGGACGCGGAGGGACCAGTTTTCTTTTAGAACTTCAAGTTTTGATGGCTATGCTGGACGTCTCCAGAAACAAACAAACAAACAAATAACAATAATCAGTTAAACGTGTCGAAATGGAATAGTCTAATTACACAAATATTGTTGGTAACCTAACACATTTGCTTAGCCTCCTGCTTCCCTAGGAGAGCCTGTTTGTGTTGCTTATAATGGAAGCCACCTGCGCCACCGCCCGCCCCCCCCCCCGAACCATCTATTGAACTAGCTGGCACGAGGCGCTGCCCTTTATCTCATATTTAAAACACAAGCAATGCCTGAAATTCATTTTCAATTTATTTTCCCATCATATGAAAGGAAGAAAGAAAAAGATTATACTATTGAATCTTCTTCGGGCTGGTAAACTGTTGGTAAGGCTCGTTCTGGACGCGTGGCGGAGAGCTCCCGGGATAGTCTATGGTGAGCAGAGTTAATCGAATAAACTAATCTGGGCTGTGGAGATTAACGCTCAGTGGTTGCAGGAAATGGGGTGAGGCAGAATGCAAATAGCAGAGACCTCAAGGTGCTGGGGGGAAGCAGTTTGGAATCTCCCTCCCTCACCCCAATGCTGGATCCCCTCTACGCAGTCTTAATTTTGGTGGTACGGAGCGCACCGGCCAAAAGGTGATGTTTTTTGGGTTTTCTGAAGGGGGCGGGCTGCTGCCCTGTGAGGCCAGAACTTTTGCAGCCGCAGGGAACCCAGGCTGTGTGCCGGAGGTAAATACTAGCTGGAGGTGAGGATTTGGTTCAAAGCAGCCCCTGACGGTGGGTAAAACTGTCTGACTCTCTGGGCGCATTCTTTCCAACCTCCTTTGATTCCTTTTGCCAAGGCACACAGGCCACACTGGGGTGGAAGCAGTTGTGTCAGAAAGCAGGTTAAAGCCTCAGCCCCCAGGGCGGGGCGGGGCCTGCGAGCATCCTTTGGGTCTGGAGAGGGCTTCCTGCCCCTGGGAGGGCTGTCTCCCTCTTTGCTTGGTTCTTGGGGAATCAATCTGAGGGCGGGTCCCCTGGGAGCAACCCCCAGCTTCAGGGGCAGGAGTTCCCAGCCCTTCACCTTGACAGGTGAGGCAGTGGGAAGTGACAGTCGGGTCCCTGGAACGGCTGCTGAGGCTGTCTGGTGAGTTGACACCTGCCCCCGCCCCCCAGACCCCCAGTGCTGAGCCAGTCAGAGCTAATTCTTCCCCAAATAAAATTAGGGTAAAGCACAGTGGTGAGAACACCCAACATCTCTAAAATTCCCCCACTTCTCTCCCATCTCCCTCAACACCAGTCCAGCCACGGCCCCTAATCTCAGTCCTTGGGAACACCTTCAGGGGCTCTGCAGTGGGCAGCCTCTGGATTTCTCTCTTGGCCTCCTCAAATCTGTTCCCCACCAGCAGCCAGAGGAATCTTGTCACAAGAGGGTTGTGAGGTTATGAGCAGATGAGGTTATGAGCTGCTCCTACCGAGTTCCTATTGCTCTTAGGATAAGGCCTGATACCTTTAATAAACATCCACCCTGTGTCTGGGGCAGTACACAGAATGATTAGAGGGGTTCTGCGGATGCCAGGGGGGCTGGCTTTAAATCCTGGCTCTATGACGTTGGGCGGGTCACAGAAACCCTCTCTTTTGCACAATCTATAAGAGGGGAGGAAGATGCTAGCACTGACCACAGGGGCTTGTTGTGAGGCCTGAATGGGTCAGTAGAGGCTTAGAGCAGTGCCTGGCACCCAGCAAGGCTGCTCTCCCTGCCACCTTCTCCTGCCACCCTTTCGCTAGCTTTCTCGTCTTCAGCCAGGCAGGGCTTGCTTTCTTTTCCTCCAGTGTGCCAGAGTCTTTGCACACGCTGTTCGCTCTTCCACACCTTGCCCCTTTCACAGTTAGAGGAGGCACCTTGAAGCTTGCTTGGCTTCCCCATCATCAGCCCTGATGGATGCTGAAAGGGGGATGGATTCTTCCCTGCCCCCAAAGGAGAAGTGGTTCTCTCCCCTCCCAGAGCCCCGTAGCTGCCATCTGTGGACGTGGCTAAACCTGTGCCCGAGATCACAGCAGGCTGACTGCAGCTTGAGAGAAGCCTGGGAAGTCACGAGTTTTCATTATCTCTAGAGGAGCAGGGATCTAGGGGGAACAGGGTTACACGTGAAAGGCAGCAGGAATATTTGCAGCACTGGGATTCAACCCAGGTCTGTGTGTCTATCTGTACACGATTCTCATTTATCCTCAGAAGAATTTTATAAGGTTGGTGTTATTGTCTTCTTTTTATAGAGAGACTGAAGGGGTTCAGAGAGGCTAAGTGACTTACCCAAAGTCACACAGCAGAACTTTTCTGAAGGTGGAGCCCGTGCTCTCAAACTCCACTCTCTCAATATTGGCGCTCATGCTAGAGTATGGTCCTGCTAGCATGGCCTGACCCTCACAACTGAGCTAGAAGACTCCGCATTAAATGCAAAGTCTTTCATCATGGAGACCCTCAGTTCTCGGTGTTTTAGGGGAAAAATAAAACCCAACCATGTCTTCAGTTTTTCACTGTAGCCTCTCTTTCAAGTACCAACTCTGATGGCACCTCTTCCAGGGGATGGTCTAGGAAATGGCAAGGCTCTTGCTAAGAGACTTCTCTAAGCTTCCAGTCTACCTGACAATATAAGGGAGACTCCCCACGACCTTAATATTTTGGTTCAAACAAGCATCTCGCATTCCCCCTCCTCTTATTGCTGAAGTGAGAGTGTTTCATACATGTCTGTTGTTCCAAATCACACAGCAGGGGTGTCCTCCCTCACTTCTGCATAGCAAGCTGGCAATGTAGCAGGGATGTCCTTCGTAGCCACAAACTCAGATGTATGAAAACGGACCTTTATTTTTTGTTAACTGAACTAAACTTTGCTTTCCAGCCCAGATTCTACCCAAGAGCAGAAAATGTGATTTAGGAAAGAGAGATAAGGCCAGTCCAGATTTTCCCCTTAGTCCCTTTTGGATAAATAATCCAGGCAAATGCAGAGCCTCCCCTCTCTTCTCTTCTCCCCTTCCGCCAAGGTTGATTTCAGTTCTGGGAGCCAGGGGGGCTTTGTCAATCACCCAGGCATCCAGCAGAGGCTCCTGGTCCCTCCTTATCAGTAGCTGTCCATGCTGGGTTCTGCCATCGGCCACGGTCATTGGCAGTCAAGCCTGGTGGCCCCCACGGAGATGAGCTTGTCTTCCCATGGGCCACACAAGAGAGAGATGGGGCAGCCATTTGAATGGTGCTGGAGATTCTGCCTTCTCCGAGAATGTATGCTCAAGAGCAGGTGGGATGGGAGATAGGAATCTGTCTTTTACTCTGTAGGTCTTTTTCTTGCATATTTTCCAGAATAGGAACACATATTTTGGGGATCTAACTTGGCCTTTAAACACAAAGCAACTGCTTCATCTGACACTCAATGGAAATGACCAGTGATCTTTTCCAACACTCTTAATCCAGTACTAGGCACTGAACATACAGAGTCATTGGATTTTCAACAGCCCCTTGAGGAATGTTCAATCATCATCCCGCCCGTTTTACAGATGAGGAAACTGAGGATCAGTGAAGAAGTCTGAGGATTACGTCCAAGGCCCACCACGGACAAGCGGTATCACAGAGATTAACTATTACTTCTCAACAGTGAAGGGCATGTTGGCAGCTAAAGCATAGCATGCCTAAAACTTACCCTTGAAGCAACTCTTCTGCTTGAAATAGTTCTTAGAGGGGCATCCTCAGCCTCTCTCCAGCTCACATTAAAAACCTGGAGTGTTGGGCTTCCCTGGTGGTGCAGTGGTTGAGAGTCCACCTGCCGATGCAGGGGACACGGGTTCGTGCCCCAGTCCGGGAAGATCCCACATGCTGCGGAGCGGCTGGGCCCATGAGCCATGGCCGCTGAGCCTGTGCGTCCGGAGCCTGTGCTCCGCAACGGGAGAGGCCACAGCAGTGAGGGGCCCACGTACCGCAGGAAAAAAAAAAAAAAAAATCCTGGAGTGCTTTGTGACGTTCCTTGTCCTTCCCTTGATCACTAGTCTCCACCCACTTCCACTCTGCCTAACCTGCTGACCTAGTTCATATGGGATCTCCAGGATCTGGGACAGTAGCTGGTACATAGTAGGTGTGGTAAAATATGAATAACATATTTATCATTTTAACCATTTGTAAGCATACAATTCAGTGGCATTAAACATATTCATACCGTGTGCAACCATCACCACTGTCTATACCTAAAACTTGTTTACCATCTCCAACAAAAACTGTACTCATTGAACAATCTCAGTCCCTGGTAATCTCTATTCTACTTTCTGTCTCTATGAATTTGCATATTTTGGGCTCCTGATATAACTGGAATCATACATATTTGTCCTTCCATATCTGGCTTATTTCACTTAGTGTAATGTTTTCAAGGTCCATCCACGTTGTAGCACATATCAACATTTCATCATTCCTTTTTATGGTTGAATGACATTCCATTGAATCTATAGCTCACATTTTATTTATCCATTCATCTGTGGATGGAAACTTGGATTGTTCCCACCTTTTGGCTGTTGTGAATAATGCTGCTATGAATTTTGGTGTACAAATATCTACTTCATTCCCTGCTTTCAATTATTTTGGATATATGCCTAGGGTCATACGGTAGAGTTCTATATTTAAGCTTTTGAGAAACTATCAAGCTGTTTTCTGTAGCAGCTATACCATTTTACATCCTACCAGCAATGCATGGGGATTCTCCTCACCAACACTTGTTATCTTTCAGTTTAAAAAAAAAAACTGTGGTCATTCTAGTCGGCATGATGTGGTATCTCATTGTGGTTTTGATTTGCATTTCCCTAATGATTAATGATGTTGAGCATCTTTCCATGTGCTTGTTGGCCATTTGTATAAAGTGCCTATTCAAGTCCTTTCTCTACTTTTAAATTGGGTAGTTTATTATTTTGTTGTTGAGTTGTAAGAGTTCTTTATATATTCTGGATATTAATACCTTATCAGATATATTATTTACAAATATTATTTCCATGCAGTATGTTATCTTTTTGCTTTCTTGATAGTCTCCTTTGATGCACAAAAGTTCTTAATTTTGATGGAGTCCAATTTATCTTTTTTTAATTTTGTGTCTGCTTTCAGTGTCATATCCATGAGGTCATTGCCAAATCCAATGTCATGATGATTTTCCCCCAATGTTTTCCTCTAAGAGTTTTACCGTTTTAAAAATTAAGCTTAGGTCTTTGATCCATTTTGAATTAATTTTTGTATATGGTTTAGGGTAAGTGTCTATCTTCATTGTTTTGCCTTGGAGATATCCAATTTTTCCAATATTTATGGAAAAGACTGCCTTTCCTCATTGAATGGTCTTGGCACCCTTGTCAAACATCAACTGACCATATGTCTGAGTTCGAGATGCTATACCAAAATACCATAGATTGGGTGGCTTAAACAACAAGTGGTTATTTCTCAGTTATAGAGGATGGAAGTCTGAGATCAGTGTGACAGTATGGTCAGGTTCTTGGTGAGGGCTGTTTTCCTGGTTTGAAGATGGATGCCTTCTGCTATATTCTCACATGGCAGAGAGAGAAATCATCTCTCTCTTACCCGTTCTTTTTTTTTTTTTTTTTTTTTTTGCGGTACGCGGGCCTCTCACTGTTGTGGCCTCTCCCGTTGTGGAGCACAGGCTCCAGACACGCAGGCTCAGCGGCCATGGCTCACGGGCCCAGCCGCTCTGCGGCATGTGGGATCTTCCCGGACTAGGGCATGAACCCATGTCCCCTGCATTGGCAGGCGGACTCTTCAACCACTGCGCCACCAGGGAAGCCCCTCTTACCCGTTCTTTTAAGGGAACTAATCCCTTTCATGAAGACTCCACCTTCATGGCTTAATTACCTCCCAAAGGCCCCACCTTCAAATACCATCACATTGGGGATTAGAGCTTCAATCTATGAATTTTGATACAAACATTCAGTCCATAGCACCATATATGTGAGGGGTTATTACTAGGATTTCTATTATATTCCATTGGTCTATATGCCTGTTCTGATGCGAGTTCCATTCTGTTTTTATTACTGTAGTAAGTTTCAGTGTCAGGTAATGTGAGCCCTCCAACTTTATTCTTCTTTTTCAAGATTGTGTTGGCTATTTGGGACCCTTTGCAATCCCATATAAATTTGAGGATCGGCTTTTTTATTTTTGTATAAAAGGCTGTTGGAATTTTGATAGGGATTGTGTTGAATCTGCAGATCATTTTAGGTAGTATTGACATCATAAGAATGTTACATCTTCCTATCCATGAACAAAGGACATCTTTCCATTTATTTAGATCTTCTTTAATTTCTTCCAGCAATTTTTGTAGTTTTCATCATACAAGTCCTTCTCTTCCTTGGTTAGATTTATTCTTAAGTATTGAATTATTTTAAGTGCTAATGTAAATGGGATTGTTTTCCTAATTGCATTAATATTTTTTAAAGCTCCTTAAAAGATGCTTATGTGCAGTTGGAGTTGCAAACCACTGTCTTAGTCAAAGCTTGACAAGGTAGATGGGAAGGCCATGTCCCCCTAACCTCCCTGTTTCTGTGCCTGGCAAGGACCCTCACCTCACGTCACTGCTCAATAACGTTTTAAAAACATTTTTATTGAAGTATAGTTGGTTTACAATGTTGTGTTTAATTTCTGCTGTACAGCAAAGTTACTCATTTATATATGTTTCTTTTTTTTTTTTTTTTTTTTGCGGTACGCGGACCTCTCACTGTTGTGGCCTCTCCCGTTGCGGAGCACAGGCTCCGGACGTGCAGGCTCAGCAGCCATGGCTCACGGGCCCAGCTGCTCTGCGGCATGTGGGATCCTCCCGGACCGGGGCACGAACCCGTGTCCCCTGCATCGGCAGGTGGACTCTCAACCACTGCACCACCAGGGAAGCCCTATTTCTTTTTCATATTCTTTTCCATTATGGTTTATCACAGGATATTGAATATAGCTCCCTGTGTTATACAGTAGGACCTTGTTGTTTATCCATCCTGTATATAATAGTTTACATCTGATAATCCCAAACTCCCAGTCCATCCCTCCCCATCCCCTGCCCTTGGCAACCACAAGTCTGTTCTCTATGTCTGTGAGTCTGTTTTTGTTTCGTAGATAGGTTCATTTGTGTCATATTTTAGATTCCACATATAAGTGATATCATATGATATTTGTCTTTTTCTTTCTGACTTACTTCACTTAGTATGATAATCTCTAGGTCCATCCACGTTGCTGCAAATGGCATTATTTCATTCTTTTTAATGGCCGTCAGTAACTGTTTTCTGATGCATGCATGTGTAGCTTCCTTCTTGGAAAATACATTTTTAAATTTGTTAGGTTTCAAATAGGCTACACCTGCATCCTGATGATTCTGGTCCTCTTCCTACGCTCCAACATTTTCCATTTTCCCCAACTGGCTCCCAGAGGGAAGGCCTGTTTATCACTGATTCCTCTGAAAAACTGGACTCATCCAGGAAGGGAGCTGACACCGGCTACAGAGCATCTCCTACTGAGATGGGACTGGGGACCCACCCTCTACTGAAGGAAGCAATGATACTTGATTTCAACCAAATAGCACTGACTGGGAAATGACCCCCTCGGTACCAGTAGTAGCATTCAGACCCACAAGGTGTGGCCAGCTGATGGATGGGTCAGCTGGAGAAAGGAGGGGGTCTGCTTTGATGGAGGAGACCAGCACAAACACCCCACGATGGCCATATACGCAGCTCCTGCCATCACCTGATCACGCCCACCTTCCTTAACATTTATTACGAGCACACATTATGACTGATATCCAGGGGCCCCCAGCCCCAGACACTCACTCAGGGACAGGTGGCCTTCCACCGCAGGGTTTCTGGTCAGAAATTCACAACAAGGAGGACTCCAAGTTCACCAGCCTGATTGGCACTGCTTTCTGAGAAACCTAACAGATGGGCTCTAATTGCAGACCTGTTGTGGGGACATTGTTAACAAACACACAAGTAGCTGTATACAGGGCTTTTTGGAACCGAATGTGACTTGGCAGCTGGGGACGGAGATCTAATTACCAACATCTGAGTTTCTTGTTTAATGAAGGGGAATGTGGAAAACGGCCGTGCTTGAGGCAGCTGGGATGGAGAAGGCAGCCAGGGCTGTGACTGTGCTGTGCCTGCACACTCTCTGGTGGCCGGGTGCCTTCGTGTCATCCAGGGGCTTCCTCTGTCCTCTCCCTGAAGTCCAGACATCACTTTTGGGAGAGAGGGTGGGATTCTTGGGATCCTTACGTATCAACCATGGACTGTTAGAGAACAGCATAGCTGGGGGCACGTTTGGTCCATATTAATTACGCTTTTCTTCTTAAATTGTCAAGTTGACATTCCAGAAAAATGTACCATCTTTAACATATGGCTCCCTATATCTCCTTGCACAATGCTATTTAACCTTGAAATACATTTACCCCAGTTTCACAGTTCATAAATTTCCAATAATAACTTGCTCAGGCTTCTGCAGACTTGCCTTGTCCAAGTGCTATTTTAAGCACTTTACCTGATTAGCCCATTGAATCATTTTTCTAAGTTATTTTTTACTTTTTAAAATTTTATTTTTTCTAACTCTATTGAGGTATGATTGCAAATAAAAATTGTATCTATTTAGGTTGTACGATGTGATTATTTAAAGGTGTGCCACATGATGATTTAATATACGTTGTGAAATGATCACCATAATCGAGTTAATATTGCCTCATATAGTGACCATTTTGTGTGTGTGTGGTGAGAACACTTAAGATCTATTTTCTTAGCAAATTTCAAGTATACAAGACAGTATCGTTAACTGTAATGAACGAGCTGTACATGAGATCCTGGAACTTATTTAACTTATAAATGAAAGTTTGCACCCTTTAACCACTCCTAATTTAATCCTTTAAGTAACCCTAAGAGATAGATGCCATTCTGATTTCCAGCTTACAGATGAGGAAACTGAGGCACAGAGAAGTTAGGTTACCTCTTGGGGAGAGGTTGGCCTCAGCCTAAGTTCTGGTCTCAAGCTGACTTATCTGATATTAGTAATAATTGGCAGTCCAGGATGGGTTGCTGAGCCCCAGCTACTGTGCTTTATAGGCTTTATCTCACTCAGTTAAGCCCCCCAATAACTTTATGAGGTAGACACAATTATTGTCTCTGAGACTTGGAACTGAGGGTTGGAAGATGGAGTGACTTGCTCAAGTCACAAAGCTTGTGCTGTGCTGAGCTGGGATTCAAACTCAGGGTGCCTTCTCTGAGCCTCACTGTCCTGCCACTCTATTAGAAAAGGTCCTGACATTTAGCATCACTGCAGGGATTCTTTTTCTTTTTGAGGTCATTGACCTTGTGGTCACAATGTCCATTTAAGAGGGTCCATGGAAGAAGTTGCTCTTGAGTTTCAAGACCAGGGAAAAATGAACCATCTCTGGAGAGATCAAATTGGTTTTACTGTGTGGACACTGTGAAACTTATGAAACCAACCTCTCCAACCAGGGTTCAGGTTCCCTGAGGGGGATATGCAGGTGTGTCTGAAGCTTCTAAGGGTCTACCTCTTACGGCTGTTACAAAAGCACACAGTAAGCATCTTCACATGCTCCCAGGGTGTCATTATTCCTTGAGAAGGAAAAACCACTCAGGTTCTGCTCCCAGCCTCCCCAGGGGTATACTCCTGGATACATATGAGAAGCACTATTGTAAAGAATCATGCTTCTCACCTTCCCTTAGTTACTAGGCTGCTCTGAAAGCATAAGGAGCAGAGTAGCAAGTATGCAGGACCTTGGGGCCCATGTTTTGTATACAATAGCCTTAGCCTGAGCTTCTCCATATTTCCCTTTTGATCTAATTTCTTTCTTCCTCATTACTATTTGTGGCAGATTATATTTTCCAAAATTGACTACAACAATATTTCTGGTCCCACATGTGCCTTCAGAACCTTGTCACTCCCCTCCCATTGAACCAGGATGAGCCTTTGTAGCTGCCTTGATTAATAGAGTGTGGCAGAAGTGATACCATGTGACTTGGCAAGGCCTCACTGTCACTGTCATAAAAGATGATATAGGTCGGTACTGATGTTAGCTAAGGTAGAGTAAGCGCACATCCCCTGTCTCTCTCACTGAATACAGTTATAAAACTGTGTATAAAATACCTGGAGCAGATATTTGAGGACTCTGAAAAGTAAGGGTAATGGGCAGATTCAGGAAGACCAGAACTTGAAATATCACTGAACTGGGGGTGAGTTTATCATTTTTCCCCTGCTCCTTCCACTACTTGGCCCTGCATAGTCATGGAAATATGTGGCAGATTGGGGTGAGTAAAGCCCCGACTTCCTGGATAGAGAACAGAAAAGGGACTCCTTACTCTGTTGAAAAGTACCAGGGAGATAGCAGAGAGAGAAGCGTTCAGGAAAGCAACTGCATAAAGTGGTTTATGAATTCCTGGGCTCACCTCTGAGCTGCACACGCATGGATCTGATTCAAATTAGCATACCAAAGGCTTTGAGACTGAACTGACACAAAGACCACTGCCCATGTGCCAGAATGGCGATGGGTAGTGTGCATGCAGACCAGAGTCAAATAACACTACAAAGACTTTAAAAACTGAACTGACATTTGAACCCTAGCCTGCAGAAGACAGGTTGAAACTTGCAACTTGAACAGGACAAGTCAAATGCCTGCTAAAATAAAAATGTCAACCTTCTCTATAGGATTTATATAAGACCTAGTATTTCATAATCTAATATTCAAAATGTCCATGATAGCATCTCAAATTACTTGGCATATGAAAAACCAGGAAAATATCAACTTGCATGAGAAAAGACAATCAACAGATGCCACCCCTGAGATAAGAAAGATGTTGGAACTATCTGACAAAGCAGCAATTAAACAAATGCTCTAATAAGTAACTGTGAACACTCTTGATATAAATGACAAAATAAAAAAGTTCATAATCTAATTTTAGAATTTAAAAAAAGGAAATGAAATGAAAAACTCACTGGATGGGCTCAATAGCAGAATGAGATGACAGAGAAGTGAGTGAGGATGAAAGACATAAACGTACAGATTCAGGAAGCTCAGTGAACCTAAAACAGGCAAATCTAAAAGAATCACAATCAAACTGCTGAAAACTAGATCAAAGAAAAAAATATTTAAATGAGCCAGGTGAAAATGATACATTCCCTATAGGGGGACAACAATTAGAATGATTGTGAGTTTCTCATCAGAAACCAAGGATGCCAGAAAAAAGAAGAATGACATCTTTAAAGTGCTAAAAGAAAAGAAATACCAACCCAGAATTCTATAACCAGCAAAAATATCCTTCAGAAATGAAGGTGAAATAAACATTTTCAAATGAAGGAAAATAAAAGAATTCATTGCCAGCAGACAAGCTCTAAAATAATTGCAAAAGGACATTTTTCAGACAGAAAGGAAATGACATTAGAAGGAGACCTAGAACATCAGGAATGAAGGAGGAGCAACAGAAGTGGTAAGTATCTGGGAAAATATAATAGACTACTCTTCTCTTAAATTCCTTAAAATGTGTCTGGCGGTTGAAAGCAAAAATCATAACATTGTTTGATGGAGTTGTCAATGCATGTGGATATAATATATAAAACACCTATGATATAAAGGGAGGTGGGTAAAAGTACCTATACAGTGGTAAGGTTTCTACTTTCAACTTGAAGTGGTAAGCTATCAATTCTAAGGAAACTATAAAAGTTAAGTATGCATATTGTAATCTCTAGAGCAAGAAATAAACTAAACAAAGAGGCGTGATAAAAAAACACAATAGAGGGCTTCCCTGGTGGCGCAGTGGCTGAGAGTCCACCTGCTGATGCAGGGGATACAGGTTCGTACCCCGGTCCGGGAAGATCCCACGTGCCACGGAGTGGCTGGGCCCGTGAGCCATAGCTGCTGAGCCTGCGCTTCCGGAGCCTGTGCTCCGCAACGGGAGAGGCCACAACAGTGAAAGGCCTGCGTACTGCAGAAAAAAAAAAACCACAATAGAAAAATTAAAATGAAATGTGAAAATATTCAAACAACCCAAAAGAGGGCAGGAAAAGAGAAACAAAGGAACAAGAGCAGAAGTTAATCATGAATAACACGAAGATCTTGGACTAAACACTTGGAAATGAAACAACACAGTCCTAAATAATCCACAAGTCAAAGAGGAAGTCTCAAGGGAAATTAGAAAAGATTTTGAACTGAACAGAAACAAAAACACCTTATTTCAAAATTTGTAAGATGCAGATACAGCAGTGCTTAGAGGGAAATTTATAGTGTTAAATGTTTATATTAAGAAAAGGAGAAAGTTCTCAAATTAAGAATCTAAGCCTCTACCTGAAGAAACTAAAAAAAAAGAAAGCAAAAGCAAAATAAAATGAAAGCAAGCAAGCAGAAAGAAGCAGAAGTCAATGAAATCAAAAACAGAAAAGCTGTTTCTTTGAAAAGACCAAAAATGGCTATACCTATACCAAGACTGACTAAAATTATAGAAGACACAAATTACCAATATTAGCAATGAAAAGGGGGATAGTATTACAACCACCATAGTAGATAGTAAGAGGGAGTTTTGGAGGTGATGAAACTGTTCTGTGTCCTGATTGTAATGGTGGTTAGATGAACCCATACATTAAAAAAGTTAATTCTACTGTGTGATTACTTTTTTAAAAAGAATATTCAGATAAAAATTAAAATTAAAGTAGGAGTTTAGGATTAGCAGATACACACTACTATACATAAAATAGAGAAACAACAAGGACCTACTGTATAGCACAAAGAACTATATTCCATATCTTAGAATGGAAAAGAATCTGAAAAAGAATATATTTATATATATATCTAAATATATATAGCACTGAATCACTTTGCTGTATACCTGAAAGTAACACAACACTGTAAATCAACTATACTTCAATAAAAAAAGAAAAAAAATTAAAAGGTGATACAGCTTCTGCTGTATGCCTGTGTATATATACACACAGAAATCATATCGATACATATGTATGTATGTGCATGTATATATGAAAATGCGTGTGTGTATACATACCCACATAATATATATATTTACATATATAGCTATGGAAGAGCTAGAGCTAAGACACCAAACAGGTGCAGTGAGAAAACAGAGATTAGCAATAAGAAGTTATTACCGCCCAAGGGACAAGGGACAAGGGGAGAGATGGCATTTCAGAGTCCAGGATTCAGGGCCATCTCATGGGAGCCAGTATGTTGGAGGAGGCAAGGAAGTCTGAGAAACCGTTTATCGAGTTCAGTTCTCTGAATGCAGAGCAGAACAGGGGAAGAAGGGTGGGGTGGGAGAGCAGATCTTCAAGCAGACCCGCACGTGGCCAGCCTGCGGACGAATTACAGTACCTATCTCCTGGAATTGGGACAAAGACAACATTTAATAGTAAGAAAAATGCCTGGAACTTAGTTACTTAAGAGACAGCGGCTATTACTGAAACCTAGGAATTGCAACACTCCACGTAAAGACACAAGTGAGGCTTGGAGAAGCTGATGGACTTGTTTAAACTAAACATCGCACAGTTAGGAATGTCTTTATAATGAGATAAACCAGATAGCATAGACAAGAGTAAAAATTCTAATTCATTTTGGGGTTCAGATGTGAAGTTTTAAAGACCTTTCTATGGGATTTAAATCCAGATTGGACTGACTCTGAAGGTCTTGATCATCTGGCTGCCTTGAAGGATGAGATGTACTTGCATTTCCCACAAACACATTTAACAGGAAAGGGCTCATATTTACGAGAATGTGTGCTCCATGAGAGCACAGGATTCGTGTGCTTTATTCATTGCTGTGTCTGCAGCACCTAGAATAGCACTTGGCATACAGTGGGTGCTCAATGAATGTTTATTGAATGAATGAAATATAGTTGGTGACATGGTGATTGTTCTTGGTGTTAATCAGTTTGGCTGATTAAACACAAATATTTTATAGGAAAGGTATAAGGGTTACAAAATTGATGGGAGATGAAGGGGGTGGGTCTTGGGACTAGCAGGAAGCAAGGAAACTCTGGAGGCCTACGAAACAGCTGGGACTCAGAAACTTCTCATTCCAAGAGCAGCCTGGTCTAGACATGCCTCATTCACCACCATTGCCCTCGTGAAAATAGCGCCCAACATTCCTACTATTCTAGATACAGGGGAGAAAAATTAACTTGCTGACCTCAGGTCATACACCGGAAGCAATTAGGAAGAAGATCCTCACCCCTGCTCATCCCTTCCCTGGCTTCCTTACGAAGAGGCCACCCTTGAGTCAGGAATGTGGGACCTGGGAATTGCTCTCCTGTCAAATCTATTGATAACTTCAATAGAAGAGAAATAATTCATCTTAAGCAATAACAGAAAAGCACCATAGAGTATGATCAAAGAACATGGGTTCTAGAACCAGACTGCCTGAGTTCCAATCTTGATTCTTTTAGCAAACACACTATGCAACCCTGGGCAAGTCACACATTCTCTTTGCCTCAGGTTCTTGATCTGAAAAATGGGAATAGAATAGTTAAACGAGCTAATACATGCAAAGTACTTAACAGTATCCGGCCAGAGTAAACCGTTCAATGAATAAAATCAATGTGGGTTAATGTATCCGTTATCTGCCATAATATGTCACATACTAAACAAACACAAACCCAGTGGCTTAAAAGCTCATGGGTCTGCTTGGTGGATAGGTGGTTCTGCTGGGCTGGGCTATGCACACTCAGGTGTCTCTGGTCAGCTGGCTGGTCACCTGTGGGTCTATTTTGTGGCTCTTGGCTGTGCTCACTCACATATTGGGCGTTAGCTGGCTATTGGCCAATCTAGGATGGCCTCCCCCTCTGCTCCATGTGGCCAATAGGTTTGTCCAGGCGTGTTCACTGGTGGTGGCACTGGAAGAGCTCTAAGAAGCATGCAAGGTCTTATGAGGCCTAGGCTTGGAGCTGGCACTATCACTTCTGCCATATTCTGTTGGCCAAAGCCAGTCACAATTTCAGCCCTTATTCATATGTTGAGGTCCTAACCCCTAGTACCTTAAAATGTGACTGTATCTGGAGATAGGGCCTTTAAAAAGATGATTAAAGTAAAATGAAGTCATGTGGGTAAGGTCCTAATCCATTATGACGGGTGTCTTCATAAGAAGAGGAGACTAGGACACAGACATGCAAGAGGGAAGACCACGTGAGGACTCAGGGAGAAAATGGTCATCTGGAAGGCAAGAAGAGAGGTCTCAGAGGAAACCAACCCTGCCCACACCTTGATCTTGGACTTCTGGCCTACAGAAATATGAGAAATTACTTTTCTGTTGTTGAAGCTTCCCAGTCTATATGGTTCTTTGTTATGGAAGCCCTACAAACTAATACAGATTTTGGTGGGGAAACAGACTTTACTTCTTGATGTGAGGAGCTGCAATGACATTGCAAATAATGTGTTTATAGAAAGGCATGAAAAATTGGGGACTTTTTTGCCATCAATTTACTGCCCCTAGAGATGGGGGTGAAAAGCTGAGCTAATCAACGTGGCAGAGAGAGAGAGTAATGGGTTGGAAATCAGGAAGCTTGGCTGTACTCCCAGCTCTGCCTTCTCGGGGCCTCAGTTTCCTCATCTGTGTCATGAGGGGGCTGGACCAGCTCTTGCTATGTTTCCCCCCAGCTCTGATAGCCCAGGATCAAACCCCAAGCTCCTGCCCACCTCGCCAATGTCAAAGTCCAAGTGTGCATCAGGAAGAGGCGCCCCTCCACTCGTCCTCTGGGCACTGCCCTCGGAGGACTTCACCCTCAGCCTCACCAGTAACTGCTTCCTACCCATGGACAGAGGGCATGTGCCTGGGAACATTTACCTAACAGTGGCTAACAGAGAGGAGAGAAGCCCTGCTCCAAAGCCCTGAAAAAAGGAAAAGCCAATAGTGGTATCTTTCTTGTTATCTCCCGGACTAGTCTCCATCCCCTCGAGAGGGCAATGTAATTGAGTATGGATTTGGGGGATCTTTGCTTGTGGCCTTCGGAGAATTTAGCTGACAGTAACGACAAGAAGGGAAAACTCAGACAAGTAAGAATGAATGAGATCCCAGCGAAAAAGAGCTATTACAGGAGGAGGGGTAGCTATGGAGAGGGAATACTTGGCAAATCTGGAAGCACAATCATCAGGTGACCTGGCTGAGATGAGCACCAGGTTATGAGAATTCCCCTGGTGAACATGGCAGAATCCTTGAGCCTGTGAAATTGTTGTGGACAGAGGCAATGAAACGGCCAGAACTTTTGAAAAAGTCATGAATGGATGTCACAGATATCTGAGAATCAGCAGATAAATCCTCCCATAGACCTTAATATCTGCCAGGAACTGATGTATATATTTTAAGTGTATGAGTTCATTGCATCCTTACCAAAGTTTTACAAGGTAAATACTGAAGTACTGTTATCACTATTTGTACAGACAAGGCAGGAGGATCACAGGGAGATTGACTGTCTGCCCAAGGAGCTGCACTTGAACTTGGGCAGGCTGTGTCAAAAGCCCAGGGTCTTGGGACTTCCCTGGTGGTGCAGCAGTTAAGAATCCGCCTGCCAGTGCAGGGTTCACTGCATTGTTCTTGGTGGCTTGAACATGGGTTCAAGCCCTGGTCCGGGAAGATCCCAAATGCCACAGAGCAACTAAGCCCTTGCGCCACAGCTACTGAGCCTGTGCTTTAGGGCCCATGAGCCACAACTACTGAAGCCCACGTGCCTAAAGCCTGTGCTCCAGAACAAGAGAAGCCACTGCAATGAGAAGCCCGTGCACCGCAACGAAGAGTAGCCCCTGCTCGCCGCAACTAGAGAAAGCCTGCACGCAGGAATGAAGACCCAATGCAGCCAAAAATAATAAAATAAATAAATAAATAAATAAAATTTTTAAAGCCCAGGATCTACACTGCTTTTGCTAAATTGAGTGTCCACATTTTCTGGAGCCTGGTATGTGAGAGATGGAAAATAGCCCATTTTACAGATTGGGAAAATGAGGCCCAGAGGGGTCTTCTAGTAGCACTCATTGTCTGCAATCTACTCATACTGCTACATTCTTTTCCACTCGATCGCCTCATCCTCTGCATCTATCTGGTGAACTTCTGCTTATCTGCCAAGATTCTGTGCAAGTGGCACCTCCTCTGGAAACCTTCTCTGCTCACCTCAGGCAAATCAGGTTCTTCCTCTTTTGGCTCCCACAGAACTCAGCCTGGGTCCTTATTAGTGTTTTTTTCATATGCAGTAATTAGTTTTTTTCCTTTTCAGAATTCTTGAAAAGACAATTTCGTAATGGATACATTTTAAATATCCATGTTCCTATGAACCAGAATTTATGTTTGTTAAGATTTGGCCATATTTGCTACAAGTCTTTTAAACAAAGGAACTCAAACATAAAAACTAAACTGGAGGGGTTTTTTTTGAAATAAAAGAAATAAAACATTACAGGTGAAGTCGAAGTACCACATCTGCAGTCTACTTTCCCTTCTTGCCATGAATTTGTCGAGCATCTATTTTTAAATTCATATATATATATATATATATATATATATATATATATATATATATATATATATATATATTTACCAGTATGTGTGTGCATGTGTGAAAGATAACCTACATTCAGAAAAAAACCAAGAAACATATATGTACAGTGGGACAAACTGTTGATAACCACCACCACTGACAAAAAATAAAACTAAAACATTGCAAATACCCCAAAGACTCACTGCACTTCCTCCCTGATTATAATCCTTCCTCTCCTTGGACCACCTATAGATTCTTAGACAATGTAATTTAGCTTTCCTTGACTTTGAGCTTGATGTAAATGGAATCACTCAGTAAATATTCTTTCATGTCTTGCTGCTTGGGCTAATGTTGTGACTGTGAAAGTTTATGTGTGCGTAGTATGCCATTGAATGATATACCTCAATTTATTTATCCATTTTTCAGATGATGGGCATTTGATCTGTTCCCAGTTTTCAGCAACTGTAAGAACCTTGTTGCTATGAGTGTTTTTGCCTATGTCTGCTGGTGTACATTGCACATGTTTTTCTAGGATGAATGTCTAGTGGGAGAATTGCTAGGTCAGAGGGTGTGTGTAACTCCAGTTGCCCTGGATGATGCTAAATTGTTTTC
Organism: Hyperoodon ampullatus; assembly: GCF_949752795.1. NCBI lineage: Eukaryota > Metazoa > Chordata > Mammalia > Artiodactyla > Ziphiidae > Hyperoodon > Hyperoodon ampullatus. The sequence goes on along the minus strand of NC_136931.1, from coordinate 30,754,378 downwards.
TAAGAGCCTGAACTCTTAACCATAATATCAAACTCCCTTACCAAAAGGATGTGTTGAAGGAATAAATGGGTTTTCGAAAAAGCAAAATAGTGAATACAAGGAGGGGGTTGCATTAACTAGTATCAGAGGCTGGGAATCCAAGCATCTGTCTATTGACATAGCATCTCTCTGTGGCACCTGCAGGCTCTGGACCCTGGAATTAGCTGAAATCAGCTGCCCTGGAGGGTGTAAGGAGCACATTGCTCCCATCCAACTCTGCCTGGACGGTATCTGCTGACAAAGCAGAAGGATAGATGTTAGCAGTGATTTGGACTTTATCTCTTGACTGCTTCATTACATCCTACCCATAGCAGTACTGACGAGCAGTCGTGAGGAGGCAGCCAGAGCTCTCAGGGCTGCCCGAGCTGCACTGCGGGGCCCTGCCTCAGTTTCCCTTTTGCTTTTCTGGTACTCCTTAGGACTTGGAATTATCGCTGTGAGCCAGACCCGAGGTCCTCTTGGGGACTGCTCTGGTATATACCCTTCCACCTTTATCCACAATATCCTCAAGTGGACCCCACCAGGGTCCCTCTGAATGACTGGGAAGCCCTTTCATTATTCTGCCCAATATGTCAGCTAGGGCTGTTTACAAATCCAAGGATTCTCTTGCCAAATGTACAGCCTGTTCCCCAGGCTTTCATGTTATAATGAAATGAAGAACAAGCAAGACATCTTAATATCCTATTCTGCTAGAAAGTGAGATCTTTTCCCCCTCCCTCTCTCTTAATAGATAAATTAATATCCTCAAACATTCTGAAAAGATCCTTTATGAAAACATCTCTCTTGCCAAAACAGAAAAGTTTATTATAAAACTGGAGAAATTTGTTTCAACTTGTTTAAGGCCCTATGCTCAGCCGTGAATTTGGTCCTCCCCCGCTTTTTCCTTCTTCAATTAATTTCACACTAATCCATTTCTTTATCAGGCATTGGAGTGAATGCGAGTGGAGTGAGTGATGAAGATGAGGGGGCAATGGAGGTGTTTGGCTCTGTAATTTCATCCTTGAATTTTGTGATTACTAACAGGACAACTTTTTTAATTTGCTCTTTTGTCTGGATTCCCTGGCTGGCAATCTGCTTGGTGAGCTCGGCTTTTTAATCAATCACCTAGATAATCAAATGTCACTGGCTATCTGCTCCGTGTAATTACTTTTGCAATTAAAAATCAACCTCAAGTTGCCTCATCTAATTAGAGGGATGGGCAGATTTTCATCTAGATTGATTTTTTAATAAATATTGACTTAAAATGCCATAATCTCATCATATTCTTTCATTTTCTTTGTACCAAAAATCAAACAAATGGAAGAATTAGCAAGCAGAAGGAATCGTGGGACTTCAAAAGCTTCTGCTGGTTCAGACACACAAAACTATGCTATACAGAAGCCCAGCTTAACTCGCCTAATAACAATACTCAAAAGCTTCCACCTTTTATTGGAAAAAAGAACAAAGCAATCTAACGATTATATTTCACACCAACACTGTTGCAAGCCCACAATTCTAAGAGCTTCTAATTTCATTTATCGTGCTGCCGGGGACAATCATTTCTATTAATGTTATTATTTCTTTTAAAGCAATCCCATACATGCTCCTAGAATTTTTAGCATTAGCAGAAAAAATTATATATATGCGTCATGCTAGAACCGCCACCGTGAGTTTTCTTACGCATACAAATGCCACGTCAGGCAGATAATTTTCTCGTCTTTGCTGTCTTGGATCTTTTATGTATTGTAATTAAAACATTGTCAATAACACAGTCCGTTGCTTTTTGGTTGTCGTGGCTGATGTTAAACATGGAAAATCCACAATCTGGTAAGGGGATTACCTACAGGAAAATAACACACTTTGCTCAGAGAACAATTGTCCTAAGATGAAATGTAATGGTATCTTGTGTGCCTGCTTAAAAAAAAATCATGTCGGTGACCCTGACAGAATTCCATTTAAACCTTGTCTGATTGGGGGATGATGAAGAAGGGCTAATGCTTCTAGCATCCCCGCTTTATTCCATCACAAAGAAGGGACTTCTGCCTTCTTGGGCATTCACACTACCAGGGAGGAGTGGCGAATTGCCCGCATCTGCCTGCACAATTCACTCTAAGAAGAGAAATAAAAAACCATAACCGGGGCTTCCCTGGTGGCGCAGTGGTTGAGAGTCCGCCTGCTGATGCAGGGGACACGGGTTCGTGTCCCGGTCCGGGAGGATCCTGCATGCCGCGGAGCGGCTGGGCCCGTGAGCCATGGCCGCTGAGCCTGCGCGTCCGGAGCCTGTGCTCCGCAACGGGAGAGGCCACGGCAGTGGGAGACCCGTGTACAGCAAAAAAAAAAAAAAAACCATAACCAAGGGAAGTCAAACTTTCAGCTCTTATTGGTGGCCAAAAAAACAGGGGAGTAAGGAGAGACCCAAACAAAAGAGCCAGGGGCGGTAAGAGGGAGAACGGTGACTGCACCCCGCGTCTCCCACGAGGCAGAGAAGTACCTGCCGGTGGGGATGGCTCATCTGTGATGGCAGCCACGCTACCAACTTGGAGTTCGAGTCTCCATTTCCCAAAAGGATATTCCATGGGCTATTGGTCTCGTGAAACATTACTCCAAAATGGAGGGCTGTGTGGTCAAATCACTTTCAAAAAACACAACATTCTCTACCTCCTTGCTGGAGAGAAATAATACACATTATCCTTGAATGTCTCTGAGAAGTCCTTCCACAAAGCCTGTTTGGCTCAGAATTTATCAAAGTTACTTTTCCTTGGATTGTCCTATTTCTATCTATCTATCTATCTATCTATCATCTATCTATCTATTATCTATCTATCATCTATCTATCTATCTATCATCTATCTATTATCTATCTATCTATCTATCTATCTATCTATCATTTATTACTTTAGGGGGTACCATGGGGAAACATTTTGTCAGTACACACTTTGGGAAGCACTGGTATTTACACCACACAAAGAATCTCATTTTTCTGCACCATCAGCCTCTCTTGGGGACAAACCTTGACTTCTAGATGTGTTGCTGATTATGTTTCCTAAGTGCAAAGTGATGTCTGGCATGTCAGAGTGTGCTTATGGCCATCTTCATTGACCTACTGAAAATGAGGAAGGCAGTGGGGAATCCCAGGCTCATGGTGACTAGGCGTCGCCTGTGGTTCTTGCCAGAGGGAAATTCTGCAGGTGTGTGCTCTGACATCATCACACTCAGTACAGGTTGAAAGAGTTGCCTGGATGCCCACTGCTGTGTGGAGAAAGGATGAAACTCCACCAAGAGTTTGAGAAAATTAATAGAAAGAGGAAAGGGGAAAGGGTGGGAGTGAGACTCATTTGATTACTCTTGAATACGTACCACGTGGTAGGCACTGGGCTGAATGTTCTTTCTACCTGCCTTTTTCAACAGCTCTATAAAGCCAGCACTTTATAGAGTTGTATTTTTATTTGTATTTGTATTATTCTTCTTCCCATTAAACAGATGAGGAAACTGAGGCTTCAAAAAATAAAGTGCTGGTGAAAGGCAATAGAGTTGGGGATGGGCAGAGTTAAACCCCAGACCCACCTCTGAAAGACACCAAACACTTTGGGCTCTGGACCCACTTCATCTTCTAGGAGTCAGCCTGGGGACAAGAGGTAGGGGCTACTGACGTGGCAGAAGGATTGCGCTGTTGGGGAAGAAACATCCTTGTGGGGAGGGTCTATCAGTCATCTGTTGCCATAAGAATCCTGTATTACAAGCCATTCCAAAAATGGCTTAAGCAATAAGCATTTCCTCAGCTTTTGAGTTTGCCAGTTGACAGGGAGTTTCTTCTGCTCTCATCTGGCCCAAGTCATGAGTATGGGGTCAGCTGTGGGTTGGCTAAGGGTGATTTGGGCTGGCTTTCTCCCAGGTTTCAGGGTAGGCTGAATGTCATGGGCCTAGGAAGGCTTTGGCTGGGACAACTGGAGATCTGGGCTCTGTTCCATGAGTCACATCTTCCAGCAGGTTGGCCTGGGTGTGTTCTCGTGGAGAAGGCAGAAGGGCAAGAGGAGAAGAGAAAACGCATAAGCACATTTCAAGCCTCTGCTTGCCTTGTGTTTGCTAACATCTTAGTGACCAGTGCAAGCCACACAGAGTCAAGGGGCGGGCACCACAAGGTTACAGAGACAAGGGCATAGATCCAGGGAAGTTGAAGGTTCACAGGGGAGAAGTGTACTGATTGGCAAATCAAAGCTATGGTTTACCAGAGCTCACCTCAGCAGATCATGTGTCACACAGGATGCCTCACCTGTGCCATTCCAAGGTCCCTGCCATCTCTTTCTTCCTGGGCTGCTGGGGGGTTGGGTGCCAGGTGCCAGTGGATGAGGGATTCCTGCTTCCAGTAGGGTCAGTTGGTGGCTGGAGGCTCTCCCCACCCAAGTGACTTACACACCTCTCAGTGAAAGCCGGAGAGGGTTCATGCATAAAGGGCCACACTGGGAGGTGGACAAGGTGACCAGCAATCTGCTTCTTGCCCTGGCCCTCTGTTAGGGCCATATGGCTGGCCAAGCCCCAACTCCAGGGCTCCACAGCAGGTCCCCTCAGGACCCAGAGTGAAGTTTTAGAGACATACGAAGCCCAGGGTTCAGACTCAGATGCCAGCAGGAACATTGAGTGAATATAACTGAATTCTTTCAACCCAGGCACACCTTTGTTTGTATAGAAAATACACAGAAATCTTCTTTAATTCAATATGAAAATATGCCCTCTACTATTTTTCTTAAAATGTGGTCCTTTCTTGGACTAGATTTTGTTTCCCACTTTTGTTAGCATCATGATTATAGAGGTATATCTGCTCTAAGAAAAAAACACTAATCAACAATACCAGCGTGAGGACACATGACCATGTTTAGTTGGCCTTGGTGTTGGGCATATGATAGGGAGTGGTGGAGACTGTGGCAAACTGGAAAGCACTCTGTTCACCTGAGCAATGCATCTGCTTCTTCACTCCAGCCACTTCTGGCTGCATGGGAAAGTAGGTGCCATCTGTTGTGGCTTTATTTTCAAAAGTAGCTAGAGACCTGGATTTTGATGTGAACTCTTAAATGGTGGCTCTCTGTTAAAGAAAGAAACATGCAGACCAAAGAAAACTCAGGTGTGGCCCAGATCTAGCCATGGGTCACTGGTTTGCAATCTCTCGTCTAGGCTAATGACTGCATTGTAGAGATAGGGAAACTGAGGCCCAGAGATGGGAAGGGACTTGCCTGAGATCACCAACAGTCCATTTCAGAGATTAAGCTAGCATCAGACTCCTTAGTAAACCTCATGGTCTGGCCTTCGATACTTTCCCAGTCTTAGTTTCCGGTGGATCTGTCCTCTTGGTTACTCAAGGACCCCACAAACTTGCCTCACCAGGCTTACTTACTTCTTTAGTCTTTGCCCAGATGGTTCTCTCTGCCTGGAAGGCCCTTCCAGGCTCAGGTCAAATGTCAGTCCCTCTTGCAAACCTCCTCACTGCCTCAGGCAAAATTTGTCCCTTTTATGCATCTGTATTATAGCATTTCTTGCTCTGGGTTTTAAGTTTTAGCCATTTGTTAGCGTGAGCTTCCTGAGGGCACGTACCATGGGGATTTTATCCGGGGACCCCTCGAGCCTAGTAAAACATCTAGCACCATAAGTGCCCAATAAATGTTTAGGGAGCAAATAGAGACATAAATGAGAGAATCATGATGGAGTATGTGAATAAAATAGCAAATCCTGTTTATCCAGCCAGTATTCTTCACCCCACACACTAACATCAGGGCTTTTGCCAAAGTTAAAAGAGAGAAATAGGAGACAGCAGAGAAGAGAGGTTGAAAGAATGACAGTCTTGGGGTCAAATGCTGGCTCTGTCTTTTACTAGCTATGTGATCCCAGGCAAGACATTTAACTTTGATGGCCGAGTGTTCCTGTCTGTAAAATGGGTTCATAATGGTACCAAACATCAAGTGGACTGCACAGACCACGTGGGTTAATGTACATAATTAGCACAGTGCCCTCACGTAGTGCCCACTAAATACTTGCTAGTAGTATTATTAAAAAAAACAAGTTAAATAGCTCTTTCTCTTTCAGCAATTCCCAGCCTGCTCCCCATCCCGACAAACAAAGCGGCAGTAGCAGACAGGCAGAATTCAGAAGCCAGTGCAGGGCTGTGGCAGGAACCCAGGGCCTCAGGCCTCCAGCCCTGCCCTCAGCGCTCTCAGCTTTTTCTCTTCCACCCCTGCTTTGAAGTCAGACTCCTTGAGAAAGCAGTAGCCTCCTCGGCAGCAGCCAGGGATGTAGAAAAATGCTGCTGTGACTTGCTCAGTGGAGCTTTTCCTGCGTGAGCCTCAGTAAACATGTCCTGAGAGTCCCTGAACTCTGTATCAGCCCAGGCCTGGGGATCAGCAGGCAGAAGGGGCTGTAGAAGTGGGATCCTTTATACATTTTCATATCTCTCCTCTCCAGGAAAACAAACAGCCTCTGCTGAGTCTCAATTGTCCATTCCAGCAGAGCCTGTGATCATCCCAGGGAGACAGCCAGCCCACCAGTCACATAAGCTGTCATGTGCTGAGGCAAGAGGCCCCTGGAAACCGACACATTATAATTTAGATGTCTCGTCCGCTTAGAAAAATGTTCTCTTTCCAAATTCAATTATGGTTCTTTAATAATAACTATTATTAACATCGTTATTATTATTGTTCTCATTTCAGAATTGTATACAATAAGGCCATCCCTCAAGTTGAATTTATGACCAAATAAATGCGCTGGTGAAGAAGAATGGCGCTGCATCTCTCAGTATACTATTTTAGTTGCATTTGCATCTGGAGGAGGATTTGTGGTGAGCTGGGGGATTAAATCCCGTGAAATCATTATACAAATTTCCAAATGTCAAGTACTCTGATAGAGATTATGATTTTATCTTCTTATTTTGACAGGAAACCGTGTGTGGCCACCTCTGTCTTAGAACAAGTGAGGAAGGGAGGCCAGGGGAGACCAAATAAAGATAGAGGAGCTTGCAAGTTTCCTGATCGGCTGTCTTTTCATTCTACTTGCTTGTACGACAGACCGTAATAGACATTTTCCTTTGCACAAAATAATAAGAGCAGTACTTATCGCGCGGTGCCTCCAGCCAGTGGCAAAAGGAAATGAGAAAAGTCCAATGAAGCTGAGAAGTAATTAATCATCATACAGTGGGGCCTGTCAAATCAGAAGGGTCCTTCCAGCTGATAATGCTCCCCAACTCAATTTAGACTGATAGAAATTAGAATTTTTTTTTCCCTCTGGCAAAAACAAAAAGACTGGATTTAGCACAAATGCGGCCAACTGTTGGCTTTCTTGACTGCCTGACCCATTTACAGCGATGTTTGCATCGAGTTTAACTCATGCCAAAATTGAAGCAACATGGTTTCTTCCTCTAGGCAAAGGGAAGTTATAACGATACTGTTTTAAGACTTCTTCCCTCTCCCCTCTCTACTCCCCTCCACCCATCCTATAGCCTTAGCTGTATAAGAAAAATTAAAGTTTGGGTCTATTGATCAAGTTAGCAGATCTCCCCATAGAGCTGGCGGGGGGAAAGCATTTTCCAAGGTCTATAATGAGTCTGGACTCTTTGTAGATCAAGTGAAATAAATAAAATGGATTCAGTAGGAGCCACTGAGGGCTTCTGGCCAAGGGAAGTGGGATAACAAGCTGCTTTAAGAGATTCTTGAGCCCCTGGGGCGGTGGGGTGGGGTGGGGTGGGGGGAGGCAAGATAGTGCTCACTCAAGAAAAGACTTCTGCCTGTTGGAACAAACTGTGTCCCTTATCCACAGTGCGGTGCTTCCTCCACCCACCATTCCCACCCATTCTCATCTCCCCATGCTCTAAAGGGCAAGACGAGACTGCTATTGCTTCCTTGAGGTAGGGGCCTCAAGAGTCTAGGGCAGGGATCTTGAACTCAAATGCCCACAGGGACCAGGAAGGAAAGAAAATGAGTGACGATGGCAGAGACTAGACAATAGGGAATGGTGAGGACTGTGGCCAATTGGTTCTTGTTTGTCTTTCCTGAAGGGAGAAGCCTCTACTTGGTTCCAGGCAGTCATTGTTGAGGGGCAATTCATACACTATGTTGCCAGATCTTCTGATTGACCACAATAAGCCCCATGTCTAGAATTCAACATAAAGTCTCCTAGTTTTTAAATATGGGTAACTAATTAAATTTTTTAAAATGTGTGAGTGTATCCACCATTGCCTACTATTTGTGGCTTTGGATCACAGAGAGGTGCAGGTCCTAGAAAATACTGTATTTCAGACAAGGCTGTGGGTCCTACAGGCCTACAGACCAGGGTTTGAATCCAGGCCCCACCATTATCAGTTGTTTGTTCCAAATCAAGCAACGCCCCTTCTCCGAGTTTCAGTTTCCTCATCTGTAGAAGGTGGAGAATAATCAGTACCTACCTTGTATGCTGGCTAAAAATTCAGAGTACCCACTGCAGCTCCTAGACACTTCTGTGTTCAGCAAAGGACAGCTAATTGGATCATCACACTATACCACTCAAAGTGCATCTATTTCAACAAATCTGCCCCTGATGACACCTGTCCCCTTTGCCTGCCCCAGATGCCCTTTCTTCTCAACACTTACACACACTTCTTGTCATCTCCTTACTTGAAACTTGCTATTACGACACATAGTAACTTCTTCCCACTTGAGAGGCCAAGCAGAAACCCACCTAGTTTTCAGAATCATAAAATTTCAGGCTGCACTCTGGCTGCTCAAAGCAACACATTCTTATATAGCAAAGCAAGCACTTTCTTACGTAGGAAATATAACTGTCACCCCCCCGATTTAAAATGGCTGCCCTAGTGGTTGCGCCATCTTGGTTATCATTTGAGGCCTGCGGGTACAAATTAATTTAGAGGATAACATGATGACTCAGAGGACGATAATCTCTTGTAAGTGGTATTTACTTCCAGGACTTTGGAAAAGTTCTCAGGGGTACGTGCTTTTTTTCACTCCCTTCGTGGCTGATGGCAGAGAAACTACCACGTTGTGGACAACCATAATGTCAGACAACCACAGCCAAGTCTTCTACATTATGCCTTCTACTCTTATTATCTCTAATCCTGACAACAACACTGCATGATTCAGTCTTTCCATCCCCTTTTTACGGATGGAGAAAGTAAGGCTCAGAGAGGTTAAATGACTTGCTGAAGGCCACGCAGCTTGTGTGTACCAGACCAAGGTATCACTGCATTCAAAACTCATCTGCTGTTCTACATTGGCAAGGGTGCCCTGGTTTCCCTTTCTCTTCTCTTGACCTTCTTTCTTTTACTCTCCAGCTCGTTCATTCATTCAATACATTTTTTTCAATTAAAATATATTTGATACATAACGTTGTGAGAATTTAAGGTGTACGGCATGTTAACTTGATCCATTTATATATTGTGATATGATTGCCATTATAGCTATAATTAGCTCCTCTATACGTTCCGTAATTATCATTTCTTTTTAGTGGTTGGAATAATTAAGTTCTAGCCTCTTAGCAAGTTTGATGATTGTAATACAATATGGTCATCGATATTCACTCTACCGTGCATGAGACCTTTAGGGCTTATTTACTACTCATTGCAAGTTTGTATGCTGAAACCACATCTGTCCTATTCCCCCAACCCCATGCCCTGGCAATCACCATTTTCCTCTCTGTTTTTATGGGTTTGGCTTTTAAATTTTTATTTATTTTATTTTATTTATTTATTTATTTGCGGTACGCGGGCCTCTCACTGCTGCGGCCTCTCCCGCTGCGGAGCACAGGCTCCGGACGCGCAGGTTCAGTGGCCATGGCTCACGGGCCCAGCCGCTCTGCGGCATGCGGGATCCTCCCGACCAGGGCACGAACCCGTGTCCCCTGCATCGGCAGGCGGACTCTCAACCACTGCGCCACAAAGGAAGCCCTGAGTTTGGCTTTTTTTAGATTCCACATATGAGTGATATTATACAGTACTTGTCTTTCTCTGTCTGACTTACCTCACTTAGCATAATGCCGTCAAGGTCCATTCATGTTGTCTCATTTGACAGAACTTCCTTTTATCTCACAGATGAATAAGTTCCACTGTATATGTATAAAGCATATCTTCTTTATCCATACACCTCTTGATGGCCACTTAGGCTGTTTCCATATCTTGGCTTTTGTGAATAATGCTGCTATAAACACGGGAGTGCAGATATCTCTTCTATATCCAGGTTTCATTTCCTTTGGGTATATCCCCAGAAGTGGGATCGCTGGATCTCCACATTTTATAGAGTGCCTACAGTGTGCCAGGCTTCTCCTTAGGGTGTCCTGATATGGTTTCCAGAAACAGCGCCGAGTAGACTGTAGGGCCTGGTGGGGGGAGAGAAGGTGGGAGCCAGCACTTACAGTTCTCTGAGACCATTCCCAGAGAAGATGACCGGAGCTGGTACTGGCCCTATGCAGCTGCGACAGACGCTCAACACCGCAGAGGCTTAGTGAACAAAGCACACCCATTTCCTCATCTCACAGTGGTCCTGATGTGCACAATCCCTCTGCTCCATGTGTGTGCTCAGGGACTCAGTTCCTTTTTTGTTGCCTTGTCATCCCCCGAGGTTGGGATCAGCAAACTTTCTCTGTAAAGGGAGATCAAAAATAGTTTTGACTTGCCGGTCATAATGTTTCTGTTACAAGGACGCAACTCTGGGGCTGTGGCCCAAAAGCAACCCTAGGCAGTGTTCATGTGATGGATGTGGCCAGAACTGGCCCACTCTGGGCTGGATCTGGGGTGGAGGTCACTGGCCCTGCCTTGGGGCATTGTCACTGTCTGATGGGTCTCTGGCTTGTCCAGATTCCAGCCAGTCTGAAGGGGCAAGAGAACATGCAGGAGGCGCACCGGGATGTGTTACAGCCTGGAACTGAAAGTAGCCCATGTGGCTTGGCTCACATTTTATTGGCAAAAACTTAAGTCAAGTGGCCACAATCAACTGCAAGGGTAATACGGTCCAGCTGGGCCAAAGGGGAGAATGCACTTTGTGGGCACAGGCAGTTTCCAGCACAAGCTTAACTAAAGCAAAGGAATCTTCGAGGACAGTGGTTCTCTTTCCTCAGTGACCTTTGCTTCCCGTTACCCCGGATCCCAAGATCTGCTTAGGGCTCGGGAAGCCCATTTGGAGGTTGCAGGTGTCACAGTGCAGCTCTCATTTAAGAAATCCTCTTGATTCTGGTCATCTAAGCTGCAAATTATATCCTGAAAGATTCTCAGTTTACTATAGGTCCTTTCAAAAAGCCAACTACCCTTGAGCATTTAGGAAGAAAAATGATGTTCAAAATTTCCGTTTGTACACAACCCGTGAGGGATGCTTCTTTCAGATTCAGTTGGTCTGCTCTTGCACTGCAGAAAGGGCTCCAGAGAGTCTGCAGAAGATGTTCTCTGTTCTTTGCCCCAGCATCTTGGGTCAGCCACCTCTACTGGCTCCGCCTCTCTGAGAAATGGGTTCAGGGCTTTCCTCTAATCACGTGCTGGACCGGTGAGGGGAGACAACAGAATCCATCCAAACTGCCCTGGGCTGTCAGAGAATCTGGAGCCCTCAGGGTGGACTCAGAACAGAGAGGGGAGGACTTTGGGTTCTATTTTCTGCTGGCCTCACCCATGTGGTCCAGGAGAGCTGAGTGGGTTCCAGCATTCTCTTGTGAGGGACACAGCATGGCCAGGAGATGATTACAGTCCCTCCCAGTGATGAGACCCAAAAGCTCTCAACAGGGTTTGATGGATCAGCCTAATCACAGCATCTCCCCACATTTGAAATATTGCCACCAGATAGGCCCTCCATCCCTCGAATGCTGGGGGATGGAAGTGTGGAAGGAGAGGCTTGGTCAGACAACAATGTCAGCTTCTTGAGCACAGGGCAGGAGATCCACTGCCTTCTTCCTTCATCTCTCCTGGAGGGGATGAGAGCACAGGCACAACTGTGGGAAATCTGGTCGGCAGAGCGGCTTACATCCTTGTCATGGAGGTAGTTGTCCAAGGTCTCTCAGTGGAGGACAACTCTTTCAGAGACCACTGGTGATGCCATGAATACCACCTCCAAGCTTTCTGCACGTTAATAATTAATAATAATAATATAGTAATAACTAACTGGCCAAGACTTAGTGTGTACTACGTGCCAAGCCCTGTTCTAAGTTTTAGTTCCCACAATGACCCCATGGGGTAGGTGCTGTTATTGTCCCCACTTTACTGATGAGAAAACTGAGGCACAAAGAAGTTACGTAAATTGCCTAAGGTCACACATCGAGAACCCACTCTACCAGAAGTCAAGTCCAGGCTCTGAGTCTGGGCTCTTAGCCACCAAGCTTTTACTGTTTCTTGATACATGAACTTAAAGCCTACATCAAAAATACAGCCCATCTATTCGATTTTTCTTTTGTTATCTGCAAGCAGCTGAAGGAAAAGGAAGGGAGGCAGGGAAGGCAAGGAGAAAGGAAGAGAGGGTCGAGGAGGAGAGGGCAGGGAAGAGGGGATCCAGGGAGCAAGCGAGAGAGAAATAAAGAGCTAGAGGGAGAAATCAGCCCACCTGAGAATGAACTGCCTGCCTACCACTGCCGAAATCTACATTTTCTCCTCGTTTATTTACAGATCGGTTGTTAGATCCTAATAAATGGGAGGGTTTTTAAAAGGTCCTTAGGATAGCAGAGCCAAGCTAAGCAAACAGCTCGTGTACACAGCCGAGGTGAGATGAAAGGACCCGCTGCCCGCCGGGGACCACTCAGGCCCCTTATCAGCTGCTGGCCCTCTGTGGGGTTAAGAAAGCCCAAGTGGGCGGCACTGGCGGAAAGTTCAAAGTCATTTTTCGAACTGATAGCGCAATCAAAAGTTTGTCTATGTGTTGAAATATTTAGGAGAACAAGATATGGCTTTGACCCACCTACACCTGGGACTTTCGGAATGCTGTTAAGATGTGTTTAAGCTTGTTTGTAGTCTTAATCTCTAATGGGCTTCTGCATTTTTCAAAGGGTAGAATTCGGCACAACCAAACCAAACCAAACCAAAAAAGAAAGAAGTCTCTCCCCCATCAAGAGAAGTGTGTTTGGTAACCTTAGCCGTTCCCATGTCTTCAGGAAATCAAAAGAGAAAAAGGTGTGTGGTTAGACCTCAACCTCAGAGTGGTAGCAGAGGTATGCAGCCGCCTTTCTTAACCAAGGTGCTACTGGATGGAGCTGAAGCCACCACCTCACTCCCCAGACACTGCTCCTTAAAGGAGATGGGGAATCCAGACATGGCGCTTCAAGTTCGTGGTGAACTTGTTTTTGTCCTGGGGCCCTGGGTGTTTGAAGGCCAAACAGGACTAGTTTACAGAGTGCATGGATGACTCTGCAGAAGAAAATGAATCTAGTAATTTAAAGAAGGGAGAGAGTTTGGGGCACAGAAACCCTTAGGTAAAAATGGAGGGCTTCCCTGGTGGCGTAGTGGTCGAGAGTCCGCCTGCCAATGTAGGGGATGAGGGTTCGTGCCCCGGTCCGGGAAGATCCCACATGCCGCGGAGCGGCTGGGCCCGTGAGCCATGGCCGCTGGGCCTGCGCGTCCGGAGCCTGTGCTCCACAACGGGAGAGGCCACAACAGTGAGAGGCCTGTGTACCACAAAAAAAAAAAAAAAAAAAGGAATATCTTGACTCCCTCTTCCCCCCAGACCAGGCTGTCCTGAGCCTGCTTGTTCATGTTTCTTAGACTCCTACTGGGAATGTAAAATGGAGAAAACACTGCCTCCTTAACAGAGTCATCATGAGCTCCAAATATGACAGAGAATATATGTAAGATGCCCATATGGCACTTGGCATGTAGAAGGAGCAAATTGCATGGTAGCCAAAAAAAAAAACAAACCACAACTTAGCTTCTTTCCTCTTTCGCTTCCTCCTCTTTCTCCTCCTTTTTCTCATCACCATCTTCATCATCAATATCATCACCATCAGTCATCTAGATGATACATATATGTCCTGCAAAATATGGCTTCTTCCAGCTTCCTGTTAGGAAGGACTCAATTCTAGCCTTTCAAGGCCAGTAAAGAAGTCCATGGTCTCCAGGGCTGCTGCTTTTTTTTTTTTTTTTTTTTTTGTGGTACGCGGGCCTCTCACTGTTGTGGCCTCTCCCGTTGCGGAGCACAGGCTCCGGACGCGCAGGCTCAGCGGCCATGGCTCACGGGCCCAGCCGCTCCGCGGCATGTGGGATCCTCCCGGACCGGGGCACGAACCCGTGTCCCCTGCATCGGCAGGCGGACTCTCAACCACTGCGCCACCTGGGAAGCCCTCCAGGGCTGCTTTTTAGGGGGCAGGCTGGAGGTGGGGAAGGGGACCCCCCAAAGGTCTGAGTCAGTTGATTCTGTGGAGACCCCTGGTGCCCAGGTGGTATTTCCTCCACCACAAGGGTGAAGCAAGGGCCACCTGTCCTCTCCTCAAGCCATGAGCCAAAAAAGAGAGTCTGATCTTTGACCTTCACATTCCCACTTTGAGTCTTGACTCAGAGCAGGTGTGAAAGTAGTTAGAAAAGATGGCGAGCATCGTTCAAGATGGCAGTCGCGACCACACTACCACAGTCTTTCCACGCGGTAGTGATACCAGCAAGTCAGTTATGGATCACAGGCTACTGCCCACCACCATCATCTCCACTGCTTGTGTTTCTCTGGATCTATCCTGTTAGAGCTAGTATGTTTCCAGATCCTGGACACTCATCTATAAAATGATTGCTCAGTAAAATAATCACAACAGTAATGTTTCATTAATAGAATATTTACTATGTGCCAGACACTGTGATAAGTAATATTACTTTATGTCATTTCATTTCAACTTTGTAAGTAAGCAAATAACTGCAAATGAAAACCGCTGCATGATACCATTACAGTCCTATCAGTTGGCAAAAATTAAAAATGTCTGGCAACACTAAGCACTGACAAGAGTGTAAAATCAAACAGCCGTGTCGGGAAAGAGTTTGGCAATATTTACTAAAATCGAGCAGTGCATATCCTGTGAGTCAGCCATTCCCTCTCAGTGAAGAACCTAGAGAAACTCTCACACATGCACCCTGGGAGGCATACAGAAGAGTTGTCATAAAGCATTGACTGCTCTTCATAGCAAGAAAGTTGAAATAATGTAAATGTTCATCATAAAATGGAACATTCTACGACAATGCGAATGACTGCTTAGCACTGCACATATCAACATGGATGAAGAAAACATGTAGCAGAAATATATGAGAAATCTTGTGTAGAAGAACATACATAAGCAGTTAAAGTATAAAGAAATACCCAGAAACGCGTACCCTCAATTCAGAGCGGCGGGTGTCAAACATTTCAGAATTCAGTGGTAAAAATAAATTAACTTTATTAAAATAAAATAAGCAAATGAAATTGAATTCAAACCTCTTGGAAGGCAGAACCTGCTGGAGAGGAATCCACAGGAGCTGCGTTGACAGCCTGCCCTGGTCAGCATGGCCCCTGGTCCCCCTCCAGACTGGGCCAATAGGACAGGAAAGCTGGTTCCAGGTCCAGCCACGGACCCCAGCAGAAGCACCCTGTTCACAGCCATGTGCTCTGGCATGAATTCCTTGCAAAGAAAGGGTCAAGATGATGGGACAAGGGCAGACAGGGAGCACGAAGCCCTTGGGTCAACAGAAGTCCTGCCACGAAGTGAGGGGAAATGATGGATTTATATATTTAATGAAAAGTCACCTTTGGAAGAGTAATAAAAATATGGTCATGTAGGCAGGTATGTTTGGGTGGGATCTTTTTTTTTTCTTTTTTTAATCTACACTCTGGAGCTCTTGCTCTGGTACAATTCTTTTGTTAGCTCAGGTAATATTTTTGAAAAACAGCATTACAAAAGGTTAAATGTAGAACAGATGTAAGTTATAAAATACAAGCTGATCAAAGCTGAGATTTTGAGACAGATATGTTAGCAAATGATGATAAATCCGTCCCAGTAGGACTGTAAGAAGCAGACAAATGTAACTATGGAAGAGTGAAAGTCAAGGGTTGAAAATGGGGGAAGGGGAGAAAGAGTGAAAACAAATGTTGGAGTTAATTCCGGTGAACTCACGCAGAACATCAATGAATCTACGCCAAGATAGGACAAACGTGACGGACACAATGTACGCCATTTTCTTTAAAAGAATAATCAAATTCCTGGGTTTTGAATAATCCAATTATGGATTCAGATCCCAGAGCCTCAGCAATCTCTCCTTAGACCAGTTTCCGACTCTGGGTTTCAACCTCTTCGAGCAACAGATGCCGGGTTCTGGTTTAAAGCCTTTAAAAATCGGCTTTCAAATTTGGGCATCTAAACTTCTCATTAAAAAGCCAGATAATTTATAGTCACATCATTAAACCGCTTCCTCAGCCTACCATGATAAACTTATCATTGGGGGGGTGTGGGGAGATTTCAACAAAGCATTAGGACTCCTTTCTGGGAAGGCAGCAGAGAAACAAAATTAAATAAATCAGCCTCTCTGTGTCAATAAATGAAGCCCATGAGAAGTAAACTATTTACTGAGGCTTAAGTGAAACAGAAAACATTTAAAGATCAAGAAAAAAGGAGGTAATTGTTCAGGCTGTCAGCAGGGGACCGCTGTGATAATTTGATCTGAACTCTGCTAACAAATGACTGAGCCGTTCTTCCAACTTTAGTATCTGTTTATGCTCCTACAAATTGAAACCCCACTGCTCAACTGCACAGAACAGGACCCGGTACAATAGCACATCAGCCCTCCGATTAGTTCAAGGTGGGGATGGATTAGCTGTCCATCCCAGGCCTCCAAGCCCTCCAGAATATTTTGTCTTTCCCTGCTGGGGTAAAAGGGTGCAGACATATGTAACTAATAAAGAAACAGGCTTCTATGGACTGGAGGTTGAATGAAAGGAATGCAGAACAAAACTATAAAATAATAATAGACAAAGGGGCAGTGAGGACCGGGGGAACTCAATACCTCCTCTGCTTACCCAGGCGGGGCTCTGTAGCACCAGCAACCCCACAAGTTTTTAAAAGGAAAGGGGGTCTGTTGTGTGTGTGATCTCCTAGCACATGGTTCCTGGCCAGGCAAGCCAACATTCAGGACTGACGTGAGATCAAAAGCCTGATAAATGAGAGGAAAGGGAATGTTTGACCCACTAAACCATATTCTACAAGAATCCCAGGCTTTTAAAGTAATAAGCGAGGCCATAAATTACAAGGTCTTGGATATATTCTGATGTATTCTGATGCATATGAATGTTATTCGAATATAATATTTTTAGAGAGATTCATGAGCCCTTGAATGCTTAAGAATCTAGTTCGCTATTAGAATTCTGTGTCTAGAGTTCACATTGGGAGAAAAGCAACTTATCTTCCTGCGGTTTCAGAAGCTAAAAGGGATAATTAGGTGAAAAATATGCTTTAAATAAATGGGAGCAAATTCAAAATGACACCAGACATCCATACACTGCTTCCTTAGATCAATAATGAGTCACATTTAGAAAGGAAACTTTGGGATTGAATGAAAAAGAAAAGATGAATAAAGGAATGTGGCAGCATAGCATAGGGTTAAAGACATGGGCTCTGGAATTGAGGACTTCCTCCACCATTATGAGCTGTGTGACCTTGGTCAGGTCACTTGGCCTCTTCAGGTCTTGGTTTCCTCATGTGTGAATAATAATAGTAATAATACCCCCTGTCCCAGAGAGCTATTAAGAAGACCAAAGGAGGAAGCATATAGGGGACAGAGTGACTGAACACATGGTTAGCTCTTCAGTAAATCTTTGTTGATGTGGGTATTATAATTATCAGTGAAAGACTGTATGGGCATATAGATGAAAGGATGGAAAGAAAGTTTTGGTTAATCTACAAAAAAAAAAAAAAAAAAAAGCTCTGCTGAGAAATTAGAAAGCTTGTGGAAACAATGACTAAATACAAAGGAAGTTACTGCAAGAGTTTCCTACTCGTTAGGTTGTTTCATTTATTCTTTTGTACTTCTGCTGTTTTCCAAATTTTCAAACCATGTGTCCCGTCCTCCTCTGAGGCAATGCTGACAAACTTTCCAGCAGAGGGCACTGGCCCCATTGAGAGTTGGGGGGACCATTTTGAAGATGGCTGCCTTAAGTGTCCCGAAGAAAGCATGCCTGCTAGCCACGGAAACAAAAACACGTATTTCCGTCCAGGCAAATTTGCCTTCAAACCAAAAGCATCTCATGGTGGCCAATGTTTTGCCTGCTAGGATGTTGCCAGATAAAACAGTTGCTTACCAGAACCTAAATAACTCCAAAAGCCATGCAATGAAGGAGGCAAAGGCAGAATGAAAAGAATACTTAAGCTTAAGCTTTTCATCCTTTTAGCTAGCCCAGTGGTTCTCAACCAACGGGGATTTTTGCTCCCGAGGGGATATTTGTCAACATCTGGAGACATGTTTGATTGTCACTCTGGAGAGTGGGAGGGGTTGCTACTGGCATCTAGTAGGTGGAGGCCAGGGATGCTGCTAAACTTTCTCCAGGATGTTCAGGACGGCCCACACAATGAAGAATTGTTGGCCCCAAATGTCAATAGTGCCAAAGTTGGGAAACTCTGATCTAGACTCAGGCATGACACTGGTTTCCCAGTCGGGTCAGCTTGGCCGGGATACACATTAATGTTGGAGATGTGATGTTATTGAGCCTGAATCTCAGCAAATTAAAACCAAAAAATAATCATGAACAAAAGCTGCTCTTGGCCAACAAAGCTTCAGGGAGGGAGGAGAGAAAACAGGTGTTGAGAACAGGACTTTGATTTCCTAGTACTAAACTCCAGAGAAACCAGCATGATCAGAACATGGTCCAGTTCTTCCTGTTTTCCCAGAGTGGAGAAGTCAATGGCCACAGACTTGAATACTTAGAGCTGTACTGAGAATCCCTGAGGGATGCTGAATGCACTGGAAATTAACCAGAGTTGGTAGATGGATAGATTGGGTGGGAGGGAAGCCCATAATGGAGTCAGTCAGGATCTGAGTTTAAATCCTGGCTTTGTCTCTTAATAGTTGTGTCACTCTGGGCTAGTTAATCTCTCTGGGACTCAGTTTCTTATCTGCAAATCAAAGTTAACTCCATCTACCTTGCAAAATTGTGGTGAGGATTAAGTTAAACAATGTATCTAAAGTGTGACATTCTTAACTTCAAGAATGAAATCCATGGCTTCCCTGGTGGTGCAGTGGTTGGGAGTCCGCCTGCCGATGCAGGGGACATGGGTTCGTGCCCCAGTCTGGGAAGATCCCACATGCCGCGGAGCGGCTGGGCCTGTGAGCCATGGTTGCTGAGTCTGCGCGTCCGGAGCCTGTGCTCCGCAACGGGAGACGCCACAACAGTGAGAGGCCCGCGGAAGAATGAAATCCATTTTTCAAACTGCCCGTAAAATGTTACATTAATTTCTAAACTTAACCAACATTTATTGAGCACTCTCTAGGTACCACAATTTGCATTGATTACCTCCCTTTAGCCTTCTATTATTATCCCCATTTTTCAGATGGGAAAACTGAGTGGTAGAGGCAGGGTTTGAGCCTTGGTGGTCCAATGCCAGAGCCCACACTCTTGACCACTCCTCTATCCCACCTACCACATTTAAAGAGGTCAGGGCTAGAAGGAACATCAGAGATCGTTTAGGTAACCCTCCTAATTTCTCAGATGGACAACTGAGTCCCACAGGGACTAAGCAGTTTGCTCGTGATAGAGCCGGCATGGAAACTGGGGATAGGGTAGGGTCCTGACTCCCATTTCTTTCAACAAAGAACAACTCTGAGTATTGTTTTTTGTTTTCCAGATCAGATACCATTTTCCCAGCACAGGGTAAACACAGGACAAATCACTTAGTATGTGTATCTTAATAACTCGACTTGACTGAGATGAATGAATTCGCGTTCAGTCATCATATAAGCCTATTAAATATTCTGGGAGGCTGCAGTATACATTTTAATGGATGTTGAAATACTGAGCGTGTGTGTTTATGGCTCTTTCAATCTTGCCAGTTTTACTAATATGATTAGTTCAGGAACCATTTCACATTGAGACTCAGACATCAACATAAAAACACAAAAGTTTCTAGAACATTCTGAGCCTTTTTTTTTTTTTTTTTTTGGAATGGAATATTTGGTTCTTACCTATGAGCTCAGTTAGGAAAGAAAAACACAAATGGTTGAAATCATGGCATTAGCCCCTCTTGAGGGATCCAGGGGTGGAAACTTACCTCTGCTCACTGTGAAATAGTTTCTTGGTTATAATTGTGCTACTTCCTTTTTGGGGGATCCAAGACTTCGTAGACGGATATCTCTGGCTATACCCAAGTTTCGGGCATGAGGATCCACGGGGCATGACGTGAGGTGCCCCCAGCCCTGCCTCTGATATTTATCAGAACATCCACAGTGCCATGGTAAACAGCAGCCAGAAGAGAATCAGCGTCTGGGAAAAAGATTGAAAATGGCCAAGTGCCACAGTGAGAGTTGTTTGTTCTGGGAATGGAAGGAGGAAATTGTCAGAGGAAGTGAAATAGGAAATGAAGAGATCAAAGGGAGGAGGAAATGAGATTGAATTGAGCCCTTTTTGGATTCAACTTTGCCCTCTTAACCCATGTGAGGCAAAAAGATTAGCCTTTAAGCAGCTGGGATTGGGAGAAACACTTTCCAACGGGTGCATCCTGGCCATGGCAGCTCTCACATCCCACCCCACACGTGTACTGTGGCCGGAGAGCTGAGGGAAGCCAGGCCCACTTCCCACAGAAAGTCCAGTGGTGAGTGTCCCAAGCAAATCCTCAAATGCCGATTTAACCCATAACACCCTTAAACCATGGGATAAGATGAGTCCATATAACCCGAGTCCAGACTCTCTACCACCAAAGGAAGTGAGGCCTCACCTAGAACCAGCCACTTTCCTAGTACCCAGGGTGGAAAATGGGGTTTCCACAAGGCAGAGTTAACAGCAGGGATGGGGTCCCAGGGGGTAAGGGTTATGAGCTGCAGGGAATCGAGCCCTAGTGATGATCCTTTGTCCTGGCCCAAATCTATGGTCATTCCAGATCTTTGTAAGAACCCAGGTGCATCTGTCTGCTTCCCATCTTGAAGTTAATACCTACATTCTCCAACTGGGGTTTTGGTCCCTCAGCCCAGGTAACACAAGTCTTTCAATGACAGATATTTATTGATCTCCTAGAGGGAGAGACTACAGGGACACAAGTGAACAAAACAGACTAAAATCTCCATTCTCATGGAGGAGATGTTCTACTCGGGGCAGCAGGCAATCAAATAAGATCAACAGGTTAAATATATGAAATGTTTGATAAGTGCTAGGGAGAAGATTAAACCAGGGAAGTGAGATAGGGAATGTTCTAGAAAGGGGGTCCAGGGAGGTGAGTTATTGAGCTTGGGGGACATCTGGGAAAAGAGCTTCTTTCCTACCCTTCTCTCCTTATGGCAAGCCCGCATCCACATCCTTCTTGAGTCTTAAAGGGATTTTGCTTCTAGCAAACAGGAACACTGGTAAGACAGGAACAAACAATAAAAGGCTTCCTCCCAAAGGCCCACTGAGATGCTAAAGAAGGGACTTTTGGTGCCCATCTTCAAACAATAAAACCAGACAATCTGCATTCCAGAAAACCCACCCAGTGGATCTTGTATCCTGGGCATTTTACTGGAAGAAGAGGGGTGGCAGTGGACAGAGATGGAGAGGGATGGGTGGGCAACAGCCCTGGGCCTGGAGGAGCATCCATGGAGTTGGAGATGGCCTCTGTCCTTTCCTCACCACTTCCTGCCATGCCTCTGCACACCAGTTGGGTTGGTGAGACTCGGAGCCTGGGGTTGGGGAGGGATTGTTGCAGGTGGTAGAGAAATTCCAGCAGGGAGAAGGTGGCGTTGAAGAATGAGGATAGCAGGGTGATTCCTGGGGCCACTGTTCTGGAAGGCTTTATACATATAGAATATAAGGAGTGAGGCTTTAGGTGAGCAATGGCCACTGTCCCTGCTCTAGACATCCAGATGGTGGCTTTTAGACACCTGGTTACTGCTCACAGCCTTGTACAATAAAGCATGAGGAGATTTGTCATATCAACAAGCAATTCCGAGATTTATAAACACACGCGCACGCACACACACACAAACACACACACACACACGCACACTCCTTTCTATACCTAGTAAACCTTTGTTAAAGTTTTGAGGTGACAGAAGAGGAGGAATGGCTAGAGATCTAGATCACAGCTGTGCAAATGACTGCCTAACAGCCATCCCTACTTTTGTAACTCCTTCACTCCCAATCATCAGGGAGTTTTTCAGTGGTCAAGTCACTGCACATAGCTAGCATCCAACCATCTCCTGTCCTCTTCCTCTGCTGTTATCGCATCCAAGGGAACTGCAGTTCAGTTCTCACCAACTCCTGGTCTCACGCTCAGATCCAAGAGGTCTACCGTCAGCGCTCCTAAATCTATCGAGGTGTTCAGAAGACCTTTTTGGTAAGATTTATGCCTCTTGGAAAGCAGTCCCCCATTTCAGATATATAGCAATAAGCCTCATAATTTGGGGGCTGAGATGGGAGAATCACATGGCAGGCCAACTTCTGATCACTCCGTGAAAAGCCCCACATAGTGTCAGGACACAGTTACCTCTAACATGTGCTTCCTGGCTGTTTGGTTAAGTTCAAAGTGCTACTAGGGGGCTTCCCTGGTGGCACAGTGGTTGAGAGTCCGCCTGCCGATGCAGGGGACACGGGTTCGTGCCCCGGTCTGGGAAGATCCCACATGCCGCGGAGCGGCTAGGCCCGTGAGCCATGGCCGCTGAGCCTGCACATCCGGAGCCTGTGCTCCGCGACGGGAGAGGCCACAGCAGTGAGAGGCCTGCGTACCGCAAAAAAAAAAAAAAAAAAAAAAAAAAAAATGCTACTAGGGCAAGTCTAGGGGAAGACTTCCAGGGACGCAGGGGAACGTGAAGGCCCTGGGTACCTAGAGGGAGGTGGGGAGAGGGAACTAGTCTGTGATCTGAGCCAAGAGTAAGTACTAAGAAAAGATTTTTATGGCCCTTCTCTCTGCCCGGTCTCTTGACATCTTACCCCGTCTCTTGACATCTTACCCCTTGGTGGTGGATATCTGTTACTTTCTACTCAGCGTCTCTGACTTCAGGGGCACTCACACACACCTGCTGAGGCTGCCAATCACATAGCCCCACCTCCCTGGCTGTGGCGGTGGGCATGTGACTCAAGCTGGCCAATCAGCATACTCTTCTTCTGGGCACAGCGATTGCTCGTTAGATGCATGTTCAGTCTCCCACTAGAGCTTGGGGAGGAAGTGTGCTCTTGTCTCTGAGCTCTAGCTAAAAGGATGATGTAAATATACTGGATTTTGTCTTTACAAAGGGCAGGGGGCAGGTGTCTGAGTGTATATATAGGTGTCAGGGCAGCGAAGTGGCTCGATTGGGGCACTCATGCATCTTTAGACTTATAGCCCAGGATTTCTTCCCTCACTGTCACAAGTCACAAGGTCAAACAGTGTCACGCTGTCCATGGTTCCTCTCTTTTCTCCCAGGCTGGATTCCTCAGCTCTTTTTCCTCTCACCTCATCCTTCCGTGCACTTCCTCTGACCTGTCCCTCTTGGTCATCTGGGTTTAATGCTTGACTCCAGTAATCCTGAGTTTCCCAAACTTCAGACATACCTATATCACCTTCACATTTTTTTTTTTTTTTTTTGCTATAACCACTTACCATCTAGGCTACTAATTACTGAACACATTTCTTTAAACAGATTCACTACTTTTACTTAAACAGTTTATTTTAAAAGAAAATTTTGTGTCATAATTATAAACTGAAAACCAGTGGCACTTGGCATAAATGGAATGTAAATAAAGACAGACAAGAATACTGCTATTGGGCTTCCCTGGTGGCGCAGTGGTTGAGAGTCCACCTGCCGATGCAGGGGATGTGGGTTTGTGCCCCGGTCCGGGAAGATCCCACATGCCGCGGAGCGGCTGGGCCCGTGAGCCATGGCCGCTGAGCTTGCACGTCCGGAGCCTGTGCTCCGCAATGGGAGAGGCCACAGCAGTGAGAGGCCCCCGTACCGCAAAAAAAAAAAAAAAAAAAAAAAAAAGAATACTGTTATTAAGGTTGTGCCTAGGGTTGTACCTTAAAACCTGCTCTTTTCTTATTAAAAGGGAAGCTGGGAAGAGTTAGCAAAGTATTAAAGACATAATAGCAACCAAACTTAGAGATTCTCTTGTTGGTATGGAAAGATTGAGAAGAGATTGAAATGAGTTAATTTTCTCATTAACTCATTAATGCTGTGCCCATGTACATCTAAAATCGCTTGAACTTTGGGAAATGCTAAACTAATCAATAATCAATATTTGTGCCCTTATATTCCATTTCTTTTTGTCCTATGCTCACCTTTCTCCCCCAGCTAGACTATAAGTCCCTCTAATGCAGAGGCCAGACTTGTACTTCTTAATAATTCTACCTAAGAATCCATAATCGTGGAGCCCTTTATAGGCACTCCATAAATGCTTGTTGCCCCGGTCAAATCTAGCTGCATCTTAGGCTTGGAACTCTTGAGAGGCAGGGCTGCTATTTCTCTGAAGTCTTCAGGAGTACTCCCATGTTCCTGAGAATCTCTAGATGACAGTGAATCAGAGTCTCATAAGTCATTGTCTTCTCTCTAAAACTCCCAGAGAAGAGATGCTTGGAGCTCACATCTCTGTTGGTTCCTGCTCAGTTCCCTGTGTGCTCAGGCTGTATTCTCCATGTATATTGCCCTTTAGGACTGTAGTGAGACAGACCTGCTCTGCAGTACTGAGCTCAGCAGACATGATCAGACAACCCAATTTTTTTTCCTGTGATGAAACTGATCCATAGTATGGCTCTTGCACACATGATGACAAATACTGGAATTCTGAATTAGATCTTGAGGTCAATTATCTTTTCCATGAGTATTTCATGGTGAGATCCAAGTTTCAGAGGAGGAGGTATACAAAGACTCCGGAGTCATTTTGTCTCATTAACAGCCTGCGGAAGTCCCAAGTCTCTCTTCACTGTCCTGGCTGGTTTGTTTAGCGGCTGGATTGGGGGTGGGGGAGGGGAGAAAATCGGTCATGAAAATTATACTTGAGAACACAAATCCTTTTTGTGAAGCAAGAGGACAGAGTGGGGCTTCCCTGGTGGCGCAGTGGTTGAGAGTCCGCCTGCCGATGCAGGGGACACGGGCTCGTGCCCTGGTCCGGGAGGATCCCACGTGCCGCGGAGCGGCTGGGCCCGTGAGCCATGGCCGCTGGGCCTGCGCGTCCGGAGCCTGTGCTCCGCAACGGGAGAGGCCACAACAGTGAGAGGCCCGCGTACCGCAAAAAAAAAAAAAAAAAAAAGAGGACAGAGTGTTGATTTGTCACAGGAATAGGTTTCTAGACTTCTTGGTCTAGGAATCTAGTTTTGGGGGGTTTTGTTTGTTTGTTTGTTTAATTAGCTGGATATTTAACATTTAAGAACAGTGCCATATATAGCAATAGTTAAGGCCTGAGTAGAATCTCAATGAATCCCCTAACAGAAGTGATTTGTTAGCGGGCACTTGAGATCACCAGCGACAATTCATTTCTGTAGAGTAATGTAAACTAATTATCTACAATGCAGAAGCAAGGACTGTGCCTGCATGATAAATTGCAGAATATTGCATTATAAGAAGAAATATTAATTCACATAACATAACATTAAAATTGATGACAAACTTTTCCCTTTTTTAATTGTTTAATTTTTTAATTACTATTGTCTTACAGCAGCTGACATCACATACCTCCAGAGGCACACAAATGTATTTGCCTGAAAGCACATTCTTTGCAAGAAGAAAACAGGGTTATTCAGAAAACGAGCGTCTCTTAGTTCTTTCTTTCGTTTCATGGAAATTTATTTTCTCTCCTGGGAAATAAATTTTAATATGGCGGGGGAGAGGATTTTTTCTTAGCATATTAGTATATTTTTAATCAGAGAAAGTCTTAAACTTTTAATAAAATTGAAGGCAGCATAACCATCAAGATAAACACAAAATTCTAAGAATTAACATTTTGACTGGAGGGTTGCACTTTATACTTTCTCTCAATCACAGAGTGTTATTTGCCACCATTTTCTGTCCCTGAGCGCTTAAGATAAAACTGACAACTTGATGGAGAGATTCCTATCACTTAGTTCTCTCCATAGGTTTAGCAGAAAAATGCCTAATTGAATTATTTATTTCTTTACTGTTCCAAATGAAATTAACAGTCTAGGTCCAGAATGAGTGGGTCTTGACAAGAATGTCAATCAAGCAAGTGGCTCTCAGGTCATTACACTGAGATTGGATGGGGGCAGGGAGGCGGCAGAGGAGGGGGGAGGGGGAGGGGCTTTGCAAGGCACCATGTAGTCAGTTGAAGGGCTGGTTCAACTCATCCCTGGATTTCTCTACAGCTTACACTTCTGTGGCATCCAAGAACCTTTGGGGATTTGGGCATTAAGACCCATAGCCCCCGATGAGTGGACATGTACTGTATGATCTTGCTCCCTTCCCTCCTAGCCACAGCTTATTGGGCCAGAGGTTCTGACCCAAAGGTAATAAATCTCTAGACAGTTCTATGGCATAGTCTGGTGCCGAGAACTCTGCCTAAATTGAGGTGATCAGAGTCCTCTCCTGGGACTATGGGCTGAGAGGCTGATAGTTAGGGTTGTGCAGACAGGTTGAGTAGTGTTATGGGCTGGTGGCCACCTTGGAAGTCAAAGAAGAGAGAGAGAGAGACAGAAATAGATAAGGTAAGAAAAAGTGGAGATAAGAAACTATGTAGCCCATGGGAGAGGGTTGAAAAGTATTGACTGTTTGGCCCCTGGTACTAAGTTCCCTGAAACCTGGCTGTATTGTCTTTGGACTCCATGAGCCCTTAGTATCCTTATGATAACCCCATATTTTTATTTGCACTAGCTTGAGTGTCTTGCTGTGCCTTGCTACCAAAATCGCCCTGACTAGTACATCCTTGGAGGAAGCACATTGGCTGTTTCTCGACAGTCATCTTCTTTCACCTCTGGATCTTTGCACACACAGCTCTCTCTGCCCGGAGCATATTTTCTCTGCTTTCCTTTGCTGAATCAACTATTGCCCTTCCCCATGTCTTACCCAGGAATCCCCCTCTTCCAGAAGCCTTTCTTTTTTTATTTAATTTTTAATTTTTTAACATCTTTATTAGAGTATAATTGCTTTACAATGGTGTGTCAGTTTCTGCTTTATAACAAAGTGAATCAGTTATACAAATACATATATCCCCATATCTCTTCCCTCTTGCATCTCCCTCCCTCCCACCCTCCCTATCCCACCCCTCTAGGTGGTCACAAAGCACTGAGCTGATCTCCCTGTGCTATGCGGCTGTTTCCCACTAGCTATCTATTTTACATTTGGTAGTGTATATATGTCCATGCCACTCTCTCACTTCGTCCCAGCTTACCCTTCCCCCTCCCCGTATCCTCAAGTCCATCCTCTAGTAGGTTAGCATCTTTATTCCCTTCTTGCCCCTAGGTTCTTCTGACCTTTTTCTTTTTCTTTTCTTTTCTTTTTTTTTTTAGATTTCTTATATATGTGTTAGCATATGGTATTTGTTTTTCTCTTTCTGACTTACTTCACTCTGTATGACAGTCTCTAAGTCCATCCACCTCACTACAAATAACTGTTTCGTTCCTTTTTATGGCTGAGTAATATTCCATTGTATATATGTGCCACATCTTCTTTATCTGACCCACCGTGAGTTAGATGCCTTTCTCCTCTGTTCCCACAGTCCCTCTGCTGTGGCCTTCACCACACTGTGCAGTTAACCACCTTACATGTCTGACTGTGAACTCCATAACAACCATCTCTTAATTTTAAGACCTGGGACACCGAAAAAGCTCTCTACCTTTTAACTTCAAGATTGAAAGTCAAAAAATCAACTCATAATCTTGCATACTCATTCTGTGGCCTGGCATCCAAAACTCTTGATAATTTGACCCAAATCATATTTCCTGATCTATTTCTCACAATGGAGGTCATATTCTATTCTATAAAACAAACACATCAAGAGCCTGCTTACAATGTGCAAAGCACATGGCTGTTAAGCTAGATGTTTGCTGGGTTTGAATCCTATTCGGTAATGTCCTCACTTTAAGTCTTTACTTGCAGAATTATCTCTATCATAAATGACTCCTCTCATCCATCTCCAATTCTCAACAACCTACTTTTCCCTCCAAATCCAGCTCAGAAATGAGTCCCTTACCCAGGTGATCTCTGG
This sequence comes from Hyperoodon ampullatus, assembly GCF_949752795.1. Lineage (NCBI taxonomy): Eukaryota > Metazoa > Chordata > Mammalia > Artiodactyla > Ziphiidae > Hyperoodon > Hyperoodon ampullatus. Next base: position 30,726,119 of record NC_136931.1, on the reverse strand, counting down.
CCTGTCCAACTTACTCTCTGTCTCTGGCAGAAAGAGAAAGTGCCTTTCATGGACTCCCTCTGCACTTCAGGCCCACCAGGCTTAAGGCAGTCAGAGGAGTCTGACCTGGATCTTGCCTCACTCTCCTCATTATAATCATAACCTCTTCAAGGGTCAGAGCCATGCCTCATCTTGGGCACCCTCTCTCCACAACACACACACACACACACAAATTAAAGGAAGGATTTTTACCACTTAAAGCATCCTTGGGGGCTTCCCTGGTGGTGCAGTGGTTGAGAGTCCGCCTGCTGATGCAGGGGACGCGGGTTCGTGCCCCGGTCCGGGAAGATCCCACATGCCGCGGAGTGGCTGGGCCCATGAGCCATGGCCGCTGAGCCTGCGCATCCGGAGCCTGTGCTCCACAACGAGAGAGGCCACAACAGTGAGAGGCCCGCATACCGCAAAAAAAAAAAAAGCATCCTTGAGCTTGGAGAACCTTAACCTTCTAGGGCATTTTCTTCATCTTATCAGAAAGAAACAAATGATAATAAAATAGCACTTTGTAGTATAGATTAAGGACAAATCCTCTAAAATTAGTGCCTGGGATGTTCAACCTAATACCCACTCTTGATCCACAGGCTAGAAGGGTAAGTCCACATCTTCTGAACGATGAATCTCAGCTCCCTCAGGCTTTCGGTCTCCAAGGGAAGGTTCAGCTATATTCACTACTGGGTTCACTAGGTGATCTAAGTGGACTGGCCCATTTTAGAAAATATTGGGGTGGCCAAAACGTTTGTTCGGCTTTAAGTACCAATAAAAAACACATTTTTCATTTTCACGAAGAACTTTATTGAAAACAGATTCAATAACCGAACGAACTTCTTGGCCAGCCCAATATTTCGACAGATACTAGAATAAAGAGGGAGTTCTGATTTCCTCGATTAACCAAGGTCTCAGTTACTGGAGTATCACGCCTTCTGACCTATTAAGGTTTTACTGCAGTTAAGAAATACTGGGAGGGGCTTCCCTGGTGGCGCAGTGATTGAGAGTCCACCTGCCGATGCGGGGGACATGGGTTCGTGCCCCGGTCCGGGAGGATCCCACATGCCGCGGAGCGGCTGGGCCCGTGAGCCATGGCTGCTGAGCCTGCGTGTCCAGAGCCTGTGCTCCGCAACGGGAGAGGTCACAACAGTGAGAGGCCCGCGTACCGAAAAAAAAAAAAAAAAAAGAAAAAGAAATACTGGGGAGGAAAGATGCTTTCTTATTCATTTATTTTATGCCTCAGCATTAGTGCTATTACTTATGCCCCAAAGAAAGAAGGGGTATCATTATCATCCGCAAAATGAAACCAAAACAAAACAATTACAATAACGTTGCTACAAAACACTTATTGAACACTTACTATGTGCCAGATATTGTTCAGAGGACTTTATCTGTATTAACCGACTTAATTCTTAGAGCATCCCTAAGAAGTAGGAACTGTCATGTTCCCATTGTGTAGATGAATACAATGAGACACAGAAAGATTAAATAACTCACTCAATATCAGACGGCTGATATATGATGGAGCTGGGGCTTGAACCCCAGCCAGGTGGGTCCCTAAGCTGTTCTTCTCAACTGCTGTGCTCTACTTTACAAAGCAAGTGGGTGAGCTAGGCTGCCCTCCTGCAGTGGCTTTCAACTAAACATTCATCTGCTAATAATTTATCACTTGGCTCTGTTCTCTTGCAAGGTAAGAATTTCAGAGGTGAATTTTGTTCATCTTATCTGTCCACTCATGATATAAATAATGAAATAAAGCAGGTCAAGGATATTTGACTTGTGGAGAATACAGGGTAGGATCTCAAAAGTCAATTCCCTTTCCCCCCATCACCATTTGCCCCTTCTCTATACAGCACAGCAGAATGTCCCAAATTCAGTCACTTAAGCACCACCGTTCTGGCTTTTCTCCATTTGCCAGCCCCCATTCCTTCCTTCTCCACCCTGCTCTGTGCCCTAGGAGGCTGACCTCTGAGGACTGCATCTCCCAGCCTCTCCCTTGACCTTGGCTTCTGGTTGGGTTGGGCTGATATAAGTCACCAGCAGCATGTTGGAAGATGGAAGCAGAGAGAGGTCAGGGTATTTACTTCCCTGCTTCCCAATGGGGCAACTCTTTCCCACCTCCTAAGCCCCAGGTCTAATGTAGCTCTGGGGAAACCCCTCCTTTCTCTCACATTCAGCCCTCAGAGGCTAATGGCTTCCCATAGTTGCTAGTTCTGAGTGGTCACCATCTCTCTGTGGTCCCCCTCATCCTGCTCAAGTCTCTGTAACTAGTCATTTCATTAACCTCTTTCCAGTTAATTCTTTGAGCATGCTGTTTATGCCTCTTAGAACAACCTTCTTGATTTTGCCTTATCCAAGGACCACTTATTGATATTTACCTACTATTTTTCCTTCAAATAAGTTAAATTATTTTATGTTTCAATTATTTAAAAGTAGACACTCAACCCCTATCATAAGTGAAAAACAATGTCCATTTATCCTAAATCAACCACAGCCGTTAAAAAAAGCAGGGCAAACAAATCAACATCATTAATCTCTAGCTAGCTACTATTGTAGCTACTAGCTATACAGCTTTGAGCCTGAGCCCTCCCCAATCTTTGGTAAAACTGGAGGTAAACAAGAGTTTAAAAGGTGTTAAAGACATCCTACCACTAAACTGAGATGTCCTGGTTGATACAACCAGAAGGATCGTGAGAGGATTGTTAAGGGAATAACTTTCTCGTGGTGTGAATCTATGGTATTTGATACTCCATCCCAAAGGCAGCTTGTGTCCCAGCTTTTGGATAATCCTGCCCCATAGCAAACAGTAGCAAGTAGCCACGGACACAGCTTATAACCTCAAATTATGTCTTTGAGGTGAAACTAGAAGACACTAGATGCTACTAGAAGATACTAGAAGATAATACTAGCAGAAGGAAGCATAATATCCATTCACACAATTGCATGAAATAATTCCCTCTCTCTACAACCATGAGACAGTGCTGACAGCAACCACACGCGTCCAAGAGAAGTTGGGTCTTTCTCTGCTCATACTCTTCGCAATGCAAACTGGACAAACAGGAACAAGCAGGTAGGCTGGGTGTCAATGTCAGCATGTATGTGTGCATTCCTGTTAGGTTAGAGGTGCGTCAGGAAGTTAAACCTTACCAAGACAAACGGTTTAAGGTATGCACACGGTGACGCTTCTTATTGGCTGGTGTGAATGATACAAACAACATCAATATGTTTCTTTTTCACAGTCTCATAGCCATGAACTATTAATTCCACAGCGTCAGCAGGACAGCGTTCATCAGATATACTCATTCCTCGTCGGTGTTCCAGCTAGGTTGAAAACACTTGTTTCAAGCATGTCCAAGGGCTTTCTTTTGTTACATTCACCCTACCCTGTTGCTCCTGCTGTGTTTTATTAGGCAAATATAAAATTAACAGCACAGCAATAATTATTTCCTAAACTGGTTCCAACACAAATTTCCAATTTGAAGTCAGATGTATTGCCTAATAAAATTTTTACAGCTGCAGTCAAATTGTGGTAGTTAATTCCTGGAAAATACAATTCTTAATTCACCAGAATTAGTTTTAAGTCTTGATTCATCCTCTAAAGACGAATGTGTATTACTGCCGTTTATACAAAATGTTCAAACAGTAATATCCAATATAACAGCTTGCATAATTTCAGCTAATTCTGTTAGACGTATTTGACCTACTTATACTTTCACTGAACCATACATCATGGTTTTAAGATCATTGGGTCTGATCTTTCTAAATTGCCCTTTCCCGACTGTGTAAGTATTGCTTAATGTTACACAGCTAAACACGGAATTATGTCGAAGAGGAAAGAATAATTAGAATATCTATGAAGCAGGATTCTATTTATACTCCTACGGCTACTAGTCATTTGTTACTTCCAGACCTATGCCTTAATCACAGACTCTAAGCTACTCTTCTGAACTGCAAAATTCACACACATGTACCTGCAGAATTCAAAACATTTCATCTGCTCAGTTTCCTCCAAACCTTAAAATGTAATTTAAAAATTTAAATAATAAATTAAGGAAAAATATTAATAACAAACACAGCACCTATTATGTGCTAGGCTCTGTTCTAAGTGTCTTAGATATGTTAACTTTTTAATCCTTACAACAATCCTGGGAGACATGAGCTTTTATTATTATACCCATTTAACAGATGAGAAAACAGAGCCACAGAGATAGTAAGTAACTTATCACATACCACAAAGTTGCACAACAAGTGGCAGAGCTGGGATTCGAGTGCAGGAAATCTGGCTCTGGAGTCTCTGCTTTTGGTCACTTTGTAATATTGCGTGAGGTAAAGAGTCAGACCTAAAACAAACAAATGATCAATATTCACCAGAGCTGGTAGGTCCCTATTCTTTTCTTCTGAACTATGTAGTGAAGGCAGCACAAGAGGAATGGGACAAACATGAAACATTGGGAGATATGAAAGATAAATAGGAGAATAGTGCATGATTTATCTCATCTAAACATTGTTTTCTAAGTGTCTAAGACATGCCATTTTGGCACCTGGCTGTAGAGTGGTGGAAAGGACCAAATTCCGTACCCTGACAGACCTGAGTTAATTCCTGTTTGGCCACTTTCTAGCTATGTGGGCTGAAGCAAAGCACTGAGTGTTTCTGTAACTTCATCTCCCTCATTTGTAAACGGGGGTACATCTGTTTCCTGCCCAGTCCATTGCACCCTACTTTTCATGCACTGATTTCTCTGTTAGTTAGGGTTCTTGAGTTGCAAGCAACAGAAAGCAGCCCTGGCTAACTTAAGCAAAACAAATTAGTGGGAGAGATGTGGAGTAGCCACATTATGAAATGAAAAGCCAAAGAATCAGCTGGAGAAGGACAGAGACTAGAGCCACCCAGGGTTACAGCGACAACTAAAAGAGATAAAGCGTGCCAAGCCCACGGTACTTTGAAGGCACTCAGTAAAGCTTCATTCTTTCCCTTTCTGTCCTGGGCTTCTTTTCACCAAATTCTTCATCCATTCCAACACATACTGTGCGCCTGCTCTATGCAAAGCACCATGATCAGTATAAAGAATGGGAAAAGGAATAACTCAGTCCCTGCCAAAAAGTCAGCCATGTCCTCACCCACAGTATTATTTTATGATGTTGAGAAATACCCAAATGAATCATTCATCTCTGAAATAAATGGCTAATGTCAAAACATTTACTAATGCAGACAGAGCTGACTGAAATAAATGACTGAATAACCCATTGTTTGAAAATCTATGAGAGTAATATATATTACAATCAGATAAATCAAAATTACAAAAGATTTTCTGCTGCTTTTCAAAATGCTTGCCAGAAGTTGGTCAAATGACAGTAAGAAGGATAAGCAGTTTAACAAGTGGTTGCCAGTTACCTCTAGGGAATGAAACTGGGGCGGGGAGGGGCGGGGGGGAAGGAGGCGGTGGGGGGAGGTGGAGGAAAGAGTGGGGGACAGGCAGGAAGACCACTTTTCATTTGATAATCTCCTGGAGGGTTTGCATTTTAGACTAAATGTATGTGCTTATTTTATAGTAAGTGAATAACTCGTTTAAAAATAGACTCATCGGGGCACATTTGGTTGCTTTAAAAATACCCAGCTTGAGCTAGCCTAGGCAGAAAGGGGGGATTTAGTGGCTCAGGACTGGAGGGAAGGGAGGGAGTGGAGGTAGAACCGGCCCTTCTCTCTTTACCTCTGTAGCTCCATCACTACCTCTTGTCTCTGCATTTCTCTTCCTGTGGCTGTTGCCATGAGGCTAGAACTTCTGCTGCTGGCTCTTCCCAGCCTCACATCCTCACAGCTTTGTGATTAGAAAGAAAAACAGTTTTTCTCTCTCGTTTCAGTTGGAAAATCCTTAGGGGAGGGCCTAGCTGGCCTGACTAAGGGCTGCTGGCCACCCGTGGCAAGGGGTTGAAGGAGACTCATGGGCTCAGCTTGGGTGAGGCGCTCACTCTTTAACCAATCAGAGATGAGGCAGAGAGGATGCCCCATGTAGCTCTCATTGGACCTACAGAGAGGGAGGTGGGGAGAAGTGGTAACACCAATCCAGTCACTGTGAGTCACTAGGAGCTGGGCGGCCCTCCCGGTGTGTGTGTCCACCCCTGAAGTCTCTGACCCGGCTCTCTGGACCCTGGTCTTTACATCTCTCCCACCAAAACTTCTGGCCCCAAGGGGACCTTAGAAACCAGATCTTCCATCTTGGGCACGTCTTCTTATGAAAAAGAACTTGAGTGTCTGAGTCTTTCATATGCAGCCACAAAGTAAACATTGTGTTCTTATTCTTTGCTTCCCTTCTAAGCCAAATCCCAGGAGATAAAGGGCAGGACTCTAAGTTCCTTGATTTTTTTCTCATCTTTGCATTCATCCCATAAATATTTATTGAACAACCATTGTGGGCCAGGTTCTATTGAGCACCCACTGAATGCCAAGTACCAGGGGCATAGAGACAAGGGTGAAATGCACCTCACAGAGCATGTATTTTGGTGGGGAAGACAAGCAATACACACACACACACACACACACACGCACACACACACACACTCACACATATCTTCAACAATTTCAGAGTATGAGGGCTTGGAGAACCTTAAAGCAAGGTGAGAAGTTAAGGAGCATCAGGTATAGGGGTGGTTGTAAAGAGTATGGTCAAGGGCAACCTTCTGCAGGAAGTGACATTTGAACGGAGACCTGAGTGGATGAAAGAGGGTGTCCTCCAGGCAGATTCAACAGCACGTACAAAGGCTTTAAGGTGCAATGAGGTTGGCATGTTTGGGGAGCAGCAAGGAGGGTGCCACGGCTGGGGCAGAGGAGGGAAGGGGGCTATGGAGGGGAATGAGGATGGGGACCCTTCGGGGCCAGGCCTCTCTTATGAATGTTATTCTGCATGTAATGAGGAGCCCTGGAGTGGTTCAAGTCAGGGAGTGACATGATCCGATTTATTGTTCTAAGGCGCCTGGTCAGTGGTAGGCTCTTGATAAATATTTGTTAAAAATAAAAAAAAAAAGGGGGGTGGGGGTGAGAGGCCCGCGTACCGCAAAGAAAAAAAAGAAAAAAAAAAACTCAGACCAAAAAAAAAATTTTAATAGTCTCCTTGGCAGAAGAGGGACTGTCCTACTAATAATGAAAACGCACTGACGTTTGTCCAGTGCTTTAGAGCTTACAAAGCTCTTTCACCCTGATGATCTCATCCGACCTCTCGTTTGGACGCATAATATATGACACCACGCCCCGCAAGCGCTGTGGAGACAAGTCTGCGGCTCTGCACCAGGTGACACTCACAGCTGTCACCGACAGGCGTGGGCTGAGGTCTCCGAAGATTTCACAGGGACACCCACTCCTTAGCATGCTCTCCCAAACCCCAGAGGGGACATTCCCACACCCATCTTCCCGGAACCATCATGAAGGCTTAGCTTTGCAAGCCAGAGGCCCGGGGAGACCAGATCAAGAGGGGATTATCTATGCTCTGGGAGATTTCCTTTTTTTTTCCTTTCTCTTCTACTAAAACATGAGGGTTTCTTTAGTGGTTAAACAAGAAAAATTATTGAACCTGCCCCTCAGGCCTGGGATTAAGGCCATTAGGAACAATGGCAGTGGGGCGCCCCTAAAGGAGCCCCTGATTTAAAGAGCTGGTGTCAAAGCCCTCAGTTACATCATGGGGCCCCTCTCTGGAGCAGGGCTGGACAGTCACCACCCCCAGACTCATGGCGCCTCAGGCCACAGCCTCAGAAATCACCATGTCCTCTGAGTTTCTCAGCCTCAGTTATGCCATCTTTCCTCTGCTACTCCCCACCCATATGGGAAAGGAGGACTCTTTCTTTTAATTTTTTTTGCGGTACGCGGGCCTCTCACTGCTGTGGCCTCTCCCGTTGCGGAGCACAGGCTCCGGACACACAGGCTCAGCGGCCATGGCTCACGGGCCCAGCCACTCCGCGGCATGTGGGATCCTCCCGGACTGGGACACGAACCCGTATCCCCCGCATCAGCAGGCGGACTCCCAACAACTGCGCCACCAGGGAAGCCCCAGGAGGACTCTTAACCTTTCTTCCTGGGAGCACTGGGACTGAGGGAGGGAGGGGGAAAGGGTGGAAGGGAGGGAAGGAGAGAGAGGAAAGGGGATAGATACCCCAGGCTCCCTCCCACAATCCAGGCAGGTCAGTGTGCTGGTCTCACATCTCTTACTAACAATCCTTGTGACCTTGGGCAAAGGGTAAACCAGCTGCCCAGTGGGGCTTAGCCAAGTTTGAAGTTCAAAGGGTTCCTGGTTCAAAGGCAGTGGTAAAAGACTGAGGCATTTCGAGCTCAACCCCCTTAAAATGTGGGATGGGAGCCCCAGTCTTCCAAGTGATGATCTCAGAGGCTGTCCTGGCCTCAGAGGCTGGCCTTTACCACTGACATGCCCTTTTTACCCTGGCATTTCACGTTAGACATGGTGCTTAAAATGTCCTTAGTCTCAGTGTATTTTTAAACATTTCTTCGTGCCACTTTCCAGCTACTTCTTACAAGAGTCATAAGATAGGGCCTTTAGAATTTGCGGAATGAATGCCATTGTTAATGGGCTGTCGCATAATCATCAGCAAAATACATGTGTGCATTCTGGACTCCAAAATACAGTCATAATAGAAAGAAATTAAATCTGCATTTTTCTGTTGTCAATCATGTTTATTAAATTGGGAAAAAAAAGTCTTCTCTCCCAGGCAGTATGAAATGTAGAGGGAAAATGAATTTATTCTCTGTTGGAGAACTGGGCAAAAAATGTCCTTAACAGGTGCAATTATGCATTCTGATGCAAAGTGCTTCAAGCTGACAGTCGGCGAACTTACAGTGGAGCTCCCAGACCACAGGCTGCAAATTCTCTAACAACTTTATTCATACATGCTGGCCTACAGTTCAATCCTACTTCCTTTGAATATCTCCTGCAAATAAAAGGCCCCATTCTTTGGCTTCCCCCGGCTTTATTCGGAGTGAAAACACCACTTTGTGCCCACGTTGTGTTAAAATAACAGATTTGTGTTCGTTCCTGTAGGTTTCTGATGGGAGGACGGAGGCAGGCTATCTTCACTGCGGATGGCGAGCCGCCTTTTTGAGGAGGAGGATGGAGAGAAAGGGTCTCCAACAGGGAACCTTTGTCCTGCGATGCAAATGAGCCTCTGCAAATGGTGCAGACAATGCCAGCCCCGGCCCAGCCTCAAACCCATCCATCTGCAGCTATTTTGTTAACCCGATGTTTCGTACATTCTTTCTCTCACACACAATACTTGATGTTGACAGCTGTGAATTTTAAACAACCATTCTGTGTATGTTTTTCTAATTTTGTGTATGCAGATTGTTTCTCCATATTGGGGGGTTGGAAGCCTAGTACCTAAAGGACGTGTTCCTTCCCTTGGAGATTACATGCTTTTCAAAAGTCTCAGCGATTCCGACTGCTAAACAAAGTAGAAATTCACGTGCTCACCGGCAGCATGTGGAAGGACCCAGAGCGCAGAAGCACTGTTGAAATGGACAAGGTTGCAGGAGATTGCAAAGCACAACAGCCTGGAGGCAGGTCTCCGGAGCGACACGCCACTCAGACAGGCTCTGGTGGCCCCTGGAAGCTGAGTCCTCCTTCGTGTCTGCCCTTGCTTATCTGTAAAATGGGCCACAAGAACATTCTCAAAAGGCCGAAAATAAAGACATCCTATATCCAGGCCATCAACTCAATTTTATTTCTCCTTACATTGTTCTGGCAGCCAATCTCTTTTCTTAGATAGAGTCCAAAGCCATGGATGTGTGTTGTTTTTTTTTTTTCCTTGCGGTAGGCGGGCCTCCCACTGTTGTGGCCTCTCCCGTTGCGGAGCACAGGCTCTGGACACGCAGGCTCAGCGGCCATGGCTCACGGGCCCAGCCGCTCCACGGCATGTGGGATCCTCCCGGAACGGGGCACGAACCCGTGTCCCCTGCATTGGCAGGCAGACTCTCAACCACTGTGCCACCAGGGAAGCCCCCAGGGGTGTGTTTTTAAGCATGAAGGAAAATCAAATGAGCTCCCAGACGGAGGACTGTGTTCACAAGGCACGAGATTGGCAGCATGACTTTTTAAATTTGTGTGTCTATTTATACTTTTGTCTCTTTGATGTGCGGCAGTTCGCAACCAAAACACAGGCTAGAGACAGAAACTCTGGACGTGAAAAAAGAAGGTTGCGAAGAGGGCAGTCATAAGGCTCATTATGTTTGCTACCCTTGAACTTTGGGATCTGACTCAGAGCTTCCTGGCAGCAAGAGTGAAATGATGACCAATGACAAAGCCTCACTTCACTTGAGCATACAGTTCTTCAGAGGGGAGAAACATTTTTCCAGGTACTTTGTTGTAAAACAAACTTTACACTCAAGGCTTTTCATAAGGGGGCAATGAAAAAGAAGTTCAATGTCAACTTGAGAGCAAATGCAGTTGTTAAATTCCAGAGCAAGGGTAAAAAAGTAAGGCAAATGGGCACCTGTCTAGTGCCCACTCCAGCTGCCTGGTGGTTCACAGAGCCTGTTGTGAGAAGAATTCAAGGCCACATCGAGGCCGGGCAGAGAAGAGGGCAGATGATTGACCACATGCGTGCTGTGGAACTCCTCACCTTGGGCTAAACAAATCCGGCACAAATGAGCAGGATTCTGGTGTCCAGCTTGATCCAAAGATAGAACTGTGGGGCCTCGAGGGGTGTATGGCTGTCATGATCCTTAGATGTCCCTGAATAACACTGTTCTCAGCTGGGCCTTCCAGGGGAGCTGGAAGGCTGCCTGGAGTTTCTATCAATGCTTGGAAGACAGAGGAAGCAGGTGGTGGGGTTGACAGCTTAAACTGTAGAAGCCCGACCTGTAATCACATCTAGATTCAAGGCCATACCACCTCCACATGGGCCCGGTCTGGGCCAGATGCTTCTTCTTTTTTTTAAATTACAAAATATTTCTGTAGGACTTTAGGGAACTTTCCCTTTCTCTTACTTTTCTGTATTGTGTGAACGTATTATAACACGTATTACTTTTACAATCCGAAAAGAGTAGGTCGATCATTTTAAATTAGCCATTTTTACCTTTTCTTTTTCTTTTTCAGCCTCAGTTTATACCAACATTCAGTAAGGGCTGTCTTTTCATTGCACTAGAACACAAAATTGATGAACAGATCTCATCTAACTGGATGCCCAATATTTGGATCGGTGTAGCTCAGCCCACACTTGGAGAAGAGCAGATGATAAGACGACAAATTTGGAGAGTCTGTGATAGCTACAGATGGTTCACGGCTCCAACAGGGCCACCCAATCACACCCAGGTGCTAGGATCTCCACCTCGACAGGACAGTAGCCAACGTGGGATCCTGAAGGCCTGAGGGCTCCCACACTATCAAGTGAAAAATTAAAAAAAAAAAACTATTCACTGGACTTCACTAATAATTAAGGCAGGACATACAAGAAGGAAATATCCGAGAACAAGAATTGTTCAAAAACTGGGATGGCTTGGGCAGAAGATGGAAAGTCCAGGTAACTCACCTGGATCCATAGGTGCCGCCTTCTACCTCATAGGGATCTGAGCACACAGACGCCTGTTTCTCTTTCAGTTCTGAGCCTCTGCTTTTCTGAAAGTGTCTGAACACATCCCAGAAGACTTTGTAGCAGGAGTGAATTTTCAAAGCTGTTTTCTGGTTAGCCTTCAATTAACCAGAAAAGGAGATTAATTGTGCATGAACTTCTATTTCCAGGACTCCGACTGACCCAAGGAATATGCAAATCTGGGTAAAAATAAGTCACATTAAAAGGGAGCTCTCTTGTATTTGTTTTAGAGCATAGAAGAATGGAAAAACAAGACAGTGAGGGCCCGGGGCCAAAGAAAATGCTATATTTAGAGGCGGAGGGCTTTGTTTGGCCCTGATACCGGTGTAGACACAGACAGTCAGGAACAAGGGGGCCATTCAATCAATCCACCTGACACCCTCTGTCGCCGGCCCGTGTGTTCTTGCAGGCACCAAGCTCAAAACTGTCCCGAAAGAGGCTGTCGACGGAAAAGAGGTAACAGCTGCTCTGTGGCAATTAACCAACAGTTTCTGTTGCTGAAGGAGATTATTTTGGATGGTGTAAAGAGATTCAAATAAAAATGTCAACATGCCCATTATGGATGAAAGTTTGGAAAACTTAAGTGGCCCTGAATTAATCACTATTTGACAGGAAGGCACGTAAACGAGTACTAAAAATCGCCCACAAATCTGTTTTCCTGCCTTTTGGGTAATTGTAAAGATGCTGGTTGTGGGGTAGGGGTGGGGAAGGCATTTCTTGGCTGCAGCCTTAATTCATCTTGGAGTGAAGATTTAATGACAAAGTTACAAGCCCTTAAAGTAGCATTTATTGAGGGGCTAATGAGAGTCCCTAAGAACTCTGGAAGAAAAAAAAAAAAGCAGCCACCAACACAAGAGGCCTTTGGAAATACTGAAGAGAGGGGAGTTCATTAGGCTTTTTTTTTTTTCTTCCCTTTTCTCAACAATGAATATTTCTGCTGCCAAACCTTTAGGAATAGGGTTGGTTTCCTTTCAAGTAATTGATGCACATTTTGCTTCTGCATGAGTCCAGACAACCACTCCAGCGAGAAGCAGGAAATCACACCGTCGGAGGAAAACTGTGCATTCCTTCCTCCCTGGCTGGGTCGGCCCCTCACAAACATTGGATTTATGCTGCCCTTGCCAAAACGCCTCCGATTTCCATGCCCTCCCATGGCTAAGATAACGAATGCGGCTTGCGGCCTCTGAGAGCTGCACTTATTTAAAACTCCGGCTCCACTGGAACAAAAACGGCTGCTGTCACCCCAAATTGAGCAAATGAGACCCTGTCCCACAGCATAAAGAGTAAGAGAGTTATTGAACATCCCCCGTGGAGATGGCCCCATTCACCCTTGCCCTCTCTTGGCATCTCTCCTTCCCACCCCAATCCCTCCGGAATCTTCTAGGCCCTCTTGCCTCAACTCCTTCTGTCTCGGGGAGCACAGGAAGGAATAGCTGGGGCCAGTCTGCTCCAAATGGATCAAGTTTTCTTAAATCAGGTTTTCTCTTTCTTTTTCCTTTTTTTTTAAAGAAAGATTAGAAGTGGAAAGGAATGCTGTGAGGAAAATGGAAACTGGTAAAGTGTTTTAACTTCAAGTGGTCTTCTGGTCGGTGCTGACTCACAAACGTAAAGCTCTTCTGTAAATGTAAAGTCATAGGAAGTGGGGAAGGAAGGCGGGAAGCTGGAAACCCCCAAATGTAAAACAGGTCTGGTGACTTCTGATGGCTCAGGTCAGAGAGAAGCGTTTTGGGGGAGCTCTTAGCCCCACGGAGGCTGAAAAATCATCTACAACATTCAATGAAACTGACACGCAGAAAACACACGTATTTAGAAAATATTTTCGCCGGGGCTTCTGCTGAACCAAAACATTCTGTTTCTCTCAGGATGGAAAAGAAAAGCTTTTCAAGAAAATGCCTCCATTTGGAGAACACACTTATTAAAATGCTATTTTTCACAGCTGCATTAATCTGAGATCTGGGAGATGTTTTCTGTTTGTACAACCCTCCTTACCCACCCCCCCAACCCCGCTTGCGAAGGTTTATGCCTGTGGCACAATTCCAGTGGTTTCATAGCCAGATTGCTAATTCTGAAAGAGCTGGCTGCTTGACATCACCCGCAGAAGGACTCAGACTAATTTGCCCCTCATTGGGGCATGTGCGTATTTCTGAGAACATCTCTTGATACACAGTCACATCCTGAAGGAGACACATCATACACTTTCTCTCCTAAGGTTGACAAAATTCAACTGGCATAATTTAAATGGATGTTTTTCAGTCGTATATAAGTAGTCTTCAGTTACAAGGGTAAAGCTAGAAGGGGGGCTATCAGCTAACGTCACAGGGGAGAAAACCCACATTGCTGTCTGTGTTCAGATGACTGTTGCTGGGACTGAGGGGTCCAAGGGTGACTACGAATAATCAGATTATTATTAATTAATTATAATTATTAACAGTAATTATATATAAGTGTTATTATCATAGTGGCTTTCACTTATGTACCAAATAACAGAGTCATGCTTTGTATCCATTTTCTCAGTTAAACCAGGCAACCTATTTTCAAGACAGGGACTATGATCTTCATGGTATAGATGAGAATTGAAGAGCTCAGAGAGGTTAATGAGTGTGCCAAGTGCACACAGCTAGTATATGGAAGAGGCTGAATTCAAACCAGAGCTGGCTTGAATCCAAAGCTTGGTTCTTAATCACTATGCCAGTGTGCCCCTTACACTGCTACCTGCATTCACACTAGCTGACTTTGTAGCCACCCTTTCTTCTTCTATTCACTCTGGCATGCCCCACACAAACCCCTGTACTCCACAAGGAAGGAAGTTTTGCCTAATGATTAAGGGTACGTGGGTTGGAGTGAGATGGCTTGGGTTTGAAATTGGACTCAGTCAACTGGGTGACCCTGTGCAGATTTTCTCGCCTGGCTTCATCTATAGAATGGGAATATTAAATGTGTCTACCTAATATGGTTGCTGCAAAAATGGGATGATGTATTTAAATGTAGGATAGTTTCTGGTGTATAGTAGCCACTCAGTTAATGTAAGGAAAGGAAGGAAGGGGGAGAGGGAGGAAGGAAGGAAGAGAGGGAGAGAGAGAGAGAGAGAGAGAGAAAGAAAGAAAGGGGGAGGGAGGAGAGAAGAAAGGAAAGAAAAAAGAGAGAAAAGAAGGAAGGAAAGAGAAAAGGAAAGAAAGAAAGAAATAAAGGGAAAGAGAAAGGAAGAAAGGAAGGAAGGAAAGAAGGAAGGGAGAAAGAAAGGGAAAAGAGAAATGAGAGCAGAAAACCAAAGGGGTGTTCTTCTGCAGAGAGACACTCTTATCCACAGAGGATGCTGGAATAGAGAGCTGAGCCTCTCAGGGCCTCAGACAAGCCCAGTGGGCAGCCTCAGGACTTCTCTCAAGTTCATTGACTCTACTTCCTGGGTGTTGGTGCTCCTCTCACGCAGACTCGCCTCCCTGTAATCTCACAAAACGGTGCCACCAGCTTTCCATCTTCCTAGCCTCCAGGTCCTGCAGCAGTGAAGCCATATTGTCCCAGCTTTCTCAGTGCTGATCAGGTCCCATGACCACCCCTGAGCCAATCACCAAGACCTGAGGATCACCAGTACTGACTGGCTTTCTCTCAGCAAGACCTTTGTCCCTGCTCAGGAATAGAGTCCCATAGACTGAAAGTGGGGGAAGGAATGACTCCCTAGAGGAATATTGGGTGCAGTTGTCAAGAAGAGAACAAAGGTAGGAGCAGCAAGCAGATGTCTACCATAAGCAAAACTTGCCTGCTGAGTGCACACCCTCTTCTCGGCATTGCTTGTTTCAATTTAGTTGGTATAGTTAAGAACTAGTGTTCTAGGACTAACTGCTTGGGTTTGAATCCTGGCTTCATTATCTACTAGCTGTGTGACCCTCTCAGGTTAATCCCCCTCTCTCTGCTTCAATTTCTTCACTTGTAAGTGTGGTTAATAATATTATCTTTCTGGGCTTCCCTGGTGGCACAGTGGTTGAGAGTCCGCCTGCCGATGCAGGGGACATGGGTTCGTGCCCTGGTTCGGGAAGATCCCACATGCCGCGGAGCGGCTGGGCCCGTGAGCCATGGCCACTGAGTCTGCGCGTCCGGAGCCTGTGCTCCGAAACGGGAGAGGCCACAACAATGAGAGGCCCGCGTACCGCAAAAAATAAATAAATAAATAATAATAATAATAATAATATCTTTCTCCTGGATTGCTAAGGATTATATGTGCACATGTAAAGTGCGCAGCATAATAAGAGTGCATACTAGGCACCCAACAGATTTGAGCCATTCCGCACTCAACAGTTATTTACTGAGCACTACGACGTGCTGGACTCTATTTGAGGTACACGGGATACATTGGTGAACAAAACAGAACAGCCACAACAGAATGCCTGACCTTATAGAACCGATACTCTAGTGTGGAAAAAGACAATAAATAATAAACAACAAGACTGTCACGTGGAATTTAGGTGAAAGCAGTATTGAAAAGAAAGGTCAGGGTAAAAGAAGAACAGCGTAGGAGGGCGCAGTATAGTCAGGGTCAGACTTCTAAGCCAAGACTTGGAGGGGTTGAATGAGTTAGCCAATAGAATATGGTGGATGGGGCCATTCCAAGCATTGGAGCAGTGCAGAACCCTAAGGTGAAAGCAGGCCTAGAGTTTCTGAGGAGCAGCAAGGGGACCAGTGTGGCTGGAGAAAACAAGGGAGGGCGAGAGTGGTGGGAGGTGACATCAGTGAGGTAAGAGAGGACCAGATCAGGAAAAGTGGGGGAGCCCTGGGAAGACTTTGGATATTTCTAGGAAATGGGAGTCATCGGAAGGTTTTGGGAGCAGGGCAGACCTGCTGTGACTTCCTCAATGCCAGGACGACGGAGTGTTGAAAATAGAGCAGCTCTTCTTATTAAGAAGATGATTGCATTTCAGTTCACCAGTTGAAGAAGCAAGTACATTATAAAGCTTACTGGGGAATACTCCCAGAGCAAACACTCTGAGGGGGCTGTCTCGCTCTTTCCTGAAGGATAAGATGGACCCCTGATGCGCTTTGGGTGCATTTTCTCTTCTGCGCCTTCCAAAGAAACAGGACCAAAAGATGTGCAGATTCTTGATGTTTCAGCCTCCTTGGATATTTGTAAATTCCTCCTCTGAAGAGACCTCCTCCATGCAAGCAAAACATCTGTCAGGAATACTATCGGTGTCTGGGAAAGCACAGTCTCCTGAATCAACAGCCGTAGTGAGAGCTTGTTGAAGATTTAAATGGCTTCTGATTTCAGCCTGATAATTCCATTTTAACGTGGTGAGCTGGTGGTCCCGACACTCAGCTTGCTGAGCATAGCTTCTGTTATCGGATCATAAGAATTGGCTGATGGAGCCAAAAAGATAAGTCCAAGGAAGCACTTTAAGAGCGTCTCTGGTGATCTTCAGCAGTGAATGGACTGGAGTGCCAGAAGGGTGGGGCCGGATGGAAGGTAGATTATATGACAGGTTCTTTTTTTTTTTTTTTTTTTTTTTTTGCGGTACGCGGGCCTCTCACTGCTGTGGCCTCTCCCGTTGCGGAGCACAGGCTCCGGATGAGCAGGCTCAGTGGCCACGGCTCACGGGCCCAGCCGCTCCGCGGCATGTGGGATCCTCCCAGACCGGGGCACGAACCCATGTCCCCTGCATCGGCAGGCGGACTCTCAACCACTGCGCCACCAGGCAAGCCCTATGACAGGTTCTTTTAAGAGAATTGTACGTAATCTCCTAGTAATCTCATTCTGTCCTTGGTGAGGTTTGGGCTTTCTTTGCTGAGACGAGATGGGAATGTGGCTTCTCTTAAACACCTAGTTAGAAGTGTGGAACAGAGTGATTATAACACGTTAGACTTGCAGACGGTTCAGTCCACTGTGTATTTGGGATGGGAGACCTGTGGAGACCATTCAGAGTAGAAAGAAGAGAGAGTCTTATGCAGTTTTCGCTCATCCCTTAGAAATGGTTAATAAAGGTCCCCAGCCTTGGGTGCTTAAATTTCTCAACACCACCTTGTGGGTAGAAGCCACAGCCTGGAACAGCCTGCAGGACCCTCCTCATGTCTTCACACCCTTCCCCATCTCTTCTCTGCACAGGAGCTGGAGTGACCTTTAAAAACGTAGATCAGATCATGTTTTCTTTGCTCAAGACACTCAAATGGCTCCCATTTCACTAGGAATAAAATTATCACCACAGCCAACAAGGCCCTACGTGACTCCAGTCCTGCCCAGACCTCCAGTCACATCTTGTACCCTTTGTTCACTCTGCTGTAATCACACCACCCCAGGCACCCTCCTGCCTCAGGACTTTGCACTGGCTGTTCCATCTTCCTGAAATGCTTTTCCTCCAAATATATGAGAGTTTACACCCATCTTCATTCCAGCTTTGCTCAACGGCATCTCCTCAGATGCTCTGAGGGCTCTGTCCTCACCATTCTGTCAAAAATAGAACCTTCTGGGTGGCGCAGTGGTTGGGGGTCCGCCTGCCAATGCGGGGGACGCGGGTTCGTGCCCCGGTCCGGGAGGATCCCACATGCCGCGGAGCGGGTGGGCCTGTGGGCCGTGGCCGCTGAGCCTGCGCGTCCGGAGCCTGCGCTCCGCAACGGGAGAGGCCACAGCAGTGAGAGGCCCGCGTACCGCAGGAAGAGAAAAAAAGAAAAAAAAAAAAAATAGAACCTTCTGTCACTCTCTAGTACCTTGGTTTTTTTCCTTCATTTTATTTGACATTATTTTATACACTTAGTTGTTGATTTCATTGCCATCTATCTCCCCTACTACTCCTTAAGACCAAGGACTTTGCCCCCTGATCCGCAGGGTTCAGCACAACATAATAGATACTCAAGAAATATTTGTTGGATGGATGGATAGGTGGATGGATGAAAGGATGAACGGAGGATGGAAAGATGAATGGATGGATGGATGGAAGGATCGGTGGATGGAGGGATGGATGGAGGATGGATGGATGGGTACATGGGTGAGTGGATGGATGAATGAAAGGATTACACTGTCTCTTCACAGTGAAGGACTTGGTCATTGGTTCCTAAAATTGGACTATTTACAGATTTCCTTTATGATTTTTGCCATATCTGTACACTGACCTTACTACAATGACTTAATAGCTTTCTTTAAATATGCACACTTTTATTTAAAAAAAAACTTTATGCAGTGCCATAAATGGAAAAGAAGGCAAATATGAAAATTAAATAAAAAGCAAGTAAAGCAATGTTATTAAATTCCAGAGAGATTCTGTTGCCCACTGAAGAGTTGAACCTTAGGCCACTGATCTTTGGGAAAGGGGCAGGTTAGCCAGTGTTGGAGGGACGTTAGGAGACATACTAGCACCCAGCTGAGACTTTCTTTCAGATGGAGGTAAAGGGATTAAAGGCTAGAAAAGGGAGTCTTTATCGCTATGGAAGTCTCTGTTATTTAATGCTCCACCTAAAATCTTTTCTTCCCCCTTCAGCGACATGTGTCCTATGCTTGGAAACACCAACCCAGGTAACGCTTACTGACACTATATCGTATCCTGTTTCTTTAACATCTTTTTAACTAAAGGTTTCCATTAATTTGCTTCCTGTTTCTTTGCTTCTTTCTTCTAAAAAGCAGGAGGAAACAAGAAAACACTGCAGCTACCTTACAATTCTGAGTGTAACTCACCCTGAGTGGATCTTACAGTCTAAGGAGAAAAAAAAAAGGATTCAGGCCTTGCACAACAGAAAGTCAGAACTCAACCACACAGACGTTCCTCACGCCCACATATTTGACAGCACAGACAAAACACCCAGATTATCGACCATTTCTTCTTTTCATCCTCATGATCTGAGCTCATGTAGCCGAAACTCAGTTAAAAGCAAGGCTGGGCTAACAGCAAGTGGGCCACGTTGGCTCAGGGGAGTGCTAGCTCAGAGAGCTGGCAAGTCTTTGCCTTACAGACCACTATTATTCCTTCCTGGGTTAGCTTTCAGCACATGCCTTGGTTTCCATGTAAGATGATAAGGCCTCTGTGTTCTTTCACATGTGGACTAAAGACTTCTGAATACTTAGATGAAGAAATCAGGCCCTAATGATGGCAAAATATTTACACACTGATTTAAGCTTGTTCATGAAATTGGGGATAAGGAACATTTCTATCAGAGAGAGGGGGAAATCAAAGAGATCAGAGCCACGGTGGCATTCCAATGGTATTTATTTAGGTAGTGGAGGCTAAATACTCACCTCCCCCACTTTCCTTTTCTTTTCCCCTGGATAATTTTGGGAAATCCTCGAGTTGCCAGTATGAAAACCACCAGCATTGTGTTGGGGAGTGTGTGTGTGTGTGTGTGTGTGTGTGTGTGTGTGCGCATGTGTCACGGGGAGAGTCAGATAGTACAACAGCCATCTAAATAATTTTACAACACACAGCATTTTTTAAAAAAATTAATTTATTTTAGGCTGCGTTGGGTCTCTGTTGCTGCACACGGGCTTTCTCTAGTTGCGGTGAGCGGGGGCTACTCTTCGTTGTGGAGCGTGGGCTGCTCATTGCAGTGGCTTCTCTTGTTGCGGAGCACAGGCTCTAGGCGCGCGAGCTTCAGTAGTTGTGGCATGTGGGCTCAGTAGTTGTGGCTCGCGGGCTCTAGAGCACAGGTCAGTAGTTGTGGTGCACGGGCTTATTTGCTCTGCGGCATGTGGGATCTTCCCGGACCACGGTTCAAACCTGTGTTCCCTGAGTTGGCAGGCATATTCTTAACCACTGCACCGCCAGGAAAGCCCAACACACAGCATCTTAAAAAGACTTACAAATGCTAAGAATGATATTCACGGAAGCATTTTCTGGACTCTGGTGGGAGACATTATAGTCAGGCATTATAACAATTTACTATTTGTCAACATTAACTGAGCATGTATTCTGAGCCACCATGGTCCTAAGTACTTTATACATATTAGCATATGTATTCCCAAAGCCCAATAATAAATGTGTTATTATTTGCATTTTAAATACAAGTAGAAAACTGAGTCACGCAGTTGATAAGTGGTAGAACCAGAATTCAAATCCAGGTTGTCTGGTACCGTAGCCTCTGACTTTCCCAGTTTTAGCCCTGCATGTCCTTTATCCTGGGCACCCTCCCAGTCCCAGGCAAACTGGCACAGTTGGTCATGCCGCCTGTAACACTAACCACTATACTTGACCTCCTCCCATATACAACTTCTTAGACTTAGCACGTAGTCATGTTCTTGCAATTTCCAACACCACTGTCCAACTCAATAAACATTTTCAACCATCAACTGTGATCACAGCTTTTTGCCAAGTGCAGCAGGGATCCGGAAATAAATGAAGATGTAAACCTTACTTTTTAGGCCACTCATAAGTCACATAAGGGGAAGGAAACATATGTTATTTCCTCAAAAAGTCGTGCAGTATCTTCTGGCACTGTACCGGTACGAATACCAGATTTCTGTGTTAATGTGTGTATAACACAGATAATGGTTTTCAGCTGGCGGCACAATTATTTCCTTTGACAGGACAACATCTTTGTGAGAACAGTGTGGGGCTGGGGTGCTTGGAGCTGCTCGTCCACGCAAAGAATTCTTGTCAAATATTTTAATGAGAAGAAAAGCATGGCAGTCAAGATGAAAATCCAAGGTGACCTTGAGCTTGGCAACACACTGCCCATCACCTTGTGGTTTTTTAAGGTCTTTTTGTGACGACAATGATGATTTGTTTACAGAGTTCCTCTCCTGATGAAGGAAAGAAGGAGAAACAGGTTTAGAGACCACCTTACAGAAAGCATCTTTGTCCCAACATTAAACCTTCATTCTAGTGGACATTGGATACACAGCATCCAAAGCCCCTTTCTCCTTGGAAGAATCCCCGTTGGCTATGTCGTAGTAGGAAGTCACGTTGCCCTCCTCATTCCCTGGCAGGCAGGGGGCATGCCTACCCTCAGCCAGCCTGATGTTCCCATGCAGGACTTTGCATCCTGCATGAATGCCACAAAGATGAAGGCACAGTTAGGAATTCCCTCACAGCAGTGATGTGCAGAATCAGTGACAGTGGCCTCCCCAGAAGGTCTTGTTAGAGATATGGGAGGCATTATCCCTCCTATCTGGGTTTCTGAATTTTTCTCCAGCCTGGTTCTCTTGATCTCTCTCTCAGCCAGAGCTGATACTCAGTGGATCTGCATTAGTGAACCCATGCCAGAGGTGAAAATGTTGAAGTACTTCTGCTCCCATCAGTAAATAGCCATGGCTCCAAGCTCCCCAACTGTATCTACCTGCTGCCCTGGCTAAGGCCCCTTCCTTGTAACCTGCCCAGCTTTCCCCATCATCCGGAAACCTAGGGGTTAACGCCCAGAACAGCAGGAGGCCACCAGGAACCTGTTCCAGCCCCCTTCTGACTGGACAGTGCCAGGTCCTATCGGTTACTATTTTGAATATCAATTCTACACACCCCGATAAACTTTGACTAAATTCCCTTTTCTACTTAAGATAATAGAATCCACCTCTATGTTTGCAACCCCAAGCCCTCACTGATACACACACTTACACACATTTAATTTTATGCAGACTGCATCCAAGGAAAGAAAATCTGGTTTTTGGCAGGTATGGAAAAATGAGGTACAGAAATATACCTTCTGTGAGGGAGTTATGTGAGAGTACTATATGTTGGCATGAAAATGTTAAGAAATGAAATTGAAATTAACATGCATTTGATGCTTATGGGGATGCAAATGTCTTTCACATACTGTATCTCATTACAAAGCACTTTGCTATCCCCTCTGCATTTGAGATACAGGTTAAGGCATGCATGTTTTGTTTTGTTTTATATTATCTCAATTTACAGTAAGGAGTGACTCCAATCACGCAGCCAGGATAGGACAACAGGGGTTACCAGAGGAGCCTCCTGATCTCAAATACTTCCTGTTTCATCTGTACCTTGTTGCTTCCCTAGATGGGCTGTTCCCCATGGCTGAAAAAGTACAAGTCCCCTGCCTGCCAAGATCAGAAATTCCACTACTTCTCTTCCCTCTTTGGATTAAGGTATAGTCTCTAAACATGTTTTTCAAGCTATGTTTAAACGACATTAATCCAGAGTACTTCAACAGGAATTACTTTTTAAATTACTTTTAAAAGTACTTTAAAAATTAGCTAGCTGCTCTCTGAGAAAGCAGAGCATCGAGGGAATGGGAGTCTCAAAAGGGACACAGGGCCTTTGCACTTGCTATTTCCTCTTCCTGGAAACCAAAAATGGTTCATAAACTCTGATAAAGGTTAGTGGAATTCTACTGTTTTGACTTTTTCTTTTCCCACCTACCACCATCAGTAACACCAGCCCTCTAGCATGGTGGAAGGAAATGGAGTAAAGATCAGGGCAAAATGTCAGGGAGAGAGAGAGAATACAGGTTGAAAATTCTCTCCTGGTGATTTGGATATAAAACCCTTTCCTTCCTTTTCAACTGCAAAACTCTTCAGTCAACAGAACATTCTTGCAGGAGTTTTTGGTCAATTGCTAAAAGTTAGTTTCCTAAGATGGACCTAAATTAAGCATAGTTATAGAAATTAACTTCATTTAATCAAGGTAGAGTAGGTGGGTGTGGGGTTATGGGGGACCACATCATCTAACCTGAAGCAAACCTGATCAAGATCTTTAGAAGCCCTAAACCCTGAAAATATTATGGTGCTCCCTCGACCTACCATATAGACTTCAAAAACTTATAAAACCATAAAATATGAAACTTATCCAAAACATGTTAGCTGATATAAAAAATAGCTCTTGGAAGAATTTCTTAATGCAAAGTTCTGGCTAAGCTCATCAAAACAAAAATTTCTGTGGTGCCTCTGTTTTTCTGGTGCCACAAGCACACGTGTTGTTGGTCTCTCAAGCTCTCTGGCACTCCCTGGGAGTCAGAACCCTGTGTCCTAGACCCCATTTATGAACAGTGCGGTCCTGAGCTAGCCTCAGCCTCCTCAGACACAACATTAGTAATGTTTACCTGCCTCCTGCAGTGAGGTATGTCTATGGCAGTGCTTGCTCCACAGTAAAGGGCTATACAATGTAGGTTGTTATTAGTTCTGAGACGTCAGTGAGAAATAGATTACAGGGATATACTCAATGCTCCTAAGAGCTGGAAAAAGTCTATGACTCCAAAAACATGTTGATGCCCTGGGAGCAGTAAGGTAGGGGAAACTGTAAGAGGTTTTTATGATGTTTTGAAATGGGGTCACTTGCAACCTTGACATTTGTTGGTGAGGTTAGGAAAAAGGCATTTTCAGTCTCAGAGAATGTATGTGACCTGAACCCACGATCAGAAGTTACTAGATGATGCCCACCAAAAGATAGGGACAGGAAACAAAGATCTAACCTAATAAGGAGACTAAAAGGGTCCCCTGGGATGATGGTGAAGAAAGACCAGGAAGGCAGTCTAGAGGGCAGCCAGTCCAGACTGAGCAGGAGAATGGAGTGGTGCTGGAGACCACAGGGATGCCTCCTAGAAGAATCCCAAACTGATGAAATAACAGATGTGTTTAAAAATGTTGAGAAGACAGTCACAGTTTTGATAGCCTGCAGGTGAATTACTGAGACGTACCTAGAAAACAAGGCTATTAGCAACTCCAGAGAAAACAAAAAGTTATACAAGAATGAAATGTAATCATAATATAATCAATGGCTCAATCGTGGGTTATACTGACATTATCAAAATGAGGTAAATGCCAAATATTGAACTAAATACAAATTGTGACATAACTCATTGGGAGGAAGGTGGCTGGAAGGGGGCCTGTGTTGCCAGGTGTGTGTGTGTACTGGGGGCAGTGGTAGGGAAATGCATTAAGAGCCAGAGCCTCATATTCTACAGTGGAAAGTTAACAGACAATACCTAGATTTCAAAATAAAGAAAAAGCTCTACAGACGTGATTTAGAAAACATGGAAATATGTGCACAGAGATACACCAGAAGGAAATGAGTCACTTGTAGAGAGTGGGATTGGGGTGAGTGAAAAGGGAACTTGGAGAGGCAAGGGGGAGCTTTATTGAATTTTTTTAGAACTAAGAACATGTATAACTTTAGGGGAAAGTTTTTAATTCAAAAAAAAAAAGAGGGGAATCTGGGCCAAGATGGCAACAGACAGGATGGAGGTTGGCACTCCTGGGCCACAGACAAGGAGGAATTAAAGCAGAAAGTCCAGCGGAGGCATTAAGAGCTGCCAGCCCTCCATCTTGACTCTGTCTTCGCCTGGGAATTAATAGCTTACAATGAACATCTCTACCTGGGAGAGGTCTGGCCGGCGCGCAGGGTCGGCACTCCACAAACACGGACGACAGCAATAATGAAGCTGCCAATCCCAGGGGCACGCGGGGGACACATCTGCCACAGCTGGCCTCGCGAACTGTCAGCCCTCTTAAATGCACATCGCCAGGCCCAGGAGAGGCTGTCACCTCTCCTCCCCAGCGTATCCTTGCTGGTGACTATAACTGCTCATTTCCATAAATTAGATCCCAGTATGTCCAAAATGGATTTTTTTTTTAATGAAAAAGGTGCTACTCTGAGTTAGGATAAAATTCTTGGAGAGCCCACATACTTGTCAGGAAATGAGTTCTTAATCTGGAGTCTAGGGAAAGAAGTCTTGGCGGGTTCAATGACCTTCCTGAAAATCTATGTCAATTTGCATATGTATGCAGATGTGCATTTATTTTTGTGCAGGCTCCATACTTAACTGTGCCAACTAGACTAAAACTACTAGATACCAGGCCAGGATGAAGTGATGTCACATTTTAGGGCGTCTCACCTATAGAGACTATGGGGAAAGAGGAAGCACTGCACAGTCTCTAGGCTTTTTGGTTATCCCTAGGGTTGTTATTTCAGGTTTCTGCATCTTGCAGGAGTGGATCCGTGCAGCGGGGATGTCAGCCTAATGCAGCAGGAAAGGTGCAAGGCGCCATGGAGAGCTGAACAATGCTTCACTTTCCAACAGGACCCCGGGGTTTGTGACACACTCCGCCCCCGCTGCCATGTTGCCTGGCGACCCTTCAGCAGCCTGGGAAAGAGGCAGCCTCTCAGAGCTCCATTTAGGGGTTATGGGTGGAGGCTGAGATTCACCAAGCACAGGAGGCTGTGAGGGGCACAATGGAGCCATTTGTAGTGAGGATCTCACTGCCGGGAACACACAGAAGCGCTGAAGAGGCACTGCTGTCAGGGTCAGTCGGCTCCGGGACCCATTTGTGCCATCTTAGCAAATTGACTTTGGGCTAGTGGTTTAATGCCTGAAGCCTCAGTTCCTGTTAAATAGGAATCATTTCACCCAATTCTGAGGACCATATAATGATGTTAAAGTGTTTGATGCTGGGGAAATCACTAGCATTCAATAGACATTTGCTAGTATTCCTGTTTTAAAAATGTGTAAATAAAACAATAAATAAATTGTGTAAATAAACGTCATGGAAGCTCACCTTTTACAGTATTTTAAGGAGAGAATAATTTAACATTAAATATTTTTTAATTCCAACAGTAATATTTCTGCGTAACTCATGTTACCTTTCTTGTCTCTAGCCCAGTGGTTCTCAGCTGGTGGGAGGAGAGGTTTTGTGCTGCAGGGGACGTTCGGCAGTGTCTGAGATATTTTTGGTCATCACACCGGGGGGCGGATGCTACTGGCATCTAGTGCGTGGAAGCCAGAGATGCTGCTAAATGTCTACAATGCCCAGGACGGCTCCCACAGCAAAGACTTTTTCTGCCCCAAATGCCAATAGTACTGAGGTTGGAAAAGTCTGCTCTAGGATTAAATATGAAACTTAAATCAGAAACATATAGTCCAAGGACCCTGTTGAGCATTTCATTCTTGGAAGAGACAGTGCCTTGATTTTAAGAGCAGTGTTTCCCGCTGCCCAGGCTGTCATTTCTACTCTGATGACACTCAGGGAGAATGAATGACAGAGTTACCGCACCGGTACAGGATGAGGCTGCCCGACACTGGTGGGTACCCCATTAGATGGGCAAAAAGAGCCAGCTATTGTTTCAGATTGTTTGTAGAGTCAACAGCGCTTTATTAGTTTCCCTTTTGTCATGAATCTGAACGTTCTGTACTAAATCTATTTTCAAAGGTAAATTAATACCTAAGATATTTTTAAAGCACCAGAGTGAAGTTTTGCAAATATGACTTTTTTTTTTTTTTGTGGTACGTGGGCCTCTTACTGTTGTGGCCTCTCCCGTTGCGGAGCACAGGCTCCGGACGCGCAGGCTCAGCGGCCATGGCTCACGGGCCCAGCCGCTCCGCGTCATGTGGGATCCTCCCGGACCGGGGCACGAACCCGTGTCCCCTGCATCGGCAGGCGGACTCTCAACCACTGCGCCACCAGGGAAGCCCCAAATATGACTTTTTAATACCCCACTCCCCCAAACCTCACAGACATCATTCTAGAATTAGGCTGGTTCTGACTGAGTCTGTTGACACTAGTATTAAACAATCATTTTCATATCATGGTTTTTGAACTGTTGACCATCCTTGCAAATTACCATCTTGGAAACCATTGTACACAGACCAAAAGTTCAGTTAAAGGGAGCTAGATTGTCTGTGCAACAAAAACCTGCTTGTTTCTGATGGGGTTTCCAAAATGGAAAGTCTAAATTATAAATATAATACATTGCCCACACTTTCCTTTCTCTTCTATTATAAATGCATATTCAGATATGTTAATATAAAGATGTACAGTAATACAGAAAGGGCACCCAAAGTGACAGGAGGACTCCACTGGTGGAATGGTGGCTTTTTGTCCAGGCTCCCTGAGCCAGCCATCTTCCAAGCCCCTCATCAGTCTTCTGTGTGAAAGTCTTAGCTAAGAGTCAAGTCTCAACTGATAAGGCCTTGGAGACATAATCATTTTCCATTGACAGCACCTTGCCACCAATTCACAAACATTTTCATATTAATATTGAGCAATTTCCCTACATTCTAATCCATCAAAGTAGGCTATTAATCCTTCCTGTACCATTCTCTATTCAAATGCTAACAATTTTCTTCCCACAAGCTAAAACATTTGTCCGACAGCCTCTCACACAAAGACCCTGCATTGTTAGCGATGATGGATCAGAGTGTTAATATGAAAGATGCAATGTAAATTATATCATTGATACTGTACATATGTAAAGGAAGAAAATCTTTTTAAAAGATCATTTGTATGCTAAAGATAATGAAAGTGATCCCCTGGTACAGCAACCTTAATTTTCCTTTCTAAGAGAAAAAAAGGTTCAGAGAATATGGAAATCCATCATGATTTATAATGGCACAAATGCCATCGTTTACTTCCCAAAAAAAACATACACCGTTTCTTTTAAGGAACTTATGGAAATGACTCAAGAAAACTTGTTAAAATATCTCTTAAGAATTGCATACTCCGTGGTTACCAGGAGAAGAATATGGATAGCAGAGCTCAACTTGGGATGGAAAACAGATCGACCCCTCCATTTTGGGTGGTGAGTGGATGGATGATTTATATTCATTATCAAAAGCCATTAAATGGGGCTTCCCTGGTGGCGCAGTGGTTGAGAGTCCGCCTGCCAATGCAGGGGACACGGGTTCGAGCCCTGGTCCGGGAAGATCCCACATGCCGCGGAGCAACTAAACCCGTGCACCACAACTACTGAGCCTGCGCTCTAGAGCCCATGAACCACAACTACTGAGCTCACGTGCCACAACTACTGAAGCCCGTGTGCCTAGAGCCCCTGCTCCGCAACAAGAGAAGCCACTGCAATGAGAAGCACGCGCACTGCAACGAAGAGTAGCCCCTGCTTGACACAATTAGAGAAAAGCCCGCGCACAGCAACGAAGACCCAACGCAGCCAAAAATAAAGAAAATAAATAAAAATCAAAAAAAGAAAAAAAAAGAAATGGGATATAAGTGTTGATTCTGTGAAAACACCTGGGCTCCACATCATCGTAAACTCCTGAGGACAAGAATGGACCATCTACATGGGGTCCTGTCTTCTACTCCCAGACTACCCAGAGAGTCAGAGGTCTTAAATAGGAAGTAAAGAAATCACTGCAATGCTTCATTCCCTCATATTTCTCTTCCACCTCCAAGTTCACTGTTCTTCAGGGTTTTCCTTCTGTGTAAATGGTTGCTTGAAGGCAGATATCCAGAATTCATCCTTGGTATCTTCCTTTCCCTCACCAGCCCCCACCTCCATCCAGTCTCGTCAAGGCTTGTCAATTTTTCCGGCAGAAACAGTCCTTTTCTGATCTGTCTCTCCATGAGCCATCTCCAGGACCTTCATCTGAGACACCACCATCTTTCATGTGGACTCTGGCTCAACTGGTCTCCCTACCATCTTCACCCCCTTCCTAACAATGCATCCCAAAGGATCTTGAGATACAAATTTGATCATGTTACTTTACTGCTTTAAAAAAGGTAAATTAAACACACACACACACGATCAATGACCTCAGGAGAATGTTGCTATGCCTCCCGATGGCATGGCAAAACTTCCCTAACCTTGCCCCTCACTATCTCTGACCCCATCTCCTGCTGCTTAAGATGGAAATTCTTTCAGTTTATCAATGTCTTCTCTTCCAAGAGTCCTTGCATATGCTATTGCTTGCTAGAGAACTTTTACTCTTTGCCTGGTTAAGTGCTTTTTTAAAAAATTGAAATATAGTTGATTTACAATGTTGTGTTAGTTTCAGGCATACAACAAACAGGTTCAGTTATACACATACATATATTCATTCTTTTTCAGATTCTTTACCCATATAGGTTATTACAGAATATTGAGTAGAGCTCCCTGTGCTATACAGTAGGTCCTTGTGCATTATCTATTTTATATATAATAGTGTGTGTATGTTAACCCCAAGCTCCTAATTTATCCCTCCCACCCATTTCCCCTTTGGTAACTATAAGTTTGTTTTTGAAATCTGTGAGTCTGTTTCTGTTTTGTAAATAAGTTCATTTGCATCTTTTTAAAAAATTAGATTCCACATATAAGTGATATCATATGATATTTGTCTTTCTCTGTCTGACTTACTTTACTTAGTTTGATAATCTCTAGGTCCATCCATGTTGCTGCAAATGGCATCATTTTGTTCTTTTTTATGGCTGAGTAATATTCCACTGTATATATGTACTACATCTTTTTTATCCATTCATCTGCTGATGGACATTTACGTTGATTCCGTGTCTTGGCTATTGTAAATAGTGCTGCAATGAACATTGGGGTGCATGTATCTTTTCAAATTATGGTTTTCTCTGGATATATGCCCAGGAGTGGGATTGCTAGATCATATGGGAGTTCTGTTTTTAGTTTTTGAAGGAACCTCCATAATGTTCTCCATAGTGGCTATACCAATTTACATTCCCACCAACAGTGTAGAAGGGTTCCCTTTTCTCCGCACCCTCTCCAGCATTTATTGTTTGTAGACTTTAAAAAAATTATTTTATATTGGAGCATGGTTGATTAAAAATGTTGTATTAGTTTCACATGTACAGCAAAGTGATTCAATTATAAATATACATGTATCTATTCTTTTTCAAATTCTTTTCCCGTTTAGGTTATTACAGAATATTGAGCAGTGTTGCCTGTGCTATACAGTAGATCCTTGTTGGTTATCTATTTAAAATACAGCAGTGTGTACACTGATGATGGCCATTCTGACTGGTGTGAGGTGATACCTCATTACAGTTTTGATTTGCATTTCTCTGATATTATGCTGAGTGAAATAGACAGAGGCAGACAAATACCATATGATTTCAATATGTGGAATATAAAAAGTGAATAAGCAAACAAACAAAACAAAAACAACACGTAGATACAGAGAACATTGGTGATTAGAGGGGAAGGGGGTTAAGGGAGTCAGCGTGTGGTAGTGGATGACAACTAAACTTTTAGTGGTGAGCATGCTGTAGTGTAGACAGAGTCAAATTATAATGCCGTCCACATGCAACATATAATGTTATAAATTAGTGTTACAAATCAAGTGGGCAAAAAGTGTAATTCATCTTTCATAATATCTTTTTTTAAATTAATTAATTAATTAATTTTTGGCTGTGTTGGGTCTCTGTTGCTGCGTGCGGGCTTTCCTTAGTTGCACTGAGTGGGGGCTACTCTTCGTTGCGGTGCACAGGTTTCTCATTGTGGTGGCTTCTGTTGCTGCGGAGCACAGGCTCTAGGCACATGGGCTTCAGTAGTTGTGGCTCGCAGGCTCTAGAGCGCAGGCTCAGTAGCTGTGGCGCACGGGCTTAGTTGCTCCGCGGCATGTGGGATCTTCCCGGAGCAGGGCTCAAACCCATGTCCCCTGTATTGGCAGGCGGATTCTTAACCCCTGCACCACCAGGGAAGCCCCTCTCATAATATTTTAACGAGGAAAATACCACCATTTACCCTGGGACACGATTTCAACTGTCGAGTCTAAGAATAAGTACAATATTAAATATCTCAACTTGTACTGTTATAGTTCAACCTGATTTCAAGTTCTGTGGTTATTCCTAAATATTACTCAATTCTTATCTCCAACAGCGCATAAAAATTTTTTTAAAGTGATTTGCCCTCAAGAAGTTAGTGATTAGAGACCCATGTTCTCAAGCAGCTCCTGTGATGGCCAAGCTGGAGACTGAGTTTCTGGGTCTCTGATGCAGGAGGTAACATCCATGGAGTTAAAACTGCTTCTGGCCATGAAGCAATCAAGCCTGATACTCAGACAAGAGAGAAAAGAGAAGGGAAAAGAGCAGAAGGGAGAGAGGGGAACAGAAGACCAGAGCAAGAGTGACACAGGGGAGGTTCCAAGGGAATGGCTTCTATACGCATGCTCACAGGATGGGTGAGCCCCAGGTCACTGTTCTCTCTGCTGGCTTCCCAAAGCACCCTGTGACAGGGCATCGAGGAAAGGGCCTGATACAGAACCTAAAGAGCCCTGGGGTGTACAGGGGCAGAAAGGAAATTATAATGGGGACTACTGCCTTCCAGGGCATCAGCAATCAGTGTGGGCCACGTTCCTCCATCAGAAGGGCTGCCCTGGGTCTCCACACACAGTCCACACAAGCAAGAGGAAAGGAAGTTGGCACTTTATCCCGGAGCATCTAGCAGGGACCTCATGGAACGCCACTCTGAACAGTTCGTCTGTCTGAGAGCACTTTTCCCAAACAGCTCCTCCCTTGTTCACTGCACTCGGGTTCAGCGGTGCTGTCCACACGCAACCAGACGGCAACCCGGAACCTTTCTTCTCCTGGTGCTGAAAGCCAGTGGGTAGATAATTATTCAAGGTCAGATTTTTCCGAGGTGGATGCCAGGAAAAAAAAAAAAGCCAACCTTAAGGGTGAGTCAATACTTTGCAAACACTTGTTTAAGGATTTCCTAATTACTCTAAGTGGTTCCTCCAGCTCTTGCACTTAAAAGGCTGCTGTTTCGTATGATGTCATCCTTTGCCCATTATCTCTGCAGTCAATTTGCAGTATTAGGAGAGGCAGCTAGAAAATATTTGCAAACATCAACATTCTCCAGTCTTAAAAGATAATCCCCCTTTCAACTCCCTATGAGCGTATCAACGGCACAGTTAGGTTTTCAGATGCCTCTAAACGGTAACACCACCAGCTGGATTGTACAGAAAATCTTTCTTCTGAGGAACTCAAAGAAATTTCTAAGTGGTATCACATCAATCACCGAGCAAGTCCTCAGAGGACTGGCCAGGCAGGTAGTTAGAGGGTAATTAGAAATGCAAATTGACAAGCCCCTTTAAAATAGCTCCCAGAGGCAGCTCCCACCTGAATAAATCTGGTGTAAGATTTTAGTTTAAGGATAGCTAGTGCCAGTAGGTTCTGACCCATTGGATGTGGCCTTACTTCACTAATTCTTCACAATAACAATAAGTATCATTAGCATCTCCATACTGTAGGTGGGGAAACCGAGGCAGACAGAGGTCAAGTAACTTACACAAAGCCATGCATCTGAAATGACAGCCCCAGAGCTGGAACTTAACCAGATCTGTCTGACTTTTAAAGTTGGCCCTCTCACCTACCACCTGGCTACATAATCTCCTTTCCCTTCCGCAGGACGAGAGATTGTGGGGGTTTTCACAAACACTGCACAGAGGAGCATTCCTCCATAGGCGGAAACCTTGCTAAAGCAGAGGCTTGCGAGGTGAAGAATGCTTTGAGGCCAGACTGCTTTTATTTTATTTTATTTTATTTTATTTATTTATTTTTTTGCGGTACGCGGGCCTCTCACTGTTGTGGCCTCTCCCGTCGCGGAGCACAGGCTCCGGACGCGCAGGCTCAGCGGCCATGGCTCACGGGCCCAGCCGCTCCGCGGCATGTGGGATCCTTCCGGACCGGGGCACAAACCCGTGTCCCCTGCGTCGGCAGGCGGACTCTCAACCACTGCGCCACCAGGGAAGCCCCAGACTGCTTTTAAATCGCGGTTCCTCCACTTATTCGCTGGGTGACCTTGGCCAAATTGCTTAACTTCTCTGAGCCTCTGCTTCTTTATTTGTAAAATGGAGATTATAGTGGTTCTTACCTTGGAAGGTTGTTTTGGAGATTAAATGAGATAACACATGTTAGATACTTAGCATAGTGCCTGGACCCAGTAAGTGCTCCATAAGTATTTGAATAATAATAATGATATTATTACAATATAAATCCTATGTATTAGTATAATATATGTATTTATTGTTATGTATTATTTATATGTAAGTATAATAAAGAAAGATTATTATTAAATACTATTACTATTATTAGGAGATGTCTGGCCTGTGAAAAGAAAGCGGTCATTGTCCCTAAACTCACATTATGCTCTCAGAGGTGCCGCCCAATTAACCCCCAAACCGACACCTCATTTAGAAGGCTTGGTGGGCACACTCCTGTCTGTCTTTGAGATCTGCTCACCTGATCCTTCACCTCTTCAAAGCTGGGAGAGAAACACTTCTGTACCGCACTTCCTTCAGCCTGGTTCTCCCTCTGCAATCTCTGGACAAGTGTTTACTAAGCAAATCCTCAACTGACTCTACTTTTCAAAGCAAGGAAGCTGTGGTTAATTTCATATGCAAAGAAAGAGCCCAGGGCTCCGCATTAGTATCCTAATTTATGAAGAGTGAAATAAACTCCAGACTTGGCCAGCTGGTTCAGGTAAGGGGATAATAGAATAATAGCAAGCAACACCCAAGCAAAGTAGCTCAAATTGTATAAAATAAAATTCAGCAATATTTAAGAGCAATTCAGCTCATTTGAAGCTGCTAAACATTCCCAAACTTAGTAATAAATAAAGCACAGTGTCATGAATGAAATGAAAATGTGACCCAGGGATCTCACCATTTTTTCAGACCTCAGAATCTGAAAATTGCCCTCTAACTGATAGGCTTAAAGTTATTACTTCATTCACTTAAGCATTTTACATAAGGCAGTTCTCTGATGATAAATCACATTGAAATTGATTTCAGTTTAAAAATGAAAAAAAAATCCACATTAACATATGAAAGCTTAAAGATCTGCAGATCTGAATTATTGGGGTGCTCATGCTAAAAATGGATGACAAATTGAAAAATAAGCATGTACTCACTTTTGGAAAATAAATCTGGTCCTCCCATTAAGCAAGGAAAAATAAACTGCCTCTCATTTCATTAAGAAAACTCATTTGCATCAACATTTATACTTACATATGTAATAATGCATGGTCCCAGCCTGAATACAAGGTGGTAATTCAATCAAAAAGCTCCGTTGATATGCTATCATAAACAGCAAAAATGGAAACAGAGCCTTGGGAATAAATCACCCTCTTACTATTCAGCTGGGACCACACTGGCCTATTTTACACTACATGCATTGGTGCAGTATTTCACAAATATAAAAAACTGTCTTTTCCTTTTATTCACTGACATGCGGCTGTTTGAACTGGCAGCTTATGGAACTCCAGCAGGTGCAGGGATGGATCCCAGTGGTGGAATCAGACAGCAAACGATGAAGACAATAATGCAATTAAGATTTTTTAAATTCAAGTAATCCTAATCAAAATTTAAAACACTTGAAATTTTAATCCGAAGCATAAGGTTTGCACACACACATCTCCATTTAGACAGAAGAAACCCTACTGAAAATTAGCATCATTTTCAAAGCAGCAATTTTTCAGTTGCTAATTAGACATCTTCTCTTGGCTGATCCGATCATTCAGAAAATGTGTAAGTGGCATTTTCCAAGCTTTACAAGGTTATTTCTTAGATAGAGTTGAGTAATCTTGGTGATGTACTTGCTGTTCCCTCTGCCTGGAATGCCCCTCCCCTCTATCCCCATGTGGCTGGCTCCTTGTCATTGAACTTCAGAGAGACTTCCCTGATTTCCCTCTCCATCACTAACCCTGATCATTCTATTACATTATCCTGTTTATTTTAAAATTTATTATAGAAAATTTCAAGCATATATAGAAGTAGAGAGAATAATCAGATGAGTCTGCTGTTCTCAGCTTTAACGCCTACCAAC
Organism: Hyperoodon ampullatus; assembly: GCF_949752795.1. NCBI lineage: Eukaryota > Metazoa > Chordata > Mammalia > Artiodactyla > Ziphiidae > Hyperoodon > Hyperoodon ampullatus. Next base: position 30,691,099 of record NC_136931.1, on the reverse strand, counting down.
ACCTAGTCATTGTTTCATCCTTCTCTGCCCACTGTCCACCCCTTCCTCATGCCCGGTCACTTCAAAACATATGGAACAACCACAATGTTATGAGATTAGAAATCAATTACAGGAAAAAAACTATAAAAAACACAAACACATGGAGGCTAAACAATATGCTACTAAATAACCCAGAGATCACTGAAGAAATCAAAGAGGAAACAAAAAAAATACCTAGAAACAAATGACAATGAACAAAACCTATGGGATGCAGCAAAAGCAGTTCTAAGAGGGAAGTTTATAGCAATACAATCCTACCTCAAGAAACAAGAAAAATCTCAAATAAACAACCTAATCTTATACCTAGAGCAACTAGAGAAAGAAGAACAAACAAAACCCAAAGTTAGTAAAGAAAGCATAAAGATCAGAGCAGAAATAAATGATATAGAAATGAAAAAAAACAATACCAAAGATCAATAAAACTAAAAGCTGGTTCTTTGAGAAGATAAACAAAATAGATAAACCTTTAGGCAGACTCATCAAGGAAAAAAGGGAGAGGACTCAAATCAACAAACTTAGAAATGGAAAAGGAGAAGTTACAACTGACACCACAGAAATACAAAGGATCATAAGAGACTACTACAAACAACTCTATGCCAATAAAATGGACAACCTGGAAGAAATGGACAAATTCTTAGAAGAGTGCAAACTTCCAAGACTGACTCAGAAAGAAATAGAAAATATGAACAGACAAATCACAAGTAATGAAATTGAAACTGTGATTAAAAATCTTCCAACAAACAAAAGTCCAGGACCAGATGGCTTCACAGGTGAATTCTATCAAACATTTAGAGAAGAGCTAACACCCATCCTTCTCAAACTCTTACAAAAAATTGCAGAGGGAGGAACACTCCCAAACTCATTCTATGGGGCCACCATCATCCTGATACCAAAACCAGACAAAGATATCACAAAAAAAGAAAATTACAGACCAATATTACTCATGAACATAGACACAAAAATCCTCAACAAAATACTAGCAAACTGAATCCAACAACACGTTAAAAAGATCACACACCATGATCAAGTGGGATTGATCCCAGGAATGCAAGGATTCTTCAATATATGCAAATCAATCAATGTGATACACCATATTAACAAATTGAAGAATAAAAACCATATAATCATCTCAATAGATACAGAAAAAGCTTTTGACAAAATTCAACACCCATTTATAATAAAAACTCTCCAGGAAGTGGGCATAGAGGGAAACTACCTCAACATAATAAAGGCCATATCTGACAAACCCACAGCAAACATTATTCTCAATGGTGAAAAACTGAAAGCATTTCCTCTAAAATCAGGAACAAGACAAGGTTGCCCACTCTCACCACTATCATTCAACATAGTTTTGGAAGTCCTAGCCATAGCAATCAGAGAAGAAAAAGAAATAAAAGGAATCCAAATTGGCAAAGAAGAAGTAAAACTGTCACTGTTTGCAGATGACATGATACTATATATAGAAAATCCTAAAGTTGTTACCAGAAAACTACTAGGGCTAACTGATGAATTTAGTAAAGTCACAGGATACAAAATTAATACACAGAAATCTCTTACATTCCTATACTCTAACAACAAAAGATCAGAAAGAGAAATTAAGGAAACAATCCCATTTACCATTGAAGCCAAAAGAATGAAATACCTAGGAATAAATCAACCTAAGGAGGCAAAAGACATGTACACAGAAAACTATAAGATACTGATGAAAGAAATCAAAGACAACACAAACAGATGGAGAGACATACCATGTTCTTGGATTGGAAAAATCAATATTGTGAAAATGGTTATACTACCCAAAGTAAACTACATATTCAATGCAATCCCTATCAAATTACCAATGGCATTTTCCACAGAACTAGAACAAAAAGTTTTACAATTTTTATGGAAACACAAAAGACCTCGAATAGCAAAAGCAATCTTGAGGAAAAAAACGGAGCTGGAGGAATCAGGCTCCCTGACTTCAGACTATACTATAAAGCTACAGTAATCAAGACAATATGGTACTGGCACAAAAACAGAAATATAGATCAATGGTACAGGATAGAAAGCCCAGAGATAAACCCACACACCTATGGTCACCTAATCTATGACAAAGGAGGCCAGAATATATAATAGACTAAAGACAGCTACTTCAATAAGTGGAGCTGGGAAAACTGGACAGCTAAATGTAAAAGAATGAAATTAGAACACTCTCTAACAGCATACACAAAAATAAACTCAAAATGGAATAAAGACCTAAATGTAAGGCCAGACACTATAAAACTCTTAGAGGAAAACATAGGCAGAACACTCTTTGAACACATAAATCACAGCAAGATCTTTTTTGACCCACCTCCTAGAGTAATGAGAATAAAAACAAAAATAAACAAATGGGACCTAATGAAACTTAAAAGCTTTTGCACAGCAAAGGAAACCATAAACAAGGCAAAAAGACATAAACAAGCCCTCAGAGTGGGAGAAAATATTTGCAAATGAAGCAACTGATAAAGGATTAATCTCCAAAATATACAAACAGCTCATGCATCTCAGTATCAAAAAAACAATCAAAAAATGGGCGGAAGACCTAAATAAAATGGGCAAAAGACCTAAACATGTCTTCTTTCTCCAAAGAGGACATACAGATGGCCAACAAACTCATGAAAAGATGCTCAGCATTACTAATTATTAGAGAAATGCAAATCAAAACTACAATGAGGTGTCACCTCACACCAGTCAGAATGGCCATCATCAAAACAATCTACAAACAATAAATGCTGGAGAGGGTGTGGAGTAAAGGGAACCCTCTTGCACTGTTCGTGGGAAAGTAAATTGATACAACCACCATGGAGAACAGTATGGAGATTCCTTAAAAAACTAAAAATAGAACTACCATATGACCCAGCAATCCCACTACTGGGCATATACCCAGAGAAAACCATAATTCAAAAAGACACATGCACCCCAATGTTCACTGCAGCATTATTTACAATAGCCAGGACGTGGAAGCAACCTAAATGTCCATCAGCAGAGGAATGGATAAAGAAGAAGTGGTACATATATACAATGGAATATTGCTCAGCCATAAAAAGGAACAAAATTGGGTCATCTGTAGAGACGTGGATGGACTTAGAGACTGTCATACAGAGTGAAGTAAGTCAGAAAGAGGAAAATAAATATTGTATATTAATGCATATATGTGGAATCTGAAAAAATTGGTATAGACACTCTTATTTACAAAGCAGAAATAGAGACACAGACGTAGAGAACAAACGTATGGACACCAAGGGGGAAAGGTGGGGGTGGGATGAATTGGGAGATTGGGATTGACATATATACACTATTGATACTATGTATAAAACAGATAACTAATGAGAACCTACTGTATAGCACAGGGAACTCTACACAGTGCACTGTGGTGACCTAAATGGGAAGGAAATACAAAAAAGAGGGGATATATATATATACGTATTGCTGATTCACTTTGCTGTACAGTAGAAACTAACACAATATGGTAAAGCAACTATACTCCAATAAAAATTAAAAACAAACAAACAAACATGGATGGGCTTCCCTGGTGGCACAGTGGTTGAGAGTCCGCCTGACGATGCAGGGGACATGAGTTCGTGCCCCAGTCCGCGAAGATCCCACATGCCGCAGAGCGGCTAGGCCCGTGAGCCATGGCCGCTGAGCCTGCGTGTCTGGAGCCTGTGCTCCGCAACGGGAGAGCCCACAACAGTGAGAGGCCTGCGTACCGCAAAACAAAAACAAAAAACAAAAAACAAAAACCTAAAAAAAGCACATGGATGACATCATGTCCTTTCATCTGAAAATATTTTGATGTGTTTCCCTACATAAGACTATGGTAAATAAGTTCCACTTTTATGATGACTCAATGTTAGACAGTTCTTTCTTTTACTGATCTGAAATCCATATTTGCCCCTCAGTGGAGCCAAGCAAGGGCGCCAAGTTTAGAAAGTCCTGAGTTTGGTGCCCATTATCATTTAGGCCATGTCCTAGCCATGCTGTCTAGGGAAGTTACTTCCTCTTTCCTCTCCTCATTTCTAAAATGGGTACCCCAGTCCAAATTAGCATGCAGAAACTCATCTTGAACCCAGTGGTGACAGACCCTCTCTGAGCCAGGCTCTTGCTAACTTTATACACAGCAGATACTCTTCAAGAAACTTTATAAATATTCCCTCACTTAATCTTCATAAAAGCTGCATGGTTGGGACTATTATTATCCCCATTCTATGGATGGAGAAATAAGGCAGAGAGAGTTTAAGTAATTCATCCAAGGTCACAGAGCTGTAGAGCCGGGATTCAAACATGATTAGGTCATACTCTTAACTACTCTGCTATGCTACATTTTAGTAGAAACCTTATGATGTAGTGGGCTCCCAGCCACCAGAAATTTAAGCCAAGGCTGGCCATTTTACTAAATGAGACAGGACATGTGAAAACACAAAGTATGGCGTTTACTACATACCAGATGCCCAATCCATGGCAACCAACCTTTCAGTGGATTCCAGCATAGACGCTGGGAGCACTTGAAGTCCCCCAAGGCCCACTGAAACTGATGTTGCTCTCAGCCTCCTGGAAAGGGGTGAGTATAGCCTTGCACACTCGAGGTCTAGTCTTGCCAGGAGAAAGCCAACAGCTTGGACAAGCACCACAGCACAGAAATGATAACAGCTTACATGGTGAAGCACCTGCCATGCACCAGGTCCTAGGCATGTTGCACATATGAACTCGTTCAATCCTCCAACAACCTGACTCGGGTACTATTATCATTTGTGGTTTACAGATAAGGAGACAGAGACTTAAGAAGATTAAGCAACTTGCCCAAGTGACTAATTGGAGGAACTTGGATGAGACCCAATTTTTTATCCAATGAGGCTGAAGTTACAGACTCAAATCCTAGTGCTAAAGCCACCATCTCATTTAAAATGGAAATAAAGTGGGCCAGGAGGTTATAGGGCCAACAGAGTGAGAAGGCGGAGGAAGTCAGAGACATTCAAGAAAGGCGTGTTCTCCTGTCAGTGATGCAGGGAGGGGCCCCCTTGGGCCAGGCCTTGAGCCAGAGGTCCTGGGCGCTGCAGCAGCAAAGAGGCCCCGTGCCTATTTTCAAGGAGCTCAAATCCAGACAGGGAGGAAGGAGACATGGCAAAATCTCTCAGAGAGAAGGAGAAAGCAGTTGGTGCCATTACAGAGTGCAATGGGGCTTTCGCAGGGCACCACCTCTCGGCATTTCAGAGGTCTACTGCACCTCCAATTCCCTTTCCTTCTTCTGACTTTATAAGCAGCAAAGAACAAAGTCAATTTTACGAGTGGAGTTCTGAGTGGCCTCTATATTTCGAAGAGGCTCTATTACCGTGGAGAACAAGAAACGCTCAGTTTTTTAACTATATCTCCCGTAAACACATGCACACGCATGCATGTACGCACATGTGCACACACACGCATGCAAGTTTCCGCCTCAGGAAAAGGAATCATTAGCACCCATGTTTTTGAGGACTCTTGACGGGATGCTGATGGCCAAGCAGGATGAGCAGAGGTTTATGAGTCTGGACAATTCCACCATCCCCCTGTTTGAGTACCCACTGTGCGTCAAGCACTGGGATTAGTTCTGAAGCTAAAGGTTTAAACTGGAGGCGAGCCCAGGGAGAAGTGAGTGAATGTGTCTATAACCTGCAAGGTCGGTGGAGGCAGAAGTCTGTCCCATTCACTCTTCAGGCCCCCAGGGCCCGCAGTGTCTACTGCCCCGAGTCAGCCAAGAGTAAGTGTCTCTTGAACAGATGCATGAAGAGGTAAGTGACCTTGGCCAAGGTCAGTTTCTTCCTTGGTAGTGTGAAGCTCCTACAACCACTGAGAGGGACGCCTTGAAGAAGGATCCAGCATCCGATGTACACGAGAGGCCTCCAGGGTCGCAAGGCGGGGTCCATTTCCTAGGGAAAGAATCCGCTTTCTGAAAACGTACATATTCACCAGAGTTTCTGCAGAAATAAAGGAATAAACTTCATGGTATGGATTTTAATTTTTGTCTGTAATTTCTGTCTTGCTTCTAATAAGCAAAGTAAAGCTTCCTCCTTCTCCCACACCCTCCTCGTGGCCTCCCAGAGCACCCCTGAGTTTGTCCAGGGCTCCCTGCTCGCTGCAGCTCAACCCACAGGCCGGCGGCACGGCTTTCCTCCATCCTTTCACCTCTTCAGCAGATGCAATAAAAACCTTTCACTGGCTGACAACGAAAAGGCAGCGCTGCCTCAACTGCTGGGTAATTCAGGAAGCCTCTTTCTCATTTTAATTGGTTTCCTAATTGGAATGTTTATGGGTTGTGCAACAGCCTGGGATAAAAAGGCCGGGTGAGCAATTACGTGCCTGGCATTCCTATCTGGCAGGAGTTAATAGTTTAATAACAAGAAGGAGAAACATCCCGAAGTTCAGTGGAATGCCATGGTTTTGTTCTCAAGAAATATCTCGATTCAAAACAATCCCCCAAGTCAGAAATTATGTCACGTAGTGCTTACCCAGTAGCAAGTTGGTGCTTTGCGCGTCTCTGGGTCCCTTTTTTTTTTCTTTCCCCTTTTCCCTGCGGTACGCGGGCCTCTCACTGCTGTGGCCTCCCCCATTGCGGAGCACAGGCTCCGGAGGCGCAGGCCCAGCGGCCATGGCTCACGGGCCCAGCCGCTCCGCGGCATGTGGGATCCTCCCGGACCGGGGCACGAACCCGCGTCCCCCGCATCGGCAGGCGGACTCTCAACCACTGCGCCACCAGGGAAGCCCTCTGGGTCCCTTTTTGATTTAGTGGGACGGGGGCTCGCTGGGGCCTGTCAGGTTTATAACTGTGCACTCCTTCACTGGCTGGAGATAAGGGGGGAAGCAGGGCCCTTGATGGGCCTGATTGATTCTCTGGAACGAAGGTTTGTCTTTCCTGGCGGGTTGGATGACTTCATTCTGGTAGATGAGGTCACCTGAGTCAAGGCAATAAAGCGCCTGATATTCACATGAAAGCCAGGGTTCAAAGCAACCTCTGAAGGAAAGTCTCGTGATGCCCCCATCCCCTCCACTCCATCAGGAAACAGCATCTGCGCTAAGACCCTTCTTTCCGTGGTACAATTTTTTCTGGAATGAAACTCGCCGCCCCCCACCCCAAGCAAACTCTGAAGCCTAGTTGGATGGTTCTAATTTATAAAAATGTGGGAGTGGGTGGGTTGTGCAGAAAAATTGTCCGTAACGACTTGGGCATTTGGCTGAAATAAGCTGAGTGTCGTTTTCCCAAAGGAAATCATATTCTAATTGTTGCCACATCGTGGCAACTGGGTCCTTGGTTGTTTTAAACAAGCTCACTGGTCTCCTTCGGCTCTGAAAATCCCTGGTATCAATTTTCTGGTAGAGAAACAGCAGACTGGGAACACAGCTTTCATCTAATCCTGTAGATTACAAGTAACTTTTTCATGATGCTACTGTACTGAGATGGCATTATCTAAAGCAGCAACACTAACGGAAGGTTTGGATTTGGGAAAGGACAGAAACAAGTTTTTTTTTTCAATACAGGAATAAGAAAAGATGACCTCTGCCTATGATCACAAATTAGAAATCTTTCCCCAGAGGGCAAAGTCCATTTATGATTTGAGTTTTGAACTGATTTGGCCCAGTTTTATGTGCTTTATACACATTGGTTCAGCACTTGGCACTTGGTGGTGGATTTGGGTAATTAGCTAACTTCCCCAAGCATTGGTTTCCTTAAATGTAACATAATACCAAGACCAACACTAAACAGGGAAATCTTGTATTTTGTAGAAATGGAGATGTCATCAATTGCAAGATGCCACATTATTTTGTGTCTCTCCAAGAAACGAAAAACACTGGTGATGGAACCATATCCCAAAGCTTTCTTATCATTTGGAATTTCTGTTGTAAAAGTATTCTGAAGATTCATCTTGACGTAGACTTTCACCACGTATCACGCTTGGTATTCATACAAAATGGGAGTGGGATATATTTGTTAAGGTAATGACAACCAGGTCATGACCACTGCTTGGCTGGAAGCAGTTGTAAGAAGTCATCAAAGGGAAGATGAAACCTGATTCCTGAGATGTTCAAATGGGAAATGATGTGCGTTAGAACTGAGGAGACCCAGGAGCTTGGCACATAGTAGATAGTCAATAAAACAGTCATTGTAGTATTAATGATTATTCCGGAGAGGAACCGTAATGTAATTGCAAATTTTCTCTTTCCCCACTTTTTTATCAGAACGGAGGTTTCAACGAGTTTGATGTCTGAGTCTCCCTGGACAAAGGCAGCACTTTCCATGGCTCCACACTCCACACCCGCCGACCAGCCAGGCTCTCTTTCCATAGTTCCACCCAGGCGCCTCATTGGCCCACTTAGGTCACATGTCCTTTTCTGAAGCAGGGAAATGGAATGTTTTGATTGGCCAGACCTGGGTCATGTGCCCAGTCTGTTGCCAGGGGTTACAGTTGGCCCTACCTAAGCTACATAGCCAGGGAGTGGGAAGGAGCGGTTTCCCAAAGAAAGATCAAGGTGGTTTATTACCAGAAAAAGGAGACATGGCTGTGGGACAGTTAAAACCACTTTATTTGACTCGACTCAGGACCCAGGTATCCACAGGTATTTACGTAGCCACCTTGAGACCAGACCTCTCCAGGGATTCAGGAAGCCCCTAACACCCTCAAGTCTCTATGAGGAGCTAAACAAAAATTATGAGCAGCTTCGCAGGGGTAAATAAGCAACAGAGCTTCTGTAATCAGGAGCCGGAAGCTCCCTACCAAAGATGGAGGTTCCTGACCGCAAAGAGCTTTTTTTGTGTGTGTGTGTGGTACGCGGGCCTCTCACTGTTGTGGCCTCTCCCATTGCCGAGCACAGGCTCCGGACGCGCAGGCTCAGCGGCCATGGCTCACGGGCCCACCCGCTCCGCGGCATGTGGGATCCTCCCGGACCGGGGCACGAACCCGCGTCCCCCGCATCGGCAGGCAGACTCTCAACCACTGCGCCACCAGGGAAGCCCCCGCAAAGAGTTTTGCATCTCTTCCCCAACATGCCTGCAGGGTGGCTGAACGAGTGCTGAGTTCTCACAAAAGGACACCCACTAAACAGCAAGATCACCACCCACCATGAGAAACAGTAGATTTTTTTCAAACTCATTTGACACAAAACCCTCCTTTTATAGGATCTCATGAAGTTAAGCTTGCATACATCCCATATTGGAAAATCCTAGCCTAAAACAATTGCCCATTTTTCTAAGTTCCTCTGAACCAACATTTATGGACTATAAATGCCTAGCACATTCCAGGAGCCCTGTTTATGGCTGGGAAAGGGCAGGATTACGGCCCTAGGGGAACCCACCATCCAAAAGACAAGGTGACAGACATTTTGGTGCTGTGATGGACCTGAGAATAACAGACTATGGGCAAGTAGAGAGGCAGGGGTATTCAACAATCCCTGGAAGCACCCTGAAATATTTAAAAGAGGAGATGTGCTTGAAGTGTGGGCATTAAAGGATGAGTACAGCCTGTCAAGCACAGAGACATTGCGAGCAGAGGGCACAGCACAGCTACCTCTACTCCTGACGTAGAGATGTTCCAGAAAATATTAAATGGCATTTGGAATGCTAGAGGAGACCTCAGACTTGCTTATGCACTTTTCCCTCAAAGCCCCTATAACCACAAAAATGTCACTACAGGAGATGCTACGAGTTCCTGTCCAGGTAGGAAGGTGGCTTGCCAAACCCCACTCCCTCGGTTGCCTCCAAAAGATGCTAATTGAGTTTTGAAAGGTCTCAGGCACCACCCAGAGTAGATCTCACCACCCACAGGGGCAAGTTTGCTCCCCACAATGAACCTATGTGGTGGTTTTAAAATAGGTCTGCACGTTCATTGACACTTCCAAACGGTGGAGTCTAATTTCCTTCTGCTTGAATGTGGGTCAGACTTAATCAAGTGACTTGATTTTAATGAACAGAAAGTGACAAGTGATTTTCTATGACTTCCCAGGCTAGGTCATAAAAAGCTTATAGCTTCTGCCTAGTTCTCTCTCTCTCTCCCCCCTGCCCCTCTGTTTGTCTGTCTGTCTTTCTCTTTTTCTCTGTCCCTCTCTCCCTCCCTCTCTTCTCTCTTTCTCTCGTTATTCTTCTGTTTCTTTGTCTGTGTGTGTGTGTGTGTGTGTGTGTGTGTGTCTGTCTGTCTGTCTGTCTCTATTTGCCCCTCTCTTCCTATCCTTCTCTCCCACTCTGGACACTCACTTTTGGACCCCGCCAACACGTTGTGAGGATGCCCAGGCTACCTGGTGAGGCCATGTGGTGGTACTTTCGCAGAAAGCCCTAGCTCAGGTCTCAGCCAATGCAGTCATATGTGGAATCACGTTATTTTGTGCATTTAAGCTACCCAGACGCAGCTATACAGCCTGGTAGCTGTGGTGGTCAGAGACGGAGGAGTACAGTATGCCAGATAATCCCCCTATCTTTTTTTTCAAAGCTTATTTGTGTGTTTCTCTTATTCTCTATGCCTCATGGGAAGAGAAACCACAGTAAATGCAAAGAACAGCACATTTCTCTGGAGGCTTTGGGGACTAAGAGGACTCAGGTGGTAAAAGTTATAAGGTTTCACTTTACACAGAGATTAGAAAGTTTCTAGCAGGTACCATGCAAATTTCACCCACACTCCAAACACAGCAGTGATTAAAAGTATTTAAAAAGGACTTGGACACCTTCATGGCTCTTCCAGGCCCTCATCTGCATATTAAATCTGCTCTGCTGAATCTTCTCAACTGGAGGAAGTTTCTCTCTCTGACAGCTCAGCCACTGCCTGGGAGGATTAATGACAAGGCAGCTCCAGTCTAGGCTGGAGAAATCCTGACCATGTCATCTGCCGGTTTCAGTACCTGGCTCCACACAATGCCAGGTGCTGGGTGAAGTCTGCACGAGGAGTGGGGAAACCATTCAAGACCTTCCAACCCAGCTGCCTTTCCACCGCGGGCCGGGTAAACAGTCCTGGAGGCCACTGCCTGGTGGGGACATGGCAAAGCTGTCAGTTTTCAAGTACAGGTTGGATCTTTCTCCTTGCAGGAGGGTAAACTAGGTATACCTTTGCTTTCTTTTTTTTTTTTTCGGTATGCGGGCCTCTCACTGTTGTGGCCTCTCCTGTTGTGGAGCACAGGCTCCGGATGCACAGGCTCAGCGGCCATGGCTCACGGGCCCAGCCGCTCCGCGGCATGTGGGATCTTCTCGGATCGGGGCACGAACCCGTGTCCCCTGCATCGGCAGGCGGACTCTCAACCACTGCGCCACCAGGGAAGACCTGGGTATACCTTTTCTGAAGTGCGTTACCAGCCAGGGTTGAAATTAGGCGGGTTTTCTTTTTACCTATCAGTTAAGCAGAAAGCTGAACTAACTGGAAAGGTGATAGCCTAAAGCATTCTGGGAAAGGGAGGTTTTTGTCTTCATCGATGGAGGTTTCCTTGCTTCTCAGGCTCTGTGGAGCTACGGTCATGAGCCAGGAGATGCAGTCCATTGCTGGACACAGTTTGTAAATAAGTCAACACTGAAATCATTCATAACTGCAGCACTAAGTGTTGCAGAGAAGTGCGGGTATTCTAATGAAGGTGGCTAATAGGGGTCGAACCCACGTGGGGAGAGTCACGATTCCTGCTCCCTTCCATGGCTATTTCAACCTAGTCTGAGCTCGGGCCAAAAGTCCCTGCCTGAGCTCCGTATGAGACTGCTCACCGCTTGGAAGAAAGAAGGTTGCAGCCAGCCAGCTCCCTTTCTTTAAACCAGCATCCCTATCACTCCCCACAGGGCGTCTTCAGCAAGTGCATAAATCCTCTCTCCCACCTGCACCGTGGTCCACATGAATAAAATCCTAAGAATGGCCAATATATTCTGCACCAAGTCACAATAGCCTGCAAGAAGAAATGCATAAACTCATAGCTTCGGACCTAGGCTATTTAGCATCCCATTAAAAATATTCAAAATATAAATCAAAATTCATGGGAATAAGTAATATTCAATTTAGAATTTATGGCATTTTAAAATAGGATGATTTCCTCAAATGTGCAATAAATTTGGTTTTGTGGAATTGCACTTGCCACCTTATCATGACAGTTGCTTTATCTACACAGCCCACCAAAGCAGAGTCACTTTATAGAATCTAAATTCACAAATCAACTGTCGTCTTCACTTCACTGATTCATTGCTGATGGGCCTTTCACAAGGTAAAAAAAAAAAAAAAAATCCCTTCCGAGTTGACAAGAGTAATAAATGGGGAGCTGAGCAGTGCCCATCCATCCACTGGCCTGCTGACCCGCCTGTAGTGATACATGGCAGAATAAACTCATAAACCAGCCGCATCTTCTGACCTCTCAGAATAAATGGAAACAGAAGAGCATTTATGATTATCATTGTGTTTAAGGATTATGGTCTGACCAGAGGATGATATAAACTCAAGGAGCATCTTGAAAACAGGAACCCAGGCCAGGCCATTGAGAGTCAAAAATCCAGAAAGTTTAGAGAAGTTTTCCCTTTATCAGTTTTTATGGCCCCTGCTGTCCTGTTGTTTAGTCAGGTGAGAGAGTGCTGGTGGAGGACATGTAACAGGGAAAGGGCATCTTTGAGTCTGCAGAGAAAACATTATAGAAACACTAGGAAGAAGGAAAGAAAATGAAGGAAATTGACCAAATTAAAGGATTTGGTCAGATACACTGCAGATATTTTTAGAGCTGCCTGTGTACAGCTTTTCTGAATCCCAAATTTTAGCCTCAGATAAGCTAAGGAAAACCCCGACATTGCCAGTGTAAGAAATTAGTATGATTGGCAAATACGCAGTGATTAAGTTCTTTCTTAGAAATGTAAACTTGTTTTTTGGTTTTTGGTTTTTTTTTGCGGTACGCGGGCCTCTCACTGTTGTGGCCTCTCCCGTTGCGGAGCGCAGGCTTTGGACGCGCAGGCTCAGCGGCCATGGCTCACGGGCCCAGCCGCTCCGCGGCATATGGGATCTTCCCGGACCGGGGCACGAACCTGCGTCCCCTGCATCAGCAGGCGGACTCCCAACCACTGCGCCACCAGGGAAGCCCGTAAACTTATTTTCTATGTAGCAAAAGCCAAAGCTTTAAAAAGATGTCCCCAGTTAATTTAAGCATGGCCCATGCTTTATAAACTTTTTTCCAAAAGCACAATTTGTAGAATGGAAATGCATTTTTCAGTTCCTAATTGACAATATTCAAAGCCAAACTGTTAATTGTGTTTGAGAGAAAAGCAAGAAACAAATTCGGGGCATCTCAGTCATGATACAGGCACATGGATTTCAATTTTCTGAACTCAGCTCTGGGACAGAAATAACATGTATGGATTCAAAATGACTAACAAGATTTTGACTATCAGTATCCAGAAATGGATTTCTGCTTGCTAGAAGTATTCAACAGGAGGGACATATTTAAGCAAGTGCTAATTCTGACCTCATATTTAGCATCTGTACTCAGACATTCTATTGAGAAGTTGAATGTATTTTAAAGGACTATTTTTAATATTAAAAATAATGCAACATCATTATAGAAAGGTTGGAAGAGGAAAAGGTCATCTCCAATGAAATCACCCTACTGCAACTATTATTATCTTGTGTATTCACTTTTACCTTTGCATATGTTCACAAGGTTAGCATACATATAATTTTATATTTTTTTAATTTTAATAAGTTTTTGTACTGTTTGCTTTCAGGCTTTTTGTAATTATAATTTTAATGGCTACATAATTATCTATCAAATATATGCACTGTGATTTAGTTGATCATCATTTATTTTATAATTGTTGGATATTTAGGCAGCTTCTAAATTTTCAAATTATAAATAATTCTCTGATTAATAACTTCTTATTTGTCAATAATATACTCATGGACAGTTAAACTTCAAAGGACTAGCTAAATAGCAAATTAAATACAGCTGAGGAGAGAATTAGTAACTCAGAAGATAGATCTGAGAAAGTTTCTCAGAATGGAGTGTGAAAGCAGAGAAACATGGATCATATGGAAGAGAGATGAAGAGACAGAGAGGAAGGAATCAGAAGATCCAAATACAACTAATTGGAGTTACAGATATGAGTATAGGAAGAATGGGAGAAAACATCATGTGTCAGTTGTACATGAAGGCTGAGGGTTTCCTAGAATTAGTCATGAGACTCCAAATAAAAAAAGCACATTAAATACTGGGGAGAATTAATTAAAGAAATCCATACTCCTCCACATGGTAATAAAAGTTCAGAACACCAAAAACAAAGGAAAAATCCTAAAAGCAAATGGAGGGAAAAGGACTATAATTAGAATGACAATAGGCTTCTTAGAAGCAATCAAGGCTAGTAAATAATAGGATAATATCTTCAAGTTGTTGAAAAAAAAAATCTTCAAAGTATATACAATTAACTACTTAAAAGTGAGGATCAAATAAAAGTTTCCAGACAAAGATCCTTGCTACTAAGAGATAGTGTGGAGAAAGAAGAAACTGAATCTCGAAGGAGTAAGTGGAATTCCAGAAGCATGGGGAGCAAAGCTGATAAACTTTGTACAGACCACATCCTATGACCATAATACAATTAAGTTATAAAGAAAGAGCCAATCTTAATATGTATTTGGAAATTAAACAAGAACAATGAAAACAAACAAAACCCTCCACACAACTGTGGGTCAGAAAATAGTGAAATGTAACACTATAACAAAAGTCATCAAAACTTGTGCTACAAAGACAAAACCATACTAAGTGAAATAACTGTAATAGAAGAATTAATGAGCTAAGCATCCAACTCAAGAGCTTAGAAAAGGAGCAAGTCTAAATATAGTAGGAAAAAGAAATAACGAAGAACAAAAATTAATAAAATGGAAAGTAAAATAGTTTGGAAAAATTAAAAGTTGCTTCTCTGAAAAAACGAACAGAACAAACTCTGGCAAGATTTAACCAGAAAATAAGACAGAAAGACCAATGAACAATGTTAACAAAAAAGGGAACACAACCATGAATACAGTAAAACTTTTAAAAATCATAAGAATGCCATGAACAGCTTCATGTGAATGAGTTTTAAAAGTCAGAGGGAATGGAAAATTTCTAGAAAGATGTGGAAATTAAAATTGACTCAAGAAGAAACAGAAAACCTAAGTAGCACATTAAATCAATATAATCAGTATTCACAAAACTATTTTCCAGAAACATCAGGCCCAGATGGGTTTTTAGGTTAGTTCTATTAAATCCTTCAAAGAACCAATAACTCCAATTATATACAATCTATCTATGCCACAGAAGAGAAAGAGGTAGAAAATACTCCAAATCTTTTATGAGACAAGTTAATCCTGACATCAAAACAAGATAAGGACACTATAGAAAAGTAAAACTATGGGAAAATCTCACTTATGAATGTAGATGTAAAAATCCTTTTTTAAAAAAAAATCTAGCAAGGAAAAAATTCATCAGCTAGTAGGATTGATCCCATCAAGGGCAATGTAAGACTAGAAAATGCACTCATGCAATTCATCATATTAATAGATTAAAGAAAAACATACCAATGAATGAAGAAAGAAAATTCCAGTTCAACACTTGTTCATGACAAAAGTCATTGCAAACTGGAAATTAAAGGAATTGTCTTTACCTTAATAAACAGTATCTATCAAAAACTCAGAGCAAAAAAAAAAAAAAAAACCAAACTCATAGCAAATATTGTACATGGTGGTAAAACTCAAGAAGCATTATATTTAAAGTCAGTAACAAGGCAAAAATGACCTCTATTACCATTTTTATTCAGTGTTGTTCTGGATGTCCTAGAAAGTGTAATCAATTAGAAAAATAAAGGAGTAAAAATGTTTGAAAAGCAGAAATAAAATTACATTATTCATATGACAATTTCTAGTATAATTGTCTACATAGAAAACCCCAAAGAACTGATAAGCTATAAGAAAGTGCAATAAGGTTTCTGGATACAAAATCAACATACCAAAAGCAGTTAAGTACCTCCAAGCCAGTGACAAACTTTTAAAAATGTAATTTTAAAAACTCTTATTATAAACTACCTGGGATTAAATATATCCAAAAATGTTCAAGACTTTTACAAGGAAAATGGTAAAACTTTTCAGAAGATTATAAAACAGTGTCTAAATAAATTCAAAATATGTTTGTTCAAGGAAGACTCAATATCACCAGTATAACAATCACCCTTAAATAAATTAATACATTCAATAAAATTCTGATGAAAATTCCAAGTCTTTCTCAGAAAATGACAAGTTAACCCTAAAATCCATATGGCATAACAAGGGTTGAAAAATAATCAAGCAAGCCCTCAATAACTCTTAGCTATTTTCTTTTTTTTTTTTTTTTTTTTTTTTTTTTTTTTTTTTTTTTTTTTTTCTTTTTGCCGTACGCGGGCCTCTCACTGTTGTGGCCTCTCCCGTTGCGGAGCACAGGCTCCGGACGCGCAGGCTCAGCGGCCATGGCTCACGGGCCCAGTCGCCCCGCGGCATGTGGGATTTCCCCGGACTGGGGCACGAACCCGTGTCCCCTGCATCGGCAGGCGGACTCTCAACCACTGCGCCACCAGGGAAGCCCCCTCTTAGCTATTTTCATCATCATCATCTTCTTCATGTACCCAAACAAAACAAAGGAAGAACTTCAAGTCTCCCTAGTGATACTGATACTTAACTTCTGTAGTGATTTTCTTCTTAAAAAATGCAACTTGGAAAATGCACATGCCGTTTCATCAGTTATTGGAAAGATGTGTCACATGACACTGCTGTTGTCAGCACACTTTTTTACTCACTAAAGATGCCTCACCTGATAGTGTAATGCCAGGAGACAGAAAAGACACCATCTGAGTATAAATCAGGAACAGGGGGGTCTCTTTAGAATGAAGCAATACGCACAGAGCAGACATAACCGTGCTATTTTCTTGAGAATTCAGAAGTTTTCCCACCATTTCCAGGTTGTAACATCTGGTATTTCACATATCTTTCTGGAAATGACTTTCTAAGGGTGAAGCCTGAAGGATTCCACTCAATGCTTAGGCCTATAATTTTATCTACATTCATTCACTTAGTAAATATTTATTGAACATTTACTATGTGCCAGGTGGTGTTCTAAATGCCAGAGATACAGCAGTAAGCAAAATGGATAGAAATGCCTTGCCCTCAAGGAGTTTATATTCTAGTTAGGGGAAGCAGATGTAAACAAGATAATTAAGTAAAAATATATAGTATGTAAGATGGAGGTAAACGCTTAAAAGAAAAATTAGGCAGAATAGGGGACAGGCAGTATATGTGAGTATTTGGTAGTGGAAGAGGGGGGGCATCTGGGAGAGCGGGATCAGGGGGGTCCTCGCTGAGAAGGTGACACTTGAGTAAAGACCTGAAGGAGATGAGGCAGTGAGGGAACAGTGTTCTGAGAAGAGGGAACAGCAAATACAAAGTGTTTGAGGAAAGAGTGTGTCTGGCTCATTCTGGAGACATCAGGAAGGCCATCATGACTGGAATAAAGCAGGCATAAGAGCAGAGTCACGGGAGAGGTTAGAGAAATAATGAGGAGGAACCCAACTGACGTTGGGTCTTAAACACCCTTATGAGGAATTGGATTTTAGTTGGAGTGGTATGGGGAGCTACAGAAGGGTTTTGAGCAGAGGAGTCATGAGATCTGATTTAGGTTGTAAAGGATCCCTCTGGCTGTTACATTGTCTGCAGACCATCGGGGCCTTTGGTGGAAGCTGGAAATCCAGGTAAGAGGCTATTGAAGTCCATTCACTGAGAGATGATGGTACCTGGGCCAGCAAAGCATCAGAGGAGAATGGCTTCAAGCTTCCATGGTAGTATCTTCTCCCAACGTCCAGAGATTAGAGGAATTCAAGCCTCTCAAATGCCCTCCATGGTGCCAGGAATGCCCTAATGAGAAACCACATTATTTCAGGGTAAGATTTATCACAGCATATGGGAATAGTATTCACATGAGACAGCCACATCTAGGGGTGTGGAATAGATTCTGTTTTGCCTGACCCCAGCTGAAGACACAATCCTCTAGAAGACTCCTCCCTGAGGCGAAGGACCAGAAACCCAGGCCACAAATCCCCTGCAGAACCCTTGGAGAAAAGAGATTTCTGATAATAGATATATGGATGTAGTTAGATATAGACCAAAAAAAATACAAGGATAAATCCCTGTTGATTCATGACTATTTATTGACCTTCTACTATATGCCAGGCACTGCATTAAGACTTCAACATAAATTATCTTATTTAATTCACTAAAACAACTCAGCATGGGAAGTATAAACCAGTCCAATTTTACAGATGGAAAATGAGGACCCAGAGAAAAGAGGTGGCTTACTTGTCTCTACATCATTAACTGCTGGAGTTAATATTTAAACTTGACCTGGCTCCAAAGCCACATGCTCCTTTCACCATCCCACACTGTCTTGAATTGGGTGACAGACACCATTATTTCTGACAGTGGATTCTGGTCGACTTCAGTGGAAGGTTTTGTGGATGTGAACCTTCTCTGAGCTGTCATCTTGACTCCTCTTTACTCTTTTTTTTTGTGGTACGCAGGCCTCTCACTGTTGTGGCCTCTCCTGTTGCGGAGCACAGGCTCTGGACGCGCAGGCTCAGCGGCCATGGCTCAGGGACCCAGCTGCTCCGCGGCAGGTGGGATCCTCCCGGACCGGGGCACGAACTTGGGTCCCCTGCATCGGCAGGAGGACTCTCAACCACTGAGCCACCAGGGAAGCCCTCCTCTTTACTCTTAAGCAAATGGTGTGGAACAAGGGTCAGTCAACTTTTTCCTAAAGGATCAGATAGTAAATAATTCAGGCTTTTCGGCCACATGGTCTCTATTGCAACTTCTCAGCTCTGTTTTTGTAGCATGAATGTAGCTGTAGACAATACCCAAATGAATGGGTGGGGCTGTGTTCCAAGGAAAGTTTCTTAATAAAAACAGGCTGGACTTGGCCTCTGGGCCATAGTTTGTGGACCTCTGATGTAGAGGCTGAAAGAATGGCTTCAGGATCTAGGTTGACTGGGTCCAGTCCTGGTTCTACCACCAACTGAATGTGCAACCTTCAGGAAGTTATCTTATTTCACTATGTAAAATTGGGATAGAGCTGTTGTGAGGATCAAATAACTGAACATGGATGTTATTTAGAAACTCATGAAATGAAAAGTATTGTGTGCCTCCACCTTCAAGATTTTCAAAATTAAAACAAACCCAATCAAAAAAATGGGTGGAAGATGTAAATAGACATTTCTCCAAAGAAGACATACAGGTTGCCAAAAAAAGCACATGAAAAGATGCTCAACATCATTAATTATTAGAGAAATGTAAATCAAAACTACAATGACGTTATCACCTCACACTGGTCAGAATGGCCATCATCAAAAAAATCTACAAACAATAAATGTTGGAGAGGGTGTGGAGAAAAGGGAACCCTCCTACAATGTTTTTGGGAATGTAAATTGGTACAGCCACTATGGAAAACAGTATGGAGGTTCCTTAAAAAACTAAAAATAGAACTACCATATGACCCAGCAATCCCACTCCTAGGCATCTATCTTAAGAAAACCATAATTTGAAAAGATACATGCACCCCAATGTTCATTGCAGCACTATTTACAATAGCCAGGACGTGGAAGCAACATAAATGTCTATCAACAGAGGAATGGATGAAGAAGATATGGCACAATGGAATATTACTCAGCCATAAAAAAGAACTAATGCCATTTGCAGCAACATGGATGGACCTAGAGACTGTCATACTGAGTGAAGTATGTCAGACACAGAAAGACAAATATCATATGATATCGCTTATATGTGGAATCTAAAAAAAGAGTACAAATGAACTTAGTTACAAAACAGAAGTAGAATCACAGATGTAGAAAACAAACTTATGGTTACCAGGGGGTAACGGGGTGGGGGGGTAGGGATAAGTTGGGAGACTAGGATTGACATATACACACTACTATATATAAAATAGATAACTAATAAGGACCTACTGTATAGCACAGGGAACTCTACTTAATACTCTGTAGTGGTCTCTACGGGAAAAGAATCTAAAAACAGAGTGATATATGTATATGTATAACTGATTCACTTTGCTGTACACCTGAAACTAACACAACATTGTAAATCAACTATACTCCAATAAAAATTAAAAATAAAAAACAAACCAAGATTGAGTTTAACACTGAATGAACTTCAGTCAAGGGAAGCCTGTGGACTTGAAGATCTCAAAGGAAAGAGCATATTGTTTTGGATCAGATCATACTGAGTTTCTGAAAACACTCTTTACGTACTTAACCCAGTACATTTACTGGGTACCAACTATGTGCCAGGCACGGGACAAGAATGGAAGATGCTAATACCCTGCTGTGCTCTGTGCTAATATCTGAGATTGAGGGAGCACCCGTTTTGGAGATCACTGAAAAAAAACTTTCAGACAAAACAATTATTTTAATTTAGTGCTTTTGTGTTTCAAAACCAATCCACTAAGAAGTGACTCTGAGGTCCTTAAGTACAATTCACATCTGAATGTGATGCCAATTGAGTTTGGTCATTATAGTTTAACCACCAGGGTATTAATTGAAGCACTAGAAAATACCTCTGGTCAGTTTCATTATCTAATGGCACTTGTGTTTTCTAATGCATCTTAATAAGAGCTGTTGCATATGCATAGACCAGTCTAGATTTTACAAGGAACAGTTTATGCTGATTAAGAAAAATTAAAACTGGCCACGTTCTCCTTAGACTTCAAGTACGGTTATTTTTCCTATTAATTTTTCCAGATATGATGTGTGCTTTAAAATAATGGCTGGATTTCATTTAAAACTATTAGTATTGTTTTGTTTATAAAATTAATTGCTATAAAAATTCTCTGCTGGCTTAATTTGTATATCTGAATTGAGTTCCCTAGTATTAGTGAGTACAAGAGATGCATTCCCCTGAATGTTAAATAATTTCTCAAAAAATGGTAGCTTTATACTAGAAATAAGATTTTGTTTTCCTTAACTTGACTTACTTTAAGAATTAAGTGTACCATTTGCTAATTAAATTACTCAGTATTGACTCTAAAACTTTTGGTTTAAAACTTGATTTGATAAAAAGCCATTTGAAACATTAGCTCACGTTGTTCTCAGAGTGTGGGAACGCTGATATTCCATGCCCGATACACGATCTGGATTCCACAAGATTTTATTTTTGTTTTCAAACATACTGAAAGCATATTTTAAAATAAAAATACTTTAAGCTGTAATCATATCAATGTATTAACTACTGACTGGGTTTGATTCAAATTTATGGGAGAAAAAAAAAAGGAAACAAGAAATAACAAAGTCCTAACCTAATAGAAAGGAATTGTGAAAAGACCACTTTTCTCAAAGCTGGCCCTCGTTCAAGGTACATATGGTCACATAATCTTTTAAAAAGCACAGTTCAAGTCTCGACTTAATTTTGTAATAGCATAAATGGAATTACACTGCTGATGAAGTTCAGCGCTTAAGCTGAAGCGCACATCAGGCTGGCTGAGTGACCCTGACTCAGTGTACTTGGCCAGCAAGACAGCCAGGGCACCTCTATGGGTTGCCTTCCCTGAACTAAATCACAGTCACTGGGCTGGATGGGACCCTTCATATTAATGGCATCCCAGTCACCTTGTAAACACAATCATAATGCAAGGTTAATATCTACTTTACAGGAATGGATTATGTACTCTGTTTCCCCTCTTTGTATTTTTTGGGTACCAGGGATTAGCTAATGGAAAAGCATTGGCTCTCATCAAAGAGTTCCAGGGTGAACTCTGGGTGGAGACGGGGTAAATTTTCTAACGTTCAAATCTGCCTGAGTTCTGTAATTTTCTCAATGTCTATCTTGAAGGCCAGTCTCCACATGGCTACTAAGGTACATAAGGGACCTGCTGATGACCTTCCTTTCTTTTATAGATGAGGCAACTAAAGTATAAGTGCTTACCTTCGGCCATGGCTCATACCCTAGGTAGCTAGAGACTATTTCTTCTGCTTTCAGCCATGGTCTTTGGGTCAACACCATCCTTTGGTATACAAATCACCAACCTAGACTCCCTCCTTCTCTGGCACGGTCAACACATGCTTCAGTAATAGCATGTGTCACAGTGTCTCGGTGTTTCCCCTGTAGACCTGGAATTCTTCAAGGGATTGTGTTTTATGGTCTCTGTATTCTCAACATCTAGAACAGGGTCTATCACATATTTAAAAATGGAACTATGACCAGAGGACTGTCTACACACAAGGACAGATCTTGACGCTTTACATTTATTAACTCACGGAGACTTGTTTTTCAGATGAGAAAACAGACTCAACAAAGTTAGATAATCTACCCAGGATCTCATAACCAGTAAGTGGCAAAATGGGATTTGGACCCAAATCTGTCTCCCAAACCCAAGCCCTTTGTATCACACCCAGAAATAATGTAACGTAAGGCAGAAAATGACACATTCCTGCAGGATTTGTGTTTGAAGTACCTTGAGACTTGGAAAAGGGATCACCATCGGTCAGAAAAATTCCTTGGCGTATCTACCCTCCAGGAATTTCAAATAACAGCCGAATCCAAGAGCTTTCTCCCTGCTGATTTTCCAGTGGGAGTTGGTCCATGGCAGTGTGCTGCACCTTTTTGCCATTAGACCTGAGAGCCATAGGAGATTAGACCCGGGAGTTTCATGGGAGGAGGAAGAGAACACTGTGGTCTGCTTAATCAGCAAGCGTGCCAAAGTCCTTTCAGTAAGCCCCAAATAGCTGTGCTAATGCAGGGCAGGCGGCAGCCCATGAGCCACTTAGTGATCGAGCTTTACCCTCACAGTAGTGGGGAAATCCAACCGTGGCTCATGCAGCAAGCTGACTGAAAGCCACTCGTTGGTCACAGTGCCGTCCCCTGCCTGCCACCCTGTGCCCTGCTCTCTCCTCAGAAATCACTGAACTGCCCTTCAAAGTTATGAAACCAATATTTGATCATTCAACCCCATTTCGGCCAAGTGCATGCTGACTGGCCATGAGCCACGAAACCAACTTACATTGTGAAAAAAACTAGATTTGTGGTGATATTTCTGGCCTTTGAGACTGATATCACAAGATGAATGGACACCTTTTCAAAACTTGCTGATGTGCTTTCATCCAGACAAAAGTCTTCTGGTCCAAATGAAGCAGGGTAATTTACAGAGGAACTATGTTTGTGTTTCTGACACTATTACCTTGCTTTTTTTTTTTTTTTTTTTACAATCAATGCTTGTGTTCACTTTCTTACTCTTGTTAAAAAAATATCCTCTTAGAAATTAAAAGTCATCTCTTTTTTACTTTAAATAAGATAATAAGAGGCAATCACTCACTATGCTTCCCTTTTTGCTTTGATTGCCAGGAAGCTCCAAACCAAAAAATATTTTTTAGTTGCAAACATTTTCCCTTAGCTTAGATTGAGCCACCGTAATCGTAACTCACCACCCTCTTATTACTCAGCTTTGCTCTTTTTCTGTTCTGTTTACTGTTTCTGTCCTTTTTGGGGGGGAAGCTACCTATTTCCTTTTTGAAAGGCAGAGGGGTATAAATAATTGAATCATTCTTAACCGCAATACACACTGCAGATAAATGTAGCCTTTCAGAAATGATCCCTCTCTTCACCCTGCTGCTCTCAAATTCCCGATGGCACATGCTTCATCTGAGCAGAGAATCACTGGCTGATTCTGTACCTTGCATTTGGCCTCCAGCCTAGACCTCAGACACACAAGCTGAATTAGGGCCCTCCTTTGAGTACTCAGGAGGATCAGTGTCATTGCCACTGGCAGTTCCCTGGCTCCTCCTGCGGCCGCCTTCCAACAGGTTACCGGATCAAGAAACTTTGATGGTTGTTATCATTTATTATGGTTGACATACAAGCATCTGAGAATAGCATCTATTTTAATGTCTGAATTATTTTTTTCTCAAATTAATGGGCAAGATCCTAAAACTCTCCCTATTACAAAAGACAATTTGATGAATCACAAATAAAACCCCTTTGAGCATAAATGAATAAGGTTTGAGCCACTTCGAGTTATTTTTCTTGTCTGATAAAACCATTATCACGTTTACAGCTTTGACAATGCTGAACCACATTCCTTTGATCATCTTATAAAATTAATTGATCTTGCTTATCTGTTGTTCTATTTTAAATCATTTAATTGAGGATATTAAGAGAAGTAATGGTAACAACTAAGGCATTTATTAAGCACTGATGTTCAAACTTGCAATGTGATTTTCATAATCTGAATTTCTCTATCACCAAATTCTTTTCTTGTGGGAATTTACATATAGAGCACCTCCAGCCACAGATAATTTTCTGTTGCTTAACATTCTAAAGGACAGACATACGCTGTGGCAAATCACTGCAGCTATACCTAATTTTAATTATTCTTTTAAATCAGATAGATACCCTGCAGTGAAATTCTTATAGTTAAATAGAAATTAAAAGTTTCTAAAAACCTTAATTTCAACTTCAAATTTAAATTCAAATGAATGCATGGGTATGGAAAGAATCTCCCTCCCCCGCCCCCTCCAAAATTAGGAGGGAATTCTCTAAAAGCTTAGGTTGATCACAAAACCTTATCTTGGCCCCCAAAAGGCCCTTGGGCCCCAGAGCCACTCCATTTTGCAGTGCCTGGCCAATGACACCAACTAGATAAGCTGGAAGACTCAGTTTTCCCAAGTGACAGGTGCCCAAGAGAATTATTTTAGTGTGGGTTTCCCTGGAAATAGACCCTGAGACAAGAATTCACGTGTAAGTTGTAGGGAAGTGGTCTCAGGAAACAGGGCGGTAGAATGGAGGAGTGAGACAGGGGAAGGAAGGCAGCCAGCCAATAAAGGGTGTGTTACTGAGCCAGTCAAACTGGGGCTCAATCCTGCTGGAGAGTACGGAGAACCAGTATAGAACATCCATGGGTCTCAGAGTTATCCTGTCTGACAGGCGAGGGAGCTGAGGTATTTATCCACCACTCCCATCAGTTATTAACGTGAGCTGCTTCTGAAAAGGGTCAACTCCCTGGCACTGAAATCCTTGTGTGTGAACTGAGTGGATGCTTTGGCCTGAGAAAGACCCCAGGCAAACGGACCTAGGGGCTGAGCATCCCTGAGGGCCCTGAAGTAATAAGACCCCACAAGGGCCACTAGCATCCACTACCAAGAGCTAGCTTAGAAGTTTCAAACTAGCAGTCCACTGGCTGAACACGGCCTGCAGGTATGTTTTAGGTGACCCATACTAAGTTTTTTTTAACATTGGAAAGTTTTACCTGAGAATTAGGATTTCTGCATTCTCTTGAAATTTTTGATCTAATTGATCTAGGACAAGAATGGAGACTTTGAAGTGAATTAACTAGCCAATATTTGGTGAGTAAATCATATATACCAAGTATTTACCCTGTGGCAGGCACAAAAGACCCTAAGACTAGGTCCTTATCTTCCAGGAAGTGACAGACCATACCGTGCAACAAAGCTGTATCAAGGCCTTATCTGCGGCTCAAAGAGAAGATGTAGCACAAGACGACTGCACCAAGCTTCATGCTCCCAGGGACAAGTCTGCCCTCCAGGCCTACCCACATTTTGACAATCGTAGCAAGCATTGATAGAGCACTAGCGGGGCACTCTTTTCAAGTGCAGTGTATGCATTTAGACTCACTGGATTCTCCTATGGGGTAGGAACCGTATTTCACATAAAGAAGTTGATGCTCAGCAAACTTAAGTAACTTGCCCAAGGTAGCACAGCAGGAAGCAATCTGAATGCAGTGGGATTTGAATGCAGAGGTTGGCCCTTAAGAATTAGACTGCACTGCCTCCCAAAGCTTACCAGATGCAGTACTAAATTCTCTTTCCTCTCTCAGGTTCCGGTTGCTTCTCCCAATTAGAGCAGTCCTTTGTCATCCTGGCAATTTAGGACCCAGCTTCCTGGCTCCCTTGAAGCCTCCTCTGAAATCCTGGTCCACTCCAATCTCAAAGCTTTGCTGAATTCCTTACAGCACCTTTAGTCTGAACTCTACAACCTGACCCTGAACCCCATGCGGTCACCTCCTGTTGATGACAGGGGTTATAGTTCTAGGGGGGTAGGAGAAAAATATGTAACAGTTGTAGGAAACCACAACTAGCAAGACTAAAGTCTCATCCCAAAATAATAAAATACATTAACATATTTTATAGCACACATCCAAGTCAAAGTTTTAAACGGCATCTGTTTCTGAAACAAATCAGCTTCTTTGCTATTAAAAACTACACTGGAAGGAGACATTGGCTGTGACCTCAAAGTGCCCTGAGAAAGATATACCCTCCATTTTTAGGCCATAGATCCATAATGAAGTTTTCAAATTTGCTTTTATTGATTCAAAAAATTTAATGGCATTTGTTCCTGAAATCCTGCTGCTTTGTCTTCCTAATCAACAAAATGTTGCCTTTTCACAAAATTTCACAAGATTTTCACAAATAATCAAGGTACTCAGGACACACTTTTATGGACTTTTATGGACACACTTTTATGGACCTACACCCAAAATTCACAGGGACATAATTCTCTCTGCATAATACCCTAGGGCTCCCTGCCGCAAATTCAGAAGTCTTCAGGGGCAGGTAGGTTATGAGAGCAAGGGAGGTGACCCAGGCACCTTCAGCAAATTGGATGTCACAGGATGGCTCCTCTCATGGGACCATCCACATCTCAGCGCCAGCCAAGTGTTACCCTGCAGGAAGGCGAGTGCCTTTCTACTACTGAGGGAAACCCAGCAATTCATATTGTAATCTAAAAGCTCCCAGATTTTAAACATTGCCAACTAGTTTAATTGTACTTTAAATGCAACACAGGCTGGATTCACACTTGTGTGAGCTGCAGGGACCCAGCCCACAGGCCACCAGAACATGGAGTGTTATCAGCAGACAATCATTATGCTGTTTAAGAGTGTGAACTTATCACATACCAGTGATGGCAGAGTTTCGAGTCTTGAAATCTACATGTAAAACAAAGGCTGTGATTGCAGAGGGACATTATCCTTCTCTTGGGGTATTTCATAATTAGTCCTTGTGCATTGTATTTTTCCTTCTCAATATGTAAACACCCAAAGGAGACTTGAGTCTGTCGATTGAGTGATTCTTTTCTTCAACAAAAATTTACAGGCACCTACCACATGCCAGGTACTGCTCCAGACACTGGGGAAACAACAGTTAACAAAAAGACCGAAATTCTCTGCCTTTGTGGGACTTACCTCTTAATTCAGAAGAGGAAGTCCACCACCCCTGGGGGAAAATAGGAGTCAGGGCAGGTCCTGGATACAGACACATTGAAAGGACTGATGTTCCTTGGTGCTGAGCTCATTGTGGCCTGGCTTTACCAGCTGCCCAGTCTTCTATCCACTTCTGCATCAAAATCGGGAACCTCACAGTTATTTCTGGAGCCGCATTTGCCTATAACCCAAGCCAGATTGCATATCAACCCTAGCACTTTGCCCGCTTCGTCCCTGCCTGTACTTTGGAGCTTTGATTGTTTCACTGAAAACAATTTAGCAGATGAAATATCTCCCCACAAAGAATGATGGTCCCTTAACCTGTCCTTTCAGGCTAAAGTCACCGGGAGATGCTAAAGGAGCATGTGTTTTATTGGACAAGAGTTACATCTGCTACAACAGCGGAAACCCAACCTTAAAGCTCACTGCCTGGTGCCACTTTGAACTCGGTGTGCTGGTGAGATGGCATTGGGGGTAATAGTAGACCTGATAGCTCAGAGCTGAAACACAAGGCTGTACAGACAGCAAAAGAGCAAAGCGGTTATTTGCTGTGATTATGATCATAACCCAAACACGGGACTCAGACCTTCATTTTGCTCCAGAGATGGGTGCATACAGTGTGGGAGTTTTTTAGCTGCTTTTTTGGCTGACAGCGCTAAGACATTTCAATAACACATAGCAAATCAAAGTGAATCTCTCCCCCACCCCAGTTACCATCTTTGCAGAAATAACACAAACTCATGGACACTGCAACAGAACAAGGAGTCAAGAAGTAGTGTATCTACTAAAAGGAATTTGAGAAATTGTTGGTTAAGGCAAATCTTCTCTCCTCATGGAAAATACTGGATGTGGACATAGTAAGATCAAAAAAATCAGAGTTCAATTTTTAGTTCCATCCATGCTGCATAAACAGAAGGTCGTTTTACTTGTTTTGTGATGTTGATTTCTTCTCCAGCTGCCATGGGCTGTCCCTGCGTCATTCCCACCACAGAATACACAGCCTTAGGGCTTTCCTGGTGGCGCAGTGGTTGAGAGTCTGCCTGCCGATGCAGGGGACACGGGTTCGTGCCCTGGTCCAGGAAGATTCCACATGCCGTGGAGCGGCTGGGCCCGTGAGCCATGGCCGCTGAGCCTGCGCGTCCAGAGCCTGTGCTCCGCAACGGGAGAGGCCACAACAGTGAGAGCCCGCATACCACAAAAAAAAAAAAAAAAAAAAAAAAAAAAATACACAGCCTTAGCAAGCTGTGTGCTAAGGGGGGGGGGGTGCATTTTATGGCACAAGGAAGCTAAGCTATCTCCCCAAAGTCACACATCAAACATCTCCTCTGTGCCAAGCAGTGCCCTAAGTGCTGAAACTGAGACAGGACTAACACATGGGTCTAGTGAGGAAGCATGAAGCATCACTATGCTGTGGAGTAGAGACTGAACAAGGTGAGGGGAAGCCCACAGGTGAGCGACACTAACTTCAGGGATGCTGAGGACACATCCAGTGCCCTCTGTCTGCAGCAACATCCCATTCTCCTTTTAAAATAATTACTTATTTTTATTTAGGAGCCATTTAGTTTCACTAATCTAACATGGGTACTTGAAAGAATAGTGTGTATGTTCTGGGGATTTAGGGCATATCAGTTAGGAGTTTTTCAGTTGTTGAGTGACAGAAAACACAACTCAACCTACTGAACAAAAAATAATAATTTTAAAATACATTCTTATAGTTAAAAAATTGAGATTACTGCCTTCAGGCATGGCTTGATCCAGTGGTTCAAACAATGTCATTAAGACACAGTTGATTCCACTTTCCTCTGTGCTGGCTTTATTCTCCAGCAGATTTTCTCATGTGCTGATCGTGGGCAGCTCCAGGCTCACTCTTCAAAGCTCCAAGCCCTGCAGAGAGAGCTTCTTTTCTCCAAGCAGCTTAAAAGCAATTCCCAGGCCTGACTCTCATTGGCCCAAATTGAGTAACATGCCTATATCTGAACCACTGTAGTCACTGGGGCTAGAGGAATGTGATTATTTGATTGGCCAGATCAAAACACAGGCTGAGGGTGGAGTCAACCCCACCCAGACTACCACTGGCTGAGGATATGGGAGGGACAGTTATCTTGGAGGAAAATTGAGATAGTTGTCGGAGAGGTGATCGGATGAAAGAAACAAAAGATATCCATCAAACTTGGCTAGCTTTTGGAGAGGAAGCTGAGAATATAAGGAACCCTGGGATGGGTGGTAAGGCTGGGGAAAGGTGGGGAGGAAGTTTCCCTGAATTGTTTGTGGTTCATTCAGGAAAACATGTGGGTAATTTTAATTCAAAAGAATTAACCAGAGTTAGCAATTTCCTGTACTGGTACTCTGAAAAACGACACCAGCCCAACACCAGGCACTGGGCGTTCGATTCCTGCTGCTAGCATGCTGACAAATTGCCAATATACATGCAGCGAGTGTTGTTAAGTACTTCACATATTTATGCTGACTTCACGGGAGCAATAGATTCCGTGGTGGAGACACTCTTGCATATTTATTGGAAAGGTGCTTTGCGTGGCATGCTGTGCTTTGCCTTCTGGCCTCTCCATCTCTATTTCCAAGCTTCGTTTAAGTATTGATTTGAATAAAGTCATAATTGCAACAGAAGCCTTTGTAACTTAACTGGAAGTGATCCACTCCACAGTGTACGATGTACCATTTTATGTAATTCCAGATTGTTCTTCACTCTGTGTCGTCTTTGGGTAACTGATAATATTCTGGATTGCTTGGCTTTCTCCCTTTGCAGATGCCAGATGGAATGATGCAGATTAAGAGGGCAAGAATAATCAGGGTTTACAGTGGGGGAGATGGTGACCCCACATGCTGCATTGGACCCAGATTCGCCTGTGGAATTGTAAGCCCTTCCAAACAGCTCCCCCAGTTCAATGAGAATGACCTTGGGATCATTCCTGTCCTCAGTTTCTCCTGCTGGAGAGAAAAGGGGTGGAGGAGCGGATATAGGAGACAAGCCAGAGTCCAGCCCAGCTGTGTGAAAACCTATGTCAGTTTCAGAGTTTCCCACAGGGCTTGAAATAAACAGCATTTGGACGTGAGTCACCAGCCTGCAGCCCCAGAGGTGGGTCTCCTGATGGGTTCATCCTCCACCAAACAAAGATGCACACTGTTCTACGGTTCTAAAGATGACGGGCCATTTGTGGGGCACGAGTCTGGGCATGTGCCCCCAGGCCTGGAAAACCTGTTCCCCCCGATGTCGGCCCCCTCGTGACCAACCTCACAGGCTGTGAGAAGCTGGGCAGCATGGAATCTCAGTGTGAGGGTCACTGGCGTACAGAGAGACAGAAGCCACAATCCCGGTCCTCTTCAGAGGGAATGGGAATCTGGGACCCTTCAGTATTCCCAGGGGGCAGGCATGGATGGCAGGGGATGGAAGATAGGCCAGGAGTGACAAGCAGGACAATGAAAGAAGAAAAGAGGCTTGCTTACTGCTTGGAAGTATGCAGTGTTTCCTAGATAGTTCAAGCCACTAAAGGAACAAACAAACAAAAAGGTTAGCTACCTAGATGGGTTTATGTATAAACTTCTCCGTAGTACAATAACCCCAGCTCCCCAAATGTTCATCTCTGAGGGTGTCTCCTTCTCTGAGCATTTCTGCTCTTCATGGGCTACATACTTATTCTGCCAGCAAACTGGGCTTCCCTGAGACCAGGTGTGGATGCTGCTTGCACCTGCAGCTCCTTCCTCCTGCCCCTGCCGCAAGATTCAAATTCTGAAGCTTGACAATCAGGAGTCAGGGTTACGTGCCCTCCGGGGTGGGAGGGGCTCTTAGACCTGGCCTTGAACAAGAGTAGCAAATAAATATTCATTCAACCTGTTTTCAGGGAGGACACCCTCTTTGTTGGGACCTGGGTTAGGGCAGGAGATACTCAGGTTTAGACGTCCTCAAAGTGCTCTTGTCTAGTAGAGAAAGTGACAGATGTGTCGAGTGCCATGAGAACTGTACACCTCAGTACTATTAGGGGTGCCATTTTTTCAGAAGAGGACAGCGGGGGTCCAAGGAAGAGGTGGGCCTGAGTTGGAAGTGCTGGCAGAACAGGTATGAACTAAGCCTTGAGCTACTTGACAAATGGTGAAGATGCTGTGCCAGGAACTGGTCCCAGTGGTTTGCATCCATGAAGTCATTTCATCTCTGTAAGCCTATGACCCAGGCCCAGTGATTATCCCAGATGAGGACACTGAGAGACAAGGCCAGTGCAACAGAGCAGGACCCTATGGGGCTTTCCCGGGACAGACCCCTCCCCCATATTCTCTGCTTTAGCTCCTCTCTGAAGCATCAAGATAATAGTATCTGATCCATATTTCCTGAGTTTTTTACAGACGCTAAAACCCCCACCAATAGGAAGATGTTTATTACTTGATGACCCCCAGGCCCCCAGGCCTCCTGGAGCCTAAGGGTTGATAATGTTAACCCTTGTGACACCGCCCTGTTACCTCACCATCAACCAATCAGAGAATCATGCAGGAGCTGATCACGTATATATACCCTGCAACTCCCCTCCCTCACCTGGTCTTTAAAAATGTTTTGCTGAAACCCATCAGAGAGTTCAGGTATTTTGAGCACTAGCTGCCTGGACTCCTTGCTTGGCCCTGCAATAAATGCTGCACTTTCCTTCACCACAACCCGGTGTCCGTAGACTGGCTTTACTGCACGCGGGTGAGCAGACCCAAGTTTGGTTCAGCAGCACTAGGACAGGGGGAGGTTCTGCAGTGAGTACCTCTCAGGCACTTTTCCCCACTCTAGTCCTAGCCCTGCACCAAGAAGTTAAGTAACTTGCTGACATGGCTGGTAAGTAGCTGAGCCAGGATTTGGATCAAGGCAGACTGACCTGAGTCTGAGCACACAACCAAGTCCCTGCCCCTCCACAAATGCTTACAAGCTCCTACTAGGAGCCAGGCACTGCTGTCAGCACTGGGTATAACGGTGGAAAAACAGATGCTGTTCCTGCCTACAATGTGGTGAGAGAAACTGTCTGTGTAAAACTATAGCTACGACACACACACTGCAAAGCAGAGGTCCACGGTGCTGTGAGGATAATAAGGGGTATCTGAATCAGCCCAGGTAAGGGCAGGGGAAAACTGAGCTGAGAGCAGAAGCCTGAGTAGGAATTAATTAGATGTAGAAAGGAGAAGAGTGTTTCAGGGAAAGGGAATAGCATGTGCAAAGTCCCTGGGGCAGGATGGAGCATAAGCCACCCCCCCCAACCCTGGCTGGAATAAAGAGAGTGACCAAGTGGGTACTTGCCTGAAGAGGTGGGCCATGCAAGGCCTTGGAGTTTGGTGTTTATCCTGAGGGTGATGGGAATAGGCTGGCAGAATCTCCAGGAAACAAACAAACAAACAAATGGACACAGAGCCCATGTATTTGGGAATCTGTAAAGGTAGCTTGTCGTGTGTCTGGAACAGAGCACGTTCCTGAGATGAGGCCAGAGGTGGAGGTTTTGGAGGGGCAAGGGTGCTAGGGGAGGGCGTACTCTACCTGTAGGCTTGGGGAACTCACCAAGAAAGTGGGACAGGGAGGGATTTGACCAAATTTGCAACAGAGTGAAGAAGAGTGGAAGAAGAGGGACCAGAGTCAGGGACATGTAAGGAAGATGTTCCAAAAGTGAAAGGAAGAGTTGGGGAGAGACTGTCCTAAGGCAGAAGCTAAGGCTGCGGATCAGTCACTGGTGACATTAAGGGGAAACAACAGCCAAGATGTGGCCACCAGCTGGAGGTGGAAGATAAGGATGACCACAGTGATAGCTCTCCAAGCTTTTCTAGCTGGG
Source organism: Hyperoodon ampullatus (assembly GCF_949752795.1). Taxonomy (NCBI): domain Eukaryota; kingdom Metazoa; phylum Chordata; class Mammalia; order Artiodactyla; family Ziphiidae; genus Hyperoodon; species Hyperoodon ampullatus. The sequence continues at coordinate 30,658,013 of NC_136931.1, read as the reverse complement.
CCATCCTGCTGAGTATTGTTGGTATCCCATTGTGGATTTAATCTGTATTTCCCTGATGAGTAATAATATTGAGCACCTTTTCATATTCTTACTGGTTATTCATATGTCTTCTCTTATGAAGCGCCAGCTCAAGTCTTTTGGCCACTTTTTGGGTTGTTTCTGTTTTGTTTTGCCAATTTTAAAATTGGATTGTATTTTTTGTTATTGTTTCATAGGAGTTCTTTATATATTGGGATATGAATATGTGTTTTGTGAATATTTTCTCCCAGTCTGTGGTTAGTTTTTAATTTCCACAACAGTTTCTTTCAATGAGAAGAGGTTTACATTTTGATTCAAGTTCAATTTATCAAATCTTCTGTTTTATGGTTAGTTCTTCTTGCATCCCATCTAACAAATCTTGGCCGACCCCAAGATCATAAAGATAGTCTCCTATGTTTTCTTTAAGAAGCCTTATGGTTTCAACTTTCATATTGTGGGCATGACCTGTGCTGATATCCTGGGAGTGGTGAGAGGGTAAGTGATATGAAAGCTTTGGGATGGTTTTTCTCTTGTAGAATGCCAGCTCATGTCCTGGTTCCATCCACCATAGAGCCAAGGACCTGGTTTCCACTCACTCTCAGATTCCTGCCACTAGTAATCCATTCAGCAATGATGTAAGCACTGTGCCCCTCCAGTCCTGACTTCCGGAGGGAAGAAGCAGACCCTGCTTCCCAGGGACAAAATGTGCAGGCATTTTTGGTTTATGTTTAATCACTTCTGGCTCAGAGTGTGGTGCTGGTGAAATCTTACTTGCTTCATCTTTATAAAATATTTAGTCTTTTAATTATATGAACTGCCAAGATTCGGGGGCAGGCTTTAGTCATTTCCCAACTGAGCTCTCAGCACAATCTCTCTGATGGCCTCTTCCGAGCATCTATCACATGTTTGCAATATCTCCAAAGCCATGAATCATATTTAAATGCTTTCCATATCCCATAATTCTCCTTTTACTGCTCTATTCAGTTAATTACACTTGCTCCCTATTCATCTGAGACATGCAGTTTGGGGCTGGGATTTGAAGAGAGAAAAAAAAATGAAAACAAACTTCATCATGAAAGTTCCTTCATATTTGGGAAGTTTAATCCAGGTTTGTGTTTCAGCTTGCACTTTGAATTCCTTCTCTAACTACTTCTAAGTAACTCCATCTGCCGCTGGGTTGGTTCCCATCTTTAAACCCACTGGTTGAAATCCCTTTGTACAAGGATCGCCTTCATATTTAATATGTTTCTCACATATCATCATCCTCTCACCCACTCATGTCAACCACATTCGGGCCATATCGCTCAGTTTCTACAAAGAATTGAGAACATAAAAATGTGCACCAGCACAGCCAGCTGGTGAGTAACAATGCCACTTAAAACAACAACAACTCAAAATAAAAACTATTTGCAAATGTGTGTGAATGTGTGTGTAATTGGGGAGAATAAAGGCATGAGTCTAATGCTATTAAAGCTGATGAGATAGAAGCAGAAATATTCACCCAATGCTGGTAATCAGCCCATAAACCTGATATTTCATTAAACAAATAATGAAATATTTAAATGGAGTATAATCTATAAAAATATCGAATCACTATGTTGTATGCTTGAAACTAATGAAATATTGTAAATCAACTAAAATAAGCTGAATTTTAAAAATAAATACTAATGCGAAAGCTTTATCAGTTATGGAAATTCCGAGTAGGGATATAAGGCAAAATAATGAAAGCTGATGTCCCTCATAGGGTCTCTGATGCTCAAGTGATCAGCTCCCTGCTCTCCCTCTGACTTATCTCCCACTACTTTCCCTGCACTCTGCTTAAACCACACTGACCTCCTTTCTTTTCTTCAGACACACTCCAGATACTCCCACCTCACGGCGTTTGCACCTGCAGTTTCCTCTCCTTGGAATGCTCTTCCTGAAGCTAGCTCCCTTACTTCCTTCTGCCTGTATTCTGAAAATTGATGAGATCTTCTTGGGCTTTCTTATCTAAAATTTCAACAACCATTACTCCAATGCTTCATTCCCATCCCACTGCCCTGATGCCTTTCTTTGCCTTAGCACTTGTGACCATTGAGCACAGTATATTTTTTACATATTTTTTCTTATTTATCATCTTTTCTCTCACTAAAATGAAACTCTGTGAGCAGGGATTTTTGTTTAATTTTGTTCAGTGCCATAGCTACAAATGCGGCCACACAGTTGGTGCTCAATAGATATTAGTTAGATGAACAAGCAAATGAAATCACAAAAATAGATAATTCTCAATGCAGGGAACAGACTAGTGTGCAGCTGTGGGAGAATCATGATATGTAAATGTGGAAACCAAAGAATGTCAAAGAAAGCAAAGTTGGTAAGACAAACTGCTGGTTACCAACTCATTGTCCTATCTCTTCTTCCTTTCCATAGAAAATCTGAGGGGAAAGACAGCATAACAGCCAATGAAAATGTCCATTCCCCAGCCTCCCTTGCAGATAGGATCAGTCTCATGACTAAGTTCTAGAAACAAAAAGTAAGTGGATACTGCTGGGTGGAGTTTCTGAGATACTTCCTAAAAACTTACAGACTCAATTGGTAGGGGCTCTTTTCCCTTCCCCTCTTTCTCCTCCTTCTTTCATAAAACATAGATGTGATGGTTGGAGCAGCAGGGGCCATTATGTGATGCTGAGGCAACCTTGAGGATGGATATAGCATGCTAGAGATGGCCGAAGAAATGGGGTAGAGAAGCTTGGGCATGAATTGTCACTGCTGCTTCAACATTGGGCTGCCTTCCTCAGGACTTCATTTTATGGGAGAAAAATGAATGCCTGTCTGGTCCAACTTATTGTATTTGAGGGTCTGTATCACCAGTAGTTGAATGATATTGCTAAGTCAAACTATTGGGCAAAATCAAAATGCTTTGATTTTGTTGAACATTTTGTAGTCATCATGGAAAAATGTCTGTCTATGTTGGCCATGATTTAACAAACCACATTGTTACCTGATTATGAAGCATCTTCTACTCTGATGCCTGACTATTATAACATCCTCTTTCAAAGCCAACCTACTGCAATGGAGTTACACCTAATTCACCCTAGTTTCAAAAACAAGTTATCATACAAACTTGCACTTCTGTTGAAAATGGCAGCACCCTACAATCATCAGAGATGACTCTGAAGTAGCTCTCATTTCCCAAGGCAAGGACTTGATCAAAGGGAGCTTGAATCAAATCATATTAATAGCTCCTTAAGGTGGTTTGAATATTTGAAAGTTAGCCACTTTCTTCCAAATTCAGAAGTTTTGGACTATGCTCTTTTAGAGAAAACCAAACTTACTTGTTTAGTACCCACCTTTTACACATATTTCAGGGAACTGCTCTTTCCCCATCCACTACATATGCATTGTTAGGTGAATATTACAGTCTTAGTAAAATGTAACAGATGATTGGTCCAAGCTGGAGCAGCTGACCCAGTGCAGGCCAGTCAGAGCTCTTCTCTAGGATTTTGGAAGTGGAACCAAGATTGGCAGAAACTGAACATGTGTAAACCTGGGAGCTCTTGTTAGTCATGTTTCACCTCTCAGAATGAGAAACAGAGAAACCCACAATGCAGACAAAGAAGATATTGAAGCAGAAAGACATAAAGTGTGTGTGTGTGTGTGTGTGTGTGTGTGTGTGTGTGTGAGAGAGAGAGAGAGAGAGAGAGAGAGAGAGAGAGAGAGATTGGGTGGGGATGGGAGAAAGAAGGGAGGGAGAAAAAAACTAACAAACCAATAAACTTCCTTGGTTCTCCCCCAGGGCAATTTAGATGCCTGGTCCCAGCCCATTCCCAGCTCTTGATTTTCTCGACTTTTACTAAATTCTTGAGGCTTCCTCTAATAATTCACTCTTTTTCACATAAACTAGCTGAAGTCCATTTCTGTAACTTGTAACCAAAACTTAACTACCGCATAAAGCTCCAAATACTCTTTCAGAGTTTGAGGAACAGTTGGTGATTTGTGTGTAGTTTCTTAAATGACACTTTTAAGACTTGTATGGTTTAACTTTTATATTTAGGTGTTGATCCATTTTGAGTTAGTTTTCCTATGTGGAATGAAGTAAGGGTTCAACTTCATTCTTTTGTAGGTAAATATCCAATTGTCTCAGCATCATTTGTTGAAGAGACTACTCTTTCCCCGTTGAATGGTCTTGGCCCCCTTGTCAAACATCAGTTAGCTGTAGATGTAATTGAGACCCTTTCTTGCCTTGGCTCTGGTGACTTTATGCTCACTCTGGTCTCTCTACCTCCTTTGCAGGCTCAACATCTCCCAGCCATAAAGGCTCAGTCCTATGCATATTTCCCTTATCATGCCATGCTTGCTCCCTGCATAACGTCTGGCTTTAATTACCATCCATTTGCAGGTGACTCATAAATGTGGATTTTTTTGCTCAGCCCTTTCTGCAGAGCTTCAAACCTGCACATCTGCTAACCTGCATGTGTCTACTTGGATGTCACAAAGTCATCTCAAAATTCGCATGTCCAAAACCAAAGTATGGATCTTTCTCCCCCAAACCTGGTTTTCCTCTGATGTTCCTTGTCTTAGTAAATGGCATCATCTGTTCTCCTGTTATGCAAGCCAAGAACCTTCTCCTTAACCTCCCATGACTGATCTACCAGCAAAGCCTGTGAATCTTATCTATCTCCCAAATCCATCTAGTTCTCTCCCTCTCCACCAGCACTACAAAATATTTGAGGCCTATGTGGAAAAAAAAAAAACCATTATTGAGGAACACAATTTTTTTAAACAAATGAAGTGACAAATCATGTCCATGGATGCATAATATTGCATAGATATCAATACTTCCCAATTAGAGGTTTAATTCAGTTCCAATCAAATTAGTTACTCATACACAATCAAAAATGTTTATTTGTTAAGTACTAAGTGTTTATTGGTAAGCACCAAATGACAGGGAAATTTAAAAATTCATCTGCAAATTAAATGGGCAAGACTATGGAAGAAGTTGTGAAAAAGAAGAATAAACTGACAAATATGAAAACATATTATAAAACGACAATTATTAAACCAGTATGTTGTCAATGTAAGAATAGACAAAGAAATCAATGGAACAGGACACAGAATTTTAGAATTTCAAATTTTCAAGAAAAAGGAATGCAATCAGTAGTTTTAGAAAAATTGGTTTTCTAGTTAGAGAAATAAAATGTGTTTCCTGTCTTATACTATATAAATTCTGAATCAATACAGAGTTACATAAAACAATGAAAGGCTAAGTATCTGAGTAGGATATGAAATAGGTATATATTTTTAGAGTAGAAAAGACATTTCTAAGCATAAATGCAAATGAAAATACCACGAAGGACATGAGTGGTGAGCTTGAATGCATAAAAATGGAAAAAAATAATGATATTTTAAAAATAATTAAAATCAAAATGTAGATATCAAATTACATTAGAATACAAAATATATACAAAGGGTTAATATATTTAAACTCTAAAGATGATTTACAAATCAGTAAGCAAAAATGAAAACCCTAGTAAACAAATGGATAAAGAATCCAAACAGCTGAGTCACAAGAGAAGAAATACCAACAACTGATAAACTAATGATAGGTGTTTAACATCACTAATAATTTTAAAAATACAAATCAAAACAATGACTACTCCCCTCATCAAATTCAAAGAGTCAGGTAAAAGGAAAAATTATAATAGACACATTACTACACTGCTGGTGATAATTTAAATGAATGCACTGTTACTGGAGTTTAATTTGGCAAAATGTATCAATAGTCTTGAATACGTTCTCTGCTTTGAACTAGTAACTCCACTTCTAGGAATTTTCTCCAGCCTAAGAAAATGATCTGAGATGTACCCAAATGTGTCTAGATAAAGCTGTTTATTACAGTGGTTCCTTTAATAGAGGCCACAAGTCGAAAACAGCAAGCAGGTTTTAAAATGTCTAAATGCATTAGGTATGCATATATGATGGAATACTCTGAATACACTGTTTTAAAAGAATATTTAATGAAATGGAGAAATAGAGTTAGAAGAGTATACAGGATTAAAGTGTGGGAAGGAATACAACAAAATGTCATCAATATTTTTTCCTGGAAGGTAAGATTACAGGTGACTTGTATTTACTTGCTATCCATTTTATCATGGTCTTATTAGTTTTCTAAAAATTTATTTTTGTTTATTAAAAAAACTTTTTTTTAACATAAATGCCTTATCATTGTAAATTACTCAAGTAACGAGTTAATATACGGAGTCCTCTTTTCCCTACCATCCCTATGTGCTTCCCCAGGAGTAATTACTATTAAAGGTTGGTATATATACTTCCAGACATTTTTCTATATATTTACATATATAAAAGTAAAAGTACATGGTAACTAATTTTACAAAGAGAAAAATGAAGTTACTTAATACAAGCAAAACAAAACAAAAAGAATTGGCTGGATATTTTAGTAAATTATCCAATAATTAAAACTTAAAGAATGAAGACTTCCTTGATTTCAGAGTGAAATCATTCACTTCAATTTTTAAATGCCCAGGGGGGAACAAATGTCTGGCAACAATTTTAAAAGTTGGGGTGGTGGGCAAGGTCCGTTAACGAATAAATTAGCTTACATAAAATAGAAGCAAACTATCTCCTGTCCTTTCTCTTTTTTATGGTAGAAAATGTTAAACCAGTCCGTGATCTTTCGCTAACATTTCTAAGTAAGTGCATTTTTGGAGAGTAAAAGTCATGTGCGAAATACAAATAAATACAAGGGGAAAGTCCCCCAGCACAATAGGAGGGCAGAACAATCCACGTGGAATGTCCCTGTCGCCCAGTCAGCTCCCGTCTGCTCCCTCCATGCTGGCGGTGGGCAGCAAGGTGAGGGCGAGGATATTAAACGGTTCTAATCCCATTCTGCTTTATGACTAGCTCAAGAAATGACCTCTAGCGAGATCTGGCCCTTGTTCTATCCAGCAAGTAGATTTTTCTTACAGAAAATAAATTAAAAAGGTGTGACCTTGCTGAAGGCTGGCTGAGAAAATGAGGTACATCTTGTCACGGCCAGAGGAACCTATTTGTTCAATTTGAAAGGCTGCCGCTTTGCTGCGATTAGAAGTTAAGATAAAAGCTGGGGATGAAAAGAGGAGAAACATTTCTAAGCGAGGAAATTAAAGAGCTACATTGGAGACCCTTTCAGCACTACAGTTGGCTTTTTGTGTGGGGTTTATCAGGTCCTATCAGCCACACCTTGTCCCTGTGCTCCAAGCTCTCTCTCCTCCGAGCACACAAAAGCCTGCCATGTAGGGAGCCCCTGAGAAGCCCTCTCCCCGACAGGTATCCGCAGCACTCACGCCCTCCACTGCACACCGCAGCAGCAGAAAGTGACCCACCTAAATTTTCTTCACTGAATGTAAAAACACTCAAAGTCATTTCATTGCTTGCACTGAAGGGACCCAGTCAGGAAGCTTCTTACCTTCCCTGCCAATAAATGTATCACATCTAGGAGAATGCCCCCAAATTTACTCAAATAAATGGGCATTGAAATGCCGTTGTGCCCATAAAAGTTTCAAGCCAACGAAAATTTCCACCCAAAGCCCCTGAAGCGAAGAAACCTTCTTTCAACTTCTCTCTTCATTTTATAGACATTTTTTATGCTCCAGAATCTCTTTCAACTTTTAAAGTAATAGCTCATACAGGAAAAGAAGAGGCAAGAAAAAATGCTGGGCTTTTCCACATGTTCTAAATTTGCATCCAACATCTATTAGCTGGTTCTCCTGGCCTACTGAGGGTCCAAAGGATATCTGGAGAGGCCAGACTTCTCCACCTAGAATTCACTGACCTTGATCATATGAGACCAATTCACCTTTCTAGCTTTATCACCCTTTACTCCTTCCCACATTCCAGTCTCAAATATATTTTCCTCTTCCTACCTCTGTATCTTTGCTTGAGCTCTTGGTGCTTCTGGAATTCCTTTCCTCGCTGTATATTTTTTTCCAGTGCCAGCTATCTACATGGTCATGTGTCTTTATTTGCAGACCATCTACCTGTTTGGGGAGTGTGTCAGTTTGCTAAGCTTACCAAAACAAAGTACCACAGATTGGGTGGCTTACACAACAGAAATGTATTTCCTCACAGTTCTGGAGGTTGAGAAGTCCAAGAGCAAGGTATCAGGCCTGACGGGGGCACTGGAAAAAACAAACACCAGACTGTCACCTTGATCCAACAAGTGCCCGGCATGTTGTAACAATTAAAAAATGGAACAGCAGGGAGTTCCTGGTGGTTCAGTGGTTAGGACTCGCGCTTTCACTGCTGTGGCCAGGGTTCAATCCCTGGTCCGAAGACTGAGGTCCCGCCAGCCGAGTGGTATGGCCAAAAAAAAAAAAAAAAAAAAAAAAAAGGACAACAAAGGAAACCATACCATAAGAGGCCAGAGAACAAGAAAGGGCATTGAGAAGGATGAGAAGGATGTTACCCACATCAAAAAGAGGCTAGAGGGGCTTCCCTGGTGGCACAGTGGTTAAGAGTCCACCTGCCGATGCAGGGGACGTGGGTTCGTGCCCCGGTCCGGGAAGATCCCACATGCCGCGGAGCGGCTAGGCCCGTGAGCCATGGCCGCTGAGCCTGTGCGTCCGAAGCCTGTGCTCCACAATGGGAGAAGCCACAACAGTGAGGGCCCTCGTACCACAAAAAAAAAAGAAGAAGAAGCTAGAGAGGCTCACTTCCTGGTAAAAAGGGGTGCAGGAGTGGCTCACCTACCCAGTCCTTACGATGACAATGTGGTGGCTGGGGTCCCTTGGGAGACCCGGCCATCGGCTGAAGCTGGCCTCGAGCTCCAATCGAGGCAAACGCACCATGAAGCCCGTGAGTTGCCCCAGCTCACTTCTCTACCCCCATGACCCCTGGCTGCACGTGCTGCTTCTCCACATCACCAAGAACAGGAGGCTCAGCCAGAGCCCTCACCAAGCCTTGTGGGAGTTTAGAAGTTCGAGGGGCTCAGGGGCGGAGACAGGGGGGTCAATCATCACGTCACCCACAGCCTCTCACTAGCTCCACGGCTCTACTTCCCCCCAACCCTCCTCAGGCTACACTTCCCCCCCATATCTTACCCAGAGCCCCTCCGCCTCCTTCAAGGGCCCTCCAGAGCCTCAATTTCTAGCCCAAGCACTTCAAGTGTTTTCACTACAAGGAAAACAGAGATGAGGTCTGGTGCACAACAACTTCTCCATTTCTTTATCTGGGGACTATCTGAGAATGCCTGGTTTACAGAGAACAAAGTGGAGGTGGGACGGGTGTGTGTTATAAGGAATCTCTGAGTCAAGTCCTCTAGTTGGATTTGTCCTTCACTCTGTTTCTTTAGATCCCACCACACAGGAGGGAGACTTTGCTTTTTGGTTTGAGTCGGACCTTTTACTGCTGGGGTTTTGGGGTACCATGACCCAAAATGAGAGGTTCAGAAGGTAGCTCCAACACTCTCTTGTCCCCCCCTCCAAACACCTCACCTATGACCCACTTCTCCCTTCAGGATCACGTCTCTAAGGTGACAGTGGGGCTCACCCTGACCCACCCAGAGCTGACACTCATTCAACACGTGGTTGGGCCTTAAATAGAACATTTCAGGTACTTTCACAGTCTCTCTTGGCCCATCAAAGTGTGAACCAGATTTATTCATTTCGATAATGGAGTCAATACGCTAACACTTCATCAGCTACACTCACAAAGAGAACTTCTCTGAGCAAAGGAGGGAGATTTCTTTGCACTGATCTAAAGAGTGATTCAAAAGCAGCTGACTTCTGTTTTCTATTTTCAGTATCCCTTGTTGAAATCACGTTGTAAATGACCAAAAACCTTGTAGAGGGAAGAATGATGAAGTGAAAGAAGGGAAAAGCTAGGGAGAGAAAGGCAGGGAGCTCCCTCTTTTTGAGGACCTACTATGTGACAGGTACTAAGATAACTGGTCCCTAGAATGAAAGAAGCTCCTAGAAAATGTGTTGACTGCCTTTTTCCATCTGAGTTTTCATTAAGTGATTTTTTCAGTTCTGTAACTTTGGTTTGCTCTAAAAGAACCTGTGCAACATTTTCTGTCATGCTTCTTCTTTCTTAAGCTTTCTTTTGAGACCCAATTTTGTACGTTCTAATTGCAAACTCCAGTTCAAGTTCCTAAAACACTCTCTTATAATTATCACCTAACAAATGCAGTGATTCCACAAAGCCCAAACGTGTCTCATTAATGCTCTCAACTAAAATACTTTCATTTTTCTTGGACTCTAAGCAAAACGGACCATAAGCAAAGTGTTTGCTAAAATGACAGGCGGAATTCCATCCAATTAAGACATAAATATTTTTCCAGAGGCTAAGCTCACTGCAAAATAATCATCTTCACTCAACACATCTTTACATGTCTTTGGCAAAACACCTGTCTAAAACTGTTAACACTAAATATCTTGGGAGCTCTGTACTTCAAAGACGTCCCTGAAAACGTCAAGCATTGTTAAAACGTTGAAGTAATTTTGGTTAAATGCTTCTGTGACAACTGTCTGGCTTGATTTGTTTTAGCTGAATACATTCTGAATATTGCTTGGAATCTCTGAATTGGTCATTTGCCAAAAGATGAGACTTGGGCTGAAGTCAAAAGAATTACATGCATCAAAGAAATGAAAAAAATGGGGGGAATCTTTGGGTATCTTAAAAATGCAATTTATCTTCTGGGTTGGAAGCTTCAAAAGAACATTCTTACCTATTGATAGCATTTGCAGTAAAACTACGTGTATACCGTAGAAGTCATTCTGATTCTTTTTTTAAATGAACTTTTATTGGAGTATAGTTGATTTACAATGTTGTGTTAGTTTCTGCTGTACAGCAAAGTGAATCAGATATGCATATACATATATCCATTCTTTTTTAGATTCTTTTCCCATATAGGTCATTACAGAGTATCGAGTAGAGTTCCCTGTGCTGTACAGTAGGTCCCTTATTAGTTATCTATTTTACATATAGTAGTGTGTATATGATTCTTGACCAAATTCGTACATAGAGAGTCACACCTATAGTTCCTCATGCAGAGAATAAAAAGCATATTTTAAAGTACCTTGACAAAATCAGTGATTAAGCAATACAAAATTGAGGTGTTTGCCTAGGAACTTTTAGTTTGTTGGTTACCGTACTTAGAGTTCTTGGAATCACAGAAGAATTTTTTTTTTTTTTTTTTTTTTTGTGGTACGCGGGCCTCTCACTGTTGTGGCCTCTCCCGTTGCAGAGCACAGGCTCCGGATGCGCAGGCCCAGCGGCCATGGCTCACGGGCCCAGCCACTCGGCGGCATGTGGGATCTTCCCGGACCGGGGCACGAACCCGCGTCCCCTGCATCGGCAGGCGTACTCCCAACCACTGCGCCACCAGGGAAGCCCCACAGAAGAAATATTAAAAGTAGTAAAAACATCCGTGACCATCTAGCCCAACAATCTAGCCCTTCTGCCCCTGCTCCCTCCATGTTTGCATAGGAAAACTGAGGCTCAAAGACCTAAAGCCAACCACAGTTGGTTAACAGAAGTGCTTACTGCAAAGAGCTTAAAAGTTTGAACTGATGGGTGGGTAGTTAGGGAGACATGTATGAAACATATCAACATAGGGTAAAAGTGGAATAAAAATGTTGAAAACGTATACTGAGGTCAATAAGAAGAAGAACTAAGGTTAACTGGGTAATTATTAATTAACTGGGTAATTGGGCCAGGCATTGTGATAAGCACTTTACATACATCATCTCATTTAATTCTTCTTCTTTTTTTTTTTTTTTTTGCGGTACGTGGGCCTCTCACTGTTGTGGCCTCTCCCGCTGCGGAGCACAGGCTCTGGATGCGCAGGCTCAGCGGCCATGGCTCACGGGCCTAGCCGCTCCGCGGCATGTGGGATCTTCCCGGACTGGGGCAAGAACCCGCGTCCCCTGCATCGGCAGGCGGACTCTCAACCACTGCGCCACCAGGGAAGCCCTCATTTAATTCTTGCACAAGAATGCCCACTTGTCACATGCCACCTCCTAGATGTGTGAAGATGTGGGCTCCTGTCTGGTCATATGAATTAAGAGTAGGAAATGGGTGGTTCCCACTGAGGAAAATCTGAGAGCTGGTACAGGAAGTGGGTGAAAATCAACGCCAAACAGGCAAAATGAACACGTACTCACGCCAACCCCGATCTCTTAGACACTGGCCGTCTGGGAGAGAGAGCAGGGACTAGAGAGGGGACTAGAGAGGGTACCTCGAGCGAGTACACAGGAGCTGAAACAGTCAGGGGTGGGAAGCTGAGAGATGTAGTTTTCAAACTTCAGTTACTACAGAATCGCCAGAGGAGTTTTGTTAGAAAAGCAGATTCCTGTACTCCACTCCCAGAAATTCAGCAGATCTGGGGTATGAGGATTCACATTTTAAACTGCTCCCCTAAATGTAATGTAGGTCAAGACCTGTGAACTCTATGTCAAGAGACGTTGGTTTAGATCCTAGGAAGGTAGACCAATTATTAAGTATTAAACGAGTTTCACTAAATCCAAAATACTAGCCAGAGGGAGTCTTGAAAACAAGCAAAGCAAATCTTGACAACTGCTCTCTTTTTCTCCTTCAGTAACCGCACCTCTCACTACCTCTTGGGCAGTGCCAGGTGCTTACTAAATGCTCTGGGAGATGAGGATCTTCATCAAGGCAACTTGCTGAAGGCTGTTTTGTCTGCCAGTAACACAAAGACAGATGGGATTTACAAACAGCTTTGAATGCCTGATCAGAAAACACTGTAGCTTATTACCAAATGTATGAGCCTGATAATGGGAATATAGTATGTTAATGAAATAAGAGGGATTCTAAAATCTTCTTAAAAAGAGAGAGAAGAAACGGAAAAGAAAGAAAACACCTACACAATTAGGAAACTATTTAAAGAGTAGAAAAGTAGAAACAATGCACTGGAATTTGAATCCTTCTCTCTTCCCCCTCTCCTCCTTCCCCCTCCCCCTCCCCCTTTCCTCCTCTTCTCTTTTTGTCTTTCCTCTTTGTTAAATGCACCACTGGTAGGTATCCAAGCACAGAGCAATAATGGGAGCCACAAATCTTTTTAAAGTGTTCCCCACAAGGGTGACAGGGCAGACATCTCAGGGAAGGTCAACCCAACCTGAGTCCTAGGAGAGCCTACTCCTTGAAACTTGAAACTTGCCAAGTGCTATCACTTCAAGGCACACAGACCTAAGAGGATTAAGGTAAGTATCCCTCCTAAAAGCTTGAAAAAACAAAGATTAGTTTTTAGCATCACAAAGAAACATATATTTATATAGGTTCTGAATGAAAGGAAGTATGTTAAGACTTTTGGAGTCGGGGGTGGAGGTGAGGAGACACTGTGGATGGAAAAGATAAATCATCCCCAAGCAAGAGAGAGAAATTTGCTACATAATTATCCACGGTATACGAAGAAATAGATTGAAATTGAGATTTATGCAAAAGTATTATAATAAGATATGTACTGCAAAACCTTAGTTAGCTTAATTTACTAAGTGAGCATTTGTGATTAGACCAAACTGTGGACTTTTTGGTTTTTTCCACTGTATAAGAAGGGTGGTGAGGATTATTAGGATAATTAATAGTTACGTCAACGGAGCAAGGACTTGTTCACCTTCGAGAAAAAATACACTTCTTTTCATAACTTCAAAAATACCTTACTATATAATCATGATGGAGTAAATCACTTAAATTCTTTTAATCCTCAGTTTCCAAAGTAGTTCGACTCAAACAGTAATTAAAAAAATTTTTTTTTGGAGGTTGCAAAGCCATTGAAAAGTCTAAAGGAATCCATGAACCTCAGGGAAATGCACATATATGCAAAATTGTGTATATCAGTCTTCTGCATTGGAAATAAGATTCCTTTCATATAGTCATCAATAAGATCAATTTTTGTCAAAATTTTGTCTTTCATTTTTTTTCCAGATGAAAATGAATGGCTGCTTCCCCCTCCTTCAGAAGGAAACAGATACAGATTACACAAATAAAACAAAAAGTAAACTTTAATTTTGCTTGAAAGTAAATTTCCATTGGAAGCTTCTTTTGTTTGGATTGACTGCGAGGGTAAATCTGTGGATGGGTCTTCGACACAGCCCTTCATTGACATCTGACTCATTTCATTTCTCGTTCATTCTGTGGGGGACACACGCTGACAATACAGAGGCACAGTCATGAACAGTGGCAAACAGTGTCAGAATTCCTGTCGCTCCTGTGGCCGGGTAAGGGTGAGGCTAGTCAGAGAAACACCAGAATTCCCCAAGACTTAAAGTGGAATGCGTTTTACATCAGTCCCTTTGTCAAGTCAGAGAGGTCATCTGTGCCAGGACCTGCCTCGTTGACAGTAGCTACAGCAGCAGAAGGCTACGTATTTCAATGTTAAGGCTCCCTGAGCATAAGAAAATTTCAAAAAGCCCTTATAGCCTTCCAGGTGTCCATCAATCTCCATCTGCCCCCAAACTGACGAGGATTGCCACCATCAAGTGTACTCGTGAGGTCATTCCAACTAGCACTGACCAGGTGCTCCCTCATAAGTCCTCCATTCCGAGATGCACATGTTAAAAGTTTCCCTCTTAGAGCTGATGAGCGCATTGGATGTGGGCAATGTCCCCTCGTCCACTTGAACTGTTAGTAAGGTAATGGCATATTCTACAGCAGATTTCATCTTAAAATTGAAGAAACGGGTAAATTCTCCACCACCAGTCCTCTCACCCAGAGTAGAAGTATGAAGCCTAAAGGGTTCAGAGCTTTTTTGCAACAGCTTCCATAACAAGGATGGCAAGACCTTGAATTAAGAGATTTATCTTGTTCATTTGATCTTTTAAAAAAATCTGCCAAGAATGCCAAGACTTAAAGAAATTCTTCCAAATTGTTTTGAGAAGGGGCACGTTCACCAAGTAGCAAAACCAGGTGAGATGTCAGCGTTGCAGGTATACAGTGTCTTGGTCAGATTTCCCCCTAAACAGTCCCTGGCACGGGGACATGAATGCAAGCAGTTTATTTTGGAGGTGATCCCAGGAAGCACCTGTAGGGGAGTGGGGAAAGGAGTCAGGGAATGGAAAGAAGACATTAAAAGGTGTATTATCAAGCTGCTTACTGCTGTGGGCCACCCGGGTGTGGTCCTGCTGGCAAATCCTGGGAGAGAGTGGAGAACTGCTTCAGAATTGTCCCCAGTGAGGGATAGTTAAGCATCAACCCCCATTCATCACTGGTTGGGGGTTGTTCCCCTGGAGATACTAACTTTTCCAGCATTTTGATCCTGCCTGGTGCATGGGCTGAGCCTACTCCAGCATCCAGAAAATATTTTCAGCTTGAGAGTGGGAGGTGTTTACAGCAAGAAGCCATCAGAATTCAGGAGATGGTGAGCCATGATATGGGTCAAGGAGATATGGGAAGGGCATGGACAGGGTCTGCTACACACAGATACTGTGAGTTTTCTTCCAGGTGACATTTTCACCATTTCCAAGAGGCTGCTGCTATTTCTAGAAACAGGTTCACCAGCAACGAGTTTTCCTTGTTGACACCATCCTCTATATAACGGACAAAAACAAGACTGTAAAGAGGACACTGTTAATCTCCTCCAGTTGTTTGATGAAGGGACACAGAGTACCTGGGAATTCCTCCATGTTCTGCTTCAAAATAGTGGAAAAGGGATCAGTGATTCTGGAATGGGTGATGTCACTTGACCAAGGCAGTTCTACCATTTTATTCTTCCTTCCAAACCATACCCTAGCTCAACCATTTCTAAGACACATGGCTTCAACCAGGCTGCTGCAACTATGTCGATTATTTCACTGACGCTGGAATAAGCAATCTCATAGAATGCTTTGAAACAAGGCAGGTTTTGGATGGAAATAATGCAAGTTTAGGTAAAGTTCCAGTATTTTCAGAACAAGTCTACTTTCTACTTAACACCATTCGGCCTAGAGAATTTTCAAGATGGACAGAGGGAAAATACTCCTTTAATTTGTTGGCTTCATGCTTCCAGTGGTCCAAACCTCACTGCACAAGAAGTACGGCTTTTTACTATGTCCTGTCACATCCAGTGCTGCAAGTAAACTGGTCTCATCATATTTTCTTTTCTTTAACATTTTCCAGTTTAGGTGTGGCCTGCCAGGCCACACCTAAATTGGAAACAATGTGTATGTATCAAAATGTTGGAAGATCTTAATTCCTATTGATGGGGGAATAACCTCAACCATGATGATCAACACATGTTACTCTGATCATGTGAATGATTGTTTAGCACACATCTTCCATCTGCCTTATTGCATTCTGGGCAGAGCACACTTCCCTACCCCATTGATCTTGGGCTGGGCCGTGTAACTCACTTTGGCAAATAGAAGTTTGGACATGACACTAGCAGAAACCTTATGTGTCTTGTGTATCTTGGTTAGGCTCTTTTGCTTCTGCCATTCTCTGTAAGGAAAACACATTCTGGGTAGCCACTGGTCCAAAGAGGATATATGGAGGACACATGAGTCTGACCTTGGAACTTGGAGTCATGAGCCTGAAGTCCAACCTAGTCCAATCAAGTTGCAACCAATGCCAAAAGAATGAAATAATGCCATTTGCAACAACATGGATGGACCTGGAGATTACCATAGTAAGTGAAGTAAGTCAGATAAAGACAAATATCATATGATATCACTTATATTCAGAATCTAAAAAAAAAAAGTGATGCAAATGAACTTATTTACAAAACAGAAACAGACTCACAGACTTCGAAGACAAACTTATGGTTACCAAATGGGAAAGGTAGGAGGGGAGTGATAAATTAGGAGTTTGGGATTGACATATAAACACTGCTATATTTAAAACAGATAACCAACAAGGACCTACTGTATAGCACAGGGAACTCTGCTCAATATTCTGTAATAACCTAAATGGGAAAAGAATTTGAAAAAGAATAGATATGTGTATAAATGAATCACTTTGCTGTACACCTGAAACGAACACAACATTGTCAATCAACCATAGTCCAATATAAAATAAAATTTTTTAAAAAAATCACAGAGATAATGTCTATAAAAAAAGAAAGGCATCAATACAGCACATGTGCAAAATCTTTTTACAAATTTGCAAAAAAATGCACAGACCAATGGGTGACAAATAAATGCTTGTTATTTTAAGACACCGATTTTGGGAGTGGTTTGTTATGCAGCATTATTGAAGCAATAACTGACTCACATATTACTGTCTTGTATAAACTAGCATGCTTTAATCCCTCACACTTGCTCAGAGTGAAAAATATCTTGATACAGCTGGATTTAAAACTTTTTTTCCCCCAAAAGTCCATTTTTCAAAAATAACAAATGTACTCAAGAAAATATATTATTTTTAGTGTGTTTTATTCTAACTTCAACCCCAAATTATATGATCTGTGAGAACGGGCCTGTTGCTCTACTCTTCATTTTGGTCACTGGCACTAATTAACAATCCACTACAGTGGCATTCCCCCAGCTGACGCCTTTTGATGTGAACTTTTTCAAGTTCCATCCCCTTGTCGTATAACCTTACAACTCCTCACTCTGCCACAGTTTAATTTGTAATCAAAATTATGAACTAATGAAATAACACGTCTTGTTTTAACAGGATGGTTTGCTTGTTTTCAAAATTACACCAATTTGCCATTTTACCAAATTCATATCTTTTTTTTTTTTCTAATGAAAGCTACATCTTCACTATCACAATTTGAAATGAGAGGCCTCCTGGACTTGTTGCCTACAATTAAACCACAACAAAAGGAAGCTGAAGTCATTTCACTTTTCATAAGGCTGTAATTATTCTTTAACTATTGGAATATGACATCCCTTAGGAGCTAATTATCGAAAAGCTCTCATCACACATAGAAAATACACAAACAAATCCTTCAAGCACAAAGTAAATGTTCAACATTAAAGAGCTGCATCCAGGAAGTCATACCAATCAGTTGGTCCAGCTAATTACTAATCTGATTTTTGGAGTAGTTGCATTAGATAATTATGACGACTATTCATAACATGAAAAGCGCAGCCTCTGACTGACTTTAATAAAGATCTAGCTGCAAGAAAAAATGTACTTAAGAACCATAACATAAAATTTGCATTGCAACGGAACCAAGTGTGGGAGACATTTTTTAATAGAAAACATTTCACTTATCACATGATAGATATATTTAATATACCTTTTTGTGGATGTTATGTTGAAAGGCAAAGTGAGCTATTATATTGATATGACTTCATATGAGCCATATGCTTAAAGCCCAATTCATACTTTAAAATGTGCATTGTAAAATGCTTTTCTGAATCATTTAAGATTCACATTAGATAAATACAGCATATTAAAGGTTATGCTCTGGATCATATTCTAAAGGAATCAAAGTCAGAGTTATATACATAATGTGGTGACTCCTCCAATCAACCTTTTTTTTTTAAATTTTGTTTTTATTTTTGGCTGTGTTGGGTCTTTGCTGTTGTGCACAGGCTTTCTCTAGTTGCGGCGAGCGGGAGCTACTCTTCCACGTGGTGCGTGGGCTCCTCATTGCGGCAGCTTCTCTTGTTGCGGAGCACTGGCTCTAGGCGCGTGGGCTTCAGTAGTTGCAGCATGCGGGTTCAGTAGTTGTAGCACGTGGGCCCTAGAGCACACAGGCTTCAGTAGTTGCAGCATGTAGGCTCCGTAGTTGCAGCACACGGGCTCTAGGGTGTGGGGGCTTCAGTAGTTGTGGCTTGTGGGCTCTAGAAGGCAGGCCCAGTAGTTGTGGTGCACAGGCTTAGTTGCTTCGCGGCACGTGGGATCTTCCCAGGGCCAGGGATCGAACCTGCGTCCCCTGCATTGTCAGGCGGATTCTTAACCACTGCGCCACCAGGGAAGTCCCGCTCTACTCATTCTTAAATGTATTTCTATATCAGGATATACAACTTCTTCTCTATTTTTAAATGGTTATAAAACAAACACTCTCATATGCTGTTGATGGAAATGCTTATTGGTACAACTGCTTCAGACAGCAATTGGTCAATAAGTATTGAAACTAAAATGTCGGGGCTTCCCTGGTGGCGCAGTGGTTGAGAGTCCGCCTGCCGATGCGCGGGACACGGGTTCGTGCCCCGGTCCAGGAGGATCCCACATGCCACAGAGTGGCTGGGTCCGTGAGCCATGGCCGCTGAGCCTGTGTGTCCGGAGCCTGTGCTCCACAACGGGAGAGGCCACAAGAGTGAGTGGCCCGCGTACCGCAAAAAAACCCAAAAACTAAAACTAAAACTAAAATGTCTATACCCTTTTGACCTAGCCATGTACCTTCTAAGATTTTTATCTTGTAGACAGACTTGTATTAGCACTCAAAAATAATGTATAAGGATGCTCATTACAGCATTGGAATAGTAAAACAAAAGAAAGAATAAATAAAATAATCTAATTGCCAAAATAGAGGACTGCTTTCTGACAAATCCATACAACAGGATACTAGGCAGCTACTGAAGACACAGAGAGAGAAGAGACCTATATGCACAGTTATACAAAGATGTTCAAGATCTATTAAAAATGCGTGAAAAGGTATAATATATATGGTGTAATCCCATTTTTGTACCCTAACAAGGTAAGCATATACATCCCAGATAAATGTCCATACAAATATTTTCCATCACTATGTTTGTTTATGCATGTGTGTGAGTAAGAGTAGATAGATGGAGAGAGAGAGAGATCTCTGCTTCCTCTCTATTTCCACTGTCACTGTCCAGTTCAGGCCATGGTCACCTCTCCCTGATAAGGTCAACAGTCTCCTCATTGTCATCTTGCTGCCTGCCTTGGGTACCTCAGGTCTCTCATACACCCAGGGACCCAAATGATCTATCTAAAGTACAAGTGGGTCGATGCCACTCCTTTGTTTAATGCTGCTCGGTGGTTCCCCCTCACCTACCAGATGGACCGAACCCCCTCAGGCTCTAAGTCCATTGAGGGCAGAGACTGAGCACAAGACCTGGCACGCAACAGATGGGCACTGATTTGAACTAAATAGAAGAGAGAGGAATGTGAGAGTAACTATACTTGGGCATGTAGAGTGGGGAGGTCTTCATTTGGTTCCTGGTCATGTAAACTTTTAAAATATCATCAAAATATTATATATTAAGGTTAGAAAATTTGTCAAATACACGAGTTAGTCAAATGCATACTGTAATTCACAAAACACTCATTCATGTAATAAACATTTATTAACCACCTCTTGCGTGCTGGGTACAGTGAATTACAATGGGCTGCAAGGATTAGGCAGACAAGGACTCCTTGCAAAGAAGTCTGCAGGGGGATTTTACAATACAAGGCCCAAACAAAAGGAAACAATTATGGCATTAAAAATCCCAAAAAACAAAAAAGACCAGGTAACATATGTCTGAGCCTACCAAAAAAGGCTTCAGGGAGGAGGTGAGGGTACATTTGGGTAAGGTTTACACTTGGGTAAGATTTAAGCACAGAGATGAGAAAGGGCTCCCAGTTTGAGAAAAGGCTCTAATCAAAGTTTTCCCTGAGGTATGAAAACTCACCTGGGTATGGACAGTAACAAGGATGTGGATGTGGCTGTGGCTTGAGAATAGGGATGTGTTTGTTTTCTATTGTCATGTTAAAAATTACCACAAAGTTACCAGCTTAAAATAACAATTATTTATCATCCCACAGCTTCTGTGGGTCAGAAGTCTGGGCTCAGCCTCGCTGGATTCTCCACTCAGCATCTCCCAGGGCTGAAACCAAGGTGTTCCTCTGGGGAGCTCCTCTTCCAAGCTCACGTGGTTGTTGGCAGGGCTCAGCTCCTTGCTGTTGTGTGACTGAGGTTCCTGCATTCTTGTTATCTACTGGCCACAGACCTCTGCCAGCTTCTAGAGGCCACCCTCAGGTCCTTTCCTCATGGACCCCTCCGTAGCCCCTTTCACAACACAGCAGCTTGCTTCTTCAGGGCCAGCAGGAGAATCTCTCTGTCTAACAGAAGGATCGGTCCCTCTTTTAAAAGGCTCACGTAATTTGGTCAGGCCCACCTAGGATAACTCTCTTTTGATTAACTCCAAGTCAACTGATTGGTAACTTAATCACATTCACAAGTTTCTCCCATACTCAAGGGGAGAGGATTATACAGGGCACATATATCGGGATTGGAGGCAGGAGTAGGAACCTTGGCAGCTGAATTAGAATATTTACTACCACAGGGAATTCCCTGGTGGCCCAGTGGTAAAGAATCCGCCTTACAATGAAGGTGACGTGGGTTCGATCCCTGGTCAGGGAACTAAGATCCCACGTGCTGCGGGGCAACTAAGTCCACGCGCCACAACTACTGAGCTCGCATGCCTCAACTAGAGCCCGTGTGCCACAAACTACAGAGCTCATGCACCCTGGAGGCTGCGCATCATGACTAGAGAAGAGAAAACCCACACGCCACAACTAGAGAGAAGCCCGCACACCACAACAAAAGATCCCACATGCCTCAACGAAGATCCCGCATGCTGCAACTAAGACCCGACGCAGTCAAAAATAAATAAAATCAATAAATGAATAATACATAAATCTTAAAAAAAAAAAGGAATATTTCCTGACACAAGGGGTGATAAAGGGATTCGAAGGACATTAGTTCTGGGGAGTGAAAGTGTCAGATGATGAAGGAACTTGATTGTAAGACAAGGGGTTTGGAGACTGAGAATTTTTAAGTTGAATAGTAGCATAATGAGAAGTAGAGCAGAAAAAGGCAGTATTTTTATCAGAACTCTGTAAAGAACTTGATAAAGTTATTTTACTGGCATGTTAAAAATGGAAAAGTTTTAGAGCAAGGATGGGAACTCAGTTGCATTAATTCTGATCAAGTGGTAGTGGCTGCCTGGAGGGCTGTGTTGGGAGGGTTGGGGCCATTTCTGGGCTTAGCGGGCAGCAGTGCTGGGATTGATTGGCAATGTCTGTTAGGGTGAGGGTGGAGACGAGCCGTAGCTCTGGAGCTGCGGGTTGGCCACCCTGGCATTCAAGAGAATAGTTTCAGACCTTGTACCTCTGCAAAGGAAAATAGCAAGTCTATTTTCCAGGATTCTGTGGTTTGATCTAGCATCCTACAAAGCAAATGCAAAATAGCAAACATTAGGAAGCTCTTCAAGCCTTCTCCAAATGTCAGGAGCTAGAGCAAAATATGAATAAATTAATCCACTGGGAGCTTTTTCTATTCCTTCCTCTCTCAGTGAAAAAAAAGAGCTCCAAAATTTAGGAATTTCTAGCAATCTCTTTAAACACCAGAAAATAGGTCTGCCAGGCAACGACTTAAAATGCCCTTGCTTTGGACTTTGATGATGCATTCCAAGGCTGCATGGAGACATGTGTAAGAAGAGTGATGAGAAAGTTAATCCTCTAATGATAGGTCTGAGGCCCAGAGGGGAGCTTCATCACAGGGTCATGTGTGGATGCAGAGGGGAGGATGTCAGCTTGGCAGGACACGCACTTACCTGCCCTCCACAGCTCAGGCTCTCCCGCCATCTCTCACATGCCTAGGAGCAGCCTTACGTCTTCCAACTCAGAAGCAAAAATCCCAAGAGACTGATGTTGTTTCCTATAAGTCCAAAAGCTGTACCCTGGGAACTTATTGCTACTTAAGAGAGTGCTTAAGAAAGAGTGGCTTCACAGCTGGAAGCCCTGGGGGGCTTCTGGCTCTAATTTTTAGTGGGTATGGTAGATTAGATTACTGTTTGATGGATAGTCTCTCTGGGTCCCATTTCCCTATGCCCTTGGAAGGAGCATTCTGCCCCTCCTCCCCATGTTGGGCTTGACCGCGTGCCTTGCATTGGTCAAAGAGACGTTAGTGGTTTTGATAGAGTTAGAGGTTCAAACTGCATTTGAGACATCAGGTTTGCCCTGCCATCACGATGAGAAAAACATATCGAGACTAGCCCCTGGTCCAACAGGATGAAAGGCATATGGAGCGGACCTGAACCCAATGGCAGCTTGGAGTTAAGCCTGTAGTAGCCCAGATGATGTCATGAAAGCTAACAGATCGGTGAGCAAGAATAACAGATGAGGATTATCTTAAGACACTGAGTTTTGGAGTGGTTTGTTACAAAGTTACTGTGACAACAGTTGATGGGCGCAGTAAGTACTGAGGCCTTGGGGAAGTTCCTTTTTCTCTACCTCAGTTTCTTCGTATAGTAAAAGGATACAGTGATGGCACCTCCTAACAGGGCTGTTGTGAGGATCAACAGAGACAAGGCATTTAAGTGGCTTATTGTGGCGACTAATGCAGAAGAAGCACCTAACAAGCATAGTTTGTCACCATAGTTAAGAGAATGAACTCTGGATCCCATGTTGGGGGTTTAAATCCTGGCACTATGTGTGTACTATAGAATGGGGTGGTGGGGAGAGTCAAGTGTGAGAGTAATTTCAAAACCAAGGCCATGTCTACACTAGCAAAAGTTCTAAATCTGGACCTCCTCGTTCAGTTATATATTCTTGCCACCACACGTCACAAAGGCCCTACTATAGGCGAGATCTTGGGATAACTCTCAGGCACACAGACTTACATGGTCTCTAATCTTAGAAGTGTTCCAAGACATGGGAGAGGCAGGGGTGAGGTTCCAGGGGCAGAGAAGAGGTGCCTGAGGAGGGGCTACAGATCCAGGGTGCACGCAGCACCAGTTCCGGGGCTGGGCTGCAAGAGGCAAGTTGCTCTTCCTGAGGCTGTGGTCTGAGGAGTTGAGGACCACTGAAGTTGGCAAGAAGTTCCAGAAACTCTCATTCCAGAGAGATAAATATCCAGCACCAACTCAATGCTGGTGGCTTAAAGCTCCAAGTCGAGAATTCAGACTCAGAAGGAAACAGGCTCCCCAGGAGAACATGCAGGGACAAGCCAGACGGTAAGTCTGAGCTGGGTGCTAGGTACAACTCCAAGGCTGGACATTCAGACTTAGAAGAAGCCCAGTGAGCAAGTAAGAGCTTTGACTCTGCCAGACTGCCTTAAGTTCAAATCCTGGTTCCAGCATTTGCAAGATGTGTGACCTGGAGCAAGTTACGTAACATCTCTGAACCTTAGTTTCCTAAGTGATGTTAGGAAAATAGGGTTATTACGAGAACTTATCTTCTTGGGTCCTTATGAGGATTAAAATCATTAAATATATAAAATCCTTAGAACGGACTACAGTACTGCCTATTATTATTATTATTATTATTATTATTATAGGCTCAAAACCCCATGTCTGAATCATGTGAGCCAGAGATACGTGTTTTATAATTCAGAATTTTTCAGATTTTCGAAAAGAAATATGACGCACATATAAAAATTATAGAAAAGAAATATGGTGCAGATATAAAGATTTTAGAGAAGAAATATGGTTTACATAGAAAATCACAGCAGGATCTGGGGCTGTATTCTGTAACCAAATACATGAATATTTATGTAGTGAAATATGTGAATATTTAGATCAAATAAGAACTAGAAATAGCTTCATGGCAGTTCAGGTCAGATTTTGCTACCATATAAGATTTTTTAAAAAGCAAAACAAACAAATGATACCAAAAGCAAAACTCTTTGAGTTTCTAGAGCTCCGAGGATTTGGGAGATACAGAAAAGAGATTGTGGCTTTTATCACTGGAAGTGATGGAGGCTGAGTAAGTATGTCAGGCCAGGAGTAGGGGGCAGAGAAAGGTCTCCACCCAAGCTGGTGGTGAAAGGCTGTATAGGAGGCAGGCTTGGAGCCGAGAGCCTCAAGGATGGGCAGGGTCTCAAAGGCAAGACTGGGCAGCAACACAGGAATCCGAGCCCAGGGTGTATTACTCAGAACTTGTCAAGAGGTAAACTGAGGTTGCATTGTGAATAGCCTTGAATACCAGGACAAGAATATGGGCTTTATGTAGTGAGCAGGAGATGATTTCATTGGGATTGAGTCTGGCGTTTCAGACAATTTCTGCCTCTGGTACGGAGCCTGGAAGCTCTTTTAGAGATTGATGGTCTCAAGTTACACCCCTGTTCAGGTGGCGACCATGCTCTAGAATGCCCTTTCGTTCACCTTTGAAGTCTTGCTCAACAATACCACCCACTCCTGGACACACTTGGCCTGTCACCATGGTGACAGACACTGCCAGTCCCCACCCATATCACCTTGGCACTCATCAGTAAATACAGAAGGATGCTCAGTGAGACCACCGGCAAATCTTTACCAAGGGCTCTTTCTGGTTGCTGGTGTACCCTGCGCTTGTGCACAGAGTAAACTGGAAATGTAAAGAGTTAATACCCTGAGAGGCAGCCCTTAACAGGGATGGACAAGGCACTGAGGATAAATACCCCAATTCCCTCACCCTCAGGTCAGGATAACACTGAAGCCTGATTGCCACTGCCTCTTAGAATTCTCCCAGGAAAATGGGGCCCCGATGTCCTTGGCAATAACCTTCAAGGCACCCCGTGTTGGCTTCCTGCCCTTTTTGTCTGACTCCTTACCCTGTATCCACGTTTCTTGGCATCACCTTCCAAATAAACTAGTTGCACTTGAGTCTTTGTCTCAGGGTCTGCTCCTGAGGCAATTTAAACCGAGTCACCATGGTTATAGGAGTGGCCTCTATGCTGGACTGACCCGGGTAGGCATTTCAAGGAGAGGAACTTTTCATTTGCCTGTGAATCCCCATGGTGCACTTAGAGAGTAGACATCAAACAATGTTGACTGTGGATTGACTTGGAAAATTAGGTAAGTTCCAATTACTTGCAAGTAGCAGCTAAAGGTCACCAATGACTTCAAGGGACAAAGTTTAGCTTCTGGGTTTTATTCACTGGTTCTCCCACTTACTAGCTTGGTGATCTTGAGCAAGTCCCTTAATCTCTCTAAGACTTAGTCTCTATCTATGAAATGAAGATGAGAAACTTTGTCCCTTAGAGCTACTGTGAGAATTAAATAAGATCATGTATGAAGCACCAAGCATACTTCCTGACTTTCCGAGTTAGTCATAGCTTTAGATCCATCCTGTTCCCAAATATCTTTCCTATACATAACCAATTCCTCAGAGTCATGGTCTTGAGGTTCTTTTACCTGCATACCGAAGTGGGTTCAAGTCCCCATGCATATGATCTAGTGCATTCTGCCCCCTAAACAGAAAATTTCCATCTTTAAATGAAGACTTTGGGGCAGCTTTTCCATCTTTCATCACCAGCCTCTGATATAGACACATGCATACACATACATACAAACACGGATGTATTCTTTACAATGCACCTTCCTCAGCTGCTTCTGCAATTGCCACAAGAACACCAACTCAACACTCTGCTGTTTCACCAAGATAACATTTGTATCACCAAGAGTAAAAAGATTCCTAAGCTTGGACCCTAAGAATTAGATCTTCTCGCTCTGTTATCATCATCAAACATTTCGCAAGGTGTCATGGCACACACAGCCCTAGGCTAGGTCCTTGGATGCCTGGAATAATCCAAGGAAAGGTGGTACCCATGAAGCTTACCAATGGAGATTGTAAACACCAACTAAATGACATCCCACAGTCAAGCAACATATAGTATCTATCCGAGTAGTGTGTGTGTGTGTGTGTGTGTGTGTGTGTGCTCACGTGTGCATGCGCTCACACACGCGCGCATGTGGAGATGCATGCTTGTGCAGGCGCAGGCGTAGATCTTACCTGTCTTGCTTTCCTAGTTCTCCTCCTGCATGCAAACGTGGAGCCAGAAGACAGTTTAGATGAAGTACTAAGAGTCAGCATTCTGGTTTCTAGTCCTAAAAAGAGTAGAGAGCCGGATAGCCCTGAACAGCTCGGTCCCCTTTCCGGACCTCAGTTTCTCTACCTGTAGGAGCAAGTGAAAGTGAATGTTTTCTAGGACTCTATTTATAAAGATCTTGAGTTTAGAAAGTTAAATTCGAGAAAAATCTGAAGGCAGGAAGATTCCACCACGTGATCCCATATTTTTTTTCCTTTTGAAAACACCCAACTGAAAACTGATTTGTTAAAAAAAAAAAAAAAGTCTGTGCTATTACACCCACCATGCCTTCTTTATGAACTGGAGTAAAGAGGAGGGATTTATTTGAAAGTCAATAGACTATTTACAGCTCTACTGTAGATGCTAGTTTAAATTCAACATTTTGAATGGGGTAGAAACAATCACATCAGAATTTGACCAAGGATACATTCATATGTCAGTTTAATGCTCCAGCTGTTTAATCAAAATATGAATAAAAGGTCTAAAGCCCAACAAGCAAAAATATCATAGTTGTGGGATTCAGCGACTGCTTCCCCATTGTCAACCAATTACTGTGTAATTTCTCCCTGTGACTGAATAACTAACTGTTAGCAAATAATGAAAAGGCAATTACAGTGACACTTTGTTCCTATTACTCCCTTCACATTATTCCGGCTATAATTATTGTCAGAGCTGGAGGTTTACTGTACCATGGAAGCAGCACCAGGAAAGGAAATGGAATGGGCTGGTGCATGGAAAATTGCAAATGTCACAGCTACCTTCATCGCCACTGTTGGACTTCTGAGATTAAAAAATCAGAGGAAAAAGCTCTCCATGTGGGTTATACAAATTCTCTACCTCAAGCTGTTGTGGCGACGGGAGAAGTGGAGATGGAGGTGAGGGTGGGGGGCAGGCAGGGAATCAGGCACGATGTTTGTTCTTTTTTCCTGTGTGTAATTCCCAAAGGACAGTGCATTTTCACCACAGTCTGCCTGAATCCAACTCGTGGACTCTTCTTTTAGCCTTTGCTTCTCATTAATTGTCTCCATGCTGGTTCATAATGGGGAGTGGCATATAAATGATGCATTTTATGGGGTTTGATCTTTCTTCAGAGAGGAAATATGCCACATATGGACAGATGTCTGAAAGAAAATGATGACTCTTCCCTCTTTGTGCAGTTGCTGGGACCAATTTTTAGAAGGTGATTTTCACTGATCAATATACCTTCCATTTTGACTTTATTTTTATTAACCAGAAACTGTAAAAATAAGACCAAAGGGATGGAGGTATGGCCCTCATATTTTTATCTCTTATTTATTTAATGAACATATCCTGACTACCTACCATGTGCAAGGGACTGGGCTAGGATCTGAGGAATCAAAGAAGAGTGAAACACAGTCCCTGACCAGAAAAGACTCTATCTTGAGGTATTTTCACACCCAAATAAATGTCTCTGCATGAAAAGCAACTTAGCATAGTTGAAAGTGTGTAGAACTACACGTTTGAAGATCTAGATTCTAATTTCAGCTCTACAACTTACTAGCTGGTTTACCTTGATGTATCAGTTAGCTACTGCTGTGTAACAAACTGTCTTCCAAACTATGTGGCTTAAGGCAACAATCATAAATAATTAAACTCATGAATCTGCAGGTCAGTGGGAGGCTCTGCTCCAGGTAGGGCTTGGCCAGGGCATCTTATCTGGGGAAGCTTTGCTCCAGATGTCTCTTACCTTCCTCCTTGGAATAGCTGGCCAGCCTGGATTGTCCTCATTGTAACATCCGAAAAGCAAGAAAGCAAGCCGAAACATGCAGGCAAGCACACCAAGCACTTTCAAACATCTGCTTTAGCCATGTCTGCTAACATCCTGTGAACCAAAGCAAATTACATGGTCAAACACAGAATCAGTGGTTGAGGAAATATATTCTGCCTCTCAATGGGAAGAATTTTAAAGATAGATGGCAAAGAGGATGAATACAGTTAGAGGTGAAGAGCTGGGGGAATTCACACAATCAGCTGTGCTTGGGTAAAACTCCATGCCTCAATTTCTTTGTCTGTAAAATGGAGGCTCAGTTTACCTGCTTTAAAAGATCACTGGAAGAACCAAAAGAAACAAAGAGCATTAATATGCTCTGAAAACTATAAAGAACTATGGCTATATAATTTATTATTGCTCTTATTACTTTCTACTTATTTTTATACCATAAATATTTTATGATTTTTTTCTAGATCAAATTAGAGATTCTTTATAAACTTCAAATTTCAGTTCAGCCATCAGATATTCTTTCATTCATCAGAGGTATTAAAAATGGAAAATGGAAATTAGTTATAGAGTCTATTCACTTTTGTTTTACTTGTAGAACAGGTCACTTCTCTAAGACCCTGATCTGATTTGAGGGCAGACGGAATCTCAAAGCTTTTGTTCTTGCTTCCTGTGGCAGCCAGTCAAGAGATGCCCCTGTGTTTCAGGTAGAAAAAAAAAAAAATTATAGGCTATCACGCTGCTTTGGCAACTACTACCCTTGGGTTATTTTTGTAGCTAAAGGAAAGCAGGTTATGAGGGATTGGTTGGTCATAAATAAATAAGCAACGATATACATTCAGAAGGACAAGAGAAAGGCAGATTAGTAATACTAAAGACAAAGGTGCAATAATAATAATAAAAACCCTCAGAAAGTCAGATCTGGGTTTGAATCCTTGCTCTACCACTCAATAACTGGTTTATTTAGCTTCTTGGAGCTTCTGTTTCCTTCTTTGTAAATTGAGGATAGAAGATCTAACTCACTGTGTTCTTGTGAGGACTAAATGAGCTATAAAAGATGTTAAATCTCCCTAAATAAATATATACAGTTGACCCTTGAACAATATGGGTTTGAACTGTGCCAGTCCACTTATATGTGAATTTTTTTCCACTAAATATGTACTACAGTACAACTGACCTTTGAACAACATGGGTTTCAACTATGCAGGTCCACATACACAACAATGTACACAGATTTTTTTTCAATAAATACATACTACAGTACCACATGATCCATGGTTGGTTGAATCCATGGATGCAGAACCATGATATCTGTATTGGAGGGCCAATTGTAATGTTATACGTGAATTTTTGAGTATGTGTAGGGTTGGCACCCTTAATCCCTGTATTGTTCAAGGGTCAACTGTAATTCCAATCAATGTCCTTGTAGGATTTTCTACTTCATTTGTATCTAAGAGAGGGAGCATCACCCATGGATAGGGGAAGTACAGATTATTTGGTAAAGGGAGAAATTGACTCATAGCATAGAGAAAAAGTTGGATTATACCTCACACCATATACAAAAACATAAGCACTAGATCAATTGGATGAATTAAAGACTGAACTGATGAATAGTAAAACTTAAGAAATATAGTAAGCAGATAAGATAAATGTGTTTGTGACCTTGGAGTAGATAATGATTTGTAGTCAAAACCCAAAAGAACAAATGATATAGTGGCGGGAAAAAAAGATGCAAAACTAAAAGGATATGAATAGGTGTTTCCCAGAAGAGAAAACAAGAAGAGCTAACATATTTACAAAGTTCTTGTTCACTGATAGTCAGAGAAAGGCAAATTAGAACAAGATTGTGATGGCACTTTACACCCTTCAAATTGGAAAAAAGAATTAGACAATCAGATAATATTAAGTGATGGTGAGGATGTTAGGAAACATGGACTCTCCTTCATGTCCTGCTGGGGGGGTGTTAACCGCTACAGATATTTTGCAGAGGAATGAATCTGGCAGTAGTGAGTGAGAGTAAAAATGCACAGGTCCTAAGATCCTAGGACACCCTCTTCTCTGGGGTGTCTACCCCAGAGACTTTCTCCCAAAGGTTCACAGGAAGACGTGGATGAGGCCTGCTTTTGAAGCACTGTTCAAACTGTCAGAGTTGGAAATTCAGAGGGGTCCATCAGAGGCAGAACGGAGGAGTAAAATGGTCCACAGTCCCTTATCTGCAATTCTTTTTTTTTTTTTTTTTTTTTTTTTTTTGCTGTACGTGGGCCTCTCACTGTTGTGAGAGCACTGTTGTGCTCCCCTTGAGGAGCACAGGCTCCGGATGCGCAGGCTCAGCGGCCATGGCTTATGGGCCCAGCCGCTCCGCTGCATGTGGGATCTTCCCAGACCGGGGCACGAACCCGTGTTCCCTGCATCGGCAGGTGGACTCTCAACCACTGCGCCACCAGGGAAGCCCTGCAATTCTTAAAAGCTCTGAAAAAATGAAAGTTTTTCAAAACTTTGGCACAAACTTATTTGGAGGCAGAACTTGACCTGAACTGACATGAGGCCCCTGAGAGTCTCTTCATATTCCACTTAGTGTAAATATTCATACATCGTGATATAGAAATATATTAATGTGTTTGATAACAGCGTGGTGCCCAGGGCTCACAGAATGAGATTGGTAGTCCAATGCCACCTAATTTTAGCACAGATACAGAATCTGTTCCAGGAGATGCACATATCAGTGTATGGAGGGGCGGATTAGAAGAGCCTCAACTAAATTCACCAGTAAGGATGCATGTACGTGGAGTTAGAGATCTGGGGTCAGGATAGGACACAGAAGGGGAAAATAAAAAATGAAATGGAATATAGAAAATAGAATAGAAAAAATAAAATAAAATAAAGGAACACCTAGTGTGAACTGGAGGAAAAAAAATAAAATAAGGACAATAGATCATTGTGGACCAGCAGTTCAACTGGGAAGGGGGATTTCTATAGCAGTTTCTATCTATATCATATGCTGTTTCATTTTTGCAAAAGCCCCATTCTCCAACATGATAACTTATGAATTTTTTTAAACCTCTGTCCTCCCTCCTCCCCATAGGTTGGGCCCTTAGAATTTGGGGCTTGAAAGTTATGTGTTAACTGGAAGTCTGCTGCAGCCAAATAGGGCCACCTGGGGAGAATCCTGATACTAGGGATGTGTTTTCTCACCATGGGCAGCCCATGTGGACTATTATCCAGCCAGAAGAGTGCTGGGTTTATGAGTAGACTTGCCTTCAACTCCCAGCTCTCTCTGCTGTGCAACCTTGGGCAAGTCATTTTGCCTTTCTGAGCTTCAGAACTCCCTACCTGTTCCTTTCTCTTTCTCTCCCCCGGGGGACCCCCTGTAATGGAGCCATTCTGGGTTTCTTGCAGGTGACCAAAAACACAGCACCCCACCCCAATTTCTCTGCTAGGAGAAATCCCCAATTACCTTTCGAATTATTGCAAACCTCACTTCTGCTATGAAGTCCGTCCCCCTCTGTTCCTACTGCATGTAAGATAGACTGCGCTTGGGACATTTTCCAAATATTCTTTTGTTTATCTGAATGCATGACTGTTTTGCTCATAAGAATATGACATCTGGAGGGCAGGAACCATACCTTACTCACCTCTATAACCCTGAGGTCCAGGACAGTAACTAACACATAGTAGGTTCTCACTTTGGTGAACAAGGCAGACACGTTCCTGCCTTCAGGCAGCCTGAATCTAATGGGAGAAGGCAGATTCTGAGCAGGCAGTTGTGAATGTGATGGGCTTTTCAGAAAGGGAGCTTGGGGTGGGGGGCGGCTTATAACTGTGGCAAAATGGGACCCAGCTATGAAAATACAGCTATTTACATAGGCATCTAAAATAACACCTCCCTTCCCCAATTTTCTCCTTCCTTGATTCGCCATAGACTACAGAGTTTCCATCTTCCAGGTCAAAACTTGACCCAGAGAACTGATCACCCCGGCTTTCTAAGCTACATAAATCTAGAGGTCGGAGAGAGGGAGCACAGCAGGTCACACATGCCCAGCAGGAAGGGAGCCCCAAGTTCCGTTCAGACTAGAAATACCCTGAACTTTCCCTACCCCACATCAGCTGTCATTAGGCTCTTCCCAACACTTCCAGTAATTTCTCCCTAGTTCCCAAGAGAACATGCCACATAACATAAAATAATAATAAAATAATAATACTACATCTAAAGGTAAAAGGAAAGACATCATTACCAGATTAATACATCGTGAAAAAATTCACATTTCTGATAGATAAGTTAACAGTGCATTGGTGATTAAATTAATTGCACGTGGCGAACAGAAAGATAGCTCTTTAATGCATGTTAAATATTAACAATTTGCGATAATAGGAGTCTACATGCCTCCTCTTTACAGCTTCCTTTGTCAATGAGATGTACTTCTGGGCCGAAGGATGAGATAGTTTGGAATGGGCTAGCCTCACCCAATGAAGGCCAGCACTGCCCCGCACCACACCAGAGCCACCAGCAATCAGCTTAATCATAACTGACCGGAACCAAATGGATTCAGGCAGCCGTGCAGACTACTGAGTTAAAAAGTTTTATATATCAAGAGTCTGAATGCCAACTAAATCAAAACCTTTCAAGGCAAATCAAAGGGCCAGCAGCCTTCTCCCTGCTTCTGTCAAAAGCTTTGTTTCGCCATTTCCTCCCAGGGCTGTCACGAGGTGGCCTCTTCTGTGGTTCAGTTCAGCCTCATCTGGAGGCATCCTTACATGTCCCATTATCCTCAGAAAGTCAGCCCATCACCTTTACACGAAGAGCACTAAGGGGTGGCTTGTGGGGTGGGCGGGGAGCAAGGAGAAGCAAAACAAACTGATTGATTGCAAACCCAGCTATGATGTCAGCATGAATTAATGTTTCCCACAGGCATGCTAATCAGCTCCATGACATAATAACGGCTTCTATTACACCGGTGGGACTTCAAAGTTTTTCCAAAGATAACATAACACAACACTTGAAGCCCCAGGAAACTTCCACCGCACTTTTAGATGTTTTATAAAGTTACCAATCTTTTCATTGCTCGGGAAACAAAAAAAAAAAGCCGAAAGGAAACAGAATATTGAATTTGGGATGAATCAGGGTTGGAAAGTGATTTCATTACAAATTCCAAATGTTCAAAGAGATAGTGGCAATTAAAAAGCTACAAGAGGTCGCTATTCAAAAGCAGCTCTGTGCAAACTTTTCTCAGGCAGGCAGATGGGCACAATTCCCAATTCGGAAAAAAAATTCTAAGTCTGTATGAAAGGTATTTGTTCAAATGAACAAATGAACCCACAAAAAGTATGTAAGACAGGAAAGCAAGGAGATCAAGGTTTGTGTCTCTGTTCTGACCTCTCCTGGATATTTGTCTTTGGGCCAATTATTTAATATTTCTGAGACTCAATTCCTCCTGTATAAAATGGAAATAATGATACCTACCTCGCAGTAGAGTTGGGAGGTCTAAATCAGGGACTGTATTCACAGCACTGCATCAAGGTGGGCAGCCAGTAAATGCTCTTATTATTATGCTTACCAACAAACATTTGATACCTCTCTCATTTCCTCAACAATGATATGTGATTACTACTGCTAACAACTAATATCCAGCATTGACATAAGAATTCATACACACATCACCCTTCTAAGTGCACACAAGCCGATGAGCTAGATACTATTGTGCCTAATTTACAGATGATGCAGTTGAGGCACAGAGAGGTGTAAGTTACCTGCCTGAGATAGCACAGATGAGATATAACAGCTGGATTTCAAACCCATGCCATCTGGCTCCATTCTGTATTCTCAGCTACGACTTTCTCTATACATGTGCACACAAGAGGACACACATGTACACTCACACACATACACACACACACTTGTGCACCGCCTGGAACACATCCTGCAGGTGTCTAACCACCCACCGTGATGATTACAGGCCTGGTTTCTGCAGTTTGACCTGCCTGGGTGTGAGGCCCAGCTACTCCACTTACTCAGTGTGACCTTGCGTAAGTCACTTAACCTTTCTGAGACTCAGTCCTCGATCTGTGCAATGGGAATATTCATAGAACCCACGAGAGGATACCTGGGAAGAGCGTAGCATGTTGCCTGAACTTGATGAACACCTTGATAAATTTAGCTATCATCATTTTTTTTGTTGTTGGCTACGCCACTCAGCTTGTGGAATCTTAGTTCCCTGACCAGGGATCGAACCTGGGCCCAGCAGTGGAAGCACGGAGTCCTAACCACTGGACTACTGGGAATTCCCAGCTATCATCATTATTATAAACAAATATTGTTTATAATATTTCTATCTCTCTCTGTGTCTCTCTGTCTCCATCTCTGTCTCTTTCTCTCTGTCTCTCTCTCTCACACACACACATACACAGACACACAGTCCAGTGTCAATCACAGGAATATCTGGATGGAGGTTCCAGAAAGGTACCAGGCGCAGGTATTTGTGCTAACAGTGATCCCCTTGGAGCATCTGAAAGTTACAGAGGGAGGAGGGAGGCAGGAAGAGAGGCTGCTGCTCTGTCTCCCAACCGGATGTCCCCTCCTCTCTCAGATCCTCTCCCTGTCCCCATCCGGCCGCTGCCTACCCCCTGGAGTGTGAGCACATCCGAGGGATCACCCACCGGCAGATTCCCACCGTGAGGTACAGCCCGCCACTCAGGCCCTGCTTGGAGGGCAAGGCTTCCATAGCCTAGAGGTCCCCAGAGACATGGAGGGGGGCCAATGCGGGTGCCATGTCACCCCTGCAGGCCCACTAACTTGACATTTTCTTTTTTTTTTCAGTTTTTTTAGGTATTTTACTTTAAATTGTTTGTGTTATCAAACGCTATTATTTTTTATTTGTTTATTTTTATAAGATATCCCCATAGCTTATTTATTTTATACCTAATAGCTTGTACCTCTTAATCTCCTCCCCCATCTTGCCCCTCCCCCCCCACTGTAACCACTAGTTTGTCCTCTGTATCTGTTGACTTGACATTTTTTGATGGTTTCCTACTAGATAAGGAAGCCTCAAGGGCTGCTTACTTGCATGGCCTCCTCTCAGCACCCTGGCTGTCAGATCTTCATGTGTATTTGGGGAGGAACAATGGGCACCTGGCTTCTTGTCTTGATAAAATGTTCAGTCCAAAGTGAAAGTGGCTCCATCGCCCACTGATGTTCCTGTCACCCTGTTCGGCTCCATATAGCAGCCGGAGTCCTAGACCTGAGGAAGGACACAAGGGAAGCAGCCGCATAGCACAGGGAGATCAGCTCGGTGCTTTGTGACCACCTAGAGGGGTGGGATAGGGAGGGTGGGAGGGAGACACAAGAGGGAGGGGATATGGGGATATACGTATATGTATAGCTGATTCACTTTGTTATACAGCAGGAACTAACACACCATTGTAAAGCAATTATACTCCAATAAAGACGTAAAAAAAAAAGAAAAGAAAAGAAATAAAGGAGAGGAACAGAAACTAAATGAGAGGGCAGGAAGGACAAAGCAAAGAGGTGAGTAGAAAAGATGGAGCTGCTTCTGGGAGAAAATGCCCTAAGTGTCTCTAACTGTGACCTTGACTGTTACCCATTTAACTTAGTTTATTTGAGGCTATTCCTTTGAATGAAACCAAATATCAGCTACAATTTTGCCTCAGAATTTGCCGGTATCTTCAAGAAAAGAATCCTGACGGACCCAGTTTTTTTTTTGCTTCTGACAATTTTTTAATGTGTACGTGTATTTCCCTTGATTCATTTACTTGCTTCCAATTTTTTAGAAAGGGCAGAATTGGGGAGAAAAAAGGGATACAATAAAAACAAAAAACTCTTATGACTTTCCTAAGCTTAGAGGTAACCAGTTGCTGAAGCTGAACTAAATTTGGTACCTGAGGCATTTGTGCAACAGATTATTATCAAACACTGTGTCTAGCTGGGGACCCAGTGGTCACACAGCCCCTGTCCTCAGGTTGCTTATGCTCTAGAGGAGGAAGGAAATGCAAAACAGAGTGGTGAGTGCAGTGGTAGACCCATCTGGGGACACACCTGCTTGGCCTTCCTTCTGATCTCAGCCAGGGCTGGGTGGACAGTGCCTGGCAGATTGCTACCAAGCTGAGTGACACACAGCTTCGTTTTCTGAGTGACCCCAACTCGGCAGAAGCCCTGGAGAGCTTGGTCATCCCGTGCAGCTGCACAGCTGGGAAGGGCAGGGAAATTAGCAACTCCCAGGGCAACCCTCAGCCAGTGGCAACTGACCCAGGGGATAAATGCTTCAGTTCCCATCCTCCAGGCACTCATGCTGGAGGCGTTCCAAACACTTCCCAGGAGGACCCAGTGGAATCGAGCTCCTGTTGCCGACAGCAGCAACTTCAACAATGCCCCCTAATATTGCTTTTCTTCCCTCCCGGTTTCACTCTCCCGGCTCCCTCATCCCTGTACCCTGGGGTCACTTTCCAAATACACTACCTACACCCAAGTCTTTGTCTCAAGGGTTGCTTTCAGGGGAACTCGAGTCAAACAGGGTGATCTAGGAGTTCACTCTAAGGGCATCAAACCTAGTCACAGGGCATGGAGGAAGGCATCCTGGTGATGTGTAAATGGGACACTGGATGTTGAGTGCATACAGAGATTCAGGGAGAGGTGAGAGGTGGGAAAGTAACCCATGCAGAAAACACAGGTAGGAGCCAGAAAAAGCATGACATGTCTGTGGGACTGCAATTGGTTTAGACAGAAAGTCCACCCGCATTGCATAAATACTTTTATGGAATCAGATGGAAGGATTCTTCCCTGTCCTTGATGGCAAACCCAAGAGCTACCTCTTTGGCATCCCAAATAATCACACGAGCTATGGCAAATGATTTTTTAAAACAAAGCATATTTGTCTGTTGTAAAAGATACACGAGAAAGCCTTTTGTATGGCTGGTGGAGGCCTTTGGATTGCTGGGGCAGAGAAAGCAAGCAAAGACCACAGCAAATCAGGGAGAACCTCTCTGAGCCTTAGTTTCTTCACCTGTAAAATGAGCCCATATGTCTCAGGCAGAACTGAGTAACTGGTCCCCAAGGTGTCACAATACAGATAGTACAACCAATCCAGTCTGAAAGAAGAAATACGTTTGGCCAGACCTTTTTGGACCAATGTGATAGACGACCTCCATCCAGCCATCTCTTTGAAACCCATTCGTAAACAGATTCCAACAAGGAAGATATTCTGATTTAACACAGCAGGGCCAGGAAGGGGCATGGGGGTAAAAGGCAGAGGGGTTGGAAGTATAATTGTACATTTTGACATTAAATGAATTACATGGAAATTATATGCAAATCATTATGTAAATGTGGCATATGTTGTTTTCAAGTTAACAGCTTGGACACTTTTAATAATTACAGCATTTTTCAGGGTGAATTAAGAGCCCCAATAAACTATATTTAGGATCCACTTCAAGTGAACAGGATTTAATGGCCTTTGTTTTTCATTTTAAGTGGCTCAGGTTAAGAGAGAAACTTGAAATTCTCTCTCTTCGCCCTATAAAGGCCACTATATATTATACAATATTCTTTTGAGGACAGTGACGATCTATGACAATTAATAAGCACATTACTGCCCAAAGCCTTTGAAAATATAGACTTTTCAAGAGAGCACTGCTTTATCTTATTTTTTCCTTTTATACCTTGTGAATGGACGTAAAAGATTAAAATGAAATATCCTTCTCTCTATTGCATTATCCTTCCATAATCTAAGAAAAAGAAACCATCACATCACATCACATCATGAGATGTCCTGCCAGGGATGCCATTGCTCCCTCAGAGAGTGCAGGTGACTGCAACACCCCTCACTTATTTCTTCACCTATAAAAGAGATACTAGATTTGCTCATCTTTCTTCCTCACTTTTGCAAAACCTCCTCAAAATGTTTATTTTCGAGAAGACTCAGCCATGGCTCATGCAGGGTAGGTACAGCTAGTGAAGAGGGGACTTTCAACTTCCTTTGCAGACCTCTATTTCTAGGAATATTTTGGACTAGATAACCTGAAGAATCTCTGATCACAAAATCTCTAGAACTACTGGGTGACAAATAATTAACATCCTTTTAAATGCAGCAAAACTGAGCTCACAAAAAGAAAAAAAAAATCAGCGAAATTCCCAAAGGCTTAAAACAAAAAAGGATTTGAAGTCTTGAGAGTTATATGTGAAATGATGTTGCAGCTGCCCCAAGGTGTGGTTCATAGCAGCCAGTCTGGGCAAAATAGGAGCTTGGGCTTTTACCACCACATAGGGATAGGAGTTAAGGCTTTATATAGACATGAAGCCATGACACTCAGAAAACTGCACCCTCAGTGACAGGATGGACTAGGTCATCAATCCAGCAAAGAGAGATAAAGCAATTTGACTGTCTAGGTTTGGGCCTGGGTGGGAAAATAAATATCAGTATCTCCCATGAGAATTTACAATGACAAGACTTTTCTTATTCTGGCTTGGGGTTCCCTGGAATCCACAAAGTTCAGTGGTTTTGGCTGGGAATATCTCCAGGGACAGCTGGCAGATATAAACAAGCACGCTTAAAGAACATAATCCCAAACCAACTCCCACAAGGTTCCTTCACATAAAGTCCCACTAATGATGAGGTCACAATGCAAAATTACAAAACACAGGAAAGAATAATCAGCCCCCTGGTTGTCCAAAAAGTTGGGCCTCAAGGCTTCTCCTCTAACATTCAGAGAGAAATAGGCCAATGGCCTCAAAAGAGATTCATCTCTGTACCACCTGGCTACACAGACCCTGGTGACTGTTTTACTTTCCCCATGAATGTGGTTTCTGGTGGAGGATCCTTTGTAATCTCCACACGAGGAGTCAGGCAAAAACAGAAAAGGAGAAACTCTCTTGTTTTTGCGGATGGAAAGATGACCATGAAGCCCAAATCTCCAAACCCTCTAATTCTGGGTAACTGCCCACACTGAAGCCCAACTCTCTTTACCCAACACAGCATTCAAGAACTGAAAATGTTGCCCCTTCTAGAGTTTTCAACCTAATCATTGGGACCAGAGGAATGGATTTATATTGATGGAATTTTAAGCAGCATGAAGGGCATTTTGGACAGGACTCCTAGGCATGGAAGTAAGTCTTCAGAGTAGTTCATCTAATATACAAGGAAAGACAAATTTGGGGAAATTCAGGTTCCTGGGGCAACTGCGTGCTGTGAGTAACTGATCCTAATAATTTCTACTCCCTACTGAGGTGCCTTCAGTGGATTCCAATTCCATTGTAAAATAAGGCCCATCTCCTTGGACTATTTTTAAGGATTTTGATGATTTTGCTCCAATCTACTCTTCCAGTCACATATCCCAGGGCTCAAAGCAAACTGGATACTAGCTGTTTCCCAAACTCAGATTGTACTTCTCCCCTCTCTGTCTCTCTGCTCCCTTCTCCCCACTCCATATCCATATAATCAATGGCTACCGATTCCTCACAGCCTAACTCAGATGCCTCTTCCTCCAGGAAGCCTTCCTGATTCCTACTTCCAGAAGTGACTCCACATGCCTGGAGACTCTACCACGCTCTGTCCACACCCTATTTCCAGTATTTATCATACTGCACCTTCTATGATAGTTCTACTGGTGCACCCACCTCATCCCCACTCCATGAAAAATGGAGCCTCGGGAATATGTTCACTGAATCATTTGAAGAGCTGTATGACTCAATTCTGTCAAAGAACTACAATATCACAAAATAGTGCCCATGCATCAAAAGTATAAGCACCAATGTGTCCTCATGTCCTTCTGTGCCTTCACGTGGGCTTGGCTTCCTTCACTTCACAAATAAGTGAAGTGTTGAGGAGAGTGATGTTTCTAATATTTCAGTCATTTGAGTATCAATTTTACATAATTTCTCTATCCTCCTATGATCCATACCATTATTTGTTTCACATTTTTCTTTAAAATGGCTCACTTTAAAAAATCTAGATTGATGTATCTTGAAAGGAAACTTTTCATCACTAACACAAATGGGAAATTAATATCACTTGGAATAGAAGGAAAGTTGCCATACAAAGTAAATACAAGTATAAAAACAATACTATTAAATTCTAATTGGACATAATTGCTTGCCCACAGCTCAGTGCTGGAGGCCACTGTCTCTTTATTAAAAGGGGAGATTAACAAATGTCAGACAGGTGTAAGAGCCTCAACATCAGCAGAGTTCCTGTGTCACAGAACCAGTGGTACTGAAGGAGCATATGAAAGGAAGACACCACCGATTCAGGGTTACCTAGTGCACTCAGAGGCCTGAAAGTTGTCGTGTCTTTTTCCAGCAGTGCATGTCCAACACTTGGAAGAGGGATGTACATTGGAAGGGATGCTTACTACAGAATAAGTGACACCCAAATTAGAACCCCAAATGGTCAGAGAATATAAGTGATCCTAGGAAAGTCACGGTGTCTCTGAGCCCCAGTTTTCTCATCAGCAAAATAAAGATGATAAAATCTGGCTTTAGAGGGTCGCCCTGAGCTTGGATAGTGTATAGAAAAGGACCAGGGGACTACCTGGCACATGGTAGGGTGCCCAGACCATGGCAGCACTGTTCATCATTGCTGTTGGTATTATTATCAGGCACATGTAACATCAAAGAACACCTCCAGAGGAAGATAAACAGATGGAACCAAAGCAAATATTACCATGAACCAAAGAGAGACACAGAAGTTGTGCCCAGGCCTGAGAACCAACACTATTCTACTTCCTGCTTCACAGGAAGAGATGGCCAAAACTGAGCCAAGAGTAAGGAAACTGATGGGAGACATGCTTGCTGTGGTCAGCGGGCACCTGGGTCACCCTTTATCGTGACTGCCAAGTTCCTGTAGGTACCAGGACGATGAGACACCAAGGGCAGCTGTCATCCATGACCCTCACCTACCGGTGAGCAGCAGAGTTCCTCAGAGAATTTCTAAGTGAAGCATGGCCAGAGAATGGGAAAAGCAAACTTCCATGGGTAGGGGAGCCACCTTTAGAATCAGAGGAATCGGAGAAGAAGAGGTAGGCAAAAATGGGGCAGGACTGTGATGAATATTTCCTTCCCACCCTACCCAACCTCCCTCCACCCCCAACCCTTGAGTCACAGAAGTCACATGGAAAAGTATATGCTTTAAGTGTTCTATATATACAAGCCACAGACGCACAGGGCTTTTCTCTCTCTCTGTCTCACCCTCTCTCTCTCCCTCTCTCTTTTTTTTTTTTTTTTTTTGCGGTACGCAGGCCTCTCACTGTCGTGGCCTCTCCCGTTGCGGAGCACAGGCTCCGGACGCGCAGGCTCAGCGGCCATGGCTCACGGGCCCAGCCGCTCCGCGGCATGTGGGATCTTCCCGGACCGGGGCACGAAATCGTGTCCCCTGCATCGGCAGGCGGACTCCCAACCACTGCGCCACCAGGGAAGCCCTTGGAAATTTTTTTAAAAAACAGTTTTGATCCAGGGTTAGTTGAATCCATGGATGACAAACCTGCAGATACAGAACCTGTGGATACAGGAGAATGGCTGGATTTACAGATGTTCTCTCATTAAGCCTTACAACCCCTTGAACTAAGGAGTGTTATTTCATTTTACAGATGAAGAATCAGGGTCAGAGAGACCTGTTCATACACAGTCCAGGCCTTAGGGAGGGGCAGCCCTGGGATGCCAGTGTGGTGGTCACATGATCAGCTCATGGCCCCCAGGAGAGATGACTCTATAAGTCAGAATGGATGACCCAAACTGATCACCTTTCTGTGCCATTAGCAGCCAGCTCTGCGGAGCAGAATTTGGTCTTATTTAGAGAGGTGGTGGATTTCTTCACATAAGCTCCCATCTGTAGGACACTGGTACTTTTAATATCTATATTTATAATGGTGTTGAGGACAGGCACCAGGCCTTACATACAGAACACCTACCATTGGCAAAACACTATGCCAACAACTCTCCATGCCTATTGAAGAAATGAAGCAAAGAATGAAACTCCAATACTCTTACAAATATTTGTCCATGAAACAAAGATTAAGTACCCAACTGGTCACCAAGCAAAGAGGAGTAAGGTTTCAACACAGCAATAAGACCCAGCCAGGCATGTCACTGGCCTCGGTGGTTTTTCTGCACATGGGGTACAGAAAAGTGAAATTCAGGTTCCCCTATAACAGCCCCAGGACTATGTGTGGCCCCTGGCAGATTCCCAAGACCAAAGCAAGAAGACAAATGGTAGAATAAGAGATTCCCAGAGCTCGGTCTGCAAATTCCCAGAACATTTTTATGAAACTATCAGAAGACGCCATATTTTTGCAAGAGAGTATCTTGACAAATGAGAACATTCCATTTAGGATTCAACTATTTATCTCCAAAGAGAGAATTTACAGAAGAGTGAATATATGCTCTTCATATTTATGTGTGTTTGAATTATGTGTGTTATGTGTATTGAATTTTGTCATAATTTGCATCAAAGGCCCAATCTTGACAATGGTCCATATAATATCTAGAAAGGCAGCAGCCATTTTGTAACCATGAGGACAAAAACTACATATTTAGAATGGGAGAGTGGAGAAGTAGAAAGAACTGGGTCCATTATGGTCACGTAAGCAACTTTATCAACCTTGGATTGCCTATCTGTGGATTTTGGTGTATAGGAAAATAAATTCTTATGTGTTGAAGTCAGTATTAGTTGGGTTACCTGTCATTTGCAACTGAGCACATCCCCAACTGATATACATCTTTATAGTTATAAGGCTTCAGTAGGATTAGATAAATGAGAAGCATTTTGGAAAAAGGAGCAGTCTACGTGAATATTAATTACAGTTATGGTAATGCTAGTGGTATGATATGGCTAAGGGGGGATATGGGGAGAAAAAAATGGAGAAACAAGGATTCAGATAATTTCAACTTGGGTTGACTATCTGTGACCACCAAGGTTCTCAATAGCCAATGAAGAAGTGTCTGGAATTAGATTTGCAGGGACTATTCAATTTTCAAATTTACCACATTTGTAAATTAAGTGGTCGATATTCTTATTTTACCAGCTTTCCCAATTTTCTTAAAGTCTCTTAAAATCATTTAAGATGAACAGCTTTCTAAAATGTATGCTTAGCCAATAAGGACCCACCGTATAGCACAGGGAACTC
The DNA here is from genome assembly GCF_949752795.1 of Hyperoodon ampullatus. Taxonomy (NCBI): domain Eukaryota; kingdom Metazoa; phylum Chordata; class Mammalia; order Artiodactyla; family Ziphiidae; genus Hyperoodon; species Hyperoodon ampullatus. The sequence goes on along the minus strand of NC_136931.1, from coordinate 30,614,469 downwards.
TGCTCAATACTCTGTAATAACCTAAATGGGAAAAGAATTTGAAAAATAGATACATGTATATGTGTAACTGAATCACTCTTCTGTACATCTGAAACTAATACAACATTGTTAATCAACTGTACTTCAATATAAAATAAAAAAATTTTTAAAGATATTCCCAGATAAACAAACAAACAAAAAGTATGGTTAGCAAAAATCTTTCTTGTGAGTCTATTTCCCTTTTTTTTTTTTTTGCTATACGCGGGCCTCTCACTGTTGTGGCCTCTCCCGTTGCGAAGCACAGGCTCCGGATGCGCAGGCTCAGCGGCCATGGCTCACGGGCCCAGCCGCTCCGCAGCATGTGGAATCTTCCCAGACCGGGGCACGAACCCGTGTTCCCTGCATCGGCAGGCGGACTCTCAACCACTGCGCCACCAGGGAAGCCCTATTTCCCTTTTGTTGACTTATTTCTTTCTGAAAATTTTTCCAAAAAATACCATATTCTGCAAGTTAAGAATACTTATTTTATATATGAATATTTCTAAATAAAATACAACTAGAATGTTCTCTGTTTCATATTCTGTATGTATTAACGTTTATTCCTTTGGTATCAAAAAATGAATAAGTGTAGCAATGGGTCAGAAAAAAGGAGAAATTCTGAAAAGGTGGGAGCAGCTGTGGCATAGTTTTTTAATCTCCCCAATTTCCAGTATAAAAATAGAGCAACTAGGTGAAAAAATCAAAGACCTATAAACAATATTGGTAATTACACTCTGCATCAAATATTCCCAAGAACCCCCCCAAAACTAATACGTGGGGATAAACCACTACAATTCTGACACCAGTTCTAATGTGTGTGTTTTTTCCACACCACCAAGCAATTCTGGGACACCAGCTGGGTGTCCTACGATTCAACTCAGTTCTGACACCGTCTACCTGGAGATACCTGTCAGATGCCACAGGTTAAGGGCTCCATCCTACAAGACTGACACCGCCCGAACTTTAGAAGCCAATCATTAGTCCAGACTGTTACCTGTGCTTCTGACCAACCTGCTATAGACTAGAGGTTCCAATGACCCCCCTTCTTGGGTTTGATTAATTTGCTAGAGTGGCTCACAGAACTCAGAGAAACATTTTGCTTGCTGGATTGCCAGTTTTTTTATAAAAGGATATAACACAGGGACAACCAGATGGAAGAGATACATAGTGCAAGGTATGCAGGGAGGGAAGCAGGGCTTCCACGCTCCCTCTAAGCATGGCACTCTCCCCAGATCTCCATGCGTTCACCAACCTGAAGCTCTCCGAACCCCATCTTCTTGGCTTTTTATGGAGGCTTTATTATACAGGCAAATTAATAGATCACTGACCCCTCTCCCCTCCCTGGAGGTCAGGGGGAGTGAGATTGAAAGTTCCAACCCTCTAATCAAGTGGCTGGTCCCCCTGGCAATGAGCCCCCATCCTTGGTGCTTTCTAAAAGTCACTTCATTAATGGAAATTCAGGTGTGGTTGAGAGGGATAACTTATGAATATCAAGACACCTTTATCACTTAAGAAATCCCAGGATAGGAGCTTTGTGCTGGAAACAGCGATGAAGACCAAATATACATTTCTCATTTTCAATCACAATATCATAACCACCAATGGCACTTGGCCTGTGCAGGAAGAAACAGAGGGAAGCAACAGAGCATCCGATGAACCTGGAAACAGAAGAATCTCAAAATACCAACAGTGTTCACTAGCGAGCAAGGAAGACCAATATGAGAATAGTAGCTCAAACTGGAAGAGGTGTTGCCCAATCTAATTGTGGGTGAATAGGAGGGGTGCACAGTAAGCAGTGAAGAAACTGCAGAAATTTTGCTTCTTTCAACATCCAAAACTAGTATGCCAGGACTCCTTTTCAGTAGAGGACCCTCATACTGAGGAATAACTGGCAGAAACAGATTCATAAATAAGTAGGAGTCAACACACACAAAGGAAGGAGAAGGTCCAGATAAATGTGAAGGAGGGAAACAGGGTCAAGAAAAGTCATCATACTTAATACTATACAAAAACATCAGGAAAGGGAATTCTCTGAAGTTATAAAAGCTACCCTAAACTAAACTTCTTTCCAAAAGCTCAGAAAAACAATTCTGTATAAAAATGATTGACAGGGCTTCCCTGGTGGCGCAGTGGTAGAGAGTCTGCCTGCCGATGCAGGGGACACGGGTTCGTGCCCCGGTCCGGGAAGATCCCACATGCCGCGGAGCGGCTGGGCCCGTGAGCCATGGCCGCTGAGCCTGCGCGTCCGGAGCCTGTGCTCCACAACGGGAGAGGCCATAACAGTGAGAGGCCCGCGTACTGAAAAAAAAAAAAAAAAAAAAAAAAAAAAAAAAAAAGATTGATAGATATGTACCAAAGATAAATCTGATATAAAATTATCTTAAAACGAGTAAAAGGGGCAGAATAACATTCCTGCAGACAATAAAAGCTTGCCAGAAATATATGCTCACAAAACCGATCAAAACTATAACCTTCTATTTTAAAATGAGCTAAAAGACAATAAGAAAATATGCACAAAAGAACAGCATTGATCAGAATTTGAAAAACTTGGAGATGAGACAACAGGAATAAGAAGAGAATTTAAAATTATTTTCAGAAATGAAAATTAAACTAGAAGGGACACAAGTATGAATAAATATGACAGATTATGCCCTAAGATAAATAGATCAAAACAAAAATATTAAAAATATAAATGAAAGTAAGGAAGAACTAAAAACGGTTTGAAATAAAGTGACAAGTATTTAAGATAGGCAAAGACTATCCAACAAAGGAATAATAAGAATACTTTCGAACAAATACTAAACATTGTAATTCAGAAAAACTTTACTGAGGAAAAAAAATGATTTGAAACTATACGTTGAAAGAATACACTATATAACTGAGACTATTGATGCAAAGCTACCAACATTAAGACATACTCTAGTAAATAATGGAACATAGAAAGAAAAAATAAAAGACGGAATGAAGGGAGGAAGGAATGGGAAAATCCTTTAGACAACAGGGAAAAGAAAAAAGATTTATAAGGGAAAGAAAGTGAGACAGTTCAATGACAACACTTTATGTCAGAAGAAAATGGAGTGAAATACTGAAGAAATTCAAGGAAAGAAAACGTGAGGCAAGAATTTTATATTTAATAATAGTACCTTTAAAGTGCAAAGGACACAGGCAAATGTTATCAACATACAAGATCTCAAAGAATATTGTTTCCATGCGCCCTTCCCATGGAAGTTTCTATAACGCGAGCTTCAGACAATCGACTTGAGAGGCATAAACACAAGGACTGTTTGTAAGCTTTAACATACAGTTACTTGTGGAACTAAGACTAAATGAGGGTTCAAGGGAAAAAGAGTATAATTTGTAAGGGCTCTCATGCCCGGGCATTGTAGCTATCTATAGTACAAAAGATCACATGGAAAAAATTTTTAACTTTTCTCAATAGTTATATTGGTGGTACAGTGTTAGTATTGTCCTGAAACTGTTGTGTAATTTGGGGTAAAGTAAATGAGTAATATGGGATGTTCTGATTTTTATCACTCCCTGTGTCCCTGAGAACCAAGGTTCTCAGGGTGGGGAAAAGGGGGTATACAGATGTATTACAGAAGAGGCTAAGTTAACTTAAAAAAAAATAATAAAAAATAACTGGGGTCTTGAATTTGAAGTGGAATCATTAGTATAAACTTGTGAGCTCTGTTGATGAGTTCTAAAGATGACTGTCCCTAGCACGAAGATTATGATCTTGAAATACATTTCCAACTAACTGAAGAAACCAGGGCTTCTTGGAGAAACAGCTGATTTTATGTCTGGGGCGGGAGTGTAAAAGGTGAGCCAGGAACACCCTGTCATACCAGATACCCAGAAAACTTTCAAGGACTTGGGTCATATGAAAAGGACTCAAGAGCCAATTTTGGGGCTTCCCTGGTGGCGCAGTGGTTGAGAGTCTGCCTGCCGATGCAGGGGACGCAGGTTCGTGCCCTGGTCCGGGAAGATCCCACATGCCACGGAGCGGCTGGGCCCGTGAGCCATGGCCGCTGAGCCTGCGCGTCCGGAGCCTGTGCTCCGCAATGGGAGAGGCCACGACAGTGAGAGGCCTGCGTACCGCAAAAAAAAAGAGCCAATTTTGAAAAGACAAACAACAGGACAATTTAAGCTTCAAAAACAGACATACAAATGCAATTGATTGAATCCCATCAAATATGTTTAAATTCTTGAGATCATAATGACATTTTACAAATAAACATTTTAGATGAGTTTTTAGTTTACAGAAAAATTGTGGAGATAGTCCAGAGAGTTTCCATATGTCCCACACCCACTTTCCCCTATTAACATCTTACATGAGTATATTTGTTACAATTAATGAACTGATATTAATACATTATTTTAAACTAAAGTCCACTAACATGAACTATCTCTCCATTTATTTGAATGGTCTCTGATTTTTTTTCATTAGTATTTTATAGTTTCCCACATATGGATCCTTCACATGTTTTGTTAGATTTATACCAGTATTTCTTTTTCCTTTCCTTTCATTTCCTTTCCCATTTTTTCTTTTCCTTTTATTTCCCCTCCCTTCTCTTCCCCTCCACTTCCCTTTCCTTTCTTCCTTCCTTCCCTCCTTTATTTCTTTCTGGTACTCAATTTGTTTCCTCTTTTTTGATGGCAATTCATAATGATATTTTTAAAGACACCGGTTGGTCACCTTTGGAATGTAGGCAGCCAATTCATTATCTTGGAAACTCATAAATACAGGGGGAAAACTAAGCCTTTATCCAACCTTTCATATATAAACTGTGCCACTGGGCAGTCAAATACAGACGACAGCAAGCATCTCTTTACATTCATATTGCTATTAAATGGGAAAAATTATAGAGTTAAAATGCTATCATTTTATAAACTCAAATGAATCAAAGGATCCAAGCATTGCATGTCTAAGGCTGCTAATATGAAATAGACACACACCCTCATGTGCTTTCCACGGAAAGAACACACCACCAACTATATTCTTTCTAAACAGATCACATGTGAGTCCAAGACAGCCTCTGGGTTCCCTTGCAGGAAAGATAGCAGAAGAGGAGCATGCTAAATGGCACCCTGAATTTGCAATCAGCAAAATCCAGACTGTGGGAAACTCTCAAGTCAAATGTCCCAAGTTTTTTCCACAGAAATAGTTAAAGAATAGAAAAGGATGGACAGAAAACCTATAGATTGAGAGAAACTTTAAAAACATAAAATGTCTTTTAAAATGCGCAAGACTACAGTGCCTAGGGATGTCCACTTAATAAAACTATAAAGAAATGAGAGGAAGTGACACAAAAGTCAGGGTTGTGGGGAGGAAAGATGCTGTGATTAGAATGGAACACATAAGAGGTCTTCCAGGGTGACTGGCAAAGTCCTTTTTTTTTTTTTTTTTTTTTTTTTTTTTGCGGTACGCGGGCCTCTCACTGTTGTGGCCTCTCCCGCTGTGGAGCACAGGCTCCAGACGCGCAGGCTCAGCGGCCATGGCTCACGGGCCAGCCGCTCAGCAGCATGTGGGATCTTCCCGGACCGGGGCACGAACCCGTGTCCCCTGCATCGGCAGGCGGACTCTCAGCCACTGCGCCACCAGGGAAGCCCGCAAAGTCCTATTTCTTGATCTGGGTAGCGACTGCAAGGATGTTTCTCTTATAATAACTGTTTAAACTATACATTTTTTTGGTGTTTTTTTTTCTCTGAGTGTCTTATTTTACTTTAAACCAGTTAACCAAAAATAAAGGAAGCAGAAAGAAAATGGAGTATTCTAGTCTTCAAGAAAGCTCAAGTAGTGATAAGCAAGTCACATCCACTTACGAGTCCTGAGTAATAAGTTAAACATTTTCACTTCACATAGGAGCCAACAATGTCGGATTAGGCTCATAGAGCCCTCTACAAAGTACACATATGCTGTTGCTATTCTGAAATCCTAAACAGATCCTTTGTGACACTTCATTGTAATGATTATTCAAAGAAATTAGCAAGTGGAGGGAAAAAGAGAAAGAAATTAATGCATAGAATGAGCCCAAATTTGGCGTTCTCTCCTTTTGTTTTTGCAAAGATGACTCTGAGAGATTTTTTAAAAATCCAGTGAAATTGCAAACATCTCCACTACAGATGATCAAAGCGCTTCCTATGGGATACTACTTCATAACTGAATCATGCAAACTGCCGGGAAGTTTATACCCAACCTACATTTTCTGTGATGTTAACCTATTATTCCTGGCCCCCTTGTGTACTTATATTATTCTCAAAGATATCTTTAAATAGTCCCTTACCTTCCATCTTACCAGTCAAACGAACCTGTACAGGAGAAGTGGAATGCATAAATAGTCTCTGCTCATCTATTTGCAGTTCAAAAGATTGGCCCACAAAGGGGAAAAAGAGAGTCGAAATTTTCTCTTTAGAAGTGTTTAGACATTCACAGGAGCCAAGACAAAAACATTCATTGCAGAGGGAAGACGCAGCAGCTTTTTATATGTTATGGGCAATGACTATACTGCTGGATTTTTAAGACTGGTCATAATTTTGCAAACTCTTACAGATGCATAATAACTGGCATCTTTTCAGAGATGGGAAAATCCATATTCTAAATTCTGATAGATGATAATCTCTTTTTTACAAAATATTTATTTTATTTATTTATTTTTAATTTTTTTTGGCTGTGTCGGTCTTAGTTGCGGCCCACAAGATCTTCCTTGAGGCATGCAGGATCTTTCATTGCGGCATGCGGGCTTCTCTCTAGTTGTGGTGGTGTGTGGGTTTTCTCTTCTCTAGTTGAGGCGCTCGAGCTTAGTAGTTGTGGTGCGTGGGCTCAGCTGCCACGCGGCATGTGGGAACCTAGTTCCCTAACCAGGGATCGAACCCGAGTCCCTTGCATTGGAAGGCGGATTCTTTACCACTGGACCACCAGAGAAGTCTCCTCTGGTGTATGATAATCTCTTAAAATGGATTTATCTTTTGGGTTTGGAATTAACCTAGACCTTAGATAATGCCTTCCATTCTATAGATGGGGAAAACTGAGGCCTTGAGAAATGAATGGACTCTCCCAAGGTCAAACAGCAAGATAGTCAGAATTGGGATTGAATTCAGAGTTCTTGACTTGACTTGTTTCTATAGTGTCTAAGCAAAGGTGAACTAAGAGATATTTATCAAGTAACCTGGGACTGGGGTAGGAGTTGGGGAGGAGTTTAGAATTTCACTAGTAAGGGCTGCCCTTGGGTCATGTGATCCCCTGGGTATCAGGAACTGAAAAGAGACAGCCCTTTTGGGCTCTCGGAAGGAGTTCGTAAGCCTAGGAAACACATGTCCAGAAAGGACTGAAGGATCTACCTTTTGGTAACTGAGTCCCCTGAAAGTCAGGGACCACAGTACCTGTGGGATACACACACTCAGGGTAACCACGGGACAAATGAAGACAAAGGATGGAGAGGCTCTATCCCCAGGTAAAAGTATAGCCCTGGGACAGAAATAGTGTCACAGCCAATTCCATTTTCAGGACCAACCTGGGAAGAATTGTGAATCCCATAAAATCTTAGGTGGATGTTGACAGAGCTTGGGGTCAGCCGGCTGCCAGTTGGAATTATCTGGATGACTAGAAGAGAGTATTTCACCAGTCTCCTCTGGTGGCTCAAGGAGTTTTGGGTAACATGTACTACATAATTATGTTAGATTCTGAGACCACGAACTGAAAAAATGTCACCTCTGTCAATAGTGTATAATCTTCCTTCCACTCCAGGGTGTCCAGAAAGTTAAATGTTATCAGTGGGAAAATTGCACATATTAAAATCTTTCCAACTTTAATGTTGTTCCAAAGGAAACGACATCAGTTATTTCCCTGTACTTTGGAAGCAGCCAAAATCCCTCGGTTAGAACCAAACAGCTGCAATTAGCCAACTAATTTGGACAAATGAGAGAGGGTCTGTGTACCCAAATTACCCAAATAATTGGAACTTTGTAGTCCTGGACCCCCAAATAACATCGATCTACGTATGAATCTTTGTGGTCATCCTACTAAAGAAAACAATGTATTACACCCTATAATTTGGGGAGATGGTCTTTTTTTTTCTTATTTTTTGATGTTAGATCGATTGGAAACCCATGGTGGGAGAATTGCACATGGGTAAGGGAGGAAGAGGTCCAGTTAAATAGGAAATGCTAACAAGCTGCTTGAGTGAGCACTGAGGCATGCCGGGATATTACATGTCCACAAAGAAAATATTAATTTTAAGCTCAAAGAAAAAAATTAAAATGGGAATTTAATGGATGGGGGAGAATAAGAAAAAAGTGTCAGGATATTTATATAAACTGTCACGCCTGTGTTTTCGTGAAGGCTCATGCCCTCTAAGCAGTCAATCAACACTCTCTCTGATCACAGACTTCGCTCTGATTGAGTGGGGAGATGTCAGCCAGGGAGAAAAACATGTGGAAAATCTGCTAACCATGTGTGTCATTCCTGATGTCAACATGGAAGGAGATATGGGAGAGACCTAACATTTGTGCATTTCCACTCCAGCTCCAAGGATGCTAAAGGGCACTGTTGGCTTTTATAAGTATGTACTTCTTATCACCATTGTTGTTGTTGTTGTTTTTATGATAATGGTAATGATGATGAAAATACACACCATTCCACGTTAGCCCAACATAAATAAAACAAGACCACCTGGTGCCTGGGGCCTAACGGATCACCAGCAACGTGTGCGTAAGTAACTGTTTGGGTGTTTAACTTTGTGTTTCTTGGCGATGGAGAGCTGAAGACAGGCTCTCTTTTGGAAACACTGGGGATTTTTTTTTCAAGTCTTATCTTAAAACCTCTTTCCTGACAGGGTATAGAATTCAAGACAGCTTCAGACTAAGAGGTCAGGGAGAGCACCCGTCACAGTTTTGTTTAGGGAATCATATGTTGGCACGTGTGTTGGGGTACCAGAGAGAACAGCGAGCTGGTTGAAGCAGTATCAGCACTTAATCTGGGTGACATTGGAAAAGCCACTGAAACTTCTGAGCCCTGGTTTCCTGCAGAGTGAGAAGTTTGGCCTAGAGAAGCACTTCTCATAACATAATATGCATACAAATCACCTGGAGATCACGTCAAAATGCAGATCCTGTGTTCGAGAAGTCTGGGAAGGGATCTGTGATTCTGCATTCCTAATAAGCTCCCTGATGATGCTGGCCCAGGGGCCACTCTTTCAGCGGCAAGGGCTTAGATGATATTTACAGCAGACGTCTGCTGCTTCTGCCTATCCAGCATCCAAGGATTAGAGCATCTTTGTTCTCTAATCAATTACCTGATTTTCTTTTGGAGAACCACACACACTCTCTCCCTCTCAATTAGGGCACACAGAAGGGACTGATGTTGACCCCAACCCTAGCTCTTGGCATGGGCTCGTGTCTTAGGCCTAAACAATCAGGGCACTTCATCTCTGTGACTGGTTCATACATGGGCATATGACCCATGGCAGATTAACATAACCTGGGCATATACCCATGGCAGAGCTTTTGCTGCTGCAGCTACCGTGAAAGTGACGCTGTCTTGCCTGGGGTCACTTAACTATAACTAGGATATTAGTCAGAGACTCCGAGAAGCCATTTTATCACATCGTGGTAAACCCTGATTGAAAATACTTAACAGAGAAGAGAGCAAAGCTGAGAGACCCAATGGCATCATTTGAACTCCTAGATATAGCCATGACTGAAGACGAGATCCCCGGCTTCTTTAGTTATACAAGCTAGTCATAAATGTAATGGCTATAGACATGATAACACTTACAAATTGCAGCTTCATTATCAGTATTTTCTCCATCACTTTCTTAATAGAGACCAGAGCAATATTTCTGTAAAGAGCCAGATAGTAAATATCTTAGGCCTACGGAACATACAGTCTCTGCAGGAACTACCCAATTCTGTGGTTGTAACACAAAAGCAGCCATAGGTAATATATAAACAAATGAGCATAGCTATGTTCCAATAAATTTATTTACTAAAATAGACATCCAGCCCACAAGCTCTAGTTTGCCAACCCTGGTCTAAGACAATTAGCAAAGCCTTGATTTGTAGTATTTGCCAGTTTCCATGGCATAAATACCTGCACCATGGCTGGTGGCAAGCTACCAATGTAATGTCACTGCATGCAGAGCTGGGAAAGGATTAAGCACCAGGTCACCATTATATAGTCTCTACCATAGAGATATGGTAGAGATAACTTCAGTAACAAAAGGTAATAGTAAAATGTGGTAAAATAATTAGGAAGTGGTAAGTTTTAAGTACAGTATTTCTCCTCTTTGTGTTGATACTATTTCTTTAGTTGTAAGTTTATAAAATTTACTTTTCAATAATAGTGTGTCTAACCCAGTTTCCAAAATTTCTGAAAATGTAGCCGTCAGCTCTTATGAGGCAGTGCAAGCCGGGTCCAGTGTGTCATTGCACCCTCTATTGCCTTTTTGAAAAGTTCAAAAGTGAAACAGAGAAATCAGGGTCCAAAGATATCACAACAGTAGATCAAAGTTTGGAAAGGGATTAACAGCATCTTCACGAACTGCAGTTTAAAATTCCAATGTATTAAACAAGTCCTTTTTGAAATGGTAATGCCTTGTACCTGAGTAGAAAAGACAATTAAGATAATGTGTTAATTTTCCCCTTGAATCTGACAGTAATATTTTGATCCTGTTAATTATCCAGAGAACAGTAAATGTATATAATATGATAGCTCTGTGCAGAGCTGACATGCTTTCCCTGGTTAAGTAGGCACACTTATCCTATAATTAGCTGCTTGGAATGCAATTTCCGTTCCGCCCTGAATACACCCACTAAAAAATAAACCAATGTGGCGTTTCAGTGCTGCTCCAGCCTGGTTTTCCCCCGGGAAAATGGCCAATGATTATTTACTAAAACTTATCCTCCTTTCAAAACTATCAGAAAATAGCAATCTGGTTGCTAATGATTTCTGGCAGGTGAGGGTTAATCAATGCCTTCAGATCACCAAAAGACCATGTCATTACAGCCCCAGCATGCTTGCTTTCTCCAAGGGCTAAACTTATTGATGTCACTAGCCGAGCATTTTAATGAGAGTTCATTTCAAAAGGGCGACCTTTTAAGTGGTCAAGTCAGTCCACGAGGGGGAGAAATATGGACCCCAAATTATTTTCATAAACTGGCAAATAGGGTTTTTTTAGCTAATAGTATGAGGTTCAGAACGATACTTTCTTTGGAAAGGAAATTGTGGCTGGTTTAATCGTGCATTTTACAAGATGTTTTATACATGTATTTATTCTTTTAAAACAATATACTCCAACACCTCTCCAGGAAGGCTGATAAAGTAGGTGAGTTCTTCCACTAGGATGGTAGCATGTAGGCTGTTACATAATGGTAATCTACAGCTACCCATTGTATTTAGCATGTTCTGTAAAAGCACAAACCATTTCTATCTTGTTTTATTCCTATCACATGTCTGTGTATCTGATCTCCTCCAGTATTTTCAACAAGCGTGTTAGGGTGGAAATAACACTGGGTCTGGGGTCAGAACATCCAGGTTCAGGTTCTAGCTCATTCTATTTCTAATCGCAGGACCTTGAAAAAAGACAGTTTCTCCAGGCAGCAGGTGTCCACATCTGTGAAGAGGACCATTGGACCATCAAGGAAATACTTTCTTAAACACTGTACAGGGGTAAGGAATTGCTATTTTTGTCTTTGGATCCCTATGGAGAGGGTCTAGTCTATAACAGATGCTTTCAGATCTGCAGAATAAATAAATGCATGAAGGGATGCACGCATCCCTTCGTTTAATAGTCTTCAGACTTCAGATGAGGCTGGGTAGTAGATAGTTTGAGATCATGCACTCAGGGGAGCCTGGCTGCCTGGGTTTGAATCCCAGCTCTGCTACTAACTCAATGGCTGTGTGACCTTGGGTGAAATTACTTAATCTCTCAGGGCCTCAGTTCCTCATCAGCAAAATGGGAGGGTGATAATAGCTCCTCACTGGATTGTTACAAAGGTAAAATGAGTTAATATAAGTTAGTTTCTTGGAGCAATGCCTATATAAGTATGAACTATTATTACTTTCATCATGACGTAGAAAATTTACCAAACAATATACTATGTTCCACACTCAGCACTTAATATTTCAGACCTATTTTTCCTGGGAATATGACACTAATAAGAAAATGTAGCTTCTCCTCTGAAGTTCTGCCTGGACAGTCAGGCCTTCATGGATGTATCACCAACCTCTTGGTGGTCATCTGCTCTCCTTTTTCCTCTCTCTGTGGCTTGGATCTGCTCATGGGATCCATTGCAAGGAGCACAGGCAAGCCTGGGGCTTAGCTAAGACCAAGGCATTAGGGTTGTGCTGTCTTGATGAATAAGGACAACAGTTGAAGTTCAAGTTAAGCAAGCTTTGTCGAGGTTGGGAATAATAGGATCACTGTTTCACAGACCAAACAGTTTGGTTGTTTGTTTTACTTTAATGCCAAAACGTGGGCTTGCCCCATGTTCCTGAAGAAGTCCAGCCACTCTCCTGGGGCCCTTTCTTCAATCAAAGCCAAAGCTCCACCTCTTGGGCCTGTGGTTGATGGCCCACCCTCTCCCCTGAGGAAGGCTTAGGGGTATCTTAGGCCCTCCTCCAGGGCCCTGTGCCCATAGGGAAGGAACCCAACATTGACACGCCTGTGATGGCACGCTCGCGTGTCCATTCATCCAGCATTCATTCATTCCCCCTTCATCTGCAACGTGCCTGCATTCAAACATCCCTTCACTCCAGCTTTTGGTCCTTCCGTCACTCATTCATTCACACATTCACTGAATACCTTCTATGTACCTGGCACCACTCCAGGCCACGGGAATCCAAGAGTGAACTAGAAAAAGTGCCTGTCCATGTCAAGTACACATTGTAACAAGCTCCCAGATGATGCCGATGTGGCTGGACCACAGACTACGCTTTGGGTAACAAGGCACCAGATAGCAGGGTGCTGAATGCCACACCCTCAAAACGAAAATGCCTCTTCTCAGACGCATGCATCTCTCAGGTGGTAATCGGTGCAGTAATCGAATCGAAAATTATCGGGCACGGGGAACATTCCCGATCGCCCGAGTTCACCCTGCCTATTCTTAAACTCTCCTCCCAGGGAGGGGTTATAGAAGGATGCTTTTTCTTGACCCATATTTCTTACTGTAAAACTAATTTGTGACAGAGGACCCAGATGACAGAGGGATGTAGCAAGTACTCCTAAAATCACACCCCTCCAGCAGTCCTTGATTCTGCCTCTCAGTGAATATTTATTTCCTCCCGACCCTGCGTCAGGCATTGTACAATCTAGGAATTTAATGGTGAAGAAGGCAATTCAAACCTCTGTTCCCACAGACCACGGGGAAGCCTGACCTAGCCTGAGGGCTCAGGAAAGCTTTCCTCATGAAAGCAACCCTTGTATTGAGACCTGAATGCTGAGAAGGGTTTAACCAGGCAAAGGGCAGCATCTGCACAGAGGGCAGAGGATGTGCAAAGGCCCAGTGTGGGAGGAAAGGGAATGTGTTTGAGAAACTGAAAGGCAAGAATGGAGAAGACAGCAGGGAGGTAAAGATGGGACTGGAGATGGGACTGGAGAGGGTCGAACCAGGCAGATCTACTTAGGCCCCATTAACGCCTAGGGGTTTCATCCAAAGAGCAATAAGTAGCCCTTAGAAGGTTTAGAATAGGCCAGACGAACATAATAAGTCACTCTGGCTATTGTGATTTCAAAGTCCTGGAGGGGACCAAACTAGTTCTAGGGGGTCACTGGGGGCTCCTGCAGTGGTCTGGGCAAAGAACTATGGAGCTGGGGCTAGAGATAATGCCTGGAATCAAGAAAAGACCTGAGGAAGGGCTGCTCTTGCCCTCAGGCCCATCCTGGGCTGCACCTCCTCCGGTACCCTCTGCCGGAGATCGGCTATGCTCCATCCCATCTTCTCCCTTTCAAGGCAGAGGCCGGGGTCTTTCACCCTAGCAATTCTCCCTGGAGTCTAGCCCAGCGTTTGGCTCGGCCCTAAGGAACAAGCGATCCGGATAATGAGATAAAACACAGAAATGAAACTGTTGGAGAAACTGCAAAGCAATGAATGAAATGATTGCTGGGTTAGTATAAATCGAATGTGCAAGTGCTGAAAATCCATGGAGTAAAGATGTGATTCAGAGGTGCTGAATTAGTAACTGGAAACACATAGGGACTCTTATATAAGAGGCCCTATTATCCCCAGGAAGCAAATTGGTCTCCCCTAAGCCAAATATGGCCCAGAGGCCTCTTTTGTTAGGCCTGCACGGTGCTCACTAATATAATGATTTTGTTTTTTAATTTTAGAGTTGAAATTAGATGCCCATGTTTAAGAAGAAAATAAAACATTGAGAGATTTTTATATTAAAAACCCGAATTTCCAAATCCTACTGGGGGTAGGGAGAGCCAAGCTATACCCATCTGGGGCTGCACAACAGGATCTTCCCTCAGCCTGGGCATGTGTCCTGCTTTCCAGCTGCCACAGTCTCCACTGCTCCCTACTGCCTCACGACACAGAGGCTGGTGTCATTTGCTATATGTCATCACACCTGTGCTGTTTTGTTCTTAGAGCAAACAGAACTGTGACCTACTTCTCAGCCCCTTGTCTCTATCCTTGGTTGAAAGATGAAAGCTAGACAGAGACGGTAATGTGTTTCAGCAAAAAAAATCAAAGCAAGTAGGTTTTGATGGGAAAGGGAAGAATTTTTTAAGTATCATTTCATATGCAAAGAAAGCATATCAGTCTTATTTTCTCATTTTGGAACCCTGCCTGCACTTGGGTTTGGGACTGCTGATCCAATCCAACTCTCTCATTGTATAGATGCACACATGGGGTCCAGAGAGGTGAAGCAACCTGCCAAGGATCACACAGCGTTAGAGAGCAGGTTGGGACTAGAACCAGTAGGTGGAGGGTACACATCAGCAGATGGGAGGGTGGGGGGAAAGGAAAAGGAAAGTGACTGAGAGGTGGGAATAGCTGAAGGACTACCTGGGCAGAGGGGGGTTAAGTGCCTGAGTTAGTGAGTGGAGGGGCAGGAAAAGCTGGAGAAGAGGGATGGGAGAGAGGAGGGTTCTCAAAGGTCCTGAATCCAAGGTTCTCTCTGGGGAATTAAGACAAAGGTGATGGAGAATGACCAATGTTACTTTGGCAGCAGCAGGAAATACAGTAAGTCCAGCAAGGGTGCCCCTGCAGTAACCATGGTAAAAAAACAAGGAGAACCTGTCCAAAATGGTATTTACCAGCACAGACCACCATTAAGCGGATGGGGATGATGAGGAAACTTGATCTAGCTCAAGTCTAACGGGCATGGCCTGGGAAGCCCAGACTCTCTGCCTTTTGCCTCTTTGGGGATCAGCACTGTCTGTTCACCCTGGGACCCGGGTTGGAACGGACAGAACCGCTGGGACCTCAGTTAAGTTTCTTCTTTCTTGTTCTTGGTCAGGCAGACCCCTAAAGGGACACTTAAGACATCTAAAGACCAATATTCCTCTTAAAGCAGCTAAATGGTTGGAACAGCCTCCAATGTCATGCAAAACGTGACTTTCTTCACTACCTGGTTAATTTTTTTTTTTTTTTTTTTTTTTTTTTTTTTTTTGTTGCTGTACGTGGGCCTCTCACTGCCGTGGCGTCTCCCGTTGCGGAGCACAGGCTCCGGACGCGCAGGCTCAGCGGCCATGGCCCACGGGCCCAGCCGCTCCGCGGCACGTGGGATCCTCCCAGACCGGGGCACGAACGCACGCCCCCTGCATCGGCAGGCGGACTCTCAACCACTGCGCCACCAGGGAAGCCCCCTGGTTAATTTTTAAGTCGAGACATAATCATAAATAATGGAGATAGAGGACCATCTGTCACTCATGAGTTTCTCAATTGAGTTATTATGTTTGAAATTTCAGTTTGACAGAGACTAAAACACACAAGCTAAGGGCAACAAACAAAAGGACCTATAAGTTGAAATCAGGATCTTGAAGAGGTATATGCACCCAAATGTTTACTGCAGCATTATTCACAATAGGAGACATGGAAGCAAACTAAATGTCCACGGAAGGATGAATGGACAAAGAAAATGTGGTGTATACATGCAATGGAATATTATTCAGTCTTAAAAAAGACGGAAATCTTGCCATTTGCAGCAATGTGGATGAACCTGAAGGACATTATGCTAAGTGAGCCCGGACCACCCATAACAGTTAACTAACCCTCTCAACTTGTCTTCATAATCCTAACAGCCTATCCAAATGCAAGCATGGTATTTGTATTCAAACTACTGCATGATTCTCAAATTATATCATCCTGCTTATAGTTTAAGATCTAAAGGCGTCAAATAATTTAAGGGATGCTTTCATTACAAAGTGGCATTTGTTTGCAAGTCTCAAATCCCAAAAGATCATTTTTCCCAGAGCCTCCAACTAGGGTACATAGTATATTATTCATGATTACGACCATAGCTCTGGGTTATCAAGAAAGGTTAAAACCCAAGAAAAACAAACAGAAAGAAAACAAAAAGAAAAGAAAGGAATGTGTGACTATCAAAACCTATTGAGAAAAAAATTCCCAGCTCTTAAATCTAAGAGCTAAGGTCATCTCGTCTAAGGTCGAGGTATCTGGAAATTTTACTCATGTGAAACATCTAACTCCCACTGATGCCAGATTAAGGAGGTCTTCTTTACATTATTGCAGATGAATAAAGCACTGTTTCATTGTTTCTCAAAGCATTTGTAAGAGTGTGGTGACAGAGGAAATGTCTGCATTTGAAAGGAAGTCTTAAGGGGTTGTGAAATCTCAGGAAGGTTCTTAAATGACCTAACCAGATGTTTTGAAGTCTGATACACCCTTAACCCAAACTGAAATTCATAACAAAGTCAAAAGCAATAGAGTCAAATTGATTCCAAAATGCCTTTTCTAACAAATTTAACTGTTTACACCAAATGACTTTACTAGGGCCTCATTCCAACTGGGAGAGAGTATACAGTCATGGAAACAATGGGATTCATCATATAGTTTGAAGAGGAAATGAAACGAAAAATTCGGGTAAGTCCTTAGTGCTGGCTAAATTAAGAATCCACATTTCTGAGGCTGTACAGAATCATGGTTAAGAGCCAGAGCCTATAGCCAGAATGCATTTTGATTAGCTGTTGTTAGGACTATGACTAGCTCTACCACTAGACTCCTAGCTCTGCCACTTGCTAGCTGGGTGACTTTGGGAAAGTTACTTGACCCCTCTGAGCCTCAGTTTTCTCAACTGTAAAGTGGGAATAAAAATGGTACCCACTTCACTGGGATGTTGTATGGATTAAATGAGGTAGTAACGTGCCTAGAGCATAGTAAATGATCAGTAAATTTTACCTATTGGAATTATTTTATTTTTTTAATATTAGCAATATTATGTAGACAATGAAATGACAGGGAAACTGGTTTTTTTAAATATTTAAATGTAAGACATGTAAATTTTAAAAAATATTATTTCAAGGAGGAGGAAGAGAAATAAGGTTGTCTACACCTCTCCACCCAAGAAATAAAAATCCTAAGGTAAAATGTGGTTCCTTTAGTTGGTTTGTTTATTTTGTGGATGGGGTTATTTAAATCTGAACGGGTTTGGTTTGGTACACACCATTTGAGACATGCACCAAAAATGTATAGGCAGAGTCACACAAAATAGTACTGAGTTCCATCCACTCCAGGTCTAGCCCGGGGTTAAAAGGACCGTACAAAGTCTAAAGAACACCAGGCTGGGGTCTGGAGATCTGACTTGCCTGGTTAGTGTGGTACTAACAAGACTGCTATCTTGAAGGGTGACCCTGAAGAATCAAGTCAATTCTGCTCTCTGGATTTCAACTTCTTAGTCCACAAAATGAGTGGGTTGAACTAAATGACCAATAAGGTTTCTTTGTTGTTGTTTTTTTTTTTTTTTTTTTTTTGCGGTACGCGGGCCTCTCACTGCTGTGGCCTCTCCCGTTGTGGAGCACAGGTTCCGGACGCGCAGGCTCAGCGGCCATGGCTCACGGGCCTAGCCGCTCCGCGGCATGTGGGATCTTCCCGGACCGGGGCACGAACCCATGTCCCCTGCACCGGCAGGCGGACTCTCAACCACTGCGCCACCAGGGAAGCCCCCAATAGGTTTCTTTAGGCTGTAACTGCTTACATGAAGCTGTGGTCTCTGTTCCAGGGAGAGACTTGGCTCTGGACTTGACCTCTGGCAGCACTATGATTCTGGTCCAAAGCCAGCCACACACTCCATCTACACTGGATGCCTCCTCAATTCCCGCTGTTGGTCTTCAGGGACCCAGGCAAGAGGATGTGAATGGACAGTCCAAACCCATGGCCCCTCTGGGAGAAATCACTCAAGTACGTGCCCTGCTGCTTCCAACTCAAGTCACAATCCCCGGCACACGCAAAGCCCTGCTTATCCCACTGGAGAGGAGGGTGGGAACCACTTTATTTAAAGCAGAGCTGAAGACATAAATATTCGAGAAGCAATAGCTCCTTATTTTGGAGGACTCTGGAATGAAAGTCCAAGGTAGAAAAACAACACAACAACTGCTAGCATTTCCATTCTGAATAGACAATATATGCCAGGAGCTCTGAAATAAAGATAGTGTGATTCGTTTATTATTCCTTCTCTTTAAAACCTGCATTAATTCTGATTTCTATTTAAATAAGAATGATTAAATTTTATCAGCTGAGATGGAAATATTGTGATAAACACTGGCTCGTGGCCAAACTAATCTTCCAAGCCCACAGCTTACGGCCATTGTCTTGTATAGATATTTGAATGGCAATGGGCTTTTATCAGTATTTCTAAAGGCACTCATTTAATTATGTGGTTGTAAGGATTTTCAAAACCCAAAAGAATACCATCAATACATATTCATTTCTTGGATTAATTCAACATTAACATCAGAAAATATTGTTATTTAAAGGATGCTAGTACTTGTTTTTGCTTTTGCAAAAACTGAGGCATCCAGTTCTGGTTGCAATGGTGTCTTTTAAAAAAAACGTTCCATCGAACTGAAACTAGGAAAATGCAATGCACAGTGAGGTAAGGCTGGAATTTAGAATTATAGGGATTAGAAGGAGGACTCCACAAGTCTTTAACAAAGAATACTTCATAGAGGTTGGACTGTAGCAAGGGAAAAAAAAAATCCCTGAACTAGGAAATTTGTACACATGTGCGGATCTTGTCAATCAAATGTAATATATTTGAAAGCCTCAGGAAGAAAAGATTCAAGGGCAGGGGCTGTCTAGGTGTTTCCTGCCCCAAATTTCCATACCCAGAAACTTGAGCGATCTAGATTTCATCACCATAGGGGATACTGCGTTTCTTCAAGAACTGATTAAAAGATACAAAAATACACCTGACATGTTTAGCATTAATGTTTCCTCCAAAGTAGGTCTTTATTTTTCAACATTATGATGAATCTGTTTGGGAAGCAAAGACTCACACTCTACCTTAAGCTTGGGATTTCTTCTTGTATCAGGTTGGCTGAACGGGACAACTCCATTCATTGGAACTGCGACCCACATGGTTTGTGTCTGCAAACTCAACACCTACTACCCTTTTTCTCATGTGTCTTTCAATGTGACCAAACCAGGCAACTCCTCCTGTGCTGATCATTTGAGGGGAGCCAGGTAGAGATGGGGACTAGATAAGGAGGGGAGGAGAGAGAATGGGAATGGAAAACGAGCCACTTGTCAATCTTGTTAAGACTCATCTATTTTTTGGGTTACCAACTGCCCTGGTCTGAGGGGTTTCCTGGGATGAAGAACTTTGAGTGCTAAAACCAGGACAGTCTAGGGAAAGCGGTTGGTCCCCCTATACTATTTATCTTTTGGCTTAAGCTTCCAGGTCAAGCATTCTAAAGGTTCAAACAAGCTGGGAAAGAGAAGACATTTAGATTTGGTTGAAGATTACTGAGAGGACCACCTGTCACAACACAAATACTAACTAAAATTTGTAGAGGACATGTATTTTATAGAATCGGGGAGGTAAAGAGGACTTTAAAAACAATTTCCCTCAGAGCGTGCTCAGTAGAACACTAATTCCATGAGATGGAATTTTAGTGAAAAATGGTTTAGAGATCAAAGAATGCTACTTAAAAAGGTTCCTTTATTGCAGGACTTATCAGAGCCTTGAATAAGCTAACACCATTGTTCATTAACATGTTTGACCACAGAATCCTCTTTCCCAAGGAGCATCTTAGGATAGCAGTATTTGGAAGCTCTTACTTTAGGAAGCACCTCTCTAAGCCAAACTCCTCATTTTAAAGATGGAGAATAGGGCTTCCCTGGTGGCGCAGTGGTTGAGAGTCCGCCTGCCAATGCAGGGGACAGGTGTTCGTGCCCCGGTCCGGGAAGATCCCACATGCCGCGGAGCGGCTGGGCCCATGAGCTATGGCCACTGAGCCTGCGCGTCCGGAGCCTGTGCTCCACAGCGGGAGAGGCCACAACAGTGAGAGGCCCGCGTACCGCAAAAAAAAAAAAAAGTTATTTGAAATCATTGTTTAACTGACTCAGATCAACTAGGACACTTTCCATGACCATTTCCAGGTATTTTTAAATTGTTCTTGGAAAAACATGGTATGCATCTAACCAAAATGTGCCCAGTAATTGTGCAACTGACTATTGCCATAATATGAATAGAATGGCTAGCAGATGCTCACTCAGCATGCAGATTTTATACTACAAGGAAAACGTACCCACCCTGACACTTCAAAAGCTTTTGTACCTGCATGTGTACAATCCTCACATTATTGCATCATATTGTTGATGTTGCCAGGAAAAATCAGCTTATTGAGATGGTATCTATATAACAGCCATATGCCTTGTCAATTTAGGGCAGGGGAGGGATGGGTAAGGAGGAATGATCCAAAAGGAAGAAAAATAACTTGCTTATTGACGAAATTTTTACTTTGCAACAAATAGTTGTGACATAGTTCAAAGGACAGATGATGTCTGTATCTTCATGACACTGAAGCCAACCACAGGTAAACAGAGCATGCTGGGTGGTAGGAGGTTAGAATACTATTCCTGTTTACAGGCCAGTCTCTCCCCACAAAAAGCTGATTTCAGACATTTCACCCAACCTGGCCAGTCACTCCAGAGATCTCAGCCAGAAGGGACTGAACTTCCCAGGATCCAGATGACTGAAGGGAGAAGGGAAGGCAGATTCTACTGCCTGGAGACTCAGCCCCTGGACACGAGAAGCAGATTCTAAGTCCAGACTGAAGGCTGGAGAGCCTTCACCTAACTTTTAGTTCCCATGCAGAGCGGGACCTCAAAGTCCCCACATTCAAGCTGTATCTTTGCTGCCTACTAGCTAATGCATCATTTTTGGTCTCCTCCCTGTGAAGTGGGAAATAGCAGTCACTGTCTCACAGAGTTAGGAAGGTTAACTGAGAAAATTGCATATATTACTTTGCATGTATTACAGGGTAGATGTTGACAAAGCTGAGCTATAGTTTTTTGGTTTAGGTTTTTTTTTTTTTTTCTTTAATTACAGTAAGAAACTTGAGATCTACCTTCTTAAAATTTTTTTTTAGATTTATTTTATTTATTTATTTATTTTTGGCTGCGTTGGGTCTTCACTGCTGCACACGGGCTTTCTCTAGTTGCAGTGAGTGGGGGCTACTCTTCGTTGCGGTGCGTGGGCTTCTCACTGCGGTGGCTTCTCTTGTTGCGGAGCACAGGCTCTAGGCGCAGTAGTTGTGGCCCACGGGCTTAGCTGCTCCACGGCATGTAGGATCTTCCCGGACCAGGGCTCAATCCCGTGTCCCCTGCATTGGCAGGTGGATTCTTAACCACTGCACCACCAGGGAAGCCCCCTTCTTAATGTTTTAATACAGAATTGTTCACTGAGTTATGTTTTAACAGTCAAACTTACATCCCATTTTTCTGGTTTCATATATTCTGATCATACATTTGTTCACACATTACATGGGTTCCTACTAAGCACCAGCCTTGTGAAACACTGGGAAGTCAAGGTGAAGAAGACACTAGCCTTGCCTTCAAGGATCTCTTGTGGGTTCTTAGGGAGGTTGACACTGAAATCAACAATTATGATACAGCAGGATGACTTGCATTGGGAGGAAACGGGGTGGTGGGAGTGGGGGAGCATCTCACCAACCTCTGCAGGGGAGCAGTGGGGAGGAGTCACGGAAGAGTGAGGAAAGATGTCCCAGAGGAGGAAGCTCTCTGACTCCTCCTCTGTCTCCTTGGCTGGCTCTTCTTCCAATGCCTGAAGCTATGCACAGATCCCAACCCGATCCTTTCTCTTCTCAACCTCGCGCTCCGAAATGATAGCATCTCTTGTTCCACATCTACGCTGCTGACCATCAGGTCTGCATTTCCCACCTTGACTTTTCTCCCAAGGCTCAGATTTGATGACCTATGTGCCAGCTGGGTTCTCCAGAAAGGAGTAATGCCTATGAAAGATAAAACTGGATGCACTATTTAGCCACTGCTGTGTAACAAATTACCCCATAGTTACTGTGGGTCAAGAATATGGTGCAAGTTAACTAGGTACTTCTGACTCAAGGTCTCTCACAAGGCTGCCATCAGTGTCAGCTGAAACTCTGGTCTTATCTAAAGGCTCAAATGGAGAAGGATTTGCTTCCAAGATCACTTACATGGTTATTGACAGAATTCAGTTCCTTGAAGGCTATTGATCTGAGGCCCTCAGGTGACTATTGGCTGGAGTCTACCCTAAATTTCTTGCCTTTCCATAGGGCAGCTCACAATATGGCAGCCTGCTTCATCAGAGTGAGCAAATGGGGGAGAGAGCAAGAGAGACCTAGGGAGACCAAAGTCACAGAAATGACTTCCCATCGTTTATTGGCTAATTTCAGTTTATTAAAAGTGAGTCATTAGGTCCAGCCAGTAGCCAAGGAGAGGAGATTACACAAGGGTGTGAATGCTGGGAGACTGGGAATCACTGGGAACCATCTTAGAAGGGAGACTGGTACAAAGGAGGAAGCAAGATTGGACCACAATGCAGAGCTGATACCAGTGAAAGGAAAAGTGGGGAGGAAGCAGGATTAGGAAGAAAGAGCCTCAGAACATAATGTTCATCCGATAAACTCTTAACCAATTCAACAGGAAGCTCCAGAACAATGGTTGCCATTGGTGGAGCTCTGCATTCGGCAAAAATGGCCAAGACCTAGGGACTGCCTAGGAAGAACACGGTCTTGGCTGAAAGCTGAGGTGGATTCTGAAGGCCAACAAACAGAGGCTGTGAGGTAACTGCCTTCTTTGTAGCTGAATGGCAAGTTCTTTCTGGAAGGGAGATGTGAGTGGCACACCTTCGAGGCCCCCATCTCCACAGCATGTAGATCAATGTTTTGTACAATCTAGGCACTCATCAAATGTTTCCACCAAATTATCAAGTGCATAAATTATTAATGATGCTTATTTAAAATATCATTATTTATTATTTATGCAAGAGGAATATTCATAATCACATGAGACAGTAGCCAATTGATGAACCAGTTATGCGGTCAACTAACAGGGCTGTCTAATCCTTTGCTGTATCTTCAAAAGTTGATTTCTTTCCTGCTTCCTCCAAATGACCTTGGCTTTGTGCATACAGCCTTAGAAAAGAGGCCTATGTGGACCAAGGTAGTTCTAGATCAATGGGTTTTTCTGACTCTTGGTTTTACAAGATTCCCACTGAGAACAGAAATGCCCCAAATTGCTGATGGTTGGATTGTGATCATGTATCCCACCTGTAGGAAGGACTTCACACACCATTAAATCCCAGGAGAACATATATTATTAAATCTGTCCTCCTCCATCAGGTCTTCTCCACTAAAGGTTTGCTAAATAAAGGTACCATTTAGCCAAACCAATCTTCACATGCCATATCCTGGGGCACCCTCTCTAGTGAAGTGTAACTATGTTGTAATATTTCGGGAATATCTGTTTAATGTTAGTTGCTCTTCTAGACTATAAGCTCCACGAGGGTAAGCACAATGCTTTGGATCTCCAACATTTAGTACTGGTCTGGCAAAAATGCAGGGACTCAATGAATGAATGAATAGTGAGATGCATGTCTCTTTGATCTGTTTTGGGAATCTAGATTTTCATGCATCAAATTTGGTCTGGGAAGGAGGTGCCCTTGTATTCCCATGCTCCTTGTGAGGCCAGACAGAAGAAAGCTCATCTAACTCTAGGACTCTGGAACAATGTGCCCAGTTTGGTCAAGTTAATGGTCAGGTTACATTTTGTTGCAATTTTGCATGTTGAAAAGCTTTCTAAAATATATTAGCCTATGGGCTTCCCTGGTGGCGCAGTGGTTGAGGATCTGCCTGCCAATGCAGGGGACACGGGTTCGAGCTCTGGTCTGGGAAGATCCCACATGCCGCGGAGCAACTAGGCCCGTGGGCCACAACTACTGAGCCTGCACGTCTGGAGCCTGTGCTCCGCAACAAGAGAGGCCGCGACAGTGAGAGGCCCGCGCACCACGATGAAGAGTGGTCCCCGCTCGCCACAACTAGAGAAAGCCCTCGCACAGAAACGAAGACCCAACACAGCCAAAAATAAATAAATAAATTAATTAATTAAAAAAATTTTTTTAAAATAGAATATATTAACCTAGCTATCCTGTCAACCGATATTCATTAAGCACCTACTGCATACCAATCTAAGCAATTTATGGCTGTTGACTGACCATCTCTTTTTTACCTACTTATCCATTTATTCTTCTTCTCACTTTTATGTACTTTATCCATCCATATATCCATTCATTTATTTATGCACACTTTACCTTATTCCAATATGTACTGGAGGTGGTTTATAGAGATTCATATAATATACCACTATAATATAAATTATGAGTAGGTGAAAAGGAAGAAACATAAACTCATTATATATGGACTGAATCACTAATCATTCAAACTCTTACTGGCAAAAAAAGTGACGGACTGGACTCTACTGATCACAGCAGGTGCTCAGGTGTAAGATACTGGGGCAGATCTACCATAAAAAATTCTTTGTGGAGCGCTTTCTTCATTTAACCGTTGGAATAAATCTTTCTCATGCTTGTGTGTGTTTTAAAGGGCTTTGAAGATTTCAGGTAGCTCATTCATTCATTCTTTTTTGTTGTTTTTGTTGTTCTTGTGTTTATTGAGTACTTACTAAGTGCTGGGCACCATGCTAAGTATCATGGTCTAAGAAAAAGGGTGCTGAGTGCATGTGTTTTTACTGTTAGGCTCCAGGTGTGAGAGTTATAAGTCCTGAGTTCTCTCATGGCTCTGGGGTTGCTTTACTATGTGGCTTGGCTGAGTCTATCCCAGTCTCTGGACCTTGATGCCTTCATGTGAAAATGATGGACTAAGTGAATATTCTTAACTAGATCTAAAATTAAGTAATATAGGACAGGCTGGATTGAAGCAAATCAATTCAGCAATTCTTTTGGTCCCATCCCATTCCTCAGCATAGCTTGAGAAAACTGACTCCTGATCAACGACTCCTGGAAGCTGTATTTTTAGCATTTTATCCTCAGCTGGCATGCACATCACATGGAAGTGTTCCACAACCCCAAAGTGATGTTACCTAATGAACCCTTTCAAAATATTGTGACCTAAAGAATAGGTGCTTTTATCATGGAAGTGAACTCTCTCAGAATACACAAGGATTTAAATGTCAACATTCTACATTAAAAAAAAAATAACCAGTGCTAACTGAACTTTGCAGACTGGCACTCTTCTAAACATGTGATAATGCATCATCTCATTTAATTCTGGCAAAGACCTATGAGACAAGTTTTCATTATTGCCCCCATTTTACTGATAAGGAAACTACGGAGCAAGAAGGTTAAGCACTGGGCTTCCCTGGTGGCGCAGTGGTTGAGAGTCCGCCTGCCGATGCAGGGGACATGGGTTCGTGCCCCGGTCCGGGAAGATCCCACATGCCGCGGAGCGGCTGGGCCCGTGAGCCATGGCCGCTGCGCCTGCGCATCCGGAGCCTGTGCTCCGCAACGGGAGAGGCCACAGCAGTGAGAGGCCCGCGTACCGCAAAAAGAAAAAAAAAAAAAGAAGAAGGTTAAGCATGATAACTTACGTCGCAGACCGGAGATGTGAGCCCAGGGAGTTGGACTCCTGATCCAGGCTCTTCGCTCTCACTTGACCACACCTCCTTCCAAAGACTCATACCTGTAGCCCTTAGGTGCTCTGTTAGCTTGTGGCTTAATTTTTTTAAAATGCCTTATTACCTATAATCTGTTTCTGATGCTTCTAGCTAAGAAAATAATCTCAGTGTAAACAAATATGAGAGAACGGATTTCCAACTCCAATAACACAATTTTGATTCTCAACAATAAAGTGCATAAAGATACTTTTACTCTAAACCCCGAGCTGGCAAACTTTTTCTGTGAAAGGCAAATGGCAAATCTTTTAGACCCTACAGGCCATAAGCTCCTCAAATCTGCTATTAGAGTGAGAAAGCGGCCAATATTTAAACACGTGATCATGGCCATGTTCCAATAAAACTTTATTTATGGATACTAAGTTTTAAATTTAACGTAATTTTTATGTGTCATGAAGTACTCTTTTTCTGATTTTTTTACAACCGTTGAAAAATGTGAAAACCATTCTTACCTTGGAGGATGAACAAAAAACAGGCAGGGAGCTGGATCCAGCCCATTGGCTACTGTTTGCCAATCCCTGCTCCAAACTGCTCACTGACATGTGATTCAACCTTTGGGAACAAATAAGGCTTTTCTTAAAAGAAAAATAAAACCACTATACACTCGGTTTTCTAATTTCCTTGCAATATGAATCTTTGTTTTCTTGGTCAAAGTTTATCCTATTTTCCTAGAGATTTAAAATTCTACATCAATAAATATTTAACCATCAAGAAAGTTAAATTCCCCTTCTACTTTGGCTGTCGATAGGTGGAGGTCAGGACCGTTGTCTATACTTGTTACGAAATTCAAGCCCAAGACAAAGTAAAATATATTCCCAAATATCTACAAATGCACACATGAAATATAGGTGTATTTTAAAGAATAACCTAACAGAAAGTACTTTAAATTTCACAGCCGCTGCTAATGCAGGCAGCTAATCCTATTTACATTCATATTAGCCTTGGTATCTTTTTCCCTAAGATTTACCTATTTGTATGCTTGCATGAGTTAAACTGCCTTTTGCATGATATCAGTACTTTTGTAATTTAAATCTATAAAAGGCAATTTCTTTTAAATATACTTCCTAACAGTGGGTGAAAGAGGCACCAAAGTTATTTGAGGGCTGTACACCTCGGTGAACATGTGTGTCGAACTCCAGGCAATATGCAGAATGTGGGAATTAATCTTATACTGTAGGAACGGAATAGAAAATGAAATCAAAGCTGAGAAAGAAACAGCATTTGAAAAGGACCACTTTGCCGTTATCGAAGGAAATGGTGTGTTTTAGAATTGGTATTTAGACAGGTGAAACGTTCTCCCTTTCTGTAAGAGTGGTGAAGATTGTTTGCTTTCTTCATTGTGATATTTTTACATCCCAAATAACTTTAGCCACCTGGTAAGCAAGTTTTACGATTTAATGTTGGTGTTGGCTGATAAACAGAACATGGTTGACAATTTGGTGGCCAGGGTCAATTTTAAGGTGTCCATTGTGACTCCCCATGGAACATGGGAAGCAGTATAAGCGGGTACGTATTGAGGGGCTAGGGGTGAGACTCCAAAGATACAGAACAAACTGTATCCAGCTGGAGCTACATTTTTTTCTTCATATAATTCCTATGAAATGTTCACCCTCACCATCTCCAGTTGACATAAATGAGATGCAAGTAGGTTAATGTATAATCTTGCCCCAAAGAAATAGTTTCTTCCAATATGTAGGGCACACACATCAACATGCTTCTTTTCTAAGCAGGGCTGGGATTTTTTTAGCAAAATTCACTGGGGATGGGAGGGCGGGAGGTGAAATCCG
The DNA here is from genome assembly GCF_949752795.1 of Hyperoodon ampullatus. Classification (NCBI taxonomy): domain Eukaryota; kingdom Metazoa; phylum Chordata; class Mammalia; order Artiodactyla; family Ziphiidae; genus Hyperoodon; species Hyperoodon ampullatus. The sequence continues at coordinate 30,586,510 of NC_136931.1, read as the reverse complement.
AGGGGAGGGACTTCCAGATGCATGCCCTCACTTCTGGTTACATTGAGCATGTCCTCCCAGGAGAACTGGCCCTCGGGTTCACCTCCTCTGACGCTGGTCAGGGCACGTCTCCCAGAGCTCACCAGGTCATGGGCTTGAAGGAACCCATACCAAATATCAGTCTCATGTAGAAAGTCTTCCCACAATGAAGCCAGGAAAAGACAGAGTTCCAAACTGTGCATCCAAGGCAGTGGGGTTGGTCAGACTTGGGGCCTGAGACCTGCACAGAATTAGCCCCAAGCTTCAGATGCACCTCAGGAAGGGAATGCGCCTCCATTTAATCCTGAACTTCGTGCCACTCGCCCTTCTCCAACTGTAATGTCTACAGAACACCATGTACCTGGATGGAAATGGGGCATTTTGTTCACTACCCAGATAATTACACAAAGCTTCAGCCACTGGTTCACGACTCCTGAAGAACCCTCATGCACACAAGTACACACACACACACACACACACACACTCAACCAAAATCCACCACCCTGAAAGGAGCCATTATAAATGTTTCATGTGAAACTTTCAAAACCCATCAGACTCACCAGAGTTTTCAAATTAACTCCCTTATTGCCCAAGGGATCGCTCTGTAAGAGATTTCTCCAGCCTCAAATCTCCTGAAGAAAATTCTGAATTTGAAACAGAATGCAAATAATGCGTTTTGACTCCCTAATCAACAAATGGGATCAACTTGAATTGATTAAGAACCTTTGAAATTAGCTGTCTTTAATTCTCTCCATGGCCCGCTGCTGGTACTCTGAAGATAGGAGGGGAGTGTGTGTGTGTGTGTGTGTGTGTGTGTGTGTGTGTGTGTTTGGGCTAAGTTTGGTCTCATTTTTTTTCAGAGCTCATATAATGGTCTTTTCTTAAAAAAACACTTTTTTAAAATGTTAATGGTGACACAACTCTAAGAAAGAAAGCATTCACCTGGTGCAATTATATGGCTTTTCATGAAGTACATTTCCAACTGTGGGCTGCATGAAACCTGCACAACTTTAGTGAAACAAACAAAAATCATAAAATCTGAAATGAATGTATAAATAATATGCAACTGTCTAGACAGTATAGGTCACTTGCAAAGAGAGCAGGTAGGGAAAAAATTGTCCATCAGTCAGACAAGCATAACTGATTCTGATGCTAAATAATGGTGGAGATATTCAGCATTCTCTATATGCGAAAGGCTTCGCTGCGCACTCTGCTCTTCCCAAGCCAGTGAGTGGTCTTCTGCTTATCTAGTGCTTTATGCAGTCTTTGGAAAATGCACTTGCTATTTAAACATTAAAATTAATGCCCAAAGAATAGCAGTTGAGCAAGGCAGGGGGGAGGGGTTGCCACTGACCTGTGTGATTGGCCTTTGGTAAAGCAAAAATAGCCCTTCTAGATCAACAATATGAGATTTCCATACCCACAGAATCTTAAACAGATGTAGTTATGGAAACTTTAGGCTAGCAAAAGACCCAAACACACACACTCAAGTTTCATGGAAGTTTTTTACTCTCCAGTAATAACATGTAAGAATAGATTCAGGTCCTTAAATAGTGTACTTTTAAAAAATTTATAATAATCTGTGTACATAGCAAAAAAAAAAAAAAAAAAGCTTGAAACTCAACCAAACGCGTTAAATAATGATTGCGGGTTTTTAGCACCCTGGAATGGGATCATCGCAGCAGTCACAGAGCAGGGCGATGGCTGCTACCATCACTGCCCTCCCAAACTATGAACACAGGTGAGGCTCTTCAGCTTGTGCCTAGGGGTGGGCGTTACCAACCAGCTGGCTCTGCAGCCCGACGGGCCCACACACCCTTTGCGAGAGGAACCCAAAGTGAGGCTACCATGAATTAGGCCTAATGCCTGCAGGAGGAAAGAGCCCTGCTCACCTTGCCAGGGAGGAAGTGGGTGGGCAGACAGGTGTCGGCCCTGCTCTGAGCTGAGCAGCCATACTGGCCAAATGGGTCAAACCCTTAGGGAAGACGATGATAATAAAATAATAAGAAGAGTAACAGCCGCCATGTATGGAGCGCTTACTAAATGTCAGACACTGAGCAATCGTAAAGTCCTGAGTCTGGAGGACTGTCTCATTCAACCCTCACCCCAATCCTAGGGAGCTGCTCTGATTTATTAGCCTCATTTTACGTCGGAGAAACTTGAGGCTCAGAAAGAGCAAATAACTTGCCTGAAGCCAAACAGGAATAAGTGGCTGAGTGCAAGTTTGATTCCAGGTTCCTTTAAAGCGAAGCTCACCTCTTCCCCCGCGTGACCTTTTGCCTCTCCGGCTGTCCCCCCTCGGGGCCGACTTTGCCAGGAGATGCTGCGGGCACCGCGCCCCTGGGGCCCATAGCACAAGAACGTCTGCTTCGTGCAAGAAGCAAGATGCATACTTTCACTCTGTTGGCATAAAGGCAAATGAAATCCAGACCTGTTTCTACTTCTCTTCTACGCAAGCAGTCGTAAAATCTCATTTTCTTTTCTTTTTTTTAATTAAAAAGGGGCCACGAACGGCAATGTTGGCGCTTGCGCAGAAGAAACTGCCCCGGCCTTCCGCTTCGCATACCTGGCCAAGCTGAAGAGAAGGGCGGTGGCCGCTCCGAAGGGATTCTGGTCCCGAAGCCGCGGAAGGGAGGGCGACGCTGCGTCTGCAAAGCCCGGCAAGTGGGTGCGGTTGGGCTCCGGAGCCCTCGCTCCGCTCCGGGACTCCTCCGAGGCCTTCGGGGACGCGGCGGCCTGCTGCGCCCTGGCCTGGAGTGATCTCTCGAAGCTTCCGGGACCCTCCTGCCGCTGGCGGCCGCCTCGCTCAACGCGACCCGGAAGCGTCCTTGCAGCAGCCGCTCTGGCTGCCGGGTCGCGGCCACCGGCGCCCCGTGAGCCTGGGCCTCTGCTCGCTGGTGTATGAGACGCCCTTCGACGCCCAGGTCAGCCCCCACCAGGCCCGCTGCCGCTACCTGCAGCTCCGCTGGGCCAACTTCCCGGACCGGATCCCAGATGTGGGCTTCGTGGGCCGCTGGTGGCTGCCGGGGTCCCGGATGCACGACTGCGACCTCAAGGCCCACAAGTTCCTGCACCTGCCGGCACGTCTGCGCGCCGTCGGGCCCCACCAGCTGTACCCGGCGGCCAACGAGAGGCTCTTCGATGAGAAGCCCAAGCCTGTGGTGCTCACCGCCGATCACGTGGACCAGGCGCTGTGGGAGGAGCAGGTCTTGCAGCAGAAGGACCAGGTCGCCCTGAACCAGGCCGACCCGCTGGTGCCATCGGAGGTCGCGAGATGAAACCCAGTCCGGCCTGGGTCCGGACCAGGCTCCGAACCCCGGCAGGCGGCTGGCCTGGGATTGTGCAGTTGGTGTGTGCAAGCCTCAGATGCAGAGTGATGGAAATAAATTATGCGCAGTGTTCTCTCCCTGGGATTTCACAAAATTGGGGGCCTTTGTCTCACCTGTTCCTTGTGAGCTGAAGCTAATTCATAGAGCCTCCTTGGTCTGGGGGTTGGGGAGAGCAGAGCGACATGTCATGTCATGTTTATCACTGCCAGAGTTAGTAAGGAGCCTCCGACAGAAATAAGCCTTTTTCACTGGGCTTAATGGTTCCCCTGACTGAGGTATCACAGTTGTTGGGTGACTCCCAAACTCTCCTAAGAAACTTCAACTTTTCATTTTAGATTTTGAACTGAAATGTTTAGTCCCTATGTCCATGAATAACATGTTTTGTTTTATTTTTAAATAATTTTAAATAATTGTAGTCTCAGAGGAAACTGGAAAAATAATAGAGACATCCTGGGTACCCTTCACCCAGCTTCCCCCAGATGGTAATATCTTGTATGAGCAGTACCAGCCAGGAGATTGACATTGGGATGACTCTTTGGATGTTTCAGGGAAACTTTTCTTTGCAAAAACAACCTGCTTTTACCATCTGTGTATTGATAGTGATGTTAAAGTGACTTGGAAGGATAATGCATTTTCTGATCTGGAAATCAATATGGAATCATAGCTTCTGGTTACGTTATACTTCAGTGACCCTGAAAACACAGAATCCTATGGAAAGGAATATGCTGGTGTACATAGCTGGGTGATAATCATAGTTTTAAAATGTTAGATGAATGAGACTACCTCTGTCACCGACATGACCTGTGGCTGGTTAATAAACCAAGAGATGAAACAACAACAACAAAAGGGGACCATGAAGACAAAAGTGCTTAGAGCCCATGAGAGTCACAAAGCCGCCCAACACCCACTAGATCCTAGAGCTTTTTTGCAGCCCATCTTCACACTTTACCTAGAGGGGAACTGAGGTAGGGAGAAGTCCTAGGTCATCCAGCCAGTGAATATTAAACCTGGACCCTGGATCATCCCATATCAGTTCTGAGCCATTTCTATATCAGAAATGAGTCAGAAACCAAGATGCTTCTTTTTGGTCCTTCTCCTGTTTTTCCACTGGGAGTAGGTAAGTGTGTCCGTCTAAGATGGCATTTGATCAGCTTTTGTGTTTTGCTATTCAACATCTCACAGTTAATGTCTTTTGTGCCTTTTTAAATAATGTACAAGTGAGAAATGCAATGACTCTGGGTGGTTCTTTCCTTGAGGAAAGGTTCTTTTCTTTTATATTAAATACAACCCTGTACGTGAAAGGGGCCTGAGAAGGTTAAAAAGTGCTTATAGAGCTGAAAGAGATTACGATGGAGAAAGCGTTGATCAGGCTGGATGTTTAGAACTGAAAAGTGAAAACAATCTCCTTTAAAAACTGCCAACGGGGGCTTCCCTGGTGGCTCAGTGGTTAAGAATCCGCCTGCTAATGCAGGGGGCGCGGGTTTGATCCCTGGTCTGGGAAGATCCCACATGCCACGGAGCAACTAAGTCTGTGCGCCACAACTACTGAGCCCGCATGCCTAGAGCCCGTGCTCCTCAACAAGAGAAGCCACCGCAATGAGAAGCCTGCGCACCGCAAAGAAGAGTAGCCCCCGCTCGCCTCAACTAGAGAAAGCCGCACACAGCAACGAAGACCCAACACAGCCAAAAATAAAAACAAATAAATACATTTAAAAAAACCCAACAACGACAAAAAAACTGCCAGCGGACATTCTGGAACATCGATCTCAGTCACCTACCTTTTGGTTTTGAATTTGTCAGACGCCCTTGCTCAGCCCTTCTCACTGGGAGCAGTGGCGGCTGGCCCTGGTCACCTGAGGCCCCCCTCTGCCATCTCTCTCTTCCAGCAGGTCTCTACCAGGTCGGTCCTGAGACCAGGGCCATTTCATCCTCCCATCCCTTCCTTCTGGGCTGCCAGTGTTATTTATTTTTAATGCCTTTGATTCATTTCCCTCTTGTTTTGACCAGGCAAACAGCACACATCTGCTGCCACCAGGAGGTGTCAATAGTTCATACTGCTCAATTTGTATGCCCCAAATCCACTGTAGGGATGATTTTTGCCATGCCTGTATCTCAAGTTTCAATTTCAAAGTATTATGCTGCGTTCTTCGCATTAAAAATTCATAGGTTGAATTAAAGATTTATTTTTAAGGGGGGTACCTTATTATAAGGCAAATCACGTTCTTTTCATTTTAGACATATTGGCTATTACGATTTCATCTTTTTTGCTAAAAGCTCAATTACATCAATATCGCTCGAGACCCTCCAAACACTGAGCTGAAAGCCAGGCTTCTCAGCAGCCAAGTGCCTATTGCCCTGGAAGGATTAACTTTTCCAAGAATGAATCCCATCCGCCTGATGCAGAGTTATCTCCCTAATAAAAAGCTGATCGAGTTACACCTCTGCTTAAAATCTCTGCCAGCTTCCTGTTGCTTACAGAATGACGTTTAAACTCCTTCTTCTGTCTTACAAAGCCTTCCACAGATGGGGCCCAGCCTGCCTTTCACTGTTCCTGCGGCACATCCTGCTCTTCTTCACACGGAAGGAGACCAGGACATGCCAAAATGTCCTGGTCTCCCTCACCCTTCAACCCTCAACCAAGACCTCGGTTCAATGTGCCTCTATAATTCAGTTTACCTGGCCATATTGTAAAATATCTATTACGTCCATCCCTCCCCCCAGACTGATTTCTCAAAGATAGAAATTGAGCATTATTCCTATCTGTAACCCCAGGTTCAGCACAGGGCCAAGCACACTCCATAAACATTAGTAGGTGAATGAATAAATGAATGAGTTGAATGAATGAATCCAACGGCCCAAGAACTCACACGCAACAGAACATGACAACAAAATCAACAACATCAACATTTCCAGTCTTACATTTAGTAAGTATAGAAAAAACTAGTATATACAGGGAATAAATTCCCTACCTTTGCGAAGTCTTCTAAGACAGGCTGTGACTACAGTAAGCGCTCAGGAAATAATCCAAATGGTCCAAGGCTTTGGTGGAGATCAGAGCTTCTGAGTTGTGTGTGCTGGGTAGAGGGCAGGTGCTTGGGAGAGGGAGAAAAATGTCTCGAAATGGGTGACAGCCACCTGGGCTGGTGTGAGACAATGCAAGAGGCCCTTCTTAGCAGGAAAGGGCCACAGACTTTCAGTTGTTAAGGATGAAGAAAGTAACAAGGACGGGGACCTCTGGTGAAGGGGTAGGCATGATGGAAAGGGGGATTTCTAGAAAAAGTCAACCATGGCTCTCCTGACTTAAAAGCAATGGGAGTGGCTCCTTTGAAGGATGAAGATGCTTTTACTCAGGGACTCAATTCTGAAGAAAGTTTTCAAAGTGCTGTTTTGAACTGTGAGACGAAAGGGCAAGGATAAAGTACGTGGAAAGTGGACAGCTCTTCCCCAGTGCTGCTGGTCCCTTTCTCCCCTTCACTCGCTCCCCAGAGGAGAAGGAGCCACCAGCCTGGGTGGCCTGAGCTTGGCTTGGCTGGTCCTGGCTCTGTCTCAGGGCTGTCTGCCTGGAGGGGCATCTCCTCTTGCTTCTGCATCCACAGGATGAGTTACCTTGGGCCTGGCATCTCCTTTCTGGAGGCAGGTAGGAAGGCCATTTCTACTGGTCTGAACTCATGAGATTTCTCAGATGGGAGACAGTGACCCTATCTGCCGTTGACCAAGGAAGTGTCTGCTTTACAAAGAGGCCGTCCTAATGCCTTGTCTTGGAGGAGGGAGTGAGAAGCAAGATGTGGAAACCCAATTACTGGGCCACAGATTCCAGCCACATGTTCTAATTGAGGCCAGCAATAAAGACGACATTTTGATCTTCATCTATCTGATGCTTGTAGATATTTCCTGATTAATTCTGAAATTTGAGGGGAAAGGATTTCAGTTCGCCACTTCTGAAAACCCAGCGCATTGCTTATGTTGTTTTAGCTCTGAATTAAGTGATGGGCCCCTGGACCGCTCACTGCAGGAACCCAGGGAAAGAGCTCTTTCTTCAGCTGACACTTCTGATTTAAGGCGTCTGCCTCATTTGATCTCATTTGGGGTCTCCATTTACAGTTCCAGGGGAGGCCCCTGAGTTTCACAATAGCTGGAGGTGTCAGCCAGACCGAGGGGTGACAACAACCACTCCACCAGAATGAAACACACAACCTTTGTGAGCTATAAGCTGAACCGAATCCAACTGCTCATCATACTCAACCTGAAATACCTCAGAGACATTGTAGGTTTGGTTCCAGGCCACAGCAATAAATCAAATATCGCAATAAAGTGAGTCACACGAATGTTTTGGTTTCCCAGTGCCTGTAAAAGTTGTGTTTACACTATACTGCAGTCTATTAAGTGCTCAATAGTGTTCTGTACAAAAACAATGTAGATACCTTAATTAAAAAACACTATCAAGGGCTTCCCTGGTGGCGCGGTGGTTGAGAGTCTGCCTGCCGATGCAGGGGACGTGGGTTCGTGCCCCGGTCCGGGAAGATCCCACATGCCATGGAGCGGCTGGGCCTGTGAGCCATGGCTGCTGAGGCTGCGCGTCCGGAGCCTGTGCTCCGCAACGGGAGAGGCCACAACAGTGAGAGGCCCGCGTACTGCAAAAAAAAAAAAAAAAACTAAAAACACTATCAATAAAAAAAAACCGCTCACCATCATCTGAGCCTTTAGAGAGTTGTAATCTGTTTGCAGTAGTAACATCCAACATCACTGATCACTGATCACCATAACAAATATGGTAATAATGAAAAAGTCAAATATTGTGAGAATTAGCAAATGTGACACAGAGACCCAAAGTGAGCAAATGCTATTGGAAAAATGGCACCAATAGACTTGCTTGATAGGGGTTGCCACAAACCATCAATTTGTAAAAAATACAGTATCTGCAAAGGTCAATAAAGCGAAGTGCAATAAAACAAGTTATGTCTGCAGAGAGATACTGAAGGATCATTCAAACAGAACTGAACTAGATACTTTCTTAAAAAAATAAAAGACCTCACCTACTGCATCAAAAGAAAATCAAAGCTTCAAAATGTTTTCTGAATCGAACTGTTTCATTCTGTTCAAGTATCAAATACCTATCAGGTAATATTTTTTTCCCAGCATAGAAAAATATTCAGCAAATTCAACCATGTTCATTGCTTCCCTCTCATCCTTTAAATTTCTTTAAATTAAGTTACCTTCCCTTTTGGTTTACCACCTTTCAATTCTGTTTCAACTTTAATAGTATATATGCATGAATGATCAATAAAAGTAGTCAAAAGATTTTATCTGTGTTGGTATAATATTTCATGTTTTCTCAAAGAAGAAATGTTGAAATTCATGGCTGAAGCACATGTGATGATGGAATTTCCTCTTCTTAAGACACTTTAAAGAATTTTTGAAGGATGATCTTTTAATAGATTGCAAGTAGATAAAACCTGTCCCATTGCTCTCCAGGGAGTTGGCCTCTGGGGCTTCTAGTCCTGACTTGTACACTGCTCAGTAGAGTACTATTTATATAAGAGGGTTGGAGAGTTGTATGCCTGTTTGGTTATTTGTTCATTAGCTGATTCATTCATTCACTCATTCAACAAATATTCAATGAGCCCCTCTGTGATAGGCCCACAGTGGGTCGAGGAAATTAATAGTGAATAAATCATAGCCATCCTTTGAATTCACAGATTAGTAGAGAAAACAGAAACCTCAGTGGATAAATCATCATAGAATAAGGGCTACAGAGAGGTAACAAGGAACTCTGAGAACTCTTTATGTTTCTGATTAATGGTAGTGTTCATTTCTTTTATCCATAGTTGAAACATCTATTTCCAGAGAATTCTAGTTCAAGGAAGTAAGCTTCTCAACTCTATTCAACTGCATTCTGTCATGCAGGAGGTACTTCTTAACCTCCCAAGGACTTCTGAACAGTGTCAGCTACATAACTGTCGGTAGGCTGGGCTATGGTTAGAAATGACATGAATAACAGGCATAGCCAACTGACTCTGCACTTACTTTGGGCCAGGCACTTTTCAAAGCACTTGAATTCATTGCACCCTTAAAACCACCCTGTGAGGTAGATCCTATTGTAATCCCTGTTCAAAAATGATGAATCTGAGACACAGAGAAGGTGAATAACGCCTCCGAGCACATATAAAGGGTTGAGCCTATACTTTTATTTACTCAGTGAAATATAAACTTGAGAGTGTCTCTTGAATTAATTCCCTGCCATTGGTTCCTTCTCTTTCATAAAAATAATGTGCAAAATTTAAAAGCAAACAAAAAAAATCAAAATAATCATGGTTCTCGAGTTTCAGGGTTCTAAGTTAATAGAAATGTTCTGTTTTCTCAAAAATTGAACTTTTTATCTTCTATGAATACTCTCATTTAGGTCTAAAATATACAGCCTATATATTTTTTAAAAAGCAGCAACTTGAAATCTAATAGATAAAAATTTATATTTATAAAAACCATATAAATTATATAAAAGTAATAATCTAATCTTTCTTGCAATGAGACAAACTAAATTTGAAACAAAATCAGTGAAGTTCAGGCCCCTAAATTCATTTAAGAAATATGCACATAAAATAACTGCAAAATCATAGGTTATTCAAGAAAAACCAAAATAACAAGGCCTTCCCTTGCTTGTCAAAGACACAAGAAGAAAGATTTATTGAACGCTAGTGAAATAAAGATTTGAGTATTCATTCTGCCTGAGGGACTGTATCTTAGTTTTCATGCCTAAAATCCTCACAACCGAGACAATCCTTTGATTAAACATTGTCTGCAGGAAGCCCCTGTACTCTATGGGTTACCTAAGAGGAGAGGAAGCTCCTTATAACATATTAGCATCTTGTGATAAATTATAACAGCTTAGTTTGTCAAAGTAGCCAACTACAACCTTGGAAAGCATTCAGCAGAGATATAAAAGAATAGGACTAAGAAAAAGTGAAATTTAATTAATGATGAATCATTATGGCTTTTCATGGATTTTTGAACATACTACTTCTTATTGATTTGTGAGAACTCTTTATATATGTTAGTGAAAATCTGCTGCTTTTTCCCCTTAGCGTTCCTTCTCCCTTATTCTGATAACAGAATCACTCTGTATTATGAAAAATTCATCCCAAGTAGTTTGTGTAGCACTGACCTACCCCTTTCCCCGCCACAAGGGTACCACATGATCCATGCCTGGGCAGAATCATCAGTGGGTAACACACTAGAATCTCAGAACAAAAGAGAAACAGGAGCAAAAGAGAAAGAAACCTTCCTTCAGCCACAGGGGTTATGCAGTGATAGACCTGTGCCCCAAACTGGGTCAAAATCCTTCCAAAACCTTCTGTGCTGGAGCGATCAGAGAAGCAGCACTCTTTCCTGGAGGACTGTTAGGCTGGTAGGATAGGAGGGACTGGGCTACAGGCAACCAACATGGCTTCCTCATGATGGAAGCTTCAGGCCTCTCCATCCCTGGGATCTCCAGTTACAGAAGCTAGCAAATCCCCGTGCACGTTTCAGCAAGTTTGAGTAGGACTCTTCAGTTGAAAGCAACCATAAAAAAGCACATATTGAAGGTATTAACGTTTGGTCTGTCACATAAGCAGTAAGTGTTTTCCCCAATTGTTTGTTTTTTAATCTTGTTTAAGGAGCTTTCTGTCATATGGAAGTTTTTTTGTTTTTAAGGAGTCAATCCTTTCCCTCTTTAGTGTCTGGCTTTGATGATATACTACAAACATCCTCCTTAAACTCCTTCTCTAACCAAAATTAACAAATGTAATAGTTATCTATTGTTTTCCTTGTACTTTTCTGGTTTTGTCTTTACATTTCACCTTTAATCCATCGTGAATTTGTGGTATGGTAAGGTGTGGAATAGGTAGTCATTTTTATTTGCACATAAACGTCAGTTGTCCTAACGTTATTTGGTAAACAATCCAATCTTTTTCTCGTTATTTCAACGCTGCCTTTACTTTGTCCCAATCCATTCTCATGCTTTGGTTTTTGTCTTGGCTCTCCATTATCTTTCATCAAGGTACCCCTCTTCCTGTACTAGTTCTGCACCAACGTTAATTAAGGGATTCTTGGGGGAACTCCCTGGTGGTTCAGTGGTTAGGGCTCTGCGCTTCCATTGCAGGGGACACGGGTTTGATCCCTGGTCGGGGAACTTATATCCTGCATGCCACACAGCATGGCCAAAAAAACAGGATTCTTATACCTGGTAGAAGAAAGTTCACTCTTCTTCTGGCTATTCTTACACATTTAATTCCATATTAGTTTTGAATCATTTTTTAACAAATATCATAAAAACCTTGCTGGGGTTTGCTTGGGACTGTATATGTGTAAGAATCGAGAAAAGCAGTATCTTTATTATTTTGAGTCCATCCATGCAAAGACGAGAGGCACTCTTGAATTATTAAAGTGATTTTCATGTCCATCAGTAGAGTTTAATAACTTTGCTTATATTGGTCTTGGGCATTTCCTATTTTTGTTAATTTTTAAAATGGTATTGTTTTAACCATTATATTTTTTAACTAGTGTTTAATATTATATAGGAAAGCTATTGGCTTTACAATTAGGATGGTAAACCCTCTTGGTTCCAACAATTCTCATTATTTCTTGGGTTTTTCAGGTGGACAAATCCAACAACTGTAAATAACAATATTTGGGGCCACCTCCTTTCTAATACAGAAAACTTATTTTTTTTATTTTCACTAATTATTTTGGTGAGCACTTGCAGAATCTTGTTAAAACATTTCACCCATAACAGGACATGTTGGTCTTGTTTCCAACTGTAATGATAGATTCTAGAGGGTTTCAATACTAAGATATTGACTTACTGGTTTGAGATTTATATATATGATAAAATTGTCATACCTAGGTTAAAGTAGTATTCTATTCCAATTTAACTAAGTCTTTTTTTCTTTTTTGCCTTTAATTTGTTTATCATTGAGGCAAAAATCTACATGTAAATGCACAGATCTTACTTTTTATAGTTTGATAAGTTTTGAAAAATTTGCATACAGCCATTTCTATGAGCCATTTCTAACTCACACTTCTAAAGAAATATAGAACATTTCCATCCTCCCAGAAAGTTCCTTCCTATTTTCCTTTTGATCCCCATCCACACCCTGATTTCAAGGCAACCATTGCTCAAATTTCTGTCACTATAGTTTTTTTCATTGAGATATAATTCATATACTATAAAATTAATCCTTTTAAAATATACAGTTCAATGATATATTCACAAAGTTGTACTATCATTACCACTATCTAATTTTAGAATATTTTCATCACCCCCAAAAGACACTACATACCTATCAGCAGTCACTCCCCACTGCCCCTTCCTGCCAGCCCCTGGCAACTACTAAACTACTTTCTGTCTGTATGGATTTGCCAGTTCTAGTGTTTTCATATAAATGGAGTCATACAACATGTGGCGTTTTGTGTCTGGCTTTCAGTTGCCATAATGTTTTTAAGGTTTGCCTGCATTGTTGCATGTATCAGTACTTTCTTTCTTTTTATTGCTAAGTAATATTTTATTGTATGGATATGCCACATTTTGTTTACCCATTCATCAATTGGTGGATATTTGGGTTGTTCTCACTTTTTTTCTATTATAAATAATTCTCCTGTGAGCACTCGTGTACAAGTTTTTTTTTTGTAAACCTATGTTTTCAATTCTCCTGAGTATGTATCTTGGAATATAGGTTAGTTTTGCCTGTTATAAAACTTGATATAAATGGAATCATAGTTCCCGTGTCTGACTTCTTTTTGCCCAGCATAATATTTTTGAGATTCATTCATGTAGGTTGTTTCTTTTATTGCTGTGTAGTATTTTATTCTATGACTATACCACAGTTTGTTGATCCAGTCTTCCAAGGATGGACTTTTGATCTGTTTTCAATTTGGGGCTATTATGAATAAAGCTGTTATGAACACCCTTATACATATCTTTTTATGAACTTATGTTTCAGTTTCTTTAAGTATGTAGCTAGGCATTGAATTACTAGATCATGTATGTTTAGCTTATAAAAAATTTCAGTGTCTTCCAAGTGGTTATACCATTTTAAATTCCTACCAGAGATAGATTCAAATTCTGATCACTCCACATTCTCATTAACATTTGGTATGGTCAGCATTTTATCTATTTTGTGGGTGTGAAGTAGTATACCATTATGGTTTTAATTAACATTTTTCTGATGACTAATGAATTTTTTGTGTGCTTTTTAATTACTTGTATCTGTTCTATTGTAATTGCCTGTTCAAGTCTTTCGCAAATTTAAGAAATTGTGTTGTCCTTTTAGTAATGAGTTATAAAAGATTCAAGTCCTCTATACTAGATACAAGTTCTTTGCCACATATATTTTTTGTGAATATTTTCTCGCAGTCTGTAGCTTGTCTATTCCTGTACTTAATGATACGATTTGATAAGCAGACATTTTTAATTTTGATGAAATCTGATTTTTGTAAATATTATGGTTCTTTCTACCAGTGTTCTTTCTAGGAAGTCTTTATTTACCTCACGGTCATAAAAATTTTCTCCTATGTTTTCTTCTAGGAACTTTATAGTTTTGGATCTTACAATTAGGTCTATTACCCATCCCAAATGAACTTTTTTATACAGACTGAAGTAAGGGTCAAAGTTCACTTTTTTCCATCTGGGTATTCAATTCCTCCAGCATCACTTGTTGAAGGTTTTTCTTTATTGAATTCTTTCAGTGCCATTGTCAAAAATCAATTTATTTTGTTAATACGGGTTTATTTCTGGAATCTCTATGGTGTCTCATTGACCAGACTATTCTTACACTAATAACATACTCTATTGATTTTCTAAATTAAATATAGTTGATGTACAATATTTTGTAAGATCCAGGTATACTATGTAATGATTTGACATTTGCCTACATTATGAAATGATCATGATCAGTCCCATAGAAAGTTACCACAATATTATTGACCATATTTCTAATAATGTATACTACATCCCCGTGACTTGTTTATTATATAAATGGAATTTTACACCTCTTAATCCTCTTTATCTATTTCATTCACCCCTCCTACCCTCCCTCCCTTATGGCAACCACCCATTTGTTTTCTGTATCTATGAGTCTGTTTTCATTTTGTTTTGTTCCTTGATTTTGTTTTTTAGAATGCCACATGTAAGTGAGATCATGCGGTATTTGTCTCTCTCTGTCTGATTTACTTCACTTAGCATAATACTCTCTAGATCCATCCATATTGTTGCAAATGACAAGATTTCATTTTTTATGAACGATAAACATATATACCAAATCTTCTTTATTCATTCATCTACTGACAGACAATTAAGTTGCTTTTATATCTAGGCTATTGTAAATAATGCTGCAATGAACACTGGAGTGCATATATCTTTTTGAATTAATGTTTTTGTTTTCTTCGGGTAAACACCCAGAAGTGAAATTGCTGGATCATATGGCAGTTCTATTTTTAACTTTTTGAGGCACCTCCATAATGTTTTCCAAAGCGGCTGCACCAATGAACAGTCCAAACAGCAGTGTACAAGTACTCCCTTTGTCCCACATTCTCTCCAACACGTGTTATTTGTTGTCTTTTTGATAATAGTCATTCTGAAAAGTTTGAGGTGGTATCTCGTGGTTTTGATTTGCCTTTCCCTGATGATTAGTGATGCTGAGCACCATTTCATGTACCTGTTGGCCATCTGTATGCCTTCTTTGGAAAAAATGTCTATTCAGGTGCTCTTTCCTATTTTTTAATCCAGTTCATTTTTTTTTATGTTGAGTTGTATGAATGTTTTGTATATTTTGGATATTAACCCCTTATTAGATATATTGTTCGCAAATATCTATTCTCATTTGGTAGGCTGCCTTTTTGTTTGGTTGATAGTTTCTTTCACTGTGCAATGCTTTTTAGTTTGATATAGCCCCATTTGCTTATTTTTGCTTTTGCTTCCCTTGCCTGAGAAGACATAGGCAAAAAATACATATGTATTGCTAAGACTGATTCTGAGTGTACTGTCTATGTTTTCTTCTAGAAGTTTTATGGTTTCAGGTCTTATATTAAAGTCTTTAAGCATTTTGAGGTTTGTTTGTTTTTGTTTTTTGTTTTTTTGGTATATGGCGTGATAAGGTAGACCAGTTTGATTTTTTTTGCATGTAGCTGGCCAGGTTTCCCAATTGAAGAGGCTGTCTTTTCCCCATTGTATATTCTTGCCTCCTTTGTTGTAAATTAATCAGCCATATAAGTGTGGGTTCATTTCTGGGTTCTCTAATCTGTTTCATTGATCTATATATCTGATTTTGTGCCAGTACCATACTGTTTTGATTACCATACCTTTGTAGCATAAGGAATAAGAAGTGTGATGCCACGAGCTTTGTTCTTTGTTCTTCTTTCTCAAGGTCATTTTGGCTATTCAGGGTCTTTTCTGTTTCCATACAAATTTTAGAATTATTTGTTCTAGTTCTGTGAAAAATGCCATTGGTATTTTGATAGGGATTGCATTGAATCTGTACATTGCCTTGGGTAGTATGGTCATTTTAACAACATTAATTCTTTCAGTCCATAAGCACATAATATCTTTCCAATTGCTTATATTGTCTTCAATTTCTTTCATCAATGTAATAACTTCCAAGTTATCTCCTTGGTTAGATTTATTCCTAAGTATTTTATTCTCTTTGATGCAACTGTGAATGAGATTGTTTTCTTAATTTCTCTTTCTGATAGTTTGTTCTTAGTATATGGAAATGCAACAGATTTCTGTATATTAATTTTGTATCCTGAACATTTACTGAGTTTATTTATTAGTTCTAATAGTTTTTTGGTGGTGTCTTTAGGATTTTCTATATCGGTGACCTTTGAACAATATGAGTTTGAGCTGCACAAATCCACTTATATGTAGATTTTTTCAATAAATGTACAAAAATATACGTGCAAGAGTTGTATTGAAGTGGATAGCCTATTCTTACACAGGCATAGGTGAGTGACATTTCATATAGAATTAATAATGTGCTAGTTTTCTTACTGTTTTATATCTTTGTTTTCAAAAGATTACCTTACTGTACAGTGTGCTTCTCTCTCTCTCATAATTGGAGAAACTGCATATCAGCCTCTTATCACAGGTAAGTGGTTTTCTAAATAATGTAACAATGTTTCCAATACTGTATTATGAATATGACTGTAATATTGTATGCCATAAAGAAATTTTATAACAATTCATTCATTAGCCTATAGGCTAGGCTACCGTGAAGTAATTGTAACAGTTACACTAGGCTAACATAAAGCAATCATATTGCTGCTTCTTTGTTATCAATGCATGAACTGTTATACTTGTAAAGAAATATGAATTTATTTTTCACATTATCTTTTCATTTTTTCTGTCTGCTGTAGGTAATATGTATAATATCTATTGTGCTTTGTATCATATAAGCCAATATTGATGTAGGTGCTGACAGATAGACAATTCATCTTGTAAATGGATGACATAAACTTAACAGTATTGAAAAATATAGTACAATACTGTAAATGTATTTTCTCTTCGTTAATTTTCTTAATAACATTTTCTTTTCTCTAGCTTACTTAATTGTAAGAATACAGTATATAGTACATATAACATACAAAATATGTGTGAATTGACTGTTTGTGTTATTGGTAAGGCTTCCAGTCATCAGTAGGCTATTGATAGTTAAGTTTTTGGAGAGTCAAAAGTCATACACAGATTTTCAACCATGCAGGGGATCGGCTCCCCTAGCCCTTGTGTTGTTCAAGGGTCAACTATGTATAGTATCATGTCATCTGCCAATGGTGGTAATTTTACATCCTTCTATCCAATTTGAATTCCTTTTATTTCTTGTCTGATTGCTGTGGCAATCCACATTTGCTCTGATACCTCACTTTTGCAGCATATGAAGTTCTGACTTTTCACCAAGGCAGAAACTATCTGTACTATTTTTCTTTTTGACCCTACTCTTCCCTAACCCCAGGATTCATGTGTTCCTAAGTCTATCCAGGCCTCAGCACAACAAACTTCTTAGGTCTACTTGGAATTTTAGTCAAACACCTATTTTATCCTGTATTTCTTGAGGTTATCTACAGAGAAAAAAAAAAGGAAAGTGATATTTAGTAGGTAGAGTGACAGCAAAATTATTAAAACAGATGATTTGATTTTTAATTTCAAGTTTAACATACACACATATAATCATTCGTCAAAAAACTGAAACAGGTGATGTAATAATGACAGGGTATAGAAGAAGGTACAATGATGATTTTTTTACTGTAAGTATGGTAAAGTTAATGCTACAGAGTCTGGTGAAAGCCCTCCTACAGTTTTACCACCCCAGTGTAAAGTCTTCTGAAATAAGCTTTCTTAACTTTATTTTGTCTCATTTAATTTTTTCTTCCCTTCTCATAAATATTAAATTTTTGGTCAGTTTGCCCAAGATGGCCTCTTAGCTTTGTGATAAATATTGTCAACTCATGTGACACTTAATTGCATTGTTACAAATTTTGTAATCTCTACGTACTCTCTGATCCTACCTGTAATGGGGTTCTTCATAGACGTAAGTTTTAAATTTTCAAAGTTGGAAACCCATCACTGAGAGTCACAAATGTTGCTGAATTCTAGGGTAGGATTTGGAATTGGTGCTGGAAAAGAACTTTCCTTTTTTTCAGGGAGGTCCAATTTAAAGGTGTTTTAGTCAACAGCGTATATAGGACATATACCTACCCATTGTTCTTGTCTAAAGTCCTGAATCCACAGAGTAACCAAAATTCAGACACTTCACCTCAAGGGGCTGAGTGCTCTTCTTGGTAACATCTGTGGTGTGTTTGAACAGAACTGTGCTGCTTAGGGGTTATAAACCTCTTTTCTCATGATGCGCCAGAGATGTGTCTGTGTTCTAAACTAAACATTTCTCACAAGAGATTCCAAATTATGGGGATGACCCAACCTCCCATTCATCTATCAGGCCAAGAGACTGTGACAAGAAACTGCATGGGTTTGATACAGAACAACCCATATTAGACTCTTGGGGTCCCATACATGATGTCATTTAAGACTAAATGGCTTTGAGTCTGGGAATAGTCTTGTGGACTTCTGGGTTTGTCTTGTCCAGGCCATGAGGATTTAATGACATGCTAATGGAGGAGCACAGGTCTTTCCCAGCAAGGTAAGAGGTCTTCCTGTTAGTAATGAGGCTGGGCAGGGAAGGAGGCTGGTCTTAAACTAGAGGAAAGAGGTCTTCCTCTCTCTGAGGCCAAGAAAAGTTGGGTCTGGGATCTAAGGAAAGAGCATTCTTGGAGGTGACAGGGATGGGAAGAACCAGCTTAGCCAAGTGGAGATAGACCAATAGTCAAGATGAAGCCCTAAGTGAGGTAAGTCAGGGCTGTGGGTTCAAGATGAGACATCTGTAAGGTGAACAACTTGTCCAGGTTTGCCCAGGACTGGCACAGTTTTCAAACTAAAATTTCCCGAGAACTCCTTTAGTTCTGGGCAAATTAGGATGCTTGGTCGACCTAGGTATTCGTCGAGTGTTCCCCTTCATGTTGTACTACTGACGCCCCCAAGACTACAGTAAAAACTGGTTGGAAGTCCCAGCTCTGTCTTAGCTGTGTTCTGGGGAATAAAGAGAGGGCCACGCACTGATGTGTGAAGAGAGACCTGTGACCACCTGCCCCCAAAGTGACGCCCCAAATGCGGTGAGAAGCAGTCTGCTGAGACGTTGAGTATTAACCAGGACTGGTTAGAGGAACACATAAGTGGTCTTCACAGGTCCCAAGAGAAAGATGGGAAGACGATAGTGATAGGACGAAGGCCGGACTTCCTGTGGGTGCGTAAACTATCATTTGAGCATTGAAAAGAAGTATTGACCTTGAAGCTGGTAAACTTGGGGACATCTGGGTTACATATATTTCTACACATCTTCCTATATTGTATGGAAAAATACATGTCAACCTCAGAACTGATTTT
This sequence comes from Hyperoodon ampullatus, assembly GCF_949752795.1. Classification (NCBI taxonomy): domain Eukaryota; kingdom Metazoa; phylum Chordata; class Mammalia; order Artiodactyla; family Ziphiidae; genus Hyperoodon; species Hyperoodon ampullatus. The sequence continues at coordinate 30,567,199 of NC_136931.1, read as the reverse complement.
CCGTTCATTTCTTTGGTACCAAATATATGTGACATTTTTCTTTCCTAATGCCAGGTGTTCCAATGTAGAATTACCTATACATTAAGCTTTTCTTCAGTGGAAAGAATTAGACAATAGTCTTAAGACCTGCCTCTACCACTTGCTAGTTTTAGGACCTTAGGAAAACTTAAGTCTCTGAAATGTCACTTTCTCCATGTCTTCCAGTCTTTCAGATTCACTCAAGAGAATTAAACGTGATAATTTCTATCAAGCAGGGCCACCACATTATGGAATCTGTGGGCCCTTGCCACATTGCCTTTGGAGGCCTCTTCTTCCATAAAGAAAGGATTAAAAGACAAATATAATCCAGGTGCGATTCACTGTTATATTCATTATTATTATAATAAATTTTAATTTTATTATATGAATTGATAATGTATTATTATTATATCATTGTTTTCTTTTGACTTTAAAAGAAACCAAAACACTCCTGTGGCCCCTAGGCACTGTGCCCTACTGTGGCTTGTGAGTCAGCCCTGATGTCAAGTGCCTGGTATGGGATAAGCACGTAGTAGGTGCTCCACAATTTTTATTCCCTTTCTCGTCCATTGCATGTCAAAAGAAAAAAAATTTCGAAAACTTCAAGTGGCAAATTAAAATTCAAGAAATAAAGTCAAAAGAAAATGTTCCCCAAGCCAGTGGATATCTGTAACAGCAGGTTTCACTTATAGTGAATATCACTTTACTGCTTTTAACAAACTTCAAAGAAAATGTTGTAAGGCCATTCATTCTACATGTCTGTTTCACATCAGTCACAATTATATCCCAGCTTCACTTCTCTCCCCTTGTTATACCTCATAAATTGTATAACTAGAATGTATGTGTAGTGTATGGATTACATTAGGAATTGTCAGAAGTAGCCTGATAGTAAGCATTTGCAATCACCCCCCTTCTGGCATCTCTGAACCCCTCTGAAGGTATGTGAATACGCTGCACCCCCAGTAACGGGGGACAAAAACACAGATCAGGGAAGGGACCCTACGTTCTTAATAGCTCCTCCAGAGAACTGAAATTGCCACTGTGATGTTTAAACAATAGTGCTACGGTTCTACGACAAATAGGTTGCTTACCTGTCGAACGGTCATACAAAAATACAAACACAAATCAAATTTCCACTGAGAGTGAAACCTTGTTTGTGGTAGGTAGGGACAATGTAGGTTTCCAGAGCAGGTTACTTGGGCCCCAGAGATGTCGTTCTGGCAGTGAGGAGTGAGATGCTGTTATCCTATAAGAAACGCTGTCTGCCAAATGCCTCTCAATGCAGGAAACTTCTCTGAGCTTCTAGTTTTGTTGTCCTCTGCTCTTTTCATTTATGGCGAAGACCCCTGGGTGTCAGCCGCCATCCTTCGCATAAGGAAACAACTACAGAGATGAAATGGCAAACTGGGGCCTCTCTGGCAACCATTTGGACAGCAGCAGAGAAATTCACCTTCTCCCCAACTTCCCCACCCCCAACCATGGGTCCTTTTTCTTCACATTGTAAAGAACCAAGGAAGTGACTCATCCGTGGCCAGCAACTTTTTCTGTTTGAAAGTTGCAGTAAAAAAAAAAGTTCTATGGTCAAAGAATACAGATTCCTTGTTCTAAATGAAAGAGCTTTAATAGATTTATATTTATCATTCCTGTTGCATTTATAAGATCATTGAAATTCAAGACTGTCTCATTTATCTCACGCTGTTAGAGAGAGAGCTGCTTCCCACATGTGGCTTTTCCTGATAACCCAAGCTTTCTAGCCTTTGAAGCACCAGCACTTGTTAAAGTTGAATCTTTTTTTTTTTTATAGAAAAATGTCCAAAATGTTACACATGTCTCCCAGCCTTTTAAAACAGACTTTTCTGAAACATAATTTAGCCTTTGTTGAGGGTTATCCTACGGTGTTATGCTAATGCATGAAAGGCATGATGGTGAAAGGACTCTGAAATCAGACGGGCTGGGTTCACGTGAAACTGATGCTTCCATAGTGACCAAGAAACCTCGGGCAGTTACAAATCTCTGAGTGCTGCCACAGAGATGGGATAAAACCTGCCACTTCTGAGAGAGGCTGAGAGCGTTAGTGACCTGCTACACATTCAAGGTGTTCAGCATGATGCTTGGGAGATAGTAAGCATTAAAAAAAAAAAAAAAGTGTAGTAAAAACTAAATGTACGATAAAATAAAGAAAATGAATAAGCAAAATAAAAATGTAATGAACCTGTAATAAACTGAAAAAGCATTGCTGTGATACAGAGATGGCTTCAAAGGCTTTTTAGTAAGCATCATTAATTCCACCTATCCAAAATGGCCCCAGATCACAATGCTTTTTGAGTTCCTTATCTTCTTATCACAGTTTTCCCTTCTCGTTGGGGTGAGTGCCTACCTCTGGTGACATCGCCTCTAATATTTTGCTCTAAACATCCTGTGAGATGGGAAACCACATAAGCAAGTTGGAAAGAAGTGTTTTAAATAAGAGCAAATGAATTCTAAAGTATGGCTTTAGGTAGGTTTTTTTTGGGGGGTGGGATGGGGGGAAACTACAACTTTTAATGCATTATATTAGTCAGGATGGGCTAAGTTTTGCTGCAGGAACAAAAAACTCCAAAATCTCAGGGGGTTTAACACATCAAAAGCTTGTTTCTCATTCATTTTATGTGTCTACTTGGGTTGCAGCAGAGCTCTCCTCAACATGGTCATTCAGGGACCCAGGCTAGCAGAGGCTTCATCTCAACATGTGCTTCCCCATATAGGGGAAGGTGAATTGATGAATTGTTCAGTAGGTCTTACAAATTCTGTAGGAAACAAAATATGTCTTTATGCTTACATGTTATTGGCAAACATAAATAGCATGGCCACACAACTTCTAGAGGGCAGATAAATGCAACTCTATTGTGGGCTGGCAGCGGGATGGGAGAGAACTGAGTTATCTCATTCATGGCTTTGGGTTTACATATTTTAGGTAATAATAATCCCAGGTCACATTTACTGAGTGCTTTTACTATGTTCCACGTGCTGAGCTAGGTGATTTCCATGCAAGAACTACTTTCCCTTTCTACCCATGAAGAAATTAAGACTCAAACTAGTTAGGTTGCCTATTCATAGTCATAAAGATAGTAATCACATGGTTAAACTGATCTGTCTGACACCAAAGCACAAGTTTTTAACCAACTTTTTCTGAATCTCAAATACATTCCAGATCACTGAGATTAATCAATAACTTTGAAATAAGTGACTTTTATTATTGTTTAGTTGGTGCAATTTATCAACCAAAGAATGATCAAAACTTGCTTGTTCATTTTCTTTTCTTATTGCCTTTCCATCAGAGGGACTGCTTTCAATTTAACAAATACATTCTTTACAATGTGTTTAGCTGTGGAACATGCCATGAGGGATTTCAGGGCAGGGTATCATAAACACCACAGTTCTTGACCTCTGAGATTCTATAATCTTTTACATTAAATACTGAATAAAAGAAAGCAATTAAAAGGAAATAGAAAACATAAACGTAAGATAGCTATGTACAAATAAGAGAGAGCTAAACAGAATGTAATTATGTACTATGTGCTACAGACAGTCCTATTTGCTGTTGTCAATATTGGGTGATAGGAAGAAGGGTGTTTGAGGACTGGCAGGATTTGGACAACAGAGATATGAATCCTAAAATAAGTCAAGGATTATGAAAAAATGGGGAGACTGGCCTGATGGAAATAGAAAATATGTGTTGAGAGATGGAGAGGGAGCTAAGCTGGCTGAAAAATAGAGGCAGGTTATGAGGGACCTTGAATATCAGGGAAAATCCTGAACATATCCCAGAGGCACAGGGGACAAAAAAGCTTGTTTCTAAATGTTTTAAAAATGTAGACCATTTCAGATAAAGTTGACGTTTCCTTTACCCCCTTCCCCAGCCCCTCCTGGTGGCCATCGCCTCTTCTCTCTCCCAAGAGGAAGCTACTATCATGATTTGGTGGATAGTATTCCAGTTCATATTTTTCTTCTACTTGTATGCAAATTATGCATTCCATTTCTATTCTGTTATGGCTACCCTTATATTCATATTCACACCTAAACTGAAGTCTAGAATTAATTAATCAATATCACTTACCTCCCTCTAAATAACATATGCTTTAACTCTGATCTGCTCTCCCATGTTCCATGGTTTTATACTTACAAATTTATTTTTCCCTTATTTTTAAACACATAGGCATTTTAATTTGTATTATCAAGTATTTGTTTATATTTACCAACATATTTATCCATTTAAAAATACTTCTTGCATCCCACTTCTTCTTTTCAAGGTAATATTCTTTCTTGCCAAAGTAAATCTTCATGTACTACATGCCAAAGTACTACTGGTCAAAATAGTCATTTGTGTCTGAAATTGACTTTATTTTACTTTCATTCTGGAAAGACAGTTTTTCTCTCAGCAATTTGAATGCATTATTCCTGTGCATTTGTAACTACATTTATAACACAACAGCCATGTTCTGCCTGCTATTTTTGCTTTGAGAAATATGCCCTCAGTCTAAATGTCATTCATTGGTACGTAAATTTGTGTTTCTCTCTGGTAGTTTTTAAGGTTGATACTTTGCAGTTGAACTAGTGTTTAAAAGTAGGTTTGTTTTTAATTATACTGCATGAGGCCTGGTGTGCTTCTTTAAAGACTCATGTCTTAGATAATGGAAATTATTGACTACTATCTGTTTGCTTCTAACTCCTTTTTTTTTTTTTCCATTTGGAACTCTTAATAGACATAGGTAGGACCTGCTCATTTGATCAACTTTCATATTTTTCATCTCTTTATCTTGTGTGTTATATTCTGGGTGATTTCCTGCAATGTGTCTTCCAATTCACTTAACCTCTCATCAGCCATCTCTACCTTACAGTCCAACTGGTCTATTAAGTTTTTATTTCAATTACTATATTTTTGATTTTTAGAATTTTTTTCCCCCAAATCTGCCCTTTTTCAAATAGTTTTATTCTTGGTTTGTGACTACTATTCCTTTCTCCATGTCTTGAAATGTTTTTTGTTTTTACTTATTTTAAAGTCTTTTTTAGATTGTTGTTCTATTATTTCTAGTTCTTGAAGTACAAGTTCTCCCATTTGTTCATCTGCTGGCTCCATTGCATTGTGGTTACCTTTCTTCTGTGATTTCTTTTTTTCATTTCTTTTTTCTTTCCGTAAACTCTTCCTTAAAGAGATGAGATTGAAAGGGGAGGCCACATAATTTTTATGTGCCCTAAAACATCCTTTTGGAGCATTTTTACACTTGCCAATTCTGGACAAGACTTTACGATAATTTCTTAGTTTGGGGTTCCCATAGTACATGAGTAATCAGAATTCAGGCCTCATACAACTTGTGGAACAAATTTCTTTCTTTCTTTTTTTTTTTTTTTTTGGTGATTCCTATTACTTTCACAGCCCCAAGAAAATTAGATGCTTTCCTGCAATTCCCCTAGGCTAGCAGAAGTTTCCTCTAGTTCCCGATTCAGAGGGATACTAGATAATCTCTTCAGGACCCCTGGCTTTATGCGGGTAGCCTGGTTCCTGATTATGGTCTCACGGAGCTCAGACCTACATAATCCTGCTCATAGAGCCTCAAAGCTTCAGCTGCTAAGGTCTCTCTCTCCTCCTGATTCACATGTGAGCATTTTCATTTCACCTCCCTCTTAGCACTGTAACTTTGAGTATTCTCTTTGTGTTTGGCACTTGAGGATTTTTTCCCCTAGTTTTGAGTTTTAAATTGTATTAAAAATTGAGGAGGGGGTATATTTTCACCAACATTCATATATGTGTGAAGTGGGAGGGTTCCTTTTTGGTTTTTTTTTTTTTTTTGCATTAGGTCAGGTTGGTGCTATTGAACTACAACCATGGAAATATAATTTCAAATTAAAAATACACAGGATCTGGCAACTGGTTATGTGGAATTGACCTAGTTTGCATCCTTCCTCCCCCAAAAAAGGAGGTATTGAGACAAGGCTTTAAGAACAAGTAATTAATATGGGAGGTGAAGGAAACACCAGTAGGGACATGAAGAAGTTAGGGGAGGGAAAGTAGTCAATAAAGGGTGTTATCAATCCAGTTACTATCCCAGGCAAATGGAGTTTCCCCTGGGGAAACTCTGGGAGTTCGGTGATCTACAAGGCATGAGGAAGCTGTGGTATTTATACAAACTACTGCATGTCATTGGTTGAGGGATGCTTCCAAAATGTAATCCACCAACCTTTCCAGCTTGCCACATGGATAAGTTTATATATTTAGTTATATACTGATGTGCAATGAATTATCCCAACACTTAGTGGCTTAATACAACCATAAATATTTATTATCTCATATTATTTGTGAGGGTCAGGGATTTTGGTATAGCTTAGCTGGTTGGTTCTGGCTTCTGTTTCCTCATGAGGCTGCAGTTAAGAAATCGGCAAGATTTTCATTATCTAAAGGCTGGACTGTGACTGGAGGATCTGTTTCTAACATGATCCACTCACATGGCTGGCCAGTCAGGGCTGGCTTTTAGCTGGAGGTCTCAATTCCTTTGACCCTGTGAATGTCCTCAGGACAAGGTATAGGGCTTACCGCAAAGTGAGTGATCCGAGAGGGTGAAGCCACAGTGCTTTTATAACCTCCTCTAGAAAGTCACACTACCTCTCCAACCTTCCATTTGAGAGAAGCGAGACAAGTCATGAAACCTGGCCCACATTCAAGGGGAGAGGAGGGAGGCATGTCAAAGACTCTGAACATATTTTAAGCCATCACAGTAGGCAAAGACAGCCTCAAGCAAAGAATGCAGGTGCCTGTGGAAGTCAGGCAGGCGGAGGCAGTAAGGGCCAAGGGGAATGGGTGGGCACCAACAGTGCCCTCTGCAGGAACAAATAAAGATAAGGCCCACCCATCTTCCAGGCTTAGGGAAATAGATTTGATTGATGGGAGAGTTGCAAAGTGACATCTTTGCGAAGGACATGGAGACAGAGGTGGGTGAAGATTTGGGGTACTTTAAGTGTCAATCTGCTGCAACCACTAAGAAAGGAAAAACAGTACCAATTAGATTATGATACTCCATTGATTATCAGCTGTATCCCAGTTTGGGGGACACAAGTATGAGAGAAAAGTACATCTTAGAATCAGCAAATGCAGAAGTTGCACAAAGAATTTCAGATTTTCACATATACAATTGTTGCAAAAGCAAACACCTCTAACTTTTATCTTCCATCTTATATAGAGATCATTAAAAATTAAGCATAGGCAACCGTGTGATATGGAGTTTTCCATTTTAGTTGGCCATGTCCCCAAACCTGAACAACTCACTAACCCTCTCTGAGCCTCAGTTTTCACATCTGAAATGTAGATAAGGTATTGCTTTGATTCTCCTACAGATCAATTCAAAAATGAATTCAAAATAGCTTCAAAATTAAAATGTTATCAAGATAGAAGGTGCTATGAAGAAGCTATAAAACTCACAGGCAGCATGAAAGAAAATGATCATTTTCTCCTTGAAAGCTCAAGAAAAACTGACTAATTCCTCATGTTGCTAGTCAAACTGGAATTATTCCTGCATTTTTAAAGAAATTTCACTGCTTAAAGGCATCAGGGGAAAAAATGGGAGGTGGTGGGTAGGAAGTTGAGGATGGTCCTATATAAACAGATCCTGCACATAAATAAATTAAAGCCCCAATTGGTTATTTTCTAGCTGGTGTAATAATCCTAGGCCCAGGAGAGCCACATCCCTCATTGGCTGGAGCGAGCAAGCCTGGTTATTGTTCACACATGGCCATTTCCTAATGCTGTCTGCGCAGCCATAACAGAGAACTTGGGGCTGTCAGCCAGAAAAACCCAGGCTGCCACTTGGGGAGCTTGAAAGCTCCCAATATAAAGAAGTGACACACACCTGAGCAGGTCTGATATATATTCCTTTCTGCAGAGGGCAGTGGAATACACTCCCGGGCCATTCATCTTGTTGCTAAAATTACATCCTGCTTAGAAGGAATGATATATTACTGATTACATAATAAAGATAGCTATATTTCTCAAGAGAAACAGAAGGGAGAGATATAGTTAGGCACAGGGCAAATATATCCTTGATATGAAAAATGGATTCATTAAGTATTTAATCTTTATACCATTCCTGTGAAATAAATGCACACATACATCACACGTGTGTTAAAGTGACTTGATAATTAATATTGTTACACTTGAGAAAAATCCTGGCCCTCCATCCTGAAGTCATGTCGTGAGTTGGAGAACACAGGCCAAGGCATGCCCTCTGCCGAACTCTGAATGGGGCAGCTTGGCTGCGCTCTGAAAGCCAAGGGAATCAGAGCGTGAGTCGTGGGTTTGCATGGAGATTTCATCCTATTTTGGTGAGGCCCAGCAGGAGTCACAAGGGATCTTCTGGAGTAGATGGATCACACATTTCTAAGCGTCACGGAGAGATAGCTGAAAAGATCCCATGTACTAAAGGGTCTCTGGTAACTGAGTACAGCCTTCATGTTCTCCTCTTTACAAATAAACCTTCTCCCTCCACACCTCATCTCATTCTATTTCCCTCCTCCAAGATCCTTGCCAGAAAAGGCAAACCTCACATTTTTAAAAAACCTGTAGCCATGGTGGAAGAAGTTCCAGACATCCTGGTGATGATATTCTAACATAAACATGAGTGCGTTTGGTTGCAGTTTAAACAAACATGCAGATTTGTAGCACCTCAGGTGTCAAAGATCAGTAAAAACAAATCTGAGTGAAATAAAAGAAGAAAATAATTCTAAGAATAATAGCTTGGAATAATAGCTTGATCTAACTAAAGATTATTCCAAAGAGATTATGGTCTGGAGAAAAACACTAACAGGCTATCAGGGGTTAAAAGCTCATTACTTGTATATTTATTTTACAAGAAAAGAACATAGGTTTTGTAGTCAGATGGACTTCAGTTCTTCTCCTGGCTCTGTCATCTCCTAGCTAGATTTACAGACAAGCAATTTAACCTCTTTTGAGCTCTTCTTCCTTATCAATAATATAAAAATAAAAATCCTTTAACCATACTGTTCTAAAGACTGGCTGCAAGCACAGCACCAGCATGGTGCCTGGTGCAGAGTAGGAAATCAACAAACATTAGTTCTCTTCCATTCTCCATTCCCTGAGTCTATCCACCTTAGAGGAGCACAGAAAGGTAATGCCAGAAACTTTTTCCCCCTCTCAGTGATAAAAACTGGTTCCTTCTACTCTACCAGGCTGGAGGTAAGCAAAAGTTCTAGAGAGTTAACAGGGGCACGTTCAGGGGAAAGTCCTTGCAGTAGTCAGGATAGGCTAGGCTCTGCTTCAGTAATAACAACCCCTGATGCTCTGTGGCTTAACACAGTAAAGGTTTATCTCTCTTTCGTGCTATTTGTCCACTGTGAGTCAGCAGGTGGCTGTGCTTAATTTAGTCACCCAGGGAGCCAAGACTACCATTTTTTTTTTGTGGTACGCGGGGCCTCTCACTGTTGTGGCCTCTCCCATTGCGGGGTACAGGCTCCGGACGCGCAGGCTCCCCAGCCATGGCTCACGGGCCTAGCCGCTCTGCGGCATGTGGGATCCTCCTGGTCCGGGGCACGAACCCGTGTCCCCTGCCTCAGCAGGCGGACTCTCAACTACTGCGCCACCAGGGAAGCCCAAGACTACCATTTTTTGATGCCACCATCTCAATGCAAGGTTGACAATTCATTGTCACAGGAAAAGAGAACACCAAAAAAATACAGTGGTGGCTCTTCATGGCTTCCACAAGGAAGTGACATATGACACTTCCTCTCATATTTCAAAGGGGCAGGGAGGTATAATCCACCCAGGTGCCTGGAGGAGAGGAAATTCAGAGAGTTGAGGCTGCTGTACCAGAAGCAAAGGGATGAACTGAGTGTACGTCATACAACCGAGTCCACAGAAGCTCCCAAGAACCACACTGCGGTCGCTCTAGCCCTGACTCCCCCGTTCCTTTCCTGGGAGGAAGCAGCTTTGCATGGCGGACCCCCCAATCTTTGCCAGGATCTCATCCAAGCCCGTTCTCTCCCCTGGTTCACAGTGTGAGCAGCACTCACGTTGCCATTATTAACTTGTCTAAATAATTCATATACCTTTCTCGACTCGCATCCAAGTTGCCGAACTTTTGGATGCTTCATGGCAACATGATCACAATTGTCATTTTGTCACCTATTTTCACCTCAGATCAAATTAAACTCCTTGTAGAGCTGATGGTCACACATTTTTTGCTTCTTCCCCAGAAATGCTCAGTCAATATCTCCCTTATTTGCTTCCCATCTGTGGTTGGCTGACTGCATTAATTGGCCCCCATTTTTCACCCCTCTCTGTGTTCAGGCCCCCTTGCACATAGCTTTGCACAGCCTCCTGCTAAGGGCGTGGAGTTTATTTCTCCAGGAATTCAAAGGCCTTGTTGAGGGGCCATGTTCAAGGATATTATCCCACTGGGGCTTTGGCAGCTGCTGAGTTTGCCAGGCTGGGCTGAGTCAGGAGGGAGCCTCCACTGTGATTCTGGGTGGTTCAATCTGTTGGAAGCCAGACCCCAGCTGGCGGCTTGGACATAGGAAATTACTCCCTGAGTCCATGGAAAGGAAGTCAGCAGGAGCTAAGCAAAGAGTAGTCAGGCACAGATGAGCCGGAAAAGGTTTGGGCTGAGGGTTCAGGAGGGCAGCTGGAAACCAATCAGGAAACTGAAACAGGGGAATTCCCTGGCGGTCCAGTGGTTAGGACGCTAACCACTGGACCGCCAGGGAATTCCCCTGTTTCAGTTTCCTGATTGGTTTCCAGCTGCCCTCCAGCTTTCACTGCCGAGGGCCGGGGTATAATCTCTGGCTGGGGAACTAAGGCCTAAGACCCCACAAGCCACGCAGTGCGGCGGGATAAAAAAAAGGGGGAAATCGAAACAGGGGACCAGAACGGAGGAGAGGGTGCTGTGGTGGCACCGCTAGGCTCATTGAACACTGTTGAAGACAGCAAGACCGGTTCCGGAAACCACCAGCAGAGAGGGGGATCCTAGGTTCTTTCCAGGTTCAGTCAGAGCTGGATGAGAATCAGGCGCCTCTACCTGGCAGGCGTGGGAAGGCAGGGCCGACAACGACTAGCCTGGTAACTCCCTTTGCTCAAGACTGGACTACAGCAGCCTGCTGATCCAGTGGTTCTCACCCCTGGCTGCACATCAGCTCGCCTGGCATAGTATAAAAAACACTAGTGCCTGGGCGCACCCTCCAAGATCCTGATTTGATTGGTCCTGGTTGGTAGGATAGATCATTATTAATAACGTACAGCCGGGGTAGAGAACCACTTACCCAATCTGCCTGTCCCCCAACCCTCCCTTCCAGGGCAGACCTCTATACTTGTCTTTCTAAACCAGTTTAGTTAGGCACTCTACCTTCAATTCTTTAAAGAAAAAGTAAATTTTCACACACACATATACAAGGATGAGAAAAACATTTTTTCTGAGAGTAGATTTTTAATCTACTGATTATACACACAAGTTATTTAGATTTAGAACCTGTAAGGTAACCAAACATGGGCATTTGCTCCTAGCCATATATTGGCATGCCCTCCAGAATAACGATCAGAGTCTAAAAAGACAAGGAGTGTATTCCAAACCTTCAGAGTACTTTGCATTAAAGAGATTCCTTAAAAGATTAATTTTAAAGCAGATCATAGCAACTTAAAGTGACAAAATATTAGCTTATCAATATATATATTTTTATCTATTCTTACCAAACGCTGGAATTCTAAGGCTCTTTATAGTCTTATGTGCTAAAGAGAAAATAAAAGAGCAGCCAGGATACACTGATGGGGGGGTGATTCTTTGGGGTCTGGGATCAACACAGGCCTCTTGGGGAGGGTGCTGTTTGATTTCAGGCCCGAGTGAAGGAAGGTAGCAGTTATGGGACCATCAGTGGAAGAAAGATTTCCAGGCAGAGGGAATCATCAGCAAGAAAACTCTGCAGAGGCTTCTGGCTTGGTGATCAATGAAGAAAGGCCAGAGTGCAGCCTCTTCAGATGCTGCTCACAGCAGTTTATTATCCAAAATGTGGAGCACCCCAACCAGCTGAAGGGCAGAAATGAATACCACAAAATAAATGAGGAATAAGAGCCAACTAGAGTTTCAAAGCACCATGAACAAGCATAGCTGGTGCTACAGACAGTATGCTGGGGACGATATTATGCGCTTTTGCATAACATTTATCAAGAACAGAGAATGGCATGGCCCTGCTCGGTTTTCCCTAGGAGTGATATAAAATAATCTTTTATTAATCTTATTTTAAATTTGTTACCATTGTACATGATCTCAGAAGACCAAGTGGAGAACATTTGATATAAATCAAAGGAATAAATGAATATGAAAGAAAAGACAAATTATATGCCCCAATAAATATTTCTGCCCATTCTGTTATACTATAAAGCATTTTGTAAATGTAAATATTGTACATAAATGTTAAATAAATATATTAATATAATTTCCTCTGGGTTTTTAAAAATAAGAATCTCAGTAGGCAGAGTTATTTCATATTTAAAAGTTCTCTCAGGCCCGCATTTTCCAGCCTCTAACAGTTACCACAGGGAAGCCATTATCACGGTAGAGACAATGAGGCTGATGATGCTCGAAAGCCTGGGGTTGGGGGCAGACAGTCCCAGGCTCAAATTCCTACTTTGCCATTTAATAATTGTGTGACCTTGAACAAGTGATGTAATCTCTCCAAGCCCTTGTAAGGGAATATGCAAAATGTGATGATTCTTTTCACTGAAATTGTTGTTGGAACAAAATAGGGTTCTTTCGAGAATATGGCACAGTGGTGTGGCATCCTCAGGCTCACTATTACTGTCATCATCTCATCAGAGGGCATGGGTGTGTGCAGGCATCTCATACTCACGAACTTGGAAGAACAAAGACAGGCTCAGGATAGAAGAAAACTGTGGCGTGGCGACTCCCCTCTCGTTGGAAGATTTGTAATGGATGACAAGCCCTCTGTAGCTTTATCCATCAATTCTCTCTGACAATTAAGAATCCAGGAAGGATGAGCTCAGCCTGTTGCCAGCTGGTTGTCTGTGTATTTAGTCTAACCAGTTTGGCTTCTCATTCTTTTTTTTTTTGGCCATGCTGCACAGCTTCTGGGATCTTAGTTCCCCGACCAGGGATTGAACCCAGGCCGTTGGCAGTGAGAGTGCGGATTCCTAACCACAGGACTGCCACGGAATTCCCTGGATTCTCATTCTTGATTAAGGAATTTGACAATAATCTTAAGAATGGTTCTGGAGAGAATTCTTCCTGCAACAAACTGTCACCTGGAAACTCACCCATCCCTACAAACAGGAATTCAACTATACAGCAATTAGTTACTTTGGAGAACTGTAAAGATTAATGTTATTCATGATGGAGAAAGATATTCCATTTTAGGCATACTTTGTATGCTGCTAGCAGGGGTATAAACACATTTTTTCCCTTTTCCATTCAAAACAAAGACAACGAGTGCATTAATTAGAAACAGTAGGATTTATTCTAGGTAACAACTCAGAATATAAATTGAGAGATGAAAAGGACTCCATAATCAGGAGTCATCCATCACTACCTCATCTGCTGGTGAGGTTACACTCCTAGAGTTCCAGTGCTGTCTTTCCTGAGTTTATTCTGCTTAAGCTTTGGACCCTCCATTGAGTGACTGATCAAAACGACCGTGGCCTCGTGCTTCACCAGAATAACTATGGCTTCCTCTGGACAACCAGTGGTCCTTGAAGGCTCAGAGTCTTTTTTTTTTTTTTTGCGGTACGCGGGCCTCTCACTGTTGTGGCCTCTCCCGTTGCAGAGCACAGGCTCCGGACACGCAGGCTCAGCGGCCATGGCTCACGGGTCCAACCGCCCCGCGGCTTGTGGGATCTTCCCGGACCGCGGCACGAACCCGTGTCCCCTGCATCGGCAGGCGGACTCTCAACCACTGCGCCACCAGGGAAGCCCTAGGCTCAGAGTCTTTTAACCAAAGGGTGGGCTGTTTCTTTATTGACATCATTAAAGACCTGGTGTATCAGGATGACAAACTTTGTTCCTTGTTGGACGAAAAAGACACACAAGGTTAGCTGCTGCTACTGATTACTAAATGATCTTATAAACACGAATTCTTAAGGATCTAGCATGGGTGCAAGCACACTTAATATTCAAAATACGAGATGGATTATGTAGAACAAACAAGCTGTTTGTTTGATGGAAAAAAAATAATGATCCCAGAGTGAGAACTCAGGTTCAAGTCTGAGGTTGATTACTGAGCAGCTACGTGACCTTGGGCATAATCATTTTGCTTCCCAGAATGTATTTACTCATCTATAAAATGGGAATGATAATATTTATTTCAGGTTCCTCATAGCACTGTGGTGGAAATTAAATCAGATGGTGTATGTGGAAGTGCTTTGAAAACTGCCAGAGGAGCTGCTGTGTAAATGGTATCATTATTACCAATTTCTAGGAATTACTGAATACCATATCCTTAGACCATATCAGCAAGCTGACACCTGACAAATGAGAACGCATTACTGTGTCATATTCCATTGTCTCTGGCTGTTTTCATCCTCAGCTGACAGGGTGGGCCTATGGGGTCCTGTTAGCATAAATCCTTGGTAGAGGGCATTTCTCTAAAAGTAGAAAGAATTTCTAGCTCCTGTCCTATTGTACCTCTTTCCACATACTCAAACAAATGCCACTCAAAATTCCTGAAGCAAGAAAAGACAAACACAGGAAGCATATAGGTATCTCTGTTTTAGATTTCCCCACTTTTGTCAAGATTCTTTACAGATCAAAATGGCCACAGCCTCAACTCCTGAAATCTCTGTAGAATAATAACTATTTATTTACCATTTGTTGAGCACTTCCTGTAGTTGGCCACAGTGTGGAGTATCTTATTCAATCCTCACAACAAACATATGTAATACTGTTACTGCTCCAAATCGAAAGATTGGGAAATTGAGACTTGGAGAGGTTAAACAACTTCCTGAGGTCACACAGCTAGCTCCTAAGTGGTAGAGATGGGACTAGACTCTAGGTCTGCTTGGTTTCAAAGTACATGGTCTGACTATAAAACTCTCAGAGGAAAACATAGGGAGAACATTCTATGACATAAATCACAGCAAGATCCTTTTTGACCCACCTCCTAGAGAAATGGAAATAAAAACAAAAATAAACAAATGGGACCTAATGAAACTTAAAAGCTTTTGCACAGCAAAGGAAACCATAAACAAGACGAAAAGACAACCCTCAGAATGGGAGAAAATATTTGTAAATGAAGCAACTGACAAAGGATTAATCTCCAAAATATACAAACAGCTCATGCAGCTCAATATCACAACAACAAACGACCTGATCCAAAAATGGGCAGAAGACCTAAATAGACATTTCTTCAAAGAAGACATACAGATTGCCAACAAACACATGAAAGGATGCTCAACATCACTAATCATTAGAGAAATGAAAATCAAAACCACAATGAGGTTATCACCTCACACCAGTCAGAATGTGCATCATCAAAAAATCTAGAAACAGTAAATGCTGGAGAGGGTGTGGAGAAAAGGGAACCTCCTGCACTGTTGGTGGGAATGTAAATTGACACAGCCACTATGGAGAACAGTATGTTTGTTCTAAAAATAGAACGACCATATGATCCAGCAATCCCACTACTGGGCATTTAGCCTGAGAAAACCATAATTCAAAAAGAGTCATGTACCACAATGTTCATTGCAGCACTGTTTACAATAGCCAGGACATGGAAGCAACCAAAATGTCCATCAACAGATGAATGGATAAAGAAGATGTGGCACATATATACAATGGAATATTACTCAGCCATAAAAAGGAACAAAATTGAGCTATTTGTACTGAGGTGGATGGACCTAGAGTCTGTCATACAGAGTAAAGTAAGTCAGAAAGAGAAAAACAAATACCGTATGCTAACACATATATATGGAATCTAAAAAAATGGTACTGATGAACCTAGTGGCAGGGCAGGAATAAAGACGCAGACATAGCAAAGGGACTTGAGGACACAATGGGGAAGGAGAAGCTGGGATGAAGTGAGAGAGTAGCATTGACATATATACACTACCAAATGTAAAATGGATGACTAGTGGGAAGCAGCTGCATAGCACAGGGAGATCAGCTCGGTGCTTTGTGACGACCTGGAAGGGTGGGATAGCGAGGGTGGGAGGGAGGTTCAAGAGGGAGGGGATATGGGGATATATGTATGCATATGGCTGATTCAATTTGTTGTACAGCAGAAACTAACACAACATTGTAAAACAATTATACTCCAATAAAGATGTAAAAAATATATATATATCTCTCCAATAATTGAAAAAAATAAAAAAAAATAAAAACACCAAAAAAAAAAGTATATGGTCTGACTACTACATTACCAAGTTTTTCCTGAAAATTTGTTCTATTGTTACTGTTAGTTTTGTGTAGAACCTACTGTTGGGATAGGTGGTTATAGAGCACTTAGACTTCCTTCAGCCTCAAATCACATACTGTCAAATGATTCAACTTTCCATCCAACAAATATTTCCATCCAACAAATTCTAGGTACTGCCCCAGGGAGGAAGTGGTCATAAGCTATGAGTGAATCCCGTCCCTTAATCCTGAAGAGCTTCCAGGTAAGGATAATGAATCAATGACGACAACTTTCTCCCTAAGAAATGTTGATGTGCATTGAATTAGGAAAATTCCTTCAAACTAAAATACAAACTCATGAGGATTTTCTTCATTGTCTAAAAAAGGTTCACCTTAGGATGTAATTTCATTCATTCAATCCATGAAACAATAAATATTTGTTAGGTATCTATTAGGAGTCGGTCCCTGTGCTAGCCAATCTAAAGATAATATTGCATCTATCAACCCTTTGTTTACTCACAGCCATTCCAGAAATACTAGAGAACACCTAATGTTAATACATGTTCATTCTCAGTTATCCATCTTGACAGAGAAAGAAGGTAGTTGGAATAAAAGGTATATCTATATATCTATATCTATATATCACTGTGACCAAGAATTTGAGGCTCTTCCCACTTTACACTTTTCCAAAGATCTTTTGAGCTTATAAACAATCCTCTTAAATTGCTCTGTGGAAGAAATATTTATAACAGTACAGTAGCTAAAATTAGGCTGCAAAAAAAGAGGTAAAGGGAGAAGTGAAAGGCAGCATGGGTAAGCCAGAAGCTAAGTATACTCTTGAATAACCATCAGTGTTTTTAATGAGTGTTTCATGGTTTCTGAGCACCCAGATCAAATCAAGCTTTCATTTTCCTGAATGATGGTACTACTTTGTACCATTAAGCTTATTTTCAGACTAGTGGGGGCCTTCTCTTTGAGAGATGTAAACTCCCTGAAGGAAGCAGCCCTGCTGTATTTCTTTATACCTCCACAGAGAACAAAACAATTCTGGTCGCATAACAGGCACTGAATATGTACTTACTGATTCATAGATTAAGACTCTTGGAGAGGTAACAGTAGTACACGAAGGATTGCAGAGACCAAAAACAAAGGTATTACCTAAAAGCCACCATCTTCCAATTTGTTGGAGGTAGTCAGAATACATATAGTGGTTAAGGAGCCAAGTTCTGTCATTTTCTATTTCTGAATCTTTGGAAAAATTACTTAATCTTCTGTGCCTCAGTTTATCTTCATCTGTAAAAATGAAAAAAATAAGGATGTCTATATTATAAAGCTGTTGTGAGAATGAAATTAGTTAATACAGTAGCAGCATTTACAACACTTAACACATGATAAGTGTATAATAAATGTTAGCTACTATTATTTGTGATTCTTTTATTTTGAAGAATGTAAAAGTCCTTTAAAATTAGAAAATATTATATAATAGATTGATTTATTTCAAAGATAATAGGAAATTTAGTTCCTTACCACCACTAACCTTAATTTAAATAATGAAATTCACACTCGACTTCCAGGTAAAGATGGTAGATTGACTATGTGCATCTACTTTCACTCCTTCCCAAGACCACTAAAATGGCAGAAAACAGTCTTTTAAAGGGATAAACCCACAAGGATTTGGAGAATAAGAGGAGAACAGCAATGTTCAGTCAGACCCTCACATCTGTGGAAACTGGATTTATAACAATTCTGGCATGGATTGCAGAACAGTGGGGAAGGATAGAGAGTGGGTGGAAAAACACAACAGAGCATCCAAGAGATATGATATAATAACAAAAGGTCTAACCGGTGTGTAATTGGCATCCCAGGAAGAAAAAATAAGGAGAAATAATAGGCGAGAACATTCCAAAATGAATGACAGATACCAAACAACAGTTCCAAGACATTCAAAGAACATCGAGCAGGATAAGTGCTACCCTACCAAAAGTACTCCCACACCACAGGCGTATTATATACAAGCTGCTGAAAACCAAAGACAAAGGAAATTATGAAGGCAGCCAGTGAAAAAAGACACATACCATACAGAGGAATAAAAATTAAAGATAAGAGTTACAGTAGACTTCTCCAGAAACTACACAAGACAGAAGATAAGGAATGAGGTCTCTGTAGCTGAACAACAACAAAAACCTGTCAAGTCAGAATCCTATACCCAGCAAAAATGTCTTTCAAAAAGGAACAAGAAATAAAGACTTTCCTGACCCAAAACCAGAAAACAAACCTGAGTGAATTCATTGCCAGTAGACCCATGCTATAAGTAATATTGAAGAAAGTTCTTCAGACAGAAGGAATATAATAGCAGACAGAAGCTTGAATCTACATAAAAAAATTAAGAGCACAGTAAATGGAATAACTAAAGGTAAGCAAAGTTCAAAATTTATTTTTTATTATTTTTAATTGCTCTGAAAGACAACTACCTAAAGCAAAAATAGTAGTATTGTGTATTTACAGCATATGTAAGAGTCAGTATGTGGCAAGAATAGAAGAAGAATGAGAGGGAGAAATTGGGGATATATTGTCTTTGTACTAGACATGACAGGATATTATGTGAAAGTGGACTTTAATTAAATAACAGGTACATGGTAAACCCTAAAAGTACTAAATTTTTTTCAAAAGAGGTGTGCATGATAATTCAATAGTGGAAATAACATTGAATCATGAAAATGCTCAATTAATCAAAAAGGAAGCAAAAAGAAAGGAAAAAAGAAATAAAGGACAAATGGAAGAAATAGAAAAAAGCTGGTTAGATGGTAGATTTTAATTCATCCATATCAATAATCACATTAAATGTAAGCCACACTAATTCAAAGATAGATTGTTACATTAGATAAAAAGCAAGACCCAACTATATGCTGCCTACAAGAATACCACTTTAAATATAAAGACATAACTAGATTAAAAGTCAAAGAATGAAAAAAGATATTCCATGCAGACACTACTCAAAAGAAAGCTGAAGTTGCTTTATTAATATCAAAGTAGGCTTCAGACAAAAAATATTACCAGTGATAGGCTTATTACAAAATGAAAAGGGATTCAATTCTCTAAGAAGACAAAAACATTAATGACTTTATGCCTATAACTTCAACAACTTAGAGCAAGTGGACAAATTCCCTGAAAAGCACATCTTACCAAAATTAGCACAGGAAGAAATAGAAAAATTCAAAGAGCTTTATATCCATTTTCAAAATTAAATTCATAATTAAAAACCTTTCAACAAAGAAAACCCCGGCCCAGACGGCTTTACTCACAAATTCTATGAAAGGTTTAAGGACAAAACTAATACCAGTGTTATACAAACTCTTTGAGAAAATAGAAGGAAATGCTTTTCAAGTGGTTTAATGAGGCCAGCATAACCCTGTTATTACAACCTGACAAAGACATTACAAGAAAAGAAAATTATAGACTCATATCCTACATGAATAAATATACAAAGTCCTCAAGAAAATATTAACAAATCGAATTCAGCATTATATGAAAAGGATAAATGTTATTAATAAATGGAGCTTATGCCAGGATTAAAGGTTGGTTTTACGTTATGAAATCAATAGTTCTAATTCATTACAGTAACAGAATCAAAGAGAAAAAAAAATCTCAATTGATGCAAAAACATTTTTGAAAATGTCAAAAATGTCACACCATTCATGAAAAAAAACCTCTCAAAACACTAGGAAAAGAAAGGAATTTCATCAACCTGATAATGGGAATATATGAAGAAATAAGAGTTAATGTCATACTTATTGGTGAAATATTGAATGCTTCTTAGTTCAGGAACAAGATACCCATTGTCTCCATGTCTACTCAGCAAAATACTGGAAGCCCTATCTAGCACAACAATGTAAGCAAGAAAAAAAGGTATAAAAATTTAAAAGAAAGAAGCAAAACAGTCTTTTTTGCAGTTGACATGATTGTATATATAAAACATTCTAAGGAATCTACCCCCCAAACTACTAGAACTGAAAAGTGAATTTAGCAAAGTCACAGGAATTAAGGTCAATACACAAAGTTTAATTATATTTCAAAATTTTACCAGCAAATTTTAAAAAAATGAAATTTAAAAGCAATTCATTTACTATGGAAGGAATAACATAAAATATTCAAAAATAAATTTAAGAAAAGATAGGTAGGACTTGTATTCTGAAAACTACTACACACTGCAGAAAGTTATTAAATAAAAAACTTAAACCATATAACACATTTAGGGATGGGAAAAATTAATATTGCTAAAGTGTCAGTTCTTTCCTAATTGATCTATAAATTCAGTGCAATCCCAATCAAAATTCCATGAGGCTTGTAGTAGAAATTAACAATCTGATTGTATATGTATATGAAAACACGAAAGATTAAGAATAGTAAAAATAACCTGAAAAAGAAGAAAAAATTTGGAAGACTTACACTACCTGCTTTTAAATTGTGCTTAAAAACCACAATAATTAAGACACTGTTACTTGTATAAAGATAGATATGCAAGTCAGTGAAACAGAATAAAGTTCTGAAGTATATACACATACACACACATACACACATCCAATGGGGAAAGGAAAGTTTTTACAACAAATGATGCTAGAACAATTGTATATCCATATTTTAAAAAAGAAAGAACCTTGACCTCTGCCTCACACCATAACACAAAAATTATATTTAGATAGGAATCTTTCATGTAAAATCTGAAACTAGAAAGCGTCAATGTTTTCTAAAAGAAAACATAGAGGAATATTTGCACGATCTTGTGGTTGGCAAAGAGTTCTTTGAGAGGATACAAAAAGCACAAGCCATAAAAAAAAATCATAAGATGGACATAACCAAAATTTAAAATTTCTGCTCATCAAATGATACCATTAAGAAGATGAAAAGATGAAACACAGACTGGGAGAGGTATTTGCAAAGCTGATTTCTGACAAAGAACTTGTTATCTAGAATATATAAAACTCCCATGAATCAATAATAAAAAGACAACCCAATAGCCCCAATATGGAAACAACTGAGCATCAACAAGTAAACTGATAAACAAACAGTAGTATTTTCATACAATGAAACATTACTTGGTAGTTAAAAGGAGTAAATTTCTGCATGAATCTCAAAGATGTCACTTTGAGCAAAAGAAGTCAGGAACAAAAGAGTGCCCAATGTATAATGCCCTACAGAAAGTTCTAAAGCAGGGAGATCTAATCTATGATGAAAGAAATAACAAAAGTGATTGCTTCATGGATGCGGACTGATTGCAAAGGTGTATAAGGGAACTTTCTGGGGTATTGCAAATGTTCCGTAGTTTGGTGTAAAGTTACGTGGGTACATTCATTTGTTAAAATGTATTGAACTGTACATTGAAAATCTGTGCATGCATTGTATATAAATTATACCTTGGTTTTAGAAAAGAGTAATTAAAAGAAAACCCACCAGGACTTCCCTGGTGGTGCAGTGGTTAAGAATCCGCCTGCCAATGCAGGGGATGCAGGTTCGAGCCCTGGTCCGGGAAGATCCCACATGCCGTGGAGCAACTAAGCCTGTGAGCCACAACTACTGAGCCTGCGAGCCACAACTACTGAAGCCCGTGAGCCTAGAGCCCGTGCTCCGCAACAAGAGAAGCCAGCGCAATGAGAAGCCCGCGTGCAGCAACGAAGACCCAACGCAGCCAAAAATAAATAAATAAATTTGTAAAAAAAAAGAAAACCCGCCTTCATGGTAAGTGGAAGAAGTGAATCACAGCAATGATTCCATCTATGTAACACCCAAAAACAGGTACAGTGAAACAACCTAATTCTCACTCTGAAGTAATTTTTCTAAATAATCTGCTACAAGAAATGAACGTGGTTGCCTGTGGCGGTAGGGGTGGGAGATTGGGGAGATGGCTATTTTTTGTCACAAAACCTGGAACTACTTGACACTTCAAAATCTGTGCATATATAACTTCAATAAAAATAGAGAACAAAAAAATCATACCCATTTGCAAGTTCATGATATTAGCTTCAATAGAGAATTGTTGACATTTGCTAAATAAGAAATTATTTCTGATGGGTGAATCTGGCAGAAACTTCAGGCTGTTAAGTCCAGGAGACAGAGTCCATTTGCTGGTGGTTGTATAATGCGGGCCACCTTGTTACTAGTCAAGCATAAAAGACAGCGGGGGAACTCAGCACACCAAGTGTGACAATACACTGGAAAAGGGGGCATTAAATTAGGGTAAGTGAGTAGAATTGTGACGGAAACCCGGTCTGTACTCCCTAATTACAAAGTCTCACTTTCACCAAACTGACACAAATGTTAAGTCAAATTAAATATTGTCTAATTAACAAGCATACACGAGAATGCAAGCCCAGTGACTAGGCAGTATTCAGCCGAATAAAGGAAACACAAGGACTTGCAAATTCTCAGTCACCCCCCATCTGCCATCTCAGCCAACTGCTACAAGATTTGTCCATTTTGTTTTCACACATCTCCACTTTCAGGGCTCTGCTTGTAATATTTACAGAAAAAGGCAATGCTGGTAAACAGTTTCACACAATGAGGTGTGAGAGTTGATAGGGTCCTATTCAAGCTCTGAACTCTCCTGATGAGCTGCCAAAAGTTGTTATGAATGGCCCGGCTGACAGGGTGATGACTGATAAAGGAAAAAACAAACAGCTCTGGTAATTCATGAAAACACACAGCTCCAAGACAACTCAAAGTGGCGAGTGACAGTTAAGATAATGGAATTTTGGAAGCTTTTCTTAAGGGATCCTCTCTATACAATTACTCTGCTAATAGATTCTCCCTTAATGTAGCTGGATCTTCAGCTTCTTTTTCCACCAAAAAATACTTATTATGATCGCTGGTAGAGAGGTGCTGGCCTGTGCTTTTATACTATGATCAGTTTTTCATATAATTTCCTTTTCCTAGAGCAGGATGAATTTTAGTTGAGGCCTGTGTCTGCCATTTAAAGAAGTAAAATATCCTATTTCCATTTCTATTACTAGAAGCATTTCAAAGCATTCTTCCCTCATTTCTTTCATTTATAAACCATTTACCACAAACCTTTGATTAGAAAATAAATATTGGTTTACACACTCAACTGCTAATATTTTAAAAGAGAATAATTTAAATGTGGTTGAAGTCAATTTCCAATTCACATAGCCTATTTTGGCTTCATTTCCTTAAATCAGGCATGACCAAGCAAGAAAGTATCAATTTGTCAATGTTTTGCCTTCGTACCCAATGTTTTTTCCATGAAGCACATTGCGGTTTCTGTAACAATGGCCTATTTCCCAATTAATGTTTTAGAAAGCAGGAATATAATGATATACATAAAGCATGTGTATATGCACATATAGTACTATGGAGTAGGGGAATGTGTTCAGGAGAGTTGTATTTTAGAGCCTGGCTACTGCGAGGAGGTCTGGGGACAAGCAGCTTGCTAGAAATGCAGAATCTCAGTCCTACCCGAGCCCCCCACCCAATCACAGAATTTGCATTCAAACAAGATCCCCAAGTGATTCATATGCACATCAAGGTTTTGAGAAGGTCTCTAATTTAGATAATTGAGTTTACCTTAATAGTATAAGGAGGATCCATATCTTCCAAAAAGTTTAAAACTATATCATAAATTATTGAAAGCTATCTCCAAGTCATTTAGTGTCTGCATTCAAAGTTCTTACTTTCTTTTCCTCCCCTTGAAGAAGTGTGAGAGCATCCTTGAGCTCACCAAACCTTCTAGGGAGGTTCATCCTTTCATTAATCACTTTCTTTTACCACAAACATTGGTAGACTCATCCAGCACATTCCTGAGGGGTAGGCATGGTGCCAGAGCCTGGATTTTAAAAATTCAATCACTGTAGTGAAACATATGACTTTTATAACACTAATAAAAACATTTTAAAAACATTTAAAAAATCATATCTTGATTGTAATGTCAACTGTTCAGCTGCTACAATGCAGAGTACTTTACAGGAGAGATGACAGAATCCTTGGAAAGGCCTAGACAACAGAAGTGGCTTTCACCCACCTGCTAAAGTCTGCAAACAATCCATCACTGGACTTGCGTTCCTTTCATTTTGTGGTTGTTAGTATTTGTAGAATCTTCTTTAGACTTGAAGGGATCTTGAGATTTAGTCCAACTCTCCACAAATTTCCTGGGTGTTGAGAAATTTAAAAACGTAAATTTAAAAACTTAGGATGGGCCGAAATACTGTAAACAAAGACAAAAGACAAAGGGTAAAGTGGGGAAAATATTTGCCTTAAGGGCTCGTTTCCTTAATTGACAAAGGGTCTATATAATTCACTTGGAAAATGACACACCCAGTGGAAAAGTGGGCAAAGGATATGAATAGGCAATTCACACGCAGAAGTAAAAAATACAAACACGGAACAAATGGATGAAATGGTGCTCTATTCATAATTAAAGACATACAAATCAAAGAAATTGTGGAAGAATGGATCTTACCTATCATGTTAGCCAAAATGAAAATATTTGATAATATCAAATAGGCACACTCACCCACTGTGGGTAAGAATGAACTGGTTCAACTGTTTTGAAGGTCAGTCTGGAAATATCCATCAAAATTGTGAATAGATATAACTTCTAGCCCAGCAACTCCACTGCTAGGAATTTAATCTAGAAAAATACTTGCAAAAGTACCTTAGACTAGATGGATGAGGCCCTGCAGTGCAGCGTGATCTGCAATATTGGATGTCTGGAAGCAACTTCAAGGAACACTGCTCCAGGGGGCTGGCACCCATGACGGTGCAACCCAGCCAGGGAAGACCACGGCAGCCATGCAGGGTCCAGTGGGCCAGCAGGGCTCTCATGGAACTCTGTCTGCAACACTCCATGTGCCCAGTTTAGGCCTCTGCATGACAGAGTAATTGCAGAGCCATTTTGCAATGGGGCCACTTGAAAATTGGTTTTTAGGGAATAATCTCTTATGGTCTTTCAGGGCTCCCCAGAAAACTGGTGCTGCAACAGCTCAGCGAGACTCCTAACTCCAAGGAAACCCTGCCGGTGTGTCCAACATGTGTTAAAAACAGGTACTGCCGGTCTGATTCTCAGTGCTGTGTCACATGTATGACACACAGCCAATGAATTAAATCCCTTTTGACATGTTACACCAGCCTCTGACATACTGCCAACGTAAAATGACACAATATATTGAAAATGATAATATTTAAAACTATGGTAATATGTTGATCCAAACAACCAGCATGTAATAACACTTTCAACTGTTAAAATGGAATGATAGTGATCACTTTGTCCCATTCTGAAAATGTGTCTTTCTCAGAATAACAATAATCATATATAATAATAGCTACTAACATCTACTTAATACCTCTATGTACAGACATTGTTATAAAGACTTTATATGGATTATCTCACATCCTCCTCACAACAGCCCTCTCAGGTAGGTACAATTAACATCCCCATTTTACAGACGAGAAAACCAAAGGCCAGAGAGGTAAAGTAACCTGCCAGAGGTCACACAGCTGCTAAGTGGCAGAAGCTCCTTTAGCAACATGGCTACATACACCTCCTTTTAAAGGAATCCAGAAATTTCAATGGGCCTTTTCAAACTCACTTCATAAACTAGATGATATCTCTGACACACACACTGAAAAAGAAATACAGAGCATGTAAATGGTATGCTTGGCTTGCTACATGGAAGTCATCAGGCCAGTGACTCAGCTTCTATGAACCTCTGCTTCTTTATCTTTAAAATGGAGATGATGACAGTACCCTTATTACAAAAATTGTGGTGAGGATTCAACACTGTTATGAGCTGAATGTGTCTCCTTCTCCCCCATCCTAAATTTATATGTTGAAGCCCTAATCTCCAGTACCTCAAAATGTGAGTAGATAGGGCCTTTAAAGAGGTGATTAAATTAAAATGAGGCCATTAGGGTGGGCCCTAATCCAATCTAACTAGTGTCCTTATAAGGAGATAAAGGCACCACGGATGCTCACACACAGAGGACAGGCCATCTGAGGACACAACAAGTAGGCAGCCATCTGCAAGCCAAGGAGAGAGGCCTCAGATGAAACCAAACTTGCCAACACCTTGATCTTGGACTCCCAGCCTCCAGAAGTATGAAAAAATGAATTGCCCTTGTTGAAGCTACTCAGTTTTTGTATTTTGTTATGGCAGCCCTGCAAAATAATACAAACACATTTAAAATGACTATCATAGTATCTGGCAAATAGTAAGTGCTCAATAAATGGTTTTACTATCAGTTCAGTTATGAATACACACACACACACACACACACACACTCACAGCCTTTGTTCTGGCTTAAGAGACATGTATCCTAAGAGACATCCTAAGAGACATGTATCCTGAAAAAAATGCTTCTTTTCCAAACAATAGACATTTCATGAAACCTCGATTAAAAGACTGAATATAGTTCACTTTTCAAACTAATACAGTCTACTTAACACTGGTTAAAAGTCATTTACTATTATATGACATCATATTATGATGTAAAGCTGCATGTGACTTTGGAAAGTTCCTTTCCTTCCTGGTACCCATGCAACTACAAGGCAGCACATGTAGTTAAGCCCAGGTTGGAAACTGATGCCATTTGGACAGAAATACACAAAAGTCATGACAAAAGGAGAGTGAGAATATCCAAACATAAACCAGTATAGAGCAAAAAAAGTAGAACTCTGAAATTTCCTTGAATGAAGCTACCTAGATCAGAGCTGGTCTATAAATGTCATCTCAAGGGCCAATTCCAATCCCTTGACTTAAACTTGTGTTGAGGAAAGGTTCCAATGACACGTCTGGGCTTGCAAAAGAGTGCCAGGGTAGATGAGGAATGGCTGTTTGAACATGGGGAGAAAGATAGTTACATCCTGGATCTGGACATTGACTGATGGGTCCTTCTGACACCTACCTTTTAAATTTAAGGCCTATCAGAGATTCAGGCTATTGTGCATATTGGATGTATTTCAATACCGTAAGTCAGCAATTTTGAATTCACTAAAAAGCAAATGTTTTTCTTTATACATCTATTTCTTGGGATGTTTAAGCTTTATTCTTTAAGAACATAAGGAGAACACTGCCTTGAGCCAACAAAGGCCATTAGCCTAATCACTGTTCGGGTTGCTCTAAAACTCAAGCCAACAAATCCATCGATTCAGAGAAGAGGAAGACAGTTTTTTCTCAAAAAGTCACCAGGGTAGCCTTTAGGTTACCATCAAAAAATAGGCGTGTGGCTCACACATCTGCATCAATCTCTAGGTACTGTGTAACTTAACTCCTGATGAATGCATCTTCTCGTGGAGGAGGCTAGGTTGTGGGATGTGTCGCCCACTGCGTCGTCCCCTGGAATGTTAGAGGAACATACTGGCCCTGCAATGCCTGAACTTCATTTGTTTCTACACAGAGGACCAAAGCTCTCACTGTAAGTGTGAGTCAGGGCTGATGCAGCAGCCAGCCAGCCCCCCGTCTCCTCTGGGACCCCAATGGAGAAAGTCATTCCTAGTGATCAACAATTAGCATTTGCATCCAAAGTTCCAAGCCCAGTTGTCTACAGTAAGGTACTAAGAGGTCTAAGAATCTGGGTTTAAGCCCCAAATGGGCCAATTAGCTTCACACAGAGAAACCTCCAGCTCCACTCCAACCATAGTCCACCCTGTGGGTTAGACAGAGGAGAGAGAGACAGAAACCCAGAGTGACAGAGAGACTGACTCAAGTCAGGTTCAGCACCAAAGGGCAGGTGCCGCTGAGAGGGCCCAGCCTCCTTCCTCCCCAAGATCATCACAACCAATTCATAGTCCACACTCAATATGAGTTTCCTTAAAAAACTAAAAACAGAGGTACCATATGATAAAGCAATCCCACTCCTAGGCATCTATCCAAAGAAAACCATAATTTGAAAAGATACATGCACCCCAATGTTCATTGCAGCACTATTTACAATAGCCAGGACATGGAAGCAACCTAAATGTCCATCAACAGAGGAATGGATAAAGAAGATGTAGTACATATATACAATGGAATATTACTTGGCCATAAAAAAGAACAAAATAATGCCATTTGCAGCAATATGGATGAACCTAGAGATTGTCATACTAAGTGAAGTCAGACAGAGAAAGACAAATATATGACATCTCGCTTATATGTGGAATCTGAAAAAAAAATGAACTTATTTACAAAACAGAAACAGAGTCACAGATGTAGAAAACAAACTTATGGTTACCAGGGGGGAAAGTCAGGGAGGGATAAATTGGGAGATTAGGATTGACATATACACACTACTATATATAAAACAGATAACTAATAAGGACCTACTGTATAGCACAGGGAACTCTACTCAATACTCTGTAATGGCCTATATGGGAAAAGAATTTTAAAAAAGAGTGGATATATGTATATGTATAACTGACTCACTTTGCTGTACAGCAGAAAGTAACACAACATTGTAAATCAACCATACTCCAATAAAAATAATAAATAAAAATACGTATCACTGCAAAAGGAAAACAGAAGATGTCTAATGTTCTAAGTTAGTCATTGTGTCCTAAACATGTGATGCCTATAGGGTCTCACACAGTTCCTTACATGCAGGTATGTCCAGTAAGTATCTGTTGACTGACTACATCTGAAAATAAAAACCAGCCTATTACTGTTCATTTGATCTAACAAACTTTGCTCACATCTCATTAAATTGGTTGGAGGAGGTTGGCTCATGCAGCAATTTATTGTACTGTGTTATGAGTTCTGCCAAAAGTTTGCAAATTAAAAAAAAATCAATTATTATTTTAAAATTTCATTCAAAATATAAAGTAGAACAAAATAAGAATTGTGTTGGTTTATTTTCAATGTCGAAATGATCTAGAAGACTTTAAAGTCCTCCTCAAGCTTTACGAAATTCTAACAGGCAAAACAAATTTTTTTTCAAAAATTCAACACGGTAGCTGCTGTTAAGATGTCCCCCATCAGGGAGTGTCCAGCTTATATTTATTCCAGCCTCATTCCTGCTTTCCAGCTATGCACAGCGAGGGTTTGTAAATGACATGCTTCTTATGCCATTCTGTAAGCAGTGCCTTCTTGGGCTGGCTTTGCTTGCCACCAGCAGAATTGCTATACTGTGGAAAACATTCCAAATGACTGGTTTTTTTTCCCCTGAAAGATCCAAAGAGATGAGCTTTCATATATAGCAAGGGATCCCTTAACTGATTCAGCATACTTTGCACATCTGTTACAGGAACCTTTTCCAATTGAAATTACATTTAGTTACGCTTTTTTAAAAAGTTGCTTCTAGGAGAATGCAATCTCTCATTCAAATATCGGGGTTTCTAGCACCGTATCTGAAGAAGCCCTCAAATTCCTCTGCCCTTCTGTTGTCTCCTGCATGGCTTTAATAACCAGAAAGCACAAAGATGGAAAATGAATTCAGGCAGCGTAAGTGGTAACCCTCTCCCACATTTCCTCTTCTCTGCAACCCTGTGGAATGCTTTTTGAAGTCACAAAGAGCTCCATAGGAGGTGAGGGCTGACTTTGGCTGCCAGCAAGCAGAAATGTTCAGCTACTTAACACTGGGCCACATGTGGCAGCTACAAAAACATCACCAGGACTTGAAATCTACTTACTTCAGTGGTAATCCCCTTGCCTTCAAATCTTTGCAAACCTAAG
Source organism: Hyperoodon ampullatus (assembly GCF_949752795.1). Lineage (NCBI taxonomy): Eukaryota > Metazoa > Chordata > Mammalia > Artiodactyla > Ziphiidae > Hyperoodon > Hyperoodon ampullatus. The sequence goes on along the minus strand of NC_136931.1, from coordinate 30,537,153 downwards.
GAACTATGGGAGTAGGTGAACTTGGAGGGAAGGGTGGGGAGAAATATCCTGTGATTTTAGTCCAAAATTTGTATCGTATAGTGAATCTTGGAATCATGTCCTGCTGTTTTTATTCCACATTGTCCTTTGAGTCTGCAGTCTCGGGCCGTGTGTGTTGTATTTAACACAAAGCCCAGTGGCACAGGGGATTTGGAAAGCTGACCAATGGAATATTAGGTGTTTTATATCAACTATAAGTCAGAAGGAAATCGATGTCAGAGTAGATTCCCAAGGTGCCTTTCTCAGGATAAGCACTGTACTTACTTAAGTTACTCTGGTGTATAGCTTCATTCACCCTGTGGACAGAGGGCTGTGTGCACTTGCCAAAAATGATCTGGGGCCAGCTTTTGTGCCCTTCTTTGCCTTGGTTAGCTCCAGATTCTGATCCTACTGTTTCCTGTGAGGCATCAATGCTAAATGCAGTGCTCACCGTGCAAATGATACGTGGCTGGAAATGTCAGGCTTACATTTTCTCCTCAATGTCAACAGGAGTTGGAACAAATAGATGACCTCTATGATCTTTTCTTCCTTGGAGATGTCATGGCTCCAGCCAGTGATTCTGTGATGCTTAAATGTAGAGGGAGGAAAACATCACAGAAACCAGTAGAACGTGACTATACCAGCAGAAGCTTTCGCATCAGACAGACCTGGGTCCAAGTTTAGTTCTTTCATTCATGAATCCCATGGACTTGAGTGAGTTACTCATCTTCTCTAAGCCTCAGTCTCCTCGTTTATAAAAACAGAAATAATAGGGATACTCTACCCCAGATGGGAATTAAATGAGATTATGCATGTTGCATACGCAGTATGGTGCCCGGCACATAGGAGATGCTCAATTTATGTGCATTGTCATTATTAACGTTATGAATCAAGTCCCAACCCCAGAGCACTGATCTACGCACTTTTCTCCAAAAGGGACAGGGCTTAAGTCATCACAGCTGGAACACAGATGTGGGGGAGTGAGGAGCAGACATCATCTTCCTCTCTGCATGGATCCCAACTTCACTCCCTCGTAAAGCAGTATGTGGTCCCAGATCTGGCACTTTAAAGGCAACGTTAGGTGCTTCTGATGGCAGCTTCCTCCAGGCCAGGCAGAAGGAAAACGTCACACTTCTTCCAGTCTAGAACAACCTAGCTCTGCTTTGTTTATTCACTCAACAAGTAAGTATCAAGCAGGTGCCAGGATTTGAGTAAAGAGTGATAAAAGATAGAGCCTGCAGCCTAGAGAGGCCAAGAGACAATACAAGAGGGAGAAAATGGAGACCCAGGAGCGGCTTTCTGAGGAGATGACAGTAAAGCGAAGGAAGAGACAAGGGTTCCAGGCAAAGAGGACACCAGTACGTAGGAAAAAAAAGAGAGAATGAAGACATCACTGCATGAAAGATATCAAAGTCATCTTCAAAGACATCAAAACAATTTTCAAAAGTGGAGAGTGGGTGGAGAGTGATAAGTTGGCTTTAAAGAGCAAAGAAAGCTAGAAGCTAAATTCTGCCAAGGGGAGCAAAAGTGAGAATGAAGCCCATGACACCTAAAGGCTCAGGAATGGGAGGAAGCAGGTATGGTGGAGCATGGGGGCTGAGCATTAAGGTGGAGATAGGCTCAAAGTCTGTGTACACAGCAGACTCCCAGATCTCCCCTCTCATATGTATTCAGGCAACTGTTGGGGGCAGGAGACGTTAAATTAGAGGCTCCAGACTCAAAGACACCAGGCAGAGAGAAGGGCTGCAATAAGGCACAGGGTTTAAAAACGTTGTACTGAACGGGGAGCTCCCTGGGCCCTTCCTCCTCCCTGCTTCCAGAAAGTCAGCCACTAAATCATACCTCCCAAAGAGGAGATTGGAAGGTTCATCTCTTGAGACCCGAACCTAAGGAAAGGGAGACTTTCAGATCCAGAAGTTCAAGGGTCCCCCAGAGCCAAGGATGCCTTGCCACTTGATCATCCAACAGTGAAATTCATCCACCAACAAGCTCCACAGATGAGCACAGAGCTTCCATCAGCTTTTGAGCACCTTTTCCTTAAATATTATAGCTAATGACTACAAGACATTTGAGGAGATTCTCCAACATGAAAGAGAAAGACCTAAATTTACGGAAAAATAGGATCTGGAGGAAACTTGAGACCATGCAGAGCACAAAAGGAAATAGTGCTTAAAATCAAGTTATTAACAACCTCAGAGAAATAAGAGAAGATACTATATCGATGAAACAAGAACAGGCAGTTAAAGAATAGGAGCAATCAGAGTATAAGATAGAGCTCTTGGAAAAGTGTGACACCTCCAATAGAGACATTTTCACATGAAAATATTTTACTTCCATCCATATTTCTGTAGAAAGCTGTGGAAGGATGTGCTCCATGAAAATGAGAAGCAAGAGAGAGGAAGACATAAAACAAGAGAAAACACAGACTCCAACACAGGAAAACATAAAGATAAGTTTCAGGATGACAACCAGGTGGCAAAGCAAGAAAGCAATCAATCCAAACTGGAGAAGGAGAAAAAAACGTTTCCAGAGAGAGTTCCCTAGAAAGGAAAAACTAAATAACTAAAAGAGAATTGATAAATTATTATCTGATAGATATAGCTGCTTAGAAACTGTTGATAGTGAATAATGGATTTGATGGAACACATGGAAACTAATCAAATATAGAAACAAGTCCATTATTAGCTTCAAGAAAAAAAAGTTTAAATGATTAGGGAAGTATAAGTACACTATTTTTCCCAGCAGTAAAAACCAAATTTAGCCAAAAATTATGTTGGGAGAATGAAGTTTTGGAGCAATGGGGATGGTAAAGTAACAAAGCTATATACTCAAATGTCACGAGTGGAAGTCAATAAAGCATTCCTATAAGTGGTAAGCAAAGCAGAAATCATATTATTTAGAAATGTGAAGGCAAATAATAGAAGAAACAGCTAGAAATTTTTCAAGGATTATCTCTGACGAGTAGAATGGGAGTGAAGAAGGGTAAGGTAAAGACCTTCCGTTTTTCTTTTAGGGTTATTTCATTGTTAACTAATTTATCATTGTTACCCTGATGAAAATAAAAATTAAAAAGACAGGAATAGATTAACAGAAATACCAGAGTAAACCACAATCCAAACAGGTATGGGAATAGCTACTATGGAAACGAAGGTCATCCTTCTCAGTGGAGTGATGAAAGAGCAAACTCAGAGATGACAGATATGAAAGACCCAGAGTGAGTGATGGGCAATCTCTCAAGATCACTGAAAGGCCCACCTGGAGAACAATGGATTCTGTTAGCAGGACTGGGACTCCGGGGAGGCAGGTGAGGCCCCTAGAGTGCCAAATTCAGGAAGGCACTCACTCTCAGCAGCATGCAGGGGCCGCCTGACTTTGCAGACACTGACAGTGATCAATTTTGCACCCTCTGGGCCTCCCTTGGCCCACCCTAGTGCCAGCCTTTCTCCACACTCACCCACCCTCACCCATAGGTACAGTGGGTTGTAACAGCAGCAGTGTTTGCTGCTGAGAACTGCTCACCAAACAGAAGGAGAAATGTGCCTGGGGAAGGCTCACTGCTGGAGGGCTGGAGGAGAGGGAGAAGCAAGAAAAATGTGAAATAACTCCAGACTCTTCAAAAAGAAAAAAATCACAAGGAGCACCACACTAGGGAAAAGGCTTCCTTCAGTAATCAAAGGGAACAAAGAGAGAAATTTTGTATCAGTTAAATGTACAATCTACCAGGAAGATACAATGAAAATAAACCTTTACTCCATGAAACAACAAAGCCTCAAAATATATAAACACATTATTGGAAATACAGGAGAATGTCTGAAAACCACAAGCTCCTAAAGACTGACAGGTTAAGATATATGGAAAATAAGAATGTAGAGTATTTGAAAAACATAATTAACAAGGTTGATTTAATAAGCAGACTTAAGATACTTCTTCTAAAGAGAGAATGCACATTTCTTTATACCTGTAGAATGTTTACAAAAATTAACTGACTACAAAGGAAATCTCAATATATTACCCAAAGGGGAAATCATATAGGCTCTATTCTCTACCTATAATGAAAAAAAAAAAAGACCCTAGAAATAAACAATATATGGATAGCTCTCTCCTCCTTACCTGTAGCCAGCCCCCCCCCAAAATTATTGCTCTAACCACTTATTTTTTAATGCTATTTTCAAAATAACTCTTTGGTTAAAAAAGAATAAAAGTGTAAAATTATGGACTATTCACTTATGAAAGACAATGAAAGGAATCTATATAAAAACTACTGGACATGGCCAAAACAGAAATTAGAGGATGATTTATAGCCTAAAAATATGTATTAAAAACTAAGAGAGAGAAAAAATAAACACACTATACATTCAGCTAAAAGACCCAGGAAAAAGTCAATCATATAAACTAAAACAAGTAAAAGGAAGAATTAAGATGAAAGGGCAATCAAACAAGTAAAAAAGAGAGCATATCAATAAAAGCAATTTTTAAAATATACTTAAAGACCAATAAAGTAAAACTCCATCAAGTCTGGCAAAGACAAAAAGTGGAGAAACCAAAGTAAACTACATTTGGATTAAGAAAGCAGACATACTTAGAAATATGGGGAAAATTTTTAAGTGAAAATATTATGTAGAACTTTACAATGATAAATTGAAAATCTAAGTGAAATGATCATTTTTAAGAATTTTTAAAACATCTAGAAAATGATCAAATATTTACTCCCTCTCCTCATCTCCAAAAACAAAACAAAGCATATATTCATTCATTCAACAAATATATATTAGCTGTTATTCTGAGATATCATAAGGAGTAAGGATTAGAAAGATTCATCCCTTCCCCTAAATTAATCTATAAATTCAATCTATTCCCAACAGAAATCCCAAAGGAATTTTAAAATGAAATTTGCAAGCTGATACAAATGTTTATCTGAAAAAGCAAATGTATGAGATGTTAAAATATCTTTTGAAATTTTATATTATATACAATTTTATTATATAATATTTATAATATCTATAACTTTTATAATTTAAGATTGAGTATTTGATAGAGATTATCTTTTTAATTATAAGATTTTAAACTTACTTTTATGTTATAATGGTAAAAAGTGTGACGCTTCAGGATTAGACCTGTGGAATATTCCAGAGAATTGGCAATCCAGGGACATATATAGGTGGAATATAGCATTAGACAGAGATTATCTTTCAAACAATAGAGAAAAAAATGGACAAATTACAAAAGTAACCTGTGGGTGTTACTAGAAATAAAAGGTTTGATCTTTATCTCACACTGCACACCCAAATAAATCCCACTTGAGTGAAAGATCAAACTTTAAAAAAATTAAAAGTAGTAGAAGAAAATGTAGGAAAACATACTTGTAATCTTGCAGGTGATAAAAGGCTTCATTATACCTCAATCCATAAAGCAAAACTTGGTAATATTAAAATAAAACAAAGTAAAAATATAAGCAACAGGCTTAGAAAAAAATTTGATAAACTATAACAAAGAGTCAATAGCCATTATCAATAGAGATCTATTGTAATTTGCTAAGAAGACAACACTACCGAAAAACGAGCAAAAGACAGGAACGGACCAATTCTCAGAACAAGAAATGTAATGGCAATAAACATATGAAACCACATTTGAACTCACTACTTAGGAACGATAAATCAGAAGAACAAACAAAGTATTTCTGCAGGCACACTGGTTTGGTTAAACACTCAGACTGGCGTGCCAGACCTCCTGCGTTTGAGCCCAGGCTCTGCTATTACCTGCCTGTGGCCTTTGGTAAGCAACTCAACCTCTCTGTGCCTCAGCTTCCCTATATGTAAAATATAGATTATAATACATTTTAGCTCTTTATTGTAATGATGCAATGAGTTAATACTGTATATGTAAAGTGCTTTGAATAGCACCTGGCACAGAGTAATCACTCAGTAAATGTTAGCTCAATATCTTTTTATGACATGTGCACAAAGATGCACACACACCTGCTGCAAACACACACACACTCAAGCACAATCAGAAGTTCACTGCAATGCTATCTGCCATAGCGGAAAAACTGGAGGTGACTTCAAATGACATCAATAAGCAATAGATAAATTTTATGCCTCTAAAATATGAAATGACAACTGGCTATGAAAAAGAATGAGGAAGATCTGGACACCAGTATAGGAAAATATCTATGATAAATAAGTGTGGGGAAAAAGCAAATCACTGACTTCTATGGAGTGATCCAAATTATGTTCTCTAAATACGCTATGTGTACTATGTATAAATAACATCTGTATGTGTACGTGTATAATATGCACAGAAAATGTTATGAATGCTTGATATGTTATCAAACTGTTAGCAAAGGTGATCACCAGAGAGGGAGGGAGGATTGGGGGAGAGGGTGAAAGGGAGACTGTCAAATAAATTCCTACATCCTTCTTCTCTCTCTTTTTTTAAAAATAAGCATGTATGTTCCAAACATTACAAAAAATAAAATAGAAATCAGTTAGAATAACTTCTCAAAAAAACTGACTCAGACAATGGTAAGCAAAAGAAAATCATGAAATCAAAAGGTCCTGCAACTTTTTCTTTTTTCAAGAAGACAGAATGATTGGCAAAGGAATTAGTCGAGTTATGCTTCAAAGAATGTCAGTTTAGCTACGGGTTTTTCAAATACTTTGAACATGGGCTAAACATGTCAAAGTCATACAGCTCTCAAAGACAAAGAGTCTATAATAAATAGTCTCCATTAATTGTTTCCATTGTCCATAATATTTTGTAAGTTTTACATCCCCGGGAAAATAACGTTTGCCAAATTCAAACCAGGGACCTTCAATATTACTTAGATGACATAAATTAAAATGAGACTGACCTAAGCCAGTTGTGTTTATCAACCTGATCTCCTCTGAAAAGGAGAAACGAAGTCAAATACCCTTTAATACTATTTATTAGTGGAGTAATATAATACATTTTGACAAGTTGAACAGTTGTAACAGGCGGCCATTAAAATCTCTACAGGGCCTGTTTGGAATGAAAACAGGAGTGAGAGACGGCTCTATAACTGGGTTTTAAGAACAGCTCAGCCATCAACTATATCCTAACCAAGTACTTTTATCCAGTTAATTTACGGAGGGAATCCCTTAGGGTCTCCAGCCGTCTACCACTGTAGCTCATTAGAGTCTAATATCCAACTTTTCTCATTGTAACACTGAGAGCATTTATGCTTAAAATGTAATTAAACTTAAAACAAACAAGATCTTTATTCCCTGACAGTCCTGCTATTTTTAAATTGACAAAGGCATGAACTTATATAGGATTATTTAGAAAGCACTATACATTTCAGCCACTTATGGCAAGACATTTGCCCAACTGTTCATCCTGCGTGCAATTAGAAATCTAAATACTTGGGTAACGGGTTTCTTTTGGGAATTAAACTTGCAGATCTTTTACAAACGAGTAATGTGGTAAGACTTGCTGTCCAATGAGGTGTCTTATTGAAATATCCCAGGCCGTTTCACTTGTCACAGCTGTCGTTTCAGCCGCTTGCACTCACAGTGTATAGCTTTCATTACGAAAATAGAAATTTGTGTCCTAAGTGCTGTTACATTACTAATGCTAAATATTTAATTCCCTGGGGTTCCAATTATGGTTGAGCACTGGCAACACTGATTCTACTTTTTAATAACAACTGTAAAAGCAATTTGAGCATTTTTCAATTAATTAAATACATAGTAAATGAGTAACCTCTTGTCATTTTGCCCTCCAGGACCTGAGCTAATTGGTGTAGAATAAAATGTTTTGAAAATTAACCAATATTCCGGTCTGCACACTGTTATACCATTAAATTACAGTTTGCAAAATGAAGTTTGTCTTCTAATAGTTATGCTCAGTATAGTCTGCAGATATGAGAAGGTACCTGTGTTTTATGTACTTAACCGTGCCTCTAATTAGAGCAGAGTTGAAAGCTGAGTGTCGTTCCTCTGAACACCAGTCCGTATCAATAATACTTTGCATTATTCACATATAAATGCAACATAGGAGGGTTTCCCAGCTTTCAGGATGCATATTCACAATTTAGCTTAAACAGTTTTAAAAGTCTATCCATAAGAATTCCTATTGTCAATTGTACTCACAGGAAAAAAGTTCAAAAATAAATGTTTAGATTTCTTTCACGAAAGAAAGTTACAAATCAAACATCTGGGAAAGTCCTTCTTTGCTAAACACTTTGTTGAAGTTTCTCCTTCTGCCATAGAACAATGTCGTAAATAAACTCTAAATTGGTTTCTCAGCTTTAAAAGGATGGTGAGGATGAATCATAAAAGCAGATGCTGTTTTACCCACATTCTAAAATGAATCTTTTTCTGAAGTGCAATGAAACCTGATTAAAGACACCATCTCCTTGCAGAAAAACGTCTCTGACAGGTGTTCCTCCAGCTCCAAGTCTTGATTGGCCATAATCTAAAGTCCATACTCGGAGAGTGAATGCCTTTTTGGCAGCTGTCTTTCTAACAGAGATGATCCCCTAAACAGGTTTCACTGAATTAGGGATCTCCGCAAAAGCATTATGGTTCATGGAAGAAGACACAGAAAGTGAAATGAATCACTCTGGGAGAGAAGGGAAAAAATAGGGAAAATTTAATAATTTCCATACCAATTTTTAGGGTTTAAATCTTTAATATTTCTAAGATGTTAGTAACATCTTTGAGAAATGAATTTTAATTACAGGATTAACTTGATAGCACCAGTCTGTTAGTATAAATAGATCGGACTAAATTTCCGATTTTTAGAAAGCTAAACTGGATAATGAATTAGAACATTTTAGAATTTGGGGGTTGGGCTGACTTCTCAGGAAGCAATCTCTACTCCATCAGCAAATACACACCCACACACCCACACATATATAAATGAAAAGAAAAATATAAATTTGTTAAAGGTTTATTTAAATATTATTCTATTTGGAATGTAACATCTTAATAGACCTTCAAAAACATTGGTTTAATACAACCTATCATTTACAATCCTTAAAACAAAAAGCAATAGAGTTTGTAAATGACAAATTAAATCCAGTTACACAAAACGTTTTTGCCAAAGACTAATTTTTTCCAGCTCAAAAACAGCTATATTTTGAAATCTGAAAGTAAAAATAAAGGCAACTTGTGATTTGGATACAAGTGGTACAGATATATTGTTTGTATTAAGAAATGGATCAGAATACACTCCCAAACTCTTCAGCACCTGGTTTTGAAAAATAATAATTTCACTAACTGACTACTCATATGTGGCCAAAACCACTAAACAAAACAACATTTGGTTCTCTAAAAACACTGGACAATTATCTACAGTAATAACTAATGCCACTATATTTAGTACCAGAGTCCCCAGGTTATTGCACACAACTGACCATCAGTCCTTGGCTCCCAAACGGGCAGTCTCCAGCCCTCCAGCAGCAGCAGGGTGACGGCTGGTTGAAGATGACAGGCTTCTCCCTTAGGATCACATGCTGATCAAGTTCTCCTTCTCTCGCTTTGGAAGATCTGACACTTCACATACTCGGAGGGGTTGGCAGCCCCAACTGCACACTGAGAACTAATGTGTCTGCACACTGTAAACTAATAAGTCTCACCTCTTACTCACCAGTACGATAACTTAGGAGGTAATGGGGGAAAACCCACAGGTCTGGGAAGCAGAGGTGCTGAGCTCAATCCTGAGAGCGCTAACAGCAGTGTGACCTTGGACGCGTCACTGGACACCTCTGCACCTCTGGTCTCCTGGCTCTGACATGGGGGACAATATAACCACTGCATTGTTCTGAGGATCCAATGAGAAAACACGATGAAACCCTGCAAAGAACCATGGAAATGTCAGACAACCAAGGTTCTAGTCTAATGGTCACCTGCCAGCATCTTTAATAAAGAATTTTTCATTGTTTTTGTGCAAAGAAACTAAAGTAAAAAATATATGTAACGCATCCATAATAACGTGCATTAAAGAAACTAGAATCATTAAGGGCTAGGCAGTTTTGACTAGAGATGCTTTTTTAGAATTAAGGCTTTAGCTTTAGTCCCAATAAATTACAAGCCCAAAGAGCATATGTTTAGCATTTTATTTTTTTTAAAAAAGGAAAAAGATGCAATAGGATAAAGAGAAGGAGAATTTTCCAGATATTATCATGATATAGGCATCATTTAATAAACTATGAACTTAAAATGAGGCCTGTTTTAAACCTGATTTTCTTTTCTAAGGTGTATTCAACTAGCTGCCTTAGTTTCCAGACACAAGGCTCAGAGCTCCCCTATCCTGGCTAGCATCAGCTTCTGCAGAGCTTTGCTGAGTAGAGAAACATGTTGAGGGGAGGAATTACAGCAGATCTGCCCCATTTTACCACCTGCTGGCTAGAACGCAGAGAACCGACAGGCTAAGGAGTAAGTTTTCAGGGAGGCAAGGGTTGCTTGCAAGTTATTAATACACAACTGAGGCATCTGACCCGTTAGTGGGTCCCCGGAAGTCCTTTCTCATGCCTGCCTATATTCTCATGAGTTCCATCACCTGTTTCCAAGTCCACAGAAGTATAAAAGCAGTAAATTGAAGGGCAGAGGGAAGGCTACCAGGAGGGCACGTGAGAAACACAGCTGACAGCCATTGAAGAAAGACTGGTTTAAGAAATGCCCATGAGAATTAAAAACCAACAACAACAACAAGAAACTAAAAACAAAAAAGAACACCCAAGTCCTTTAATGAGAGGTGAGTCACGCAGTGCAATTCTTACTGAAGACCATGAGTTATTATCAAAGTGCGGTGAGACTCTACCTTTTTTTCAAGATAAGAGGGACAGGTATGGTCCATTTTAAAAAGGTTTCCATCACAAATAGTTAATGTTCATTCTTAAAACTTGGCTATCTTGAATAACCTATTCCCTGAGCGTTCCATATTATCGTGGTTTTTACTGTAGTTAGATAGTTTTATGGTTAATGTACTGTGGTAAAAATAAATATAGCTTAGCCTAAGCGTCTCCACTGAAAATATGTATGTCATAAAATGACAAATAAAATAGGTCAATAACCAAACCCACAGTAAATAATTCAAGCTCTAAAGTACATAACATTAGAATAAACTAAAACTAGCCCTCTTCAACACTGACGATAAATATATTCAAAATGGACTTTTCAAAATGAAAAGTGAAAATCTCCAAAGGTAAATGGGGAGAAAAGAGACATAAAATTACTAATTTATACCCTTTTGATAAAATCTAAATAATCACACACTACACTCATGAGAAGAGGCTGTAGGAGAACAAACCTAGCCTATGCATCTGGGTGAGGATCTAGTAATATTTCACACCATTCTAATTTGATTTCACATCATAATGGCCTAGTAGGTGCTCAATATATTGTTGTTTATCTGAAATACAATTTGCAACTGGTCTGGTTGTCATATAAATAAAAGAAGAGAGATACTGGGAATATCACCAACTTTTCTTGGGGGTGTTTAGTTAGACCTCTAAGACATAAGGGAAAGAGTTCAAGATTGTAAAGGAAACCACTCCACTGCTGGCTATAAAGCACACATTGATTTTGACTGCATCTGGGGGCAAAAACTGCCGGGTGAAGAATGTCCCATCCTGGTTATTTTTCAGAGTAGGAGACTGTGGCTAATCTAAAGATACTCCAAATAGCACCAGAAGATGATGAGGACCAAGTCAGAGTCCCCCTGTCACAGCTCGCATGAGCCTTGCTACTAGGTCGTCCTGTTTGGTCAGGCCACAAAAGATGTCCTGATTTGTGGCTTTGGGGAAATAGGGTAGCAGGGTGACCTCTATGGGGCCCCTTGGGGGCAGAGGGAGGTGACAAAGGCTATCATAGCATTAGCAAGCCTCCTCTACCTGCTTCCCTGGTGCTGATGATGTCAGGGTTTTAGTAACCCCGCTGTTTTCGATTTTAATTTACATGGCTATTTGGCTTGAGCTTTTTATAGAGTATATGACCATCTGAGCCATTTGAGGCAGGTATACTTGCCTTTAATGTCTACTGGCCTAGTTTATGCATTGCTATGCTGTCTACCACTCTGTTATCTCAAAGATAAGATATCAGTAAGCTGTGCAGGTTTTCCCATCAGGTGTGAATTCTAGACAGTACACTGGGCCATGGACGTTGGCATCCTCCAGGTCCCCATCCTTACCCCAGTTTGTGAAAAGTTTAACTCTACTTTCCAGGTCCAAAATTCACATGGCCCACCAAAAGGTAGTCAGAGCACCAAGGATATTACCAAATCACCTTATGGCAAGGTTTTAGCTCTCATATAGTTCATAGTCAGAATCTCATGTGTCTATTTCATAAAGACCTGGGTTAAGGATGAATTTTACAAACACTTATACATGTTCAGTGTATGCCACTGCATCTTTCACTCCACCAATGAAGGACATTTTAGGCTGCAACTGACAGGCAAGGAGGGGCAGATTACTCCTTGTTTATGCCATTTTGAAGGGAAAAAATCCAGGAATTTAGAAACTATAAAGGTAAACTTAGCGAGGCCTCCAAAGGCTATTTAGAGACAGGGCAGAAGAAAGGGGACGTTTTCTTTCCTTTGAGCAGGGGTTGGCAACTACAGCCCATGGGCTAAATTCAGCCTGCAGTCTGTTTTCATAAATGTTATTGGAACACGTTTGTAAAAGTGTCACTGGAACTCAGCCACACCCACTTGTCTATGGCTGCTCTTGCGTTGCAATGACAAAATAGTTGCAACAGACATTGTCTGGCCCACAAAGCCAAAAATATTCATTATCTGGCTCCTTCGAGAAAAAGTTTGCCAAGCCCTGCTTTAGAGGCTCTCTCTCTCTGAGAAGGATGGGAACCCCAGGAAAGCTGCCCCAGGAGAGCCCGACCTTCAATGGCCTCTTCTCTGGTCTCCCTGCAGCCCTGAGGCATCCAGATGCTAGTTTCAGTGTTATTTGGTAATTGCTCCTACCTAATTGCCTGAAACACATTCCCCTTTCCTGTCAGGAGATGCCCAAAGAAGACACAAGAACATGAAATCATCAGAAATGTAGCAGAATCTGTAAGTTTCCCTTCCAGCTCCACACTCACCCCACATTGACTGAGCACCTGGGCCCGCCTCACCTGTGCATCTGACATCAAATGCAGGAAAACCCCCAAGAGGATGATGTTAAAGGATATGTGGGATTTCACCAGAGAACAGTGAGAGGAGGGAAGGCCTTCCCAACAGAAGAGACCACAGATGCCTTCCCAACAGAAGAGACCTCAGTCATGCACATGCATGACTGAGGTGGCAGTGCACGCCATGATCTACTCCAGGAAAACCAGCTGCTGGAGAGAAGGGTCACAGGCTGGAGTGGTAGAAAACGATGTGAGAGGGGTCCTCTGGTCAGGTGGAGAGCAGCCTTAGGAATGGTGCTGAGAAGTTGAGGAGCGTTAGGCAGAAGGTGTCTCTAAAGAACTTAAGCAAGGGGGGTGACATGATCTGATCTCCATGTTAGGAAGATCACCCTGACAGCAGGGGCGAGGTAGGTGGGGGGTGGAGGATGTCTATGCTCTCCCATAAGCCACTGTACCCTGCCCAGCACAGCCACTCTGAAAGGCCCTAATCACCCTTTTCTTTGCACTCCAAGCAGTTTGACTTTCTTCCCCCGGAATCTCAGAGCACCTTCTGGACAACTGATAAAGTGGTATAATTCCCATCCCCAATCATCATTTTCTTGACTGCCTCCCAGTTCCATGCTTCTCCACCTATCTGTAGTGAAGGGCCAATCGTTTGTTGTCTTTTTGTTTTGCTTCTAATTTCCAATCTTCTGCAGACCAATATTTTTGTAAAATATAAAATCGTGCACGTGGATATCATGGCAAAGTCAAATCGCTATGTAAGTTTCTAAATGCTTTCTCTTATTATTTGGTATTTATCTTGTCACAGGCTGATAAATGTTTGTGGATTTCTGGTTTCTGGTCTAACACGTAAGGAGCATAGATGTCACCAACTCCAATATAAAACAAGTAAAAAAATGAACAAACTGAAAAATCAGCCAATCTCGTGAGATGCATAAGGGAAGTGTGGTTACAGGGCAAACTTCTGCCCCTAAAGCTGGCGTGAGAGACAGATGAGTACAGAAAATCACAACTCACTAGAGCAGAAACCCGTAAGCAGAAACCTCCATGGGAGCCAATGGCAGGGTGGGAGAGCCTGAACTGTAATTGCCCAGTTGCTGGAGGCTCAGTGTGGACAACTCTGAAGGCAAAAGTTCCGGGGGGCCCAGTCACAGGGAGTCCCCACCCTTTTGTTTTGTTTCACCTCCAGGAGCTCAACCAGGTCCTCACAGTGAACGTCCAGGAAAAATCCCCTCATGCTTCTGGCAGGCGGAGGGGGAAAAGGAAGCATTTTTGAAACGTGCCAGAGCTTTCTTCTTAACAAGGTCTGCTCTCAGGAGAAACTATTTTCATAGAGCCTAACCTGCTAGGGTTTTACCAGAGCCTAACTGACCTGAAGGAAAAGAAATACTCACTTCCAGCTGGCCATAGCCTTCCACAGGGAGGAAGGGAAATATGTAACTGCAGCCCGCTCTAGCCACCCTGTCCTACCTAAGGGGGCTCCCGGGAGACTGAGGAGGAGTGCGAAGTTCAGACAAGAGGTGCAGCGGGCTCATTAAAAGACAGAGACCTAATCATGGGTCTATCTCATTCCTCGCTGGTGGGAATGCAAAACAATACAGCCACTTTCGTAAGACAGTTTGGCAGCTTCTTATAAAACTTAATACTCTTACATATGATCCAACAATAGCACTCCATGGTATTTACCCAAAGGAGTTGAAAATTTATATCCACGCAAAAACCTGCGTACAGATGTTTACAGCCACTTTATTCATAACTGCCAAAACTTGGAAGCAACCAAGATACACTTCATTAAGTAAATGGAAAAACTCTGGTACATTCAATGAAATATTATTTAGCACTAAAAAGAAATGAGTTATCAAGCCATGAAAAGACAGAGAGAAACCTTAAAGGCATATCACTAACTAAAAGAAGCCAATCCGAAAAGGCTAAATACTTGATGATTCTAACAGTATGACAAGATGGAAAAGGCAAAACTATGGAGACAGTAAAAAGATCAATGGCTGTCAGGGGTTAGTGGAGAGGAAAGGATGAATAAGCAAAGCACAGAGGATTTTTAGGGCAGTGAAACTATTCTGTATGATACTCTAATGGTGGATACATGTCATTACACAGTTGTCCAAATCCACAGAATATAAAACACCAACAGTAAACCTTAATGTAAACTATGGACTTTGGGTGATGGTGTCAATACAGGTCCATCAACTGTAACAAATGTACCACTCTGGTGGGGAATGTTGACCCTTTTGAGCAAGTAAGTCACAACTCCATTTCTTAGCTACTCAGGAATAGCCAGGAGCTACTGTCCACATGTGCTCCAGTCCCCTGATTTGAGAAACAATTCCAACTAGCCCCACCTCAACAGATAGAAAGTCAAGGCAGCCTGAATCCTTTCTTTTTCTTCCTCCTGTGAACATGGCAGTGCCCTCTGGAGGCATAAACGTTCATTTTTATAGGATTTGAGAGTCGTAAGTTGTCCTCGCAATGTATGTCAACTATATTAAACAAACATGGACAGAAATATCATAAAAAGCTACCTTCAGGATTTATAACCCTCCAGCTAGACTATAAACTCTGTGAGGGAAGGACCATGCCCACTATGGTCTCTACTCGATGGCCAACACTGTCCAGTACCCAGTACATGCTGAGTAAGGACCTGTGGGTGAATGTTGGAAGTAACATGATCCAGATAATGTTACTTACTAATCACTTAAGCATATGTTGTAATCCAAACTCACCAAGTGTCTAAAAACAAAAATATTCTCCAGTGCTTTTTTCTTGGAAATGTTTTGCCCCTCCCTCTCTATCTTTAAATCCCTCTGCACAAATGAAATTGAGTATACTTAATCCACTGAACAGTTTAGGGGACAGCTATAGCCAGGAATATTCTTTCACTTTCCTTCCTTCGTATCATTCTGAACCCCATCTTTTTATAAAAACAAACACTGCCCAATAATATTGAACGGTTCATCTCAGACTTGCTTTTCACAGGACCATTACAGCTGTATCACATAAGAAAAAAAGGAAAACAACATTTAATAATGAAAGAAAATACATTTTTGGAGAAATGTGCCTTTCAGAGAAATGAAAACAAGCGGATAGGAAAGAATAGATTGTGTTCCCTGCCTGCTACTAGATTGTGAGTTCCAAATCCCCTGGATATTCTACTAGCATCTCACCATCTACTCGGCCCACACTGTCTTTTCTCCCATTAGACCTCCTTCTCCTAGGTTCCCTGTCTCAAAACACCACCACCACGAACTAACTGCTGCAGCCTTCTGGACGCCCTCGTTGACAGGCTTTTCCTTTACCCCCATACGTAACCAGTCAGCCACAGTTCCTTTAATTTCTAGCATCTTAGCATCTCCCATCAATCCACCGACAGCTCTCCTTCCCCTGGCTCCCACAACTATTCTCGTCCCTGGACAATTACTTGCAAAAACCACCGAACTAGTCTCTCACCACCAGTCTTGCTGGTCTCCAATGTACTCCCCATGCTGCCACCAAACACGATACCTCCACAACGCAGAGCTGGTCAGGTGAAAGTAAGATGAGGTCCAAGCTGCTGTCTCGGGTGTATAAACCACCCTTTGCAGCCTGGCCCTGATTACTCTCATCTCGCCTTCTAATCTCCGCACGCACCTCTCCTGCTTCTTTCAAACTCCTTGCTGACTCCTGAAGGCACATGCTCTCCCTTGTCTTTCTTTGCTCCCCCTTCCTTCAAGGCTCAACCCGAATGCCCCTCTCCTCCAGGAAGCCTTCCTTGACTTTGCCCACCCTCCGTCAGGCTTGGCTGGGGACTCTGCCTCTGGGGTCCCATGGCACCTGGCCTTTCCCTCTCACCGTGCTGTGCTGAAATGGTCTGTTTATGCCCCTGTAGCCAAGATAGATGCTAAGCTCCAAGCTCCACAAAGGTAAACACTGCATGCTGTTCACCATTTCATCTCCATGCCTGAGCCCAATGCCCACGTTGTTGAATTCAGGAAACATATTGTATTCATATTTGATTCCCTGGATTTATCACAATGTTAAAAGCCAGCAGGTATGTATAAATAGTAATGAATACATGGAACATTCTGTTGGTTAAAATTCAGTTCTGAGATTAACATACTTTAACTTGTTACTTGTACCCATACTGGGTGACAAAATGTTTGTATGACATGTACAGATGGCAGGTAGACATTTATTTCTGATGTGTATAGAATAAAATATTATGAAGAATAGGGATGTGATACAACCATCTGCAGATTGAATTTCCAGAACTGGGGACAAGCATCTTCAAGATGGCAGCATTTGCTGTGGAGTCAAAAGATCCTTATTACCACTTAGTAGCAAGGCATTTCATCTTCCTGGGACTCAAGTTTCTTCACGTGAAAAACACATCTTCTCCAGCTTCAAAAGCCTGCAAGTGGAAGCTGTCTGCTATTTTTATGCATAGAGTTTGCAAGGTGTTTTGAATAAAAAGACTCCTGGAAAAGAAAATTAAATAGTCTGCTAATGTGTCTTGCAACTGACACTTCAGTATATTCATACATAAAGTTTAAAAATGGCAGGTAGGTTAAGGTAATTTAGCAATAAGTTGTTCTAAAAACATTTTGTGGAGAAAATATATATAAACAATTATAGACAAAATTATAAAGTGCCTCGTATTTTAAAAGAATATACAGAGAATACAGCAATCACAGCAGAGTCAGGAAGTCTAGTGGTAACCAACCTATGATTTGCAATATTTGTAAAAAAAATTTTTTTTTAACTGTCTAAAATAGCACCATTTTCATTTTTTTTTTTAAACTGCTAGATAAACAGTATTACAAGATGATTCCACAGTGCTGGCTCATTATACACACTCAGAACTTTTAAGTCGCCCACCTAATGGAGCACTTTCCTAAAACACAATTCATTTTGGCCTCCTCACTGGCAATGGCGTATAGTTGGGGGCACTGGAATCTGTATTATTACACATAAAATCCTGAATATCTTAATTTTGATGTCTTTTATAACCACGTTGATCAAATCTATGATTTATATAAAGTTAAAGAAACTCTGATAGTCCTTTAGGTGGCTTCCTTTTTCCAAGTTCCTGACTTAAAGGGCCTCAGGCATATTACTGCTTCCTAGTTTAGCCTTCTAAAATTGGATGCATATTTAGAAAAGGCTCTCAGCTCTCTTACTACCTTGAACACTTGAAAAGAATGCACAGAAATGCCTGTATTTTCTTAGGGTGTCCAAAATAGTTTCTTAGTAAAGCCATCAGCTCTAGTACCACCTTACAAATGTATTCTTTATGTAACTTTTATCTATATGTGATCTTGCAGTTTTAATTTTGGAGCTCTTCTAAAAGAACTTTAAGTTCTTTTATTTTAAGCCTAAAATAAAACATTTTAAAATATTATAGTCTTACAGATTATGCATTTAACACATCAGAAAGGTACAAAATATCTTATTCCTTATCAAACACAAATGGAGGAAAGTAAGGTTGTTTTTCACATTCACGCACACATACTGAGCCTCATAGCCTAAAAGCTACTTCCAAGTCCTAGTTTTAAGAAGAGTAGCCATTTGGTTTTTCACTCAAATATACATATTTAAACTCAAATATTACTCTTAATGCATGCCACATTTCTGGTGAGTTCCTAAAACATAGGAAGCTGTTAAGTATACTTTGGGGCAGTCACCTACAATTTTGATGACCAGACCAGATTGCATCTCACTTCCAACAAACCACGCTGCAGCTCATTTCCCTCTGCTCCTGATGTCCTCGATGTCCTCCTTCTCTGTGTCACATACATGCTCCTTCCCAATTCAAGCCCACCATTTTCTGAGGCCTGCTCCAGCAGTTTCAGCTTTCCTAGTTCTCTCTCCTAAATTCCGAAGGTTCTGGATTTCTAGCAACACAAAATCATGTTAGACTCTATCTCAGTTTCTTTTCACTTCTCCCCTGTCCTCACCCCCCAATCTAAGAGCCATGAGAACCCTGCAAAGGGATCAGGGCCTGTATTGCTCTTCTTTACTGTTAGGGTGCCAGTTCCTAGAAGTGCTAGACAGGAGATGCTTCCCTAGCTGCTTCTTGATGAGTGACTACTGGTATTCAAAGATTCTATATGTCCATACTATCTTTTGTTCAGGTCATTTTAAGGGCAAGGACTATTTTATTATCTTATGTCATTTATATCACTGTGGTCATGACCATAATGGGCTAAAGATTAACTATATTTAGAAGAATTGCAAGATTGGGGTTCCTCTGGGCCTAGGGCCTTACTCAAAAAGGTTAAAGATTTAAAATATTGACTTTTGTTAGAAGGATTATTGTAACCAGTTAAAGGCATGCAATGTTTCTAAAAAAGAAATGGAGCTACATCTTCAGTAAGAGCTCTAAAGTCAATATATACGGTGGAAAATCAGAATAAAAATTATCCTTGAAAATCCTTTCAGTAAGTCTCTCCCAAAATATAGCACAGACGGTTTCATACATGCCTCTCAGGAAGTATAACAGTATAAATTCCACCAGGGTTGGGAACAGAGCTGTTTCTTCCATTAAGCATCATGTAAAGTATCAATAGTTGCCTTTTAGGGGCCACGTACTAGAAAAGATACTTATTGTTTTTTATTTCCTCCTTTTCTTCCTAAGTGCATATAGTTGAATTAGATGGACATTAAATGCAACATCACTGAACACAAATTGTAAAGATAATGAATTCATTCTACAAATAAAAACTACAGGCAACATGGTAGTGACAAAAGCTAGAGTCTACCAATTGAAAAACTATTATATCCTTGAACGTCAAGTCTCTCTATTAACGCTTGGAAAATTTCCCCAAGTAACCTGTCAGCTTTGCAGCATCTTTTCTATAGTATATGTCTACCTTTATTCCTTTACATAGAAATTGTTTACCCCCCAAAAAGTATTTTTTTCTCAAAAATATTTCTCTAAAAATAAGAACAAAATCTAGGTTGTGGAAAAAATGTTTTTTGATATCTAGCTACAAGTTATTTAAGATAGTCTTCATGGGGCTTCCCTGATGGCGCAGTGGTTGAGAGTCTGCCTGCCGATGCAGGGGACACAGGGTCGTGCCCGGTCCGGGAGGATCCCGCATGCCGCAGAGCGGCTGGGCCCGTGAGCCATGGCTGCCGAGCCTGCGCGTCCGGAGCCTGTGCTCCACAGCGGGAGAGGCCATAACAGTGAGAGGCCCGCGTACCGTACCGCAAAAAAAAAAAAAAAAAAAAAAGATAGTCTGCATGTTTTGAAATCATAAACAAATCCAGTAAAAGCAAAAATACCACAAAAATGTAGATGTCCTCTTTGTCTCCCCTTCCATACACACAAAATCAATTCTAGTCTTAAAAAGAAATGCTCTCTGTAATTATCATATGACCCACAATCGCACTACTGGGCATTTATCCCAGGAAAATGAAAACTTACGTTCACACAAAAATCTATACACTAATGTTTACAGCAGTTTTATTCGTAATAGTGAAAACCCAGAAACAACCCTGAAGTCTCAACTGCTAAATGGTTAAACAAACTGTGGGACAACCATACCATGGGATATTACCCAAACATAAAAAGAACGGGCTTGAAATATTCAAGTTGAATCTCCAGAAAATTGTGCTGAGTGAGAAAAGTCAACTCCAAAAGGTTATATACTATATGATTCCATTTATATAACATCCTTGAAAAGAAAAAATTATAGAAATGGAGAACAGCCTAGTGGTTGCTATGGTTAAGGAAGGGGAGCAGGATAGAAGCAGCTATGGATACACAAGGGCAACATGAGGAGTCCTTGTGCTGAAGGAACTGTTCTGCATTTTGGCTGTACTGATGCCAAAGTCCAGGTTGTGATATGGTACTATACACCATACTATTTGGGGAAACTAGGTAAAGGGTACAAAGGACCTCTCCATTATTTAGTACAACTGCATGTGAAATCTATAATGATCTCAAAGTACTAAGTTTAATTAAAAATAAAAAAGAAACACTCTAGCCTAATAAATTTACTTTGCCATATGGAGACCTGAGCTTAAGAATTTATCATAGCACGTTGTAAAAACTACAGAAGTGGATGAAGTACGAACTGGGTCATTTACAAAACAGTCACTCACAACTGCTTCTTCGAGTGTCATCAGCAACTGTGAATCGCCCCAGTTCCCTCGCTAAGGGCCACCTCTAGTGAGACATACCCCTTGACAGTGTTCACACCACAGAAGCCAGAGGCCTGCCTGCCACAGAGGAATCCTTCCAGTTTCCTACAGCCACCACAAAGGCCACAACAAGGAATTTCCCAATGGCAAGGCAAATGGTCATTATTCAGTCTCCCCAAATGTAAGAACTCTGTGAAAGACTGGATGTCAACCTTCTTTACATAACAAGTGCTCAAACACGTAACAAATGCTCTGCCAGTTATGATTTTTTTTCTTTTATCTGAGTTGAGCTAATAGATTTTTTGAGAAGAAAATGTTCTATTCCAGAGGGACTAATATAGAGAATTAAAATATATATAAGGATACCTTTCAAGTCTTTTTTCTCCCATAAATATAATACAGTCACATTAGAAAGTGATTTTAAACCTATTCTAATGATATCAGATTGCCAGAAGAATTGCTATGTCGGAGAATGTGATTTTTTTTTTGGAACGCTCTTTTTCAGGTATAAACATTCATTCAATCCAATAAAGTCGTTTTAGAAAAAAAGTCAACATATAAAATTGATTTTTTCTATACTTTGATTAAAACAGATAGCACTTGGTAATACATTACAACACTAAGCATGTCAAATAAAAAGGGTGATCTAGAAGGGCATAACCTTCTTCTGCAAGACAACTGTGGATTTTAAGTGGAAAAATACTGTAATCTATAAATAAGAACATCCAAAACATATTTAAACAACTTGAGCACTTGATTTTTCCATGGCCTTTGCATCTAGACTGAACAGACCACAGGAAATTTCAGACTGATAGCTGAATCTAAAAGAAAAAAAAAATCCATTTAGTTGCCATGATCATTGTCACCATCAGTCCCTAATATCTTCTTATACTTCACCAACCTCACTTAACTTTGCCCTGTTGCTTTATGCTTGGTAGAAAGACAAATCACTAATCAATTATGCACACTAATTTAAAATGCTACCTTTAGAAGGCATTTTGATACCTTAGGAATAGGGGTGAGTATTTCCTCTAACTGCTTACTTTTAAACATTTTCGATAACACCTTAGGCAGGATGCACTGAACATTTGCAAACACTTAAAAATGCTACAGTCTACATAAACTATCAAACTGCGCCCCAAAAGTGGCGGTACAATTCTGCAACTGGTTGAGGTCACATGGAAAATAGAATTATATGCTAATTTGTTCCTATATTAAGTTATCATAGAAGGTCATACCAAGCACAGTAAAATGAATTCTGGAAAAAAAATTAACTAAGTAGATTGGTATGTACCGTATCAAAGTAAACTGTTTATCTTAATAGATAAAAATACAAGAAAGATTTTTAAAACAGGGGCATTTTCTCCTTTTCAAAAAAGTAAATGTTTTAACCAACCCAAGGCAATGACTTGCATGATTTAAAAACACTTTATCTAAATAGTTTTTCCCTAAAGGAGAACAAGGGCAAGATTTTTGTTTTCCAAGGGGAGAAAAGAAATGGAAAAGGGCAGAGTATCCAAAAGAGGATAATTTCCCCAGAAAAAGCTTTACTTTATCTACGTATTTATTGAATTTTATTCACGTAAATAGTTCTGCACATGTACTATAAAATGAACAGATAGGTTTAAACTAAGTGATGGGGTCAGGAGGTACTTACCATATACATTTATTATTTTACTCCAAAATAAACTAAACAACAATATAGATGTTTTCCTTAACGTAGATTTGTATGAAGAAAATACGCTTCATTTAAAAAAAACTATTGAGGAAAAAAATCTATATTCATTGTTTTCTGGAGGGCACATCTATAGATAGGCCTTAACCACAGATAAGCTCTAAGGATAAAACATCAACTTAGAAAACTACAAACCAAATTAATGGTTGAAGAATTTGGGCTACCAGTTTCATATGTGATGACAGTGCAACCTTTATATTTCTATTTTCAAAGGTCCTTTATAGAAAAAAGGAAAAAATTGGGGGGAGGGGGTGATGGAGAACTAAAGTCTTACAGCATTTGAAACCAAGGGACCAGTATTTTATAAAGCATCCAGCTTATTGCAGGACACAACTAAGACGAGTAACAGAGATCATCTGTGTCACACCCTCAGGCAAATTCCTGGGAAAAAATAAAACGATAATTTTCTGTTCTAGAGTCTATCCTATTTTCCATTAAAAGATATGTTTATATTTTTCATTTTATTGCAACATTTCCAATGCAATGCTACAAAAGAACTAGCACTCACAAAGAGCCATCTGAATTTTCTTTAAATCATAACTCATTTTTAATTTCTAAAGGGACTTTACCTATTGCTTTCAATAAAATTTTATTACTATTAGTTATCATAAAATACCCTAGGTTCCCATGGAATACAAGTTAGACATCTTCAAATACTGACTTTTCTACTATATATTATAGGCATTGTTTACTCTATTTTCTCCTTACCAAGTTAGATATGGAGATACTTAGTCAGGCATAAGATCTTTGGCTTCTTGATGAACTATAAAATAAAGCAATATACTACTTTATTATCATTCTTGTTTGAAGGACCTTAGGTATTGGGATCTTAATCCATTAAAAAGTTGAGAATTACATTTGAAAAGGGTGGGTGGAAGTCTGACAAAAATGAAAACATGCAATGATGCCTAAAATATCAGGGCTTAAGTAAATTAATCTTCATTCCCACTGAAAGCAGTCTGATGTCCAGGGACTAGGAATTATTCTACCATAACATACAGCACTTTAAATACTACAATAGACCTATCTGAAATGTCTGAAGATAATTATTATGTCATCTACAAATGATTGTATATAGACTTATATTTTAATATTCAATACCAGAGGTTCTAACGCAAAATATGGTGAAATGGTAAATACAATAATTTGGTTAAAGATAAGAGCAAGCAAATCAGTAGCTATTCTATGACTGAAAGTAAGACTCCAAATAAGATCTGAGAAAGAATCGATAAAAGCAAGAAGGGCAAAATATTTGGACCCTGGTTATCACAAACAACACTATCATTCCTGATGGTTTGCATATAAAACTCCTTATCTCCACTAGCTAGTTGAAAAGAATGAAAAGCTTCTTACAACCAGCTAAAAAGAAAGTCTTTACCATGCTCCTTGAAAAAGCTCATTTTCACATTACTCAGGCTTCATTATGCTAAATCAATATTCGTTTAGTCACAGGGGTTATTGACATATTTTAAAATAAAAGTATACCCTTCAGCTACTGCACTCATTACAGGTAATTTGTCTTGTCAGAGAGCAGGGAATATTATCCTAGTCTTTCAGGGGCTGACAGCCCATGGAAATACCTCCCCATGGTTACAACTGTAAATAATTTTAAGGTAAAATATTGAAAAATCAATGACTGTTTCCTGCAATCTGTCACAAACAAATCAATCATAATCTGTACTGCCAGAGAGTATGATTTGAAGGAGATGGGAGCAGATGTAATTCTTGGCTGGAATCTCTCATTTCAAAATCACTTCACATAATGGTGTCATCATTTAAACACTTAACAGTCAGCGCAACTGCCACTGTAACATCTAGTTGGACAAAACCACAAGGAGGAGGAGGAGAAAATGCCATCACTATTACGTTAACAAACATTTAATTTAAATGGTTACTGCATTAGTAAATTTCAGCCGAAAACAGTTTTACCTGCCCCCTTTCACAGTTTTAAATTAATCAAGGCTGCTTTTCTGTGTACTAATGCTTAATAAATTAGTCCATGACTAAAGCACGTATTCTTTTTATTTTAGAAGTCCATTATAGAGAACAAAATTTGGAATTAATAAGTAAATCATTTGGATTGTAGAATATTCATAATTCTATCTATATAACAAAGACAAAAAATAGTGTCACAGATGTCAAGATTATACTTTTAAAGTAGGTTTAAAGGTCACAGTTGCCCAGATATTAAATTTTATATTTTCCTTCTATTAATAAATATTACATTTCAACTTTGTAATACTGTAGCACATTTTAGAATGACCAGCAAGACCCAGTCAATTCAAAAATACCCTCGCATTCCATACACAAGCTACACCATAGATTGATATTTTAAAAGCTAGAGTAATAACCCAAGTATATGAAGTGTAAAACTTGGTCAAGGACATAATATTGAATTGTTCTGCAAATGTAAACTGCCTTCCAAGTAATCACTTTTGTATCATTTTTTTTCTAGGCTACATGTTAATAGCTCCTCAGCTGCTTCCAACCTCTACCTAGGCAAGAATAAAAGAATCTGAGATTAGTATATTTCCTCTTCCTGTTGTATTAACCAAAAACATCATATGATTTAAAGATTAAAGAGTCTCCTTCTTGAAGGTTTTTGTTTTTAAATGTATACTAGCTCTTTAATAGAAGAAATTGATTTTAGCTACTACTGTTGCTTACCAATTTCCCAATTATATAATTAGACATCATAAAGCCCTCTATTATTACATTAATATCCCTCCATAGATATAGTTCAGGGAGTATTTTTGATGACTAGAAAAGTATATCATTTTTCTTAAAAAGGAAAAAAAATGATATAAATACCATTACACAATTTAAGCCTTTATAAACATTCTTAGACATAGTGATTGATAATTTATAAAAGGGTTTGACTCTGTTGTTAATTTAACTTGCATGGGCAATGTAGCAACATAGCATGAAAAGATGGAAGATTTTCTTATTGACACAGATTTTTCATTTTTAATTTTTGTTGTTCAAGAATCTTAGATTCATTCTTTAACACCAGCATTAGGTTTCTGAAACTGGAAAAGCATGTGGGGAAATGATCAAAGATCTCATCCAGAATAAAACAGAGTCCTCCATTCCATGTGAATCCCTGCAACAGCTGCAAAGAAAGCAACAAGCCAACCTAGTGAGAGGAAACGGAAAGTATTACCCATAGCCTAGGATTACACAAAAAATGGAAAGGGACCTAAAGCTGACAGCTAGGGAAGGAACCCGTGTGTGGGAGCTCCTGGCCTCCAGTGCGCTAGAGCAGCCCAGGCTGGGCCTGGTGAGCTCTTTGGCAGAGCCCTGGAACCAGTTGTCAACCAGCAAGTCTCCCACTCAGAGCTGGGTGGTGGCTGGCAGTAAACCACCCTGCCGAGAGCACGTTCCTCCAGAGAAGGCAACAAAGCCAGAGAGGTAAATGAGGACAGCTAAACAACATGCTCAATGCCTGCACATCAACCACAAGCTAAAATGACATCTACTAGAACGGGGTAGGCCACCATCACAGATCTAATTCTCAGAAAGGAGCTATTTTAAGGGTGCTGAGTATGCCTAGATGAGATTTCTCAGCTCTCCCAACATAGCCTATTACTCCAGGAGGAGGAGCTCGAAAACTCAACACAGGAAAACCAGATTGTTTCCATACCCCAAATTTAAAGAAATTGCTCTCTACTAGATAAAGTTCTTATATGTAATAAAGGCACAGGATTACAGAGGAAAGTATTCTTTGAAAAGAGATAATATTACCTCCCTATCTTCAGAATCTCTTTCTTCCAATAGCCAGTACAGTAGCTCCATTATGGACTGTAGATTCTTAAAGAGAAAAACAGCAAGAGTTAGCTTCATCTTTCCTACCAGTTCGTTTCTTCATTGAATTACAATTTAATTACCAATACTTCAATTGATTTTATTCCTGAATGATATAGTTCTCAAAAAGCATACTCTAGCCATTTCCACTAGAGAACATTTAGTATAACCTTCTCAATTAATCAACCATAACCTCCTACTGTTGAAAGGACATGCTTTCTTCATATTTTCAAGAGTGGGGGACCCCCCTCACACACCTATTTTATATAAAAGAAGTATCAGTTTTAACACATTTGAATACCATTAATATATAAGAAATAAATATGAATCTTCATAATAAATTTTGGCTAATAACAGATATAAAACTCAACCAATTTGCACATATGTTTAGGTTTTTCCTATATTCATCCTTAGGAGGGAAGAAAAATCTAATCCTCCTGTCTTTTAAATTCAACAAGTTTACATGTGGTTAAAAAAACAAAACCAAAATCAAAAACTAAGCTTAAAGGCAAACAAAGAGGAATCAGATTGCTCACTGTTTAACATTTTCTTCATATTTGTGTGTTTCCTAAGTCACTGTAATGCTTCAGCTCTTGGTCATACATGAAGCCCCATAAAGCCCAATCAGTGATAGAAGAACACAAGTGTGTTATTTAAAAACAATTACATGACATTAAAAATCACTTTAATGCCTTTGAAAGTATCCACAGAGAAGCACTTATTCTACTGCAGGCTGTACTAGAGTTGCCTTCTGTAGAATTAGCTTTTATTTTTGTCATCCAACCATCTTTTTTACTTAAGAAAATATTCTCTATCACTAAATCCAGTACTTGCTCTCCCCACTAGGCAACACAAATATTCTTCATAGTATTTTTTTTTCTCATAGCTTTTCTCATCTGCTTGTATTCAGCAGCCCCTATTTTGATGAGAAGTGACAAGTTTTGTGCACACCTGTATATCCTTTGTCTTTTTAAAAGAGTTTAGTACCCATGACTAGAGTTGATACTCCCTCTAAGTTTATTCTTAAAAGAACTGGGGTAATGAAAATAATCAAAAACTGTAATTTGATATAAACATTATTTCCTTTAAATAATAATCCTATTTCTATAACATATCATAACTTTAGTCTTGATTTTTACGAAAAGCACTGAGTTCAAAAATTTCACTATCCGATGATAACATTAAAAAATAAATGCATTTTAAGTGCATTTCCATGAATCAAAAATTTTCCTACTTACCAATGCATTGGTAAAATTTTAATAATCAAAGGCCTCAAGTGACATTCTCTACATTCTGTACTTAGACCATCCCTATTTCCAATACAAATACTTTGGTAAAGCAAACGCTGATGCTATTTTGGGTTTACTTCACACACAAGCACAACTGTGCAGACACTCACTTGCAGATGAGCCTGGGGATGCGCAAGGACAAATTTCAGTCAACATTTGGAGGAACCCCATGGTTCAGAAGTGAGCTTAGCTGAAAACATCCAAATGTGTTACAGAAACATCATACTTAAAACCTGCACAGAAAATGGAAACGATTCTGTTCAAGGAAACACAGGAGTCTGGTTAAATACTTTTGGGATATTAGATATGAATATCTAATCTAATTTTCTCCAAGGTATCACTCTATATTATCGCAAATAAACAACTAAAGACTGTATCAAGGTGTGGAATATCATTAGCCTGAGAAAAGGCTAGAAAAATGGATTACATAAATGACAACTGCAGGAAAAAATTATATTCTATTCTCCTGAACAAATGTTAAGTGCATCCTTACTAATAAAGATTTAAACTTTAACAACATTTGAATATACTGGTTTTCAATTTTGAAGCATCTAAGTTAATTTGCCAAGCTAAATTGGTGCTCAGGTATACTCTAGCTGTAAAATACTGCAGATTTATGCAGAAATAAGTCATGAGTATGACACTCCAGAGTAGTGCTATGAAAGCAAACCAGAGTCATTACTGAACAAGAAAAAAATAATACCAAGATTTTACATCTTCTTAGAGTGGTATCAGCTGCTATTCTATTAAGGACAATTATTCTCTATAAAACAGCTAACATTTATACGGAAAAGATGTTAAACTACAGGAGCCAACACAATGTAGACACTGAAGGGAAATACACAAAGATATTGAGATATTACCACACAAAATAGGCTGTGCTATCTCAGAGTTAAAACACTGTTCCAAAATATGATCCTGTTTTCATAATCTGTTTTAAAGAACATGTTTAATTCACTCAGGATTACATGATCTCATTTACTTGCACATTATCAACTGAAGAACACTGAAAATTTCCACAAGATTTCTATACTGTAAAAATATATTATTATATATTAATATATTATTACTTGGTGTGACTTATTAAAACAGATGACAGGTAATTAGCTCATATTCCTATTTCATTTCTTTTAACACAGCATATCAAATTTGAAAATAATGTATGGATAATAGCATTGGGATGCTGATCTTAGCTGCCAGAAAAGAAATTTTTGAAGGGGAGTTGGGGGATAAGTAAAGCAATTATGTCAAAATTAATGCTCTTGTTTTAGTTTCAGCAAACAAATCTAAATAAGTCATTCTTTGATTTTAGTTTACCATGTAATGCTCTGCAGCTCATTATCCTTGGAGTCACGAATGAGCTGTGACTCTACACCTGGCTTCTCCGATCATAACGCCTATGGCCTCCTCCACTTTCATTTCCTCTTTCTACAAGGAGTTTTAATATTAAAGAAAAACACTCACACATCTTACATACACACTGATGGACAGCCAGCTTCCAGAAAATCATGAGCTACAAAGAGAGGGGGGAAATCTTAATGCAATACTTATGTTGAAGGGTATTAGGTGCTGGGTAAGCCAAGGGGTAATATAATCAACAGCATCCGTCCTGCTATTGTTTTGGCATTTGGCATTCAGAGATTTGAAGTAAAGGACAGTAATACTATTCTAGTGGTCATCCAGGTTATGATTCAGATCCTTAAACTAATAAGAGTCTAAATGCACTGTCTTCACTTGCTCATCAATTCAAGTTTACAGAACCACATCTTGGAAGAAATAAAACAGTTTTCTTCTACGTCTGGAAATAAAAACAAGGCATTCCATAAAAAATGTAGTTAAGTACTTGACAATAAGAAAAAAGAAATTGTTTTAGATCATTAAAACATTCTAGGAGACTGTCTTCTAAAAAAAGTGAAGGGACATAAATTTCTTATATATTTACCTTTTTATTACAATCCTGTTTCTGCACATTAAGCACGCCTTCCTCTACATATTTTTACTGAACACTAATAAACGTTTGCTTAATAATATACTATGCTATTTATGCTTTTCTTTCTAAATCAGGAACCATTATTCCACAAAGATGGAAGCACAAAAAAAGTCGACAAAGGCATTGCCAAAAAGCCACAAGTAGTATTGATACATGCCAGAACACTTAACATTGAACTATCATTTCTCTCTAAAACTTCTGCTGCCAAAGTGCTCACAAAATCTGGAAGCTCAAAGACAGGTTTCTATGCAATTAAATTCTCCAAAAGCACAACTGTACAGAAATATGCCGCCCTTATGTCACCATTTTATAGACAACATTTTCTCAGGATCTTACTTAAGATAACGATGCACACCTGTGTCAACATTCTCTGGCAAGACAGCCTTATCAATCATAATCCTTTAAGTACACTCCAAAACTGCAAAGCGATATGACAGAAGCAATCTGTTGCCTTTCCTAGCGTCAGTGTTGTGTCTCTCCCATAAGAATGATGAGATCTTTAAAATACAGCAGATCTCCTTTTATGAGTCTTTAAAGTTTTAACTGTAAACAGTTATTACACTAAATAAACAGGAATAACCTCTTTTGCACTTGATTTAAACAATGACAACTGTACAGCCAAAACTCGAAGAGCAAGGTCCACGACCACGTCTTAACAATACAATTGTGGATCTTACTTTAAAGCTCTAAATTTTAAGAGTTATGCATAACAGGATCCGTGCAGACATGACAAACCAATAAACTCTTAGGAAGTTTTAAAATTAGATTTTTTTAAAAGTCCTTCATTAAGAACAATCAGGGAATACCTATCCCTAGTGTAAGTTAAAATGTTCGGAAAGATACAAATGCAATAGTAAGCCAAAAAGAAAAGGAGTCGTCCTGGTAACCTGGAACCAGAGGGAGTTAGCTCCCACCTCTGCTGGGGGAGAAAGCTTCAGTGACAAGAGACGAGTTAAACTACTGCTAAAAGCACGCAGGCTCCCAAACGGCAAAGCCGATGAATAAAGGAGGAAAAGGGGCGGGTGGGGGCGGGTGGAGAGAAGGGAACGTATCCTTATCGTCACTGCTACCAAGACTAAAAGTTAAAACCTCCGGTTTACCAGCAAAAACGTGAAAGCTTTCACATGAAAACGGAGAAAACCCGCCAGATGTTATCTGAATCTCCCGTCTGCCCGCTAATGATCAGCTCTTCCCTTTCACATATTAGCACGAGTCTATCTCAGACGCCGGGCGGCCGTGGCCAGCCGAGCATCAGAGCCATCAATGTGCAAATAAACCAGAAAATAGAGACATCCTTAAGAAATGAGTCTCAAATTTGACGTAGAGCGGAGGTGACAACCACAGCAACAGAACCATAAACTCCATAAATTCTAAATGCCTCAATATCTTGCAGGATTCTCTACAGTCCGTGTACCAAAAAGAAGACAGTAGAAAGAAACGAAGTGGGGGGGGGGGTGGTTTGTAAGTATAGTGTGTGTGTGCGGGGGGTTGCTTAGCTGCCCAGAGTGACATGATGATGTAATGAGAATGTCTGCGTTGACAGACTCAGATTTTCGGTGGCACAAACCTCCACGGCTCCATTTCAGAAGTCAGCATTTCAGAAATCTCGGACGAGAGCCGAGAGGGTGAAGCCGCCGCGCGTGGATGGAGGGGACACGCCCACGCCCGCCCGCCCGGGGACCGTCACACCAGGAGAAGCCCGCCCAACTTTCACGCGGCCCATGCCCACGGAGGCGCGCGGGGCACCGTCGCGTCCGTCCGGTCCACGAGGGGACGCGGACGCGGCTCGAGAGGCAGGAAGCCCGGCCGCAACGGGGCGGGTACGCGGTGGCATGGAGGACCCGGGGCTCACCTCTCCTCCACGGCGCGGGCGCGCGAGCCGCGGACGCTCCCTCGTGGCTGGCGCGAGCCCCCGGCGGGCGGCGCGCGCGGGCCGCTACCGACCTTTAGCGCGAAGGGCTGCGGCGGCGGCGGCGGCGGCGGCGGCGGCGGCGGCGGCGGCGGCGGCGGCGGCGGCGGCGGCGGCGGCGGCGGCGGCGGCGGCGGCGGCGGGAGGCGGCGGCGGCGGCGGCGGGAGGAGCCGGCGGCGGGCGGAGCCGGGGGGCGGGCGCTGGGGAACTGAGGGGCCGCGAGAGGCGGGAGCGATGCGAGCAGGGCGGGGACGCTTCGGGGCACTCCCCGCGACCACCCGGGCGTTGTCCGAGCCCCAGAAGACACTGCACCTTGGCTGCCTGAGAGGCCGCCACTGGCCGGCTCCGCGCGCTCCAGGCCGCTCGGCCTCGCCTCAGTCTCGGCCGGCTCGCTGCCACCTCAGCCTGGCTGTTCCCGCCACCGCCGCCGCCGGCTTCCCGTCTCCATGACAATAGCGCGCCGTCGCCCCGCCCCGCCCCGCCCTCTCGGCGCCGTTACTCGGAGGAAAGCGGGCTCACGTCGCCGAAGGGCGGAGCCAATAGAGGCCAGCGTCCAATTAGAGGTGAAAGCAGGGAGGGATGGGGCCGGGAGCAAAGAGCAGTTGTAGGAGGACGTCAGCCTGAGGGGCGGAGCCTGGAGGGAACTGACGGAGGGGAGGAGTCAGCGCGCGTGCGTGAAGTCGCGCTGCGGATAGGGTGCCGTTGTGGAGAGTGGGTTTGTGTGCAGGGTTGGAGCTCAGGAAATAAAAGTGTATCTCTCCCGTCAGAGTCATTGAGGGAAACTTTATGCATAGGCATACTTCGGCTTCCGTGTGACCTCACTATAAAAGGCCACAAAGTCCCCGATCTACTGGGCCCCAGCGGAGTGCCCAACACTGTGCCAGCCCCTGTCCTGGTTCTCCAGCGCCCCTGTCTGTCCTAGAGTTCGAGTGCTTCTGTGGCTTGTGGCGGCGCGGTGTGGAGAGACAGGCAAAGGGTCTGTTTTGTATTCTAAATGTGTGGCTTTCGTGGGCAAGGGCTCGGCCTGTGACTCGGTTGTGTGTGTTTGCCTTGCCAGCGCCTCGCTGAACAAACGGTTGGGTTGGTTACTGCTCCGCAATGTTAGCAGTGGAGCGCGGGCGGATGGGAGAGTGGGTGCGAAGGGGAAGAGGACCCGCACTCTCCACCACCACCGGCCTGGCGGGGCGAGCTGCGGATAATGCAGAGCCCCGAGAAAGAGGCAGCCAGGCATTGCGGGAGGGGGTGTAGTGGAGTCCGAAGACCTACTCCGGTGTAGCTGCTTCTCCGTCTGGCAGCTCTTGCCCACTACCTCTCTAGAGAAAGGCTACCCCCGTAGTACTGGGTCCCCAATGCCTCCTCCCTCGCCGTCTGGCGGGGAGTTGGTGGAAAAGAGGCCGGGCCGGAGACGTGCAGATGTCCAAGGCCTGTCTCTCGCCCACCTGCTGCTGCTGGCGGAGAGGGACAGTCAACCCGGACTCCCTGCGCCCTGGACGCTGGCATCCATCCGGCTCTCTCGGGGACCTTCATTCCGGGTATCCAACTCGCTCTCGGGTCCCCTAGCTTGGGGGAGAAGCCAGGGGCGGGTGGGCGGCGATCTGCCTTGGAGCTCAGCCTTCTGGCGAACGAGAAATCCGCTAACTCCGCAATTTACTGCGGCGTACAGAAAGCAGAGCTTTCGCTGGCGCGCGGTCCGCGGCCTCGTTCTCTTTGTGCGTCGAAGCGGCGGGACCGGCCATCAGGGCCCGCCTTGTGTCGGAACCGCCGCTCCACCCCGACTTAGCAGGGGAGGAAAGTTGGAAGAGATCGGCGCGCCTGGGATGTGTTTGTCATCCTGGGGCCGGCGCTCAAGAGTCTGAGAGAGAGAGGGAGAGACCTAGGAGGGGAGGGGGGGGGGGGAAATAAGAGGAGGGGGGAGAGGAGGGCCGCGGAGGAGAGGCGGGCGCTAGGGAGGGGCAAGGGGAGCGCCAGCGAGCGGGAGAGGGAGCCGGGGAGGAAGAGGGAGAGGGCGAGGCGCGCCTGGCGGCCGGGTTGGCTGCGGCCGGCCAGAGGCTCCTGCCAGTCCTCCCACCGACTACACCCCGCGAAGGAGGAGCTTCAGGCGCGCACAAGGCGTCAGAATCCTCAATTTCCAACTTAGCATCTTGGCAGGACCTTTGCGAAGCCAAAAGCAGAGCCCCCCAGTGCAAAGAGCGAGGGGGAAAAAGAGAAAGCAGCAAGGGAGGTGGGGGGGAAACCCTGCCGGGGCGAGCGAGGCGCGCAGAGGAGCGGGCTCGGCGGCCGCAGCCGGAGGCGCGCGGGAAGCCAGCGAGGAGGCGCCGCGGGCCGGAGCCCGGGAGCCGGGGCCCGAGGAGAGGCGGCCCAGGGCAGCCGGAGACCAGGTGCCCGCCCGCACGCCCTCGCAGGGCACCGCCCGGCTCGTTGGCGGCCGCGGCGCGGAGCGCCCCATGCCCGTGCGTGGCCATGTCCTACCCGCAGGGCTACTTGTACCAGCCGTCCGCCTCGCTGGCGCTCTACTCGTGCCCGGCGTACAGCAC
Organism: Hyperoodon ampullatus; assembly: GCF_949752795.1. Lineage (NCBI taxonomy): Eukaryota > Metazoa > Chordata > Mammalia > Artiodactyla > Ziphiidae > Hyperoodon > Hyperoodon ampullatus. The sequence goes on along the minus strand of NC_136931.1, from coordinate 30,502,643 downwards.
CAGCGTCATCTCGGGGCCCCGCACGGATGAGCTCGGGCGCTCGTCGTCGGGCTCCGCGTTCTCTCCCTACGCCGGCTCCACCGCCTTCACGGCGCCCTCGCCGGGCTACAACTCGCACCTCCAGTACGGCGCCGACCCCGCGGCGGCGGCAGCCGCCGCCTTCTCTTCGTACGTGGTGAGTGAGCGGGAGCCGGGGCGGGCGAGGGCAGCTGGGGCAGCCTGGGGCGGTCGGGGGCTGCGGGGAACACGGGCCTCGGCTCCACCGCGGGCCGCCCCTACCAAGCCTCGCGGACCCTGCAAACTTGGGCGATTGTCTCCCTCGGCTTCGCCCGGGCCTCGGGCTCAGGAGTTGCTCGGAGAGAAGAGCCGCGTCTTGCTCGGATCGCTGAGTTGGCGGAAAGGGTTTTTTGGGGAGAGGTCGCTGCGATTAAAGAGCAGCATTTGGTTCAAACGTGAGCTCCAGGCCGCCCTGCACATTTTACTTTCTTTCTTTTTTTTTTTGGTTTTGCCATTTGGAGAAAGTAGTTCAAAAGAAATAGACCCGAAATCTGAACAGAAGCGTGCTAAGTCTGTGTAAATGTGTTTGGCCTCGCGTTTAATTAGTTCTCCAAAATGTTGCAAATCCGTAATCCTATCTTTGCAATCCGATTTGGAGGTATTAAATTTCTGAAAAGTCGGACAAGCTGCGGTGCATCCGGGATTTTTCGGCCGGGAAAAGCGCCTTGGCTTCGGTTTGGGGTAACACTTTTGGAGGGGTGGGAGCGCCGAGGCAAGGCTTAGCTTTTCGTTTGTCTTTCTCTGTGGGGAAAAAAAAGTCCTTGATTTCCTTTGCTCACCACCCTTGCTCCCAACGCGCAACCACTCGGGCGCGGAGCGCAGAGTCGCCGCCGCTACCCAGGCCTCTCTCTGGGTAGAGGGCCCGGCCGCCGTGGCCGGATCTGCGCACGGAGGGAGGACGTTCCCGGGCAGAGGGGGGCCTACCAGGGGCCAGGGAAGCCAGGACGGCTCCAAGCGCCCCCAAGGACTCAGGAGTTGGCGCCCCCGCTTCCTTATGAGGAGGAGGAGGCGTTGCCCCAGGGTCTGAGCTCTCCAGCCCTACCCCAGGGGAAGCCTGAGCGCGGGCCTCGCAGCCCGAAGACCCCTGGGCGCAGGGAAAGTGTCTTTCAGTCGCCCAGGTGGCACTGGGGACCACGGCCCACCCTCACTTTCTCTCTGCCCCTTCCCTGCAGGGCTCTCCCTACGACCATACACCCGGCATGGCAGGCTCCTTGGGGTACCACCCGTACGCAGCACCCCTGGGCTCGTACCCTTACGGGGACCCCGCGTACCGGAAGAACGCCACGCGAGATGCCACCGCTACACTGAAGGCCTGGCTCAACGAGCACCGCAAGAACCCCTACCCCACCAAGGGCGAGAAGATCATGCTGGCCATCATCACCAAGATGACCCTCACCCAGGTGTCCACCTGGTTCGCCAACGCTCGCCGGCGCCTCAAGAAGGAGAACAAGATGACGTGGACGCCGCGGAACCGCAGCGAGGACGAGGAGGAGGAAGAGAACATTGATCTGGAGAAGAACGACGAGGATGAGCCCCAGAAGCCCGAGGACAAGGGCGACCCCGAGGGCCCCGATGCAGGTTGGTGGACGCGGGAAAGGGTGCGTTAAGCAAAAGGGGGACTGGAGAGGGGGCGCACAGGGCTTGGAGGTTGAGGGCAGGGGTCTTTGCCTTTGCGGGCGGGGACCTGGGCGCCGCCGAGCGGCCTCCGCGCCTCTGACCGCCTGGGTTTCGCCCGCAGGAGGAGCAGAGCAGAAGGCGGCTTCAGGCTGTGAAAGGCTGCAGGGGCCGCCCACCCCCGCCGGCAAAGAGACCGAGGGTAGCCTCAGCGACTCGGATTTTAAAGAGCCGCCATCCGAGGGCCGCCTCGACGCGCTGCCCGGGCCCCCCCGCGCCGGCGGGCCCTCCCCGGCCGGGCCTGCGGCAGCTCGGCTGGCCGAAGACCCGGCCCCTCACTACTCCTCGGGCGCGCCGGCTCCGGGCCCACACCCAGCCGCGGGAGAGCTGCCCCCCGGTCCCGGAGGGCCCTCGGTCATACACTCGCCGCCACCGCCACCGCCTCAGGCGGTGCTCGCCAAGCCCAAACTGTGGTCTCTGGCGGAGATCGCCACATCCTCGGACAAGGTCAAGGACGGGGGCGGCGGGAGCGAGGGCTCTCCGTGCCCACCGTGCCCCGGTCCCGTAGCCGGGCAAGCCCTAGGAGGCAGCCGCGCGTCACCAGCACCGGCGCCATCGCGCTCGCCCTCGGCTCAGTGTCCCTTTCCAGGCGGGACAGTGCTGTCCCGGCCTCTCTACTACACGGCGCCCTTCTATCCTGGCTACACGAACTATGGCTCCTTCGGACACCTTCACGGCCACCCGGGGCCCGGGCCAGGCCCTACAACGGGTCCGAGCTCGCATTTCAATGGATTAAACCAGACCGTGTTGAACCGAGCGGACGCTTTGGCTAAAGACCCGAAAATGTTGCGGAGCCAGTCCCAGCTAGACCTGTGCAAAGACTCTCCCTATGAATTGAAGAAAGGTATGTCCGACATTTAACGCGGGCTGCGTCGGTCCTGGACTTTCCTAATTTATTAAAAAAAAAACATGGCCTTGGCAGTTATTTTTCCATCAACATGAGAGAAAAACAAAACTACCCCTCCTACTAAAAAGTTTATAGTTCCTGGAGATGGATGACATAAAAATGTAAACATCTCCACACACAAACAGAAATGTCTTAACCAACTGAAAAGAAAAATTTAAAAAAGGATTTGTATTAAATCTTATTCTGTATATTTAATGTAGCATTTTTGTATTTAAATTGATAACTCAATATCTTTGAAGTAAATTATGAAATTAAGACACCTGTACAGGCATTTAATGTTTTTTGTAATATAAATATATACATTTGTGTTTCCCCCAAAACTGTTTCATAGTTTAAAAATACAAGTTTAATTTAATTTTTTACACCTATTGATTTTTCTGGGTATGAGCTGAAGTATTATTACAGAAAGGAAACAGGTTATACTCTTAGATTTAAAAAGTAAAAGAAACTGCAGCCGCCTTTGTAAAATGCAAAATATTTAATTAAAAGAGATTTTAACATAATCAGAGCCACTCATTACTTTTTAGAAGCCACAGTAAACTGTCCATCGCCCTGGACAAAAGGTGCAAACTGCAACTTTTTTTCGAAGTGGGGAATGAAAGGTTCCACCGAACCTAGTGTGCCAGCGGGAAACCGTAATTAGGCTTCGAGCCCCGGGGAACCTGGCCCTGCCCGGAATGCAGATTTGGATCACTGATGCGAGCTGCTGTGGGGAGATTGGACCCTGGAGGAGGGAGGAGAGAGACCCAAGTGTGTGCCCAGAAGGGAGAAGAGATGGCAAAGGCAGCTAGAGACACGCACCACCCGAGCTCCATTGCTTAACCTAATTACTTCCAATCAGTGTCGTGTTTTATGCAAAGCAATCAGCTGGTGAACTTTGCTAATGAGTTCGATTTTATGCCGGATTTAGCCCTTATTACTCTTTCAAAGGTGCTCTGGGCTAATGCGGGCGGGAAGCGTTAGGGGATGACAAGGAGAAGGCTTTCCCAAGTCACTGTCTTCTCTACCCCTTCAAAATTGGGCATTGATCTCTTCGCTGGATTTGATTAGATTAGTAAATGTTCCATCCGCGACCGTGCGGGTGGTAGGCGGCCGGGTAGATTCCCCGCGCAGCCGCGGGGCTGGGCCGCGGGACCAGCGAGGGGACGGTTCCTCCCTTTCACAGGTAGGTGTCACACTTGTCCTGAATTACAAGCCTGCACTTTGCAGAGTCGGAGATTGGAGAGAGAGTGGGCGGAAGTGGGGGAGGGAGTGCCATAAGCGCTTGGGGGAAGCAAGGGGAGCCCCGAACGGACCAGAAGAGCCCCCCCGCCCCACCCCCAAGGGCCCCTTTTTGGACAAGCGGCATTCAAAAGTTCGAGGACGTTTGCCTAGATAATGAGGCCGTTGTGGACTTGATCAGGCTTGTCACTTTAGCACTTTTCCCATCTCGGAATCAAGAGTCCGAGTAGCTACAAAAGTATTTTTGAGGTTTTATTTTCTCCGTTTAATCCCGCATCTTTCATCGCAAAACGAAAAGGCAGGTTGCGTCTCAATCCCACATGAGGAAGAGATACCGCCCGGCGCCCGAGGCCCGCCAGCACAGTCGTTGCTCGCGTCTCCATTTTGCGCGGGAGATGGGGAACCGCGGACTTGTGGAATTTCGTGGGAAATTTTCACTGGTCGGGGGACGGGAGGCTTTACAGCAAAAACATACCCCAGCGAGGGGAATTAATTTGCTCTATTAAACCCCAAGCCTGAGCGTAGAGAGAATGTGTTTGCACATAACACCGGTTTAATTAGGCTAAATCAAAACTCACATATTTGCACTTCTACTCAAGACCATTTTAACCCTGTTTTTAAAAACACAGCCCAAATTTTCACCGGAGTTTTCACTTTTGCTACTTTTTTTTTTTTAACCTGCAACGGGGCTCCTTTAGCTTATTCGAATTTGAACAAGTTTGAAAGCAGCATTGTCCAGATGTTTTCTTGAACAGCAGTCGACTTCAGTGTTTAAATTAGTGAGAAAATTCACGCAGGGAAGATGGTTTCAAAGCTGGAAGTGTGAATGATTAAATATGCATGAGACGATCGTATTTTATTTTGTCCCTTTAATTATAAATGATTTTTTTAAACAATTGAATTCCAGAGATGACTTGCCCTACCCCCCGCGCCCCAGCCCCCTCCATCCACCCCCCGACAGCCCAGTTCACAATCAGTTTTTTCCCCCCTGTTGAATATGCAGCCCCAGGAGTCACCTTCTCTTCTAAAAAAGTCAGAAGAATAGGCCAGTCGCCTTCTCTTAAGAGAGAGTTTAAGGACGACATCAACTCTGCGGGATTTGGAAGCACTGGCCCTAAACCCTGCCCAACGATTTTAAAAAGAAAATTGTAGGCTTCCTTGTGTTCCCGGGAATATGCAAATGGCGCGGCGCGGGCCTCCCGGGTCTGATTGCCGAGGCTCCGGGCTGGGAGCCGAATGCCCGCGGGGGCTGCCTGGGAACGGGAACCGCATACCGGGGAGCCCGCGGCGTTTCTCCCCAACGAGGGGCTGCGCGAGACGCCTCCCGGCTGCGCAGCGAAACCGCCAGAGTCTGGAAGGCTGGTGCCCACATCGCTGCCCCCTGTCCGCATCCCTCCTGCCCTTGGCCTCTGCAGGGTCGAGGGTTTTCTTTGCGTACTTCGTCCTAAGTACAAGCCCCAAATTAAGTTTAGGGTTTTCTCCTTTGCAGAGCGGGGTTTCGGTGGCCAGTGGTTTTTCTGTTGTCTAGAGACTTCTCAGTTTGGGGGCGGCCTGCTGGGCGGGTCGAGGTATGTGCAGCTAGGAAATGTCTCCCGCGTTTAATCCCAGAAGTAGATGCGTGTCTGTAAGGTCCCAAGACCCTCCTCGAGCCCCCGAGCCTCAGCCTGGCCGCATCTTGGGCCGTGTCGAGGGCGATGCTCCTTGCAAGGGCCGCTGGGGGAAACCTTCCGGCGTGTGCCAGAGGTTTGTTCGCAGACTTGGACTGGGGCGCGGAAGTTATGCGAAGCAGCGCCTAATACACCTCGGTGCTGGGGTAGCGCGGGCGTTTGTCACCTGCGCTTGGCCGCACTGGTTGCAGCCCCCAAGCAGAGCCTAGCCTGGCACTAAGGGGACTAGGAGTCGCTGAACCCCTGGCAACAGAGGCCGCGGGACCACTGAGTGGGGTCCCTGCAGTCAGCCCCACGAGGCAGCGCCAAACCGGGGACCGGCTGGGTTTCTTCCCTTGCCCCCCTGTGCAGGGCCGAATCAGCTTCTGGGATTTGGGGCGAGGAACCAACAGCCCAGTCAATCCCCGAGGGCGCATACCCGGGCATTGAGGTGAGGCTGCAGAAGGGGCCCTTTCTCCTTCCCGCTCTTCGGACCGCGGTGCCAGGGCCCGAACTGCTGTTCCCCGGCCTGGGTGAGGGGCCTTCATCGAGGCCTCCTGGTTTGCAAACCCCTCAGGGCCTCTCATTCCCTGAGATGTGCACAGCTCTTGGAGCCTGGAAGGTTGGGGGCTGGGCTGCGGTGGTCGTGCGAGCGATTTCAGAACTGGCCGTTCCTACCAGCCCACCTGTCCCACCTAACAAGCTGCCAGCTGGGGCGGAGGCACAGAACAGCGCCCTGCAAAGCGCCCAAAGTGAAAGGAATGTGATTGAGCTCCCAAGAGGGAGCCGGAGGCGGATGCAGTTTAGGAAGGGCGCCGCCTACTGGTCCCCGGGCGCCACGCGGCTCGCAGAGAGGAGGAGTTAGGCGACACCCAGCTATGCCCTCCACCCACAGCGGGGCCTTAGCTCTGGACCCCAAGAGGGTCAAACGTAAATTGCTCCGCCATCCCACTCGCTTCGGCCTGGGACCCAGGACCCAGTTAACATTGGGGATTCGGAAAGCACGGCCTTCGACTGGAAGAGTATTAACCCTACAGATTCCTGCCACGGCTTGGGCACAGCCTTTAAAACCTGGCGGCAGGCAGTTGAGAAATATGCGGGCTGCTGGAGCAGCCTGCGGGGTGTGGGGTGCGCAGCGGTGCGCAGTCCAGGCAGCGCCGGTGCGCCCGCTCCGCTTCAGGTGCAGGTATTCCGTTTCTGCTGGCCTTTCCACTCCCGGCCTCTGGGCCCCGCACAGTTTTAATTTGCGGTTTGGCATGTCGGGGGTCTACGACGCAGCCGCGCCCCCAAAGATCGTTTCTATCTTTTGGCCTGTAGGTTGGACATCTTTAGGAAAAGGAAAAACAAAACAAAACTACCCTCGAATTCTTCAAACCCTATTTCGAAAGCACCTCTAATGAGCTCGGCGTGGCAAAGGAGGAGGTGCTCACCTGGACGTCCCCCTCTACCCATCCAGAAGCGCTAACGGGAAGTCTCAGCTGGTTTCCCCCGGTGCAAGGATGTTGGGGACAGCGGGGGGCGCGCCCTCTACCTGACTTTCGCCTTCTTTGCCACTGGGCCCCCGAATAGGAGGAAAATCGGCCCGACCGGAATCTTGCCTCCTGCTCTCCCCCCAAAGTGGCCAAAGCTGTGGGACTGGTCCTACACCCACCCCACGGGTCTCCCTTTTGGACCAGGCCAGAGCTAATCTCCTTTTCGTTTTCGCGCTAAATGCGACTTGGGTCCCAGGCACGAGGTGGGACCCAGGTTGTGGCCTAACACGATCGCCTCGGGGACCGGGCTGCAGCTCTGGCTGCACACCCAGCACTGGCCGGCCCCTCCAGGCCGTTGGGCATCTCCGGCCTCCCGTCGGCCGCAGGCCCCAACCCTGGGTCCCCAAGGCCGCCCTCCCGGACGCGCTCGTTTCCGGCGCCCGGACGAGCCTGGCGCTCCCAGACGCCACTTTTCTCAGTGAAATCTGCTTTTATTTGCTCCGAGCAAACCCCGGGCTCTCAGCGCTCTCGCCTGATGGATGCAAATGTAAATGTGCACTTATTTAATTGGATCAGGCCCCAAGATAAAAGAGATAAACGGCTCCCCGTTTGCTAACTTATTTTCCGAGGCATGCAGCGCCGCGTGGAGGGGAAGCTAATGAAGGAGAGGCGCGTCGCTGGGCGCTCGAGCGCTGGTCGGTCGGCTCGGCTTGGGCGGCGGCTCCTCGTCCACCTCCTCTGCATGCGCCCTGCCCGCCGGGTAGGATCCCCTTGAGACTTTCTGTGCAAAGGGATTGGAAAGTGAGAAGGCGCGGCTTCGGCTTCGCGCTTGCAAATACCCAACCTCTCGCCACAGTGTTCTGTGGTTTTTACCCAACTCTCCATACTGGAGTCCTACTGGCAGGGCCCATTCGATAGAAAATCCTTTCTTGCTCCCCTCCCCAGGCGTCGTCTTTCACCCCAGGCGGGGGTTTCAGAAAGAAAGACGGGAGGGACGTGGAAAAGGCCAGGGGCGTCCCCCACCTCCACCCCGACCCCCGGCCACCAGGGTCCCGTGGAGTCGCCCTTTAGACGGAAGGACCACCCTTCTCTGTTCCCAGGTGGCCCTCTTTTGGATCCTGGGATTTCTTTCAGGATTGGCGTGCATAACCCCCCCTCCCCCAATGTATGCCCGCAATGCACACAACCCTTCAATAGTTTCAAAGGGTCGCAGAACCCGGACATCCAGACTGTAGGAGGAGAAAGGACTGCCTGACTCTCAGCTCCACTGGGCGGGAGTTCAGAACTTCAGCACCAGTGCGTCGGTCTCCGCCGTCCCCGACAAATTCGTTCCCCAAGTTTGGGCCTCGGTTTTTCCGGCAAAGTTTTTCTTCCGTTTAGAAGGGGTGGAGGAGGTCTGGGTGGGTGAAGGCAAGAGACCGGCTGAGACGGACTGCGGAGGATGGGTGCAAAGGAGCCTGGGAAAGGGGGCGGAGACCCTTGCCGGGTAGACCCCAGAGGCTAGGCTGGGCAGGGCTGGGACTGGTGAGGCCCGGCTGGTCAGGGCGGCCCGGCCGCGTCCCATCCCCAACGCGCTGATGGATTGGCTTGTCAGGAGAGCTCTGTGCGCGGAGCCCATCAGAAAGCACTTACCTCGCTAAACTGAAATTACTGTCTTTTCAGGGGCTAATTTGTGTAACTCCCATGGAGGGGCTTGGAGGGGGTTTGATGAGGCATAAAATGATGATTAATGAATTTATTGGCCGCTGCTCATCAAACAACGGCTGGAGAGCTCCGGTCCACACGGGGCGGCCTGGCAGCGGCGCTCAGCACAGCTGGGGTTCGGCCTCCGGGGGTTCAGCGCCTGCAATGGTGTTCTCTTGCACCCAGCCCTGGCCCTGGGGGCTTTCCTTGACCTTAGCCGCTTTCTGCTGACCAGCCTCGGATTTGGGGCGCGGGCTCCAGCCATGCCGCCATCGCCCCCTGCGGGCCAGCGGCTCAGGCGGTGGTGGAGGTGGGGGGAGGCCAGGATTCCAGTGGCTGCAGGCCCAGAGGTGGACAGCACCTCCCCAGCGTCCTAGAAGCCAGGACTTGAGTGTGACCAGGGCACCCCAAGCAGTGTGAAGATGGAGATGTAGGCTGTTGTCCAAAGGCGTTACAGTGTACTGGTTGGGTCCTTGGGCCTTGGTGGCTCAATCCTACCTCCCTCTGCAATTTACTAAGCTGTGGGTCCTTGGGCAGATCAAATAACCTCTCTGAACTTCAATGACCTCCTCTGTAGAATGGGCCTGTACCACCCCTGTTTTTTTTGTTGTTGTTGTTTGTTTTTGTTTGTTTGTTTTGCGGTACGCGGGCCTCTCACTGTACGCGGGCCTCTCACTGTTGCGGCCTCTCCCATTGCGGAGCACAGGCTCCGGACGCGCAGGCTCAGCGGCCATGGCTCACGGGCCCAGCCGCTCTGCAGCATGTGGGATCTTCCCGGACCGGGGCACGAACCCGTGTCCCCTGCATCTGCAGGCGGACTCTCAACCACTGTGCCACCAGGGAAGCCCCCACCCCTGTTTTGTGAGGATTCTAGTGGGTGGCAGATAGTCATCCTTCAATACAGTTATTAGGGTCATGCTCTCTTAGCACTTCACTTCACTGGAGATGCTAGCCAAGGCCTGGGGGGAAGGGGAGAGGGTGGGAGACTGAGGCTTTGGCTTCTGACTTGGGGAGAATCCTGCCAGAATGGCTGTCGTTCTTTAGCACTCTTCCCCTTCCCTGCCTCCTCTGGCTGTACATCACTCTCTGGGGCTTGATTGGAGGGGGACACTGGGGAGCCTGGAAAGGCAGCTCTGATCACAGCTGAGCTTTGGGGAGCTGACCGGACCTGCCTTGGGATCCCCTATGGGGGCAGAATTGAAGTTCAAAGGACAGTTCAGACCTCCTCTCATTTATATATAATCCACCCTTTTTTTGCAGCCTGCTGTCTTTTGGAATGTGTCCCCAAGTCATTTTAGCCACTTCCTCTAGTCTCAATCAAAATCCTGCAGCCCACAAACTTATAAACTCAGCTTGGAGTCTTTACCTCCCCTGCCTACCTTGTAGCCCGCACACTGCCCCACCCAAATCTCCCAACAATTGGCTCTAACTTTGCCTCCACCTTTGCCTCCCTGGGACATCCTGCCCTGCTGAAGCAGAGCACAGGGAAGCCCTTGGCATTGACCTCTCCAGTAAGAGGCTTGGTTGGCCTCCATGTTAGTGCAGCTCCACTTAAACTATTTTTTCTCTTCCTGCAACATACATAACTGAGCATCTATAATATGCCAGATTCCTTGTTCTAGGTACTGATGATGCAGCAATGAACAGAGCAAAGTCCCTGCCCTCCTGGAGCTTACATTTTAGAGGGGTGGGCAGAAAGTAAACAAATAAGTGTGATAATGGCTTATCACAAGCTCCAGGTGATGAGTGTTAGGAAAAAAATTAAGTAGGGTAAGGACATGGACAGGAGTGTGCTCTTGGAGTGAGGGCAGTCTGGGAAGCATCCCCTAGGAGGGGGCATTTGAGCAGAGACCTGAAAGAAGTTAGGGGATAGGCCAGGCAGGTATCCCAGGGGAGAGAGTTCTGGGAAGAAGGCATAGCAGGTGCAAAGATCCTGAGGTGGGAGCAGGTTTGAGCAACACCAAGAAGACTTTTATGGGAGGGGATTAGATCAAGGCAAAGCCAGGTTCAGGTTATATGGGGCCTCGTAGGTCCTGATGAGATCTTTGGATTTTATGATGTGACAGAGAGAGAGGGAGAGAGAGAGGGAGAGGAAGGGAGGGAGGGTTTTGAAGGGAGAGACAGGATCAAATTTATGTTTTAAAGGCATCCCCCTATATGAGGAGCTGAGACTCTGGGAGGACAAGAGTAGAGGCAGGGACCAGTTAAGAGGGTGATGGAGAATTTAGGGGGAGGTAATGGAATGCGGTCTTGGTCCAGCATGGTAGCCGGGGAAGTGGGGAGAAGCAATCAGGTCTGGGCTGAAGGTAGTGTCAACAGGCTTTGCTGATGGATTAGATGTTGGGAATAAGAGGAGTGGAGTTCTAGTTGCTTCCAAGAATTTGAGCCTGAAAACCCAGAGGCATGGGGTTGCCATTTGCTGAGGTGTCCAGTGGTAAGGGAGGAGCAGGGATTTTTTTTTTTTTTTTCTGGAGAAGGGGGAAGTAAGATACTCATTGACCTGATCCCCAAGCCCTTTGGCCCAAAGGAGTTGCTCTCGTGGACATGCTGGTCATCCAGTGTCCAGACCAAACCCTGAAGTGAACAGATACTGCCGCCTGAGACCAGATATCTCAGACCTTTCTAACCCCATCTCCCCTTTTATTTCTGCCTTTTTTTCCTTTCCCTTTTTCTTTTTTTTTTTAATCAGTGGAGAAACTGAGGTTCAGGAAATGAAAATGACTTGCCCAAGCTCACACAGTGAGTTTATAGGCAGCACCGAATTGGAAACCCGGGTCTCCTAACTCCTAGGCTGTGTTCTCCCTTTGTCTCAGCCAAGCTAAGATCTCATGGATATCTGTATTTTAACGGAGAACTCCTGGAAACAAAATGCCTTAACAGAGAGGAATGAATTTAGAATGGTGGAGTCTCAGACACTGTGACAGGCTGTCAAGGGAGATATTTTTAGGCAGCGCCGGGAAATATCTTAGCCCTCCTCCAAAGCTGCTGGAGGACAGGCTGCCTCCTCAGGACTCTGTGTGTGAAGTACAGATGAGGGAAAAGCTAGGAGTACGTCATCTCTCCCAGATACTCAACAGCAAGGAAGTACTAGGACATCTGCCCCTGCCAAAGAGGGTTTACTTCCCTAAATAATTGCCATCTGAAAAGATTTGCTCATTTCTCCTGTTGGAAGTGACTGCCTGCCTGCCCACAATGATCTCACATAATGCAGCACAAATGAATGTTCCTTTGCCCATCATTTTACAGAGCAGCTCCTAGCAAACAGATTTGAACTGGGGACAAGGACTCCAATCATAGGTCTTTCATGCATTTATTTTGTATTTCTTTCTTTTTTTTTTTTCAATGTCTCACCTTGACTGTTTTTGGCTTTTTTTTTCCCCACCTCAATCCTTTTCTTGACACCTTGTGGCATATATATGGTCGTCAGCTCAGGGACTTTTTCTGTAAAATCTATCAGTGGCTTTGTCCCCAAGGGAACCCACAGGCCCTTAGGAATAGCATCTCAATGTCTTTCAAGCAGAGTGAGACATCTGTTAGCCCTAGATTCCAAATACCCTCACAGTTCCAGAACATCCCAGACACCTTCCCAGCTAACACAGTTTGACATCAGACTTACCACACAGTTGTCATTGCTGAGACTTTTTTTTTAAGGTCCAAGCCACAAGGTTTTTTGTTTGTTTGTTGGTTGGTTGGTTGGTTGGTTGATTTCATTTGCCTTCTATTTGTATTTAGCATCTAAATCCAAATCCTGTGGCTCTTTTTCTAAATACTCATACATGCAAAGATGTTCCTGGTAGTTGAGGACTGATTTTCCTGGATCACATAAAAGAGTGGATGAGCGGCGACTTGGAGAAAAGGGTATTTTTGGAATAAACACCACCTCTTTGCACTCATGAAGAATGTGGTAGAAAAATCGTTGGCCTGGTTTGTTTTGGTTGGTGGAGTTTTTTTTTTCCCCTCTCTCCAGACATTTTTTTCTTTCTTACTTTCTTTTTTCTTTTTAATCTTTTCCTTTTAATCTGGTAAGTGCCTGACAGGCCCTAGAAAATGTCTGAGGAATGTCTGAGAAGGCTCCATAGGACTCGAAATTGCAAGGAAAGGGTCCTTACCTTGCTCGGTGTTCCCTGAAAATTACTCATTTGAGCCCCGCCCTCCCAATCCTTGTCATAGCCTACGATTATTGAAACTACTATTTACAGAACAATTTCCTTTGAATTTTCTTACCATTTACTTATATTGAAAGGAATGCTTGTACCACTACAGTCACTGAAATACTAGTATCTCTTGCCATCAGTGGAAGACAATTATTAAGAAGCCAGTTAATTAAGTGAAGTTCTTGGCCTCCTGGGCTTTGAAGGCAACTGGCGTCTCTCAGGGTCTCTGGCTGTTCTAGAGGTCACTGCAACCCCATTCCTTCTGCTTCGCCCATGATTATGTGGGTCACATGAGCATCTTTTCACCCACACCTAAAGTCATCCTGTGTCCCCCCCCAGAGATGTGCTTCCCACACTTTAAAAAATAGTAACTGCTCATTTTACAGATATGGAAATTGAGGCCCTGAGAGGTAAAGCAGTTTGCTCCAGATCACACAGCTTGTTGGTGGTGACAGAGCAGCCAGGGATGGCTGCCCCCTGTCCCCACCCTGCTCCCCCTACGCCCTTTTCTTAATGAATTCCTTGCCCTGTAATCCTCATCTCTGGGTGAGCTTCTGGGGAGGCAGGACCGAGATGGGAGAATCCTTACAAACCTTGTAAACTTTTGTTCCTCCCATTCCACTGGTTCTGCAAGGCCTGAATCTCTTTTTTCCTATCTGTGGGTCATGCTTTGGGGTAACAGGCCAAGACCCACAACCCAATATGCTCTTTGATGCCACAAAGGACTCTGGTCCTTCTCCATTTCTTCTGCAGGGGAAGAAGAGAGGGTTGGAGACTCCAGCTCTGAGCAAAATTTGGAGAAGGGGTGTGTGGGCTTGAGGAGGTGGATGCATCTCCCTTTGAGAGGTTCCTGCCCTATCAGTGCCCCTTTTTCCAGATACTTACAAGTGGGAGGTTCCCATCCCTCTCCCCTCCTTTTTGAAGCTGGCCACAGAGACGCATGGGAACTTTGTTTAGTGCTAACAAGTAGGGTGTTGTTAGGTTCCCGGCTGTAATATCACTCCAAGTGAACACCCCTGTACACACACACACACACACACACACACACACCCTTTGCTCCTTTCTCCTCTCTTTTCTTTTCTCCCTGGGTGGGGACCTTTAGCATAGCTTGTTTATTGGGTAGGCCCTCCCTCACCTGCCCTGGAAGGCCTGGAAGGTGTTGCAGCACACCTGGCCTACATCCAGCCCACACTCTCACCTCTTCTCCAGGCCACCTATCCCCTACCTGAAGTCTATCTCCAGCCGGAAGGACCACAAGCAACTCAAATTCAAAATGCCCCAAACTAGGTTTATTCCTAGGTATTTTATTCTTTTCGACATGATGGTAAATGGGATTGTTTCCTTAATTTCTATGTGGTCTATATATACAGTGAAATACTACTCAGCCATAAAAAAATGAAATTTTGCCATTTGTGACAACATGAATGGACTTGGGGGGTATTATGCTAAGTGAAATAAGTCAGACAGAGAAAGACAAACACTGTATGATACCACTTATATGTGGAATCTAAAAAATACAAGAAAGTAGTGAATATAACAAAAAAGATGCAGACTCACAGATATAGAGAACAAACTGGTGGTTACCAGTGGGGAGCAGATAGGGGGAAGGGCAAAATAGGGGTAGGGGAGTAAGAGGTACAAACTATTAGGTATAAAATAAGCTACAAGGATATATTGTACAACACAGGGAATATAGCCAATATTTTATAATAACTATAAATGGAGAATAATCTTTAAAAATTGTGAATCACTATATTGTACACCTGTAACTTATATAATATTGTATATCAACTATACTTCAATAAAAACTAAAAATAATAAAAAGAAATATATATATAAAAAAGAATAAAGCCAGATAAAATGACAGATGAAAAAAAATGTCCCAAACTAGGGCTTGCCTGGTGGCGCAGTGGTTGAGAGTCCGCCTGCCAATGCAGGGGACACGGGTTCATGCCCTGGTCTGGGAAGATCCCACATGCCGTGGAGCGGCTGGGCCCGTGAACCATGGCCGCTGAACCTGCGCGTCCAGAGCCTGTGCTCCACAACGGGAGAGGCCACAACAGTGAGAGACCCGGGTACCGCAAAAAAAAAAAAAAAAAAAGTCCCAAACTAAAGTTACCTCCTTCCCATTCCTAGCCTCACCCCAACCCCAGATTGGCTTCTCTTGCCTTCCTTCATCCAGTGACCCAGTGGAAGGACTTCAGAAACATGCCAGCAGTTTCCTTTCCCCAATGCTTCATATGCATCCACTCCCCAAGTCCCATAGATCCTTCTGAGGGATCTTGTTCAACCGTCTCCCCCGCCTACTGCACTAATCTGAACTTCATCATCTGTCATACTGACCATCACATACCTCCTGAAGGTCTCCCTGCCCCAGCCATCTTTGTAGCACCAAAGTAGAGCCCAAAGCCTGGAGCGTCCTGGGTATTCAATACATGTTGATGGAAATGAAAACAAAGAAATGGATTCCAAGCCAGTGTACTTGGATTTTTCCCATAGAAATGAATTTTGAAACAGCTCTGGGGTCAGACAGATGTGAATTCAAATCCTGACTGCCCTCTACTATCTTGGGTATATTAATGAACCAGATTAGATGACTAAGAAATCTAAACAGAGAGGCCCAGGACCTGTGGTGATGGAGAAGGTGGACTCTATTGGGTGCCAGACTTCTTGGATTCCGTTCCTATCTGTGCCCTCTGCCAGCTGTGCAACCCTGGGAAAATTCCTTAACCTCTCTGAAATTCAGCATCCATAAAACAGGGATAATACAGCACCTACCTCACAGGGTGAGGATTAAATGAGATAATGGATGCAAAGTGCACCAAAGCACATGGTGGACTCTCAAGAAATGTGAGTGCTTACCATTATTTCTCAATAAATATGGTTTCATATGATTGCAAATGATTTCATCTGAGAATTTCTAAAATTGTGTAGCGTGTTTTCTCCATTTCTTAACTACTTCACATCTTTTTGCTGATCAGCAATGGTTAAGATGTCTAGAGTGAAAAAAAAATCTTATTTTAAGAATCACTCCTTGGAACATTATTTCATTACTTAATCTTTCTGCTGACTCATCTGTTCCGTGGTAACGGAATCTTTCTTTACCAATAACTTTAATTACATCAATCACTCATTCCCAAAACTGCTGAATAATGAAAACTCTTAGAGGTGACACGATGGACTTCTGTCACAGAAGCAGGGGCTTTTGGAGGGAGATATAATAGGCTTTTCTTTCCTTTTCTTTATTTTTTTTAATAGCAATCAGTACTTCATATAG
This sequence comes from Hyperoodon ampullatus, assembly GCF_949752795.1. Lineage (NCBI taxonomy): Eukaryota > Metazoa > Chordata > Mammalia > Artiodactyla > Ziphiidae > Hyperoodon > Hyperoodon ampullatus. The sequence goes on along the minus strand of NC_136931.1, from coordinate 30,486,552 downwards.
GGAAATATGTTTAGCTTTCATGATTTACTATCTGTCCATCTATCTCTCTAACAATTTATAATTAGGAATGACAATTCACAACTTCCTGAATTGAATTGAATGGAATTTGCTTCATCTTCTGACATTTCTTAGTCATAAGGCCCATGTCGCCACCTTGGTGATAAAATAAGTGATGTCTGAGAATTCCAACACCAATTCCTTTGCTAAAAGCTGCATAACAATCACATAGTACAGTTAACAGTTAACATATTACCTAAACAATTATTTTGTTATTGATAATAATAGCTACCTTATTGAGCTCTTAGTGTATACCAGTTATTCTACTGAAGATTTTATGTACATGAGCTCAGTAAAGCCTCATCAAACCTATGGAGTACGCACTATCACTATCTCTGTTTTACAGGTGAAGAAACTGAGGTGCTGAAAGGTTTACTTGCCTGAGTAAACGTCAAAGTGACATATGAACCTAGGAATGTCTGACTCTCATTTTCTGTGCCTAGATGGAGCCAGGAGGAAGTTGATGGCTGTTCTTTGCAGTTTTAGGCAGCAGTTGTTTTTCTGGCTATTCACAGCTCAATTCTACTGTGAGTAGAATAAGGTACCTACTATTTGCTGACCTTGAAATGTTATCTGATGCTACAGAGAAGCAGTGATCCTCCATGTGACGAGGGCCGGGGTGGGGGGCGTTGGCGTGCATCTCACAAAACCCTGTCCCAAAGTGCCTGCTCTTCTTCTCTCCTATCCCCTCCAGGCCCTTGGCCCCTCCCTCTTGGACTGTGACATCAGCCTCCTAACTGGTTTCTCTGTCTCCAGGCTCTCCCCCATCTTTCCATCTACATACTCTTACCTTACTAGCCAGGAGACAGTAGCCAAAGGAGCTGCAGAAGGTGGTAGAGCGGGAGAGTGACAAAATCAAAACTATAGTCCAACAGATTAAAGTCACAATTCCTCTCTAAGTCATTTGAAGCTCTTCATCAGTCTGACCCCATTCTCCCAGGTGACCCCGTCTTCCTAGACCCTTCCTGGGTATCTTGTGCTCTGGTCACACTGGCTAAACAGTCACTTTCCAAGCTCTTTTCCCCAGGCTGAGTCCCCTGCCTCAGAGCCATCATCCCAGTCACCTGTCTAAATCCACTTGCCCTTCAGAGATTGAGTTCAAGTGCTTCTAGCAGCTTCTAGGGCTTTCACAATGGCTCCAGCTCACACTGCTTCCTCTCCACATGGGGCTGCTGCTGAGGAAGAGACAGCAGAGTGCCTGGGCTCTAGGGTCAGGGAAAGGTGGGTTTGCATCCCATCTCTGCCACATGCCAGCTGTGTGACCTTGGGCAAGTGGCTTAACCTCTCAGAGCCTCAGTTCCACCAGAGTGAAGTAATGATGATACTATCTGTGTCCCGGTTTTCGGTTAGAGGGTGAGCCTGTCTGTGGAGGGCTTTAGAAGTCATTCATTCCAGGACCACCTGCAAAGCCAGTATGTTCTTTGTTCACAAATTAGCATCCATGTGCAGGACCGGAAACAAGATGATTCCAAAAAGTACATGCTTCTGTGAGCTTTGACCTGGCTTTTCATCTTTGCACGTACATTTCCAGAAACACACAGATCTGGTTTTGCACTCTCCTAGGCTATTTGTCTGGAGCCCCATACTGTTTATCTGACTATGACTTTGCAATATATCTTACAATATGACAGAGCAGTCCTTACTTTTTGCTTTTCTTGTTCAAAACTCTTTGACTTGGCTATTTGGGGGCATTTATTCTTCCACACAAGTTTTAGGATGAATTTAACAAGTGTCAAAATCATTAATTTTGGTACTCTTTCCCTCAGTACTGTACCAGGACAGAGTCTGAGCTTCAGGGTAATAGGTGTGAGAGCACCCAGGTGATTCTCTGAGGATACAGGTGGAGAAAGGAATCAAGTGCATACCAGAGTCTATAGAATCTATCTTGGGCACCCTAAGGTGTAGTCTGGGGTGCCCAAGATAGACTACAGTCAGTCTAAGATGAACCTGAGGGCCCAGATGTCTTACCTTGGGTGCGGGGGAGGGGCAAAGATGGTGGCTCTGAGGCAGGATGAGGGAGGGGCTCACCACCTGCTCCTGGCAAGGGGCACTCACTTGTGCCCGGTGTTCTTTGCAGGGTGAGGAACTGGCTGTGTGAGGACTTGTACCCACACCCAATGAGGGAGGTTTCCTCACTTCCATCAGGTTTCCCTTAATACCCCTGGCCCAGTCCTGAGTCTTGACATTTTCCTATTGCGTGTTAAGTGTCGGGGATTGAGATTGAATTGTGACGAGGAGTGCAGCCTTGGGAGCCAGGCTGCCTGGGTTCCTGCCCTCCACACTCACCTCCCGCCTACCCCAGCTTAACCAATGGCACCACCATCTAGAAACCTGGGACTCAGTCTTGGCTTTTTCCATTTTCTCCAGATCGTCACCTCTGGTTATGAAATCTGGATTCAGACTTGGTGGATTCAATGTCCTTGATTTTCTTCCTTGAATCTACACTCTGTTACCATCACCAACATTGTAATGCAGGCCACTGTCATCTCTCACCTCCTCAATGGCCTCCCAGCTCTAGTCCTGTTTCCTGAAGTTGATTTTCCCCACTGAAGATAGACTACATATGTGATGATATAATTCTTCTGCCTGAAATATCTATCGGCTCTCTATTGCCCTCATGCAAGTCTTGAATTCCTAAGTATGATGTTCCTTTAAACATTAGGTTCTAAACCTGCAAGTGGCAAACCTGTTTGCCATTCATATACACTATTTTGCCTCTGGGCCTTTGTACATGCTGTCGTTCCCTCTGTCATGCCCCAGTTCTCACTGTCTGCCCCCCACCTTTCTATAGTCAACCCCTACATGGTTAAAGATCTGTGCTTAAAGTTCCCTCCTCCTTCAGTGCTAAAGGTGTCAAGTAAGGAACAAGCAAAATTTACTAGTTGTGTGACCTTGGGTAATTAATTCATCTCTGAAGTTCGGTTTCTCTTTCTGTAAAATTGGGCGCAATCATAATGACAAAAGTCCATTCTAGCTGGACAGTTTAACAGTCAGTGTGTGATTCACTGCCTCATAGGATTGTTTTGAAGATTAAAGGAGATCATTGCAGGCACATTTCATAGACCAGTGGAGGAATAAACAGAGGCACAAGGCCCAGTCCTAGCCTTAAGGAACTTTCAATGAGATCAGACTCATACCACCACAGCTGACAGCTCCTTGAGAGCCATCTCCTTCCTTCTCTTTTCCTAAAGGAACCCCACCTTTGTATGGGGTGGCAATGTGCCCAGCCCTAGGAGATGGACCGTTTATCTCTAGGCCAGTTGTGATCATTCCATTCTCCTTGCCAGATGCTCACTTTCCCAGCCTCCCTTACAGGTAGGAGGCCATGTGACCAATTCTGGCCAATGAGACGTGAAGAGAAATCTACTAATCTTTCTGAATCTCAATCTCTACTTTTGTAAAATGAGTGGGTGGGATCAAACAGCAGGGTTGCTTAATCCCCACGTTTTTTTTTTTAAGCAGAGGATTCCCCCCCCCCCTTTTTTTTTGCGGTACGCGGGCCTCTCACTGTTGTGGCCTCTCCCATTGCGGAGCACAGGCTCCGGACGCGCAGGCTCAGCAGCCATGGCTCATGGGCCCAGCCGCTCCGCAGCATGTAGGATCTTCCCAGACCGGAGCACGAACCCGTGTCCTCTGCATCGGCAGGTGGACTCTCAACCACTGCACCGCCAGGGAAGCCCCCCACCCTTTTTTAATTCCAAAAAAGTCTTACGTGGAATGTTAATGTATAACAAAGCACAATTGCTCTAATTGAAAGGGAGATTGGAGGGTGCAGGAACTCCATCCTACTCTTCCCATCCACAAAACAATACTTGGAAAGCCACTGGGTCAGAGCATCTCCACATCCTATAGTGGATATGTGTTATTTTATTTGTGTATATTTTTGGATACTTATTCTAGTCCAGCATTCTGAATTTCCCTTGGGAACCATCTCTCCCCTCCCCTGGGTCTAAAAGCTTTTTAAAATTTTTATTTTATTTATTTATTTTTGGCTGCGTTGGGTCTTCATTGCTGCACGCGGGCTTTCTCTAGTTGCGTCGAGCGGGGGCTACTCTTCGTTGCGGTGCGCGGACTTCTCATTGCGGTGGCTCCTCTTATTGTGGAGCATGGGCTCTAGGTGCGCGAGCTTCAGTAGTTGTGGATCGCAGGCTCTAGAGCGCAGGCTCAGTAGTTGTGGCGCACGGGCTGAGTTGCTCCGCGGCATGTAGGATCTTCACAGACCAGGGCTCAAACCCGTGTCCCCTGCATTGGCAGGAGGATTCCCAACTACTGTGCCAACAGGGAAGCCCGGTCTAAATGCTTTTGATGAAGTTAATTCAATTTTGATTCTAGGGCTAGACATATGATTTAGGGCTGCCCGACATTCCATCCTTTTGGGTTCAGTGACTGGTTCAGAAATATGCACATGACTCGATGTGGTCCAGAGAGATTGAAGCCTCAGATTTTTATTAAAATTGAAGAGAGGTACAGGCTCTCTTTTCCCATTGAACTTGAACTCTGGGACTATGAAGACCTGAGAACAAAGCCTACATGGAAGGGAACAGAGCTGAGAGATGGAAAGAGACCAGATCTTAGAGAATTTGATCCCTTGGATTAAGTTTTGCCTGAAGACAGACAGACCTACCACTGAATTTTTAGTTTTGTGAGTCAATAAATGTCCTTCGTTTAAAGTAGTTTGAGTTTCACTTTCTATATTTGCAACCCAAATGGTTCCAACTAGTACAGATTCTTTCCAGATCTAGAATCTCGGATCCTCTGAGAGGTAGATATTAAGGCTATTCACAGACTTTCCAGTTTTTCTCATTCTGGGCATGTGGGAGAATTGTACTTCTCCACTGATTCTGAGCGAGGCAGGGCATATGCCTTCCTTTTGTCAATGAAATGGGAGTAGAAGTGATAGGTGTCTCTTCTGGGTGGGCTCTTTACAAGTTGTGCACGATTCACCACTCTCTCTCTTTCCTTCCCATAATGGTGTTCCAGATGGTGGTGGCTCTATCAGCCTGGGTCCCAGACTGAGGACAATATGGAGCAGAGACCCCTGCTGACCCTCGATGGATATGCACTGTGAGCAAGAAATAAACCTTTGTTGTTTTAAGCCATTGAGATTTGGGGTCATTTGTTATAACAGCATAACTTAGCCTATCCTAAATAATATACGCAGAATCCTCCTCGTCCTCGTCCTCCTTCTCTTTCTTCCCCTCCTTTTCCCTCCCTCTCCCGTTGCTGCCCTGCTCTGCCCAGCAGTCTTTCTTACATAATTCTACTTCTTAACTTATCTTCTGTCAACAGACTATTAAAAGGCATAGATGATTGGTCATCTCCTGCCTTCCCAGTGATATTCAAGTGGACATTGGCAGGAGATCACCAGCCTGCCCCACAAAGCTGTGCCCCTGGCATCATCACCAGTGTCCATCAATTACAGCTGTCAGTCAGTCGACCTCCCCAGCACTGGCCTCTGCAGGAGGTAACTTCCTAAGCAGATTACTGGACTCACAGGGCTCTGAGTTCTGGAATGGAACCTTCTCCAAGAATGCCCATCCATTATCTCAGGAAAATTAACAAGATCCTGAAGTTTGTACTATGGTAGTCGTAACAATACTCTGCCAAGATAAAAAAAATTGACAATTAAAAATTACATACATTGGCCTTCATTGTTAATATGCAATTTCTAGAGTTTATCAGTCAATAAAGCTAATGTACAAGATTCTGCAGCTGGGGTGGAAGTTTGGCAATGACTAAGTTCTTTGAAATCAGAAAAGAAGTAAAACATTCCTGAAGCTTGAGTGTGATCATCGTTATGAGCAGGTATGACACTTGTATAGCTCAGGATCCTCGAATTTCCCTGCTGACATGGCCAGAAAGGCCATATAAATCGGCAAAAGGCCATATGGGAGTGGTTTAGACTGTAGGGGACTTCACAATGCTACCTTTTCTACATTCAGCACTGGCTGATTGTCACCATCCAGGAATGCAGACCCAGTGTTGCTAGTCCTTTGCTTTTTTTTTCTTTTTCAGGGAAATTTGAAATCCATATAAATCGTCAACTGCATCACATTTTCCCTAAGATACTCTAACATCCAAGCTTAGTGGGCAGCCACGGGTAGGATGTTTGATGGAATATAACTCGGTCATCCTTATTATCTCTTCCCATTCTGCACTGTCTCCATTTTCCAGATTAGGAAACTGAGACTCAGAAAGGGAAAGTGACCTACCCAAAAGGACATGGCCAGACTTTGAAACTCAAACCATAGCTTCTAACTGTTTCTCGTCCTCTGGTGTCCCAGTTGTCTCCTCACAGCTCAAGTATATGGCAGAGAAACTAATTGTCCACCAAAGAGTCATGCTCCCACTTCTGTAATACAGGGTGTTAGTGGGAAGCAGCCACCAGCCAGAACTACATTTCCCAGCTTCCCTTCTAGGTGAGGTCATGTGACTCATTCTGATATGTACCATTTTCAGACACCAGTAGTTAAGAAATGGGTGTGCCTTCCCCACCCTCTCTTCCTCCTTCCACAGCTCCTTGTAGATGAACACAGCAAACTTGGAAACAATTGTTGAAGATGAAAGGACCACAAGGCAATGAATCTGGGTACCTGAATCATCATTTGGAGGAAAGCCACCTCCAATTAGGAGCATCCATTTTGGACTTGACATTAGGGATAAATAAACTTCCATTGTATTTGAGCCATCATACGTTTTTGGGTTTTTTTGTTATAGCAATCAGCATTACCTTAACCATACATATATATTAAATAGATTTTAAAAAATCTTTCCTTTTTTCCCCTTTCTATAGTAGCGGAGGGGTTTGCAACGGACAGGGCCATCCACTTGAATTCAACCCACTTGAATCCAAAGGGCCATGGGTGAGAAAATGACTCCAGTTAAATTTAGTTTCTGGGTATAGAGGTGGAGGGGCCCTGAGTGTCACTGCATCTTTCCTCCCCACCCCCACCCCCAATACCACCTTGGCTTTGAAGAGGGACTTGTTCATATTTCAACTGGAGGTGAGCATATTATCAATTGAGCCCTCCTGGAGGAAGACGGAAGACAAAACAAGCATTTGGCCTGTCTGAGCCACACACCCTTAACCAGGATAGGAGTGAACATGTTTGGGAACATCAAAGGCAGTGTGATATCTTAAGCATAAGGAGATTAACATTTACAAAAGTTTGCCCCTCGGCCGGTTCCCAAGAATCCAGCAGACAGAGCCAGAAGGGACAATTAACATCACCCATCTGCACTGGGGTCTTCTGACGTCTCATATTAATTTCTTTTGAGCTTCTGCTAGATTCAGGATGGAGGAGGCAAAGCAGGTCTCCTATTTCAACAAGAAATCTCCATACACAAGGGAGATGTTAAAAAGCACTGGGAAATGACAGTAAAGGTGCCAAGTCCTGGGGGAGAATTCTGCCCTCACAAGTACCAGGTCACTTACACTCAGAGACAGACAGATAGAAAGAAAGTCTTTACTGATCTTCTTACAGTCAGAAACAGCCAGTGCCCTCCTAAGCCAGCCAGTCAGTGAAAAGCAGGGCTGAGACTGTTTGCATGAATGGAGGAGGGGTGAGGCACTGGTTTTGTCCCTTTGAAGCAAGAGGCCAAGAATATCTCAACACACTCCAAGTACCAGCAACAGTAGGCAATGGATGGAGACCAAAATCCCTTACAGCTGTTGGAAACCATACCCTATTCAGAGATAATTGGCAATTAGTTAAACAACTCCTGTTTAAAATACTCCTCCTCCCCGCCCTCAAAGACAGCTGTGTTTAAAAAGGGGTGGAGAGAGACTTCTCAAGAAATGTGGAAACCTAATCTTCAAGTCAATAAAACAAAACAGGGCTCTGGGAGGAAATGAGTTAGAGAAGTTAAAAATATGTCTAGGTAATGGAACATCTTTTGAAAATCCATTGCTCCATTTTTCTCCTGCAGTAGGAACTGGTGGTCAAGAACACAAACTTTGGGGTCTGAAACGCCTAGGTCTGAGGACCTGCTCTGCCATTTACCAGCCATGTGAACTTGGCAAGTTTCTTAAACTCACTAAGCCTCAGTTTTCTCATCTGTAAAATGGGAATGATAGTAATTGTACTGTGAAGGTTAAATGAGATGGTGCATGGGCCTGGCACATAGTAAGTGCTCAGAACTGTTAGCCCTTAGGCATACATGCTTATTCAAACCCAAATTCCCCAGCCTGGCATTCAAGCTCCTCTGTAATTTGTCTCCAACCTAGTCTTCCAAACTCTTGCCCGTTTCCCATCCTCTCTTAACTGGCAACCAAAAGGAACCAGACCCCTAGGCCTTAATTTCCTAATCTATGAAGTGAGATAGAGAAACTAGATTCTCTCTAAGGTCACTGCCAATCTTTTCTTCCCATATTGCATGTCAGTCTTACAAGGTCAGGCTCAAATGCCACCATGAAGCCTTCCCTGGGAAGGAATTAATTTCTTCTTGCAAAGCTCAAGCCAGAGTTACAAGCTAGCGGCTCTTTTGTTTGACCTGCACTATATTTTTTAAAATCAGAAAACGTCACCGAAAATTTTGGATTTCCACCTTCTCTAAAAAGAGTCGGAAGACCTGGCAATCCTGGTTCCACATTCCTGGACCAAAAAAAACAATCGCCTGGAGGTGGGTCACTGCTGCCCCCTGCAGGTGGGGCAGCCATTTCACGATTTCTCCACTTACTCCAGGGTGGACTTTGCCTGCCTGAGACCTGAAGGCAACTGAGATCCTCCCTCCTGTCTCCCTCCTCCCCATCCTTCCCCTCCTCCCCCTCCTCTTCCACTCTCTGTGTTTTTCTTCTAGGGGCTATTTCTTTTCTTTTTTTTTCTTTTTTTCTTTGCGGTACGCGGGCCTCTCACTGCTGTGGCCCCTCCCGCTGCGGAGCACAGGCTCCGGACGCGCAGGCTCAGCGGCCATGGCTCACGGGCCCAGCCGCTCCGCGGCATGTGGGATCTTCCCGGACCAGGGCACGAACCCGTGTCCCCTGCATCGGCAGGCGGACTCTCAACCACTGCGCCACCAGGGAAGCCCTCCAGGGGCTATTTCTTGCTTTCTACCTTCTGTGGGAATTACAGATGTTTATAGGCATCTGCATCTCCTCTGCTACAGACTGTGAGATGCTTGGGGTGGGGGTGGGGTGGGACTCTCTTTTATTCACCTGGGAAGCCCAAAGGCCCTGGCCCAGTGTCTAGCTTCAGAGATGGAATGAGCAGCCCCCCCCATCCATATGAATGTCACCCCCGGGAATTGTGCAAACCAGCCCTGTGACTGAGTGAGCTAGTGAGCGAGGAAAAGGACAAGTGAATGATGAAGGCATGCACTTATATAGCACCTACTGTATACCAGGCACTGTACCAAGTACTTTATAGATAGATGAATACACATGGATGAATACCGAATGAATGGGTCTCTCTGCTCGGTTCCCAGCTCAGAGCTGCAGACCCCTTCTCTCTGTGAGATATGAACAGATATTCCAGCTCTGAGCCTGGTAGATTTGGGGGCTCCATCCAACTGCTAGGTCTTGGCCTTAACAAGATCCACTCACATCAGTGGAATAGGGACACATATATTGTGATCGTTACCAACCGGAAAACATCTTTCATTGTCCAAAGAGCCGTGCTGGGCCTCAGTGAAACCCCGAGACCAGCAGACAGAGGTCACAATAGCTGCAGAGTTAGACTATCTTCTTAGTTTCCCTTCCAGTGTCACCCAGAGAATCTGTTAGAGTTTTATTCCCTGGGGTAAGAATAAAACACTCTTTGCACCAAAATCTGCACCAATCTGTTTCATGTGTAAGATGTTTTAGGGCTTCAAAATATTTCCTCATTCATTATCTATTCGGTTTTTGAAAAATGACCTCATTTCTTTCCCTCCTTCCCATCTCCATTAGGAGGTACATAAAACATGCATTACCTTACAGTACCCATTTTACAGATGAGGAAACTGAGGTGAAAATTGAGGAAAGGATTTGCTCTAGGTCATACCGAAGGCAGAAGTTATTACTTGGACTTCTGGTTCAAATCTTTTTCTAGTTTTCATCGCAAACATTTACACAGGTGGAGAAAACATACCAATCCACTAGCCACCGTTGTCATCAACAGAGAGGAAGGCATGGTGGTTGTGTAGATTGAGAGTGGGAGAGAGAGGGTGCGGGGAAGAGAGGCCTGGCTAGAGTGTGGCTGGGCTACAGGCTCGATTCCCTCTCTCCCAGTTATAGGCCCTCTTCCCAAGCCTGTCTCTACCCTGAGATAAGAGTGCAAAGATCACATGGACAGATTCTAAGAGAATCAAAGAGGAACAAAGCAGGGCAGAGTGACTAGGAGCATAGCCTCTGATGTGGAGAGGCCTGGGTTCAAATGTCCCTCACCTCTAACTGTGTGATCTTGAGTAACTGACTTAACCTCTCTGGCCTCAGTTAGCTCATCTGTAAATAGGGATTGGGATTGTGCCGAGGCTGTTGGGAAGATGAACTGTAGTAAATGCTCAATAATTGCTAGCTGTTACATGTATTAGCTCCTTTGATCTCCAGGCTGTACCTCTGAGGGGAGGGAACAGGCACGTCTCTAGTCACCCAGTAAATGAGGGACCTTCCAGCCCACTGTTCTTCTAACACATCACTCAGCATTCTGGTTGGGTGGTCTGAAGGCTCCCGAGTGAGGAAAGCCCACTCTCCAGCTAACGGATGCTCTACCCTGTTTTCACTACCCTCTGCTTGCCCCAGTCTTAGCAAAATTCCCTGTTGGTCTAAAGCCAGGGTAAAAGACCCAGCAGGAGATGATATTTTATGCCGACTTCAATCTCTCCCTTCTCCCCCAGAAAGATGTTCCTTTTTCCTAGGCTGGGAGGCTGGGTTCTGATCCACCGCCACCCCACTGAGAAGGTCCCAGGACCACCGGAAGCAGCTCAGCCGTCCCGAGCCCCAGCACCCCTCCCCCTATCCTCCATCCATCACCAGCAGCTGCTGACTCCCTCTCCCCCCATTCCAGCCCCTCTTCCTAAGCCTGCAGCCCCGACCCGTGTCCTCACTAAAGTTGAACTGCACCCCTGCCTCAGAGGGCTGAAAAGAGACAACCATGGCCGAGTCATCGAAGAATGCAAGAGGAATTAGAGCCGGGAGAGAGAGAGAGGCAGATACATAATTTATGGTATGGCGGAGTATGAGTGACAGGCAGCCGCGGGAGGCCTCAGCACCTTATCGATCCTTTCAAAAAACCTGAGAAAGGGCCCCGTGCTGAGGGCCAGGGGAGGCATGGAAGGTGCAAGCGGGGGCAAGGCCATTAAGGACGCACCGCGACCAGGCCCGCCGCCCCGGGGGTGGACTGGGGGGCTCTGGCAGGTGGGGCGCGCGCGCACACACACACACACACACACACACACACACACACACACACACATGCGCGCGCGCGCATGCTTCCGATCGATGACACCATGTCAAAACATAAAATGCATGCTTCGGCTCTTAAGCCAAATGTGCGTGAGATTTTTTAAAAGCATTGATTCATGATGGATCAACGGAAATCGAGGCCTAGTTTTTTTTTTTCCCCTGTGCAAAAAGGGGGTAATAACACTTTGCAGAGAGGTCCCCCCGTCAGGGGAGGCAAGAGTAATTGTTCTACGAGGAGCGCCTTCTCCTCCTTTGCTGGTCACCAGAGAGCTCTGGCAGGAAGGTCAAGGTGTTTGCCTCAGCTTGCCCTCCCGCAGTTGAGGTTCCCACCTTAACGAGGGGGTGAGGGCTTTCTCGTCTGCACTGCCAGGCAGGGAGCTGCATTCCGTTCGCCCAGCGCTCACCCTCTCATCATCCCAGGATGATCCTGCTCTTTCTCCAATTCCTAAGCAAACCCGGTCAGCTCTACCTGCAAACTACATCTCCGTTCCTTCTACCACGTCCATCTCTCACCTGGACTATTGTCTCTCTGTCCATTTCCCACCCAGCAGCCAGACAGCTCCCATCTCACCCAGAGTAACATCGGGTCCTGCACCCTCTGACCACACATCTCCTCCAAGCTCACCGCCTACCACCCTCCCTTCTGCTCCAGACCCCACTCCGAGATGCCTTCCAAATACACAGTGCCCCCTGCCCGCTCCATCCCCCACTGCCCCCCCATGACATTTGTCCTTTTTTTTTCCCTCATACTGCTTGACATGATTTATAGTATTAGCATTTGTGGCTTTGTTTTTTTTGCTGTTGTTTATTGTCTATAATTTCTATACAGAATGCGAGTTACATGAGAGCAGGGATCTTGTCTTCACTGCTGGATTCTCAGAGGTTAGGACAGGATTTGGCACAGAGTAGGTGCTCAGTCGATATTTGTTGAAGTAACTGGAGAGAGGGAGTGAGAGAGGAAGGAAGGGAGGCAGGGAGGGAGGGGGGAGAGGGAGGGGAGGGGAGGGAGGAAGGAAGGAGTCACACCCAAGGAGACAGCAACGCATTATGAAGCTACCGTCAGCACCGTTGCTATAAAACACAAAGACAAAAAGAAATCCTACCACCAGTTAAGACCTGCACAGTGTTTCACAGGGACTGGTCATCCATCGTTAAGAGTTCTAACCGGAAGCTCTGAATTGAGGAGTAAGAGTCATCGAGGAAAGCGTGTTGTCAAAAGCTGCTCTTTTGCGGGGGACAAACTCATCTTTCTGCCTGAGTCAAATGAAACTCAAGCAGCATCCTAAATAAGCTTGGTCCACCTACCCAGCTCCTTTGGGGCGGGGCACCATCATGTCTTTCCCTGGAGTCCAAGAGGGGAACAGAGGCTTCTGCCCTAAAACTGTGGAGCCGAGGGCTGTGGATTTTCCTGGCATCTCAGGGGAGTCCTGGGCTCTCTGTCATCCTGGGCGCTGGCATCTGGGCTCCTACTTGGGGATGGAGGCTGGAGAGCTACCTTTATTTCTCTGATGTCATTCCTGGAGCCACATGCCATTTTTTACTGTCGTGAGCACTTCCTCGGTCAGGACAGTCAAACATGAAGATGGGGGCTTCCCTGGTGGCGCAGTGGTTGAGAGTCCGCCTGCCGATACAGGGGACCCGGGTTCGTGCCCCAGTCCGGGAAGATCCCACATGCCGTGGAGCAGCTGGGCCCGTGAGCCATGGCTGCTGAGCCTGTGCGTCCGGAGCCTGTGCTCCGCAACGGGAGAGGCCACAACAGTGAGAGGCCCGCGTACCGCAAAAAAAACAAAAACAAAAAAACAAAAAAAAACCATGAAGATGAAACGAATCTTTACCACTCCTCAGAGAGAGAGAAAGCCTGAGAAGTTAATTCCACCGGCAGGCTGCTAACCTGGTCCGCCTTCCCTTCCTCCACCGCCCTGGCCCCATCTTGGAATGAAAAGGGGCCAGAATCATTTTATTTGGCCGGTGCTCACGAAGACAATAATTTAATTATTTCCCCAAATCACTTTCCAAGAGGCCAGTCTCATTCTATTTGTTATGTATAGGATAACTTAATCACAACTTTGAGCAGAGAGGGAAACTGGGATGGAATGTGGGATATGGGGGGAGGGGAGATTGAAAAGAACTTGCTCGAAATGATTCTCTCTCCTTTTACTTTTTTTCCAATTGCTTCAATATGTCTCTCGTCTCTCTTCCCCTTCTCTCTCCATCTCACTCTCTCCCCCTCCCCTCTCCAGGCCTCTCTAAGTCTGCTTCTCTTTCTGTTTTTTTTTTTTTTTTTTTTGGCTGTGTTGGGTCTTCGTTGCTGCACATGGGCTTTCTCTAGTGCAGCAGTGCGTGGGCTTCTCATTGCGGTGGCTTCTCTTGTTGCGGAGCATGGGCTCTAGGCATGTGGGCTTCAGAAGTTGTGGCACACAGGCTCAGTAGCTGTGGCTCATGGGCTCTAGAGCACAGGCTCAGTAGTTGTGGTGCACGGGCTTAGTTGCTCCGCGGCATGTGGGATCTTCCCAGACCAGGGCTCGAACTCGTGTCCCCTGCATTGGCAGGCGGATTTTTAACCACTGCACCACCAGGGAAGCCCCCTCTTTCTGTTTTAATAGGCCCCTCTCATCTTCCCGCTCACCCCCCACCACCTTGGCCCCCAAGCTGGCTCACAGACAAACTTGACCCCTAATCATTTCTGACAGTAAGATCACTCCTGGGCAGAGCAGAGCAAGGTGCTCACCTTCCCCATCACGTCTTTTATTGGCTCATCCTGTGGGTTTCCATTAGTGAACCCAGCCCCTGGGGGAGCCTCAGACTTGAACATTTATTCTTGGGTCTTCACTGTCCCAGCTGAGGGTGCCTCCCAACCCCTGATCCGGGCTACATCAGCTATCATCTGGCGCTGTTCAGAGTCAGCGAGCCAGTGTTTCCCCAGATACCTTTCCCCACACCTAAATGTGAATTTTGAGTGCTGTTTAGTGCTCCTCAGGCCTAAAGAGGGCATTTGTCTAGGAGACAAGGCAGAAAAGCAGAAGGACTCTGGAGCCAGATTGCATTACTTACCAGCTGTGTGATCCTGGGCAAACTGCCTAAACTCTCTGGGCCTCAGTTGCCTGATCTGTACAATGGGGGTAAGCTATACCTCTTTCATAGGGTTCATGTAAGGATTACCTGTGTTAATTCCTGTAAAGCACTAAGAGCAGTGGCTGACACATTATAAGTACACATCCAATGTTAGTTACCATCAGTATCTATCATCTCCTGCCTCCATCCTGGGGAGGCACTGTTTGGCCTGGACCCAAACAGAACCAGCCTGTCAGCTTGCCACGCACAAGGCTTAAACACTGGGTAAATCACGTTTCCTCCCTGAATCTCAGTTTTACTATTGCCACAATGCAAGTGCCGATAGTACAGGAGTGTTTGGAAGCTGGAATGAGTTAATGCATGTTACGAGCAAAAATTCTAAAGCCAGGCAGGGTTATGAGTTCGAATCCCATCTCTACCACTTATCAGCTGTGTGACCTTGCGCAGGTTACTTAACCTCTCTGTGCCCCAGATACTTCATCTGCCTGTAATACTCCCACATCCCCAACCTCCTAGGGTTTTTGGGAGAATGAAAATGAGTTAATTCATGTAAAGTACTTAGCACATTGTCTGGCACAGAGTAATACCTAGGCAAGTGTTAGTTTTTATTGATTACTCCGAGAAAAATGTTTCTCACCTGCCTTCTGTCTCTGAAGGATTTCTTCTCCTCTCTTTACTCTCTTCCTATTAGGTGGCTTGGAACAGAAGTTCCTTGTTTTTAATCCAAATCCAAATTGTTCTGACAGACTCAGAGTAGCAAGTCTTACCTCTGGAGGCAGAGGGGGGAGTTGAGTTATCACAGGGGGACCCTTGTCAGTGACAAACTGGAGGAGGTGATGAGGAGCTGAAACTCCTAGACCCAGGCCTTGGAGGCTGGTGTTGGGAAAGCCAGCAACTCCCAGTGTGACCTTGACAAGCCCCTTAACTCTTTTTTTGGTCTCAGTTTTCTCATCTGTCCAATGGGGCTGACTGCCCACTTCCCACATTATCACCACACTTAAATAAGATAACCAGAAAGAAGATGTCCTGAGATTGGGACAAATGCCACAGAGCCCAGAGCTGCCTGTTCCATTTGGGGTCCATGGGCAGCAAGAAGCAGAGCCTCACTCAAGGGGCTTCATATCATGGAGGGCACCTGGGCAGGAACCAGAGAAAGAAGGACTGCCAACTTCTGGAAGGGCAGGAATTGATGGGCAATTCTGGCCCTAAGTCAGAAGTGCATGGATTACCTGTCTCTATGAGCTTTACCTCCCTTGAAGGCTTATGGTGTCTGCTTCTTCAGTCTCCTAGGAAGTACTTTGTTCCTTTACTGTCGCACCTGCTTTTTGGTTTTGCTGCCTTAAAACATCAACTTGCATATGGCCTTGTTTGGCTTGAGCACCTTCTCCATCCACCTATCCATCCCTCCATACATTCATCCATCCACACACATATCCACCTATCCATCCATCCATCCATCCATCCATCCATCCATCCATCCAAAAAATATTTATCAATAGTCTTCTACGCACCAGGCACCATAGTAGGTGAAGGACATAGTAAATAAGACAGACTAGGACTGCCTGAATGGAACCACATTCTAGTCAGGGGAGAGAGATAATAAATAAGCAAATAAATATACATCAGATAATTTTAGATAGCGATAAAAGATGTAAGAAAAATAGAATAGATAGATAGGACCAAGGATGGAGGGATACTTTCCACTGGCTGGTCAGGGAAAGCCTGTTTGAGAGGTGATATCTGAGCTCAGATTTGAAAGAGGATCTCAGGGGAGAGTGTTCTAGATGGAGAATGTTCTAGACAGAGGGTTCGGCAAGTTCAAAGACACTGAGAGGAAATAGAGGAGCAGATAGAAGGTCAGAGTGGCGGGAGCGCATGAAGGCGAACGTACTAGAAGAGGGGTTGGTGATAGATCAGAGGCCAGATTTTCCAGAGTTTTGTGGAAACATGGAAACAATTTGAGGTTTGGTTCTGAGTGCCATGGGAAGCCATTTCTAACCAGCAAGGAGCATCCTTGCCTGTCATCCAGCTGTGATCACTGCTGGGGTGTTATTTCCCCACAGAGTCCAACAAAAGCTGATGTAACCAGGCCAGGTCCCAGAAGTGACAGTGGCAGGAATGAGGCAGGCCCTGGGTGCCCTGCCTTTGAATCCTGGCTGGAGTTGGACTTGCTATGCCAGTCTAGAGCTGAGGAGAGGATATGCAGGGTCCACAGGGCTCTAGACATCCAGTGTGGCCTGGTGAGGCTCTGGTAACTCCCCTTTTTTTAACAGGACGTGCACTTCAGGATTGGGGGTGAGGAGAAGGCTTATGACATCAGGCAATTCACTCTGGTGGTTCTGGGTCAGCTAGGCAAGGTTTAAATCCTGCTCTGCTACGTACTAGCTGATGATCTTGCAAAGTACTTACCTCTCTGAGCCCCAGTTTTCCCATCTGTAGAAGGGACACTGTCACAGTGCCCTCCTACGGCCATTGAAAGCATCAAATGATAATGTATAGAAGAGCTGAGCACATAGAACTCAATACATTTTAGCTATTTTTCCTATTATTAATCTTTTTTTATCAGCACCATGCATCAGCAATTCTAGACAATGTTAGCAATAAGACACCCCTCCCCATTTTGACTTGTAAGTGGGTGGCCTTGTCATTTATCTCCCATACTGGGGCATTAGGACAACAGATGTCAACTGAGACCCGTAAGATCCTATGGGATCTGGCCCCCAGCTACCTCTCTGACCTAATTCCTTGACCCTTTCTACGTCATTTAAACTGAACAGCCAACTCTTAGCTTCACAAATGTTCCAAGCTTCTTCCCACTTGGGGCTCCACCCAAAACCTGAAGGCTGGGACTTGTTTGGGGCAGGGAGAGGGGCACTGCAGCCAGAGAGAGGGTCTGGCACGAAGGCTACATGGCACTTCCCTTGGTTCTCATCCAGGATCTTCAAGCCAAAGGACCTTTCTAGAGGCCCTCGCTACAACAAAGCCTGGAGTGGGAACGAGGTCTTTCTTACATCATTCCTCCCCTTCACATCTTTTATGACAATAACGATTGTTTGATATTCGTGTGATGACTATTTATGACCCTCTCCCCAGCAGGCTCTAAGTTCTATGATGTCAGAGGCCATGTCTGATTTGCTCACGCTTGTACCCTCACCACCTAACACAGGGCCCAGCCCATAGTAGGAACCCACAAAATATCGATCAGCTGCATGGATGGACGCCGGATGGAGCTGAGATCCAAAACGAGCCCACATTCTTTCCACCATCTTCATTCTAAGGTTGTCAGCCTGGCTGGAAAAGCTGATCATATCCAGGTTAGAGATGCTTCTTATCAAAGTCAAGGCCAAGATCAGTGGGAAAGGATCAGGTAAAAACAAAGGATCCAGATGTGCAAATTTGCTTCAATGAGGCAGATGTGACCCGGTGATTCCATGCCAGGCGTAACCGTTGCTTCTGATTCCTCATTTCCATTAAAGGAATTGTAGCAGGTGCAAAAACCGGAGATTATCCCAAGAATTAAGATATGAAAAGCATGTTAGATCACTAAACTCCAATTAGGGAAATTAAATTGTGCACACTCCCCTCCTGACGCAGTATCGGGAGTTTGCATTAGCTCTGGGCTCAGGTTCTAATAAAATTAGAGAATAACACTTTAATTGAATTGTGCCTAAAAGGATCATGCTGACAAATGTGATTGTATCTGGCTGGGATGCACACCTTCTCCAGCAATCATTAAATCCAATGAAATGCCAGTCTCGGGATCTTGACAGTTTTCTGAAACAATCTGTGAACCGTGCTGTATCTTAGAGTATCTAATCAATTTAGAGCCGCCTCATTAGGACTTGGCTGCTAACGGATACTTAAAAATCAAAGCAAATTACTGCACTCCATGGATAACTACCTAATCATATCGATACAACATGGCTGGATTGTGTTGCAACAATTCATTTCCTCTTTAAGAAGCCACTGTCACCCATAATTTACGGATTGAGATTCATAACCCTGACACAGACAGCTCCAATGTCAAGGGTTTTCCTGAGCTCAGCATCAAGGGGTACATGTCACCCAAGCTAGTGAGGGTGAGCCCAAGCCAGGCCCTGGACTCCTTCTACTTACATTCTACCCCTACCTCCCCCCAAGCTCATTCCTGAATAATGAGCCCAAGAACCCTTTTGCACAAAAGAGGAATTGGAAGCTCAGACAAAGAGAATTATTTCCTAAGATCACACAGCAGATTAGCGGAAGACCCAGGATTTGGCTTTTCTTGACATGACATCAAACTTTCTAATATCTTTTTGTGTGTGTGTGGTACGCAGGCCTCTCACTGTTGTGGCCTCTCCCGCTGCGGAGCACAGGCTCCGGACGCGCAGGCTCAGGGGCCATGGCTCACGGGCCCAGCCGCTCCGTGGCTTGTGGGATCTTCCCGGACCGGGGCACGAACCCGTGTCCCCTGCATCGGCAGGCGAACTCTCAACCACTGCGCCACCAGGGAAGCCCTCTAATATCATTTTTTTTTTTTTTTTTTTTTTTTTTGCGGTACGCGGTCCTCTCACTGTTGTGGCCTCTCCCGTTGCGGAGCACAGGCTCCGGACGCGCAGGCTCAGCGGCCATGGCTCACGGGCCCAGCCACTCCGCGGCATGTGGGATCCTCCCGGACCGGGGCACGAACCCGCATCCCCTGCATCGGCAGGCGGACTCTCAACCACTGCGCCACCAGGGAAGCCCTAATATCATTTTAATAGGAGTTTAGAACAGTGATTATTCTTTCATTGATGGTTTACTCGGGTCCTATTTTAATATTCTTACCACTAATAAACATCACCATCATCATTATTATTATAATGCGAACAGCCTATACTTACACAGAACTTATTACAAATTGAATCCCTTTCATTCTCTCAACAACCTAGAAGTTTGTTCTATGGTTATTGTGGTAGGCATTAATGCTGTTCACCAAGTATTTCTGGCTCTCTCTCTCCAGAGCACGTGGACTGCACTTCTGTTAATTGGATGGATCAGGGGACTGTTTCTGGACAATGAGTGTGAATAGGAGAGACCTGTGTTATTTACAGGACAGAGCACAATTGCTGGTTCAAGATCTCAATCGTTCTTTTTCCCTCCTGTTATCAACCAGCAACATTTGGGTTGGTAGCTGCTCTGAACACAATGAGCAGAAACTCCTCGATGACTCACAGTGGACTTGTAGTGTGAGTGAGAAACACACCTGTGTTGTTGACAGCCACTGAGCTTCAGGGTTGTTTATTACTGCAAGATAACCTAGCTTGTCCTGATTGGTGGAATTATCATCCCCATTTTACAGATGAGAAAACCAAGGCACAAAGAGATTTGGTGGCTAATAATACTTGGTCCGGTTCAGGCTCTATCAGTAAATTTCTCTAAAGCCTAGAAGTCTCCTTAGCTCCTTTTCTTTCTACTTCCCAGTTTCTCTCCTCATTCTGTGATGACTCCCTAATACCCGTTTCTGAGCCTCCAGGACTGACAGTGAGTGGTGGGCACCAAATCCCATTTCAGAGACTCAGGTCTGACCTATCCAGGCCACTTAGCCCCTGTCACTCAGCTCAGGCCTGGGCAGATTTACTTTGGTTTTTTTTTTTTTGGTTTTTTAAATTAATTTATTTTTTGGCTGTGTTGGGTCTTCGTTTCTGTGCAAGGGCTTTCTCTAGTTGTGGCAAGCGGGGGCCACTCTTCATCACGGTGCGCAGGCCTCTCACTATAGCGGCCTCTCTTGTTGCGGAGCACAGGCTCCAGACGCGCAGGCTCAGTAGTTGTGGCTCACGGGCCTAGTTGCTCAGTGGCATGTGGCATGTGGGATCTTCCCAGACCAGAGCTCGAACCCGTGTCCCCTGCATTGGCAGGCAGACTCTCAACCACTGTGCCACCAGGGAAGCCCTGTGTTTTTTTTTTTTTAATTGAAGTGTAGTTGATTTACAATGTTGTGTTAAGTTTAGGTTTATATGTACAGCAAAGTGATTCAGTTATACATATATTTATATTCTTTTCTCAGATTCTTTTCCCTTATACGTTATTACAAGATATTGAATATAGCTCCCTGTGCTACATAGTAGATCCTTGTTGGTTATCTAGATTTTATATACAGTGGTGTGTATATGTTAATCCCAAACTCCCAATTTATCGCCCCCTATCCCTTTTGGTAATCATAAGTTTGTTTTTTATGTCTGAGTCTATTTCTGTTTTGTAAATAAGTTCATTCATATCATTTTTTAAGATTCCACATATAAGTGATATTATATGATATTTGTCTTTGTCTGACTTACTTCACTTAGTATGATAACCTCTAGGTCCATCCATGTTGCTGCAAATGGCATTGTTTCATTCTTTCTTATGGCTGAGTAATATTCCACTGTATATATGTACCACATCTTCTTTAACCATTCATCTGTTGATGGACATTTTGGTTGCTTCCATGCCTTGGCTATTGTAAATAGTGCTGCTATGAACATTGGGGTGCATGTATCTTTTCAAATTATAGTTTCCTCCAGATATATGCCCCGGAGCGGGATTGCTGGATCAAAGGGTAGCTCTATTTTTAGTCTTTTAAGGAACCTCCATACTGTCCTCCATAGTGGGTGCACCAATTTACAGTCCCACCAACAGTGTAGAAGTGTTCCCTTTTCTCCACACCCTCTCCAGGATTTATCTGCTTCTGAATATGCTCTGTTTTAGGCATCTGAACCATTGACTTTCTCTGAAGTCCTTTTGGTGTCCTGAAGTGAAAAACATTGTCTAGCAGGTACTTTATGAGAGCCATGCTTTGCCAAAGGACTGGCTCTTTGATGGAGAAATTCCAGGCACAGTGAAGGTCTGGGCAGGGACCATTAGACAGAGACCTTTCTGCACTGTCCCTCCCCCAACCCCACCTCCAAGTCTTGGTCCACAGCTGTGGATGTGAGTTCTGGGCGAGGAAGTTTCTGTGTTTCGGTTCTCTGGAGCACACCCCACCATTGGCCTTGCAGGAGAAGTTTGAGGGGTGGGGCTGGAGAGAGGGAGCCTGAACCCCCAGCCCTAGAAGAGGGAGGAGGAAAAAGCTTACAAAAATTGTATACAGCTTCAGGAAATGTCTACCCTCTGCCAGTCATATCTGAGTCAGTTAAGACAGTAATTACAGACCTTCCCCGACACAGAGAGAGGGCAGGATGGCAGGGGCTGCTATTATCCTGTTCTCTCAGGCACAACAGCTTGTTTACAGGAGGGCTGCGGACTGCGGGGCGATTGTCTGGTGGCTCCGGGGGCAATGGCTGCTGCTCCACACCCCCTGCTTGCTCTTGGGCCCATGCCAGGAATCCTGGTGACCAGTCTTGGGGTGGCCCTTGCCAGGATGCTCAGAGGGGCAGTTACTGGGGTGCAGACATTTCACTGGGTTCCACTATCAGCTCCCATTCACGCCTCCTGCCCTCCCCACCTGCCACAGGCCCAGAAAGGTCGGCCCTGCCCCAGTGGGGCTACTTCATTGGAAGACACTTGGGGACTGAAGGCACGGAATCTGTGTCCCCGTCTGGACTCTTACTCATCCACTGTGGGACCCTGCAGGTTCCTTCCCGGCCACATCCTCCATCTTTCCATTTTAAAAAGAGACCCACTAGGTTAATGCTTATATTTAAGTTATATACCCAATCCTTTCAAGGAGGGGGGCGTGCTTCTTGTGGATGCTGAGGTTCTACACAAACTATTTTTATTTTAATATTTTAATATCACTCTGATTTTTATAGATATGTTGCAAACAACAGAAAACTATGGTGGCTAATACGAGCAAAAAATATATTAATGAAAGACTGTAGAGTGGCTAATAGACCCTCCTTTAAGACCAGGGAATAAGGATGGAGATGCCATAACTTCAAATCAAATGGCAGAACTGGTCCTACAGAGCTTGGGGTGGGGCCCCTGCTGGCATAGATGTCAAGAGCTCTCTGCAGACACCATCCGTGCTGCACCCCAGGTGTGGCCACTACCACAGCCGCCAACCTCCTCTGAAAGGGTTCCACGTGGTCTCCTTTTTCCCATCACAAGCTTCTGCTCAAACTCTGGTGAGAGCACATCTGTTTGGTGGACCCAGGTCATGTGATTGTTCCCTAGCTGCAAGTGAGGCTGGGAAAGCAAATTGCTGGCATTTTCAGCTTCTCCATTTTTATGGTGGACTTGATTCATAAGATGGGGATTTGACTATCATCAGAAGAGTGTTCAAATGCTGAGTGACAAAACAATCATCAAGTGTCCTCTGCAAATTACAAATATAAAACTAGCTTATAGCCCTTATACAGCTATACAATGCAAGCACATTGACAAATTAAACATGAACTTAGCTAAAAAGTAGTAACATCCACATTTTAAAATATTAACATTCAAATTTTAAAATATAAATATTTAAGATGAAGAATAACATTGTCTTACCAAAACCAAATCATCAACTGAAATAAGAATATGGTGCTGACTGCTACACCAATGCTCTTTTGCGTTCCAGAAGCATTCCGTAATACATTTGCCAATTGGTTCTCATTTGGCACTAACGTATCTTTTCATGTTAAGTTTATCTCTGTTCCTTTTCTCCTTAGCACCTCAATGACTATAGTTGTACTTCTTGACACCAATGTGAGTGTAACCACAAAAGTAGACCTGGCATTGGAAAGTGTGTCACTTAGTTATAAGGTGGTCATCCCAGTGGCCAGAATATTCTGAAAATAGTAATGAATGTGAAAACTCTTTACAGTCTTGAGTCTTCCACAATCTAAGGGATTCTCACACATGCTCCCCTTCCAACTTTGGCATGGTAGATATTAGTCCTGCAGGACAAAATTTCCAGTTTCCCTCCCTTTCCAGACACAGAGGAATTGCACTTTCTTCTCCCCTTAAATTCAGGTGTGGCTTTGTGACTTGCCCAGATCAGTGAATGTGTTGCTTCTGGGTAGAAGCATTTCAGAGGTAATTCACAATTCTCCACTTTCCCTTCACCCTGTCACGATGACCAGTGATATTCCAGACAGTGGTATCTTTACCAGCCTAGGTGAATGAAAAGGACATAGACCAGAACTCTGTGCCCGTGGGATAGACATGTAGATGAGTGAGCGAATGCATCTTTCTTGTGTTAAAGCACTGAAATTTTGAAGTTGTTTGTTACACAGCATGACCTAGCCTGTTCTGACTGATACACTTAGTTAGATAGGGGTTACAATTTTTGTGATCTCCTTTTTACACAACAAACAACTCTGGCACAGAAAGTTTGAGAAACTTGCTCAAAGTCAAACAGCTAAAAAATTTCAGCTGTAGGACTCAAATCCCAATCCAGGTCATTCCAAATCCCATGCTTCTCCCAGCAACTCATACAAGGGAGAAGACAGAGTCTCTACAGACACTGGTTACAACCAGCAAGCAAGGCTGATAGAAAACATGGTATGTCTTGGTGGCTGGAGTACAAGTTTTCAGAGCCACCTATGTAAAAGATCATTCTGAGTGCCAAGTACATTTCCACTTCAAAGTGTCCCAAGTTTAATAGTGAGGCATTCTGAATGTTTAAATTTAAAAAGTCATAGTTCTCAAATTCTTCCCAACAGCCAAGGCGGTTGACAAGATGATAGATGTGTTTGGAGCTGCTGAGTTTCCATGCCAAGAAGCAGTCTCTGGCTGTAAACCTGTTCACAGGAGTGATGAGTGTCCTGGTGTCTGTGGGTGGCCATGCAGTTTGGAGGAGAGAGACTACTTTCTGCCTTGAGGGTTCCATTCACCTTCACTTGAGAAACAAACATCTCATCTGGAGGTCTGTAAGACAGATGACTCAGGAAAACACCAGGGGGTATTGGAAGTTCACGGTCACTCCCACAGGACATTAAGGGGATGCACCTGGAAGTAGGCAAGGGTTGCATATTTTAACCAATATTTTCTCCCAAAGCAGCAGCATTCATTGGGAGTTCAGAGCTTAATTCTGGGGCTGAGTATGCTCAGTACACGCTTCCTGTCACTTGGTACCAGAAGCAACTGGTCCCAGGGCCCCGGGCACCAGGCTCATTTTAGTTCTTATCTAGAAATAAGACACCTACATGTTTATATCTGCCAGAGCCATTAGCTCTTCCCTTTTCTCATTTATGCATTCTCTTACTCATTCTTCAACACTTATATTCACTCTGTTCTAGGTGCTAAGCATGTAATAATGAATAATAATGTTGATAAGGATGGTAATGATGGTGATGATGATGACCATGATGAAGGTAACCATGCTAGTGATGGTGTTGATGACAATCCAGCATCCCAATGGGATCTGATCAGTGCAAAGCCTACATCTCCCTGGCTCTAGATATTATGCTTCTGTACAAACACCCTGTGTTCTCACATTTGGGAGAAATGATGTCCTACCACTTGTTAATTGCATGGCTGTGCCAGCCCATGGGGATATACAACTGCATACATGTGCCATCACCCACCATCATGTATCAGGCCCATTCATGTCTGTGTAACTCAGAAGAGGCCGGGATGGGGGGCAGGGTCCTGAGCAATGTCAGGGTGGAGATCGGGAAATTTGGTCTTGCTCTCCCACACCTCAAGGTCTTGTCTGCCTGCTATTGGGGCATGAGTCTCACTTGGCTGCTGACAACAGTGGTGACTACACATTTTCATCCAGGAGGGGTGGATTCCTCCCCAGCATCATCTCTGCAAGCTCCCCCAAAAGAAGAGAAGCAGAGATGGTGGCCACTTCCTCTGGCCACCACTGCCTCATCAGTCTCTGCCAGACCAAGGGCTTGAGACTACAGTGCAAACACCAGGAGTTTCTTTTTATTTATTTTTTCTTTTCTTGGCTCCTTTGTCATAAATTAGTTGACCATACATGCATAGGTTTATTTGGGGCTCTCTATTCTGTTCCATTGATCTATGTGTTTGTTTTTATGCCAATACCATATGGTTTTGATTAATATAGCTTTGTAATATAGTTGGAAATCAGGATGTGTGATGCCTCTGCCTCTGTTCTTCTTTCTCCAGATTGCTTTGGCTATTTGGGGTTTTCCGTGGTTCCATAAACATGTTAGGATTGTTTGTTCTATTTCCGTGAAAAATGCCGTTGGAATCTTAATCAGGGTTTTACTGAATCTGTAGATGGCTTTGAGTAGTATGGATATTTTAACAATATTAATTCTTCCAATCCACGAGCATGGATTCATTTATTTGTGTCTTCTTCAATTTCTTTCATCAATGTCTTATAGTGTTCAGTATACAAGTCTTTTAGCTTCTTGGTTAAATTTATTCCTATGTATTTTATTCTTTTTCATGCAATTGTAAGCAGGATCATTTTCTTAATTTCTTTTTCTACTAGTTATTAATGTATAGAAATACAACTGATTTTTGTATATTGATTCTGTACCCTGCAACTTTATTAAATTCACTTATTAGTTGTTAACAGTGGAGTATCTTAATGAAGGGTCAGCTACTTCTCAGAAAGGACAAGGTGGCAGAAATAAAGGTTGGGAATGGTAACTCTCAGGGTCATTCCCTTGTTCTGTGAAGATCCTTGCAAACTAAGACTTCGCTGGGATGGTTGCTTACTTCTTCTCCCACCCCACACCGTGGATGATCTTTCTCCCCCTGATTACTTTCTCTCTTTTAAAAACGTTTCCTAACACTCGACATCTCTCCATATGCAGGCATTTTCTTGTCTGTCCTCAAGACACTCTGCTTCCTACAAGACAAAGGGAAAGAGACTCCATGCTTTCTGTGTCTCTAACAGAACCCTTCTGAGGACTCTCTCAGCTCAGCCATTGCAAACCCCAAAAGGGAGCTAGGGATGGGGTCAAGTTCCATGAGTGAGTGAATTCCACTTCAGTCTCTGCATCCAAGAGACATGTACCAATGTTCTTTCTAGATCACCTGCAAGAATGATACAAACCATCACAGCGGGCATTCATCTCCTTTGGAGTTGATTCAGTTTGCTCCTAAGTGGAGGAGGGACCATTTCTCCCATTAGCGTTGCTTTGCTGCTGCCCACTGGGAACTATTGCCATCCATACCCCTCACCCTTATTGTGCTAAGAAGCATTTCGTTTCTCTCTGCTCCTGCTTGACCCTGGCTTCTCTTATAGAGAATATCATATCGACTGTAAAGAGGTCTGTCCGTGCAGCCCAGGAGAAAAGATGCTTTTGATTTTAAGTGTCTGCCTGAAAGGGGGCATGGGCTCTTGCCATATACATTTTCTTATTTGATTCTCCCACCTCACTTGTGATGGTTATATCATAATCCCCATTTTGTGCATTTGAGGAATCCAGGGTTCAGAGAAATGAAGTCACTTTTCCAAGATCACACAGCAAGTAAGATTTCAAATCCAGACAGAAGAAACCACAGAATCTCAGTGGTTTAATGAAGAAAGAGGTCTATTTCTCACTTGTGTCCGGTATCCTGACTGGGAGGTTCTCCTGCAGTCCAGAGACTCAGGAACCTTCCTTCTCGTGGCTCTGTCCTTTGCAGTAATTGACTCTCAGTGTCACACGAGGGACCTTTTTAGTCCAGCCAGCTGGAAGGAGAAAGAGCAGAGCAGGTACACAGAGGGGAGTTTGTGGGAGAGTTCTGAGCACCACTCACCCTCAGGCCAGACCCATTCTCTCCCATGGTGAGCAGCCTCCAAATCTCCTCCAAAGAGCTCTCTAGGCAGCTGCTACTGATTAATTGAAGCTGATACCTAACATGAAACTTTTCTGCCACCATGATTCCAGTGGCTCAAGCAACACATGTTTTTTTGCTCTCTATTTTGGAGGGAGGTGGGGAGGGCACCAGAACCGTGTCAGGAAAATTTGTGAAATGCTTTGAAATGAGCAGAAAAAAAATTGTTGTGTCTTCTGTCTAGTCCATCCTGCTGGATTATTTCCACATTTCTTAGTCTTTAAGCTATTTTACATCTCTGAAGTTGTAGAGAACTAATAATAATTCAAATGCTTCTCGTCCGTAGGAATGCAAATGAATTTTGTTTGGTTGGAATGCAATTGATTAATGCCATGTGGATGGATTATTTTTGCATCTATTTGTAAATTCATTTCCTGCTTTCTCGATTGCCTGTATATGTGGGTTCTTTGAGTTCTCCTTTGAACAGTTGTAACATCTTGCTTGTTGCCTCATTAATTAATGAGTGAAATAAAATCTTTGATACATGTTCCCTTTTTTGTATGTAAATCATGATTTTAATATATATGTATATATACATATATATGTGTGTGTGAATATATATATATATATATATATATATATATATATATATCTTTTAACAACTAAAAATCCCCAGGGAGAGAAAGAAACCCTTTGATACATTATACTCCCCTGCTTCTCAGGATCCTCACACTCATTCTGAAAGAGAGGCAGGTCAAGGATTGTTAATTCCATTTTGCAGCTAAGGAAACTAAGACTCAGAGAGGGGACTAACAGGTGCCAGAGATCACACAGCTAGAAACGGTGAGGCTGTGAGTTCAGATGCAGGTGTGTTTGATCCTAAAACCTGTGTTCTTAACCACTTTACCCTGTTTCTCAAGTGGGATATGAACAGGGTAGATATTAACACCTTTCTCATTTGGTAAATGATGAAACTGAGGCTCAGAGAAGTCAAATGACTTAGAGGTAAATCTGGGTCCAGAATCCTATCCTGGACCTCTGTTTCCTGGGTCATCTTTATATAATCCAAGTGAGTGTACTTTTCTAGCTAGGGTGTTCCTTGCACATCTGTTCTTTTTGTTTTGTTTTGTTTTTAAGTCAGGGAAGATTACTAGGTGGTTTTGGTTCCTAAAATGCTCTCTGAACCTTTATTCATAGAAGCCTAAGTAAGACAGGAACCTGGGCCAAAGCGGGCAGCATCTGCCTTGTAGGGTTCAGGCCTGGCTCCTGGAAAGGGCCGGCAGCTGCAGAGCTGGCACGGGACACTCCTCTGGGGCCGCGGGAAGGTCATGGTCGGTAGAGGTTCCTGCTCAGAGGGCTGTGCCCAGGACTTGCTAAGGCAGAGCAGGGTCAGGATGGGGAGACGTCCAGAAGTGTGGAAGACTCACAGGCTTTGGGATGAGACGGGCTTGGGTTCAAACCCTGCTTCTTCCACTTATCAAATGTGTGACTTTGAGCATTAAATGTGTGACATCTCTGGGCTTCGGTTTCTTCATGTGTAGGATGGAGATCATCACCCTCACTTCACAGGAGGACCCCAGTCCAGCTGTCTTCTACTCAACCAAGCCCCGTGCCTGTGGACTGCTTGTGCCCAGAGCGGGTGCTGTTTCTCAACTTGCAGCCATCACGTGGACCTGCAGCCTCCTGGGCGGTCACTAAGGGCTACGTGAGAGTGGGGGAGAGTCCTTAGAACCATCTCCCCTTTCCTCATACTTCTTTCCTCTCTCAATCATAAACCTCCTTCCCTTCTGCAAGATGGCTGCAACTCGTCTCAGCTGGCTAGTCAAGTTCATTGGCGTCTGCTCACAAAAGGCAAGCAGATCCATGGAGAGGGAAGGATAGCAGAGAGGCCAGGCCCAGCACCCAGGCCCTCCTACTCCCGGAGCCCGAGCTGGGGCCCCTCCCTTATAAAGCTGGTCAGATTGTGCCCTAACCATCTTATTTATTTCCATGTCCCCAAGGAAATCCACCCTAGAGATGCCTGAGGCCTGCCCCTCTGTTCAAGCATTCAAGCTGGCTTTGCCAGGTGGTTGCGTCACCCCTGGGTCCTTGTTTTCGACTCCGCAGGCCCAGGTCCTGCGGGGACCCTCTGTAAACTTCACCTCTCGTCAACGGTCCCCGTTCAGGAAAATTGGCTCCTTTGACACCGTTTTAGACAAACCATAATGTGTGTGGAGCTGAAAGAGGTTCTATTTACAAGTCTGCAGGAAATAGCCCTGGGCAGAGGATGGTAATTGTAGGGTGAAGGTTCACCAGGGGCGCAGAGGAGAGCGAGGCCCGCCCTGGGGAGAGGGTGCTGCGATGGGCGAGGGAGTGTAGGGACGCCTCTGCCCCCAGGACCCGTGGCAGAAGGTGGACCAAGGGCACGGAGGTCGTTCCTTCTGCCTCCTCCGAGCGTGCCGAGCCTCAGCACCCTTGTGCTTCACACCCTCTCCCTGACTGCTCTTCCCCCAGGTACTTGAATGGCTCATACACTCACGTTCTTCAAGTCCTGCTTCAAACGTGACCTTTCCTGACCACCATTCCCAGCCCCCTACACATCACACACACACACACAGACAAATACACACACACATGCACACACATATATACATGTATACATACACACACGTACACACTCACACATACATACATATACATACAAACGTAACACGTGCATACATACACATACATACATGCACACACGCACATATGCACACACACACATATACATACAAATGTAATGCATGCATACATATACACACATGCACACACATATATACATGCAAACATACACATACATAGACACATAGAAACACTCACACACACACACATATGCACACACTCACACACACACACACACTCCCTATTTCTTTAACCTGCTTTTTCTTCTTCATGGCCCCATCACCTCCGAACACATTGCTTCATTCATTGGTGCACTGGCTGTCCATTCCTTCTACAAAGTAAGTTCCACAAGGATGTAGGGCTTGGACTTGCTCCCCACTGGATCCCTATTGTCTAGAAGAATGCCTAAATGTATGTGGTGCTTACTCAAAAAATCTTGAAGGAATAACTGAAGAAAGGAACATATGAGTGAATGAATGAATGATTAGATCCCAACATCAAGGGCCTCTTAGGTTCCCTCCCCCAGTGGATCCTATCTCCCCAGGTAGAGGTGGGCTCACTCATGCACTAGACCTTGACCTTCAAGCTGAAGAACCCACAGTTCAGTTGGGGCTCTCATCTGGCAGAAGTCATGGCAAGTCACCCAAATATCTGTTTACAAGGTGGTCAGAGCCAAAGATCTGAGGCCTGAAAAGTTGGGTGTTGTGTCCAAGGTCACCCAAGATCAAGGTGTGACCAAACCAGGATTCAGAAGAGTTTTCTCCCTCCTGGTGCCCTGGGCCCACCAGTTCAGCAGATGAGGAAGCAGAGAGCAGAGTGAGAACGCAGCTGACTGGGTCCTCGCTTCAGCCGTCCTGGAGGAGGTGGCCCTGGCCTGTGGGATTGGATGTGTGGAGAAGGGGCACTGGTGGTTGGGGGGTGACGGCTGGGGTCTTCCTGTAACTAGGCAAGGACTGGCAGGGCCTGGGGAGATGACGCCATCATGCAGATTTCTCCCAAACCATCTCCTCAGCAGGATGCCACTCTGACCGGCTGGCCTTTGCTCCAATTACAGCTCTTTCTCAACTTTTCAGACATCTGTCCTCCACCTACCAGCTGTGTGACCTCTGCAGGTCACTTAACCGCCTCTCCCCAACCTCCCTACTAATGGAAACCACAACTAACATGATCCAAAACCAAAGGGCTCCTGAGTGGGTTTGAGCCCTCAGCAGTCCATCCCCCAGGAGAGACCAAGGACCTGGCCCTCCTCACCCAGGAAGGGAGGCCAGGCCCATGAGAGGGTAGAGGCCGGTCACCTCAGTCTGGCCTCCGTATTTTTAGCATCTTCCCTCCTTCCCACAAGCCACTAGCCCACTCCTTGCCCAAATAACAGTCACCAAAATAGCCCTGGCACTGGACTGAGGGGCACTGGGAGGGTCTCCTCCCTCCTGCCGGTCAGTCAGGCTGAGCAGAGGCCCTGGGGCTGGGCGAGGCCCAAGCGGAGGCTGTTAATTGTACCTTTGGTCCGAATTTAAAAAATAGCTCTGCTGAGGGCTGATGGCAGCACTGGGCCTGAGGAGCCAGGTACTGCCTCGTGCCAGCCCCTGGGCTCACTCAGGGTGGACGCCTCGGGGTCTGCAGCAGGATGGCACCAGGAAGGCAGCAGCGAGGTGGGCAAGGTGACCAGAGCGAACATCTTGCTCAGTTCTTCCTGTCCCACAAGTCATCCAGATGAAGAGACCGAGGGTCAGAGAGGATTGTGTGCTCGGCCGTCACCTCCTCACAGAGGTCTTCACCCCTCCCTGCTGAAGCAGAGCCCAGGCACTAGCCCCTTACCTGCTTTAGTTTCCTTTACGGCACCACTCACTCCCCGGCATGATATTGTGTATCTGTTTGCATCTGCATCTCTTGCCTCTTCCACTGGAATACCAGCTCCCCAAGGCAGGGTACTGGGCTCTGTTTGTTCCCCATAGTGTCTTCAGCACCTAGACTAATGCCTGGAGTTCAATAAATTCAACACTAGGAAATAATTTGATGAAGAGAAAACCGCAGCTCTGGCCAGTTCCCAACTTCTGCCACACAGTGACAAGCCCTAAGAAGAGGGAGGAGCAAGAAGCAAGGCCCCATCAGCACCAAATTCCCCCAACCAGCCCCCAGACACCAGTAAGACAATCCTCCCCGTGTACCCAGCTGTCTACTGATCTCAGCGCTCACTCTCTGTCCTCACAACAGCCCTGCAGCCCTGGGTGGCAGAGAAGGTCCTGGTTAATAACAATGAACTAAGCTCCTTTTTTTTTTTTTTTTCCCAGGCCGCCCTGCGTGGCTTGTGGGTGGGACCTTAGTTCCCCGACCAGGGATTGAACTGGGCCCTCAGCAGTGAGAGCTCGAAGTCCTAACCATTAGACCTCCGGGGAATTCCCTAAGCTCCTTCTAACTCCTTTATTTATGTTACTAACACAGGCAGTTCTGGTAGTAACCCTAAGTAAAGTCACACCCATTATTATCTCCATGTTATAGATGATGAAACTGAAATCCCAAGAAATAAAGCAACTTGACCCAAACTGCACAATCCCTAAGTATCAGTGTTGAGATCTGAACCCAGGCAGCCTGACCCCAGAGGCCCCGTCTTAATTTCTGCACGTACAGCCTGTTGTCTAATGAGACCCCTGATGTTCAGAGAGGTCATGACCTTTCCTTGGCCAGACCGGACACCCATTATTCTGCCTCTGTTAGTAATATCATCAGCGGTGCCTGCACTTCTCTTTAACACTTTTTAAAGGGCTTCATACATGTCACTTCATTGGCGCTTCAAAGCATACCCAAGAGATTGCATTGTTCGTTTCCCCCCGTTTTTCAGAAGTGCCAGCAGAGCTGCTGAGAGGGTAAGTGACTTGCAGAAGGTCACCTTGGGTAGAATCGCCTGGCTTCCTCTGCTTTCACAGTGCTCTGACCTCTCAGCCCAGACTCGGGCTCAGACTAATGCGTTTGCAGCTACTTGGCCCCTTGGCCCAGAGACAGAGCTGGCAGGAGCCCTCATCACTGCTGGGTGGCCAGTAAACACACTCTTGACTCTTTTAAGAGCTTTGTCACCGTGCCACGCACCGAGCTGCCTTTATGGCAGCTCATCAGGATCAACAAATTCACGTATAAATGGTTGGACACTGGGGAGTTCAAGACCACAGACTGCAGACACATGACACTGTGAGCAGGGCGTGAACTGGAATCACTGCCCGTGACCCCCAGCAGCCCACCCTTCCCAGAAAGACCTCTCTGGGGGTCAAGGGACCTGGATTCCAGGGTATTCTCCATTGATTTCTTTGTGCCTTTGATACCTGGTCTTGCCAGTGGTTTGGGTTCTTTTGCAGTGGTCTGACTAGGATCACAAGTGATGGGACACAGGGTTTTAAGGTTGTGTCTGCAGGCGGACCACCCCCCCCCGCAACCTCTCGCCCAGCACAAATCTCCAAGTTTACAAGGTCATCTTTCAATGTCCAATCTGCCATTCTCTAAGGGTCCCTGAGGTTTCACTCTAGTGACCTGTGCAGGCCAGCCTGCCCCAGCCCTCTCCAAAGTCTGGATTTTTCTCTACCCTTTCTTTCTTCTTCTTCTTCTTCTTTTTCTTTTTTTTGATCATTCATTCCCTGCTCAAATTTACCCTGTCAGAGTCCTTCCTTCTTTCCTTTATTTCATATTACTATCTCATCTCTCTCTAAGCCCTTACTTGATTTTTCTTCCTTATAATGAGTAACTACTTGGCATTAATTAATTAATGTCTTCATGCTCTGTCTTTCCTACTAGAATGTCAGCTCTGGGAGGGCAGGGACTTTGTCTGATGGTCACCTCAGGATTCTCAGAGTTTAGCACAGTGCCTGTTACAGAGGAGGAGCTCAGGAAATATTCACTGAATGTTAAATTCATTTGCCCAACCCATGCCGAGTAAGGCAATCCCATCAGAAAAGTCTCCTTAAAATTCTTCTCTCAGAGTGGATCTGCCCAGAGACCTGGCTCATCTGCTGATGATTGTAACATGTGGACACCCCTGCAGCTCTGGGGTGACAGAGAGGCCTTAGCAAGAGATGCTATTTTTACTTGGGGGCTCAGACACTCTTCCAACTGCTCGGGGAGCCCACAAATTCTCCTCAGGGCTTTTACCCCACTCCCACCCAACTAAACAGAACAGACCCCCTTTTGAGATAAGCATTCTACACCAAGGGTGTGCCCAAGATTTTGTTTGAAAAAACGAGTCCCGAGTAGAAAACAAACTTTTGGGAAAAAATTCTGCCTTTTTTTCCTTAACTAAATCAATAGAGTAGCGTGTAATATACTAGCACAGGGACCAGCAAACTTTTCCTGTGAGGGGTCTGATAGGAAATCTTTTCAGCTTTGTAGGCCATAGAGTTGAGGGCAATTACTCACCTCATGTACCTTGAAAGAGGCCATAGACAACCTGTAAATGGATGAGAGGCTGTGTTCCAGTAAAACTTTTTTTTTCATAGACACTTAAATTTCATGGAATATTCACATGCTTTGTCCTTTTCTTCTTCTTTTAATTTTTTTCAACTATTGGAAAATGTAAAAACTCTTCTTAGCTCTCAGGCTGTTAAAAAACAAAACAAAACAAAACAGACATTGAGTAGGACTGGCCCGTGGGCCCTAGTTTGCTGACCCTTGTAGATTGTGATGAGAAAAGTTGGGGCCAAGTCCTGCTAGACCACTACCATGAGCGGCTAGCTATGACAGCCTTCTGGGGCTCATTTTCCCTATCTGGAAGAGGAGGGCTTGGGCCAGACAGTTTCCAGAGTCCTATCCCACTTTAACACCTAATGGTGGACATTTCGGGAATTCTGCTGGGTGAGTGGGAGACCCTTTTGCCAGGAGTGAGGGAGGGAGCTCTTCAGGGAGCACTCAAACCCCAACGTCTGGGAAGAGGAGAGGGTGTCTCTTTGGCTATGCCTGACTCCACTGTCTCCACTAGACGTTGAGTGGGTCTTGGGGCCTCAGGGGTCCGATGACCCATGGACAAAGGGGTTTTGGCTGAAACATGAGAAGCGATCATCCCTACGCCTTCCCGGCTCCCATCTGGGGCCCCTCACCATTCATGCCCGCCTCCGCCTCCTTACCCCATGCCTTGCTTAACAAAGACAGAGACAGTAGTTGTCACTGTAATGTTGAAAATTGCTTGTTTCAGGACATCCCAGTAAACAAGCCCATCTTTGTTTTAATCCCAGCCTAGCTTACTGTAGTTAATTATAGGAATTTGTGGCTATTTATGTGAACCGAGGACAGGCAAAAACATTCATTTGTCGGCCGTGTAAGTGCCGGGTGGGAGTGGGCTCCAAGAACCGCGGGAGGACCCAGGTAGCATTTGTCCCGGGGGCTGTGCAAGGTGGGGAGGGCCCAGCTGCGTAATTAGCCCCTCGGGCCCTGAAGAGAGAGAAGGCCACCATAGAAAGTGACACACCTAATGACTGCTCTCAACCCACCTGGGGTCGCGGGGGAGGCCCCGTGTTTAAGGCAATTGCCTGACATGTGGGTCTTGCACCTGCCAGGTGAGCTGGGCTATTTCTGGGCCTGTCCCTGGGGGCCGTGGCGAGAGGGAAACAGGGCCAAGGTTTCCCAGGGGTCTGCGGGGCTGGGAGCGGAGCCGCGGAGGCCAGCGGGGCCAAGGTGCCACCTTCCGCCCTGGGCTGCAGCCCCGGAGGAGCCGCAGTTAGTGAGGAATGCTAACAAAGAGGAGACAGCGCTGGCTGGACAGAGGCCCTACGCCAATTCCCGGCCCAAACACAGCTACCCACCCACCCCACCCAAATGAGAAAACAAGCCAGGCCTTTGTACACACTGGCTGATTATCACCCGCCCTTACCAGCGTCGGGGCTGCTGGGCTGGGAGCGGGGGGCAGGCAGGCGTGGAGGGAGGCACAGCTGCAAACTCTGGGCGTCCGGGGGTATGGGACCTGCTGCTCAGGCCAATTCTCTAGGACGCGGCCTGCCAGGGGAACCCAGCGGGGTCCAGGTGCCCTGATCCAGAATCCCCGTGGCCTGGACTTCCGCTCTGGGCCCTGGTTATTGGGAGCCCCGGGAGGTTCAGCCCGCATGCACCAGCCGGCCCACACTGAGTGGGTTTGGGCCTGCTCTCTAAGTGAACTCTTGTCCCCTTGACTCCTGCTGTCCAGCTCTGAGCCCTCACGTGTTCCTCTCTCTGTGTGTCCTCTCTCTGGCCCCCAGTCTTCCACTCATTGCTCTCCTCTTCGCTCACCTCCTGTGGATCTGGATCCTGCCTCCCCCAGGAAGCCTGCTGGGACTGCTCCACCCGAGGCTCATCTCTCCTTGCCTGGCCCTTCACAAGTTAGTGATCTTTTTTCTTTTTTTCTTTTTTTTTTTTGGCTGCATTGGGTCTTTGTTGCTGTGCGCGGGTCTTTCTCTAGTTGTGGCGAGCGGGGGCTACTCTTCGTTGCGGTGTGCGGGCTTCTCGTTGCGGTGGCTTCTCTTGTTGCGGAGCATGGGCTCTAGGAGTGTGGGCTTCAGAAGTTGTGGCTCACAGGCTCTAGGGTGCAGGCGCAGTAGTTGTGGTGCATGGCCTTAGGTGCTCCGCGGCATGTGGGATCTTCCTGGACCGGGGCTCGAACCCATGTCCCCTGCACTGGCAGACGGATTCTTAACCACTGCGCCACCAGGGAAGCCCCATGATGCACTATCTTAAACCCATCTCTAAGTGACAGAGCGTGTATGTACGTGAGTGCTGCCCTGCCAACTCAGTTATGAACTTAATAGCAATAATCCCAGGGGTCGTAATTATTTCCAACATTTACTGAGTGCTTACGATGCGCCAGGCCCAGCATGGAGTGTTTTCCAGTCATTTATCATTTACATCTTACGATCATCTTAAGAAGTAGGCACTATTATGAGTCCTGTTTTACACTTGAGGAAACTGAGGCACAGTTAAACTGAGGGGTTAAGTAACTTGTCTGAGGCCACAGAGCAACCAGGGGTAGAGCTGCAGCCCTTGGTGAGCTGGAGCTGCTGTGGAATGGCTCGGGAGAGCCGATCGTGTGCATCTTTTCCCAACTCTGCATTTAGTCACATTGGTGCCTTGAAATCGGCCATGCGAGTAATATTCACACTGTGGGAACCAGCAAATAAGGCCACAGATAAGGGTTACTACCCTTCCCCCGGAAGTCGGTTGTCAAACATTTCCCGGCAAACCATGGGACAGGACTCACTCGGTCCAGCTACCAAGACTGTGCCCCCTGCATCACTGCATCTCCCTTGCTGACTCCTATACCACAGGGCAGTTCTGGGTGCGTAAGGGGTAAGCGTGTTCATCTTGCCCTCAGAAGAGCAGGGATTGATTTCCGGGCTATTGGATGGGGAGAGGGAGTTTGGCTTTACCTTGGATGAGGACCAGACATCACCCTCTTCCTCGGCCGCAGCTGCCCTTTGGTGTACAGAGGTCCCTGTGACTCCTCTGTGAACCCGGAGCCCTGGGCCACCAATGGCTCCATAAGGATCGGTACTGCCGGGCTTGACCCTGGCAAAGGCCCCTCACCTCTGCCCAGCTGCCAGACACAGCCAAGAACTGCAGACACCAGGTCAATTAGAGACTAGCTTCATCTTTGTTTCCGAAAAGACAAGACAAGAAAAGCTGTGGATAATGTTAGAAAGGGTCAAAGTTAGCCCTTTTCCGAGAGCCCCAGCAAGGCCTGGCTGGACGGCTGTCTCGTGAAGTTATTTCGGTTTCCCTGGCCGGTGTGGCTTGGAGCAATTTGCTGGGTATCCATCGGCCAGAGAGACCAAGAGGCTCCTGCATTGGGAGCTGCCATTTTACACCAGGATAATGATGGTTTCTGAGCAAGAGAGATCAATAGGGGATAAAAATAGGCTTCCATCCCATCTGGACACCCGCTCTGGGTCCCTCAATGACTCAGAGGCACCCCATAAGGAACTAGGGAGGAAACTACTGGACAAGATGGGTCGCTACTAGACAAGACGGGTCGGGCAAAACACTGCAGGAAGAGGCTGCCACCCCCAGCCCCTCAGGGTTCCATAGCCCCCAGACCCAAATGGGGAGAACACTGAGGAGAATTCAGTGTGGGAAGGCCACATTCTCACTCAGTTTCCTCATAGAAGTGTCCCCTCAGCTGTCCATAAAGCAAAGAGGAGTGAGGGCCAGTCCAGAGGGAGCCAGCCAGCACTTCCTGGCACTGGTTTTGCGACTACCAAAAGCAAGAAAACTCAGACTCTTCTGCCCTTAGAGAAGTCATGGTCCAGGTAAGGAGACACCCGGGGAGCAGAAAAATATCTTATAGAGAGAGAGAGTTGCAGGGGCCTGTGGAGGCACAGAGCAGGGTCCCTAACTCAGCAAAACAAACAAACAGAGACATATAGACATATAAATTACTATTATTTAGGTACCAGCCTCTTTAGCTTCATCCTCTCAATTCTCAGAGCAACCCATGAAGTAACTATTATAACTATCCCATTTTACAGACTACACTGAGGCTCAGAGGTCCGCAGTAACATGCCCAGAACGTCCAGCTAATGAGCAGTGGAGCCGGCACCCAATCACTGGCCTCTCTGTCTGCCGGAGCTACAGTATCCACCTTCTTGCCTTAGACCAGGGCTTGGCAAACTTTCTTATAAAGGGCCAGATGGTAAATATTTTAAGCTGTGCAGGCCAGACAGTCTCTGTTGCAACTACTCAACTCTACCATTGCAGCATGAAAGCAACCTTGACGATACGTGAATGAATAAGCATGGTTCTCTTCCAATAAAACTTTATTTACAAAAGCCAGTGGCAGGCTGGATTTGGCCCCTTGGTTGTAATTTACTCATTTCTGCTCTAGTGCCCTAACATATATTTCCTTATGAAACCATCTTGAGGGAATTTGAATTCTGGAGCTTGGAAGGCTCTGGTAACTTTCAGCATTTCTAGCTTGGTTGGATCTAGACTTTTGACTGTGCCTTGCTCTGGAGCAGCACCATCTAATAGAAATATAAACATAAGGTGTAGACACAACTTTGTATTTTTACATTAAAATATTAATATTTTTTCTATTTTTACATTAGAGAGGAAAAAAGCGGGAAAATTAATTTTAATAATATATTTTATTTAACCTAATATATCACAATTATGATTTCAACAGATAATGGATACAATAAATCACTAATAAGATTTTAAATTCTTTTTTCATGCTGTCTTCAAATTCTGCTGTGTATTTTATACTTACAGCAGATCTCAGTTCACACTTCCTTATTTCAAGTGTTCAACAGCCTCATAGGGCTAGTGACTATCTTATTGGATGGTACAGCTCTAAAGTACAGCTATGGTATTTTTACTGGTATGAGATGAAATCCCTGGTATAAGTTGAAAATACAAGAACAGCAGAAATGAGAGAGAAAATCCTGGCTGGGTCAGTGCATTAGTCAAGTTTTTCCAGAGAAACAGAACCAATAGAAACCAATAGAATTTATTATTATTATTACTATTATTATTATTATTACATGAAATTGGCTCATGTGATTATGGGGTCTAACAAGTTCCAAGATCTGCAGTCAGCAAGCTAAAAACCCGGGAGAGCCTATGGTATAGCTCCAGTCTGAAAGCTGACAGGCTACAGACCCAGGAAGTACAATGTTTCCGTTCAAGTTCAGAGGCAGGGAAAAAAACCACTGTTCTAGCTGGAAGCCAGTCAGGCAGGGGGAGTTGTCCCTTACTCTCAGCAGTGTCAGCCTTTTTGTTCTATTCAGGCCTTCTACAGATAGGGTGAGGCCCACCCACATCGAGGAGGGCAATCTGCTTGATCCCACTGGTTCAAATGTTAATCTCATCCAGAAACAGCCTCACGGACATACCCAGAATGCTGTAATACTTGACCAAATATCTGGACCCTCCATGGTCCAGTCCAGTTGACATGTAAAATTAACCACTACAGTCAAGGAAGGCTTCCTGGAGGAAGAGTCATCTGAATTGAAACCTGGATTCAGAGAGGTTCACCATACAGAGAGATGGGCATTGAGGTTCCATGCAGGGGGAACAGCATATGCAAAGACCCGGAAGCGCCAGAGCATGGGGGTGTTCAGACGTTGCAAGCAGTTCAGATGGTTGGTTTCTGGACTGTAGGGTTGAGATGGACAGGACATGGGCCTGGGGGCAGTAAGCCATGGATGGGTCTGGGATGGATGCTGCAGGCTCTGCAAGTCTTGGGAAGAAGCTTGAACTTGATTCTGAAAGCAAAGGGAAGTCATGATGGATTGTAGCCCCTTGATAATCTTCATCAGATACCCCAAGATCTCTCCAGATACAGGCACAGTCGAAGTAAAAATTGTGCAACTCCAGCTTCAAAACCAGCCCTCTAACCCTTGTCACTCAGCATGTGGTCCTCAGGCCAGCAGCACCTGGGAATTTGTTGGAGATGCAGAGACTTGGGCCCCACCCCTGACCTACTGAATCAGAATCTGCATTGTAACAAGATGCCCAGTGCATGCACATGAGTCTGTGCATGTGACCTCAGTGATTTTGGTTTTGGCAGGAGGGGACTTTTCTGAACTCGCTGCTCTTTACCACCTTCTAAATCCTGCTTCCTGCCAGCAGTACCTTGGTTCCCTACACCATCCCTGCTTCCTCGACCCTTCCTCCCCGCCCAGAGCGCTCAGAAAAGTCTTCCTGCTGCTGGAGCAAAGGAGGCAAAAGTAAAGAAATACCCCCGACCCCATTTCCCATTCCTTTGGTATTTTAAACATTCCCTGTTTGGATCTCCTAGAGCTGTTTTAGATCTTTGCTTTTCTCTCCCAGGGCAAAAATGATAATGGCTCATGCTTCCGGGGCTGGCGTGTTTAGCTGTAAGCGCTAAACAAGCGGAGACGGGAGGCAGCTGGCTGGACTTCAAAAGCACCCACCGTGGGCGCAGCCTGCTGGGAAAAGGGGCACAGGCGAGGGAGGAGGCATGATACATTGGGGGAACAGACTTTCATCACGGAGGGAAGCATTTGACTGGTTTCCATCCTTGGCAAATTCCCAGGCTGCCTGACCTGCATTTGTCATCCTGTTCGTTTTATTCCCATCGGAGATGGGCCATTAAGATCACTTCTCCCCAGGACTTCCCTGGTGGCGCAGTGGTTAAGAACTCACCTGACAATGCAGGAGACACAGTTTCGAGCCCTGGACGGGGAAGATCTCACATGCCGCGGGCCAACTAATCCCGTGCGCCACAACTACTGAGCCTGCGCTCTACAGCCCATGAGCCACAACTACTGAAGTCTGTGTGCCACAGCTACTGAAGCCTGAGTGCCTAGAGCCCATGCTCCGCAACAAGAGAAGCCACAGCAATGAGAAGCCCGCGCACCACAACGAATAGTAGCCCCTGCTCGCCGCAACTAGAGAAAAACCTGGGCACTGCAACGAAG
Organism: Hyperoodon ampullatus; assembly: GCF_949752795.1. Taxonomy (NCBI): domain Eukaryota; kingdom Metazoa; phylum Chordata; class Mammalia; order Artiodactyla; family Ziphiidae; genus Hyperoodon; species Hyperoodon ampullatus. The sequence continues at coordinate 30,445,410 of NC_136931.1, read as the reverse complement.
ACCCAACGCAGCCAAAAATAAATAAATAAATAAATGTATTTATTACAAAAAAAAGAAAGATGACTTCTTCCCAGATTGCTTCTGGACAGGGGAGAGAGCCCGCTTTTGTTGCAAAATGCAAGGGACATGGTCATGTTACTGCTTCAGGACAAAAGAGTGGTTCTGAGCATAGTCTAAGAGCTTTCCAGCACAGCTCTGCACCCACCAAAGCTGATGGTTCAAGTCTTTTTATTTTGTCGCCAATATATAGCTCTGTGGTCTGCTCACAACAGAAAGACATCCTAGGAAGATGCTTAAAGGATGAGTGGAGAGCAATTATACCATTGGGTTTTCTGATTCCTGAAGCATTTCGGGAAGTGTATAAAAAGTACCCTCAAAGAGTCCCATTGAACACAATAATTATCATTGACTGGCTTTTTATTTTACTGATATCAAAATTATTTTAAATAATAATTTTCCAACTTACAATTTATCTTCCTTTGGGATAATATTCTGGGTGAAAGGAGATTGCTCTTGTGGTATTCTGCAGACAGATCACCTTCCCGGATCCAGGGGTATAAGTTTTAGCTGCACAAAAAGAGCAAGTCATATAATAGTAAGAGTAATTGTAATAATAATGATGATGATATACATTTATTGAACACATATGATGTGGCAGCAGACTAAGCCCTCCACGTGTGTCAATCCACAGAATCCTCACAACAGCCTGTCAGGCTGACTTCTTATCATATCCATTTTACAGATGAGAAAAATGAGGGACAGGAAGGTTAAAGGAGAGGTCCAGGGTCATACAGCCTGGCAGTGACAAATCCAGGATTTAAACACAGTCGGATTCAGATGCCTTTGCCCTTTATCTCTGTGTGGTCCTGCCTCTCAGTGATTTGTACAGTTTATTTGATCCTCACAAACGCTTGTGAAGAAGAAATTATTATGACCCATATTTGACAGATGGAATAACTGAGGTTCCAAGAGTTTAGATGAGCTCGAGAAGACAGGAGTAAGACATTAACCCAGGTCTTCTGGCTTCAAATCCTCTGCTTTTTCCATTTTCTCAGGGATGACAATCTCAGGGCCAGGAAGGAAACATAAGCAAGTGAAGTGGGCTACAGAGGGACTTGGGCAACCTGGAGGGCACATACTATCTGGGAGAGCAGCCCCACCCTGCTCCAGGCACTGTGTAGAGCTGGCGCTGGGCCAACAATGGCCCCCTCTTCTGATCTGTTAAGAGAAACTGGGAGTTCAGATTTTTATGTGAAATTTCCCCATTTGGAAATGTGGACAACTAGGGACAATGTTTAAAGAAAACATTCTATGTTTCCAACAAATCAGTTTGTGGATTATAGGCAGCTAGCTGGTATAACCCATGCCCGTAGGACCCCTGAAATGGCTACTGATGTCAGAAAACTGCCTTTTTCCTGTGCTCAGGATAAAGCTGGACCCTCAAAACTCAGGATGGAATAGACATTTCTGCACTTGAGTATGAGCCCTCCATTAGCATTCTTTCCCAAGGCTCTTTACAATCAAGGCCCATATCTCTGCCATTCTAGGACAGGTCACATTGGTTGTAAAAATATTAAAATATATCCAACCTGTTGTCAAATAACTGCTATAGCAAGTCCCTGAGTGCCTTCCCACCCTGTGGCTCCAGGCCCTCCTTACAATGCCTGGATTTCCCACAATCCAGCAGGTAAAGGGAAAAACCTGACCCAGCATGGGCCACCCAGGATGTGCTCCAGAAGGACTGTTGGGACCCATGCGATGCACTCAAGTTAAATAATTGAAATATCACCCTTGATCCTATTCCGCAAGGACCATTTCTCTCTGCTGGCCCCTCCTGCAGGTATTTAAGATCAGCCTTTTCCTGGTCTCTCCTGACTCACTTCCACCACCACCCACCAGCCTCTTATCGCCTCTTCCACCCAGACTGAGTCCCAACGAAGGCCTGCATCTGCCCAGCTCAGGCTGTTTTCACTTCCTACCTAGGGAGAGAGAGGCAGCGGGAGGTTCATTCTGCAGAGAGAATGTTCTCCAAGGCCTCAGTGCATTTGATGAGATCTTTCTCTGGACAGAAAGCAGGGGATCCCTAAGGCAATGTGCTCGTTTTCAAGAAAATGGCAGATGTGTGGGGACTGGTTCCTTCAAATCCACAGAGCATAAGGGGTAGGGCAGAGCTCCTTATCAGGAGAATTCATACCTCCATGCAATCAAAGAAGGGTACAAAGAGCTCCAACTCCATCTCATAAGCTGGGGGTTGTTCATTTCTATTACGATCCTTTTGTGTGTCTGAAATCTTTTGTCCTCATTTGGACAAATTGGAAAAAATGATATCCCGGTCCCTTCATCCCCTTAGGGATAGGCTCACACTTCAGGGAACACAGTTCAGAAAAGTCCGTCTTGTAGCCACTTGTGACCTGGCTGTGACACAGACCCAGGGGGACTGGAGAAGCAAGACAATTGTGGCAGGTGGCTGCCCTTTATCTTCTAGCTGGGGCACTCTCCTAGAATCACGTGTAATTACTTATGATGTCTGGTATTTATGGTTCACTCCATCCTGCTACAATGTAGAATTCTTGTGGACAGGGATGGGTATCTATTTTGTTTACTGCTGGATCTCAAGTACCTAGGACAGAGCCTGGCACCTAGTAGGTGCTCAAATATTTAAGTCAATAAATGACTGAATTCATCCTTAGAGCTCTAAGAGGTTATCTCAACCAAATGCCTCTTTGTGTAGAAAGGGAAATTGAGGCCTGGAGAGAGGAAGGGATTAGTCTCACGCTAGTTGGAGATAGGGGTGGGGTCTGTTCCAAATAGAATAGCAGTGAGGGCTTTCAGCGCAGCCACTCTCTCCCTTGTCCATCTACCCCACGGGTTCAAGAATTTGTTCCAAGATTGGCTATGCTACTGGCATCTACAGGAGGGCATCTATTCCAGCTCTTCCTCCAGGAGACTGCTGCTTCCCAGGAGAGGCACAAGGGGCTCTTCCAAGGGGCTGGTGGTATTCTGCAAGTTGATCTAGAAGCTGGTTACCAAGTGTGTTTGCTTTGTGAAATTTTTTGGATTTCTGGTATGTTCGTATTTCTGTTTGTAGAATAAACTGCAATAAAAACATCACCTACATAAGAGTCACACACACACACACACACACACACACAGAGCAATAGACATCTAAGCTGCTTTGAGAGATGACAGGAATAATATTGATAATATTAGTTATCCCTTACTGAGATTTGTTATGTATCAGGCATTTTTCTAAACTCCTTAACAGCAATTAATACATTGAATGTAAGCAACAACAATGAAGCAGGATTCTGGGGAAATTTTTCACTTTACAGAAAAGAAACTGAGGTCCCAGAGGTCAAGTGACTTTCTCAAGGTCACTTGAGATGTGCAGATCCAGGGTTTGGACTCAGGCAAGGCTGACACCAGAGCCTGCCTGCTCCCTTCACGCTGCAATGATGTGTGCTATTTACCTGAGGTCTAAAGAAAGTGAAACCATGGATACTTCAGATCCATTATCAAAAATCAAGGAAGTCTTCCTGGAAGAGGAGAGACGTTGGCCAGATCCCAAGATAAGTGATGTGCTGAAGAAAGGAAAGAAGAGGTCCAGCTCTTCATGCTCAGATTTGACAACGGGTATCACTTACCCTGTCTGTGGCCACAAAGCTGGACACTTTCCCATAGTTTATTTTAATTTTATGTGCACAGCTCTGTGAAGTGGGGAGTGTTCATCCCCATTTCACAGATGGGGAAACTGAGGGGGAGCCTAGAGCACTGACATGCCTTGCCCACAGTTACCTGCCAGGCAAGCAGCAGAGCCGAAATTCTCTGTCTTTCTCTGCTGGTATCCAGCCAAGCTCCTGGTCCGAACCCATGCTTCTGGAGGCTAGGAAAGAGCTTCTTCTCCCAGGAACCCATGGAACCCTCAGCTGCCAAGATCCCCCGTGGCCTCAACTTGCCCACCCCTGGCTCCTGGGGAATAAAAACTCTTGACTATGTTTCTTTAAACTGCTCATCAATTTTCACTTTATGAAAATTAACGCTGGATAGCAAATGCCTTGAAATATATATCAAGGTGAGGCAAATGGCTTTTTGAGATCAATCCCCAGCAAACACAGGTTTGGGCGGACTTCATTTGATTCCCTCTCCAAACCTGGGCCGGGGAGCCAAAGAACAGCAGGAGCCAAGCATCAAGCAGAAGATGTTCTCCTTCTCTGAGTAATCACATCCCTGGTGGCTGCCCAGCAAAGCCATGCGTGGGGGTCTTCCCCTCCCTAATTTCCCTTCCCTTTCCACACTCCTCTCCTTGAGGTATTTCGACTTAATTTTGTTTAGAAATTTGAAAAGCAAGTGAAAGTGCTGCATGATTATAGACTTTATTTAAAGGTTTGATTTAGGTTTCTCTCTGTTCTTATATCAAAGATAAAGTGGAAGTGGTGGTATCATGTTCAGGTAATGAGATTTTATATTAAAAAGAATAAATTAAGCTCATAAAACGGGAGGTGGAAGGACCAGGCGGGGCTGACACACAGAGGAAACCTATACATTTACGGAATGCGTATCTGCCATGATTAGGAGTCCAGGTTTGGGCCTGGGTTTTAAGTCAAGAGAATTCTTTTTCCTGTTTCTTTTTGGAAATTGCTCCCATAAGCCCCCAGAGATGAGATTTCAGTGTCCCAGGAGCCAGAAACAACTGTGGAGGTCCTCCCTTTACCACTTATTGGCTGTGTGACTATGAGCGAGTGGCTTAACATCTCTGATCCTCTCTTTCTTCTTTAAACTGGAGGTCATGTTAGTATCCACCCAGGTCCATGATGGCAGTTGTATGAGATGGTGCATGTAAAGTGGAAGTGGTGGTATCATGTTCAGGTAATGAGATTTTATATTAAAAAGAATAAATTAAGCTCACACAAGAGGTGGAAGGTGCATTGAGTATACATGGTTAGCACTCAAAAGACTGTTAACCATGGTAACTTCTTGAGTATCCATTTTTTTATCTGACAAATGGGGACTTAGTAGAGCTATCAGGATGAGTAAATGAAACAAGAAAGCAACGATCCTAGAACAAAAGATGTGTAACTATTGTATTTGTATAGTAATTACTGCTCAGATACTCAATCCAGCCAGGCCCTGGGAAGAACCTCCCTGTGTTTGTCAAGAGGGGCTGAATCCCATGTCAGATGCTCCAAAGGGCTGGAGGCTGGTGAAAATTGTCAGAAATTCCAACCTTCCGTCTGCCCTCTCCCCACTCCACCACCACCCCCTTCCTTCCTTGTGAGCAATAAAACAAAATACAAAGAACAGGAATCAAATAAAGACCCTGAAACCAAGCCGTCTGTGGTCATTTTAAAACAGATCCTTTTTGAAAAGCCAGGTGACATTTTCCTTTAATGCCTGATTTTTTTTTAATGCCGGCTGCATTTTTTAAGCACCCGGCCGGCTTGTAACTAGCCGAGGCCGTATAGTAGCTGCGCTGACTGTATCATTTGATCATTAATTTATCACAGTTCTAGCAGTTTGTCTGACAGGTGATAGTACTTTCATCTAATGAGCCCACAGCCGGGGCGGAGGCGCCAGAGCCCCGGCTGGACAGCCTGCAGGGTAAGGGCCATGCATACATTCTCTGCCAGCCTGTTTTTATTCCAGAGACTTCCGAAGGCCCAGAAAATGGCTGCCTAGGGTCCTGCCAAGTGGATAGGGCTGGGAAGGGCCCCCCTCCCAGTGGGCCAAGGACAAGAGGAAAGTGTGGGTGAAACCTCTGCCTTGGCCAATCAAGAGCCACTGCATCAGTCAGGACAAGCTTGGTTATGCTGCTGTAACAAATACCTCCCCAGCCCCTCATCTCAGAGGCTTCCAACATCAAAGCTACATTTTCACTCGTGTGGCATGCCCACTGTGGGGTGGGGGATGTCTGTTCAACACAGCCACCCTGGGGACTTGGTCGTGGAGGCTCCATCTTGCAGAGGTAGAGAGGAAAGCATGGTGGGCTGTGAGCTATCTCAGAACTTCTGTTCAAAGTGCCACGTCACTTCCTCTCACAGTTCCTTGGCCAGAGAGACTCACATGACCACACAAAAGTTCAGGTGGGCAAAGAAGTGTGATTCTACCATATGCCCTCAAACAAAAAGACCCAATATTTGTCAGCTGCCTTGATGACTATCATTGTCATAAATTCTGTTCATAAGAACAGCTCTGCCTCCCAGTCAGTGTATACTGGATTCCTGGATCAGTCCACTTTTCTCTGTACTCTGCTACTACTTTTGCCCAGGCTGCCATCACCTGTCACCTCCACTACCTGTGTTCTCTCCCAGTGCCATCCTTAGATTTGGTCTGGGGGCTGGGCCTCAGTGGGTCCTGGGCTTTGGAGTCACTTTCTTGAAAGTCTGTAAGTCTTAGTCCCCTTCTAATGCCTGGAGCCGGTTGGGGCCAGCAGTGCCCCTGGGCACCCTCAGTCCAGATGGGGACTTGTTTAGGCTATGGTCCCCATCTCTCTCCTTCTCTGTGCTCTCTAACCTCCTATCCCAACCCAACACATATGTTGGGTAGACCAGATGCCCCAAGAAGCTCCAGAACACATACCTGTGGGGTCATCCCAGGGCCTGTGGGGTCATCCCAGGGCCTGTGGCCTCACCATAGTTCCAGGAGGGCAGTCTGGCAAGCAGATCCTTCACACTAGACAGTGTACTATTTCTTTCACAGGATCCTATGAGTTCCGGTCACCTGAATGGTGCTGACTCATTGATTCAGGGTGACTCAAATTATTTATATAGACAGAGACCCTGAAAAAATATTTGCCCAGGGCCCAACATACCCTAGGCTCCCTCCTTCCACTCTTACTCTATTTAGATTCATACTCCACCCAGCAGCAGAGAAGACTTTTAAATCCTCCTGTGGATTCCCATCATAGTGAGTAGACTTCTTAAGATAGTCCACGAGGCCCTACACCACTGGTTCTCACGCTGGTGTTCTGTAGAATCACTTGGGGAGCTTTGAAACAAATTATGGTGCGGGGCCCACCCTAGACCAATTATATTAGAATCTTGAGGGATGGGACCAGAGTGTGGTGTATTTGCAAGAGCTCCCCAGGTGATTCTAAGGCCTAGCTCCGTGTGAAAACCTCCAACTTCCATGATCTAACTTTTCCTCTCTCATCTCCTATCCCTCTCTTCCTCATCTTATGCTTTGCCCCTCTTCTTTCATTTCCTCCAAATGCTGAGTTCTCCCCCCCTGCCCCCAGGACATTTGCACATGCTGTTCCCTCTGCTTGGAATATTGTCTCTCCTCCAACGTTGTCAAAGCTTCTGTTTTCTTGCCATTGAGCTCTTAGCTCAAATGTTATTTCCACAAAGATGCTTTCTTCACCTTCCAAGTTCGCCAGCCCCCACCCTATAATTTTTTGGAGTTGCATTTATTATTTCTTCTCTTCTTTTTTATGCACTTGGTGTTGTTTATTATATGTTGTGTGTTTTCCTTCACTAAAATATACTTCACGAGGGCAGCGACTTTGTTAGCTTTGTTCATCTCGTATACCCAACATCCTCCACACCTTGCATCTTGTTCAATAAAGTTATTGAGTGAATCAATGTAAAGACTAATATTTATAGAGCATTTTCTGAGGTTTGGCATCTTTGTTGATTATTTTCAGAGTTTACTTCTGGACAAAGGTTGTCTCCCTTCAACAACTGGTAACAGTGGATTTTCTTTGAACAGTGGATTGTGTAACTCCGGAATAACAAATTTAGTCCTGAGCTTCCTGGGATCCAAGGCAAAAAGGGTCAGATTAACCACAGAAGCTATGTTGGTCCATGTGGCTGGTCTATTTGCCTCTTCCCCCTCCTTCCTCAAGGTCTTTGATTTTCCATGTCTATTTTCACAGCATCTGATTACAAGCTGTCTCAAATCCTTTTTGGAAGCAGGCAGAGTATAAATAGCTAGGAACACAAACAACTGATTCATGTGTGTAATGCCTATTTTACAGACGTGCAATACAAGTGCTGGGCAGGTGGGGTGGCTTGTCTGAGGTCACACAGCCTGGATGAGAACCCACATCCCTTGAATTGCAGGCCAGTTCACCCTCTTCTGAATGACACCAGAAAAGCCATGCCCTGTGCTTTGTTTTGGCTCCTACAAGTCCTAACACAGTGTTGGGGGGGGCACCCAGCAAGTTGGGGACAGAGCCATGTCGCCAGGGGGAGTAGCTGGGCATTGGTGAGAAGGCATTATCTCTACCCCAGCAGTGGGCTCGATTGCCTCCTGAGAATTCACTGCACTCAAAGATGAGAAACCAGCTGTGACATTTTCATAGCTGGGAGAGGAAGACGGAGCCCTTCTCTAATTATCTGCTCAGTGGCCATAATTACTTTCAGCGGAAATTGTCACCAGATAGGTAAATGCCAAGGAGAGGATGGGAAGTGGCCACCACCTCTGAGCTCACTCAATGTTCTGATCTGACAAATAGACTTTCTAGGCACAGACCCTTTTATTGAAAGGAGTAATTATGAGCTGAGAACATCCTCCAACACGGAAGAGGGAGGGAAAACAATATGGTGAGAAGGTAGAGGAATTAGAGGTTAGGGACATGGTTTTGTCCATCACATAAAAATAACTGCTGCCAATTATGGCGCACCTGCTCTGTGCCCAGCATGTCAGATGTGCGTTCTTGTTTAATTTTCCCTCTTCAGGCGGCATTATGGTTTCTCTCTTATGCAGTGGGAAACTGAGGCTCAGAGAGATTTCAAGTGACTTTCTGGAGACTACACTGCAATGAGAAAGGCTCACGCTGGGTTTCTCGAATGCCAGGGAGTGTTCTAGCACTTTCCATGTGTAAACTCACTCAGCACAAGGATGCTCTGGGATAGGGTCTATTATCAGCCCCCTGGATAGGTGAAGATTCTGAGGTGTAGAGGGTGAAGTGACCTGCCCAACATCACACAGTGTCTGTTCCGGGTTTCGAACCCAGGCCCCAAGGGGACAGAGCCTGTGCTCTCCACAGACTGTGCTATGTAGAACCTTAACAAATGGCTTCTTGGAGTTCAACTCAGTCCTTCCCAGCCCCAGTGCCCCTTCCCCTCTGTTCAGTGTCCATGGGGAAGAGTACCCGGCCTCTCCCGATAACTTCATAAATAGCGGCTTAATCTAACTGGAAACCTATTTCTGGCCCATCCAGCTGGTTGCTGAAGTGAACGTGAAAAGGACTCTGCATGCACTCCTCCAGCTGAGAACGTGTCTATTATGTGACAAACGCCCGAGGCAGTGCTACCCTCAGGGGGTGGCGGTCCAGCCCTGAGCACCTCACTCTGGCGATGATTCTGTGGCCCAGGGCCCAGGGGGAGGGGTGGACACCGCAGTGGGCTGCACAGTACGGACGGTCTGGGCCTAACAGCAAACCTGGAACCTGATGGAGGGAAACCTCAGGGAATTCGTTTGAACAGCTGTAGGGACTTCTTAATGCGGAAAAACAGGCCAGCAATGGGAATACCCCGGATCCTCTGAGAACTCTGCTTCTCTCCACCTAGCACGAGTGCTGAAGGCTGGCTTGGCAGGTGGAGGATGGATGAGTGTGGGAGTCGAGAGGGTCTCCTTGCCCATCTCACCTGGAGCTTGCTGCCCCGGGTCGGCAGTCCAGCACGGACGGAGCAATTCCACACCTCTCTGCATCCCTCCTCCAAGACTGTCCCCGCCCCGAGATGCAGTCGACTCTGTCGTGGGTATGGAAATGGCCCTCCTTCTTTAAAATGGCCCCCAAATCCAGGCTCACTCTTCTCAAATGCCATAGGGAGCAACAGAGGCTGTGCCTAAGACCCGCTTTCATGAGCGTCGAAGAATAATTCATAATTATTTATAATTAGCACACAGCAGCGGCGATTTGCATGCAGAGCCCCTGGAAACCTGGTTTTGTTCAGAAGGCCACATCTGCCCCCTGCAGTCTCGTGTGCAGGGTCTGGTCTACAAGCTCATTTCCAAAGGCAGCACAAGGGGAAACTTCAGCAGAGGACGTCCCCGGACCAAGCAGTCCTCTCTCAGCCCTTCTTTCTGTAAACATTCTTGACCCTGTGAGCCCAAGTTGGCTTTAGTTCAAATGTATACGGTTTTACTGTCACCCGACCATCACAGTCTAAACAACAGCAGTGGCCACTGCGACACACGACGAGTGGCGCTCTGGCTACACCAGTGGTTCTCAAGCAGGGGCGATTCTGCACCCCGCCCCCAACAGGGGACATCTGAGATGACGGGAGACATTTTTGGTTGTCGCAATGAAAGGAAGGTGCTTCAGGAATCTAGTGGGTAGAGGCCAGGGATGCTGTTATACATCCTCCAGAGCAGAGGGCAGCCCCAGTAGAGAATTATCTGGCCCCAAATGTCAGTAGTGCCAAAGTGGAGAAACGCTGGCTACCATGATCTTGACAAGGCTAATCATGTGTTATTTGTTTGCTCTTTATTAAAACCATTTTCCTTTTAGTAGGTTCTTAATGCCATTGAAGAGATGTGTAAGCTCATACTACTGTGTTTGAATTCCATGTGAATCTTCCTTGCAGTCTTCAGATAGTGACATCGCCAATCAATGCTGCCTAAAGCAACAAGTGATTACTTTGTCACTGGTCAGTAAGCCTAGATCATAACCATTTGTACACCAGCTATTCCTGCAGGCTTTGGCCTAAGAAGCTTTCTCCTGAGATGTGTCTGACCCGTCTGAATAGTCAATAGGAAAGGTAGATTTTTAACCTATTACCTGTGCTTGAAGATAGTAAAGTACCTGTGCTTTTATACTGATTAACAACTTCGCGTGCTGGCAAGGATTCCTCAAAAAATTAAAAATAGCATTACCGTATGATCCAGTAATTCCGCTTCTGGGTATATATCCAAAAGAATCACAGGGGCCCAAAGAGATATATGTACACCACATTAAAAGCAGCATTATTCACAATAGCCAAAATGTGGAAACAACCTAACTGTTGATGAATGGATAACAAAATTCATCCTTAAAAAGGAAGGCAATTCTGACCCCTGCTACAACATGGATGAACCTGGAGGACATTATGCTAAGTGAAAGAAGCCAGTCACAAAAAGACAAATGCTGTATGATTTCACTTATATGAGATATCGAGAGTAGTCAAATTCATAGGGACAGTAGAATCGTGGTTTCCAGGAGCTGGGGGAGGGGGAGGGAGAAATGGAGAGTTGTTTTCGTTTGTTTGTTTGTTTGTTTTTTGCGGTACGTGGGCCTCTCACTGTTGTGGCCTCTCCCGTTGCGGAGCACAGGCTCCGGACGCACAGGCTCAGCGGCCATGGCTCACGGGCCCAGCCGCTCCTTGGAATGTGGGATCTTCCCGGACCGGGGCACGAACCCGCGTCCCCTGCATCGGCAGGTGGACTCTCAACCACTGCGCCACCAGGGAAGCCCTTGGAGAGTTGTTTTTTAAAGGGTGTGAAAATGTTCTGGAGATTGGGTGCACAACAATGTGAATATACTTAACACTGCTGAATTGTACACTTACAAATGGTTACAATGGTAAATTTTATGTTCTGCGTGTTTACCACAATTAAAAAAAAAAAAGATGCTGGCAAGTTGCAGGCAAGCACAGACAAGCAAGGGCCTAGCAGGTTAGCAGGGGAGACTGGGAGCATAGGAAAGGGATCAGAGTTCCTACAGAGGGGCTGGGCATTGACTATGGCTCAGAGTCTCTTGGAGGTGCTTAGGCAGAAGAACTTCTTTCAGGGGCCATGTCTGCGATCCATAGAACCTGATGGAGGGTGGCCTTGCTTGATCTGGAGAGGAGGAACAAGGGGATTTGAAAGAGAATTGAAATCCTCCAAGAGCCCCCTTCCCCACTCTCCCAGCTTTTCCAATGCTGGCTGTGTTTTCCCCTAGAATAGGGCAAGAACCTTGTCAATCTTATTCACCAATCAGTCCCCAGAGGCTGGAACAGTATATGGAGCATAGTAGGTGCTCAGTAAGAATTTGTGCAAAGAATGAGTGAATCCTCATTCCCGCAGCCCAAGTTGTGTTTTCCTAAAAGTTACCTCTGAGTGTCTCAGTCTCCGGATCCCCAGCTTTCCGTGCCTCCTGTACGGAATGAGGTCTAGATGGCTTCGTGCAGCTTGTGAGGCTTTTAGCATTCTGAGCTGTTAGGTACCGGCCTCAGCTCCTCTCATATCCCCCTCCAGTCTTCACCAATTCCCAAAAATGCCCTGGGCTTTCTCACCCACATGACTTTTTTTTTCCCACAAAGTTTTCAGCTTCTGTAAAATGCTAAAAGTCTCTGCGTCCTTCCAGGCACAGCAGATACCAGGCAGAGGTGGAGTGGTACTCATGGGAAAAAGACAGGTTCCCCCAAACTTCTCTCTATACAGAGTGACTCCACACACCCTAATGGGATGGTGGGAGGGTGGGAGGCAGGGGCCGTGCTTGGCTTCTCGGCTTAAGGACGGGCTGCCAGAGTCCTTGCTGAGATCAATGGATGGGGCGGGGGGAGGAAGGGAGCCGGATCGCAGCAGCCCTCCCAGGACTGGCGCTCTTGCCCCCTGCCAACACCTTCGTGCACAGGCTCTGAGATAGACATCGTGGGGCAGACAGTAGATGGCACCTGGGCTAAACCAGGGCCTTAGGGGCAGGGCCTGTCTTTATCTAGGTGGGAGCCCTTAGCATGAGGCTGGGTCCTGGGGGCCTCAGTAAAAGACAGTGCACTGCTAATGAGGGCAGCAGGGTTCAGCCTTCAAGAATGCAGGCTCTGGAGTGAGTCAGACTCAACTTCAAATCTGGGCTGATCCATGCTCCGTGATCTTGAACAGGCTCCTCAACCTGTCTATGGCTCAGTTTCTCCATCTGTAAAGTGGGATGGCAGTTGTACCCACTGGGTTGAGTTGAGGTAAGGATTCAAGTAGACAATGAAAGGAAAGGAATCTATTTAGCACAGATGTCTGTTTAGCTGGACACACATAGTTACACTCTCGTAGGTTGTTGGCTATTGTTATTAATGTCAATTTTCATTACTGATGTAATAACAATAAATATCTGCATTGCACTTTAGAGCTGACAAAGAACGTGAACACCCATTGCTAAATTAGTGAGTTGGGCATGTTGGCATTCTTCTCCCCCATTTTATGCAGGGAGGGGATGTGGGGTGGGGCAATATTATTGAGCATTAATGGCAGACATACAACAGATACGCATCATCTCTTTTAATCCTCTTCGCTTCACTGGCTGGGTGATAAGAAGATGCCCATGTTGTAGACATGAAAACTGAGGCTCAGGAAGCCTTGGGACTTGCTTCTAGCCAATAAGTGGCAGAGCTAGGATAGGACTCCGCATCTGTCTGACGCAAGCTGGTATCTGAGCCAAGAGTGCCAGAGGCAGAAGGGGAGGCCTGAGGAAGAGGAAGGACTGCTTTGAGCTTGTGTCAGGGAGAAGCAGGCTCCTAGCTCCTTGTCCCCGCCTCCTCAGCCTGTGGGCTGGCAGCAAGGGCAGGGAGACCACAGTGGGCTGCAGTGGGGAAGGGGGCTGGTAAGTGGGGATGGCCTAGGCCCCCCTATCCTCCTGGAGAGTTGAGAGGCCAGACCTTGGAGGGCCTTTTATGCCCCAGAGCCTCCTCTTCAGACACCAAGAGGGCACTTGATCCCAATTACAGAAAGTGGCTGGGTCAGCCGTCACCTTGAATGATCCGAACGCCTCAGATGGCAGCTGATTAATACCCAGGACAGCACTTGCCCGGTCTTGGCCTTGAATTTGGGAGCTGAGGCCCTCCTGGGCCTCAGAGTTGGGGTTGGATGGGTATATTACCTCTTGTCAGCCCCACCACTGCAGACGGAGGCATCCCTGGAGTGGACCAAGGGCTCGGCACCCGTGAAAGTCATGCCCCAGTTCTGTGGATGTGTCCGGGACTTTGCATCAGGGTTCTGGGGCCTGTTCTCTGTCCCCTCGGCTGGAACAGCTCCCAAACAGCAAGGACCAAGTCTCAGCCTTCTCAAACTGTCCCCCTGCATCTGGACCTCAGCGGATGGGGAGAGAGGCCCTCAGGTTCTCTGAAGACGGGGCTGACAATTTCTGTGACTATTTGAGGAGTGTGTGCCTCCTTACCCCATCCCTGCACCCCATCATCCATCATCCTCAAGATGAGCTTTGCAGGTGGGCAGCTCTGCAAGGCTTATGTGGACTGAGAAGGTCCTGAGGACAAAGAATAGGGTAGGCTGTGTGTGCAAGGCCAGGGACAGGGTGGGTTGAGTCACCCAGGGAGGCCCCAGGGGAAGCTGAGATCCTGCACGCCCTGAACTGCACGTGTCAGTTGGCCATGGCTGGATTCTGTGACCCACCAGGTGCTTCCATATCCACCTTTCCACTGCCCCTCAGTGGGGTCCTGGGAGAATCACCCCCATTTGATAGATGAGAAAACTGAGGTTCAGGAAGAGAAAGTGACTTGTCCAAAGCTACATGAGGAGCTGGTGGTAGAGTGGCTCCTGGACCGTGAGGCTGTCCAAGCCCAGGGCCAGAGATGGTCCCTGGGTCGCTGGCCTGGTCTCTTGGCTTCCATGCACCCACCTGAATGCGCCCTTTGCACCCAGCCCCTGTACCCTTGTCTGTGTTTGGCTCCAAGATCATGGCTGATGCTTACACTCTCTCCAGCCTCAGGCCATAAGATGTACCAATTTCATGAGTGGGCACCACATCAGTGTTGATTGTTAAGGTATTGACAAGAAAAGTTGGGTGGAGTCATTTGGGGAGTGAGTGCGCAGTGGCAGGGCAACACCAGGACCCTTCGCTTGCCCATACAGTGATTTTGTGCTCATTAGAATGGGTGCAACTTCGTCAGGGCAGATGTGGTTCCCGCACCAGGAACTCGGCTTGGAGGATCGAGTAGAGTTCTTCTCCCGTTTGCTTCGTTTAGGGATGCTCTGGTGCAGTGAACAACCTGCACAACAGTCCTGAGAACCATGCTGCCCCAGAGCTGGGAAAGCTAAGCCTTGTCACTAACCCTATCCTTAGATTTCTGCTGTCTCCATTCCACTCTCCTTAGAGCTGAGCCCGTCAAGTGTCCCTGAGTCACCAGCCTTGAAGCAGAGCAGATTTTCTGGAATTGGAGAGGCTGGAGGGGTTAAATGAAATCACCTCAACCCTCCTTATGGGAGAGACGGGGACACTGAGTCCCGGAGAGAGTCACGATCTGCCCATGGATGGCCACCCAGGGCTTGTGCCCTGCAGCATCACCCACCAGATGTGAGCCCAGCCATGCCCCAGCTTCCTCCCAAGGGAAATTAGAATGAAGGACTAACAGGAGGGGGCTCTTTCCCTCCCTGCTTTGCAAAGTCAGGTTTTGATTATGGTTTATTGCAAGGCTGCATTCCATTTAGAGCTTTTCAGGAGAACGAATACAATTCTTTGGCTTAGCCTGGCCCTAAAAATAGGCACCAGCTGAGGAGTTCCTTCTCCCTTGCACCCCCATGGAGGAAAGAGCGCTGACTCTCTGTCACTGCCTGGCTTTTGTTAGCTTGGGCAAGGTACCCGGCATCTTGAAGCCCCAATTGGTGCAGCTGTAGGATGGAGCTAGTGAGATGCTGTCCTTCTTTGGGTGAGATGAGATGATGTGGAGGTAGGTAAGCACATAGGCCCGGGACATAGAAGGTACCATAAAAGGTGGGACAGTATGGGGTAGGGACATGGAAGTGACTTTAACTTCTAAGGTGGTCTATCAATTTGTCCCAATATTTTAATCATCTTAAGAAGATAAAATTGGACTGCGTACCAGGACTTACCAAAACATTTTTGGATCTTGCCCGCCCCCAGGGCGACCTCCTAGATTAGGATAATTAGTCCCCCATAGCTGACTCCCCTCTGCCTGGCAGACAGCCTCTGCTTTGTTCTAAAACAGCGCTGTTTAATAGAAATGTAATGGGAGCCACGAATTTACAATTCTCTAGTAGCCACATTTTAAGAAAGTAAAATGAAACAGGTGACATTAATTTATTAATATAGTTTATTCAACTCAGTATGTCCAAAACCTTATCATTTCAGCATGCAATCAATATAAAAATGTTAATGAGATATTTCCTATTAAGTCTTCAAAATGCAATGTGTGTTTTATAATTATACGGCTTAACTGGGACCAATTGCATTTCAAGTTCTAAGTAGCCACACGTGGCTAGTGGCCACTCTATAGGACAGCACAGTTCTAAACCATCTCCTTCCTTCTTGCTGGGTGACTCCAGGCAAATCACTCTTTTCTCTAGACCACCCACCATCCCATTTGTTTAATAAAGGCATTAGACTAGATCAAGGATAGCAAATCTTTATCATGCTCACTGCCCCTCTCTCCTTCTGCACTTGTGGCAGACATCAGTGATGGAAAGCCAATCACTCACAGCAGTTTTTCTCACTGAGTCTGGACCTGGCCTCTGAATCTTCTTACCCCAACAGACATTAGCAGATGATTGCAGTCTGCAAACCAAATGAACCCCCTTCACCATGTTGAACCTCTTGATTTTCTCCGTGGGCTTGAGGCTTTCTGACACACAAAGTCCTGGAAACAACTAAATGTTAAATCATATGGCACCGGGAGTAAGTTATTCCAAGTTTTATTATTTGGAAACCTCATTAGTCCAAAATACAACTCTAGAACATTGTTGCTTTATCTGTAAATCAGCCACTCCATCTCTTTCATGTCTATATATCCGCCTCCCTCCTCCTCTCAGGCGTTGTTTAATTTAGACCACAGATGCCCACCCCTCCGGTTTATCATCATCTATTTCATATGCTTTTTTCCAGCTCACCCTTATCCCACCAGAGTCTTAGAGCCAGAGCTGCATGCCAGGTACAGAGCTGGGCAGGAGTCTGGAGTGCAAAGTCAGTTCTGAGTTGTAAGCCTGTGATCCGGTGGGCATTTTCCTCTGCCGAGCCAAGCCTCATGCTAGGGCCACACTGGTGCGGTCACAGAACATGCATCTTCCGTGGATCGTGGACACTGAGACTAGCACTCACGGGACAATCAGCTGTAACCTGTTCCACCTCAGCTACCCAGAAGCATGAGGCAACAAAGCTTTTTCACATATTTGAATTTTTAGACAATTGAAGGCTGCCCTTTCTAGATACAACTTTTTCTTATTTAAATTTTTCCAGGGGAATATGTTCTAAAATAAATCATGTATATCCCTATTTTCTTAGAGAGCTCTGAACATTATTTGACTTTTATGGATGACTTAAACTATGTCATTATTTTTCTGTGTTTTAATACATCGAGAATGTGCTCAAGACCCACCCAAGTGTGGAGGACTGTTTGCCCTTGCACTGAATGTCCCAAGGGGCTCTGGTTTTTCAAGTCTCCTGTCTGCTTTTTAGCATTTCTCTCTCATTTTCCTGTCGGGATGTGGGGATGTCATTCCTGTTTCCTGATGTACAACTGCTGAAACGCCATGTCTCTCCCCGTTCTAATTTGTGTTCCTTCTTCAGATTTGGAAACCACATCACTGTGATTGTTGGAATAATTTGTCACATAAGAGTAATTAAGCCCTCAGTAGGACCTCATGGGACTCTTCTTTAAGTAAAAATGTACGGATAAAGCAACAATGTTCTAGAGTTGTATTTTGGACTAATGAGGTTTCCAAATAATTAAACTTTGAATAACTTACTCCTGGTGCCGTATGATTTAACATTTAGTTGTTTCCTTAATATTTCATGTGCGTTTAAAAAATGTTTTATGCCACTAGCATATAGAAGGTGCAGAATAAGTATTCCTGTGGATACATAGTGCTATTCTCGCAGACGCAGAAGCAGAGGAAAGAGAGGTAGATAGGGCTGGGGAAGTCAGGGATGGCTTCCTGGAAGAGGTGAGGTGCAGCTATGCTGGGAAGGATTAACACAAGTAGAGTGAGGCAGGGGTTCCAGGCAGAGGCCATAGCAGAAGCAGGACACTCAGATGACCACATTTCATCAGCTAAGGAATAATGATAAGGGGAATACAGGTTTCTTTTTTTTTCTATCTCATTAAAGAAATTAGACATTTTTCTTATGCGCCACCCTCTTAATGCTCCTAGGTAGAGTCCTCACTAGGAGGGGTCTAGAGATTTTTGATCAGTCCCTGTAACGAACCTTGTTTTTCCCATCTGTGAAATGGGGTTCTCTTGGCTCTGCTGCTTTACAAACTCTGGGTGAGAAATGCTTTGGAGACTGTCACGTGCTCTAAAGATGAAAGGAAAGGAAACACAGATGGATTTCAATCGAGTGTCCACTCAGCTAAAATGTAGATTAAATTTTAGTGACACAAGGAACACATGACTATATGCAGATATTCACACATTACAGATTAAAGTTCCTTTGAACTTAATCCCATCCTGGTCCCCTAATCCATTCCCCAGAGAAAATCTCTGGTATCACGTTGTGAATTTTTCCAGACGTGTTTCTGTGTGTTTACATACATGTGCAATACTCGTGGACATATATGGTGGTGTTTTATTTTGATTTGCTATAAATTGGCTCAAAATACCATGCTTCTTTCTGACCAACAACACAACTTCACGACTGTCCCTTGTGAGAATGTACAGACTTACATTATTCTTTTTAATGGCTGCACAGTGTTCCTTGTGTGGCCACTCTGTGGTTTAATTAAACATTCCCCTCGTGATGGACATTTAGGTTGTTTCTATTTTTTCAACTTTTTTTTATAGTTCTTCTAAAAAACTTCATTGAGGTACAACACATATTGTACAATTCATACATTTAAAGTGTACTGTTGAATGTCTTTTAGAATATTCACTGAGTTGTGCAACCAACACCACAACCAATTTTAGAACTTTTTTATGCTCCCCAAAAGAATCCTGGTACCTATTTTTATTTTTTTCTTTTCTTTTGTTTTCATGGAAAGGCATTTTATTTTAAATATAAAGGTGTGTACATGTCAAACTCCCAATCTGTCCCTCCCTCCACCACCCTTCCCCTTTGGTAACCATAAGTTTGTTCTCTAAGTCTGTGAGTCCGTTTCTGTTTTGTAAATAAGTTCATTTCTATCATTTTTTAAGATTCTGCATATAAGCGATATCATATGATAGCTGTCTTTCTCTCTCTGACTTACTTCACCTAGTATGACTTTTATACGTCATGTTGTGACCTCTGCACACACCTCTTTGGACACAGTGGTGTTTTTTCCTGGGGTGGCCACGAAGAGGTGTAATTTCTGGGTCATAGGATCTATGTGCATTTGAAATTTCAGCAGCCGCCGCCAAATTGCCCTCCAAAATAGCTGTGCCCACTTCTGCTCCCACGGCTAGTGGCTGAGGGCAGATGTTTATTCCCATCCTCCCCAGCTCCTGATGTCTACTCCACGGAGACCTGGCAGGAGAAGCCCAGCTCTGTCCATCCTGCAGCCACACCTCCCCCCACGAGGTGAGGAGCCTTCAGAGGCAAGGGTCAAGGGTTAAAGGGGGCTGCCCACTCAGAGCCTGCATTCCCGTTTCTAGGTGATGCTCTGGGGACCTGGGACTCGTGAATTCTTGCCCAAATCGTCCTTTCAAGGACTCTGTGGGTCTTTTCAGTGAGTCCAATCCCCCAAAGGTGAGCTATGCAGCCGGCATGTATGTCCCTGGTTCCGAGGAGTGGCAGTGTGTGGACAGGGCTGGATGGCTGGGCTGGAGGGTCCACACACCTCTGTGAGGGGCCCACACAGTGAGCCATGCAGTTGGGGGAGGAATCTTAAAAGGGGGGCCGCTTGGCCTTGGCTCCACAAATGTTCTGGGTGGTTGTGATATCATCAACCTCTGCAATTCGAATCCAACATTTTCTAGCACATTTAATCCTCCCGGCTGTGTGTGTGTGTGTGTGTGTGTGTGTGTGTGTGTGTTTTGGGGACGGGGCTCAGCTCTTCCTTTTTATACAGAGGTTAGGAAATGTGCCCCAAAACTCAACCAGCATGTGACTATCGTGTGACAGGAGCCCAGGCCGGCCAGACCCCGCCCAAAGCCCTGCTCTCTCCTCAGCCCTAGGTCGGGCTCATCATCATTTTTCTCCTCCACCCTAATTTCTAACCAATTTGATTCTCCCTTTAGAAAGGGCTCCTCTTCCTCTCCATCTCCAGAAAGGAGGAGCCCCATGTCTGGGGTCGGGGCTGTCACTCGGGACTCATTTCCAGGCAACCCAGAGCACTTCAAAGGGCCTCCTTCTCAGGAAGCACGCTTTTCATGGAAATTAAACACGCTGAGCAGGTGTCTCTCCTCCCCTGCCCCTCTCAGGAGAGGAGGGCAGGGGCTGCAAGGGAGCTGAAATAAACGGTGCAGATAAACCTCGGCACCCGTTAGCGACAGCTCCCAGAATTTAAAGGGACACGTAATCATTCCTAATACACATCCAGGGCAGAGAGCCAGATGTCGCTGATGGCAAAGAGCATGGCTGGCAGGGAGAGGAGCTCGCAGCACCCCTAGCTCCCGCTGTCAGAGCGACGGCCTGCTTCCCGAACCATCACCGTCTCTAATGCGGTCCTCTTCCTCTTCCTCCTCTTCCCCGGGGTCACCAACACCGCCGACGCCTCCGTCTGTGGAGAGCTGGATCCTGCCCCAGGCTCTGCGCTTGGAGCCTGCCGTGGCTCAGCTCCTGGAAGCCTCCGCACAAGCCCATGCAGGAGGAAACATTGGCCTCATTTTCCAGATGAGGAAACTGAGGCCCAGAAAGGGGAACGCTTACCCAAAGTTGCACACTCACTTGGGGCAGATACAGGATGCAAGTGCAGGCCTCTCTGACTTCAAAGCCAGGAGCACCACCTCCTGGGGTGCCCTTTGCTTCAGGGCACAATGTCCTGGGAAGTTGAGCCCATGGGCAGAGGAGCAGCCCCTCCACCCCAGCAGGACTTGCCTGAAGATGGAGGTCCACCTGCATCCAGTCCCCTGGAACCCATCTCTCCTGCCACCCAGTGGTACTGGGACAAACAAGACAGGAAGGCCTGAAGAATCCTATTCATCCGGGCCCCGTGGGGGACACAGCTGTTAGCGCTGACCTATGACTTTAGGAGCTTCTGCTTCTAGACATCTTCCCCGTGGACCTCTAAGGTGCCACTCACGCCCAGTCATGCTGCTGGGTTAAGCATGGACCTTTTCAGCTCCTCTTTGAAAAAGCCATGAGTCTGGAGACACATTTAGTCTCTGCCACCTTGGAGTGAATTAATTTGCATTGACAGAAGCCTGAGGGCAGCATGGAAGCTACTGGGCCCCTGGTAAAAATGAGATTGTGTGCCAAGAGGAAGGGAACCGGGCCTTTTCTGCATTACTGGCGGCTCCCAAGCCCTCGTGGGGACCCAGGGCTGGGCTGGCTCTGGGGCAATTAGACCACAATGAAGACCAGCCTGTCTTGCGATGAAGTCTGTTTTATGCAGACGTTAGAGACCACTGGCTCAAGAAGGACTGACAATAGATCTGGAAGGACAGGGGGCAGCTCAGAGAAATTAGGCTCAGAAAGGGAGAGCGGTTCACCCAAAGACACACAGCACTTATGGCTTTGAATTGGGACATCTATGCACACCCGCATGCCCACAGCTGCCCCTGCCCCAGCCAAGACCCTCTCCCCAGCTTCTGAGCCGGAGAGGCCAAAGGTGGGGCGGGGGGTCAGTTCCAGGCCTCAGCCCCAGCAGCAAGCTCTGCTTCTTAGGAACAGTCAGGGCAACGATATCCCCATCTTACCAATGGGACAAAGGAAGCTCAGAGCAGTGACGAGATCCCACACGGGCAGGGGCGGAGGTTGAATTTGAACGCAGGTCCCTCGGCCTCTCTAGATGTCATGCTCCAGAGATTCCTCTCTGGTCCACAGGCCTCAGGCCACAGCGTCACACCCTCCCTTCCCCTGAGCACTGCACCCACTCTGGGCCCTTTTGAAGGTGTCTATAAGTGGCTCCTGTTGGCGTGTGGGCCTGTCTGGGCGGGTAAGTGGCTTTGGTGACAAACGGGATGTCAGCCCTTCCCCCGTGCTATGTTTAGAAAGGTGTCAGCCCCCAAATGGCCCGTCTCCGAGGTCACCCAGGATGTAATCATGAGTGTCTCTAAAACCCCATCACTGACCTTTCTGCACTCAGACACAGGGAGCCACCAGCGTCGCCAGGCGGGATGGGAATTGGGTGCGACTGGTGGGCGTGGAGGGGGACGTGCCATCCTCCAGGCTGAGCAGATGAAGCCCCCAGGCAGAGGGCAGAGGCCGGGAAACGGAGCCGTCCTTTCTCCTTCCTCCTTCAAATACTAGTGAACACCTGGGAGATAATGCCTGTGAAAGAGTGCTGGTTCACACGTAGCACACACATGTACACACACCTACAACACACTCACACGTGTACACTCACATGTGTACACACACACAGACGCACCCACACATAGAGCGGGGACAGGCAGGAGGAGTTTAAAGTAAATTCTATACAACCCTTAGCGTTTCAAACGTTTAATTACAGTTTTAAATTTTTATATAGTTTTAAGTATCTAAAAAGCTATAATAAAAACAATATTACAGAAAATTTAAAACATCAAAAGACATGTCAAGGTCTGTTCCCCAATTTAAATCTGCTGGAGATCATTGCTGCATTACTGTATACGGCCAATTTAATATTTGGGGGGGGACACCTTGGAATAAAATCTCTCCGCATGCCTTTGTTAAAATGAAGTATATTCTGAGATTGCAAGTTGGATTGTGAACAACAAAAAACTAAAACTCTTATCGTTTGAAACTATTTTTCAGTGCGAATCAGGATACTCTTTTTAATGCGCGCAAGAAACAAAATACTGAAATGAATCACATGCTGAGGCTGGCAAGACCAGGGGTGAGGCATTTGTAACCCCTGATTTCAAATTCTGACATTCAGCCAGGGGTGATATTCAAAAGATTGCCAACTGGTGCAGCAGTGGAAATGTCAAAATAGAACGGATCATGTCCTCCGTGCTGGAGCAGGGTCCCAGGGTCCTTGTCCTGTGCTAGGCATGAAGCATTGAGATGCTGGGTGGTAGAGGTGGGGCTTCATAGGGAAGGGCTAGGGTTTAGGATGAAGTGGGCACTCAGGCCTAGTTAGCAACTGGTATGGAAGTATTTCTAACAACCAGTAAGCTGCATCAGCCCCTACAAGGTAAACATCAGGCCTACATTCAACCGTATGGCTTCTCTGGTCTTACAATGACCTTTATTCTCATTAACAATCTCTGCCTTTTAATTAGAGTGTTTAGCCCATGAACTTTTTTCTTTTCTTTTCTTTTCTCTCTTTTTTAAGTTGCTTGGAATTAAATTCTTCTATTTGTTATTATTTGAGGTATAGCTGATGTACACTATTATATAAGTTTCAGGTGTACAGTATAGTGATTCACAGATTTAAAGGTTATATTCCATTTACAGTTATTACAAAATATTGGCTATATTCCCTGTGTTGTACAATATGCCCTTGCAGTTTATTTATTTTGTACACTGTACTTTGTACCTCTTTATCCCCTACCCCTATCTTGCCCTTTTCCCCACTGCCCTCCCCACTGGTAACCACTAGTTAATGTTCTCTATATATGTGAGCCTATTTCTTTTTTGTTATATTTACTAGTTTGTTTTACTTTTTAGATTCCACATGTGATATCATACAGTATTTGTCTTTCCCTGTCTGACTTATTTCACTTAGCATAATGCCCTTCAAGTCCACCCATGTTGTTGCAAATGGCAAATTTTCATTCTTTTTCATGGCTGAGTAATATTCCATTGTGTGTGTATACCATATCTTCTTTATCCATTCATCTGTTGATGGACATTTAAGTGGCTTCCATATCTTGGCTATTGTAAATAATGCTGCCGTGAACATTGCTGCGTGAGTATCTTTTCAAATTAGTGTTTTCACTTTTTTTCCTGATATATATATCCAGGAGTAGAATTGCTGGGTCATATGGTGGTTCTAGTTTTAGTTTTTAAGAAACCTCCATACTGTTTTGCACAGTGGCTTCACTAATTTATCTTCCCACCAAGGCTGTACGAGGGTTCCCTTTTCTTCACATCCTCACCAACATTTGTTATTTGTGTTCTTTTTGATGGTAGTTGTTCTGACAGGTGTGAGGTGTCATCTCATTGTGGTTTTAATGTGCATTTCTCTAATAATTAGCAATGTTGAGCATCTGTTCATGTGCCTGGAATTTTTTTTGGACTTGAGTTCAATTTTTTAAAAACAGCGTGTTAAAATATTTATCTTGAGGACTGAGTATTTGGACATAGCCTTAAATTTTGCAGCCGAGGTGAGTGCCTCGCATGTTTCACCCTAGTCCCGGCCCAGGATGTTCCTGGTTTATGCCTGTTGTCCTGGAGAAACTGTTACAGCTTCTCCCTTTCACTCTCCGAGCTGTCTTGGTTTGTGTGATAAATTACACAGTCCCTCCACAGCCCTAATGCAGACCCGGGCACTTGGCTGTGTGCGGTAAATATTGCCAAGCCCACGAGTGAGACGTGGGCATCCCTTTCTTTTCAGGTACTAGAAGCCCAGCTTGCAGGTCTCTTTCCGCCCCCTTCTGCCCATAGTTTCATGGCTCATGCCCTGGGTTGTGGGGTGCTGGGGGAGAGGCGCTCTCAGACATGGCATTGCTATTTCAGGGCAGACGACGGCTTCCTTCTCTAGCCCAAATGAAACCTTTCCTCTCCCAGATTCCTCAGCCCTCTCATTAGCGGTTGTGTTTGTGGATAATAGCTATAAAGAGGTGGCAATAAAAAATCCAGAGTGCTCTGCCCGGCCTCTCCTTACCCCTTCCAGAGGGAGCGCCTGCCAGCTCCATCTGAGGTCTTAATGACTCCAAGGTGGACCCAGGGGCCAGGAGTGGGCATTTGTATTACAGCTGGATTATTTAATCCCCATTAGTTAAAAATGCCAGGCCACAGGCCAGGAGCCCAGGAAAATAAGTGATGACAGGTGAGAGAAAAATAGCCTCCCAGCGGTCTCTGCAGCCACTTCAAAGGCCATGGCCCTGCCAGGTAATTGAGGCCTAATGGACACCATGTCCGGGAAACGGGTTGGCCAGAGATTCCCCAGCACACAGGAAAGTAGATGGGCAGGGGAGCAGGGAAAGGCTGAGCTGGCCAGGCCAGGCCCAGGATGGCCCTTGTAATTAGGCCAGGATGGAGCAAATACCTTTTCTGCCAGGCGCTGTGCGGAGTTACTCATGACTTCCATTCTGGGAGGAGGGAAGAGCACCTTGGGCCAGAGGCAAGCAGGCCTCCGGGAGAGCTGGTCTCTTCAGTGCACTGGCCTCCCCCAGGATCTTGTCCTCAGGGGGAGGAAGCAGTTGTGTGAGTGGTTTGTGTGTGTTTGCACATGCATGTTCATGTGTATATTTGTCTGTGCTTGCAGGCATGTGTGTTGGCATGCATGTTTGCATGTGGGTGTTTGCATGCATGTGTTTGCATGAATGTATCTTGTATGTATGTGTGTAGTGTGTGTGTTTGCATGTACGTGTGTCCTGTGTGTGTGTTTGCTCGTGCACGTGTGTGTGTGTGTGTGTGTATGTACAGGGTCCCTCCCTCTGTGTTTCCCTTTCTCTCCTTCCACATTTGGAGTCTCACTTGAGGAAGGTACTATAGCACCCTGTATCCATTTGGACCCTTGAAACAGGGCTCCCCTCCAGCTAGCTGTCTTATTGAATTTCTAGAGCTCCAGCTGAGGGCTGGAGGCTATGCTGGCCGTTTAGAGAGCGACTCCAATCCGGAGTGTGCAGGGAAGGGGCTCCCCACCCTGCAAAGGCCATGGGCAGGTCCCGGCCTCACTGACTCTCCTGGCGGAATCCGTTTAAGGCTGCCCCAACACTCAGACTCCCACAGAGAGGGCTAGGGGATCAGGTCGCCCAGGTCTGGAGAAGCAGTAAAGCTAAATGAAGCCTTTTCCACACTGCAGTCATTGGAAGAGTTCCTTCACTCGTGCTCCCCCAGTCCACAGACTGCTTTGACCATCCCTTGTTATAATATTTTTTTCATTAAATTGACTCATTTGTGAACTTAAATTTACTTTTAAAAGAAACCTTTGATTGCTACCAGAAATGGAAAAATCAAGGTCATTTGGCATAAAAAGCAGATAATGATAAAAATGGGCACAGTGAACAGAGAAGGCAGTTTTCCATTCTAGCTAGCTACTGTGGCTGTTCAAGGTCCAAGTTCAAGGCGGGACTCGCTCTTTGTTGAAAAGGAATATAAGCAAATTTTAGGGAAGTGTCAAGACATTTTCGTGCCATGGACTTGGCCAAGGTCATTCGGCTCTTTCATTAAGTGGTAGAGCTGGGCTTTGAACCCAGCCTGGCTCCGAGCTCTCAACCGCTGGGACAGAGCTGCCTCTCTCCCGATGCACCCCTGTGTGACCGTGGCCTGCATGGCGTGGCTGTGAGAGTGTGTGCCTGGGTGTCAGGGCCCGCGTGAGTCAGATGGGGTGTCTACAGCCTGGGCCACCACCAGGCAGCTCAGGCCGAGAGGAGTTTATTTTGCAAAACCAAACCCTGCTCATTTCAGTTTGTTAACATGAAAGCCGCCTCTAATTCCATCTACAAATACCACATTCTCTGAACTACAATTGGCAAGGGCGGCCAGAATCGCCCCATTTCACATTCCTTCGAGTCACCAAGTGGAGCGTGGCTATAATTCAGGATTCAGCACTCGGGTTTCATGAGACAACATCAGAAATGCCTGTGTAACCACCCGACTCCTCCGTGGCCCAGGGAGGGGGCAAGGATGGAACCCAAGCTGCGGGCTGCTGCCTGGTTCCGCCCGAGACGGGGGCCAGGCTGGCGGCCCTCCGTCGCCCAGACAAGCGTGGGCTCTGTCAGAGCTCAGGCTCAGGGCCGGCTGCCCACGTGGGCGCTGCCTCACTGCCTGCCACAAGGACAGGGAGCTTGGTTTATAAATAAGCACCCAGCGGCCTCTCACCTTCCCACTGGGATCAGGCATTTCTCTGGCCAAGGGACAGGAACCCATCTGGCTGAATGCTGTCATTGACAGTGGCTAGAACCGCCCGCGTGCTCGGGGAGGGGATGGCAGGGCAGCCGTGGGCTCTGTGCCTACGGGCTTGGGACCCCACCGGGCGCTGTGGCTCTGTAAACCCCTGAAGGACCAGGGTGGAGGCAGCAAGGCCTGGGGGTTCAGTGCCTCCATTAATGCCCCAGGTCTCTCTTGGAGCATCACAGCCCTGCCTCTGAGTGTCCCCAGGGCTGTTGTCCTGAAGCCCAGTTCTGATCTTGGAGCTTCTGAATCCTACCAGTACCTCCTTCCCCACAAAATCGAGTCTAAGAAATTCCAGAGCCTGGTTGTCAAGAACTCTTCCAGTCCAGCTCCAATCTAGACCAGGTAGGTACCTTATATGCTAAGGTGCCACTCCCAGATCCCCTGTTCTGGGCAACTGTGCCCATCCCCAGCTGCTGGGAGTGTTGGATGCTAACGGCTCACAGCTGCGACTTTCTGTAGAGATGGCCCTCCGCCTCAATGCTGGGAAGTCAGCCTCTCCTCCACCCCATAAATCACTTGATGGGAATCCCTGTCTTGATTCTGCTTCTAGGGTGCCCAGACTAAGACAGCAAAGAGATAGATGGATGGATGGATGGATGGATGGATGGATGGATGGATGGATAGGTGGATGCATAGATAGATAGATAGGTAGATAGATAAATAGATGGATGGATAGATAGATAGATAGATAGATAGATAGATAGCCAGACAGACAGAAAATCCCAAGGAGCAGGAATGGGTAAGTTAAAAGTTTGTTGATTTTTTTTCACACTGAACAGACTTGTGTCTTTCAATTTAGTATA
Organism: Hyperoodon ampullatus; assembly: GCF_949752795.1. Classification (NCBI taxonomy): domain Eukaryota; kingdom Metazoa; phylum Chordata; class Mammalia; order Artiodactyla; family Ziphiidae; genus Hyperoodon; species Hyperoodon ampullatus. The sequence continues at coordinate 30,417,675 of NC_136931.1, read as the reverse complement.
GGAAACATTTATTAAGCAGACATTCATTAGCTGGGATACACATGCTAAAAATTTTCCATCATAAGTTAGTTACATACACGACATCATATATGGGCATATACATTTACACAGACAGGCATATGCCATGCACATTTCCACAGACATAGGTTCATGTCACCTGTCTGTTTACATGTAAAGCTGAGCACATAATCCCATACAATATATTCACAAGTTCTGATATTTTATATATGTATTTGTACCCTATATACATTCACACACAAACATAGCTTATACAATTTTAAGCACACACAGAATCACATGGCCATGCCCCATATTTATCTATTCACAGTCATACTCCATATGTATGTACCCATCTGTAGTCATATGGCATATTCATTTACACCACGGTGTGTATATGCTTTGAATCCTGGGTAAGGTGGTAGATTATTTCCTTAAAAAGAAACACACAGTTGATTAATTTTCCCCCTGAATTTCTCCCTTGTCAAATGGGAGGAAAAAGTTGTTGTGTTTGTGTATCAGGCCCATTAGCCTAGATAAACTGTGGGCCTCCTCTAATGATTAATGACAGAATAGTGCAGTTGTTGCAAAAATAAGTCATGCAGTGAGGAGAGAACTGAAGATTATATCTAACACCAGGGGATGGCTTATTAATCTCACTTCTGGAGGAATTCCTGAGTAAATCAGTCTCTTTTATTAATGATATTTCACTCTGCTCCGCGAGACATCTTTCATCCAGCCAGAAGGGCAATTATCTATTTAGGCCAGGAAACAATATTAGTTACTGCCTCAGCTCCAGGGCAAGGAGAGGAGTGAGTGAAGAAGCAGGAGAGAAAAACAGAGCAAAGGGCTCCTGTCCCCAGACGGATGGATGCCAGGGTCCCTTAAACCCCAAGCAGGTTCCTTCCCCCATGCCAAAAGGGCTTGTGAATGTGTGCATATACATGTGTGTGTGTGAGTGTGTGTGTATGTGTGTGTGACTGGGGTGAAGAGACCTGGGGACATTTATCCCATTCTCCTGCTTGAAATAGCCAGCACTGACTCATTCATTCCATGAGCATCTAAGCACCTACTATGTGTAAGGCCTTTGCCAGGGCACTGAGGGGCCCCTGGAATGAGGAAGGCCCCTCGTCCTCCATCCTGGAGTCGACTCTGCTTTGACATCTTGTTTTTATCTAATCCTTCTATGATTGCAGTTTGGAGAGAACAGGGGATTAGCTAGCAGGCCATGATAGCAAAAAGGGGTATTTTCTAGATTTAAAACACCATTTTTCTGTGATGTATTCATTGTCTGCCACCTGGCAGTGTTTCTACAGATACAAGAAGAAGGATGGGAGAGCTTATTTAGCTGGTTACCAGGAAAAACAACAAACTCACTGGCCCTCTCAAAGGACGGTTAGTAAATTTGCTCATTTCATGTCTTGGGCATCCTTTCATTTAGCAGGCATGTGTGGAGCACCCACTGTATACCAGCACCTGCGCTAGACACTGGACAGTCAACCATGAGGAAGACGTGACTCTTGCCTGTCAAGAGTTTATAGCTAATGGGACATTTGGCATGAAAACAAAATAACAACTCTACAAGGTAATGAAGGATACGTGACTTCTATGTGCCTAGTGCAGTGGCAGGCCCAAAGTGTGTGTGCGTGCATGTGTGCATGTGTGTGTGTGTGTGTGTGTGTGTGTGTGTAGCAGATGGGAGAAATCACTGAGGGGGGGATGTAGCAGAAGATACTTGGGTTTGACGTTCTTAACTGATTTCCAGTCCTTGCCTAGTCACTGATCAACTCTGGGACTTTGCATGTATCCCCTCGTCTCTCTGAGTTTCAGTTTTCCCATCCATAAAATGGTGCTGATGATAGCTATTTCTTGTGAGATTTTACACGGACACCTTATTATCTCCTCATGATTTTTCCTAGAGGATCAGATATGCAGCGATGGTCAATACATAGAAGCTTTTATAGATACTGATGATGTTGAGTCTCTGTCTTCAGAATAGAACAACAATTTCGATTGTCACTGTTGAGCACTTACTAAAATTTCAATACTGTTTTAAGTTCTTTATATATGTCACCTCTCTGGATGATTCAAATCCTGGAACACTTGACAGAATGGGAATTATTCTGGATTGAGCACCCCATGAGTGACCCACACAGGAACGTGCTTTGGGGCAAAGGCATGGTGGGAAAGCCCCAGGGATCACCTAGGCCCTCAATTCTCAGAGTAGACTGGCAACCAGCAGCCTTGGAAATGCTGCAGACCTGCAGAATCTGGCCATCCCACATCTGCAGAATCAGAATCTGCATTTTGAGAAATTAAGCGTGAGACGCACTGTTCTAGTCTATTCTCCTTGCAGCCCGGGACTCCCTCCCCAGCCTCTTTTTACTTCTCTAGCCATGGGTACTTACGACCCCACACAGGTCCTGCTTGTTCTGTAGTCCTGTGTTGCAGGACCAGTGTGGGTGGGGAAGTCTCCCAGACAGAGGAGGGATTAGAGCCCTCAGGACAGGGTCCTCAGCAGCACAGCATCTCCTTCTACAGCCTGGAAGGAGTGACGCCGGGCCCGGGGTCCATCAAAGGGCACGGTCTGGGTCCCAGTGAAGCTGGGTTTTCTGCTTACGGTATACTCAGCACTGTCAGGCCCTCCCTTGCCGTGATGATTGTAACCCCTCACACCCACCCTAGGATGTGGGCACTGCTTTTGTTCCCACTTTACAAAACTGAGGCTCTGAGAGCGCCCCTTGCCCAAGGTGACTCGCTGGCAGAGCTTGCATTCATTCGAAGCTAGGTCTCACTGTGACAAGCAATGACCATTGGGCAGCACTGCCCCACATCCCGCATCTCCCACCTGGTTCCTCTTCCAATGCCCCGGATTCAGCGGCAGGAAGCAGGGCCCTGCCTATTTCCCCAGCCTAGGCCTTTCCTGGGCACCCCTGGTGAAGAGGCCAACACAGACGATCCCTCCAATGGCAGGGACTACGGGAGGGGAGCCGGGCAGTGCCGCTGGTGGGCAGCAGATGACACGGAGGCCCAGCCACTCTCTGTCAGCATTTCTGCTGCCCCCAGCCCTCCCGACCGCAGTAATTAAATAAGTCTCTCGAAGAGGAGCCTGTACAGTATGTCATAAAATCTCTCTGAACTACCTATATTTACCCCTGAAAGTGAATTCTTTATAAGACCCAGGATATCAAAGCGGCCAGGGATCAAAGTCGTTTTAATAAGCCAGCCGAGTGCGCTGGCCCGGCCCGGCCTCCTCCCACTGCCCTCCTCGGAAGGCACTTAGGATGCCCCTTGGGCCACATTGTCACTCTGATTGCTCACTGCACACGCCTTCAGGGGAACAAAAACGCCGGCCACTGACTCCCGGGGCGCTGCCCACCTGCTGTCTGCTCTGCGTGGCCAGCTCTGGGCAGCAGCCTGCGATTTTACGTGCCTGGAAGTGTCATCACTAACAAGTCACTGAGCCCTAGGAACGTCCGAGCCAGCCGTTGAGAAGTGGCCCGCCAATGTGTTTAGCCTACACAGAGCTTAAAAAAAGAGAGAGAAAGAGAACTAGATGCCACATTAAAAATTGGACAAAGTCAGGAAACGGTTCCCTTGGGGTTGACACAAAGAAGGCTTTTGGTGTGCGGGTCACCTTCTGTTCTTGATTTGGGTGTTAGTTACTTGGGTGGATTCAGTTTAAGAAAATTCATCAAGCTGGCTAATGAAGCTATATGCACTTTCCTGTACGCGTGTTGTATGTCAGTAAAAAGTTTTTACAAATCTCGGCAGTTCGCATACAATTCTGCTTGCTCAGATTCTCAGGAGACCTGACCACCATCAATGGATGCTACATCGTAGCTGCCCAAGATGAGAGAGGTTGCCTCCAGCTGTCCCCCTCCCACCCCGGGCCACATCACACTCCTGTCCCACTTGCCTGCCCTTGCAGGAAGTTCAATGTGAGATCCTTGGTCTAGTTCAACCCTGTCATTGAACTAATGGGGAAACTGAGGCCCAGAGGAAGGGAGCCGGTAGGTTGAAACCAGACTCGAGTTTTCACTGTTGGTTTAGGCTTGTCCTCTTTCAGCAAGAATTGGCAAATTGTGATTTATGGGCCAAACCCAGTCATTGCCCGTCTTGTAAATCAAGTTTGATTGGAAATAGCCACACCATTCACTTACGTATTGTCTAAGGCTGCTTTTGTGCTACCTGGTCCTGCATTGGTGGTTGAGGCAGAAACTCCATGTGGCCCACAAAGCCCCAAATAATTATGATTTGGACCTTTACAGAGAAAGTTTGCTGACTTCTGCCTTACACCATAAAGTTTCCTATACCGTGTCCCAGCTACAAATAAAGTGGTGGCGCAAGCAAGCTATAGTCACCTAGTTCATCATTCGATCAGGGAGCCTACTGGACGACTCCCCTACCCGACGCTGCACTGGGCTCGGGATGGTATATAAAAGGACAAGTCAAGGTCAGCCTCTCTAGATGGGCGCCAGGACACGCTAGGGTGGTCAGGGAGCTAGGCTGCCCCGCCACTATGGAGCAGCGTGGCCTTGGGGAAGAATCTTTACCTCTCTGGACCTCAGTGCAGCCCACCTGCCACCTCTAGTGTATTGAGAAACTCCTGAGAGGTCATGTGACTGAGAGTGCTTTGGGAGGTTCTAAAAGGTGAGGTGGCCGTGGTGATGATTACAATGGTGATAACACTGTGGTCTCACAGTCCAGGCTTAGCATTTTTAATGGATATTGTATTTGATACTCACAGCTAACCTTTCAGATAAGTACTATTATTTTGCTCACTTTACACACATGAGAAAATTAAGGCATTTAAGACTTTAAGAGCTCCAGATATTTATTGAGCACCTTCTATGTGCCACACTCTGTTTTCAGCTCTGGGGATGGAGGAGTGAAAAAAACAAAGATGTGTGAAGCTTCTCTTCTAATAAATTCATTCATTTGCCCAAGGTCACACAGCTGGAAAGTGTGGAGCTGGGATTGGAACTCAGCTTTGTGGCTCTTGGCCAGCAGGCTCTCTTACTGAAGATGACAGAGAAAGGGGGGAAGGAACCATGGCCAGAGTCCCGGGACCTTGGCCCAGGCTGCCTCTCCATGTGCCTCCCAGTTCAAACACAGTGACCAATATCTAGAGCCTGGCAACTGGGCACTGCCCTCAGGAGGCCCCAGGAGAGCTCCCAGGAGCTGAGCATCTCTGTTAGGCCACCTGGTTGCTTAGGGACTTGGCACTATTTCCAGTGGACTCCTCTTGAGCCCAGAGTCCATCTGAGGCTTCTCCAACGGGGCCATATCAAAGAATCACTCCCACTTGCTCCTTGGTGACCCGAAAGACCCCACAGGCAGACCAGACCTCAGCACTTCTTTGGGACTTGAGCTGCCCACGATGTCCACAAATGGCCAGAGGATGGCAGATCCTGCCCTGGGGACCTTGAAAATGGCTTCTCCATTGTGAAGGGTAGGAGAGACGGAACGTGGACCCAGCCAGGCTTTAGCCCCCGGCGGGGCAGGCCTTATACCCCAAAGGGTGGGCAGGCCCTATACCCCAAAGGCCATGTCTCCAGCCCTGCCCGTTAACCCCGTGACCCTGGCCGGCCCTGCCCTAACCTGCCTCTGCAGGGTCTCTGGGATGCTCTCCAGGCCTCCCTACCCGATCATTTCCCAGCCTCTCTCCTGCCCACAAGCCTTTGTGCAGGTGACTCCCTCTGCCAGGGACACACACCCCTTTGCCTGGCGAAGTTCTCTCCAGCCAAGGTCCCCTCCCCTTCCAAGGTCCTGCTCAAAGGTCACCACTTCTGGGAAGTGTCCCTAATGCCACTACTTCTGTACTCACCCCTGCACCCCCCGCAAGCCTCATGCCCCTCCCCCCAGCATGTCACCAGGAGACATTCTGGCCTAGACTGGGGATTCCTGGAGGCTGGGGCCGGGGCCGGGGTCATCTCTGGGTCCCCAGTGCCAGATAGAGCCGGGCTCAGATGAGGACAAATGTGTGAATAAGTAAAGCTTGGTTTTCTTCTCCGGGTCTACAGACAGCTCTTGGCTTTGGGGAAAGGCCAGGGGAGGCTGTGTGAGCGGACGTGGGCTTGATTCGGGCTGGGGACAGTCTCCCTCCCAGGCTCCTCTGCCGACCCTGAAGTTTGGGAGGGAGCCCCAGAAACCTTCCCAAAAGTTGTCCTCACCGCAATTCCTGGGCCTCGGAGGGGAGAGAGGTGGGTACAGCCCCATTCATAACACCCAGAGAGGGTGGGCAAAGGGTCTTGAGGAAGCCCAGGGCGTAGTGGTAGAAGCTCCTTCTTGTGGCAAGAAGAGGGGAAGGGACAAGGAAGGACTCTAGGCTCCCAGCAGCAGGTGTTAATAACAGCTGGCACTTAATTATGACCTCGCTATGCAGCAGCCGCTGTCTTGGCCATTTCACTTCTATTAGCTTATTTAAACCTCAGTGCAAACCTGCAAAGAAGAAACTAATAATACCTCTTGTTCAGGTGCAAAGAGACTGAGGATCAGAGAGGTTTAGTAACTTGCCCACAGCTAGAAAGTGGTAGGGTCAGGATGTGGCTCTATGCAAACCTCTACACACACACACACACACACACACACACACACACACAGTTGCAGCCAGTAACTGGCCCGTCAGACCTTCACAAAACTCAGGGACATGGCCTAGTTTCCATTCAGGGCCAAGACAGGGGGAGGCCAATTTTAAGGAGGCACTCACTCTCAGGTGTCAACCTTGCACTTGCTTGAGCATGTGAGCGAGTGCCTCCTTAAATCGTGTACCCAGGGTGCACTGGGATTGCCTCACCTTAGTCCCAGCCTGTTCCTGTTTCATATATGAGGAAACTGAGGCTCTGACACAGGTTGTAAAGTACCCAGGAGCAAAAAGCATGACACTGGCAGAACTGGGAATCAGACCCATGGTTGCTGGGAAGCAGGGCAGTGCTCAGGCCCCCACCAGGATGGTGGCTTTGTGACAGTGAGCAAAAGAGGCTCCAACAGGCCTCTCTCAAGCACTTCTCCCCTGGGAGTCTCTGGCCCAGCCTCTGGCCTCACCCTCCCCAAACCTCTCCATCTCCCCATCCAGGGAGTCTCTCTTTTTCCCTTTGCTGCAGAGCCAGCTCAGGGCCCCAGGCACGGTCCCCTTTTAGCTCTTTTGCCAGATTCCAGCTACGGACTCTTTGCCCAGTCTGGGGGAGAAAGGCACAGCTATGAGTTTAGCAACAAAACATCAAGTCCTCAACCTGAATCCCACCCCCGCCCCCAGCCCCAATTCCCAACCAAGCAGTGGGGACCGGAAGCCAGGGGGACACTGGCAATTAGTAAAGGAGACCGAGGAGGAAGGAACTCCAGACAACACGTCCTTTTCCTAAGTGTCAGTGGACCCTCATGAGTTCTTGGAGACCAAGATCAACTAGGAATCATTATACTCATTTAAAGATGAGGCAGTCGGGCTTCCCTGGTGGCGCAGTGGTTGAGAGTCCGCCTGCTGATGCAGGGGACACGGGTTCGTGCCCCGGTCCAGGAAGATCCCACATGCCGTGGAGCGGTGGGCCCGTGAGCCATGGCCGCTGAGCCTGCGCGTCTGGAGCCTGTGCTCTGCAACGGGAGAGGCCACAGCAGTGAGAGGCCCGTGTACCGCAAAAAAAAAAAAAAAAAAAAGATGAGGCAGTCGAGGCTCCTGCAGTGTCAGTGAGCCACCAAAGGGCACCAGCATGATGGGGTGCAAGCCTGGGCTGGATTCCAGCTTGTTGGAGCCATCCTTCCCTTGGGAAGGGAGGGAGCTTGGAAAATAGTTCCTCATGCCTCCCTGATAAGTGCGTGGATCTCATTCATATCCCATCTAGATCAAAGTGTGAGTTTTTCCTGGTTAGGCTTTTTAAAATATGACTTTTGGGGTTTTCAAAAGAAAAGGCTCTGCTGACTTAGACATCAATAGCTCCCTTAAAACTTGGGGAATTACACTATTAACTATTTTTTCTTTTTCCTGGCCCTCCCCCATCCATCCCCCACCCTAGATCCTGGAGGTAGAGCCCAGGTACCTCTAGGACCTCCACTCTGTAGGGGAGATTTCTCTTCGCAGGGGTCCCCCCGAGCACCTCCGCATGAGCAGGCTCTACTGAAATGGGAAGGCGGAAGCTGGCCTGCTGGGAAAAGTGGCAGGTTATCCCCCTTACGCAGGGTAGCTGAGGGGACCTCCAAGTGAAGGTTTGCTAGGCTGCAGGTTGAAGTTTGGGGAGCAATTCCATAACCTGGACCACAATGAGATTGCAAGACGGAGAGGGAGACCCATGCTATGAATAGGCCAGAACATTTGTTCATTTCTCCTGGTTGATATGTCTGTGCCGACCCACCCCTACTCCCTCAAAATGAGAAAAATTGTAAAAAAATGATAAATTGGGGTTTTGTGTGTGTGTCTTGTTTTAAACCAATATGATCTCAATTCTTTTGTGAGCTTTGAAAGTCCGTGCAGGAATTCCCCCCTTGCTGTAAATACCCAACGTCCGGGCCTTATGGCATGTGATCTGTAATAAACTTCAAAAGAACACCTTTGACATTTTAGATAACTTGCAAATGATGATGCAGAGAGATCTTTTGCCACTACAAAGAAAGAACAAAAGAACCGACATGAAAGAGAAATCAATAAACATATGGCAATTAATAAAACATTTTCTATGAATACCCTACAAAGAGTTTTACAACGGTATAAAAACCCAACAGTTGTTTCAATGTGGATTTAAGAAGTCTCAGCTGGCGTATTAAGACATCCGTGCTGAGCGGCACACGGGAAGGCACAGAAAAATCGGGACCAAGGCTGGACCTGTAAATCCATCAGAGGCCAAGTTACAGATCAGATGGGGAGATCGCTTGGAAAATGGCCCAAGGATTCAAGTAATGCATTCAATTTTCAGGGACAGAAAATGCAAGGTGGAGGGGAGAGTGCCTTTTCCACTGGTGGGAACTTCTGGTGAAGAAACCTGTGTATGATAGAATTTGGGCTGGGGTCCCCCAACCTCATCATCTAAGCCAAGCCCCGGAAGTATTCTCAGAGTTCTGTGGCCGACCCAGAGACCTCCAGCTTCTCTCTGTCCAATCTCTGCCATCCCCCAATTATGCCCAGCCTGGGGCCAGAGTAGGATTCAATAAGTGAAGGAATTGGATAATCAGTAAGGTATGGGCACTGGCCAATCAGAATGGACGCAGCTAGACAAACCCATGGATGGTGAGTCCTGCTGAGTTCTCCACTGAATTCTCAGCTGCAGGTTCTATGACCTCAGGTCCCGTGTTTGATTCCTGCCTCTGATACTTCCAGCTCACTGAATGGCATCATTGGAGCTCTCTGGCCTCAGTCTCCCCTTCTGTACAATGGGGACAAAGCTGTGTGGCTATCCCCTCTTCCAGGCTTGCTGGATGCTAGTAGATGTTGGTGACCCATGCCTGGACAGGCTGAGGCCTCGCAGTTTATCTCTGCGCTGCTTCCCTACCTCATCGTCTTCCCTGGGGTTTTCCTGGCTTCAACAACAATTTGTAAATACCAGGGTGTTTTCCGGCCTCCCTTCATGCATTTAGAAGTTTCTACTTGGCCTCCCCTGCAAGCCAAACTGGTGAAGAATTCCTTCAAGGCTGGAGCTGGTGGCCCCTCTGGCACATCTCACTGGAAACTGTAAAACTTAAGCAGGTGGATGGGGCTTCTTTGGTAATCTCAGAGGAGAGTTCAAATTGGACAGTCTGTGTGACACACAGAAAGTAAGAAGGACAGAGCAGAGGACAGGAGGGGGACAGGAGGAGAACGAGGCAGAGACACAGGGACATGGGGGCTGAGCTAGTCTCTCGCTACAGTGTATATTCATGCAAGGAATTGTGTATGGGAACGAGTGTGTGCGTGTGTGTGTGTGCGCACGCGTGCGTGTGTGTGTGTGTGTGTGTGTTGCCTCAGAGAAGGGAAGCAGCCTGGTTGAATAGAAAGGCAGAAAGTATCTGACCAGCTGGGCTCAAATCTTCTGTGACTGAGTTGAGATTTTTTAACATCACTGGGACTTAAACTCCCCATTTGGAAAATGGAGGCTGCATCACAAACGTCATAGGCTGTTCACAACAGCTGAATCACATGATCACGGTCTAAAGGGTCCAGGACAGACCTCAGCACCCTGTGACTGTGAGTGATATCATTATAATGACAGGGCTGATGGGGAAGGATCTGGCCTCCATGTTCCTTTGACGTCCTGTCCCTGGTCCACTCTGTTTTGCTCATTGACGGCAGCAAGTTGGAGGCTGTAGCACTCACTCCACCTGCTTCCCAGTGGCAGCCTCCACCCCCGCCAGTGCCCCTTAATCCTCCATCACAAGTAGCAGTCATCTAGTTCTGTCTTTCAGACTTCTAAGTCAGAGAGCTCATTACTTCCCAAGGCAGCCTTCCCTGTCCCGGACAGCTTTAAACGGTACAACAGAAAGGTCTGAAATCTTTCTCCTTCAGCTCAGTGATTCTCAATCCTAGCTGACCCTTAGAATCAGCTGAGATGAGTCAGAAACTCTGAATCAGAGCCTCTGGGGAGGGGTCCAGGTATGGGTATTGTTAAAGCTTCCAGGTGATTCTATCGTGCAGCTGGTAGAAAGTCATGCTGCGCCTGCTGGCCCATTTGATGGTTCACCCTGGGGCCATCTTGGAGGTCTCCACTGGGACAGGCAAGAGTTCTCTCTGGGCAGGGTCCCCAGCAGACTCAGGACCGGGTTCAGAATTGGCTCACTTCTCTTGAACTCAGCAGGCCAGGCCTTAGGTAAGGGCACCACTGTAGGGCATGGCTTTGCATGGTGCAGCCCCTGACTCTTGGCTTTCAGGCCACCTGGGACGTTTGTTAGAAATACACATCCCCAGGCCCCACCCAAACCTACTGCATCAAAATCGGTGGAGGTAGGGCCCCAAGAAGTGGCATTTTTATCAAGCTCTCCCTCCCCATCCCCCATGGGATTCTTTGCACATTAATGTCCAAGAACCAATTCTGAAGGGTTAAGAGCAATGGCTCTGGTGTCAAATTGATCTTGGTTTGGATTCCAGTTTCATCATTTTTATCACCTGAGCAAATCACTTGACATCTCTGTGCCTCAGTGTCTACATCTGTGACTCATGGGATGACCTCTCCTTCCCTGCGGTCCTAACCCCCAGCCCTGTGACATCGAGCAGGAGGCCTGGCCTCAAGGCAGTCAAATAATTAAGAGGCACTGCTGGCTTCCCTGGTGGCGCAGTGGTTGGGAGCCCGCCTGCCGATGCAGGGGACGCAGGTTCGTGCCCCGGTCCGGGAAGATCCCACATGCCGCGGAGCGGCTAGGCCCGTGAGCCATGGCCGCTGAGCCTGCGCGTCCGGAGCCTGTGCTCTGCAATGGGAGAGGCCACAACAGTGAGAGGCACGCGTACCACAAAAAAATTTAAAAAATAAGAGGCATTGGGACAGTAGGTTCAGTCCCCACCACCCTTCAGACTGACACCAAACTTTACACTTGCCAAAGCATTTCCCATTTTCAGAGTAAACCACCCTTCTCCAAATTAACTTGCCAGATTAGCCCAATATTATCCATTTCTTCTCAAATTAGCTTGGTTGTTGCCTATACTAGGCCAAATGTCCCATCTGTCACATCCTCTCCAGTGTGCGCACACGTGTGTATGCCACGGTGGAGCCAGACAAATTCATCCCAAGTTGGTTGAATGTATTCCCAAACCTGTTTATATGCCAGTTGTGCTTGTTCTTATACTTACATAATTACATTAAATATTACATAAACCAATGAAATGGAAGTACAAAACCAAGGAGTTGAACACTTTGGAAGGTCTCAAGAATGGCAGTTTTCTAAGAAAATGTGTGTCAAACAAGGAGGGAATTAAATAATTAGGAAAGGCTGCAGAAGTTGTGAATATCTAGACAGATTCTGCATACATGTTGCTTTGCATGTGCAAAGTTCTCACTCCACACTGAAGAACATTAGAAATTATAGGTGGAATGGTATGGGTTTAATTCAAGTGAGAATGATTCCTGGAACTCCATGGGGAAGAGTCACGTTCAACAAAACTGCCTTGGTCCTATGTGAAAAAAAACTAGCAAACACGCATTTACTTATCAAATTTAAGTTAAAATGCTTGCAACAAGTATATACCATTTCTGATGATTTCCACTGTCATTTTGGAATACTGAATTACTACCCAGCTAATCATTTAAGACACTTCTGCTATTCCTCTTCAGGTCAGAAGAGCTAGGATTGATAACCTGTTGCACAGGTGAGAACACAAAGGCCAAGCAGCAGGAAATGGTTTGTCCATAGTCTCAGAGCTTATGAAGGTTCAGCTGGATCCAGCTCCTCTGCCTGCGTGGAGGACAGAATTGTAAGAGGGTCCCCAAGATTCCCACCCTCTGGTGTACACACCCTGTCCAGCCCCCTCCCCTGAGGTTTCTGTCCTGTGATGAGGTTTCTAATCAGTGTACTTTGCATTAACCAAAGTGAGATCATCCTGGGTGGGCTGGGCCTAATCAGGTGAAGGTGAAGGTCCAAAATACCTTTTCCTTGCTGACCTTGAAGAAGATGAAAGCCACCTTGAGTTCTTCAGCTTCAGGGCACTGAATTCTGGCAACAACCTGCATGAGCTTGGAAAGCGAACCTGAGACTCAAATAAGCCCCAGCCCTGGCCGACACCTTGATAGCAGTCTTATGGGACCTGAGCTAACCCATGCACCTGACTCGCAGAAACTGAGATAATCAATTGGTGTTGTTTGAAGCAGCTAAATTTGTAGTAATTTGTCACACAGTAATAGAAAACTCATACAGCCCCCAAAGACCCCAAAATATAGTCGTGCTACCCCCAGGCCTGCGTATCAGATGGAACTTTCTGGGCTTGGAAGACTGTGAGCTGCCCTTGTGCGGATAGACTCATTCAAGGTGACTTCTTACTTCTGGAGTGAGGTCTTGCTTTTATTCCAGGCAACTTAATTTTCTATATGAAATTCAGTTTAAATTATTAGGAAGAAAGTCTCCCGCCTCCTTCCCACTCTGAGGGAAGGGCACTTGTATTAGCTTCTGTTTTTGAATTAAACATCAATAAAGTGGCCTGTCATTAGTGTTACTTCGGATGAGGCTTTTGTAAATTTCATACCCTGTTAGATCCTCCTCCGCCTAATAAGTTTACTTTTTCCAAGTGTCCAGATTCCTCACACCCGCCTCTTCTCAAACACAGAGAGGCAGCCTCTAATTGCCAGTCCCAGCAGCCCTTGGGCCCTGCTTTTAAAAATGAAAGTGCCTGAAAAGGAACCACTTGAAACCATTTATTAGCTGCTCTGGGTGTCTTCTTCCCCCTCCAGGGAGATGGGAGGTCTCTGCCGTATTCACCAGATTGAACAGCTAAAGGGCAAAGGCGAGTTTTTATTTATTTTGTGACTTCCGGTTCCTAGCATAAGACTTGGCAAGACACACAGAAAATATTTGCAGAAGGGAGGCAGGAAGGAGAGGAAGAAGAGAAAATAAAACAAAAGGAAGGAGGGAGGGCAAAGAAAAGGAAAGGCAGGGAGGAGGGAGGGCAGGTGACAGCTCCTCTGGTCTTGCAGTGTGTGGTGACACACACAAAGCAACCATGACCTGTGTACCCGGTGCCCCAGCCACACCCCTAGCCCACCCAAAGGTCGCTGCAACCCTTCCTGGCCTCTCTTCCAGCTTACTGAATCTTTCTACTCGAAGGCAATTTCCCGGCTGTTGATGTGTGCTCAGACTACATCCAGGACTGGCAGCAAATGCCAAGGGACTAGGGCCAGAAGAGCGACTCTCCAGGAATGAGCCATGAGAATTGGCAGCTACACACTCCAGCTGCCCTGCCCCCGAGTGGGGTGATGCCGAGGTGTGCGCTACAGTCTCCACCAGGTCCTCGGAAGAAATGAGCCTCCTCCTGTTGCCCCAGCAGTAGCCCTCCCCCTACTGCCTCCTTCACTGGGTTTCTGCCTTCCCTGTCTCACTGTCCCACTTACGGGGCTTCCTGGCATCACCTCCCAAGTATACTCCTTGCACCCGTCTTGTCTCAGCCCCCTGTGGGGGGAAGCCAACTAAAAGCCCTTTCTTGCCTAGCTCATGCCTGGCACAGACATCACTAATCAATCACATTGCTTGTTCCTCTGGGGCTCAGACAAGGCTCCAGAATCCTTCCATGCACAAAGCTCTGGGCAACCATGATTAATCAATCATCCCATGGAAGAGTGAGCCCTCACTCCAGAAATTCTGTCCCTGGCCCTCTTCTCATGGGGTCAATGGCTACCCCTGTCCAGATGCAGTGCTACAGCAGAGCCCCTCAACGGCTGAGGGAAATAGATCACCACACTTTATGATAAATGGTGTATAGTGTGGAAAACAGTCAAGTAACAATGACAACTCATTAAGTATTCACTCTGCACCAGGGAAATACTGTTCCAGACACTGTCCCAGGTACTCCACATGGAATAAAATATTTTTTCCTTTTGATAACCTTATGAGGTGATCCTTATGATAATCTTTTATCCCTATGGTAACCCTATGAGATAGATATTTTCATCATCATTTTATAAATTGGAAAATTGAGGGACAGAGAGGTCAAGTCACAGAGCTTGTTGGTGGTGGAACCCCGATTCAAAGCCAGTTTGTCACGAAACAATACTACCTCTCATGGTTAATGTACAAAACGTCACTCATCCAAGTGATGGAGATTTTCAGCACATCCTGAATTAGGAGACAACATGCTTGCCTAAAGCAGAACGCAGCCTGGGAAGGCCTGGATTAGGGAACACACCTGTCCCCCCGATTGAGATAGGGCCAGCTCAGAGGATCAGGAGCATCCAGCCAGGGCCATGTGCATCACTCTCCTCCCAGGCCCTTCCACCTAGCCAAAGCTCATTGCATCCAGGGTGGCACTTGGAGACCACAGGTCTGGGAATCAGGGAACTTTCCCTGACAAGCCCCAAGTGCCTGGCTGGAAATAAATCATTTCTATGCACCACTGCGCAGCCCGGAGGCCTTCCTCCAGAAAGAAGCCTGCTTGGTTACTTGCCACTTTATCGGCAAGCAGGAAGGGGAAAATGTGTTTCTGTACCTCAGATCTCTCCACCATCTCCTTCCAAAGCTGCTTATGGGGAGCCCATCAGTGCCTGAGACAGAGAGAGACTGATAATGCCCTTGCCAGGGCTCAGCAAGTGTTGGAACTAATTAAGTGTGTGTCAACTGCAGACCTACAGCTGCCTCCGAGAAGGGAGGGCCAGAGCCAGGCTTGAGGGTCTGAGAGTTGGGGACACCAGGGCCTGGAGTTCCTGCAGACACAGGTGTTGGCATTGGGAAGGATGGGAGGCTGGGCCCTGCCGGTGGACTCATAGCAACAGCTGACACAGTGGCTTCCAGAGATAACGCACGTCGGGCAGGACCTATTGCAATTCAAGAAATATAATAATAGCTACAGTTATTGAGGACTCATGTGTGCCAGGGACTGGGCTGGGAGGTTTCCTCATATGATCTTACGCCATAGTTAGGGCCTGCCTGGGTGCAGATCCCAGCCCCGTAGTAGCTGTGACCTTGAGTAAGTTACCTAACCTCTCCAAGCTTTCTCATCTCTAAAATGAGGTTACTGATAGTTCCCAAGCTTGGAATAGTTCACATAGAACCCTTTTTGTTATCACTTTATTTAATCCTCCCAGTCGTTCTGGGAGGAGCTATGATAATCCCCATTTTACAGAGGTGGAAACTGAGGCACTGAGAAGTTAGGCCATTTGCCCAAAGTTGCACAGAGGTGGCTGGGCTTGACTGCCAGGACTGCCCGTATCCTGTGAAGATAAGAAAGTCTTTCTTCCTTGTGAGTTCAAAGTCGCCTGGGAGCTGAGGGAGTGGTCAGAGCTTCCCACTGGGGTCTGGTCTCAGCTCTGCCTTTAGCCTGAGATTCACTCTTACTTTCTGAGCCTCTGGGGCCTCAGTGCTGCTATGCGCAGGCAGATAGACAGGATGTTGGCTGTAATAACAGCTGTGAATCGTTCCTGCTCAGAGATCTGCTAGTGGGTGAGGACTGCTCAGTGCCTGGGAGCCTAGTCACGTGCAGAAAAACTCTGGCGATTTCCTTTGTCCCGGGTACCTCAATACCCACCTCCAGTACTAGTCCGGAAAGTGCTTTTGTACCAATTACATAACGGCTCCCCTACCTTCAGAAAGGATTTCAGAATGGATTTCAGCCCCCACTTGCCTCCTTTGCCAGGAGCCTTTTGGCAGTGCACGGCCTGCACAACTGCACATAGCAGCCCTGCAGATGCCTGACATTCTACCCTCAGCCCCCTGTTCCTTGGGATAATAAGCATAGCAGGCTCTGGAGTAGCTATAAGAAGGCAGTCATCCTCGGGGTGGGGAAGGCACAACAGATCTGACCATGCTTCTTAGGGGCATCATTAGAATGAAGCTGGGCACAGGCAGAGGATGAGGGAGGAGGTGGCAAGGGGAGACCACTTCTACTCTCCACGGCCCTGTTCTGCTTCTGTGCCCCGGCTCTGAGGACACACACAGGAGACCCTCTTCAACCCAGTAGAGAGGGGATCAGAGTCTCTCTGCTTCCCTCGTGCAAGGCGTGGGTGTGTCTGTGCTGGCTAGGGTGGTATCCCTCTTCTGGCTCAGGGTCCCAGACCCACCAGACCTGTTCTACTCCCCACAGTGGGACCCATGGACACCCTTACTAAGCCCATTTTAAATGGAAGCCATTGGGATCAGAACACAAGACATCAACGGTAGAGGAGTGGACAGGAAGTCCGGCCTTGGAACCCACCATCCCACTACCCACAGGTTGCTCTTACGGCTGACACCCTTCTCGGGCTCTCACTGCAGGCAGGCAGACAGTCCCTTTAACAGAAGACAAAGCTGAGGGTCAACGTGGGGAAATGGCTTGACAAAACTTGTAGGACCCAGAACACTTACAGACTCTAGGGTCCGCGGAGCTGGCTTTAGCTTTCTGTCCCACTGGGTGGGCAGACCCCACTCTGAGCCATCCGCTGACCCCTCCCCAAGGCCTCTGTATGGGACTCAAGTCAGGAAGGCCAGTCTGGATTTCTCATTGTTCCCACGATGACCCCTCTTTTCCCACCCTCTCACTATCTTGCAGAGATGGATACAATGTCAGTTGAGAATGCGCCTCCTTATTTCGGGGAGAAGCTGAACAGGTTTATATTTACACAAATAAAATCCGAGTTAGGCAGAAACACAAAGTTGTTTTGTTATTGTGTGGAATTTCAAATTGGTATAAAGGGTGCCTACCCCTGCCAGGTAACCACAGGGGCAGGCTGTGTCGGTTAATTAGATTACTGCCTCTCAGCTCCAAGAGACCCTTCCATCCTCAGCTTTGTGACGCAGGGGCTGGGGCTCTGCAAGCCACACTTCTGGCTCCATGTTAGCTCTGCCAATAGGGTCGCTAGAGGGAGACTGCAAGGCTGGAGGAGGAGGAAGGGATTGGCTCCTTCCGGATTATTTCCTGTCCGCTAGTGGTCCATGCGAGCATCATCCAGGGATGCTTCTTCACCCTGGCCGCAGCAGTTCCCTTCCCAGGCAATGGCTGAGCCCAGTTTACAATTTTTCTAATTCTTGTAGAACCAGCCCATCGGAGACACCAGCACCAGGTAACAGTGCCCCATTTCCAGCAGGCTGGGTCCTTGTCGTCTGGAGGCCCTCCCCCAGAGACACTAACTCCAGCCAACTGGTGTCCCCTCCTCAGAGATCTAGATCCCAGGCCCATAGGGCTCCCCTTCTAAGCTTCTAAATGTCAATAATTCCAATCTCCTCCCTTTGTTTTCCTGGCTCTAGGGCTGGCAGTCATTTCCCGCAGTTGCAAGCTCCATGAAAACTTAGTCTTCTTTTTACGTTTTCAGTTCTCTAATACCTGGTTAATAATTCTTTATATTAAATTCTTTCTGTTCAAATATCTGGAGTGGTTTCTGTTTCCTAACTGGATCCTGACTGAGACATATCCCCGAGGCCTTTATTTTCCCTTCTTCTCCACCAGGAGCTCAGTCTCAACCCCCATCCATGCCTCTGTCTTAGTACAGCTAAATCCTCTCCACTCTTCTGAGCCTCAGTGCCACTTCTTCCAGGAAGACCTCAGGGTTCTCCAGCAGTGAGGTATCTCTCCCTGCTGTGAGCTTTCTGACACTTTCCTTGTATTAGGGCACCAACTACTTCCTACTGTGTGTCCTAGGGGCTGGTGTACAGGTCTCACATACATTATTTTCCCAGGCTCCCAGGAGAAGGGAGTTGAGGGAAGGAAAAGATGAGACAGCTCCATGGTGCACTTTGGAAAAACGTAGAGTCATTTAAGATGGCTTTCAAAGAATTTCTAAGTGCAATGCAAGGTATAAAGCTTCTCTCAATCTCCCCAGGCAACCTAGAGTAGAATGCACATTATTCATCAGTGCTTTGCAGATGTGTCTGTGATGGGCTTTGCTTTGTGGATGCAATGACATTTAAGACTCCCTTGTAGGGGAGCACTGAGGAGAGAACGTGGCTGCCTCAAACACGTAGCTGACCCAGTTTCAATGAGATGTACGTGTGCACAAACATACACCTTGATGCCCATGTGCCCATCTGCACACTGTAGACACAGCCACGTGCATGTACACTGGCGCCAGCAAACAGCTATGCAAGACCACATCGTATAAGTACTCACAGTGCACGTGAGCACCTCTGCACACATGCTGCCACACACCTACCTGTGTGTGCATAATTATCCACAAGCACACACACGTACAATGTATGCACACCATAAACGTTTAAAACTTCACAAAGCACGGATGAATACACACATGCACCATGCACACATACAAGTGCCCTGTGCAGGGTCACATGTGTGTACAACCACACACATTCACACATGCACATGTGCACCACATTTGTACAATCAGATGCCTGCCACACATACTACACAGGCACACACAGGCACCGTGTATGCATGCATGAACACCTCACGTGCAGGTATGAGCTGATACAAACGCATACCCTGCATATGCCCACACGCATGTCTGCATATGCTGTATATGCAGAAATAACCCCGCAGATTTGCTTACGCACACACATATAGCACATTAAGCACACATGCACTGCGCAGGCATGCCCCCATGAATATATAACCTCACACATACCCACACACACCTTGTATGCAGAGGCAAATGCACCACATTTGCACAGGTGTGCATGCGTGTCTGCATAGCCAGACACTGCAGATACACATAATCAGAATTCACATATGTGCACACATGCACGTGGATCACACCTGTGCACACAGTGCACAAATGGAACATACGTGCATGCATAACCACACACACAGCACATATGCACACGCACACCCAAATGCATGGTGTACGTACGCTTAAGCGAACCTGCACGCTTAACCACACGAACATGCGTGCACGCAGGCAAGCGCGCACGTACACACACACACACAAACACACACACACACACACACAGACCAGCCCTCGCGGGCCCTCCCGCCAGCCCTGCCGCGCCCGCCTATAATTGCTCCCAGCTCCGGAGTCTGGCAAATCGCTCTTGCTGGGCGGCGGCTGCCGCCCCTGATTAATCCCAGCTTTTCCCGCGCCCTGAGCGCCGACGCCCCCGAACTGCGGCCCGGCCGGCCCAGCCCCAGCCCAGGCTCGTAATCAAAATGTAGATTTCCGCGCCGGGCACCTGTTTGCAGGGCTGCGCCTCCTCCCGCTGCCGTGTTTTATCTCCGCGCGGCGGTGAATAATTCATGGCCCCGGGTCTGCTTTGCAGTCAAACGCGCTGCTTTCTGTCCGGCGCCGCCGCCGCCGCCGGCCGCCGGCCGCTGTGATTTATTATTTACTAACGCGCGGCCGCGCCGTGTAAGGTGAGCATTGTGGCTGCTCGCAGAACTGTTACAATCTGGCCTCGTTAGTGGCCTTTCTTGCTGCCTCTCCAAACAGCGGCCCCGCTTATTGATTTTCCCGCGGAACCTCTGCCATGAAATCCCACCGCTGCTGCTCTCAAAGCTGTTGCTATAAAGTCAGACTTGGCCCTTCTTCTCGAGAACAAGAACTCGTGTTTGGATGCGCTTTCTTCTTTTATCCATTGTGTCTTCTCCTCTGCCGACGCGTCCCCCATTAGTGCGTCCCCCTCGGCTCCCTCCTTTCCTGGCGACGATTTCGCGCCCGGCAGAGGGGATGAGGGTTTTTCTTACGACGGCGGCAGGCGCGTGTGGGGGGAAGGCGGAGGGGCTTTCATAGTGGCAGCAGAGACGGGGCCGGCCTGGGAAACGAAGTTTTCCTGCCTTGAAAGTTTTCAAACGCAGAGAGGCTGATCCGGGTAGAGGATGGGCCGGCTGGTCTGGCTACTATCCCTGTGACAGTGAAGACAGGGTCTCGGGGCTGCTCGTAAGAAGAGAAAGCCAGAACAGGGAGGGGCTTGGGGTGCCCACTGTGTGCCAGGCACTTGGTGGGACTTTCTGATTTATTTAATCCTCAGAACTGTCGCACAAAGAAACTGTGAGACCTGATTTATGCACAGGAAGTCTCAGGGCTAGGAAGAGGCGGCTCTGGGATTTGAACCCCAGGCCCACGCAGGCCACAACCTGCTAGACTTCTTTCTCCTAAGCCACTCTACCCCAGGGCTAGGTCATATCAGGGCCAGACTCCGGTGTGGCCCGGGAGGGACCTCAGCATCCCAGGTCCTCAGCATCCATTCCCATGGCCCAGGGAAGCCCCTCTGTCGTGGCGGAGCCACCCAGCCATAATTCACTTCCCTTGCATTGCCACCAGACCTGAAATTCCAACATGATAGCCACTCTTCTCAATTACGGGACCATGGGTCTAAAAACGCTTATGGTTCTGTACGGGGAGAAGCTGGGATGACCCACTTGGGTGTACCTGACCAGAGCAGGTCTAAAGTTTCCTTAAATAAGCACTTCACATCTTGCAGCTTGGCAGGGGATGTACCATGGGGGCAGCACCCAGAGCTGGCAGGGGATCCTGGAGATGTGACCCGCTGGGGGTTCAAGGTCAACCTCACCCACTCATGCTCTCCACGGCCCCTTTACCATGACAAGGAAAAGGTGCTAATGTTTGGTGTGCTTAAGAAACATCAAGAAGGCTAGTGCGGCTGGTGTAATCACAAGCATCCTTCTAAGACGGAAGCAGAGGGAAACACAACTACAGAAAAGGAAGAAAGTGATGTGTCCACAGAGCAAGGGGAGAAAAGGCCCAGTGATGTGAGCCAGAGTCATGGGCCAAGGAGGGCAGGTGGCTTCCAGAAGCTAGAAAAGACAAGGAAATGATTCTCTCCCGGACCCTCAAGAAGGAACCAGCCTGGAGACACCTTGACCTTAGCCCAGTGAAACTGACTTTGGACTTCTGGTCTCCAGAACCATAAAAGAATACATTCACGAGGGTGTAGGCCACTAAGTTTGTGGTGAGTTGCTACAACAGCAATAGGAAAGTCATACAGCTCCAAGTCTGACCAGACCACTCCTCTGCTCAAAGCCCTTCCATGGCTCTCCAGTGCAGAGCCAAAGCCAGGGCGTCCACAAGGCCCGGTGTGCTGTGTGTTCCTGTTCCCTCCTGGCCTCACCTTTGAGTTCCAGCTGCCAGCCTCACTCACTCTGCTCCAGCCACATGGACCTCCCTGCTGTTCCTCAAGCACACCAGCTACCTTTTCCCACCAGGGTCTTTGCATTTGGCTGTTCCCTCCACCTGGACACTCTTTCCCACATACCCACCTTCCCACCCCTGTCTCCTCCTTCAGGCCTCTGATCAGATGTCACCTTCTCAGCGAGGCCTACTGGGTCTACCCCACTTAAAATTACAGGGCTCATCCCCTCCTCACCCCACTCACTCCTGATCCCCTGGGCCTTGTTTTGATTTTTTTTTCTTTTATATCATAATGTGTCATCTCCTATAATTTACTTATCATATTTGTTTTTCAGCAGAGACTATGTCATCAATTTCATTATCTCCAGCATTTAACACAGTATATGAAATCTGTTAAATGGTCAAAATTAGAGTGGGGGGGCTTCCCTGGTGGCGCAGTGGTTGAGAGTCCGCCTGCCGATGCAGGGGACACGGGTTCGTGCCCCGGTCCGGGAAGATCCCACATACCGCGGAGCGGCTGGGCCCGTGAGCCATGGCCACTGAGCCTGCGTGTCCAGAGCCTGTGCTCCGCAACGGGAGAGGCCACAGCAGTGAGAGGCCTGCGTACCACAAAATAAATAAATAAATAAATAAATAAATAAATAAAGAGAGGGGATTTGAGTGAAGTTGATACCAAAATGATTTCTGGAAACGTATGAGGACACGAGAGGAATAGGGAGGTAAAATGGATCTTTGGAAAGTGATGAATTGGAGAATTTCTTCAACATATTAAAATTGCCTATAGTATAACAGTAAATTTTATTCAATTTAACAAACTTGGAAAATTTGGATGTGTATGCCCTATTGTTTCCTTTCATTCTTTCCTCCTTCCTTCCTTTCTCTTTTTCTCTCTTTCTCTCTTTCTATCATAATTTTTTTAATTGTCTATCTCTTCCACTAAAATGTAAGTTCCATGAGAGCAGGAATTTCTGTCTGATTCAGTGCTGTATTCCCAACACCTAGGCCTCGCACATAGTAGATATTCAATAAATATTTGTTGCATAGATGGATGAGGGAATTTCTCCCTCTGGCACTGTCATCCCACTGGTTGCACTCTGAAGAGTCTAGGAAGGCAAAGCTCTGACACTCCCCCATGAACTACCACTACTACCACTACCCTCTGCGCTTCGGCTCCTGATGGGCTCCAGCAATTCCCCGTGACATAGAGAGAAAACCCGAGTCTTGACTCATTCAGCTGACAGTGGAAGAGTTAATGCCAAGGATCAAGGAAGGGCTGGGGTTGCAGCCCAGTTCCTGTCTGGCCAGGATAGCTCACAAACCCGAGGAAGGGAAGATCAGACCAGAAGTCCACCCGCTGTGCTTTGGAGTGGGGACCTTCCCCTAAGCCACACTGGGCAACACTCCCCTCAGGGCCCTGGGTAGGAACAGGGGACATCGGACAAGCAGAGCCCCTGCCCAGCATTGTTGTTCATTCCTCCTACACGTACTGATCGCCTCCCATGTGCCAGATCCCAAGCTGCGTGTGGGCTTGAGGTGCTAGACCAGCCCAGGGCTCCTCAACCTCGGCACCATTAACATTTCCTACCAGATAATTCTTTGCCGTGTGTTGTCTTATCCTTTGTAGCATGTTTAGCAGCATCTCTGACCTCTATCCACTAGATGCCAGGAGTACCTTCCCCACCCCCACCCTAAGTTGGGACAACCAAAAATGTCTCCAGTCATTGCCAAGTGTTACCTGGGGGAAAAATGCCCTGGTTGAGAACCACTGGGCTAGACACTCAGGCATCTTGTGGTCCAGTCAGGGAGCCAGTGAAGGAAATAGCCAATGACAATGCAGTATGATGATTGTAATGGAGGAATGCAGGACTTTGCCTAAGGCTGGTCCAAGCTCTGCTCACACACTCCAGTGATGGGGAGCTCATTACCTACAGAGGGCTTATCTTTCCTCAATCCATCACCATCTTGGTCTGAAACCCACTCCTTGTGGCTCCCATCATTAGATCTGTTGGTGACTCCAAACAACCATGTCTGCTCTCTTTTATATGCAAAGAATTGCCTGAGTGTTGGTTGAATTGATGCAGGTCCCTGCGGAACTTCTCAGGCTCCCAATATCTCCATGGACACCCCCATCTCTTCATGACCTTGGAGATCTAGAAGAGACTTTTGCAATCATTCAACCTCATACCCATGTCACAGATATGTTGCTGGGGTCTCAACAGAGAAGATGTTTGCTTGAGGTCACACAGAACACTAGCAACACAGGTAAGACTGGAATCCCATGATCGGTTCTGTGTTCATGCTTCTTACCTTCTCTATTGACCCCAATTCCCATGTTTTCCTTCCTTCCCAGAATATGCCAGGGACATGTAGGGTGGGTGAAGAGGGCCAGGACTGTGTGTCAAAGCCTGAGTCCCTGCCCTAACCCTCTGTCATGCCAGAGACATAAAAATGGCCTCAGCCCATGTAGCCCAGATCCTTCAGTAACGTCCTTCCTCCAGACTCAGGTGGCTTTCCTGTTATTTGAGTATGAAACTCTTAAACTAAAAGAATAAGCCATTAGATAAGAAAGCAAGCTTTTTAAAAAGATAAATATTAACTCTATCGACAACTAAAATAAAAGAAAGGACCTTAGCCCCAGCATACCAGATGAGTCAGATGTGAGTAATATTTTCAAAGTCATCATAATGTGAATATTTAATGCTATTTTAACCAAATCTATATTGGGAGGCTGGGGGAAGGGTAAAGGTGTGCAGGTGAAGGTGGAGAATCTTTTGTAAGAAACCTAAGCTCTCAGATTTCACAGCCATGGGTCAAAACAGATACCTAAAAATGAACAGATTAAAAAATAGCTAAAGACTTCCACTTCCAGCCAAAATGGAATTGCAAGAACTAGATTTAACAATGATAAAAATCCACCTCGGGCTTCCCTGGTGGCGCAGTGGTTGGGAGTCCGCCTGCCGATGCAGGGGACGCGGGTTCGTGCCCCGGTCTGGGAGGATCCCGCGTGCCGCGGAGCGGCTGGGCCCGTGAGCCATGGCCGCTGAGCCTGCGCGTCCGGAGCCTGTGCTCTGCAATGGGAGAGGCCACAGCAGTGAGAGGCCCGCGTACCGAAAAAAAAAAAAAAAATCCACCTCAAACAATGATAAAACTGGATAAAATATATGAAGCAATGGTTTTTAAGACATTGCACATGGCTTAATGAAGGACACAGATCCCTGAGAGATGGACAGCAAATGAGGTAAGCCTACAGCCCAGCTTACTGACTAGAGTTTCTAGACCATGGCATAGGGAGAGGAAACCCAGGTGAGACAGGGTGGATTCCCTGGGTGAGGAGATGGAGTGAAGAATATAGGGAGACCAGGCAGCTGAAGTGTATAGGGAAGAGTACAGGAAAGGAGGGAGCTGCACAGAGACCTGCAGACAGTCCCCTGGAGGAGTCACAGGGTGCTGATCAACACAGGCATGCGAGGAAGCTTCCTGAGGTGGGGAAAGAACCACCTAGAAGGATTAAAGAGAATAGTATTTGGCATTCACACAGGGCCTGCAGTGATACCTATTCCCACCAGCCAGAGTGGAAACCCCTCATAACTCAGAGGATGGAGTAGCGTATTCAGAAGGGTCTTGCCTCAATAGCAGGGAATAATTAGCCCTAGACTAAACACTGCTCTGATCCTGCCAGAGACAAAGAAGTTCGTTTCATAAAGATAATGGGGTCTATTCATCAAGAGGATATAGTAATCCTAAACATTTATGCACTTAATAACTGAGCTTCCAAATACACGAAGCAAAATCTGATGGAGGGGCTTCCCTGGTGGCGCAGTGGTTGGGAGTCCGCCTGCCGATGCAGGGGACACGGGTTCGTGCCCTGGTTCGGGAGGATCCCACATGCCGCGGAGTGGCTGGGCCTGTGAGCCACGGCCGCTGAGCTTGCGCGTCCGGAGGCTGTGCTCCACAACGGGAGAGGCCACAACAGTGAGAGGCCTGGGTACCACACACACACACAAAAAAAACCTGATGGAATTGCAAGGAAAAACAGATAAATCCACAATTACAGTTGGAAATTTCAATGTCCTTTTTTCAATAATTAATAGAGGAAGTAGACAGAAAATCAGTAAGGCTATACAAGATTTGTACAGGAGTATCAATCAACTTGACCTGACTGGCATTTACAGAATACCCCACCCAACAATAGCGGGACACACATTCTTCACAAGTGCACACAGAACATTTACCAAGATAGACCATATTCTGGGCCATAAAACAAGTCTCAATAAATTTAAACAGATTCAAAATATGTTCTCTGACCATATGGAATTACGTTTGAACTCAATCACAGAAAAATATGTGGAAAACCTCCACATATTTGGAAACTAAATGACACACTTCTAAATAAACCATGGGTCAAAGAAGAAATCAAAGGAAAATTAGATTTTTCTGAAATGAATATAAATAAAAAACCAAAATATAAAAGTGCATGAGATACATCTAAAAAGTATAAAGGGAAATTTAGAGCACTAAACATGCATATTACAAAATAATAAGAGTCTACACCAATGACATCCACTTCCATCTTAAGAAACTAGGAAAAAATAAATAAAAGGAGCAAATTGAAACCAAAGTAAGCAGGGAAAAAAAAGAACAATAAAGATCAAAGTGAAAATCAAGGAAATAGAAAGCTGAAAACAATGGAGTAAATTACTGATACTAAAAGATGGTATTTTGAGATCAATAAAATTAATAAATCATTAACCAGGTTGACCTAGATAAAGAGAAGACACAGATTATCAGTACGAGCATTGAGAGAGGTGAAATCACTATAGGTTCTACAGATATTTAAAAGATAATAAGGGACTATTATGACAAGTTTATACCAATAAATTCAATAGCTTTCATCAGATAAACAAATTCTTGGGAAAAAAACTACAAAGCTCATTCAAAAACAAATGGATATTCTGAATAGCCAAATTTATTAAAGAAATTAAATTTTAGTACAGATAAAATCTCCTCATAAAGAAAACTCTAAGCCAAGAAGTCTTCACTGATGAATTCCACTAAGTATTTAATAAAGAAATAATACCAATTCTATAAAAACTGTACCAGAAAATTGAAGAGGATGAACTATTTCCCAACTTTCATAGACCAGCATTACCCTGATACCAAAACCAGACAGCGACATTACTTGAAAACTACAAACCAATATCCCTCTTGAATATAGAGGCAAAACTTCTTAACAACATTTTAGCAATTTGCATCCAACAATTTATAAAAAGATACTACATCATGACCAAGTAGGGGTTATCCCATGAATGCAAGGTTGGTTTAACATTTGAGAATCACTCCATGCAATTCACTATATTAACAAACTGAAAACAAAAAACATGTATGGATATTTCAATAGATACATGCAAGGCATTCAACAAAATCCAATATTGAGTCTTGATTTTTTAAAAATTGCAGCAAACTATGAATAGAAGGAAACTACCTTTACTTGATAAAGGCTTATATGACAACCCACAGGTAACATCATACTTAATGGTGAAACACTGATTGTTTTCCCTCTAAGATCAAGAACAAGACCAGCATGTCCACTCTTCCCATTTCTATTTAATATTGTTCTAGAAGGTCTAGCCAGTGTGATAAGGCAAGAAAAACAACTTAAAAACACCCATATCGGGAAAGAAAAAATAAAACTGTCTTTGTTCGTGGATGACATGATTGTCCATGATTGTCTAATGTAGAAAATCCAATGGCACCTACAAAAACACTACCAGATTTAATAAGCAAATGTAATAAGGTTGCAATATTCAAGATCCCTATACCAAAATCAATTATATTTCTATATGCTATCACTGAATAATTGAAAATTGGAATAAAATATACCATGTACTAGAAAATATGAAATACTTAAGAATAAATCTGACAAAAGATGTGCAAGACCTGTGCCCCAAAAACTACAAAACACTGATGAAAGGTGTTAAAAGACCTCAATAAATGGAGAGATATATCATATTCACGCACTGGAAAGTTCAACATTGTTACGATAACAATTCTTCCCAAATTGATCTACCAATTTGATGCAGTCTCAATCAGAAGGAAGGTTTCTTTGTGGAAATTGACAAGCTGATTCTGAATTTCATATAGAAACGCAAAGGACCTGGAATAGCCAAAACACTTTTGAAAATGAAGATCAAAGTGGGAGGACTAATGCTATCTGACATCAAGTAATCAATATGGTAATCAATACAGTGTGGTATTGGTGTTAAGACAGACAAAAAGATCAATGAAACAGAACAGAGAGTGTACAAATAGACCCACACATATATAGACAAACAATTTTCAACAAAGGTACAAAGAGAAATCAAGGAGGAAAGGACAGTCTTTTTAACAAATGATGGAGAATAATTGGATATCCATATGCAAATAATTGAGTCTCAATCCATACTTCTCCATAAGTATAAAAATTAATCAGAGACCTCAAAATGGATCATAAACATAAAATGTAAAACTTAAAACTATAGAATTATAGAAAAAAGGAGGGCGGGAACATTGTGACCTTGGCTTAAGGCATAGATTTCTTAGAAAAGGCATCAAAAACATGCTCCATAAAAGATCAATTGAGCATCATCAGAATTAAGGACTTCCACTCTTTGAAAGGTACTGTTTAGAGAATGAAAAGGCAAGCCACAGACTGTGAGAAAATATTTGCAAATCCTCTGATAAAGGACTTGTATCCAGAATATGTAAAGAACACTCAAAACTTAATAATAGGAACATGGAAAACCCAACTTAAAAATGAGCCAATGATTTGAACAAATACTTTACTAAAGAAAATTTATAGATAGCAAATAAGCACATGAAAACATCATGAAACATCATTAGTCATTAGGTAAATGAAAATTAACACCACAATGAGATACCACTAACTCCTATTAGATACACAGCTGTTACAATGGCTTAAAAAGACTAAGCATGCCAGTGCTGGCGAGAGTAGAAAACAACTTGGACTCTCATACACTGCTGATGGGAAAGTAAAATGGCTTGACCATTTGGAAAAGAGTTCGGTAGTTTCTTTAAAAAGTTATACCTAGGCATATCATATCATGGAATTATTCCACTCCTAGGTATTCGTCCAAGAGAAATAAAGGCATTTGTACATAGGTGCCCATAGCAGCTTTATTTATAATTACTGAAAACTGGAAGCAGTCTCAACGTCCAAGAAGTTAATGGATAAACAGTCATATATCCATAAGATGGTACACAACTCAGCAGTAAAACTTGTTAATTGCTTGTTACTGCAACAACATGGACAAATCTCAAAATAATTATGCTAAAGGAAAGAAGCCAAACAAAAAAGAGTACCTATGGTGTGATTCTATTTGTATACAATTTTAGAAAATGCAAACAATTGGCAGTCACAGAAAGATCATGGGTGACTTGGGGATGAGCAGGAAAGGGGAGTTAGGGAGACGAGAGAGGGGTGGCCAAGGAGCAAGAGGAAATCTGGGGAGATGATGGATAGGCTCATTATCTTGACTAGTGATGGTTTCATGGGTATAAGCACATGTCAAAGTTTATCAAATTATGTACTGTAAATATGTACAGTTTATGGTATGTCAATTATATCCCAAGAAAGCTGTTAAATTGAAAAATAGCTGAATATTATATAGAAGTATGGTAAATAGTAGAAGAAAGAATTTGAAGAGCTGAAAGAGGATGCTTTGGGGGAGTGGGAACTGCAGGTGAGGAAAGGGGAGGGAGAAGCAGAAGACTCCTGTTTTTCACTAAAACCTCATAAAATCATCTGCCTTTAAAAGCCACATATATTTATTACATTGATACTTTTTCTTAATTAAAAAAAAAATAAAGTCACACACACACACACACAGACCCCTCCTTTCTGAAGCAGGCCGGTCCCCCAAAGAGGTTAAGCCTGTGTTATTCCTCCTCTGGGCCGTCTGCAGCTGTGCCTGTGTTTGTTTGCCCCTGAGTGACATATTCATCCAGATCACTGTCCACCAGACTCTGGACAGGGAAGCAGCACTAAAGGACAGAGGTTTGGTGTTGTGTGGAGAGCAGGAGCCTGGAAGCACCTGGAAAGATCTTTCTGGGGCTCTGCAGAGTCCCACATTAGAGACTTACCAAAGAAAGTCAAGGGCAAGGCAGAAATGATGGCATCCCAGAGAGTGGGCATAGCGAAAACGGCAGGATCCCAGGAAGCCAGGGGATCAGAGGTGCAGGGATCCCAGGAAGCACAAGGGGCTGGGCCTGTGCCCCCTGGCCCCAGCTTATGGGAAAGCCCTGTCCCCTCCCTAGGGGTGCTTGCCCTGGTCTACAGGCCACTGCCAAGCCCCGACACTGAGTAGGGTAGCACAAGGATTGGCTCTGGGCTCCAAACTGCCTGGATTCAAATCCCATCTCTGTCCCTCCCTGGCCGTGTGATGGACTTTACCGCTCCATCGTTTAATTTCCCCCTCCATAAAATGGGGCTACTTACAATGCACGACTCACAGGGGTGCTTGTAAGGACAGGCTGAACCAATGCGTATAAAGGTCTCTGAGCAGCTGCCTGGTCAGAGACAGGACCCAGGAAGCCTTGTTGTTTCCATGAACCATTTCCCAGATTCACCCAGAAACAGAACCCTGGCTTCGAATCCCAGCTCAGCCACTTTGTACCTGGTGAGCTGGGGCAAGTTGCTTTGCCAACTTGAGCTCCATTTTCTTACCCATAAAATGAAGGTTATAATAGCCACCCTAGAGGGTTGTTGGGAGGGTGGAATGAACTAAACTGCTTTGAACAGCAGCTGGCACTGAGTGAGGGTTCAGCCAATGAGGACCACAGTGATTTTCCCATCACTAGCTTCTCCTCTGGGGTTTGGTCCCCTCATCTCCTCCCTGTGCTCCACCCCAAGTCCACTGTCTATCTTTACACCCCACCCCCAAACTTATTTTAGTCGTTGAAATTTATAAAGAGCTCTCAATTCAGGTCTCAGGAAGCATGGCTTGATGGAAAGACCTTGAACTTTTAAGTGAGACTGTGTGACCTTTGGCAAGTTACTTAACCTCTCTGGACCTCACCTTCTTCATCTCTACAGGAGACATAATTATGCCACCTACATCATGGGGCTGCTGTGACCATCAAGTGAGATGATATGTATAAAATGCCTAGCACACAGTAGGCATTCAATGGACACGAGTTTCTCCCCTGCCCCCTCTTCGTCTCCCTCTCCTCCGCAAAGGCAGTGACCCAATCTGATTCCATAGCACAGTGCCTGGTCTGCAGTGGATCCCCAGGAAGTGTTTTCCAGGTGAGTTATTCACTGAATGAATAGTGATGCCTAGGAGAGAGGCCACCCAGATTTGTCCCCCAGCAGGCCCGCCCGAGTGGCTGACAAATCTATTATAGATGCCTCACACCTCAATAAATATTTCAGTGCAAATAAATAAAGGATACCACGGGCCTCTCAGCGAGTGGCTCCTCGCAGCTCACTGCACACAATCCCTGATTCCTGCCCAAAGTCAGGGTGTCCCCTGGGATCCTTCACTGGCTCTAGCTGGACACCAAGTGCGCCAACATGGGGGCACAAAGAAACAAGTAAGCTGGTTCCTGGCAAAGGGGAGGTCTCTTCTCACTTTGGGGTGGCCTGGGGGACACTGAGGAAGCCAAGCTTCTGTAGCTTGGCTACACTCAAGAGACCTCCACCAGCTCATCTCTGAGGAGTGAAAGGGATTGTGTCTCCCTGTGTCCAGCCTGGTCTGTGCCAGGACAAATGGCAACTGAAGGTCTCTTCAAAGGAGTTGATTAGGTGGTGAATCACGGGTCACCTTCCAGGCTAATCTGTAATTCTATCCTACCTTTCCTTCCCAAAGAAGAAGGTCTGAGCCTCACAGCCATTTGACTCATTCATTCATCCATCCATTCATTCATTCATTCACATGTTCAAAGAAGGTTATGAGCACCTGTCATGTGCCAGGGGCTAGAAACATGGTGTGGATAAGGTAGCCAAGTTCCCCCTTGTGGGAGACAGAATTCTAAGCTGGCAGCCAGGATTCCTGCCCCCTGCATACATGGTCTGTATAATGCCCTCCCCTTGAGCATGGGCAGACCTTGAGAATAGGATGGGATTTCACTCTGTGATCAGGTTTTATTATATGGCAAAGGTGAAGGGATTTTTTTCAGATGTAATTAAAGTCTCAAATCAGTGGATTTTTAGTTAATTTTGAGTTAATCAAAAGGGAGATTATCCTGGTGGGCCTGACTGAATCAGGTGAAAAGTCTTTAAAAGAGTGACTGGGCCCCTCTTGAAGAGAAAGAATTTCTCCTCTGCTTTGAAGAAGTAAGCTGCCGTGTGTGGGAGGGGCTACAAAAAGGCCATGTGACAGGGAACTGTGGGCGACCACTTGAAGCTGAGAGCATCCCCTGATTACCCCCTCCCCAACCCCTAGCTGACAGCCAGCGAAAAAGCAAGGACCTCAGGCCTACACCTTCAAGCATCTGAGTCTGGCCAACAACCAACGGCATCGTGGAGCCTGCTCGCCGTCTTAAATGCAGACTTGTGAGACCCTGGGCGGAGGACCAGCTAGGCTGTGCCTGGTCTCCCGACCCAGGGAAACTGTGAGGTAACAAGTGTGTGTTGTTTTAAGCTGCTGAGTTTGTGGTAACTTTTAAAGCGGTGATAGATAATTAATACATGGCTCTTGTGGTTCTCGGAGTCTGGTGGGGCTGACAGATGACTCCAGCCTAGTAGGGCTGGGACCAGCATTGGGATGAGCCAGGAGGCTGTGGATGTTCCAGCGCAGTCCTGGCAGAGGAGCTGTGGGGGGTCAGGAAGGCTCTGGAGGGGACGAGGGGGAGGAGGAGATGGGAAGGAAGAAGGGGAGGGCAGAGAATGGGAGGAGAAAGTGGATTTCAGGTGGATGGAGCAGCAGGTCCAAAGGCCCGCGTTAAGCAGTCCGGCTGGTGGCTGATAGAATAGGAGGAGGCGAGGAGGGGGCATCAGCAGAGCCTGATGGCGAGGGGCTTCGGAGGCCACGCTCAGACACTGGGACTTTATCCTGGAGGGCATAAATCTGCCTCTGGGTGGAGGGCAGATTGAAGGAGGCCAATGGTAGAGACCGAGAGACCAGTTAGGAGGCTGCTGCCAGCCCAGGAGAGAGAGGAGGCGGTGAGGGCCAGGCAGGTGGCAGTGGGAAGGTGAGAAGTGGACGTTTTTGAAAAGTATTCAGCAGGGGGAATGCACTGCATCGGATGATGACATACGCGGCCAAAAGGAAGGGACAAGATACCAGGAAGACAGCCCGTTTCCAGGGTGGATGGTGGTGCCATTTGCTGAGATGGGAAAGTTGAGGGAGGGACAAGTTGCAGGGAAGAGGAGGCAATATCAGGAACAATAGAAAAATCCATGTAACATTTACTCTGATCCAGGGCTGTTCTAAGGTGCTTTACCGACATGAAGTCATTAATCCTCCCTACAACGTAATGAGCCAGGTACTGTCATTATTCCCACTTTACAGATGGAGAAAGTGAGGCACAGAGTGGTTAAGCACCTGGCCCAAGGCTGCACAGCCGGCAAGTGTCAGGGCCAGGATCTGAATACAGCCAGTCTGGCTCTAGAGTTTGTGGTCTGGACCACTTCGCATTGTTCCGCTTGTGACGTGCTGAGTTGTAGGACAGAAGCCTGGTTGGTGCTGCCAGGTGAGCAGTGGGACAGACAAGTCTGAGGCTTAGATGAGGGGTCTTAGCCTCTACTGAAGGTCTAGAAATGGTTAGTGGGTCCATGGGAGTCCATGCTGGTGTCCAGAAGGAGAGGGTTCAGTGGAAGGAAGAGAGGGGAGGGGAGGGGAGAACAGAGCAAAAGAAAGGACCAAGCCCTGAGGAACTTTGATGACTGGGGCCTGGGCTGAGAAAGAGGCACCTTGAAGGATACTGAGAAGGATCAGCCAGAGAAGTGGGGACACCACAAAGCAAGGTGTCAGGGAAGGGCGTGCTTGAGGGAGGACCTAGGGATTAACACTGTCACATGCCATCAAGGCTCCAAACCAACTAAGGACTGAGGTACTTACTAGATTTAGGAACAAAAAGGCCACTTCCAGGTGACCTTGGAGAGAGCAGTGGCCATGACAGGAGAAGCCAGAGGCCGTGACACCTGCAGCTGCCACGTGGAGAATGAAAGCCTGGCCCTGAACATCAGGAGCCCTGGGTTCAGGGCCCAGCTGCATCCCTGACTTGCTGAGTGTCTTTGTATAAGTCACTGTCCCTCTCTGGGTCTCAGTTTCCTCATCTATAGAATGGGCTTGGGGGATGGACTCCGTGACCTGTGGCAGCTCTCCCAGCCTCACAATGGTGTCAAAGACAGGTCTGATCAGAAGTCCTGGAACAATGTACAGAAATGGGAGAATAGCCCCACCTGAGGTGTCCCCAGAGGCCGGACAACAAAACCGAGACAAGGAAGATGTAGGGACCTCAAACTGGGGATAGATGTCTCACAGAGTGGGTGATAACTGTGTCTTATAGAGTGGTAACCCCTGGGGAGCAGCTGGGAGTGTTGGCAGAGGAAACAGACAGACAGACATAGACAGCACCAAGACGACCAGCTAAGTGTCTCAGGAAAGGACAGACCAGAGGAGGGGGAACTCCACAAGGGGGCATCACAGTAGGGCTGCTGGAGGAAGTGGCATCTCAGCTGGACCTGAGGCAATAGGGAAGGTTTCATTGGGCACATGGGAGATGAGATTCCTGCTTGAGGCTCAGCATGGGCAAAGGCCCTGGGGTAGGACCTTGAGTGTGTCAATCTCCTGGGCTAGGCTAGTGTACATCTTAGACCCAGGCACCATGTTTATCCTCTATCTGCTGTTCTGGGCCCAAAGATGAATGTTTAATGGACATTGCAAGGGATCAAGAAAGGCCAGGTTCCTGGAGGTTAGTCACACTGGTACCAGCAGATGTGTGGGGTGGACCTGGGGAGGTTCAGCCAGGGCCAGGGCTGGGGAAGGTGGAAGGAAGGAAGGTGGGCACATCCTTCAGGGCTCTTCAATTATAGGGAGAGAAGAAGCCTGAGCTTTGGGACAGTGGAACACATTTAAGAACAGTGACTCTCATTCTGTCTCTCAGCCCTGCTCTACTCTGTGCTGGCCTCACCCATTGGCAGGCTCTCCCCATGGGTAACAAGGTGACAGCCACGAGGGTTTCTGAACCTCAGTGCACAAAGAGGGCCTTTTCCCCTTTTCCCTTTTCTGGGGTCATGGGACCTGGATTGAGACGTGTTAATCCAACAAGGACCACATGGAGATGGGTAGGGTCGGGTACTTCTTCAAAAAGAACAGAGGTACCCAGAGAAGAGGAAACAGATGCAGAGCCCCACAAAGAACGGCCATCCACACAGGGGGCCGTTGCTAGTCCTCCCAGCAGCCAAAAGAGCCTTGCTCGATATGTCTTTAGCACAGTGATTCGCAGCCTTAGTCCCCTCTCTACCCACCGAAACTCTGTGCCTTGGCTGTCTTTATGCCTTTATGTATTGCAGTCCCTGGAAGTCCCTCCAGAGGTTTCTCCCCTACAGCTCTTTGCTTTGCTGCCTGAAATTCAATCCTTCATACTGAACAACTGGAATAGCGATAGTGGTTTATACTTGATGTAAACACATCTAACCCTAGGAGGTAGGTACCATCTATTATTATCCTCATTTTACAGATGAGGAAACTGAGGCACAGAGAGGCCAAGAACCTTGTCCAAGGTACACAGCTAGTAAGTGGCAGAGCTGGGATTCCAACCTTGATAGTCTGGCCCAGAGTTCATGCTCTTAACCACCACACCACCTCTCATCAGTGTTTATAGAACAAGGTACTAAGGTACTATCTGCACGTAAGGACCTATGGATAGACTATCTACCATGTTTTAAATTTCCCATCTAGGAGGAGATAAATCACCATGGGCCCACGGGAAAGACTCATCCACCCATCCACCCATCCACCCATGCATCCATGCATCCATCCAGCTATCCATGAATCCATCCATCCATTTATCCTTTCTCCCTCCTTCTATCCTTCCCTTTCATTCTCCCTCCCTCTCTTCTCTCCTTCCTTCCACTGACTTCCATAGACTGTTTGCTATGACTTTCCTGCATGTCAGGCACCCAGAGTGGGTGCCCAGAATGGGGTCAGAGGCCTGGGGGTGGCCCGGACGGGAAAAGGTGCAGAACTCCCCTCGTCTGAGTAGGCCCCAAGTTAACACATCTTATCAGACTCCAGTCTACAACTCAAAGCAAAAAACCAGCCAAAACCTCAGCATGGAAGCAATTTCTAGGAACCGGGACTAGTCTTCCCCTAAGTCTGTACCTGTCAAATTGGACAGACAGACAGAGGCTGTGACTTCGAACAGATGCAATTATGAGCTGAGCCAACAACCCATCTTGCACACTTCCGGAAACAGAGTGAGATCTCGGGCGTGAATTATTTAAACCCTAATTAACATAGCTCTGCATGTCTTTTTTGGGGGGCGCACTCAGAACACACAGCATTGTTATCGTGGAAGAAAAGAGAGAATGAAATATTGATGGGGGTCGGCTTTGTTCTCTGCTCAGCAAGAGCGGGCTGGTTGTAGGAAGCAGATTCCCGCCGTTGCTGCAGCTTTAATTAGGAAGGTCGGTGGCTTCTCCGGCGTCTTGGATTCCTTTAATTTCCACAGAGGGAAGCGGCTTCTGAATTTTATTGAACACAGTTGAATTTTTATTTTCAAAAATCAAAACAGAAACAGTTCTTGGCATCTGTTATGAGCGCTGGGTGTTATTTGCTCTTTAGAGATAAAGTTGTTTTTATACGGGGAGAGAGAGCCAGGGAAAACGGGGCCTGAGATTTGTCCTGGGAAAGATACTCGACTGGGAGATGGTAGTCAGCAGAAAAATAAACCTCCACTCGACCCAGCTCGGCCCGGGCTCCCCGGCACTCTGGCTGGCCTGAGAAATCCACTTGACAATGAACAGTGCGAGCTGAGTTTGAGGTAGTTAACTCTTGGGGCACTGGAGTCTGATCTGGTTCCAGAAGTTTCTGGCACAGGAAATCAAGTGGAGCGAGGTCACTGAGGCCCTAGGGATGGGAGGGAGACCAGGGAGGGCCCCTTGGGAGGAAGGGGAACCGGGGAACGGGAGAGCTGAAAGGAAGGAACCTGGGGTGGGGGGAACAGAACAGAATATAGGTGCCGGAGAGGAGGGACCCTGAAAAGGAGGGTCCCCGGTGGCAATCTCAAAGGCCAGAGCAGCCTCCCAATGCTTGATCCCAGGTCCACGTGGGGTGGGAGAAGGTGCCATGGAGAAGGACTCAGGTTTAGGTGGCATCTCTCCTTCCATTTGTCTTTTTTTGGTGGTTGGACATTGGGTTCACTCATTAAGCAAAGGCTGCTCATGTCCTGGAAGCCAGGCACCTGGCAAGCACAAGAGGCCAGAGACACAGAGCCATGGTTGCTGCCCAAACAAGGAGACCAACAAAAGCAGCCCTGTGTGATAGAAGCTGAGGGCAGGGTGGGTTCACTCACTTCAGAAGTGATATTTGAGCGGAAGGAAGGAAGGAAGGTGGAAAGGAAGGAGGGAAGGAAGGAAAATGCATTTCAAGGTTGAAAATGACGAGGAGGACGTTCCAGGCAGAGGGCCTGGCCTCTGTAAAGGCGGGGGGCGGGGTGAGAGGACAAATCAGAAATGTACTGGAGTTGAAGCAGAGGAAGCAGATGAAAGTGAGGTCTGTTCCGGTGACAGGGTCTCTGCGGACTCCACCTCAGGATGCAAAGCACACAAACCAGCCTTGAGCTGGAGCAGCTCTGCCTGACCCTCAGGGAGCAGGAATGTGGGTGCAGGGCACACGCCACTCATTTAGCCCAGGCCGAGCTCTGCAGGCAGGTCCTAGTATCCTCATTTTCGTGTGAGTTGTGAGTTGCAAGGGATAAAGGTGTGGTAGCATGAAATGATGTCAATTCTTCAGCTACAAGAATGTTCCAGTTGCAATTGAGCTAGGCTGGAGCATTTACTTAACAATACGGAGCAGGTCTATCGTAGCAGACGCTGTCAGAGTTCCACCCACAATCCCCTGCGATCCTTCTCCCACCTTGCTGCACACTGGAGGCCAGCTCTGGGTGTGCTATCTTTCCCAAGAGCCAACACCTGAGCCTTTTTGTCAGTGGGCTGCCCTCAAATTGCTGGAACACGCTTTGCCTGCATGCACAGAGACCTGGAAGTGCCTGGAAAAGTACATCCTTCTAGAGCAGCTTGAAGGGTGTGGGTTGAAAGGTTTTGCCTCACCTGTCCCCGAGAGGGACAACTCAAATGTATGACCCATGCTATCTCCAGCCCCAGGTCCCCTCTGTAGGACTTTGCTTGATACACACCCTCTCTTGGCCTCCTTCCCTTCCCTGTCCCACTTCTCCACTCCCTGTGGCTTGTTCCCAGAAATGCTTCCTAATGCATCACTTTCACCTGACTCCATCTCAGGGTCTGCCTTGGGGAACCCAGCCTTAACACCCACCTGTGTGCCAGCCATTGCTTTCCGCCCTGGTGTCACAATGTTAAATAAGTCACACCCATGCACCCATGCACACCCACACATGACCAAGAACATGCCAAGCAATAATCTGGGTGCTGGGGATGCAGCAGAGAATGAAACCATCAAGAGCTCCTGCCTGGAGGAGCAGATACTCTCCTGGGGAAGACAGACAACACAAGCATTAAATAAATGAGGTGGACAGGAAGGGCCTCCCTGCAAAGGCAACTTTTGAGTAGATACTTAAAGGAGTTGGGAAGGAAGCAAGCCATGAAAATAACCCATGTGAGAAGTTTAAGAGTATTCCAGGGAGAGGCAGCAGCAAGTGCAAAGGCCCTGAGGCAGCATATGCTTGCGGTGTTCCAGGAATACCAAGGAGGCCAGTGTGGCAGGGGCAGAGTTCACAAAGGAGAGAATAAAGGAGATGAGAGACAGAGAGGTATGGGATGTAGACCCTATAGGATCTCTGCATTTCATTCTACACACATTAGTTTTTGTTCTGAATGTGGTCAGAACCAGCAGAGGATTCTGTATCTGTCTCACCCAGAGCAATTTCAACCCCTTTCAAACACCCAGGTGGGAGCTGGCCTTGAGAAGCCTCGGGGAGCTCTGCTCAGAGTGGCTTTATGAAGAATGGTGCCGTTCAGGTGCAGACTGGCCTCTCCCTGGAAGGCTTTTTGCACCAGCTGCCACAGGAGCACAGCTCTCTGCGTCTTGTTACACACGTGCACACAGACATTAAAGGGATCTTAAAACACACTCTCGCTGAAGCTACTTTTTTTCTCACTTGCTTATTTATTCAACAAGCATTCACTGGGCTCCTTGACATGTGAGGTGCTATTCTGAGGCTAGGGCCACCCTGGTGAACAAGGTAAGACAGGGTGCCTGCCTGAGCAGACCTCACATTCCAGCAGTGGAAATGGATGATAAACAAATGATCCGAAAAACCTGCAAAATACATTTCAGGTAGTGCCAAGTCCCATACAGAAAAATGAAACAGGTCGGACTAGGGTTCTCAGCTAGAAAGACTTTGCCCCCAGGACACATGTTTGGAGACATTTTTGATCGTCACGACCTTTGGAGGGTGGATGCTACTGGCATCTAATGGGCAGAGTCAAGAAATGCTGCTAAATGTTCTAAAATGCACAGGAGGGCCTCCACGGCAAAGAATTATCCAGTGTAAAATATCAACAGTTCAGAGATTGAGAAACCACGGGGTAGGGGAGAGAGTCACGGACAAGAGGTATTGAAACCGGGATGGTGTGGGAAGCCAGAATGATCAGGTTGCCTCCTCAGATGTTTCGTCCATTCAAAGAGGTAACATTTCGGCAGAGACATGAATGAAATTGAGGAGTAAACGACAAGGGAAGAGCATTTCAGGCAGAGGGAACAGCCAGTGCAAAGGTTCTGAGGGGGCAAAATACTTGATGCGTTCAAGGAACACATATAGACATAACTCATCCTTCAGGGTATTCCGCTTTGGGAAATAGACACCTCAAGGAGCACAGGTCTCACCCTGGAATCATTTCTAAGCATTCTCCTCCAGAAAAAGCAAGGCATCCCTATTCATCAGAAGGGCAATAGCAGTTTCCACCCTACACCGGCCTCTACTTAAGCTGGGCATCTTGGTGGGAAAAGGGTACTTCCCTGTAAGACAGAACCCTTGACCCCCTGGACTTGGATCTGCAGCCCATCCCTTAGTGGGTCCAATGGCCTCACCCCAACCCTCCATTTTACAGGTCAACTGAGCCTCAAGGAGAAGCCAGGACTTGTCCAAGGGTTTATAGAGAGCTACTGCAGGGGCTGGGGCACATGACCTCACTTCCAAGTCTGCCTCCATCTTCAGCCCTGTTTGCCAGCCACAGAGCCCAGCCAGCCCCTCTCCGATTCTGTAAACAAGCCTCAGCTCTGAGAGTCTCTTTCTCCCAGGACCCCACCCTCTTTGCTGTGACATTTCCTCTTCCCCCCTTGAGTCTGCCTACCAGGGCCCAGCCTCGCTGGAGGCTTTGATTAAATATGCACCTCCTAATCTCATCAGAGACCAGAAACATGCATATATGCAAATCAACATCTGCTGCTCTACTCAGGGAAGGATCCTCCCAGAGTGCTCTGGGGAAAGGAGCCCAACCCAGTGAACTCTGAGGGGAAGGCTCCAGAACAACCGAAAGTCGCTTCAAAATCCCTGGGTCCCTGACGGACATTCACTCTTCATGTAATTGGCAGTTATACTTGAAGGAGCAATAAAGGAGCAGCCCCAGCGTGACCCACCTCAAGCTGCATCTCCTTCCGAATCAAGCCCTTCTGTGTTACAGGAGACAGGGCCTGGGCCCTGGTCCAGGGGAGCTTGCCCCTCTGGCTGACAAGGGAAGAAGCAGCTGGCGGTCACTTCTCGGCTTTGCTGGGTGTCTTCATTGCTAACTTGAAGGCATCGGACCGCTTACCAGGAGAATTAAGGTAGATATGGATAGGGCCCATACCAGCACCTCAAAGTCTCTATGGTTTGAGACTCTGACACTCCATTTCTCACTCGTGTGACGCCGAAACTGTGGCAGGGAGTGAAGATGAGGAAAGCCCTTCCATCCTGCGGCAGCGCCCCTCCCTCTGATCTCAGAGTCCTCGCCGTGGAGAATTGCAGTGCAGCTCTGTGGGCGGGGGCAGGAAGTGACGCACATCACAGGATGCTCACACCCCATTGGCCAGAATGTAGTCACGTGGTCTTGCTTAGCTGCAAGGGAGGCTGGGAAATCAAGCTGGCGGTGCAGGCTGGAGCAAGAGGAGAGGGTGGATCTGAGTGCTCCAGAGCGGTCTCTGTCACAGCCGTTCCCTCACACAACTTCAGCACTGAAAGGGCCCTGAAAGCACTGATTGGTTTAGGTCCTTGGGTTGTAAGCAACAGAAAGAAATTAGCATTAGGAAATTTATGGTCAGGACATGAAGGAATCACCAGCTTGGGATATGGTAGGGGAGCCTGGGGAGCAGCCAGCACAGCCATGGGGTCACAATAGGAATGGCCTGGTCACGAGGCAGGCCACCCATGTCTTCAGCCTTGTGTCACTGGTTTCGTAAACAAAGTCCCTGTGAGAACACCTGGCTGGCCACACCTAGATCCCACACCTGACCGATCTCCGTCTGCAGAGGGGAGGGGAGAGGACTGCGCTTGCCCTGTGGCTTCCACACAGCATGGTACTGCTCAGGAGTTGGTCATCCCACCCAAATTATGCCTCTGAGGGAGGCGGGTGAGTCTCCAGAAGGAAGTCAGGATGCTGACTTCAGGAGCTGGTGTACTGGGACACAAAGAGTCTGTTACTG
This sequence comes from Hyperoodon ampullatus, assembly GCF_949752795.1. NCBI lineage: Eukaryota > Metazoa > Chordata > Mammalia > Artiodactyla > Ziphiidae > Hyperoodon > Hyperoodon ampullatus. The sequence goes on along the minus strand of NC_136931.1, from coordinate 30,376,256 downwards.
AGATCAGAGCTCTTCCTTTGCAGGTGGGCCCACTGGGGATCAGAGAGACGAAGTAAGAAAAGAGGCGGAACTGGATCCTGATCTTCCCACGGTTGCAGTGATCACCTTCTGTTTGGTGACAGATGGAATTGGAAGCCATTTTCCTTTTCAAAATCTTTGAGGCCCAGTCTCTCTTTCCTGAGCCTTCCGCCTTGTCAGGGTCTGAAGTCACCTTGATTCTTTCTAGAGGAAGCATGTCTGTTGGGAAATTTGATATTCAGGGGTGGCCCATGTGATGGGGCTGATGAGGAGTAGTTGTATAAGAAGGACATAAAGGCAAAACCACCTGTGGGAGAAATCCCAAGGTATAGCTTGTAAAACTGCAAAACTGTGAAATAGCTGTAAAGCTGGCATTTGGGTAGGTGGTTAGCACCTGTGCCTCTCCAAGCTCCCCAAAGCTTTGGCCACATTGTTTTGAGGAAAATGTATTTGTATATGATTATATTCCATGTGTGTGGTGGACATGAGTTGTTTTGTCTACCTGGCATCCTTGTACCCTCCTGCTGAAAATAGCACCCCAGTTTCCTTTGGGGAACTGCCCTTCCCCCACTTTCAGGCCACATGCTCACATGTGGCTGACTTGATCCCCAAGAACCCGTGTGAACATGTGGCACCAGCCTGCCCAATCAGAACACAGCAATTGTCTCAGGAGTGGGCACATAACCCAGTCTGGACCAAACAAATGGAACTTTGTAGGAGCAGTAGAGACAGGCAGAGATGCTCTCTTTCTGTTGTAGATAAAGAACTAGGAAGTCGGCCTAGAGTTGCTGATCGACATCATTCCTGCCAAAGGATGAAGCCAGTCAGAGGAAAACAGGCTAAAGATGGAGAACGGTAGCTCCCTAATGATATGGACTGAATTGTGTCCCCTCAAAAATTCATATGTTGGGGCTTCCCTGGTGGCACAGTGGTTAAGAGTCCGCCTGACGATGCAGGGGACGTGGGTTCGTGCCCTGGTCCGGGAAGATCCCACATGCCGCGGAGCGGCTGGGCCCGTGAGCCATGGCCGCTGAGCCTGCGCATCCGGAGCCTGTGCTCCGCAACGCGAGAGGCCACAACAGTGAGAGGCCCGCGTACCGCAAAAAAAAAAAATTCGTATGTTGAAGTCCTAACACCTGGTGTGACTGTATTTGGAGTTGGGGCCTTTAAAGAGGTGATTAAATTTAAATGAAGTCACGAGTGGGGGGGGATTCCTAACTCGATAGGACCGATGTCCGTATGAGAAGAAGTAGAGACACCAGAAGTGTATATGCACAGAGGAAAAGGCCATGTGAGGACACAGCAAGAAGGAGGCCATCTGCACACTGAGGAGAGAGACCTCAGGAGAAACCAACCCTGCTGGCCCCTTGATCATGAACTTTCAGCCTCTAGAATGGTGAGAAAATAAATTTCTCTCATTTAAGCCACGCAGTCTGTGGTATTGGCTATGGTAGCCCAAGCTGACTAATATACCTGATGACATCATTTAACACCTAGGCCACCTGTGCCTGCCATCTGACAACGCTTCCTCTAAACACTTCAGTCACGTGAGCTCATCAATTACCTTTTGTCTTAAGCCGGTTTGACTCCAGTTTTCTTTACTTGCAAAATGTAAATTAAGAATTCCCCGTAATTATACGATATTAACACTGGTAGTCTCAGAGTGTGGAATTCAGGGGCTCTTAGTTTCTTCTTTTATTTTACTACTCTGAATTTCATAAAATGAACTTGGATTACTTTCATAATTTAAAAAAAGTTTTATATAAAAAATATTCATGTGTTTCTGCCATGCACAGGGGCCAAAGCAATTTTTCCCTCCTGTTGGCTAAGAAGGGCCCAGTAAGGAAAGGGTAAGAGGTGGTAAGAAGATCAATACCTGATAAGATGGTTCCACGTGTCAGTGGTCAGTTCACGATGTACATCATCCTATTTTGTTTTCATAAAGGCTCTGCCACATCGGTCCTCTTTGTATGCCCCCATTCACAGACGAGGAAACGAGGCTCCAGGAAATGACACCTTAGCTAAGGTCACACCAGTAGTAAGTTACAAGGTGGGGATTCGGCTCCAGATTCGCCTGATGCCAAAGCTCTCTTTTTGCTGCCCAGCCCTGCAGCGAGTGAACAAGGCCAAGTGCTGGTCAGCAACCCCCGGAGCGCTGACCACTGTTGAAGTGAGCCCTTACGCTATGAGGGCCCCGAGACTGTATCAACATCTTCATGCTTGGGGGGTGGAGTGGGGGGCACAAAGGGCAAAGCAGAGGTCAGTGAGGTTTGTCTGTGTCTGATAAAAACAATGACTAGTGTATCTTTTTTTCTTTTTTTTTTTGCGGTACACGGCCTCTCACTTCTGTGGCCTCTCCCGTTGCGGAAAACAGGCTCCGGATGCGCAGGCTCAGCGGCCATGGCTCACGGGCCCAGCCGCTCCGCGGCATGTGGGATCTTCCCGGACCGGGGCACGAACCCATGTCCCCTGCATCGGCAGGCGGACTCTCAACCACTGCACCACCAGGGAAGCCCTAGACCATTTTTGAGCTCTAAATAATGGCTCTTTGAAAAGGCTCAGCTCTATACCTATACTGAATCTCCATAATCTAGATCTATATTTCCTTCTCTTTCACACACAAAAACCCCCACAAACGTTCCTCTAATTCTGAATCTGGGAGTACTGCTCCCCCGCCACCGACCCCGATTAGGAGCCTGGCCGCCCTGAGCTGGAGAGGAAGCAAGGCCTTGGGGACCCGAGGGTCAAAGAGGCCCCCGGATAGCTGTCCAGCTCTCCTGGCCTCAGAGTGAGCTGGTCCCCTTCACTCCATCTGCTGACCAAGGGGAGGCCCTAATTCACCAGCCACCGCCCCCTCAGCGGCAGAAGGGAGAGATGAGTGGACCCTCTGACACTAACTTGCAGTTGATGGGCAAGGCGGAGGCACACACAGGGGTTGGGCCCCAGGTCTGCATCCCCTGGCGTGAGGTCAGAAGCTGCAGGGCAGAGCCAGGGCGGAGGGAGAGCAGCCTAGCCTAGGCCTCACTCTGGGCCAGTCCAGAATCTCCTGTCCTGTCCTCCCACTTCTGCAAGGGGAGCGAAACATGACCGCCCCGCTCCCCCGGCCCTGCCTGCCTGTCACACTATCCCCTCACAGGCTCGGTTAGCCTGGCCTCCAGGCGCCCCCTCCTCAGTCCCGGAGGCCTCTGGCTGCCCAGCTCAGCCCACGGCCGCCCACTCTGGCCGCGGGGCTGTTTGTGGAGCCATCCCAGGCAGCCCCGAGCCTCTGTCTTCCTATTTAGACAAACAAACAAAAGCCGGTTCGGTTACCACGGGCGGGCTGTGAGGCGTCCAACACAAACCGAGGCCGCCCGCCTGGCGTCTCCAGATGCCCTGGGTTCGGTTCAGGCAGTCCCAGGACATTTGCCTTGTTCCCGCTCTGGCCTCGTTACCCGACTCTCCACGCCTCAGTGACACACATCCCCAGTCCCTTCACAGAGGCTGTATGAAATGGGGCCAGGCAGCACTCAGGCTTCAAAAGAAGGCTGACACCCTGAAGGCTCTGGGTTCCCACCAAGGCAGAGACTTATCGTAGCCCGGAAGCCCTGGATGTCCTGCTCCAGAAGGGTTTGGAGCTAGCCTTGTCCAGTACCTATTTAACAGATAGGAAAACTGAGGCCAGAGAGAAGGGACTTTCTGAGGTTACACAGTCAATTTGAGACAAAATCTTTAAAAGCCATAACCAGGATCAGGAACTACCTACATGGTAGAATTTGGGAGTACCTCTAAAGGATGTTTTCTTCCATGGATTTCTTCCCTACAGGCCCGAATATCCTGAACTTCTACCATTAGAGCTCTAGTCCTTGAGTCCAGATGTGCCAGTAAAAATCTTCTTGATACGGAGTTAAGGAAAGAAAGCAAAGTATAGACAAGTGTCTAAAAGTATTCAGTATTCTGCAAAATATATATCTGTGTATGTGTATGGGTATATATATATACATATATATATATATATATATACATGATATTTTAAATCTCACACACACACACACACACACACACACACACACACACACACCTTGGATGAACATTTTTGGCGGTGGATCCAAGAAACTACTAGCAGAGGTTGCCTCTGAGGAGAAAGGCAGAAGATACACAGTTGTGGGCAGACTGACTTTTCATTGTATGCTCTTCTATATAATTTTTACTAGGTGCCTTTTCGCTCTGCAATAATAAAAATCAGGGCAAACATTTACGTAGTCCTTACTACAAGCAGGTACTGTTCTTGGTGCTTTTTATGATAACTCACTTCATCCTCATAGTTGCCCCAAGCCAGGGGTATATTATTATTAGTATCCCCATTGGACAGACAAGGAGACTGAGGCATTGAGACATTAAATAACCTGCTAAATGTCACACAGTCAGTAAATGGCAGAACTAAAAATCAAACCCTGATAGCTTAGCTCCAAAGGGCAGGCGTATCACCTCTTTATGAACCTGCCATCCTATAAAAAGCTATTTGATAAATAAGAAATGAAAAAGACGCATCCTGGGGTGGAAAAGGGAACGGATATGATGCTGAATCACACATAGCCTCCGCTTGGCTGCAGAGCCTTTGGCAGACTCACCATGAGACTCACGCACCGTTGCCCGGGGAATAGGGAGTGGGGCAGGCCAGGACCCCCAGCGTGTGGGCGTGGGGATGGGGGAGGGGAAGGTGGCACTGGAACTGTGGGCTCTAGGAAGTGGGAGAGAAATTGGAGGGGGGGACACAAATCTGCCAAAACCCCACTCATCTCCCTCCATCTAACCAGTCACAGAGGGGTGGGTAGGATCCAGAGCCCCTGCTCCAGATGAAGGAGGAAGCTGGTTTTCAGGGCTGCTTCTTCAGCAAGAGAAGTAGGAAGATCTTGGTTCTGGTGCTACCTCCTCAAATTTCTAACCCTGGGATAATACTAATAATTAATAAATAATAATAATAGTAATAATAGTAATGTAGTTGTAGGATGGCAGATTAAAGATGGCCAAAGATTCTTTGATACCCTCCCATGGAGAGATGGGGCCACGTTCCCTCTTCTTGAACCTGGGTGCACTGTGACTGCTGTGATGAATAGAATATTGTAGAAGCACTAGTTTCCAGGCCCAGGCCTTCCAACACCAGCAGCTTCCACCTCCTGTCTCTGGGTCCACTTACTCTTAGATCCTTGAGCAGTCATGTAAGAATTCCAACTACCCTTCTGCAGAGACCACATGGGGAGGGACAGGGGTCCAGATAAGTGCAGTCTTTCAAAAAAAATGTGACTTAAGGCATCTTGGATCCTCCAAACTAGCGCAGCCACCCACTGAATACCCCCAAGTGACCCCAGGCAAGGCCACTTGGAGCAAAAGAATTGTCCAGCCAAGTCCCACTCATACTACCAACTCATGAAACCACCCCCCAGGTGAGGAAAGAGAATATCAACAGCCCCTGGGGTGCTCCTAGCCAATCACCACCCTTTCTTCGCCCCCGGAGATAACCACTGTCTAGGCTTTTTCATAATGCTGTCGTGTCTTTTAAAATGTATTTTAGCATTTATGCGTACTTATGTAAATATGGTGTTTAATTGTACTCCTTTCTGAACTTTCTAGAAAGAGAATCTATGGTATGCATTCTTTTGTTCCCTACTTCTTTCACTCAGTATCCCATCTGTGAGATTCTGCCACTTTGTTGCATATCTTGGTATCTGGGTCATGTTCACTGCTGTATACAAGTACTGCATTGTATTGCTATGCAACAATGTATTTATCAGTTCTATTGTCGATGGACATTTGGGTTGTTTCCAATGTTGGGCTGTTTGGTACAATGCCACCATGCTCATTCTTTTTTTTTTTTTTTTTTTTTGCGGTATGCGGGCCTCTCACTGTTGTGGCCTCTCCCGTTGCGGAGCACAGGCTCCGGATGCGCAGGCTCAGCGACCATGGCTCACGGGCCCAGCCGCTCCGCAGCATGTGGGATCCTCCCGGACCGGGGCATGAACCCGTGTCCCCTGCATCAACAGGTGGACTCTCAATCACTGCACCACCAGGGAAGCCCACCATGCTCACTGTTAACTGTCAGTTAGTGAATATGGGCTCACACTTCTTAATATGTGCTAAGGAGTGGAATTTCTGTGTACGGTCTATGCAGATCTTCAACTCTTATCCATAATTTCTTGCCCCAGCTTTCACTCCCACCAGCAGCGTCTGAGATCGTGGTGTGAATTATACCTCATCCTGGGTTTAACTTGTGTTTCTTTGATGGTTGATGAGGTCAACAACCACTTAGTATATTTATTGGCCATTTTGATTTCCTCTTGTAGAGTTCCTGTTTAAACTTTCTTCTCATTTCTCTACTAGCTGTATAGCATTTAAAAATTTTGTTTCTAACTTTCAAAAATTGAGAGACTCTATACTAAAATACAGACATCTGGTTACAGCAGAGAACAGAGACTCTCTGGCCACTGGTGGCCGGTGTCCCTGCATGGCAGTGATCAGCTGGGGCTTAGCAGTGAAGAGTCCCTTTAGTCAGGATGTAGTCAATGGTGACCCTCAGTGCCTACTGCCAGGCCTGCTTCATTCACTCTTGTGTCATGCCCTGCAGGCATTTGTATTTGGGACCTCTGGTTTAGTGTCTCAGCTGCTTTTCACCTAACCTGCTGTGGTGGCTTAGTTGCAGGAACATCCCAATTTGTTCATACCTCTTTTAAAGTCTTCATCCTTGGGTTGTGCTCTCTGCACGACTTGCTTTGGCCAATGGGACAGTGGCAAATGAGATTCAAGCAAAGACTGGAAAAGCATTTGAGCATAGGGGTTTACCCTCTGGTAGCTCTTAAAACCCTGTAATCTGGGCTAGCCTGCTGGAGGATGAGCACCCACTGGGAGAGAGGCCTCACTTATCCCAGCCAAGACCAGAATCATCCAGCCAAGCTCCAGCTGGTCCATTAGTTGACCACAGATACACGAATAAGCCCAGCCAAGATGAGCCAAATCCAGCCTAGACCAGAAGAAATACCCAGTTAAATTCAGTCCAAATGCTATCATACAGAATTGTAAGATAATAAAACGTTGCTTTTAAAGTCACTACATTTTGAGGTGTTTTGTTACACAGCAAAAGCAAGTTGATGCATTTGCCAACTGAGTATTCCATGAACCCAGAAAAATCAGAGAGAAATGCAGGGAAGTATCAATATTTAAAACCAGGTTCCACATCCGCATCTTCACATGGAGAAACAGCTGATACAGGATCCCTTTCTCCAGAGGTCCTGGCTTGCCCTTCCCTGCTGTCCCAACCCCAATATTCATCCTCCTTTACCCGAAGGCCCTTGCATTGCCTGCTCTATTGTGACCTCACCATCCTACAAAGAGCCCAGGCAATAACCCGGTATAATTGGTTAATATTTTCTCACCTTAATTAAAAGCCCAAATGGGAATATTGGCAGCTTAGGCCCTCATTTGAAAACTGAGCCCTATTCCCATTACTAAGAATGTCTAATTAAAGCATCCGTTAAAAGTCCATAACATTAAGTTAATGGGGAAAGCCAGGAGGAATTCAATTAGATTTTATTTCTGTAAGATTAATATTAGCAACTTTAAAAAAAATGTCCCCAATGCTGATTGTTATTCATAGAAGCCTCTCTGAGCATTAGAATGGGCGTCTCATTTAGACAGTCTGAGATCAGGCTGAACTCAAATGAGATTCCAGCAGAAGACAAAGAGCTGATGTGCCAAGTCCTGGACTGCGAATATGGAATTCTTGGCCTCGCACCCAAAACTTCCTAATAGTCCTAACCCGGGAGGCTCCGGGCTGGGAATCTGGAGATCGGGGTTCTGGCTGGGGGACTTTAGCCAAATCACTTAACCTCTTTGGATGCAATTTACCCTTCTGTCACATAGGGTTAGCGATTACAGTTCTGACCTGCTATTTCACAGGTGTGTCTTGAGGCCATAAGATAACGATGATGAAAGACCTTTGAGGAGATAAACTTGATTCAAAAGGAGAGAAGAGGATGAGGAAGAAGGCTGGATTGGAGCTCTGCAAACTTTAGTCTGCTTTGGGAGAGACTAAGGGTTTATATAAAGCTTTATGTAAGCTGTTTTCTGTGCTGGAGTAGTAGGTCACCTGATGTCTTAGGATAAGTTCCCTAGAAACAGATTGACATGGGGATTCTTATACAAGTGGCTTTTTGAGGACTTGTTCCCAGGAGAACCCTACAGGAGAGTGATGAAAGGAGAGGGCAGGGGAAGAAACTGGGCAAAGCTGTGGCTTCTGCAAGAGTCAATCCTCAGCTTGATCCACGGGGAGCTCTAGAGGGTGAGGACACCCCTCCTTAAGGCAAGGGGTCTGAGTTTTTGTGCCCATACATCGGTTATTGACTGGCGTCCTCCCCCTCATGAGGGTAGTGGGGGGAACGTGGACTCTCTTAGGCATTTCCAGGTGAGTGGCTCCCCCAGCTGATGAGTCTCTGGGGGAGGGGCAGTAGTGGGCCGTTAAGAGTCCGGCTTACAGCATCCAGCGTGGGTGCACCAGCGTTTACCACCCCTGGCTAAGCCCTCCTTAACCTTCAGGATTCCTTCCTTGATTCCTTCTCTTTGGCTATGTTTGTTGATTCGTATCTATGCACTCATAGCTTGAACCCCCAACATACAGATAGTAAATGCTTATTCAGTGCCTGTCTCTCCATTAGTGTCAGTTCCAGGAAGGTGGGGGCTGTGTCTGCCTTGTTCCTTGTTCTATCTTTAGCACCCGGTACATAGTAGTTGCTCAATAAGTGCTCCAGGAAGGAAGGAAGGAAGGAAGGAAGGAAGGAAGGAAGGAAGGAAGGAGGGAGGGACAAACAAGGGACAAGAGAAGTACAGAGAGACAGGTCATTGCCAAGTATTTTTATAATGAATCCTTAAACGTTAAGTTTGGGAGAACAGGGTCACCTCTGGGCCATGCTTTGAGACGCCTGTGGAACAAAAACTAAGCCAGAGAATCTGTCCCTCCCCGAGGCTCTGAGAACCATCAGTGTCTCGTCTTGGTTGGAACTAGGACATTAGCCCGGAGGAAGCTCTGGCCCCTCGTTAAGGGGGCCCTCCTCTCCACGGCAGTCCTCACTGCTCCTCTCCCTCCAGGGCTTGCTGCAGACCCAGGAATCCAGGCCTCAGCTTTCCCTTCCATCTTCCTCCTTGACCCCTCAGATGCAATTCAGAGCTGTAAAGCCCAGCACAGAACATCTTGTCCGGCTTCCTCCCAGAATAAGTGGGACTCCGTGGCACAGGGAAAGTCAGAGACCGGCCCAAGGTCAGCCAGCCAATCAGAAGCATCACTAGGACCAGAATCCAGCACTCCTGGAGCCCAAACATGCACGTGGGGACTCTTCGGTCCCAGGCAGCCCCTGCACACTCTCAGCCACATTTCATTTGATCCTGGAGGCAGAACCCCAGAGCAGGTGAATGCGCCACTGCAGTATAGGAGGAGAAATAGGCAGAGGGGTGGGTGGGGCCTTCTCCACTGCGATGGGAGGGGCTTCCTCTGCTGAGGTTGCCACAGTCCAGTCACCACGTCCAGGTCACAGCCCCAGAACCACAGACACAGGAAGTGCCCCGGAGATGACTGAGTTCAACTCTCTCCTGGGACCAAAGGTAAACTGGGGCCCAGAGAAGGCAGAGACAGAACCCAAAGAGGCACAGTTCACCCCGAGCGCAGAACCAGGCCTAAACTCCAGCTCCTCTTGCCTTTGGTCTGTGGTTCTGCCACAGACGCTACCCACTGCCCACCCAGCAGCCGTCACTCAGTCCTCCTTCCTTCCTCTAATCCAGTTCCAGCCAGTGAGAGGTAACCGGGCAATCTACCAGGGACAGCTTACCTTACCAAATAAAAAGACAAGGCCTCATTAGAAGACAGCCTTGGCCTTGACTCCTTCTTTCTGCCTTGGATGCTGACGTGGGATCTAGAGAGTCACTCGCCATTTGGGGACCAGGAAGCAATCGCATGAGATCCAAAGTCAATATGGCAAAGATGAGGGAACTGAAAGATGAAGCAGACCTTAGACCCTGATGACATCACAGAGCCACCAAACCAGTGCCCCAAACTGCCACCCTCCAGATAGCTTGTAGTGGGAAAAAAAGAAACCCCTATTAATTTAGATCATAGTCGTAAACTTTTCTGTTCCTTGAAGCTGGCATTCCTGACTGACAAAGACATTTTCCCCACACGATTCCTTAACTACCCTTTGAGGTGGCCAGGCCACGTAGCAGCGTGCCCATATCATGGATAGAGAAACTGTAGCATGTCTACGTGGTCGCAAGATGTCTTCCCTCCAGCACACTCGCAAACTCCAGATTTGCAGAAAAGACATGCATGTCATTTGGTCCCAGGCTTGCAGTACAAAAGGGCAGAAATGTGTTCTCCAAACAAACTGTCCCAGAGCATCGTGTGGGTCCTGGGTTTGCAGGAATATCAAATAGCACTGAATTAGGCCATGGTTTGGGAAGCCCTGGCTGCCGCCCCACTGGTTCTTCTGGGGCTCCTGGGAGAGCAGTGGTGGGGCCAGCAGTGGAGGGGGAGGAATCAAGATGGGTCTCAGTTACTCAATGGAAAGTGGCTTCATTTTGGAAAAAAATACTCCCCCCCCCAAAAAAAAACCAAGACCAAAAAAAGAAAAAAACACCCTGTCATCGGAGGCTTTAAGCTAAATAAGAACTGATTCAATCAATATATACAAGAAAGTGAGAGGATGAGATATAAATTTCCTGCCGACTGAGTTCTATAGACCCTCATTGCACCCCAAAGCCTGTTGTCAAAGTCAGAGCAGTTATATGTGGAGCCCCAGGACCACAACCACTTCCAGGTCTCTGCTAAACAGAGACCCAGCTGCACAGATCCCCTAAGAGAAGCCCATCCCTCGGGTGCCCCCAGCTTTGGGGAATAAATGCCTTCGTAGCCTGGGATCTCCTCACCTTAGCTAAAGCTGGCTCCTTAGAGGAAGATGTGCTTCTCCTGTCGCACATCTTGCCTGAAGAAGCCACTCTTAGCAGCCAGGGTTCCCTCTGGAGGCAGTTCTGAGCTTCCCATCCTACTGAGTCTTTCTACAAACAGGATGTGATCCACAGAAAAGCTCCATGTATTGGCGAGTTGATTGTATCTGCTGTAACAAACAAACCCTAAAATGTCAGTGACTTGACATGATAAAAATTTATTTGCTGACTCACATATTAGTCTAAGACAGGAGTGCCTGGTACCTAGATGACTTCTCCTTAGTGATTAGGGACCTGAGCTCTTTCTATATTTTGGCTTCAGTCTCCCTAGTGCCTTGCTGTTCTCTGTATTAATTCATGGATGACCAAAAAAGGGAAGGCAGCCCTGCTTCTTTGGTTCCTTGGGAAATAGAAGCTGAATAACCTGCTCAGAGCCCCACACAGTCCAACAGCTGGCTAGACCTGTCCAGGTGCATGCTCTACAGGCACCTCAAAAAGAACTCCTCATCTTCATCACCCCCCACCACCCCTACTTCTGTCGACAGGAGGCTCCACCCTGGGGGAGCCCTGGGGTCATCAGGGGACTGTCTCCTCGCTCCCCTGATTTCATTATCCTCTGAGCCTTACGTTCTTCTCCATCTGCATTGTCCATCCCATCCACCCCATGTGCCTGCATTCGTGGCGTGCTTCCTGCCTTCACAGGGCTCACGGTTATGTTATGAGCCCTTGAGGCCAGCACAGCAAATCTCCATGGTGCTGAGGACAGGACCCCTGAATATTGAACAAGGCAGAAAGCATCAATACAATACTGTGCTGTGATCCGGGATGATGATACAATGAGTATCTCTCTCTCTACCTGAGAGACCACGCAGCAGCATCCTCAAGGAATCCAGGCTCCTAGGTTCAATTCCTGCCTCTACCAGTTAGTAGCTGAGTGATCCTGGGGGGGTCAATTTGCCTGCCCAAACCTCAGTTTGCTCATCTGTAAAATGGGGATAATAGGGTCTCCACCTCCTAGGGCTGGTAGGAAGAGTCAGTGATATGGTGATACAAATCATTGCCACGGTGTCTCGTGCACTTTAAAAACACAGCGACTGTTTGCTCTAAGTGATTCCAAACATCTTCCGTTTGCCCCTCCAGATCCAAACTCCACTCTTCCACACCCTGCTCTGGGGCTTGAGAGATTGATGCCCGAGGACAGTAGCAAGGAGCTCCCTCACTCTCTTGCTTCTGGTTGGGTTTAACCAATGGAAGACCCCAACAGGACAGTAGAGGGTGAGGGGTGAAGCATGCTGGGATATTTATTCCTCCACCTCCCCCACCCTCGCCAGGTCACCATGAGTTGGCTGCACCCTGTATTGAAGGCCACTGCTCCTCCCAGGCAGCCCTCTTAATACAGCCCGACTCCTGGGTTCTGGGACAGTTACTCCTTTGCTTGTATCTTCACAGATACATCCTCAGGGTGCTGCCCCATCCCTTGTCAGTGTCCTCAGCCCACCCCACTCCTTTGTCAATAGTCCTTTCATTAACCGTGCCTTCTGTTACCCTGTTTGGAAGCATTGTCTGTTTCCTTTCAGGGGTCCTGACCAATTAATTCACTGGGGTTAAGCTCTATATAGTGTTTTATATCTTTCAAAGATTTTTTTTTCTCATCCACGATCGCAGTATATTTTCCCTGAGTGGTATTTTAAAACACCACTTAACAGAAGAACGGTCAAAACCTCAGAGAGGTAAAGTGTTTTGCCCAAGGTCACGCAGCTAAGGAGCGGGGAGCCGCGTGGGAGGATGGGGAACCGTTACCATTTCCTCAGCCCATTTTTTTCAGAGCTGAACAGCACGGTAGGGTAACAGGCCTGCTTCATCCTGGGCCAAGAGAGGAAACTTTCCGACACAAATGATCAGAGAAGCTGGGTTGTGGGAGAGGCTTCAGGCAAGAGCCAAAAAACAGCAAAGGATTCAGAGCTAGAGATTGTGTTTTTAATAATAAATAAACGCCAAGATCGGACCCTTTACATGGAAGGCTTGGGATGCCTGCAGCCAGCATGGGGTACCCAGGAATCCGCCCACCTTCAGCCCACAGGATTCTCTGGTTATCGTCCAAACGGTTGGTGGGACAGGGTCTTGGGGAACGATCTTCAAACCCCAGAGGGGAGGAGAAGTGAATATTTTGGGATGCTCCCTTTTTTCATACAAATAAAGAGGCCCTTAGAAGTTATATCAAGTGTCTGAATTTCCTGACCATATATTAATCTGCTTTCATGTGAATTATGCGATATTGTCATGGGGGAAGGAGCAGCTGGACATTGGATGAGCAGCCCTGGAGTCAAAGAGGACCCACGCTGTGCGGTCACCTCTGCAAAGAAGCTCAGGGAGGCCGGGCTGCTCCATGGTGGCCCGTCTTCCCCAGGGCCATGGGGCCAATGTGTGCCTAGAGGGGCCAGGGGGGCCCAGGCCAGTGGTGGGGACCTGGGTGAGCAAGGGAATAAGTCAGATGCTCCATCAGGAGTGGCCACTCTGGAACTCGGGCCAATGGTTGCTATACCGACATGCAGCCCCAGTGAGAAGTCACCTTCTGATTTTTAAGAGAAGCCAGAAACCAGGTTTTTATGGGAAGTCTTCCAATCTTTAAATATGGGCAACAAATTCTAATTTCTAAAAGATATTATGCAGGCCAAGCCAAAGCCTCTGCAGTTTGCCTGTGGACAACCTTTCCAGATTCAATATGTTGGAGGGTGTCTGCTTCAAGGCTTGGAGATCAGTGTAACTTTTTGATTTAGGCTGAAATTAGGCCAAGACCTGCACCTCCATCTTTTTTTCTTTCTCTTTTCACCCTCCTTGGATGCCTCTCCCTAATGCATTCAGTTTCCTAGGGTCATAGTAAGAGCACCAGGCTAGAGGTATGGTATGAACTGAATGTTTGTGTCCCCCACACCCCAGATTCCTGTGTTGAAGCCCTGTCCCCCACAGTGTGGCTGTCTTTGGAAGTAGAGCCTCTCAGGAAGTAATTAAGGTTAAGTAAGGTCCTAAGGTTGGGGCCCTGACCTATAGGATTAGTGTCCTTATAAGAAGAGACACCAGAGAGCTCGCTCCCTCTCCCTGTGCACACACAGAGGCAGGGCCATGTGAGGACAAGGAGAGAAAATGCCATCTGTACACCAGGAAGAGAACTCTCCCTGGAAACCAACTGTGCCGAGCCCCGATCTGGGACTTCCAGCCTCCAGAGCCGTGGAAAAATAAATCTCTGTTGTTTAAGGCACCCAGCCTGTCAGGGTGTTTTGTTTTGTTTTCTTTTGTTTTTTTTGCAGCCCGAGCAGACTAATGCAGGGTCTAAGCCCTTGGTTCTGTTTGCTCCTGTCCCAGAGACCCACGTTTCTAATCCACTAAATGGGGATCATGCCCACCTTGCAGGCTTGCAGGTGGGATCAGTGGTGGCCAAGAAAGTCCCTTGTAAATGTCGAGACCTGCGATGGGGTAGGAGGTGCTGACCACCCTGAGGACCACAGCTACCTCAAAAACATGTAGTAAGTTATGACTATCAGTCCGTATACTCAGGTGGGCAAAGAGGCTTGGAAAGGTCTCTTCGTTTTCCAAGACTGGATTAAGTTTCTGTTCTTCTGTGTGATAGACGCTTCCTGCCAGGCAGTTCCAGTTGGTCTCCTGTCTCACTCAGGGTTCGGCCAGGCAGCCAGGAGTCGCTCTGGATAGTTCCCAGAGGGAGGATTTTAATTCAGCGCCTTGGAAAATGGTGCAATTCTTGAAAGGTGGTGGGGGTCGGATGGAAGCAAGGGTTGGGAAAGCTGCTGCTGACTTTCAGGAAATCTAGACGTTCACGAATCGTGAGGAAGCTGCTGCCCGTGACCTCAGCCGCATGTGGCCCCAGCGTGCGAGCTTTACAGGAGGAGGTCTGGACATCCTGCGAAGCTGGTTGCTGCTGGTTTCACAACCAGAAAATCCTTGCCTCCCTTCTCTCATCTTACTCAGGGGATCATAATGCCCCTCAAGGTCTCAATACCCAAGCCTTGGAGCTGTAACATGGCTCCTGGAGCAGGGGCTGCAACTAAAGTGGCCAGGCCTGCAACTTGGTCCAGGCTCCAGGTCCAGCCATATAGGAACTATTTCTTGGTCCAGTCTTGGCTGGGAGGAGGTCAGCAGGCATCCCTGGAGGATGCTTCTCTCCCATGGAGCTGAGGAGACCGCTTGCTTTGGAACCGACTGCCGAACATTCTCTCTAATTTCATCTTCCTGGCTTCAGCCCTGGGATCTCCAGCCAGCTGCTTATCCAGGGTCTCCTGCAGAGTTTTTGCAGGCTTCAGAGGGCCTTCTGCTCCTACCCTTCACTTGTGTGAGCTGTTTCCCCAAACTCTCTCCTCCTTTTTAACACAGCAATCTGCAACTAATCCAGGTGGCCAGTTCAAATTTGCCAAGCCCTCCCTCCTTCCCTCTTTTCTTTTTAAAAATGTATTCTCCTTATCTATAAGTCAATATTTGTAGATAAAACCACACAACATATGGGGTCAGCCAGACCTAGATTTGAATCCCGGCTCTGCCTCTGCACCTCACTAATCTGTGCTGTACTTTCTTCGCCTATATATTGGGGGTCACAGATCATGAGGTTGAAGGGAGAAGAGATCGGGGATGAAACACCACTGCTCCCACCGGCATCTTCCTGGTGTTGGGTCCCCTTGTACGCTCAGATTGTAAAAAGACACGGGGGAAATGTGGCCAATACAGAACAACCTCTGTCCCTTTAAGGAGCATCTTCAGTCAGCTCTTTGCCACCATCCAAACGCCTCTTGGCTTGACTGAGGCAAGGAGGCTGATGAGCAGGGACTTGGACCATACATTTGCCCTGTAGCATCTAAAGTACTTTACAGGGGCATGGAGTGTTCTCACAGAATAAGCCACACAAATCCCACAGTCTCAAAAATCTGCTCTGCCTTACCCAGCAGGGGTCCCGGCCTCCTGGAGTCAGATGCAAGGGCTGCCTTCTCTGGCTCTGAGCTTAAGCTTGTTGTTATTGGATGCTCAGGCTGGTGTCTGTATGATAACCCCAGAGCTAGAATACTCGGGCAAGGGGTAGATGGGAAAATCCCCAACGTGAGTCTGTTGTCAGATGATGACTAAGCCTCCCTCATCGCCACCAGGCCTTGTTACAGTGGAATCATGTTTGTCAGACATGAATTGTAACCCTAAGGTTATCACACGGGTCCAGGGGAGGGATGAAGAGTGTTTGCACCATCACCTTTGATCACTTCTCCTGGAGGCATGGAGATCTGTGGGGCTAGGTCACAGAGACAGATTTTTCCAGCTCCAGCTGAGGCAAGAGGCCGGTCCTGGGAAAACCAGAGCTCTCTGCCACAGTTCCTTTCCAGAGAGGGTGATGGATTGAGATGTATAATTAATGTACGTCTATATATTTATATATGAAAACCCTTACAAATCACATCCCTCAAGCCAGGTCTTTAAATAATGGAAGACGGTAGATTACTGCTTTATTAGTCCCTTCCAAAAGCTTATAAAAATTATCTTTTGCCGCTGGGAAGACATTTTTATCAGAATTTATGGCAACTCAGAGAGTCTTGAGATATCAGATTCAGAAACTAAGAAGCTTTCTGTGGCTCTTTCTGCTACAGACAGACCCTGGTCTCCGCTCTCCTTGTAAATTAAAATCTCTAACATTATCTAGGTTATGAAATAAGACACTTGGCTCTCCTATCTCAAGTCTGCTCTTTAATTAACACAGACTCGAGTAGTCGAAAGCCATAAATGCGTGTGAGTGACTCAGGAGGGTGGGTGTGGGATGGCAAAGGGGGACACATGGAATCTGGAGAGAGGAAAATTTAAAACACACCCCTCTACAGGGGCAAGGCTCTGACTTGGGGGTAAACATTTCATTAACAGTTTGGGGAGATTTTCCTTGGCATGTTCCTGGCCATGGCTGGGGGTCTCCATGATTCATCCGCCAAGGTCTTGTATCTCCCACATTGAGGGCTGCTGAGCTGGGTGATCCCACACATTCCTTGTTAGGGAAATGCAGGCTCTGCCCCCCAAGAGCTTGCACCTAGCAGGGCCCCTGAAGTGTGTTCAGGGATCAGTGATGAGCCACACACCTTGGAAACTGGTCCACCACGAGATAAGTATGTAAATCAAGGGGAACCCTTCACTTCCATAGCAATGTGATATAGGCACAGCATCTGCGGCCTTGATCAATGGACTCATCTCACTGAACAGGAGGCAGACAAGTCAGGATGCCCTTCTTTTCATTTTCCTAATAATCCTTTTTTAAAAAAATTTTTATTAAACCATAGTGATTTACAGTGTTGTGTTAGTTTCAGGTGTACAGCAAATTGAATCAGTTATACATATACATATATCTACTCTTTTAGATTCTTTTCCCATATAGGCCATTACAGAATACTGAGTAGAGTTCCCTGTGCTATACAGTAGGTCCTTATTAGTCATCTATTTTATATATAGTAGTGTGTATATATCAATTCCAATCTCCCAGTTTATCCCTCCCTCCCTCATCCTTCTTTTTAAATTATAGTTTGCAAATGTTCACAACAAATTATTTCATTTATTTAGTTTCTAGATTATTTTCTAGATTACTTTATTTGGATTTTATTATTTTTGAGAAAATTTTCAAAATTATCTTTGTGTTAACTGGGTTATTTTCTACAGTATTTCATCCTAGGCTATCAATGTTATTTTCTAGATTAATTTCTAGGTTGCTTAACTCCTCTAGTAATTTTCTTTTATCATATCTTACAAAAGTCCTTGACAGGTTGGAGATTAAAAACAAAACCAGTCTCTAGCCACAGAGAGTTTGACAACTAAGGGATCCTGGCTTACTTTGATGGGGACCTGGGGGTGCTAGTGAGACCCTGGGCAAGAACCAGTGGACTGTGGTGACCTGGTGCTGGCTGGCTTACATGTAGCAGAGAAGGCATTGCAGGTGGGCTGCTGCCTGGCACCCCATACTTGCCCAGTCTACAACAGGGCAAATATTTTCTTTGGCTCCTTCCCTCTTGCTCTGAGCATTCAGGACCCTCATCCTATCCTATATGCAGTTTTATTCCTCCACCATCCTTGTTCCCGCTCCCATTATAAATGAGCCAGAGTCAGAGACAGTTGCTCTTGCTAGCATCATTCCAAATAACAATAATGCAGGGAGTTCCCTGGTGGTCTAGTGGTTAGGATTCGGCACTCACTGCCATGGCCTGGGCTCCATCCCTTGTCAGGGAACTGAGATCCCACAGGCTGTGCAGCGTGGCCAAAAAAAAACCCCAAAAAACAAAACAAAGCCAACAGCAAACAATAATTCTTCTGAATTATAAAACTCTTTTGCAACAGAGACATTGACAGCTCACCAAACATACATATGCCCCCTGCATTTCTCAGCCCCTTTGCTACCAGGCAGAACCATATTCTAACTCTGACCAACAGGCTATGAGCAGAAGTGACAAGTGTCATTTCAGATCCAAATCATGTAAAGGTTGGTGTGGACCCCCTTGATCTTACACCCCTACTGTGGTGACTTGGGGAGCCATGAATGGAGAGAGTGAAGTCAAAAGATGGAACCAGAGACATTGACATAAGAAAGAAATAATTATGTGTTCAGCTACTGAGAATTCAGGGTTTGTTTGTTACTGTAGCACAACCTAACCTAACCTGACTAATACAACTTCACAACTTCTAAAGTACTTTTTAAAATCATTATTCAATTTGATCTTCACAAGAGCCCCAGGAGAGAGGGCCTATAGAGATAAGTGTTCAGAGTGGATATGTAAGGGAACTGAGACTCAGAGAGGGGAAATGATTTGCTCAAGATTATTCACCTTATAAATGGCAGATGCAGGATTGAAACACAGGCCTCCAAGCCTGGGTGCAACGCTCTTTCCCAACTAAGTATACATTGACATTGGATCTTCTTTCCCAGGGGTACTTCTCTTTTAAAGTAGGTGGCTTGCAGAGAGACAACCCCCAAGAGCAAATGTTTAAGGGTGGAATTAACCCTCTGCTTACCCAACAAGAGAAAAGGCCAAAGTGTAGACTCTCTGGCAGGCCTGCAGGAAGGTGGGGATGATTTAGGTTGTGTATTTGCAGTGGAGCTAATGTTGTCTCCTGAGCCCGACCAGGAAAGTCAGCTGGCCGGCCCGCACTGTCGAACCATCCCTGGTGCCCAGGTCACAGCGGAAGGAACTCAGACATCACTTCAGGAGAGCCAGCTGAGGTGGGAGTGGCTGCTTGTCAGACAAGCCTCCCGGGGGCTTCACAGGCAAAGTCCATCTGACTTTGACCAGCACTGTCTGGCATCCGGTCCTACCGCCTTCCCCAAAGAGGGTATTGGGCATCCTTCCAGGATGGGCTTTTATTCCCTTTAATAGAGGAATAGGAAATGAGCCTTAAGAGAAAGTGAGGAGTTATTGCTGTATTTAATTGCCCTAAAAATATCTCAGGAGATCTGCCTGTGAGTTCCCCCCGGGTGCTGATCCAATGTTCCAGGGAGAAGTGGCCAGACCCCAGTTGGGGCTCAAGAAACAAAAACAGCTGAGAATTCTGAGAAGGGAGGGCTTGCACCAGGCCAGCTCAATAAGGAGCAAGGACCAGATCCCCTGGCTTGGTGCAGACTTGGGCACTTCAAAGCTGCCAGGAAGAGATGGTGTGAAACCATTCTGGGAGGGGCCTGACATAGCTCCCCGTTCTGTGTTTACCCCAGTTCAAAGTGAGAGCCTGGGCACATCTCCCTCGTCTCCACTCTAGACCTTTGCCTCCTCCATCTGCAAGAAGAAGGGGTTTTGTTCTTTCTACCGTCGCTTCTGTGGTGGACGCGGTCAGTGGCCTCCCCGGCACTCCTGCCCTTTCCTTCCTCCTAACAGCACAGGTCTTGTTCAGAATCCATACATCCCATTCCCAGCTCCAGGATGGGACTCTGGCTTATCTGTGCCAGTTAGCACATGGCATTCCACGGGATTCCTGTTGCTCTAGAAGTGGCCATAGGTCTTGTCTGCTCTGAAATCCATCACCACATTTGTGCCAAAGTCATGCTTCCCACAGGCTACTCTCAGCCCATGACAAACCGTGCTGAGACTGCACAGCTGTCGACGATCCTCCTTCACCTTTCCTTTCCTCTCTCTTCCCTTGGCATCTTCTTTTCAGACACTAACTTCTGTGGTACCAGGAGTGGCCTGAAAAAACAGATGCTAAGATGAGGATTTGGGACTGACTCTCCCGGCAGCTGCTGGGAGAATAGGATGCTTTTCTGGTCGGTGGGTGCAGCAGGATAATCCCTGGCACAAAGTGGCAGCTCAATTGTCAAAGATTTTACTGGAATGACCTGGGAAAGCATACTGGTGGAGGCGGATGCCAAGGCCGGTGCGATGGCACAGGGGGTTGAAATATATGAGCTGAGCCATGCCCCCAAAGACAGAGGAGGCGGCTGGTTGGTGCTAAGCTGTGCTGACCCTGCAGCCTGCAGATGGATAATGAGAGCCTGAGGGCAATTCCTGGGCAGTTAATAGCAAGTATAAGGACCAGAGGGCTTTGGCGGTAGCTCACAAAGAGGCCTTTATCTCCTGCCCGGGGAGTGTGGACACAGCTGAGCAAAGGTGGAGGACTCAGTTCTAAGAGCAGCACGACTCCAGAGATGTCTGGATGCAGTGCTAAAGCAGTTGGAAAATGGTGATGCAAAGGCCAGGGTCCTGGTTGGGGAAACCTGGGACCCTGAAATATAGAACAGGGACATTGGGATGGATGTCCTTGAGAATGTGGATTCTACAACCTCCTTGGGGCCCTCGGGGTTTGTGGAGGTGACCTGCCCTTCCCTAAAAAGAGCTGGCACTTCTATGCTGGGAGATGCCACAGAAGCCTCTCCCCAACAAGGCAACAAATGCTTCCCCTGGCAGCTGATAACTAGGGTGAAATCCCACGTTAGCGCTAAGCCTGAGATGAAGGGAAGGGGCTATGCGGCTAAAGAATGCGAGAATTAGCGGTGTGTGGTGGCACAGGCAGCAGCCTGGGGTGTGCTCCTGGGGTGGGGCTTAAGTGTTCTTGTTCAACAACGCTGCAATATAAAACTAGATAAACAATAATTCACTGATCGAGGGCATTTTCTTGGGTTCTGGGGATTTCACACCCCAGAGAATGTGGCAAACTCACTACCAGGGTGGTTACGAGAAGCCTAGAGAAAACAATGTCTGAGTCCCAGCAAAGTGGAAATGTCTGAGTTGCCCCAGGCAGGAGGTGGAGGGAGGGATGGAGCTTGAGGGAGGTGGGCATACTGAAGTGGATCTCATGCAAGACCAGAAGACCCACTGGAGGACTCGGCTCCATGAGAGGGCCCAACGGGCACAGCATCCACCAAGGCCATCAGGAAAGCACTGGAGTTCGGGGAAGCAGCATCACAAAGCTCAGTGGAGGCTTTCCCTGGCCGACCTCGAACCACAGGGACCATACTAGTCCAAGGGCCACAGCTGCTGTGCTCTGAGATCTATCTCCACCCTTGCACCCACACTGCTCCTCCCACGGGCTGCTCCCAGCCAATGAGTGAATGTGGCAGGGATACTAAGCTGAGCTGGATCCAGGGAGACACAGGACTCCTCCAATGGAGACTCAGGTGACTGTGGCTCTAGGACTCCCCCACAGCCTTGCTGACCCTTCCCCAGACCTGCCTGGAGGTCCAGGACACTCCCACCCGACCTCGCCGTCCTCTCTCCCAATCAGGGTCCGACTGGCAGTTCCCTAATAACATCCTTGTGCATCTGCTTCTCAGAAAAACACATGGAAGAGCCTTGCCAAGGAAGACAGAGCAGAGAGACAGAGGAACTGGATTCTTGAACATTTCCTTGGGCTGTTGAATCCAGTCCTGCTGCCTGTCTGGTGAAATTCCCGCACCAGTGCGGTGCAAAGCTCCTTATAAGCCAGCTCCAAGTTCTTTGCCCAGGGCAGCCAGAGCAGCCTACTGCAGCGGATGCAACCTCCCATCGTGATCTCCTGTGAGGCTTGGAGGCTCAGACCTTCCTATGACCAGGTTTTGAATGCAGGTCTTTCAACTTTTACATGACTATTTCAGGCTATTTTCCCTACAGCTCAAGGCTCTAGATTGAATGAGTTTCCAAGGGAAAAGCCTTTCTCCAGCAAATGGTACCCAATCCTACAAATAGCCACTCACTAACAGATCCAGTGAGTCAACAAGGATTACCAAAACTTGGTATTTATAACCCCAAATTAGCAGGTTAGGAGAGCTTCCTGAGGACTTGATTCAGCATTTGGCAAAGAAGTCGGGCTGCCGTGCAAGGCTTGGCAGCATGGCAAAACACTACCACATGTTCCCAGAGGCGGAGATGTCACACGCAAGATGCCTGGGCCCCGACGGGGCTGCCTCGGGCTGGTCCTGGTTTTCAGTTGCTGCTATTCTTACATTTTAATTATGAATCACTGTTGGTTTGGTTCCCTCGTCATCACTGCAGCTTGTGGCGGGTGGTTGGTTAAGCCCACAGCATGTAGGGACGCATATTTGCACCAGCAGAGTGTGGGGCCCATCATTTTCCAATAACCCCCAGACTCTGAAACATGTAGGTGTTGCCGCTTGGTTTTGAATCACCCCTATGCCCTTATTCCTCTAGCAGATGCATCCATAAAGCCCTGCAGCTGCTCCCATGGGGACCTTCCATGTCGTCACCACCTTCTTTTTCCTTCTGCCTATGGGATAGGATGAGACAGAGTGTCTGGGGGCTTTGGTTTGGCCAAGGTGGGCTGTGGACACAATTGTGGGGGAGCCAGTGTTCTAGAAGATTCTAGGACTGAGGTGCTAGGGGGTTGAAGAAGGGGAAAGGGAGGAGGGAAAAGCAGAAAGAGCAGGGCTCTTGACCCTCTACTGCCATGTCAATCCGAGAATCTCCATGGTAGCTTGTCCTGTGGGAGCTGGCGCTCAGCAGTAAGCAGAGACTGTTTCATCACTAGTGCCTGCTGGGGAGGACCCTGGCTCACTCCTATCTCACTGCTGTGTCACTGTAGGGTTAAGGTTTTCTGGTGGCAAGCAACAGAAATCAACTTGAGCTAAATTAAGCAAAAAACAAACAAACAACAACAACAACAAAACACCAGCCTTATTGCAGGGATACCAAATACCTCATAAAATGGACAGGAAAGTGGAGAGTGAGTTAGTTATGGAGTTAGGATGGGAACCAGGGCAGCTTGGAACACCAAGACAGAAAGAAAGGATAGGCAGTCTTTACTGAGGTATTCTAAACACTTGATGTGGGCTTCCCTGGTGGCGCAGTGGTTGAGAGTCCGCCTGCCGATGCAGGGGACGTGGGTTCGTGCCCCGGTCTGGGAGGATCCCACGTGCCGCGGAGCGGCTGGGCCCGTGGGCCGTGGCCGCTGGGCCTGTGCGTCCAGAGCCTGTGCTCTGCAACGGGAGAGACCACAGCAGTGAGAGGCCCGCGTACCGCAAAAAAATTAATAAATAAATAAAATAAAATAAACACTTGATGTGTCTTTTCTTATTTAAGCCTGGGCAACAATCCTATGGGGGTAGGGACCATTATTATGCCCATTTTGCAGATGAGTAAACTGAAGCACAGATAAATAAGTTGCCCCAAATCACACAGCTAACAGATAGGAGAGCCAGTAGCCTGTCTCAGCCTGGCTGTGTGTCCCCCACTAAAGGTCACTGCTCTCAGTGGTCATCTGTACCAAATGCCTCCTTCGAGGTTCTGGGAACCACTCCCCCAAACTCTGTCTTCAGGTCTGGGATCGTAACAACCCCTCTGTTACTAGTCCCAGGTATCCTACTATAGCCTGTGGTTCCCCTACATCCTGCCCACACCTTGTGTTCCTTTATTCAAACCTCCTCATGTTACCTTAATTTGAAAGTGCCATCTGTTATAGCACTAGTGTTCATACTAGCATGTTTCATAGAACCCTAAATGCCGTTGATTATAAACCAAACCAGGGACTTCGCTGGCGGTCCAGTGGTTAGGATTCTGAGCTTCCACTGCAGGGGCCATGGGTTCAATCCCTGGTCGGGGAACTAAGATCCTGCATGATGACACACGGTGCGGCAAATAAATAAATAAATAAAATAAAAATACACACCACACCTTATTCTATGTACCATGAAGTCATAGGAAAAATGTGGCCAATTAAACGATGCCATGCTGTTGATTGTAAGGCCAGCGTCAGAGCGTGAAAACATGTGTCTTAAATCAGCAAAATCGAGTATTACTCCACTTCCTAGATGAAGGGATGGCGACAGGAAGAAGACAAGTAATTTGCTGAGTAACACAGCCAGGAGATGGCTGAGCCAAGTTTTATACCAGACAGTTTCGTTCTAGATCCTGTGCCCTACCCACCCCTATGGGGCTCTGGGTGTGCAGAGCAGGGCTGGGGGAAGATGCCACGGGGGGGGAAGTGGGTGGCGGAGCAGAGGCTTGCAGCTGAGGCCAGCAGAGAGAGGGGAGGCCTGGTCTGGACAGTGCGTGAGTCAGAAGGTCTGGGGGCCCATGCACTGGGGCGGCTGGGCAGCCCAGGGTGGGGTGAGGAGAGCCAAAAGGGCAGCGCCCCCTAGCGGAGAAGTCAAACGTTGCCCTGAGCCGTGGGGAGGGCTGAGATGATGCCTCCACCTCGTTAAAGGGGCCCTGGTCCCCCCTACGCCATGCCTTCCAAGTTCAACATGTCATCCGTCGACAAATATAGACCAGGAGAAACCTAAATAAGCGAGTGGCTGCTCGGAGCCGCAGGACAGCTAACCATAATGGGGGTTTTTGGTTTTCTGCTTGAGACACAAACAGCACATTCCTCAGCTGAAATAGCCGGGCGGAGAAACAGGGCATTATTGGACGGGAACACCCAGCCAGGATGAGCCAAACAAGACAGAAATAGGCCCGAGCCACCACATGAAGGGAGCTCATCAGTGTTTGGCTGGCTGTGCCCCGCCTGCTCTGCCCTGCAGGGTTGCTGCTCTTACCTGGGGAGGCTCCGCCTCTGCCCCCCGGAAGAAAGGAGGGCTGTGCTTGCCTGGGCTCTTAGCCTTCAGCAGCTGGGGCAGCAGCCTCCTCCTCAGACAAGGGTCCTGGGGAGTGAGAAGGGATCTGGATGCTGGTCACCCTGTCCCCACTATGCACACACAAACATACCTTCGCAGAGTCGCCAACACACAGCACACACACCCTAACAGACACACGCAGACACAGGGCATGCCCCTGCAGTTCCAGAAATACATATGTAAACTCATGCAGCCATGCACACAGATCCAGGCTGTGTGCACACACAGGAACACAGAGGCACACACAGGCCACGATGTCATGCACACACGCACATGCACACAGACACACGCATGCACACACACCTGCCCTCACCCACACACACACCTGCAGAGATCTACACAACCTTGCCCACTTATACACACACACACACACACACACACACACACACACACTCATATGCACTTGTAGCTACACACAGGCAAATACCCAGGTAGGCAAGTGTACACACATGATCACACAATCTTAGTCACATAGTCACTGGCCCCATGGGCCTCCTCTTTCTCTGGACATGATCACCCCAGTGGTAGCTAGGCCATCTTCACCCCAGAGGGCTGGTGTCATCTCATCTGAAGAAGCATCCAAGGACAGCTTTAGGGGGACTCTGGGATGGGAGCGTCAGGGAGAAGTTGCCAAGGAAGTCCAGAATCTATCTTGTCTTGGAGCCCACACCCCAGCTCCCAGCCAGCCTCAACTCACCTCATTCTCCAGTCATCCCCAGGAAGGAGTCAATAGTAAACCAATTCCAGGTCCTTCCATAGTTTGGGTCTGGCCATGTCCACAGCTCGTTGGTACCATATTTACCATGAATTTCCCAGTCTCTGTAGGTCTATGAGCTCTTTGGGGCCAGGGACCCCGGCAGTGATGCTCTTCCTTTTATGCCCAGGATGCACTGTGGTGCCTGTGCTCAGAACATAAATGAATAAATGGGTGAAGTCGAAGAGCGGGGATTGATATTCCCACTTAACAGCTAGGGAGACTGAGGCCCAGAGAGGCGTGGGTCTGTCCCGCAAGCCTGCCCCCATCTGTGGAAACCCCCGATGCCTTCTTCCTCCCCACACCCAGTCCTGGGCGGGGAAACTTGGATTAGGCAAGTCGGCAGCAAGGTGGTCCTGGGAGCCCCTGGCTCCCAGCCCTGACTCTGCCCTGTGCCAGCTCCAGACCCAGAGGGGACACAAGCCCCTTTCTAGCACCTCCTCCACCCTTGAAAGCCCTGGCTGCCAGCTCTTGCTCCAGCCTCAGTTCCCTGCCTCTACACCCAAGGTTCCCCCAGACCTGGGGATGGACCACAATTCTCTGGCCCCGAGACCAGGCTGGAAGGAAGGAGGAACTGATGGAGACAGCAGGGGTCAGTGTTTATTCAGCGGAGGCCACACAGGGGCGGGGTGGGGAGGACCAGTGTTTCCCAGGCAGGGCACCCAGCAGATAGTCAGCCACATGGTGTCAGACCCACAGACCAAGCCCCTGGCCTCAACTCAGAACGGGATAGGGCAGTACCTGAATCTTCCCAGGAATCCACACTGGCACACTGGGAAAGACCTTTAGATTGCCCCAATTTGGGGATTTTCCAGCTTCTGTTCTGTAGCAACAGAACCGTTTCTTCAGATGATTTTTGTTTTCAGTTTTAAATTAAGGTATAATTTACATTCAGTAAAATGTACCCTTAGAGTGTACAGTTCTGCTAGTTTAACAAACACAGTTGTGTAACTACTACCACAAAGTGGAGAAGAGATTCAGCCTCCCCCCAGGTCCGTCCCTCCTCCGCCCCACCCTTTGTAGTCGACCCCTCCCCACACCTGGCAACCAGTGTTTTGTTTCCGTAGAGTTTTGCTATTTTCAGAATGCTGTGAAATAGGATCCTACATATTGTAGCCATTTCATTTAACGTGATGCATCCAGCATGTACCGTGTTGCTGTCTCAGCAGTTCATTCCTTTTTATTGCTGGGTAGTATTCCATCATCTGGATGAAGCACAGTTTGTTTATCCATTCCCCACATGTGGGGCATTTAGGTTGTTTCACTCTTTGGCTATTCCAACTAAAGCTTCTATGAACATTTGTGCACATGTTTTTATGTAAACATACGTATTTTTTTCCTTCTTTGGTAAATAACCCAGGAAGCAGTAAAGAGGCATGATACATGAGATAGAGAAGGAAGAAAAGCAAAAAAAAAAAAAAAGGGTGTTTCAGTGAGTGGGTTACCTCTGTGGACCACTGGGACCCAATCCCCCTGGGGACCCTCTGAGGAACCGAGAAGGACGTGCCTCAGGATTGTCCCACTGAAGGTTAGGACGTTGTGACATTTATCTACCAACTTCCATCTGTCCCTCATTGGTTGAGTGCGTCATTAACTTGCCTGAACTTCCCCCCATCACTCCCCACAATACACACAGATAGGGCATCAGCCAAGGCTTTGGAAAACGTTGGAGTCAGAAAAGCTGGGGGGTGAGGTGGCATTTGGGATGAGATGCTGCCAGGTAGCTCCAGAGCCACCTACAGCTGCAGCCAGAATCCCAGGTGGCCTGAGTGGGGGTTGATTTGGGGTTACAGTTGCCATAGTTATTTTCCCTTCCTTTCTCCTTATCACTGACATTACATTATACATATATTTATTTGCTTGTCTGTTTTCCCTACTGCAATGAAAGTTCCATAAGGGCAGGGGACTAACTTTTTTGTTATCCCTTTCTGTCTCCCCAGTGCCTGACAAGCACCTGGCACAGAACAGATGCTCAATATATATGTGTGGAATAGTTGACAGATTGACCCATCCCACCCCTGGGCCTGGCGCGATGTCATAATAATGAAAGCAACCGTTTATTGAGTATCTACTGTGCCCTGAGCAGAGTGACAGCTACTGCATGCTCATCATCAGCTTTAATCTTTCCAATAACTTGACTTACTACAAATGTGGGTCATTATTTTCTACACATATACATGTAGACTGATTATATGTGCTAATGTATATATACTAATTCATGCATTAATATGTTATATATTAATGTATATATTACTTATATTAAATATAGAAATATATATTAAAATTTATAATCTACATTATGTAATATAAATAATTTTATACATACATGCATTCATGTATCAGATACTTGTATAGCACTTACTATGTGCCAGGTCCTCTTCTTAGAACTTTACAAATATTTTAATTCATTAATTTTCACAATAGCCCTTGCGGTAGGTTGAATGGTAACCCCCAAAAAGATAAGTCTAAGTCCTAACCTCTGGAATCTGTGAATGTGACCTATTTGGAAAAAGGGTCTTGGCAAATGTAATTAAGTTGAGGGAGTTGAGATGAGATCACCCTGGATTATCTGTGTGGGCCCTAAATACAGTGACAAGTGTCCTTATAAGAGGCAGAAGAGGGAAACAGAGAAGAGGATGAGGCCATGTGAAGACAAAGGCAGAGACTAGAGTATCACAGCCACAAGCCAAGGAACTCTGAAGCCACCAGAAGAGGAAAGAGGCCAGAAAAGATTCTGCCCTAGAGACTTTGCAGGGAGCATGGCCCTGCCAACACCTTGAATTTGGATTTCCAGCCCCCAGAAGAGTAAGCGAATAAATTTCTGTTGTTTTAAGCCACCCAGTTTGTGGCAATTTGTCATGGCAGCCCCAGGAAACTAATACAGTCCTGTAAGTTAAGTATTATTATTATCCTCATTTTTCAGGTGAGGAAACTGAGGCACAGAGAAATTAAGTAACTTGCCCAAGGCCACAGAGCCAGTAAGGGGCAGAGGCCAGATTCCAATCCAGGCTCAGGGCTCTTAACCATGATGTCCAACAAGGAGAGATTACATGACTCAGCCATGGTCCCTCAGCTGGTAAATGGCAGAATCAGGATTTGAACCCAGGACGCTGACTGAAAAGTACACGGGATTCCCCTGAGGCTGTAACACCACTTAGCTCTCCAGTTCTCCCTAAAGGACCCTCTTTGAAGCCTATGCCCAAGCTGCCTCTTTCATGAAGTGGTAGGGGGCAGAGATGCAGGTCTGTGCCCAGGGACCCCCTCCAAATAGGAGCATGCCTCTGGCTGCCTTGGCCCAGGTTGTACTACAAAAGACTGTGATTTATACAGTGCAATCCGACACCTCCTCGCTTCATCTTCCCACAATTAAGCAGGGCCTGGTGGTGACAAATGGCCCCATGCCCATGGCATCACTGCTCCCAGGGACCCTGCTCTCATCGGCAGGCCCCAGGAGCTAATTCATCCTTTTCTGGCTGCCCAGGTTGGAGTTGATAAATCAAGTCAGCTTGAGAGCCAATTACAAGGTCATCACTCAGTGGACAGAGAAGATTGCTTGGAGTTTCTGAACTTCATATTTTATTGGAACAGCTGGCAGCACGGGGCCACTGACTCCCTCACCTCAGGAGAGGCATGGTTTCCAATCCGTCAACACAGCCCACCTGCCCGGAAGAGGGGCTGCCACCCCTCAACCTCTCCAGGGCTTGGTGTTCAGTCCTCACTGAGGGTCCGCAGACACAGGGGTGGGAGGGTGGCCCAGACACTCTCCCCACCCTTGCCCAGAGCTGCCCCAAAGCCTTCTTGCTTTCTTATTCCTGGAAATACGGTTGAGCATAGCCCAATGCCAGGGCAGGGCTGACCCCAGCTTTAAATGGCTATTTGGAGTGTGGCCTTTCCAGTTCAAATCTCAGCTCCATTGCTCACTAGTGTTCTGTGACTATAGACAAATTACTTATCCTTTGTTAGGTTCAGTTTCCTCATTTGTTTACTGCTGCCCTTTATAGGAGGAGTAAATGAGGTAATACACACAGAGGGCTTGGATCTACACATGGTCCCCACTTAAAAAAAAAGTTTTCTCATCATGTAGCATATTGTTAAGTTTCTGGAAAACTTGGAGGAATAGGAGATGCTATATGATGGGCCTGTGCAAGGTGGGGCCTCCACTTCTCCCCACACATAGGCCTTAGGACCAGCTTCCTTGGGGTTCTTGAGGCCAAGGCTGTCCTTCAGTGGTGGGGGCTAAGGCTGGCCATCATGGCAGCTTAGCTCTGCCTTCCAGCCCCTTGAGCTTCTTATTTATTCCCATGGCTGGGTCCCAGGAGGGGAACAGGTAGTCCCCTCACTATCATTTCATCTCTGTAGAAAAACATTAATCAAGCTTATTGAGGGTGAAGCCCTTACCCTGCTATATAAGTTAGGATTGGGTTCTGCTTCATACAGTAGAAGACTTGACTGATGGTGGCTTGAACCAGTGATTCTCAAAGTGTGGTACCCATACCAGCACCATCAGCATCACCTGGCAGCATGTTAGAAATAAAATTCTGAGGCCTCACACCCAGACCTACTGAATCAGAAACTCTTGGGACTAGAGCCCACCTATCTTTGTTTTAACCAGCTCTCCAAGTAATTCTAATGCAGACTAGAGCTTGAGAATCACTGACTTGAACAAAAATAGAGGTTAATTCTACATCCCTTAGAAGAAATCCAGAAACAGAGAGTCCAGGGCCAGTGAACATCCCCATCTTTTGTTCTACCGTCTTTAGCACGTGGGTCTATTCTCAAGATTTTATACGCTAGAATGGCTGCTGGAGCTCCAGCCATCAAGTCTGCATTCCACACAAGGAGAATGAAGCAGGGAGGGAAGAGCAATAGGCTTGTCTCTCCATTAAGGCAGACCCCTGTAATGTTCCTGGAAACTCTACCACCACCAATAGCTTCCACTTGTATCTCACAGGTCATCCCTAGCTACAAGGGAGGCCAGGAAGTATAGTCTTTTATCTGGGCACTTTGCTGCCCAAATAAAGACTCATAGGCATACTGGTAATGAGAAAGGGCAAAATGGACATTGGGTGGGCATCTAGCAGACTCTCCCACACGAACTCTCTCTCCTCTCTTCTTTAATCTTCCCAACAATCCTCACAGGTAGATGTGATTATTTCCTCCACATTACAAATGAGGAAAATGACCTTTAGAGAGATCAAGGTCAAATAGCAAGAAGGAGCAAGTTAGCTTTGGCTGAACTGCTTCATTCTCTTGCCCCCTACCCTCTAGTATTGCTCTTCACCTTCAGGGGCAGCCTGGGGGGAGTGGGGGGAGGATTATGTAATTTCTCCCCTTCTCCAGACCCCAAAGATTTACCCACCCTCCCTGCGGGAGCCAGATTGAGGTAGAGGATGGAAAGGAGAGAGGGGAGGCCCTCTCCAGAGTCCAAGAAGCCCCTTTTCTTCCCAGAGGTAAATAGTCAAACTTAATTAGCAGGTTGTGTGTGCCAGGCAAGTAATCCGCAGGCTTTCAGAGGCATCTGTTTCCAGATGCTCAGAGGGAATATTACTAGCTCCCTTCCACTTGGGCACAAAAGCTCGCTCGCGCCTGCCTGGATGGGGCTCACTCATCAAGGGGTGGGAGTTTCCTTTTCCAGGCTTTCTAGCGAATTCCTCGACCCAGGCCCTTTAGAGAGCCCATGGTGTGGCCTCAAACAATAAGGTAATTCAGGGTGGTAACCCCAGAGGCTTGTCCCTCATCTCGTATGGAATCGCTGAAATATTTCAAGAAAATATTTCGGAATTGACTGGGAATGGGGAAAGAAAGTAGGTTCAGAAACAAAGGGAACACCAAGAGCTTCAGTTCAGGTGGAGGGTTTGAGGGGAGCCCAGGAGAGGCGAGCTGTGGTTTTGGAGCAGCAGCAAGGCCCCCTGTTCTCCTCCCAAAGTTCCCTCCCCACCTCGTGGCCTTCCAGCCATCTGCAGGGTTTGCTGTCCATTCTTTGAGGTAAGCACTGCCCGGTCTTTTGGGTTTAGAATCGCTCTGTTTCCATCTAATCAGACAGCACATCAA
The DNA here is from genome assembly GCF_949752795.1 of Hyperoodon ampullatus. Classification (NCBI taxonomy): domain Eukaryota; kingdom Metazoa; phylum Chordata; class Mammalia; order Artiodactyla; family Ziphiidae; genus Hyperoodon; species Hyperoodon ampullatus. Next base: position 30,344,430 of record NC_136931.1, on the reverse strand, counting down.
GTCCCCAGCTACTCACCAGGGAGAGTTTGGGGTCTCTTTTCCGACAGGAAGGCTTGGGGTCCCCAGAGTTTCTGGAAAGAGGCAAAGGAAGAGACCCAGCCAACAGAGATGGGAGAGGCCCAGGGACCCGAGTGAACAAATAGCAGACAAGTTTCCTTCTGTTCCTTACCAACTCTGAGCCTGAACACAACTCCTAGTGTATCTGGGCCTCAGTTTCCACCTCTGTAAAAAATGGGGATGCCCCTTATCCTGTGTCTTAACTGTCTGAGCGTTGACTACCTGCTTCTACTAGGGTCTGTGTACTGTGTGTGTGTGTGTATATATATATATATATATAAATATATATATATAATTTTTTTTTCATTTTCTGTATATTATGATGTTTTTACATCTTAAAAAACCTTTCTGACTGGGTTGAGTCTACCTTTCCCTGGTAGCCAATTCCTAGAGACAGCAAAGGCCCAGCTACGAACAGGACTTTGTCATGCAAATTAACCAGTCCAAGCAGTCCCTTCTTTAACTGGCCTTGCATTCCAGGAGGCACTATTCCTCTGCCTTTGTCACCCGGGGCCACCCCTACAGTTCACACCAGCTGAAATGATTCACACTGGCCAATCTGAGGCGATTCACTATGTCCTGCCTCGCCTTTCCCTTGGAAACCCCAATAAAGGCTGTGGCCTAAGTGCTCCCTGCCCCCTCCTGTCTTCTGCATCCTGTCACCCTGGTGACTTTCCCATGTGGCTCTGCGTGGCATGCCGTGTCTCCTGTCTCTAGGACCTGTGAGTATAATAAACTTTCTTTTCCCGAACCTCTCCTGTGTCTCCTCTTGTTGCTGCACTGACTGACCATCTCATTAAAAAATGCAAAGCAGCCTGCCCTGAAAATGGGGTCCTGATAGTAATGTCTCACGGCTATCCATAGGTTCAGAAGCAAATTTCCCCACAGCCTGGGAAGAGTGCAAGCATTATCCTAGGGGTTACAAGGGTTCGGAGATGTGGAGAATGGGTATGTGTGGCAAAGGAATTTCCTGCTCACCTAATATCCTTATGTTGCCCCGGATCTCTTGCAGTATATAGGACCATGTGATTAGCACTGATCTGTGAGCGGAAGCGGTGAGTGTTACTTCTGGGCCAAAGCATTTAAAAGCTGACTGTCAACCTTCCAATTGTCTCTTCAGTGATCGTGGATGCCACATGTCAAGAGGGTGGAAGCTGTCTGGGTCACTAAGCCACTGCAGGGGGACCAGATGCGCTGGAGAGCAACTTCATTTGCACAGGACTTTTCATGAGTGACAGATGAACTTCTGTTGAGTTGAGGCATGGAGATATTGAGGTTATTTTGTTATTGCAACAGAGCCTAACCCATCCTGATTAATACTGGGTGGCTGAACTATTTGATACTATACTGATGATGAGTCCATGAACTCACTGGTTGGCCAGATGAGGAGGGTATTTCTAAGTATAATAATGCATTGAAAGAATGCTTTGGTAGGCAGATTCTGTAAAATGAACGAAAATTGTCTTAGATGACACCAGGTTCCAAGGATGGGGTAAGGAATCATGCCACCAGGGGAGGACAAGGATCCTTCAGGGGGAAGGTCAAGAAGTAGGGGGATGTTGGAGAGAGGAGAAACAGAGTGAGTAGAAGCAGCCAATGCCCATCTCAGGAGACTCTGTGTGGCATGAAAGACCCCTCCCAGGGAAGGAACAGCAGTTAGTGCTTTATACCAGCTTCAGTCTTGGGAGAGTTTGCAGTCAGTCTGTAGGTAAGATAGTAATTCCTGCTCTCACCTTCCACTCGATATTATGGGCATAACAGAAACACACAAGTGTGGCCCCATGCCCTCTTCTGAAGTGCATTATCTATCTCCTAAACACACAAGTGTGGCCCCATGCCCTCTTCTGAAGTGCATTATCTATCTTTAGAGTCTGAGAAGAAGAAAAGAAAAAAATACAACTCCAATCTCCAGCTGGCATTCTGCTACAATAAGCCTATTATTTCAAGCACTCAGGACCAGGTCTTGGCACTGGGGCCAAACCCCTCCCTGAGACAAGGAGGGCAGCTCTCTGCTATGGCCACCAGCCAAGCACAGCTCATTTGCTTCAGAACCTTAACAACAAACACACAAACTCCCAAACCCGTGGGCCTCTGTCTCCCTCCTCCCATGGCTGATGGGGGAGAGCAGGAAGGGGCTGAGGTTATTGAAATGCTATTTTAAACTCCAAGTCAATGTTAAGCAAAACCTTGAGGCTGATTAAACACGACCTTCGGGCCACGGGGCTCCAGCTCAAAAAGGCAAACAGCTTCCACCCTCTCAGCAGCTCCGGGCTTGTTTATTGGTTTGAAAGCCCTTAAGGGGCCTGCCAAGCAGAGGGGTGAGCAAGGGAAACTTTAATATCTAAAGGGAGAGATCAAAAGCAGTTGACATTTCTGGCAGAGAGCAAGCGCGTTATGTATCTTTATATGTATAATGTTATAGCTGAGCAGAAGGGAAAAGGCATTTCTTCTCTGGGTTAAATCAAATCAGGCCACATGTTCTTGATCTTGACTGTGTTGTCTTATAATCCAACCAAATTTAACTGACATTGAGCATTTCTGATCTGAACAGTTAACATGGAAATTTGGCCCAAATAACTTTATATATATGCTGAACATGAACTTGGTTCAGGCATCAGAAATGATGGGAAAGCCCCCTTCCAGCTGCCCTCCAGAGAGCCAGGCAGGGGGACAGCTGGTGGGTAGGGCCCCTGGCTCTTCATCATCCCTTCTGCTGATGGAGTTGCTGGGGAGACCACCTCCACAGGTGGGCATACTATTCCCATGTCTGACCCTGGGGCACTGAGATTTGTTCTTGGGAACCCCAAAGAAGAGAGGTGACCTTGCTTTGGCAAAAGCCGCTAATGGGCCGTGAGGTTGATCCCTGGAGGGTGTCTCTGGCATTTATTTACTCTGAGGTTCTTGGTAAGCTTGGTGAAGAAACTTTCAGTGCAGTGCTGGGTAGCAGTCAGGATGGCCTTGGACAATAGAAAACAGTGCCTGGCACAGAGCAGGTGCTCTGGAGTTTGTGGAATAGATTTTGAATAAATGAATGTGTGACAGACTCAAGGAGCTTATTATTCAATTCCCAACCCCCTCCTTTTTTTCATGCTCATTGAAGTCTGTTTTAGTTCCAGAAGGCAACATACCCAGTCTCAGGTGATGAAACATGGTGGATGTAAACTAACTGTGCCAATCCTATTCTGTTTTCCCAGCACCCCTTGCAGGTAGGGATGGACATGTGACCCAGTTCTGGCCAATGAGACCTACGTGGAAGTCTGCTGAGGGGTTCTGGGAAAGCTTATGCAGTCTTGCTTAAAGGAAACAGATAAGGTTGCAGTGTCTAATTCTTCCCACTCCCTCTTCTTCCAACCTTCAGGGCGGGCTTACTGTGACAAATGGCTAGTGGTCATTCAAATTCATCTCTTTTATTCCAGAGTTGCCCCTGAGAAGCATCTGCCTTCCCTTTTTGCATCTAGATTTGCCTCCATCGCTGACTTTCATTAATGGGACATGAAAGGAACAAACGCATGTCAATTATGGGCCAAGAGTCTAAGAAGTAGGTATGCCTTCTCCATGCTTTCTCTCTCCTTTCACTGGGTGGGTAAGGTTGACAGACAAGGCTCTAGGAGACAGAAGAGCTACAAGATGGAAGGAGCCTGGGTCCCCCAAGCACCATGTAGAAGGCACCATCCAGTGACCAGAAATACCTGCAATGGAATGTTGAGGTGGTGGTCCGGAGGTGAATTTCTAGTGTGTTAAGCACTAAGATTTGGGGTGATTATTTGTTACAGAGCTAATGCAACCTTAACGGACACATTTACTTTCTATAGAAATTTAAGCAAGTAGCTTAAATGTTCTGTACCTCATTTCTTCTTCCTCAAATTGGTGTTATCTATCTATAGTCCCTACCTCCTAGGATGGTTGAGAGAAATAAATACATAAAGCACTTAGCAGGATGCCCATTACATAGTAAATGCTCATAACATGTTCATGAATCTTATAACCATTATTCTCATTCCTGAATTGAGAGTGGGTTCAATGACCCCTTAAGTCCCTTAGAGGCTTGAGATGCCGAGATTCTCTAGGAAGCTCAGATCCTGAAAGGAAAGAGCAAAGAGACGTGTGTCTGAGGGGTTGCTGTGTCTCCGGTGGAGGGAGAAATACTGCAAGGGGATGAACGGCTATAGAGCAAGAGGACTGAGCTTCCTTCATGCCGCCTCCCCTTCCCCCCGCCTCCCCTTCCCCACACGTGGTGGACTCCCAGAGTGCCTTCATTTCGTAAGCTGATGAAATATCAATTGAAACTGAGATCCATCATTCCTTAATCCATCTTTCCTTTCCATTTTTGCATGATTCACGCTAGGAGACCAGGATGTTTAGCTTTGTTGTGGTTTGCTTTTGTCAAGCATCACTGCTACTTTCTTTTACCCCGAGGGTGAGATGAGAAATGCTACTTAAGAACCTTTGAACAAATTCTCTCTCAACTTTTTAGGAGGGCAAGGCCTCTTCTCTGAGCCAAGGGACACAGAGAGCCCCAATCAGGAGTCAGGGGTGTAGCATTCCAGCCCTGATTCTTCCCTTTCAAAGCTCTTCTCAAGCCTCAGTTTCCTCATCCACAAAATGAGAAAAATAATATTTTCTACTTAAGAGGATTGTAGAGAGGGGTAAATGAAGTACTATATGTAGTCACTAGAACTGTGCCTGGCACATAGCAAGTACCTGATGTCAGCTCTATTTACTATTATGTTGCTGTTTTTACATCACAGGCCAGGCACTGAACAGGAAGACACAAAGTTAACCAAGACTCCGACTTGCCCTCAAGAGTATCGTTTAGTCAATCAAGAGAAACAGATGCATAAGCAGACAATCAATGACAAGACAGAGCAGTAAGAGCTTCAGTGGCCGTCAGTAACCCATCCTGGCTGGAGATCAGGGGAGGGTTGGACTCTATAAAAAGAAGACCCACACTAGATGATTTCCAAGGTTTTACCCAGATGCCTTAGGTCAGGTTCCTGAGAAGCAGAGCCCAGAACAGGGACTTGGGTGATTCATGTTTCTCAGAAGAAAGAGAATGAGGGGAGTAGGGTAGAGTGGAGGAAGGAGGTATGAAAGAACTTGGTCGTAGCTGGAGTCTAGCCTCAGGGGAGGCCTGGAGCATGAATTGCAACTCAGGGGATGGTTCGCCCCTCAGGCAAGGTGTCCAGGCTTTGGTCCCCTCCTATCAGTCAGTCATTGGATGCTGGTTGCTCTCAGGAATTAGGGAGTTTAACCTCCCTGGCAAGGGGGCTTACCATTGGCCAAGGAAAATTGTCTGGACAATTTCATGGGCACCTGTGAGCCATTAGCAGCCAATACTCACGGTCACTGAAGGTTGAGTGCACCAGCCTAATAAAGAGATGTGGGCGGGATACCATAGGATCACTACACTTTAGTCCACGATTTCAGACCTCACAGGACTTGCCTCAATCTTCATCAGTGAAATGGGGGGGAAAAGTCCCCTTAGAAAGTAAATGAGAATCTGAAACAAACAATTGTAGGGCCACCAACGCTGCAAAGCTGAGAGCCAGGCCAGAGGGCAGGGATCTGGGCAGGGGCCAGGGGGGCAGGCACCTGAAGGCTTGCCCCACCAACCCGCTACCTTCAGGCCTGCAGATGGGAAAAGATGGAACAAAAATCATCCGCAGGAGGAAAGGCAATGTACAGATAGCCTCTAACAGAGACAGCTGGCCTGGCTGTGCTCTGGGCTACTTCTGCTTCTTGATGTAGTAATCAGGTGGCCTATTTCAGAATTCATTGAGAGAAGGAATGAAATCAATAAGTTCTCTGAGCCTGAAAATTAAGGCTCATAGTATCCATTTCATAATATTGTTTCAAGGATTAACTCAGAGAAGGCTTAGCACAGTGCCTTGTAGATAGCAGGCTCTCAGGAAACATTTGTTGAAGGACTGAATAAATAAGGGTGACGAATGGATAAACTCTATGAGCCTACGTTTGTTCCCCTGTGAAATGGGGTTAAAAACACCCACGCAGGGCTTCCCTGGTGGCGCAGTGGTTGAGAGTCCGCCTGCCGATGCAGGGGACACGAGTTCGTGCCCTGGTCCGGGAGGATCCCACATGCCGCGGAGCGGCTGGGCCCGTGAGCCATGGCCGCTGAGCCTGCGCGTCCGGAGCCTGTGCTCCGCAGCGGGAGAGGCCACGGCGGTGAGAGGCCCACGTACCGCAAAAAAAAAAAAAAAAAAAAAAAAAAAAAACACCCACGCAGAGGAGTGATGAGAAAAGAAATGAGACAGTAATGTACAGCGCCTGGGGCCTGGTGGCACCCAGTAAAGGTTGTGGAATGAAGGTGCAGTGAGATGACAAATGCCCAGGAAGATAATCCATGGCTGAACCCACATCGTGGGACTTCTTCCTCAGATCATGGGAAGGTGTGTACCTATGACCAACCAGATCCCAGGCCTCTGGGCTCCCTGCCCAGTGCCCTCCATGGTAGTTAGTCTCCTGTGTCTGCCCACTTCTTGGAGCTTCTTAAGCCATGCCTGTGCCCACCTGGCCCAGTAAAGTGGCTCATCCATCCTCAGGCAAGGGCCTCTTATTCCCTGAAAGATGGAGCTTTTTCATTCACCATCGAATACTTAACAACAACCTATGGGGTAAGTACTATTATTACTCCACTTTATAGATACGGCAAAGACCTGTAAAGAGACTTGACCTTGGTCACACAGCTAGTGAGTGGCATCTGGCTTCTGGATTTGAGCCGAGGTCTAGCTGATTCAAGAGCCATCACACTCTACTCTTAATTACCCAGTGGAGCCAATGCTGGGCACATCAACTTCACATCTTCGTAGTATAAATTTGAGATGAGAGTCTGGAATAAAATTGCATCAGTTAGGGATGTATTCGGCTGCAACTAACTGTCAACCTTTCTACAGAGGCTTAAACAGATGAGAGTCTTTTGTTTTTTGTTTTTAATCACACAACAAAGAGTCTATGAATAGGCAGCCTAGAGCTATAAGTGACTCAACAACATCAGGGACTTCAGTCACATCCATCTCTCTGCCCTACCATCCTTAGCATTGCAGTCTTCATCCTCAAGCTTGTAACCTCATAGTCACAACATGGCTGCTGTACCTCCAGACTTACATCCATATTCCAGGCAGGAAGAAAATGGAAGGAAGAAAGAGAAAGAGGTAGTACATGTATCAGGTTGGCAAACGTTTTCCCTGAAATGCTCAGCTTGTGTTTCATTGGAGAGAACTGTGTTCACAACCCAAGCTTCAGAGAAGTTTGGGAAAGCCATTGTTTTTCTTTTTTAGCATAGAACATAGCCAACCTGGAAACAAATTGGGGTTCAGTTGGTCAACAAAAAGGAAGAACGGATCTGGGATGGGGAACTAGCAATTCTGCTTCGAAGGTGGGAGGGATAAAAAATTATTAACCACCTCCTGACACCAGCCCCTCACTACTGATGCCCCACCTTCCAGCTGCGGCAAACCATCAACTAAATCAAAACAAGAGCCAAGTATTAAAGAGTTAGCACTCACAATCCCACATCTGAGAAGCAGCTCACTGTTCTCCCTGCCACAAGCTATTTATAGAAACTGATTTCTAATAAACACAGATTGGCAGCTGGGGGCAGGGAAGGTCAGCAGTGCACACATAAGGCTTTATTGATGCCTTGTCAATCAGCAGCTCTTATTTTGCTGTTTAATTCTTTTTAAGTGCATGTAAGCACTTTCCCTGCTAATAGCAGATTTATTGAACAGCTCCACAATGGAGTTCATCTCCCCCATAGACGGTGGCGGCTGATTATCAACTTTGTGGCTTCGGGTCGGAGGGTAAATTGACCCCGTATCCATGGCCCTTTCCAGGGGAATTGCAGGGGTTTGAACAAATTCAATACTCTCCAGTAAAATGTCCAACCCCCCCACCCCCGGCACGTCACACAGGGCCTCAGCTTTGCTGTCGAAGCAAAGGATGTCATTTGACACATGGAACATCCAAGCGTGTGGTTCCTGTTGGCCATTTTGTCAAGACCAAAGGAGAATTCTCTTAATTGAGAAGTTTGGCCTCTCCCAGAAAGCAGAGTTGTTCTTTCTGAGCACAGACACTCCCTGCTCTGATGAAACAGTTCTCCTAGTTTAAAACTATGCATGGTGCCCACCACCTTTAAGCTGGGCGTTTGGACTGGGCCCAGCCTACCTCTTCTGCCTCATTTGCTCCTCTTTGCCTCTCATATACTGACTGCAGTCAATATAAGAGACTTTCACACTCCACTTGGTTCCCACCACCTGGAATGCCGTCCTCTCTGTTCTGACTTGCCGTCCCCCTCTACGACATTGCAATTTGAGAAACTACCCCTGTTTCTTTGCAGTGGACGGAGCTCAGTTCTCCTCTGAAAGCCAGTGATGGTATTTCTGGAAGCCCAGATGATGATGAGGAGGAGGAGGAAAGCAAAAAAGCTCTCACTACGCTGTACACCTGAAACTAACACACTATTGTAAATCAGCTATGCTTCAATAAAAACATTTTTTTTAATAATAAAAATTGTTCTCATCTATCAAACTCTTACTGTGTGCCAACCAAGAAGCTTTTTGGGTATCATCTCATTTTATCTTTACAATAGCTCCCTGAGGTAGGTGCTCTCATTATTTCCATTGTATAGCCCAGGAAACAGGAACAGACAGAAGTTAAGTGGCTTGCCCCAGGGCTCCCAGCTAGTAACTGGTCAGGGCCTGGTGCCCTAAGCAATACATTTCAAGGCCCATACCTTTGGCTCAATGCCTCTGTGTACTTGTCCCATTCCCACCACTCACCACAGCTTGGTGTATCTTAATACCTCAGAAGGCGGGACCCATGGGGACATTTGATGGGCTGGCCTCACCCAGTCTCGGTTCACAGCATCTGAGAAAGAGGAACAGAGAAAAGGGCCTGAAAAAGAGGAGAAAGGGCCAGAAGAAGCTCACTTGATGCAGAAGAGGCTACAGCCAGTCCTGACTCCAAGCCCTGGCGTACAAAGACACAGAAAAAAGAAGCCCTTGGCTGGCAACTCTGACAAAACAAATCCAGCAGGGACTAGGTGGCATGGTTTACAACATTTAAAAACCCCAAACCGTAGATCCTTTGAAGGAGAGACCGTCAACAGGCTCTGTAATCTGAAAACAACAGCTGTCTGCACGGGGTTTACAAGACAGATTCTCAGAATAAAACATGTCTACAGTGAAGATTAACTCCCCTCTGGGGAGGGCCTGGCAGAGAACTTGCCCCTCTCATTTGTACATATTACCAGCCCTTTGGTTCCAGGAAATGTTGTGGCCATGAGGGCCGATGGGGGCCCATTGTCTGGTGTCTGCCGTTCTTCCTTTGGTCAGCAAAGGGATGCCAGCAAAGATGGAAGTACTCAAAAAGGCATCATTTTTAATGACCCAGATCTGGAGATTTGACTTAGAAAAGGATTGTTAATCCCTCCCCTCCAATTAATCTCTCCCACAACTGGCCATCGAAACCAGTTGGCTGGTTAACTTAGAATGAACAAGAGAGCAGGGGACTTGAGGAATTTAAAGCTTTCAGAAGGCAAAAGCAAGACTGGCTGGATGGGGTCGAGGAAAAGGCCACAGCATGCGTCATCTTGCCCACATAGCACGGAACAGGAATTGAGTCAGATACGGACAGCAAGGAGAGGAGATGTTCTTTTTAAACAGGGCTGGACAAAATGGTTTAAAGCAGAGTAGCGGAGTCAGACTTCTTACAGAGGAACAGCAGAAGCCACCAGCACTGCCCCCCCAACCAACGCCCACCCCGTGCAGGCCTTACCCTTTCCGTGCACTCTGGCCTCCCTGCTGCCAGGACCTGCCTCTCTCTGCCCCAGGGCTCTCTCTGGCCACCGGCTCTCTCTCTGCTTGAGCAGCCTCCACCCGTGATTGACAGGAGTTGGTGTACAAATACCCCAGCTCCCTCTCCTCTCAGGATGGACACAGAGGCATGATCTGCACAGACTCTCAGAGTGACCCCAGCAGGATTAGACTCTAGCTGCCCACAATAGTAACTCTATGGGCTTTCTTCCCTCCCTGCCCACCTCCCCACCTTCTGCTCGTATGTTCTGGACTCACCTCTCAAGTAACTAACTTGCTCTCTGATCCAGGATCTGCTCTAGGAAGAAGCCAAGAACTAAGACAAGGGACAGCTGGTGACAGAAGGGGAGGGCAGCACAGGAGGTGAATTGTGCCCTGGGGGATGCAGGTCCAGGTTCCCAGATCCGAGTGTTACAGAGAAACTGGAAATCTGGATTCCTTATGTGAAATCCCTTATTTTGTTCTGTTTGGTAGGAGAGGGCTCACAAAATACACCCTCCTGGTCAAACCAAATGCATTAAGATTAGCCTGTAGTAAGGTAACCTCTGGCCTAAGGCTAGAAAGTGAGGAGGGAGTGGTGAACCGGCACTTTTCAGGATGGCAACATGTACATGGTGGGGCAGCATGGAGTGATCCAGGGCCAGGCTAATTTTTCATGGTAGGGCACTGAGACCTCCAGGTGTGCAATGAATGGACCCTGGCTCTTTGGCCTAGAAAGCCTGAAGTGACGGAGAGAACTCCCTGTGCCCTTTTCATATGGCACCCCTGTGCCACCTTCTCCACCTTCACCACTGGAGCCTCCACACCCCCGATGTCTCCCCTGGGGCCCTCCAGTCCTCAGACAAATTGAGTTCCACTCCCCTAACTGGATGGGAGAAAGAATTAGGGATCTCAAGGAATCAGAGGTAAGTGGCCCCTCTTTGAAAGTATGGAGAACAGAATTTAAAACGCTGAAATGTCTAACCTACAAAGGTGTGGCTGTTTGTCCAGAGACCTGGAGTTTCCACGTCGTACATCTCAGTTTTTGAAGCACAAAGTCAGAATTGGTAATCACAGTGTCACTTGGCCTCTTCTTACATCCCTCCAGCAACAAGGGGCTTACTACCTACAACATCAATCCATTCTGGATTCTTTTACAATGTCTTTCTTTCTATGCTGAAATCTACCTTCCTGTAACTCATCCCCATTGGCTGGATTCTACTTTGTGGAGCTACACACTTATAATAGCAAAACTCAGCAGGGAGGTAAGGAAGCCGGCTGGATGGGAATATCAGAACCTCCAGAGTGGAGGGGGGTCAGGATTGAAAATGGTTTGAAAACACACAATTCAAGTGATGATATCTAAAGCTGAAAAATGAAAAAAAATTCAATTTTCCATGATACAAATAAGAGCCTGATAATAACCAGAATGTGCAAGATTTTTATATTTATCAAAAGGGGACATGGTGTTTGCTAAGACTGAAGACCTTTGTTTGATTTATGTTTCAGGTTCCCCTTCTGACATCTGAAGGTAGCTGTCATGCTTGACCCTCAGTCCCCTCCTCTTTGGGACAATTACCCCCAGTTCGTGCAAACATGTCTTCTGACCTGGATCATGGCTCCCTCTCAATTTAAGCCTCTTCTCAACTCAGCTTACCATGTACTTTTCAAACTGGGCACATGTACCTGGGAAGGTAATTGGAGATAAGGTAGGGATTAGGTGAAACGTCAGGAAAAATGTTATTTTAAATAACAACTATTTTTAATATTAAACAAACAAAGACTTTATTGTCCAGTAGATTACAACATCAAAATAAATTTTTTAAATAGTTCAAGTCCCTTGTGCTTTTTTCCCAGCTCTGTCCTTATGTGGCCTTTCCTCTGAGTGTGAGAGAGCTCTCTGTGTCTCTTTTTATAAAGACACTAATCCTAAAGGATCAGGGTGCCATCCTTATGACCTCATTTGACCTTAATTACCTCCTTATAGGTCCTATCTCCAAATACAGCCACACTGGGGATTATAGATTCCATGTAGGAATTGGGGTTGCGGGGGGACACAATTCAGTTTAGTTCACAGCAGCCCTGCTGCAACTGGTTGCTTCAAGGAAATGCCCCTACGTCATGGGGGTTATGAGTTCATGCTCTTCTGCCCTCATTGCTGTTTCAGTTGGCAAGTCTGAGAGGCTCTGGGCTCTCAGTGTGTCCACTGACAGGGTGATGCCCAAAGGAGGAGCCCAGTGGAGGGGGCAGTTGCCTCCCGATACAGGACATATGTGAGGTGCCAATGCCCCACCCTGCTTCCCTTTATTACTGGCCAAAATTGAGCCAGGCTAAACCCAGGCTTGGAATATGCAGCGGGGACAGGTTAGAGCTTGGAAACCTTGAAAGCAAAACCAATAGAAATTATTGCCCATCCAAAATCTGGGATTTCTGACCTATGACCCCCACCCCCCACCAAGTTCCAGATGGAGGCAGGTCTGTTCATTTTTGTTTGGACCTCAGAATATTCCATTTCTTTCAAAACCATCTATAATCCAAACAGCATGTGGTGACTTCTACGGTGACAATATGTTCACTTATTCATTAATTCAACAAATATTTATTGAGTCTCTACCATATGCTAGGAACAGTGTTTGGCAAATAGTGGTCCCCAAGGACCTACTTGAATGACTAACTAAAATCCAATGTATTATTAGCAAACTCACTGTTGGTGTGTGTGTGTGTGTGTCTGTGTGTCTGTGTGTCTGTGTGTGTGTAGGGCTGATTCCCTTAAGCAGGCCAAAGGGCTGGCTGTCTTATTTACATCTTTCCTCTGTTGAACAAAGCTATTTTCTAAGAGATTGAGAACATTTATAAATTCTTACCTTGAGTCCAAATTAATGAAGTATAATGAGTGATGAACTTCAGACAGTCCAAGCTGGTTTGACCTTAATTGTGATAGGAAACATCTGAACTCAGTAGCCAAGTCTTCCCCCTTTCTCCACTTTCTCCCACCCATCCCTGGCAAGGAGTTCAGGGGGTTCATGCTCAGTGCTCAACAAAGAAGATCCAGCACCCATCAGCTCAATTAATCTCTCCTTCTTCCCAAAAGTAATTCACCAAGCTCAGTAGTTCTTAACCCTGACTGCATCTTAAAATCATCCTGGGAACTTTTAAAAAATAATAATGCCCAGTTCCCAAACCAAGAGACTATGATTCAATTGGTCTGGAGTGTGGTCCAGGCATTAGATTTTTTTTTTTTCAAAAACCTTCCCTAGTATTTTTAAAGTGCAGCCATAGTCACGAAACACTGATATTCATTTCCCCAAGACAGCTGCATGATTTCTCCAAGGACCATATCTGGGTCACAGGCCTCAGCTTGGAGCTGATGCTAAGTTGGTATTATCAAGTACAAACCTGGTGCTAGAACTCTGTTAGATGCTGCAAAGAGCAGCCACTTAAGCTCTGAGCCTCAGTCATATCATCTGTACAATGGGCTCTCTCCCTTTCCAGGTAGCATCCTGTGTTGACCTACATAGAGTGGGATGACTAATGGTAGGACATAAGGCAGGTGGGCAAGGGCTGTTTTTGTTCAGGGAAGGTTTGGGGGAGCCATCAAATTGCGCAGCATCTTCCCCCACTTCTCTCTTTACTGGCATCCCCAAATGGGAGACAGAATTAAGAGATATTGCACAGACGTCTCCTAAATTGAAGTGAGTAATAAGAAAATATCGTTGACTTGTCTCATCTGTAGGCATTGGTGCCATCTTAGGCCATGACATGGCAACCACCATTTTCTCATACTGTTGGTGTCTTGGTGGCAAAGAGTAGATACCCAGATTTGCACAAGCAATAAAAAGGGCACTATTTTTGGACGTATCTCTCAAAACCAAAGAAGAGACCATGAAACTGGGCCTCATGGAGGACAGGAACCAGGTTCTCTCTCAAGCCTCATTGCCTGGAATTGCTTCTTTTCTCTGGATCTTCTTCATCTTTCTTTCTCTGTAAACAGGCTTCTCTACAAAAGGCAGGCAGCCAGCATTCGTTGAGTTTATACGTCCACAGTTCAAGCAACAAGGAGAAACTCACTAGCATCTGCAAATGCTAGTTCCAAGTGCTTGGGATTTGGGGAAGAATCTGATTGTCTAAGCTTTAGTAAGGTGACCACTCCTGGTCCAATCTGCTACATCCAGGGCTGGGATCTCGTGATTTCAATATGGCTGTAGGGTAGGGAGAGGCTGGTCTCAGAGAAAGGAGACATGAGCTGGAGAGACACCCCGGTTGGTATCTTCTATAGTCACACACAGGGTGGTTTCAGTGACAGTCTTATACATGACCAGAGCTAATATACTGGTCTCACTCCTAAAACCAGAAGTCTCCATCCAGCTCATCTCAGGGCAGCAAAGCCAGGTGAGGGCTCTCCCACTGTGCCCTGCCTTCCCTTTTCACCCTTCACGCAGCTCTTAGGAACGCTTGGCACAAACGCCCTCCAACCTAATTACCAGCCGGAATTAATCAAAGGTATTCCCAACTGCATGAGTGATGCTAGCCAGGAATGTCTCCAAGTTGAAATTCTTAAAATACTTTTGTTTATGAGGAAGTTTTACATGCTAACTTTTTCCAAAAGCCAGTGAGAGGAGCAGTCCCCACAGACATCTGAGAGTACTTTGGCTGCCTTAATTCACTCATGATGTTTCATTAATATCAATTTTCTCCCTGCATCATAGCCTGGCAGGTTTTTTCACAAGTGTTTTATTCTCCCAATCTCTCAGTTTGGTGTTGCTGCTTGGTTTCTTGGGTTTTGTTTTTTAACTTCTCTGGAATTCTCTCTCCGTTTTCTAAGAAATTCCCTCAAATCATCTCCATAATGCACACATCTTTGGGCTCTAACAGCTCCATTTCAAAAATGGAAGACATCACAGACTTCATGGATTTTTTTTTTTCCCCACTTGGAAGTTACAAGAAGGAGGTTGGAGGGAAGATAATCTAGAGAAGCAGACATTAATCCTGTTTCTTAATCCTGCCCTTGAGGTTGGTGGTACAGAAACTCCATCTTCTTCCCCACCCATCCCCACTCCAGGGTATCAAGTGAGTACCATCTTACTTGGTCATCTCAACAACAAGAGACAGAGAGCTAGTGAGAAGTCTTAATCCACCATCACCAGCTCCACCACCATGGTCAGAAGAAGTTGATTGGAAATCATTTCTGGCTGGCTAGTTTCCTGCCCTCTCTCGCCCCCTGTGACAGTCATTGGCTTCTTTGCTCTCAGATCCGTTCACTGTCATTCCCCTGCTCTCTGTCCCCAAGCTCCCTTGCCAACTGGCTTCTGCATAGGTCCCAACCAATAGAAGATACTGCGAGAATACTGAGGGATAGACAGAGGATAAAAGTCAGGGTATTTCTCTTTATCTCTTCTTTTTTCCGGTGTCATCTAAAGCAGAACCTAGGTCTCTTCCATGGCCCCAACTCCTGCTGAGAAGTCCTAGTAATGGGTCTAGCCCTCTCTGGACAACCCTGAATCTTGATTTTAGTTGCACCACATCCTTCTGCTGTCCCTCCAGCCCTAGGAATGGTAGCAGATTCCTGCTGTAGCCAATTTCTGGGTTGTATCATTGTCCCTTATTTGGCTTCCCAGATCTTCCATTGCCTGTGTAATCAATCCCCTCTATGAAATTCTCTATATTTGAAACACCTAGAGCATATTTTGTTTTCATGGTGGGCCCTGACTGACAAATCTACTCACTCAAAATTAAGCTCTCTGCCTGACTATAACACACTGTTTCTCAAACTATCTGTTGCAAAGGACCATTTTTAAATATTTCCAATCCATCATGGATTGACACTTGGTCCTACTGCACATGACTGGTAAGCAACTTGAGCCACATGCCCTGTACCATGCAAATTCAACAATAACTGAACTGTTCTACATCCTGTTCAGTGAGACAAGTCTACTAAGCATGCTTTTGGATGTCAGTCAATGTGAAACTGCTGAAAAAGTTTCTAAGCTTTACCCTCAACCTCTATAGTTGTCTCATCACAGATCTCCTACAAAGAGTTTTTGGGCTGGCGTGGGAACACAGACCACACTTTGAGTAGCACTGTTCTGGATCTTTTTTATTCATGTGTAGGACCATCCCATCTTGCATGCCGCCTAGATCATTTTTCCTTTGAGTTACATACACTTCCCAGTCAGAAGCTGTATTTCTCACACAGGCCATGTTCCCCACAATGTTACAATGCAAAAGACATACAAAACAAGGGAGCAATGATGACCATCACTTACCAGGGGCTGACTTTTTTTTTCAGGCATTAGTTCATTTAATCCTCACAGGCCCCCTGACGAAGTGCCATTATCATCTCCATTTTACGGAATGGAAAAGTAAAGTTCAGAGAGGTTAAATAGCTTGACCAAGATCACCCAGCTTGATGGCAACGGCACTGGGACTCTCACCCAAGTATGTCTGGCCCAATGTCTGTGGTCTTAGCTACAACACTGAATTGCCTTATTCACTGTGTCCTTGGCACCAAACACTGAGCCTGACACGAGGCATCATTAAAAATATAAATGACCAAAAAAAATATATATATATATATATATATATATATATATATATATAATGACCAAGTGAAGCAATGCCTGGTCCTTTCTTTCTCCCACCTGGGATAGGGTTACCCACAAAACACCCTCCCATTGGCACCCACTATTTCTCAGCCAAATCCTCCCATCAACACCTTCCTTAGAGAAGCCTTCTGAACTCTTCTAGGCCACCCTTCTCTGCTTTCTACAGGTCTGAAAGCCTCCACTACACTCCCTGAATTCATGCTGAATGCCATACAATCCTCTTGTCCCCAGACTGTACTTTAGAGGCACTCCTTGTCTCCCCATGAGTTTAGACACTCTTCAAGAACAGAGGCTTTTACAATAACAGTGGCTTCTGGCACAGAGCTAATATTTATTAAGCACTTCTTGGCGCCAAGCATTGCTTTAAGCACTTTCCCTACAATGACTTGTTTAATATTCACAACAATGTGAGTGAATTTTATTATACCCTTTTGACATATGAGGAAACTGAGATGGAGAGCTTAAGAAAGTTTCCCCAGGTTCAAAAAGTTAGGGCTGGGCTGAGAGTTAAACACTTGAGTTGTTGACCTCTAAAGCCTGTACTCCTAGCCAGTGTGCAATTGTTGAATTTTCAAGATGCTTCCGCATCTATGATCTGAGTAGCCCCTCCCAGTGCCATGGGGAAGGAAGGTAGTGCAATCGTGGAGACAGTTTTAAAGCTAGGAGAATGCTTGGAGGTTTTTTAACTTCCCCGTTGTACAGGTGAGGACACTGAGGCATAGGTGAAGTGACCTGCTCAGGGTCACACAGCAAACCCATATAAGACTCATCAGCAGGTCCTATGTCCCAGCATGGAGCTCTCTCATCTGCACCAGCTACAACAGCAGGTGCATGGATATTCATGTGACTACTGAGCTCACCAGAGCAGCATGCAGCATCTTCTGGGACTCATGTCAGGCAAGCACTGATTCTGAAGAGATCATAAAGGCCGTATATATTGGGAACTGTCTCCGAAGGTGGAGGTTTCCAAGTAACAAACAGCAATACAACTATGACAGTGGGTCCTGACACCTGTCCTCCAGGCTGGGAGACTCAGGGACCAGGAAGAGGGTGATTGTGGTGAACCAAAGGGGGCAGCTGCTACTCAGTTCCAACCCTAGTTGTGTGCAAACATGAGCCTGGTTTGCCAGAGCTTGTAGTTTTTCATGGGAAACTGGAAAGCCGGGTATCTATTATATATGAAATCTTCTGATCTGTATACGTTGATAAGTAAATAAGGAAAAAAAACCAACTGTGCATGTCAAACAAAATGTACCTGTTGGCTATGTGAGGACTATGGGTCACCATGTGCATCTTCCAGACTGGGAGATCCACCATGCCCCATCCAGCCCCATCTGGCCAGACTGGCAAGAGTGACATGACTTGAGCTCCCTGTGGGCAGGACATTGACCACCACTGTCTCACCAACAACCTAGTCCAGTGTCTGACACGTAGTAAGAGCTCAATAAGTATGTGATGGATAAAGGGATGAACGAATGAATGGCATTCAGTCTTGAATGGGGTCCCAGGAAGCTGAAGATCAAGGCTTAGGGCAGGGACACCTGAGACAAACTCTGCCGGCAGCCTAGCTTTGGTAGAAATAAGCATTGGGTTGTGAGACCAGAGGGATTAGGAACAAGGCTTTTCTCCAGCATCTTCCTTCAGCCAGGGGAGGTTTCAGGGGCTGGGCCCTGCCAACAATCCTATTTCCCACAGGTCTGGTACTCCAGGGCCCAGAAGACTCAGCCTGAGCTGGACTTGACCTGGGGGGAAATGTCTTCCCAAAACCGTGGTGCCAGATGCCCCATAGAATACAGCAGCCTCATGTCTGCCAATGAGGAGAGAGACCTGGCCAGCTCCTGGGTCCCTCAGCATCCCCAGGCTATGGACTGGCATCTGTTCGTCATTCCCATGGCTGCTCACAGAACCCACAGCATCCAGGCACATTCTCTGTTGGCCTTTGTTGCCCTCCTATTGCTCCCCACTCCACCTGGCCCTTCATCTCACCCACCTCTGCTTTCTTGTCTGCTGCCTCTGGAACTCTGGACACAGTTTCCTCAGTCAGAATGTTCTCTCCGCTCTGCTCCCTCTTACCCTCACTTATCCAAACCCTTGCCCTCATTGGGATCTACCTTAAGCCTCACTCAGCATATCCTCAAGGCCTCCTGAATTCCTAGGGCCCCAAATAATTTCACCATGGACCCATATTCTGTATACACTGATGGAGGCAGTCAGATATCACGGTTAAGAGTTTGAGCTCTGACGCCAGACAGCACAAGTTCATGTACTGACTCTATCCTCACTAGGGATGTATTAGTTTCTGATTGCTGCGATAACAAATTACAATAAACTTAGTGGCTTAACACAAACCTATTATCTTACAGAGGGTGAACAAGCAAGAAAGGCTTGAGATGTGAGCACCTGCATTTTCCCCGGAGAACCAAGTAGAGACCATCTTGAGGAACTCACAGTGTCCTAGCGATGAATCAAACCCACCAACCGCTTAGCGGACAATGAAGTCCTTAGCAATATAAAGGGGACTTAAGTGGTGTGGGATTTCAGAGAGGACTGTCAGCGTGGGCTTGGAGGGGCCAAGAACTGACTCCCATAGAACAAACTAGAAGGGTGGGTAGAATTTTTTCCATTTAGTTGTTGACTTTTCCAATTGTAAGAAAAAAAAAAAAGTCGTGACTTAGCCTGGAATATTCTAAAAGTTCAGCAAAGGCAAATACATCCAGAAAACAAATACCCATAATCCCAGCTTCTGGGCAAGTTGGGTAGTCTCTGAGCATCCCTTCAGTCTTGTCCTGGGCATATTATTGATTTTATACAGAACAGTAGAGCATGGTGGCTATTAGTGCAGTTTTAGGGGTTCAACTACCTCCCACCAAACCTCAGTCTTAGCATATACAGTCATGTGATTTTGGACGCAGTCACTTGACCTCTTGTGGCCTGCCTCAATTTCCTCAAATTTAAAAGGGATAATAATAGTACCTGCCTTATAGGGTAAATATGAGGACTAAATATAAAAGGACTTAGACTAGTATCTGGCGTTTACTAGTATCTAGTAAACGCTACAAAATGTTTTTGCCTAACTTTATATTTAACATCTGTTTTGACATATAAGTAAGTCCCCTACATACGAACCTTCAAGTTGTGAACCTTCAGGTGTGTTCACATGTCCAACCACGTTACTTCACGTGTCTGGCATACATTGTCATGTGCATGCATCCTCTACATCCTCCTATTGTTGACGATCCTTCAGCTGTACCATCTGCCACCTCCTCTCCCTCCTCCAGTCAGTAACTCTTCTTGCCTGTTCACTCGATGCCAGCCCTTGTATGCCAGCTGTTGTACTGTACTACTGTACTTTTCAAGGTACTGTACTACTGTACTTTTCAAGGTACTGTACTGTACGATTAAAAATGTTTTCTGTTTGATTTTTAGCTATTATTTGTGTGAAAAGTATCATGTTATAGAACTATTACAGTACAGTACTATATAGCCAATCGTGTTAGTTGTGTACCTAGGCTAACTTTGTTGGACTTACGAACATACTCTCGGAATGAACTCATTTGTATGTAGGAGACTTACTGTAATTAAAAGTTCTTCACAAATATGTTTTTCTGAGCTTACACAATGTTGCATTAAGGCATGGATCAGCAATCACTAGAGGGGAGTTCAGAAAACCAGGGAGGCAAAGGACAAGGCTTCTTGTTGGTGACACAGGTTGCTCCCAGAACCTTCTTTCGGGATCCATTTTTCTTTTCTTTCTTTCTTTCTTTTTTGGTGGGGGTGGGCAGTGGGCCGCACCGTGCAGCTTGCAGGATCTTAGCTCCTTGACCAGGAGTCGAACCCGGGCCCTCTGCAGTGAAAGCACCAAGTCCTAACCACTGGACCGCCAGGGAAGTCCCAGGGATCCATTTTTCTTCATGTGGCGTCACCAGCTCCTGCAACACCTACCCCTCTCTCTGCTGCGGCTGCCGTCACTGCTCCACCCACACCGGGGTCTCTTCCCCCAGCTCTGAGAGCTCATTCTCTGCCCTCTGCCTGCTTTGCTGCTGATAGCTAGAAGATTCCAGGCCAACCATTTTGTAGAAGGTCCCTAGTCCAGGTTTGTTTGATGTTCCCTTTTGATTAAATTCAGGTTATGCATTTTTGAGAGGAAATTTCAGCTTCATTTCTTCACATGAAAACATTGAATCCATTTGGAATTAATTTGGGTATAAATGATATATTTTTTCTCACTTACATGAAACACCTCCTTTATCATATAGCAAATATTTAATTGCATATCTTTTATCTTTCTGCTCTTCAAAGCCAGTGTCACACTGTTTTAATTACCATGGCTTCATAATATGCCCCCCAAACATGGTAATGAGCAAATTCCCCCTAATTATGCTCCTTTTCTCAAAAACTTCCTGGCCCTTCTCTCCCATTAAACCTTCCAGGTGCAACTTAGACTCGTGTTATCAAGCTCCTTAAAAAGTAGCTTCGTGATTTAGGTTGTCTTAAACTTTGAAATCACTGTGGGCAAAACTGGCAATTTTAATACTAAGTCTTTCCATAGAGGAGCAGTGTCTGTGTATCATTCAAGCTTTTTGTGACTCAGCAAAGCTTTGTACTCTTCTTCATGAAGCTCCTGCCCTTTTCTTGTTGGGCTGGTGACTATATTTGAGACTCCTGTGAATGGACTCTTGTATCTCTTTTTCATTGCCTTTTCTGGCTGATTACAGTAGCTGACAGGATAACACAGAGATTAAGTTCAGAGTCTCTAGAGACGATTACTTGGGTTTGAATCCTGGGTCACTCACTCATATATCTTGTTGTATGAGGCAAGTCATGTGACCACTCTTTGCTTCAGTTTCCGCATCTGTGAAATGGGGAGATTGATGGTATCTGCCTCCCAGGGCTGTTCTGAGGATGGATCACAGAAGGATGCCTGGCACATGTTTAGTGATAACCACTGCGATTTCCTCACAGGCTCCTTACTGACCCCTGGGGTCTTCCTTGGAGGTATGGCAGTGAGTGGAAGTCATTTCCTCCTTCACATCCCCTTGCAGGCAGCGGTGACCCTGGGCAGAGAGCTTTACTTAGGTCACTGAGAGTAGCCCTATTGTCATGGGAACAGCTAGTGTGGTCTTCTCTCAGGCATTTCCATGTGTCTCTGCCCCCATTTTCCTCTCTCCCCCACCAGTGTCCTCCAAGTCTCAGTCTGTGTCTACCCCTGATGGTGACTCTGGCCCTGAGCTTCCCTCACTCACCACTTCTTAACTCGATACCCACAGGTGGGGTTCTGGTCGTCCTGGCTCATGGTCATTTTCAGGTGCAGGGATCTAATTGGCCTAGTCCATTTTTCCAAGCTAGCCCATGGCCAAGCTGTCCTCGGGACAGAAGCCAATCAACCTGGGGATGTGGAGGGGGGGGATCTGATTTTACAAAGTTGTCTGTGATGGGGGCGATTCCTCAAAGAAGGGGATATTGGCCACAGTGGGCATATCCAGTACCCACAGGGGTGGGCACTTCAGATGTGGTTGGCACGACCCAACAGTCCACAAGCAAAGATTAAATATGCATTCAGGAACCACCAGCAAAGGTGCCTGTGGAATAGACATTATTAGTCCTCTTTTACAGGTGGGAAAAGTGTGGCTCTGAGGGCTTAAGGGATTTGCCAGGGTCACCGAGCCAGCCTTTGATGGAGAGGTCAACAAACGTGGACCTTCAGCCTCTGGACTCCTCCAACCCCCAGCTATCCCCTCCCCCAACCCCACGTCTCAGATGAGCTGCACCATGGCTTCCTTCCAGAGGAGTTCAAGGCAGGGTTAAGGGAGCCAGCCCGAGTCTTCGCTGATACGTCAGTTTGGGAAAAATGGAAGTGAATGGGAATGATGTGACAGGGGGAAAACATGGTTATCCAAATGTAAGAGGTGGTCAAAGCAAAGGCGCAGAGGTGGGAGAAAATGAAGGGTATGGACTGATGGCCAGTAACCGTCTAGCAGATACTCTGGGGTCACTTGGGAGGCTCAAGCAGTAGGGCCAGTTGAGGACAGTGGGGGGAGCAGCCATCTCTTGGCTTCCAGGCTAAAAGGTGTGTCTTGCTGTTCCACGTCACCTTCACCCTCTCCCCGCTCACCACTATGAGAAGCCACCAGACACTGTGCTGGCTGCAACCAATGCCAGTCTCAGGCTAGAGAAGAGGACTTTTTCGTTTGTTTGTTTTGTTTTAAATTTTTAAAATACATTTATTTATTTATTTTTGGCTGCGTTGGGTCTTCGTTGCTGTGCGCAGGCTTTCTCTAGTTGCAGCGAGCGGGGGCTACTGTTTGTTGTGGTGCACATGCTTCTCATCACGGTGGCTTCTCTTGTTGCGGAGCACGGGCTCTAGAGTGCAGGCTCAGTAATTGTGGTGCACGGGCTTAGTTGCTCCACGGCATGTGGGATCTTCCCGGACCAGGGCTCGAACCCGCGTCACCCGCATTAGCAGGCGGATTCCTAACCACTGCGCCACCAGGGAAGTCCGAGGAGAGGACTTCGACCACTCCCCATACCTCGGCCCACAGAGCCACTGTCCATTGGCCCCAGGCACAGACCCAGCCCTGGCTGAAATCTCAACCTCCAGGTCGGTGGGTCCCACACTGTCTCCTGCGGGGCTTTGGGTCACCACAGGATGGGGACGGTAGGGGGAGACCCTAGAGAGGAGAGTCAGGACAGTAGTGGACTGGGGGTACCTCCAGGCTTCCCCATGCAGGCTGTGCCCTTGTCCTGTTTTATTATATAGAATGTTATGTGGAATTCCACTGCAAAGAAAGGATTTCAGTGTCCATTTAAAAACACGGTATACATTTCCCTCTCCCCATCCTCTTTGCTGAATTAACTTCTACTTGCCCTTCAAGCTTTCCCTAAAACGCCTACACAAAAAAGTCTTTCCTTTTCATTCTCTTAAAATAATTGTACTTGTCTTTTGTGGAAGTCATCACAGTTTGTGATCATAGATTTATTTTTAAGAGACAAGTTGTTTATCGTCTATCTTCTTTATCAGACCCGACTGGCTAAGTCAAAACCTGACCCCATCAGTTTCTAAATGAGTAGCACTGGAATGTTCTTTAATACTTCTGTGCCCCAGTTTCCATATCTGTAAGAAGGGGCTAATAAAAGTCCCTGCCTCACAGGCTTGTTGCAAAGATACAATGAGATAATGAATGAGCAAGGCACAGGGTGAATTCTTAATAGAAGTTAAAAATTATAACCAACATTATGACCTCCATCACCACCTCCATCATCATCCCGCCACCACCAGCTCCATCGTCAGCATCAGCATCGTCATCTTCATCCTTAGGGCCAGGACTGTGTCTTTCTTGTTCACCACTGTATCCTTGCTGCCTGAGCACATAATGAGACTCAGAAAATGCTTATTAAATGAATAAATGCTTCTCTGCAAACACAACTGTTCTCCTTCTGAGGAGCTATTTCCTTTGAGCCTATAAGTTGATCCTTCTTATTTTTCAAGTGGAAAAACAAAACTTCTCCCCAGTGAAAACACTTAAATGGAGCTGTGACGGAATCCCAACATGTCGCGTGTTCTTGGAGATATTTTGCCGGGATATTTTATGGGGAATATTTTGAGGCTGTGTAGAAGTGTCATTTTCCTTGTGAAATGTCTAGGTTTCTTTTCTCAGTCATTTTTCATGTGCTTGTCACTTTCCCAGACTAAATGGTAGGCTCCTTTCCCCCAGCTGTCTACACAGGCTCTCGCTCATCTGACCTGTCCACTGCTCAGTGCAGCCCACTTGGGGTGTCAGAGAAAGCACCCAGGAAAGGAACCAGGAGATAAGAGTTCTGTGGGGCTTCGGGAAGGCCTCTGCTTTTCCCTGGGCCTCAGTGGAATAGGAAAAGTTTCGACTAGGTGTTTGCTAATAGAGTTCCAAATTCTAAAGGAAGCCACTGGTTCAAAGTGGGGCAATTCCCAATTCTGGGAAGGTCTTTGCCTTCGTGCTGTTTAGCCTTAAGCACTCCCATCATTGCTGGGGCTCAGGGGCCAACAATTCTTCAAAATCCTCGGAGTACGGTAACTGGTAAGACAGCTCTGCTTTTGGAGTGAATGCAAAGCCCAAGGCCATAAGTCTGTGCACAGACCTAGTTTTAGTTGTGGATCTTGGTCACAGCACTGTGAGGGAGAACAGGGGCCTGTCATTCAGTTCTTCTGCACTGAAGGGTTGATGGTCAACCACTCAGCACTGGGAGGAAAGCCAGCCTCCAACAGGGGTTCCAGGCTCCCACTTTTCTGGATGGTCTCTGGAGGACTACCACGAAATGCATTTGTGGGTCCCAAGGGCCTCCTGTTGGAGCCCAGGATGACTGTTGGAAGCAGAGATAGCCCACGAATGATGCCCTTGAGATAACTGTGACAGGAAAGGGAGACTCCCAGGGTTCCAGCTCAACCTGCAAAGGCAGGCCTTTATTTTTGGCAGTGAGGGATAATTTTAGGCATGATATCAAGGGTACCACTCATAATGGCCTCTTACCCAGTCTTCAGGGGATTTCCCTCTACGTTTCTTTTGTTTGTTTGTTTTTATTTTTGTTTTTTTTTTTGCGGTATGTGGGCCTCTCACTGTTGTGGCCTCTCCCGTTGCGGAGCACAGGCTCCGGACGCCCAGGCTCAACGGCCATGGCTCACGGGCCCAGCCGCCCTGCGGCATGTGGGATCTTCCCAGACCGGGGTATGAACCCGTATCCCCTGCATCGGCAGGCAGACTCTCAACCACTGCGCCACCAGGGAAGCCCCTCTCTACGTTTCTTAAAGGAATGGACAAAAAAATAAAACGCAGCAAGGATTAAGTCAATAGGAGTGGTTGCAGTGGAAAATGTGCAGACGTGGCAGCCAGAGAGGCCTGGATGTGAATCTCAGCTCCACAACTTGTTGAGTCAGGTCCCATCTGGAGCCACAGGGAAGAGAAGAATAGGGGCCCATTCTCTCCTTGAAGAGTGGTCGTAAGGCTCAAAATAAATCTTGCATGTAAAAATGCCCAGCACATAATAGAAACTCTGAACATTTTAACACTCTACCAAACATGTCTACCTTGTATAGAAAACTTCTTAAAAAATTGTAGCAGAAGGGAAGAATGCCCTGCCCCCTGGCATCATGGGAGAAGCAGACAGATCACGAGGAAGAATGATGTTGGTGTAGGTACAGTGGACAGAATGGTGACCCCCAAAAAGCATACGTCCACATCCTAATCTCCAGAACCTGTGAAGGTGACCTTATTTGGAAAAAGAACCTTTGTAGGTGTGATTAAGTTAAGGATCTTGAGATGAAGACATCCTCCTGGATAATCTGGATGAGCCCTAAGTCCAATGACAAGTGACTTTATAAGAGAAAGGCAGGATGAGATCTGAGACAGACAGAAGAAAAGGCAACGTGACCATGGAAGCGATGCAGCCACAAGCCAAGGAATGTCGACAGTCACCAGAAGGTAGAGGAGGCAAAGAACGACCCTCCCCTAGAAGCTCCAGAGGGAACGCTACCCTGTCAACAGCTTAATTTTGGACTTCTGGCTGATCTGTGAAAGGACAAATTTCTCTTGTTTTAAAGCCACCCAGCTCATGGTTATTTGTTACAGCAGCCACAGGAAACTAACACAGTGACCAAGCTTCTGCCATCAGAAAACAGAACCAGCAGCCTAAGCTGACCCTTGATTAGGGTTAGAAGAGGCTTGTATCAGCTGCCAAGGCAGAATGGCAGAGCTGTTCCTCCAGATGTGTTCTGGTTTTGACCTCCCAGTATCCATATCCTCCTTCTCCTGTGTCTGTACTATGTCTTCTTTGGGGTATTCTCTTTACTCCATTGTATCAGCCTATAAATCAAGGCTGCTTGTAGTCCCCTACCAAGAAGAGAGCATGTAGTTCAAGGCTGGTCAACTGAACTCCCTCCCAAGACATAGAATTGTGAGTGGAAAACATTTCAAAGGCAGTGCCACACATGATTGCTCAATTCCAGCACCCTGAACTCCTAGTGCTGCCTTTTTCTGAGCCAATTCTCTAACCTTCCATCAACTCAGTGAGCTCTTCCCTAGAGCTTTCCAATCAATTTCTTTGTTGCCTGGGTCAGTCACTGTTGCTTGCAACCAAACAATGCAACTGCTAAAGGGGAGGCGACAGCTCACCAAGAGAAAAGAGAGACTCAGGAGATGAGGGGAGTGACCCACCCTCTAGACTAGGTCTTCCCAAGTATGGATGGAAAATTCAGGGAGACTTGGGCCACCTTAGAGTTTTATGTTACTTGTTGGTCCTTCTTTAAATTGAATGCCCTTCTCCATAGTCCCTGCTCATATAAGGCTGCAGCCATGGCTTATGGACCTTTAGCTCTGCAGTGCCTGGTGCACAGTAAGCATCATTGAAATGTAGCAACTGACTTATTGCACACAGAGTTTGGAATCTATTATTCTCAGTGAGTTCCCAGTCTAGCCAAAGCTGGCCATAGGGAAGGGTGAGAGACCATTCATGGAGGGCCTGAGAAGATCCTACAAGTCATAGAGGAGATTACCTACTCAGACTAATAGAGCTTTATTCAACCTGTTAGAACAGAAGGGACCTTAGAATCCATTAGTCCAAGGATCACAAACCCCTGGCTTGCAGGATGCCTAACCCATGCCCACGACAGACATTACTAATCAATGGCTGCACTCCCTCCCTCTGAACCCAGCCATAGGTTCAGAATCCTTCCCCATTCAAGGCTCCATGCATTGCCTACTAGTTGACCTAATTTAGCCCAAATCCTGTTTACCTTCACTGATCTTGTCCAAACTCCTCATTTGACAAATGGAGAGATTAAGAAGAGAAAGGACATATTCCAAAGTCATTCAACATGTGAATGGGAGATGCAAGACACAAGTTCCCAGGATCCGAGCTCTGGGTGGTTCACACCACCTCACGAGGGCTCTGGAATGGCTGCTTCCTTGTGAAGCATTCTTTGCCCTTACACTCTCCGGCACTCTCCATCCAACCAAACCCTAAAGATTGTAGTGTTTATTTTAGCGAACGCACAAATCTGGTCTCTAAAGGATGAACATTAATAAAATATGTGCTCTAACTCTATGTAACAGAGAAAATATAGAATACATTTTCTATTCCCATTGATCCTCAGGCCACTGGCAATCCACCAACAATTGATTTAGCCATTGGATTAGTTTGGGGGAGAAACATTATATTTTAATGGGGTATATATAATTCTAAGTTATTGCTTTGAAGTTGAACCAAATATTAAAATTACCTCTTTTTATGGATGCTGCACAGCTATGAAGCTTTATAATTGCAGCCTGAACTTTTGTAAGTGATTTGAAGTAAGGAGGCAATTTCTGCAAAGCTTATTGCATGGGCCTGGTGGCTGCCAGGCTAGCCAGCCCCTTGGATGAGCAAAAAGGTACAGATGACAATGCTGATGATCACACCTTGTGTTTCACCCACATTTCACAGTAACCGACCTCCCTTCTGGGCTGCTTCCCTTCAAAACAGCTCCCAAATCCATCACTTCTCTCCAGCTCCTCTGCTAGTTCCTGAGTCCATCAACACTTACCTGGATTTTTGCAGTAGTTTTTTTTTTTAAGCAGGTTATCTCTCTTGACCCACAGCCATTCATTATCCTCACAGCAATCAGAGAGGTTACTTTAACAATGTAAATCAGATGATGTCATACAACGATCAAGCCATTGTTTAAAATCTATCCATGGTCTCCCATGACCTAGAGCAGTGTTGGCAAATTATGGCTTGGGGTCAAATCGGGCCTTGTCTCTGTTCTTATAAATAAAGTTTTATTGGAACACGGCCCCACTCATTTGTTAGCATATTGAAGATGGCAACTTTTTGTGCTACAACAGCAGAGTTGAGTAGGCCAGTAGGAGCAGCAGAGAGCTTATGGCCTATGAGGTCTAAAATCTTTACTCTAGGACCCTTTACAGAAAAAAATGTGCTGACCTCTGACCTAGAGAACAAAATTTAAATTCCCTTCCCAAAGCCCACCAGACTCTCTGTGATCAGGCCCCGCCTACCCCAAGCCCCCCTTTGGCACCACTCTCTCCTCTGCTCAACAACATTATTAGTTCTCCTGTTCTTCCAGACACCCAAAGCTCCGTGCTGCCTCAGGGCCTTTGCCCTTGCTCTTCCTTCTACCTGAAATGCTCATTGACCCGACTATTACCCGGCTGACTCCTTCCCTTTACTCGGGTCTGATGAAAACGTCATATCCTCTGAGTGGCCTTTCTAATCCATCTAAACACGCTCTTCTAGGTCACTTTTTCACTAATCCTTCTCTTCCATTTTCTTCATAGTGAAGGGAAGTATAGAACTGATCTTCCAAACCAGAAGACTTTTGAGTGTGAGAGGGGCACTCTTAATTATTGTGCAGAGACAGCCTATATAATCAGGAGACACATGGTTACTCTGTCCACAACACCCCTTAGATATTTGTTCATTGTCTTTCTCCCCCACTCAGTGGGAGCCCCTGAGAGCACAGGTGGACGCTGGTGCCTGGAATAGCCCTGGGCACTTCGCGCACAGGCGCTCTCTGAATCCTCATGGCAGCTGTGTCGAGAAGGTTCTGTGGCCATCCCATACTGCTCACCAGTAACTGAATCCAGAGTTTGGCTAGAGGCTGGCAGTGCTACTTCTGGTCTTGGTACTCTCAGCCACTCCACTGACCTCTTATACACACATTACCTCAATTGACCCTGGCATATCAAGAGTAGGGGCCAGTGGGTAACAGGAGCTCCATTTTACAGATGAGACAACTGAGGCTTGGCACGGTGAAAAGGTTTCCTGAAGGGGCTTGAGCCTTGTCTTCAGACCATGGCTTCTAGTTCTTCAATGAGCCCACTGCCTCTCTGTGAGCTTTCTGGTTCCTTCCTTCCAGCTTGACTGTCCACAGTTCCCACTGGTATCAGTGACCTTCTGGAGAGGGGATGAGGAGCCTTGACAATGGGCCTGCTGAAGCAGGCTAGAGCCACAAGGAGCCAGTGTGCAAACAGGTTTGTTCTTTATAGCGGCAAACCTGCGCTGACCACAGCATCTAGTGGCATGGGAGCCCAGAGCCTGCAACGGGCCTCTCTGCCTCCTTTAGGGCTATGAGTGTCTGACCAGGTCCCACCAGACAGTCCTAACGTGTTACAGCCCTCCCAGGCCCTGGGAGACTCTGGCTGCAGTTTTTCCCGACAGGCCCCAACCTACAGGGCAGGGGTTGGGGGCAGGAGGACAGGGGTGCCCAGGAGGAAGGAGCAGGCCATGACTATTCATCATTTCCCGGGGATGGCTGCATGCCAGGCATCGCACTCAGGCCTCAACAGCCCTGTGAGAGAAGCACTATTGTTATCCCTGTTTTACAGGTAAAGAGACTGAGGCTCAGAGATGGTATGTGGCTTGCCTGGGGTCACACAGTCAGTGACTAGAAAAGCTAGTACACCCTCCCATGCCTTTGTTGTGAGCCATTTCATGGGATTATCCAAAATGAGAAAGAGAACTGGCTGGGGATGGGGAGAGACAAGCTGATGGGACAGAGAATCGATGGCTTTCCTTTTCATGCCATCCTTGTGGGTTCTTTGAAGACATGGGGGCGGGTGTAGTTTACCCAAGGGGCTGATTTTTTGATGGTTCTGAGGTCAGAGTATTCCCTGAAGATGGGGTATGGCAAACACGGGGGTCCTAGGGAGGGGAGAGCTCCCCACTTGCTTTCCTGCCCCGGTCACTTGTTCCAGGGCCCTGTCAGGAGCCGGTCAGCAGTTGTCTCACTGCCAAGGGTGAGGCCCTGGGATCGGGCTGCTGGGTCCTCTGAGGCTTCTGTCCACCCTGCCCTGTGGCCTGGCTCCCGGCACCATCCAGATTTTGAACGGAACCTTGGATATTCATGTCTCATCATGGGGGCCTCTCCCCAACTAGACTGTCAGCTCCATGTGGGCAAAGACAGGGAGGGTCCCATCGGTTCATCACCCCAAGTGCCTTCCACAGTGCTGCCATCATTGGTGCTCAGGACATGCGGTGGCTTTTGAGGACAAAAATAATTCTGGCCCCCCAGACGCGTACTCCCATCACAGGCACGTGCACGTACATGGTTCCCTGTGACGCACACAAACAACCTGGAGAGAAGGTTTTCTTTGCCACCCCCGGCTGTCCTGCATCCAAGACACCATGAGCTGACCTGGCAACTAACTTCCACTCCCGCCTTTGGTCCAGGAACTGGGCTTCCGTACCCTCCTCAGGCACCCCATGTCACCCCCTAGCTTCTGGATGTCATGATTTACCGCAGCGGGGATCCCTAGAGGGAGACAGAAACTTCTGGTTACCTCTCTCACCCAGCGAGGCCTCTCAGAAGCTGGGATGGTGAGGAAGCCCAGCCCACTTCCTGCCTTGCTGAGCCTCTTCCAGACATACCACCACGCCCCCTCCCCGGCTCCCCTCCATCAAGGCATCTCTGCCGCCCGGCCCTAACAGGACGGCTTTCATCCTCATTCAGATACATATTGTATTGGCCGAGAAACATCAAAGGGGCCATGTTGTTACATATTCTATTTCTGAGGGGAGAAAAGGAGCCCCTTGCTTTATTAACGTGGCAAATGTTGACTCTTGTAATGAAAAATGCACAAACGCCGGGCAATTTTTGATGAATAGGTAATAGAGAGGAGGGCCCCGAATGGAGAGAATTAATTTCCTTTCGATGCCTCCATCACAAGGATGTGGAGTCCCTGTGTGAGGCCACCCTGACCTCCAGACAGGCCCACGTGGGCCTTGGGACCCAGGACCCGAGACGTGTGCCCAGTCAGGGAAGTCTAGGCATGAGTGACTGTTAAGAGGGTTCCAGCAAAGGCCTCTTGACACCAGGGCAATGATATTTATTAATAACTGCAATAGTCAAATCATTAACTCAAGAACTAACTGAAGTGTGCTCAGCTCTTTACTGCCATCATCCCAGAAGAACCCTACGAGCTAGGGATAACTAGCCTCAATTTCCATGAATGGAAACTCGGGTCAGGATCACTTTAATAAGTTGCCCCAGGATGAACCACCAGATTTTGAGTCTGGAACCCTGTCCTGGGAAGATGAGCTGAATCGAAGTTTGCAAGCTTAAGATGTCATTTAGCTGCACAGATGCTATGAGGGAGGGAAGTCATTGTGGTGGTTTTGCTTTCTTCCTTATCTCTGGGTCTAACATAGTACTCAGCACCCAGGACCCAGCAATATGTGCTTGTTGGCCCTAGAAGACTGATCTTGCCCCTGACTGAACCCATCTCCTATGACCTGTGTCTACTCAGTGGTAGTGGTTTGGCAACTCAGGGATGTCAAGGATCTTGGTCAGCAGTATAGGATTCCCTTGGTGTTTTGCTCGTGGTTGCAAGTTGGCTGCAGCAGCCCCAACCATCACATCTTCACACTACAGTGTACAGTGCAAGATGGGAGGGGCCGGAGAATATCAAAGAGATAACTAGGGATAAACAAAGGGATGCCCTCCTTGTTTGGTAAGGTGAGAAAACATTTTTCCTAAAAACCTCCCAGGGGACATTTAGATATAAGTATGTATTCAACATTTTCATATTTGATAAGGATAAGTTGAAGAAAGGTACAGGGTGGGGCAGTAGAGCAGGCAACTCTCAGTGTCTGCCTCGAAGCCTCCACAGGGACCTCTGTGGACCACTGAGGACAGCAGTTCAATGACTTCACATCCGGCAAGACTGACCTGGCCACTAGAAGACACAGGGCAGGATTCCAAAGTGAGGAGCTCAAGTACCCCACCTGCCCAGGGCAGTGGTGCTTGAAAGAGAAATGAATGTGATCTATAGAAAATAGGGAAAGGTACTTTCTCTGTCTACCAAACAATTCCTCGTACTTTTGAAAGCCAAGGAGGTATTCCCATGGGATATGTGATAACCAGGAAATGAGGAAGGGAGAGACAGGATGATCAGAATCACAGATTTAGGAGGGGGTGGGGCAAGTTCAAGCCTGCTGCTGCTGATAATGATGGTAATAATATTACTCATTACCATTCATAGGGCATCTACCACCAAGCCCTGTGTTGGGTACTTTATGTACATTTTCTCCTTACAATAATGTGAAAGGTATTATCCCAATTTATAGATGAGGAACCTGAGTCTCAGAGCTCATAGGTTTCCCAAGGTCACACAACTGGTGAGAGGAAAAGCCATGGTAAATCCCCTGATGAGTCGGTTTTGGAAGCCTGGCGTGACTGGAGTGGGGTCAGGATGGGGCCAGTGGTCTTCAGGCCCAGGACATGCCACAGCAGCTGACCCCACAGCCAGGCTCCTCTCTGGAGACACCCCACCTCTCCCTCCCCAGCCTTCCTGATGCTTCCAGAATCCAAGCCCCTGGGGTTCCCAGCCCTCCCAGCTGCAGCCACCTTTCTTACCCCCTTTGGAGGCAAGAATCATTCGTGACTCAGGATTCAGGGTGGGACTTGGTTTCCTAGACAAGGTGAACCTGGGTCTCCATGGAGGTCCCTGGGCCTCAACTGCTGGGCCCAGAGCCTCAGACGAGCTCACCAGCATGCTACCTTTCCAGAAGCCTATGCAAGCTGATCTAGGAAAAAGTATTCCATGGCCAGAGAAGTTTGGAGACATCATGACTGGCCCTCTTGGGGTCACATCAATGTATGCCAAGCAAACCTTCTTGACAGGGTTTATCCCAGCATTTCCCAAGCTCATTTGGGCCCAGAATCCTTTATCACATAGAACAGGAGCTGTGAATAGAACTGGCATCGAGGGAACACGCTGGGGACCTGCTAAGCATCTGGAGACCAGGCTCTGCCTTTGCCTCTATCCAGATACATGACCTTGGTGAACCCCATTGCCTCTCTGTGCCTCAGTTTCCCTCCGAAAAATAAGAGCCTTAGACTAGATCAGCATATCCCATAGTAACACTTCCCTGGTAGCATGAGCATGATTATTTTAGGAGGTCTGTGGACAAACAATTTTTGTTTGAATAGGCATAGATCTATTTTAACGTGTATTTGGAAAAAATACAGCAGCACATTAGATCTGTGACTTCACAGATATATAAAATTTTATTTAAAAATAAAGGTATTCAGGGACTTCCCTGCTGGTCCAGTGGCTGAGGCCTGGGTTCGATCTCTGGTCAGGGAACTAGATCCCACATGCCACAACTAAGAGTTCACAGGCTGAAACTAAAAGATCCCGCACGTGGCAACAAAGATCCTGCATGCCGCAACTAAGGCCCAGTGCAGCCAAATAAATAAATAAATATTAAAAACAAAAACAAAAAACATTAAAAAAAATAAAGGTACTCAAGTAAAAACATGGGGTCTATTAAGGAAAAAGCCATCAAAGTAAGGAATAAAGTCACGTGGACATGACAGAAACCCTCAGGATATTGTACAAATGATTCAGTTTGGGGACGACGCTGCCCCCAACAATCTCTGAAATTCTCCCTGCTCTTCACACCTGCACATTCACTAACAGACGTGCCTGCAAACCTTGGCAGGCTTCAGCTTTGCTGAGCGTGACAGTCTCTCTTGATCTCGCTCTGGAAGCTGTTCCCAGCAGCCTCTTTAGCAAGGGCCAGGTGTCGGTGGGAGAGGCCTGGTCAGTGGAGGACCACTGACATCTGCTTGGCCACTTCCTTGCCCTCACTTCCGCATCTGCAAAGTGCAAACGATCCTAACCTTCTCTCCTGGGGCTACTGCAAGGTAGCCAGTAGATCATAAGCATCATTGTTTTGTAAACTGTGAAGGGTGGTGCACACACAAAGGCTTAAGCAAGGTAGTTCCTTTCTGCATTTAAGACTTCCTGGGCCAGCACTGTCGCTCTGAGGCTGGAGCTCTGAGTGCATGTCTCCATCCATGGGATAGGCTTGTTCCCATGCTTCACTGGGGCAAAGGCCTTGGGCCAGTGCTCAGGAAGGCTCACCTTTAGGCCCCCTTGGGGGGGGCTCACCTCCTTTTGGGGCCTGATCCTGCACAAGGAAATAATCCGTATGTTCAATCTTATCGTGACAGTGAGTAGGCTCTATGTTGTTTTTTCTTCCCACAAAGCAATAGTTGGTAAGATGGGCCAGGAGCTGGCAACTCATCCTCCCCGGTGAATTCCCAACTTGTGGTGATCGTGATGCCTGGGGTGGGGAGAGATGCCTGGGAAGGAAGCAAGGGAAGGGTGAAGGAAGTAGGGATCGCTTTCAAATAATAATAACAATCATATTTAATATTTATTGACTATATACCATATGTGAAGTACTTTATGCTATTATTTCATTAAATTCTTACAGTAGCTCTGCATTTGCCCATTTTATAGATGAAGAAATGAGGGCCTTGGTAGATAAAAGAATTTTTCAAAGACTGCACAGCAAGTAGTTTTCTGAGTCAGCTACTGCTGCATAGCAAACAACCACAGTGATCTGAGGTTTGGCTCCAGTTTGGCTGATATAGGCTGGGCTCAGCTGGGCTTGGATCTGGGTTTGCTTCAGACCTGCTCTATGTGTTTCTCCTAGCAGGACCACTGGGCTCCCCAGCATATGTTCCCAGGGCAACGACAGGAGGATGAGAAGACAAGTTTGCAAGCACATTTCAAGTCTCTGCTTGCATCACAACTGGCCAACCCCTCATTGGCCAAAGCAAGTTATAGGGCTCAGCCCAACATCAAAGGCAAGTACCTTCTGACCATCGAGGTAGAGGAAAAAGTAAATACTTGCTGATCAAAGACCTCATCTACCACAGTGATAGAGCCAGGGTTCAAATCATGATTTTAGTCACGACATCACCTGGTATCTACTGCCAAATCCTAGCCTCCAGGCAGCTGTCGTGGCTCCAGAGACAGGCCATGCTTTCAGCCCCACCTGCTTCCTCTAAGTGGCTGGCCTACCTCACAGCATGTGCCAACCACAGGTACACTCCACTTGCACATCTTCAGCCCTGAACCCCTTGCCTAGATCTGTTCCTCCCACTGCAGCCTGAGTGCAGACAACCCTCCAGGGTGTGGCCCTGGCATTCTGTAGCCTCTCTCCCTTCCTGCTTCAGCTCTTGGTTTTGGCACATGCTGCCATCTTCCTAGACACAGCCTAGAGTTAGCCTTAAACATTCTGGTACCCACATCCCACAGAAAGTAGACTTTCTGGAATATCATGGCAAGATGTCACACATGGTTGTACAGGATGTGCACTGCACAAAGGCTTCCAGCCTACACACTGCAAGCCAGACCATTGTCCTAGCATGGGGCCACATCTTCCCAAAAGAAGGGGCACCTTCTCTTCACACAAGGCACCATCAGCCAACCAAGCCATATCCTAGCTACAAGTTAGGAGTGATGGAGCAGCTTTTTATGCTACTCACACAGGTGTTATGCAGGCCACATTAGCCAAGTCACACCAGGACTTTAGAAGACTTGGATTCAAGTCCTTGTTTGTATAAGCTCTGAGACCTAGAAGAAGAAGCATTACCATTCCGAGCTGCCTCAGTTTCCCTGAAAGTCATCCCAATCATCACAAGGAAAGTGGGGCTACAGATTGGGCCCCTGGCCTCCAACAGGCAGAGAAAACAGCCCAGGCCTCTCTGATTTTAAAGGTAAAAGCTGATACAGCGGCCTAATTATTTTCCTGACCTGAGAATGGTATTTGATTTAGTCCCCCTTTCAGAGAATTCAGACTCAAAAGCAGAAAGAGAATGAGACTTATTTCTGAGGAAGGCTTGGAAGTTTCTATGGCATCCCTAATGCTGTTGCTGATTGAGATAATTCAAGAGCATTATTTATTCATTATCTGGGTTTTTGGACTCTGAATTCAAAGGTTTCATTTCCCTCCTTCACTCTCTCTCTCACTCTTTTTTCCTCTCTCTTATCCTCTCCTGAATATTTGTTACAGTTGCATTTTTCAAACCATTTACTGTCTAGAGGGTAAGTGGAGTGACACAGCTCATAATGTGCAAATAAATGGGAACTAAGCTCATCAGCTCGAGTGGAATGAATTACTGTCGCCAGTGAAATGCGGTGATGGCGAGCAGCTGCCCGGGAGACGGGAAGGGCGCGAGCAGGTACCGTGCTGCAGTGGCCGGAATAACACTTACTATGATTTATCAAAGAGCACTTTAAAGCCCCTCGGAGGCTTTAAATAGGCATGAAAAGAGGCTTCGTGGCACTCGGGCCCTGGCAGAACAGAGCGATTATCGGGCTCAAATGCCTGACCCTGTGTGCGGCTTCCAAACTAGAGAAGCCAGAAATCTTCAAAGGCACTCCAGAGGGATGGCCAAGTGAGAGCAGTTCCAGGGGAGGGGGCTTCATGGCATGCCATGGGCAAGCAGGAGGCTTCAGGAACTGATGGGGATAGGGGGCCACAGAAAGGGGCTGCAGGAGTTTTGTGGGGGCGGGGCGTAAGGGCTCGCAAAACGGGACAGCCCGTGAGAATAAGATGTCTTGGTCAAGGTCGCACGGCAGAGAGTGGTGATCTGCCTGCTGGTACTGCTCGGAACCATCCAGAAAATTCTCCCTGCTCCAAGTTTTCTCCCCTATTTGCTTGCTATGGTGCCTACAGGACCCATTAGAGATGATCCCTTTCAGATAAGCAGTGCCCTATCCCAGCAGGCTTTTTGAAATAAAAATTCCTTTGAGAGATAGAGCATAGTCACAGATGTCAAATGTACATGAATTCTGGGCAGTGTCAGGAAACTGCAGTGCCTTTTTGATGTCCATCCCACTAGGGAAGGATTCCTCAGCCATGGCTCTGTTGACATTTTGGACTGGAAAATTTTTGGATGGGGAGGGGAGAAGCTGTCCTGTGCACTGTAGGATGTTTACAGCACCCTGGTCTCTACCAACTGGATACCAGTAGCACTCCACTCGCCAAGTCATGATAGTCAAAAGTGTCTCCAGACATTGCCACATGCCCCCCAGTCCCGCCTCAGGTCGGAGGACCACTGGTTAAGAACCACTGCTCTGGGCTTCCCTGGTGACACAGTGGTTGAGAGTCCGCCTGCCGATGCAGGGGACACGGGTTCGTGCCCCGGTCCGGGAAGATCCCACATGCCGCAGAGCAGCTGGGCCCGTGAGCCATGGCTGCTGAGCCTGTGCGTCCGGAGCCTGTGCTCCGCAACGGGAGAGGCCACAGCAGTGAGAGGCCCGCGTACCGCAAAAAAAAAAAAAAGAACCACTGCTCTGATGGAACACCTCCCAGAGTATACTAGAATTATCCATTGTGGATCTGCTTCCTCTCTTTGAAAGTTAAAACAATTTTTTAAATTACAAATTTTGTGTTAATTAAAAGAAATCTATTTTAACTTAATGCAACAGAAAAAAAGCAGCAAATTGGAAGGAGTTGCTATACTTCCAGCTAATTGTTCATTTGCTACAAGACCTATTTGTTCTAAGACTTATTTAAAGTTAAGAAAAAAAGATACTAAAACATTGAGAGGTTGGTTTCGTTTTGTTTCTTAAGCTACAAATTTCAATTTTACATAGTCCCCATTTACTGTATAAGTGCCTGTACGCACTGTATCCTCCTCTTTACTTGTTAGGGGTTGAATTGGGTCCCCCCAAATCTATATGGTGAAGTCCTAACCCTCAGTAACTCTGAAAGTGAACTTATTTGGCAATAGGATCTTTATAGAGGAAATCAAGTTAAAATGAGGTCAACAGATTGGGCCCTGATTCAATATGACCACTGTCCTTAGAAAAAGGAGAAATTTGGATATAGAGAAGGACACACACAAGGAGAATACCATGGGAAGCTGAAGGCAGAGATAGAACACCAGAGGTTGCCAGCAAACCACCAGAAGCCCTCAGAAAGAATCAGCCCTGTTGACACCTTGATCTTGGACTTCTAGCCTCCAGAACTGTGAGACGACACACTTCTGCTGTCTAAACCACCCAGTGTGTGGTAGTGGATTACAGCAACCTTAGCAAACTAATACACCACTGATTTTTTTTTTACTTATTATTTTTATAGTTTAGGTTAATACCATGCACACTCTCTTCTGTACCCACAATCTCTATAGTACTTTAGTCTGAGTTTAGGTTACTACAGTGGGGTAAATCACACACACCCCAACCTCAGTCCTTTCTATTGCTTCTCACCCCAGAATTCTTTACTTTATTTGATTCATCTCTAGGTTGGCTGGATTTTATTAAGCATTTCTTTCTTTTTCTTTTTTTAAATTTCCAAGAAGGGTCCATAGGTCCTACATAACTGACTTCTCACATGCTTGAAAATATGTGTGGTTTTCATATATGAGTGCTAGTTTGGTGGGGCATAAATTTGAGGGTCTTACTTTTTCATATCAAAGCATAAACACTGCTCCATTATCTTACGAATTGCAAATTGCTGTGGAGAAGTTTGACACCTACCCAACTTTTTTCCCCTCATACTTGACTTTCTTCCCCCCGTATCTTTCACCCAAGATGCTAATACAACTCTCTTTTTTGTTTGCTTGTTTTTTTAGAACTTTAGGAAACTCACCAATTTTTCTACATAATTTTTCCTGTTCCCATTCCACATACAGTTGAAGTCTTTATTTCACAAGGAGTTGCTTAACTATGTTTCTGAGTATTAATTCATGCGCCATTCTGTTCTCATCTTCAAGTCCACCATTTATGTACATGTTTGATCTCCTTTGTCTTCCATGTCTATCAGCTTTTATCATTTTCATATTTACATTTTGCATTCTCTTCCATTCCACGCCTATAATTTTCTCTGACCTGTTCTCCGCCCCCCGCCCCCCCGGCTAAATTTTTGGTCCTGTTTATTTTGGGGGGTTGCTGCTTTCAGTGTGGTACTCGACTGTCAAGCGTCTACTTCCCATTTCTTTCCTGAGCTTTGCTAACTGGCCTTTCATCAACTCTCTGAGTTCCTTTTGTAGAAAGACCACACTGTGTGTAATTTCTTTGAATCTATGGATAACCATTTGTCCAACTCTCCTTCTGTTATGTAGAGTAATCCCTCTTGGGATGTATGCTCTCAGTGGCTTTTGCTTAGATTTCTTTCCGCCGTCCTGATTTTTCTTTTATTTTTTAAAAGTTTTCCTGTGTGTATGCATAGGGCACGTGCTGACTCCTCTCTGATGATTTCTCCTCTTGAGATGCTGGATGTGGAAGGCACGAAGAGTGGTCAGAGACTGGGCTGGGGAGGCCCACACTTCAGTTCACAGTTGGAATTTCAGGTATTTTCTATTGCCTGTGCTCCAGGGCAGATGGCACCTCAGTTTTCCATGATGGAGAGGGGGTGCATCTGTCCCAGGTTTTCTGTGCTGAGCTCAGGGGTCACCGCTTATTCACCCATCATCCCACCTCACCTCCCATGGTCTCCCTTGCTGGGAGGTCAGTCCCCAGACAAGAGAAACTGCCCGTCCCCATGGTCTCTCCACCATGCCCACCTCCCCTTCCATTCAAGTTCAACAGGACCTGCACAGCAATGCCTCCATATTCTAGACACCCCATCCTCACTTCTGGTCTCTCCAACCACACTCCTCTAATTCAGGAGGGCAAAGCTTATTTTCAGATCCTTCCTGAAGTACAAAGAAGGACCTGGAAGCTCTCTCCCTCTGCCGAGCCTTGCTCCAGATACAAGAGAGATGATCTGGGGATGCAGACTTGTTTCGGTTCCATCAAAATTCAAATTGATCTCTATTTTTACTTATTCGTGGCTGCTTTATGTAGATTTTAAGGGAGACAAATAGAGAAAAATGACTTTATTATCTTTAGCTAGAAGTCTGTGCTCATTTAAAACGTCTTTATTATTATAATGGTTACTTATGATTATAAAAGAATTATGTCCACTTCTCAAATCTTGTATAACAGAAAAGAAGTAGAAAGAGGAAATCTATACTCCCATCACCCAGAGAGAACCCTGATGATATCTGGGTCACATAGTTCCAGGCTAGGTAGGAGCCCGGGACAGTGCAGCAGGGGGCCTGAGTGCTCAAGGAGGGTTCTGTTCGTTCCCTTTGGTAGGTGGAAATGTATCCTGCAATGCCTTTTTGTGTAGCAAATAAGAATAAGAAAAAGAACAAGAACATGCCAGGCACTATGCTGATCTCTCTACGTACATTAAATAAGTTAATCCTCACAAGGATCCTATGAAATGGGCCCCATTATGGTCATTTCCATATTACAGATGAGGGGACTGAGGCTCAGAGCAGTGACGTGACAGGCACAGCTAGGAAGTGGCAGCAAGGGGATTTGCAGGCAGAGTTCATACTCTTATTAATCACTGCCCTGCCCTGCCTCCAAAGCAGGTTGCTTCCCGCTACACCCAGAAATGCCTCACATTTTTCACCCATGCTCTTATTAATTCATCTAAAAATGATCCATTCGTGCATCCATCATTTATATATATGAAGATAGAAGGTGAGAGAGAGCAACTATCCACATGCAGACAGTGTGTTAGGTCTGCGAAACAAAGTGGATACAGCCCCTGCACTAACACTCTAGGAGCTAAAACTCTAGTGGGAGATACAGATATTTGAAGACATGTAACTAACGTAATTTGCAACTGTGACAAGAGTCCTGCAGAAAAGTCACATAGCCTAGGGAGACCCATAACTGGAAGGGGTAATCTGCTCAGGCTACAGGGAAAACTTCCCTGAGAAGATGCTGCTGGAGCCCAAACCTGAAAGATGAGCAGGGAAAGAAAGAGATGTCCTGGTAGTAGGATAAGCATGTGCAAAGGTCCTCTGGTGAAAGGGAATATACAAAAACAAGGAAATGGAAAACAAGCATAGGGCGACTGGGCACTGAGAGTGAGAGACAGTGTAATTCAAACTGAAAAGCCTCTCATGAAGCTGTATTTTAATAGGGGGCAATGCCTCAAGCCAAGTTACTCCCTAGGGATGGTAAAAGGCATTATAGCAGTACTTGGAGAAAGAGAAGTAATGCACAAGGGCATCCAGGTGGGATAAACAGCATGGGCAGAGGCCCAGCAGAGGGACTGAGCATGGAGTAGCCAGGAAATCCACCTGCCTGGGGTGGAAACTTTAGCCAACCATTTCGATGCGACCCACTCTCATGCCCCATTTGTCTTGCTTGCCCTCAATGCTACAGGCTCACCAACATCGGCTTCCTCCTCATTTCTTCTGGGCTTCCGGTGTCGCTAGAACTAGCCAGGGACATTCAAGGGCTCTAGCCACCTTCCTCGTCCCATAAGGAGGCCTTAGAGTGACTCTGAGCTTCTGGAACTCAGAGTTCAGCCCTCCCGCCCTCCACCCCAGCTGCACAGCTGAGTTCACCTCTTACTCTGTTGAAAACATGCTAGCCTGGACCTGAGCTTTCTCTTTCCCACTCACCACAGCCTGTCCCAGAGTCTCTCTGTCTTCACTCCACCTGCCCTGGTTGAAAAACTGTACTTTTGTCCAAGGCCAGATACTTACTGTATTTCATCAATTTTGAGATGAGCATTTTTCGTTATACATCTTAACATCGAGATTGGGATGGGTGTTGGCCAGGAGTAATCACGACATCACTGGCGTTAACTGCACGTGGTCACCAAAATTTGCACAAAGATGTCATTGCTTAGAAGAAATTCCTGAAGATAATAGTGCAGCCTTCTTTTAAGAAAACACAGACATCAAAGACTCTGAGCTCAGAAAATTTGGTCTCTGAATATGAAGATGGTTCTGGAATATCTTCGCCAATTTATTCCACTCATATTTTCTTTTTATGTGTGCAAATGAATGATCGATGATAAAAATCTATGTTTATATAACTATGAAAGAGCCTTTCATTAAGTACAAGATAAAAATTCTAAGTGATTAAAGAAGCACTATACGTATCTTCTTCGGCAATAACTTTTTACTTTCTTAGTACGTAAAATAATGGTGCATTTTACAATGGATGGAGTCAAGGAAATTCAATAAAATGCAATGAGTAATAAATGTTAATACTGTTTATCACTGCCCCCCCCCAACACACACACACAGGATATCCTCTGCTCAGCCTTAGGCATCTAGCTAGAGCATAATAAAAACTTCTAGAATTGAACTGGATGGAACAACCAGACACCTCTAAGTGATAATCACACCATCCAATATTGGGAGGGAAAATGTGTTTGGGGCACTCAGAAAATAAATCATCCAGTGAACACACAGGAGGAGGTCTGAGTCAATACAGGAAAATAATTTATTGAAATATTAATTAGAGTTTGTTCTCCCTCTGTCTTCTCCTTCAAGCAGGTAGGCAGGCTTTGCAATTCTCAGCCTCAGGAGTTTCAGCAGGGCTGCAACACAGAAGATGCCTGAATTTAAAGGCACTTCTGATCCTTTGAAAACCGTAAAGTTATTGAAGGGATGGGATGGGGTCATTGGGGTGAGCTGGCAGCCTCTCAGAGGAGCCTGAACTTGGCAAACAATGAGCTGGCCTGAGGCCTGGGCAGGGAAACTGCTGTTAAGTCAGAACCTGGCTCCTGGTCCCCATGATGTGAAACCTCATAGGGCCTGCCTGCCTAACTGACCCAGCTCCGGAGGCTGGACCTTAGGCCCACGGCTCTCAGCCTCCCCAGAGGTTCTTGTGTCTCATTCCTGGAAGGGGAGCTGCATGGTCTCAGAGCCTGAAGGGACTGTGCAGGCTGAGACAGGAAGGGCCTTTGCACTGTGCACGGTCCTGGATGTCAACCTTTCTCAGGAGGTGGGGTAGAGAACTCAATTTATCTGTAAGTTATAGCTCCCACCAACCAGACAGCATGAGTCTCCAAGTCAGAATTCAGTGAATTTTTAAAAAGTGGAAACATACGCTGTAGCTTGCACACTTGAGTTTGTAAACCGGGATCTACAGCGCATGACAGCAACAAAATTATTCCCCAGGCTTGGGCAGCGAAGGAGCCTGCATCCCATTCCTTGAGGATGGAGTCAGAACCCTGGCAGCCTCTAGTGCTAAGATGCTCTGTCTCCTCAGACCCTGCTGGAAGGGGCGCACATCTGCAAGCTGGAAGGCTGGGCCTCCCCACATCCTGTCAGTCACGCTGAAGACAGTTTTAATGGCCTGGCGTCAAGCATCCCTCGAAGGCCAGCCCCCCTGGACAGCTGTTTGCAAACTCTCTCCAAAGCAGCTTCCCTTGAAGAGAGTTGCTACACAATCATTACAAATTGATTGCAAAAGAGCTAACAATCATGATTAAATCATTAAATTCTTGTCTACGCTTCAGAGAGCGGTGAGAAAATTAACTTCCCACCAACCTAATTTTTTCCTGAACATGAAATAATGATTTTCTGCCCGTCTAATTACAAAGCCAACATCTGATCAAGCCAGCATCCAGGGGGGATTATCGCATGCACGAGTATTAGACCTCATTACCAGCTTGAGTGCAAAATTATTACATCTTGTAATTGGATGGTGAGGTTTATATACAGATCGGCCCGGTTTCTGTAAGATTGTAATTACAAGCTTCGTTGGTTAGCTACTTATCACTCAGCACAGAAGAGAGGAAAATAAGCAACAGAAAAGGCATTTCATTAACCCATAACCCTATCAAGGGAAAGCCACTGTAACACCCATGTCTGCATTAGGGAGAACAGCTAAATTCACAGACGAAACAATTTATTATACTCTTTGCAAATGGGATTGCATTTTGTTTAACCCCTAATGAACTCTTTGGGTAAAGTGTCTGAACAAACCATTCATTTTATAGACAACTAGGTTCAATACAGTAATTATAAGGGGTAACTGACTGAGATAAACGCTCACCTGCTTAGAGGCAGTTGATTAGAGACACAATTGCTGGGCGCCAGGCGCCTGCACAAAGGGCCCGGGGGCCGGGACCGCGCTGGCTTCCCAAGAGCGGCTGGGAGGGAGAGGCATCCCGCCCGGCAAATCTACTCCACTCGGAAGAAACTCTGCTCGTTCGTTCGTCACGCTTGGCTAGAACGGATGAGGTTTAATAAAGCTGCAAGGGCGACGCAGTTTAACAATTTTAGAGGCACTGGTGTGGAACACAGAAATTT
Organism: Hyperoodon ampullatus; assembly: GCF_949752795.1. Lineage (NCBI taxonomy): Eukaryota > Metazoa > Chordata > Mammalia > Artiodactyla > Ziphiidae > Hyperoodon > Hyperoodon ampullatus. The sequence continues at coordinate 30,300,070 of NC_136931.1, read as the reverse complement.
AAATACCGCCTGATGAAGGCGCCTCGCCCGCTCCAGATGCGCGACCTAAATTAAATGTTACCTTTTCACGTGTTGATGGCACAACAATGGGCCACACGGGCCTCACACACAGTCGGCTCGGCAAGGTGTGAAACTGCGCGAGGGTGTGACACCCGTGGTGGGTTATTTTTCTGCCTACTGACCTGCGCTCCTCATTCCGGAAGCAGCAAAAGGAAGCTTACTGCGCCTTTTGTGAGCCGGTCTATTTCCGGACACGCACGTGAAAATGACATGAAATTCACAGGTCAGTGTGCATAAATAAAGTATTATTAGAACACAGCCACATCCCTCCGTTGTGTTGTCTGTGGCTGTTCTCTGCTGCAACAGGCAGACCCCAAAGCTGGAAACATTTACTATCTGGCCCCTTACAGGAAACGCTGGCCAACTCCTATTCTAGTCCGTTCGGCTGCGTCTATTTGCTGGACAAACATTGGCTCAACATGTAGAGTCTAAGTATGTGCTAAGCTCTGGGCCAGGTGCTGGAACAAAAAACAAAGGGCCAAAGTTCCTGCCTTCCAGGGTCTCACAGTCTGTGGGGACACCACAGACTTCGGCACCACCGAACATCTGTTTCTGTGCCTTCTGGTTCCAGTGTCCCGGATTTTCTCAGGGAAATTAGCCTCACCTTGACTCATGCCATGTCACCTGGCCTCCATGATTGGTACAGGGATGGACACGTGGTTTAGTCACAGCCATGAGTCACAAGCCAGGACCCTCTGTGGGCAGAAAGGGGCCCTCCGTCTTTTGATTGGAGGTAGATTTCATTGGCTTAGGTCTGGGACCACAGGAAGCACATTGTTGCCCCTGGGCACCAAGAAGGGCCCAAAGGGGAGAGTGGAGCAGAGTGACGGAGAGAGACTGGGTCCTGATACTGCTGTCTGAGCCCTTGAATCCAACTGCCTGAAGTCAGTCTACCCCTGGACTTTTCCATTTTGTGAGCCCATAAAGTATGTTTTTGCCTGAACCGGTCTACTGTCACAAGAGAAAGAATGTTACTCATTCCTACACAAATGATTTAAAAACAAGGCAGAATGAAATGTGTCATGCACAGGGTATGATCAGAATATTGTAGAAACCAGAGGAGAACTTGAGTCTTCCAAGGACTCAAGGACTCCTTCCTGGAGGAGGTGGTCTTTGAGCCTAGGCTCAGAATGAGTGTCAGGTTTTTGGTACATGGAGAAAGTGGGTGAGCTAATTCCAGGATGAAGGGGAAAAAGCAGGAGAGCATGGAGTGTGTACAAGGCATAGTGTGAAGGGACTGAGAGAGATGAGGTGGGCAGGGAGGTTAGGACCGGGTCACGCACACATGCTGGGCTCCCCTCACTTATCTCTCCTACTTCTGAACCACTTAGAGGGCTTAGTCTCAGAGCACTGGGGCCCATAAACACCACAGCCCTCTTAGCCAGGAAGTTATGAGGGTCACTACCACCCAAAGACATACAGCAGGCAAACTCTAACTTGGCCTCCAATGATCTCTATCCCCTGGTATTCATCCCTGATGTAATCTCCTCCCTGGAGTCTGGGAGGGACTTTCACTTTGCTTCTAATACAGTGAAAGTGAAGATCTGTATGCTGAAAACTATAAAACACTGATAAAAGAAATCAAGGACCAAATAAATCATGCTTAACGATAAGATTCAAAATTCTGAATGTGTCATTTCCTACCAAATAGATTTATAGATTAAATGCAATTCGAATCAAAATCTCCCCAGCATGCTTTGTAGGAATCTACAAGGTGATCCTAAAATGTATATGATATGTTTGTTCTCTACATCTGTGTCTATTTCTGCCTTGCAAACTGGTTCATCTGTACCATTTTTCTAGATTCCACATATATGCATTAATCACGATATCTGTTTTTCTCTTTCTGACTTACTTCACTCAAATGTATGGACACCAAGGGGGGAAAGCGGGCTGGAGGGGGGCTGGTGGTGGTGGGATGAATTGGGAGATTGGGATTGGCATATATACACTAATATGTATAAAATAGATAACTAATAAGAACCTACTGTATAATGAATAAATTAAATTTAAAAAATTAAATTAAATTAAAACAAATAAATAAATATAAAAGATAAATAAAATAAAATGTATATGAAGAATCAAAGGAACTGGAATGGAGATATATAGGGTCCAGCCTCCTTCCTTAATTTGGGACGACTCTGAAAAACTGTCTGGTTTCAGAGCTCCCTGTAAGGTGAGCTGCTGAAGCCTCAGTTGCAACCGCACCTTGGGGCAGCTTCTACTGCCCAAACCTGCCTTCCTCACTTCCTTCCAGGGGTGTCTACTGGGTCCAAACCCCAAAGGCCCATCTATATACAAGCCTCCACCTCAGAGTCAGTTTCCAGGGAATCCAATCTAATTCAGTAAGTTGGAATGAGTTTTTGTAAATGAAACTGTTGACTACATAAGGGGTGATTTGATAATTAAAAAAAAAAAAATCAGACCAATATGCCAGACTAATGTGACACAAAAAAATGTGGCACTGTGTCAATTTAGGAATATTATCTATGAGTTTAGCTTTGATTCTTGAAGCAGTCTGTTTAAAAAAAAAAGAAGAGATATAAATGTATGCATATACTATACGATTACATTTACATAACATTCATAAAGTGACAAAAGTATAGAAATAGAGAACAGATTAAATGGTTGCCAGTGATTACAGACAGGGTGGGGATGGGAGAGAAGCAGATACAGCCACTGAGGGCAACATGAGGGATCCTAGTGATAATGGAAATGTTTGGTATTTTGACTGCTTAATGTCAATATGCTACTTGTGATATTGCAAGATGTCACCATTGGGGGAAACTGCGTAAAGGGTACATGGGATTTCTTTGTATTATTTCTTACAACTACATGAGAACCTACAATTATCTCAAAAGTAAATTTTAATTAAAAAAAGAAAGAAGAATATGGCAAACACGACAGGATGTCTCTTCTGTGATTAAGTTACATAGGAATGTGAATCCATCTTTCTAGTGGACTTTATTGCGTGCATGTGTTGCTGAAGGAAGCCACCATGTTGGAGAGGCCCTTGTGGCAAAGAACTGAGGGTGGTCTCAGGTCAACAGTCAAAAACTGAGACCAACAGTCAAAAACTGAGACCCTCAGTCTAACAGTCCCCAAGGAACTGAATTCTGCCAACAATCATGTGAGCTTGGATGTAGATCCTTCCCCAGTCAAGCCTTCAGATGAAATTCCAGCCTGGCCAACCCCTTGACTTGGTTGACAACCTCACTAAGCCGTGCCTGAATTCCTAACCCACAGAAATTGTGATAAAATAAGTAGGTGTTGTTTTAAGCTCTTAAATTAATGGTAATTTGTAACACATCAATTGATAACTAATATGTATATCAAAACCTCCAAAATGCTGGTTCTTGGAATTTTATTTTATTCAAGCTAATACAAGAGAAGAAGGGTGAACAGAAGTGAGCATTGGCAGGGGTTGGGAGAATAGTGAGTGTTAAGCCATCACTATTTGGGAGTTAGGTTTAATCTTAGTACCTCTCAAACTTTTCCTTCAAACTAACATCCATGACAAAGGAGCATGTTTATATATCTAGGCATGTGGTTACCAAATTTTTAAAATCTATAGTGGACACTATATTTTCTATGCTTTTTCTTTATTGTTGGCCTCTCCCCATGAGAATATCAGCTCCATGAGAGCCACATGATTGCTTTATTACTGTATCTCCAGGGTCTCCAGATCCATGCCTTGTTGAGTGAAGGAATGAATGCATGAACATTATAAAGCATGCCTATACACAAAACATAAATTTTTGAAACAATGAGGTGATGAAATGAGCAGTATTTTAAAATGTTTTTCTAATTGTGAGGGCTACATACTCTCATTAGCTAATATCTCACAGCACAATATCCCCTTAGGGATAGGTTGTTATCAACTATAGGGATGTAAATTTTTGATAATTTCAATTGGTTTTGGCCAAACAATTGGATTTTATTTCAGATCTTATTAGATAACCATTGTTTTCATCTCCTCAGGTGGCTGGTCAAAAGCCTGTGTGAGGAGAGGACATGACAGAATGGCCCTGTTCTTCTTTTCCTCTACTGGCATCATCATTTTTAACATTAATCTTGGTTTCTTTGCAGAAATCTTCTTCAGCCTCTTCTCCCTTTTGTGAAGGCTGATTTCACTAAAACAAGATAAGATCATCTGTACATCCAATTAACAGGACACATGCACATGTCCTCAAAATGCACTGAAAACAAACCAAAAAATGGGTAAGAGAGAAACTGTCCACCCCTCCTCATGGTGACCTCCACTCTTCCCCTAAGGATGCCTTCTAGAGTTTATGGTACATACAGCCTTTATGACATAGGACAGAATGAAAGAATCAGTGGCAGTCTGTAGATTTAAAAATTGTTAAACTCTTATTTATTTCCCGAGTTTTAGATAAAAAATAGATTTACTTATGGACTCTCAATTCCATTCTGTTAAACGACATGTCTCTCTTTGTGCCAGTGCCACACTGGTTTTTTGTTTGTTTTGTTTTTAATTTTTATTGGGGTATAGTTGATTTACAATGTTGTGTTAGTTTCAGGTGTACAGCAAAGTGAATCTGTTATACATATACATATATTAACCACACTGTCTTGATTACCATTGCTTTGAAGTAAGTTTTGAAATCTGAAAGCACGAGTCTTCCTCCTTCCCTCTTCTTTTTCAAGATTGTTTTGACTATTTGAGGTCTCTTGCAATTCCTTCTGAATTTTAAAATCAACTTGTCAATTTCTGTAAAGAAGTCAGCTGGGATTCTAATAGGGATTACAATGAATCTATAGGTCAGTTTGGGGAGTAGAGATATTTTAACAATGTTAAATCTTCCAATCTATGAACATGGGATCTTTTTCCAATTATTTACATTTTCTTTAATTTCTTTCAACAATGTTTATAGTTTTCATAGGATGCATCTTTCACTTAGTTTATTAATTTATTTATCAAATTTATTTATTTTAACCTATTTTATTATTAATTTTATTACTTGATTATTCCACTTAATTTATTCCTAAGTGTTTTATTCTTTTAGTTGCTATTATAAATTGAATTGTTTTCTTAATTTCATTTTCAGGTTGTTCACTCTAGGTGCATCAATACAATTGATTTTGGCATATTGATCTTGTATCCTGCAACCCTGCTGATTTTCAACATGGATACCAAGACTATCCAATGGGGAATAATAGTATTTTCAATAAATGGTGCTGGGACAACTGGATAGCCACATGCAAAAGAATTAAATTGGATCCCCACCTCATACCACATAAAAAATCAACTCAAAATGGATCAAAGACCAAAATGTAAGTGCTAAAACATAAAACTCACAGAAGAAACCATAAGGGAAGTTCTTCACGACCTTAGACTTGGCAAAGGATTCTTAGGTATGATACCAAAATCATGAGCAGTGAAAGAAAAAAATAAACTGAACTTCAACAGAACTAAAAACTTTTGTCCTTCTATGAACATCATCAAGCAAGTGAAAAGACAATCCACAGAATAGGAAAAAAAATTGCAAATTATATATCTGATAAGGGATTGTATCTAGGATGTATAAAGACCTCTTACAAAGACAAATAACCCAATTTAAGAAGTGGCTGAAGGAGATGAATAGACGTTTCTCCAAAAAAGATATACAAATGGCCAATAAGTTCATGGCCAATAAAAAGTTTCAGGATACCATCAGTCATCAAGGAAATACAAATCAAAACTGCAGTGAGATACCACTTCACACCCTCTAGGAGACTATAATCAAAAATTCAATCAAATATTGGTGAGGATGTGGGAAAATTGGAACCTTCATACGCTGCTGGTAGGAATGTAAAATGGTGCAGCAGCTTTGAAAAATTGTGTGGCAGTTCCTCAAATAATTAAACATAGAGTTACTGTTTGACTCAGCAATTCCACTCCTAGGTATATATCCAAGAGAAATGAAAACATATGTCCATACAGAAACTTGGACATGAATATTTATAGAAGCATTATTTATAATGGCCAAAATGTGGAAACAACCCAAATGTCTCTTAACTGATGAATGCATAAACACAATGTGTTATATCCATACAAGGGAATATTTTTGGTCAAGAAAAAAATGAAATACTGGTACATGCTACACCATGAATGAACCTTGAAAACATTATGCTAAGTGAAAGAAACCAATCACAAAAGACCACATAATTACATGAGTCCATTCATATGAACTGCCCAGAACGGGGAAATCTATAGAAATGAAAGTAGATTTGTGGTTGCCTAGGGCCAGAGGAGGTTGAGGGTAGAGGGGGTGACAGCTAAAGCACACAGGGTGCCTTTTGGAGATGGCAAAAATGCCCTAAAATCAATGGACTATGATAAAGGTTTCACATACTCCTGAATATATTACAAGCCATTGAATTGTATACGTTAAATGCATGGATTGTATAGCATGTGAATTATATCTCAATAAAGCTGTTAATTTTTTTAAACAATTTTCTTTCCTGCTGGCATGAATACAAACATAATTGCTGGAGTTTGAACAGTCTTCCTGAACCATTAGGTAGAACCATGATAGTGGAACAAGAAGATAGAAGGACCCTAGATCCTCGTCACCATGGAACATCACACAAGCTCCAGACTGCTTACCTCCACACTTCTATTACATGATAGACAGATAACCTTTTACCTTGTTGTTTTTTTTTTTTTAAATAGGAGATATAGACGTTCTGATGTTGTCTTCTCACCTTCTGATGAATAACCTTGTTTTCCTCCTCAGAAGACCATTGGAGAACAAGAGAAAAATGGAGGCAGAGCCTAAACAACCATGGTAATTATTATGCCATTCCCCAAATATGTCTGACTCTTTACATTTCAGGTAAATGGTAGGATTGTACTTCCTGCTTCCTTTTGGTTGGGTGGGACAATGTGACTAGTCCTGGCCAAAAACTTTCCAGTGCAAGTCACATATGTCACTTCTGGGCTAAGCATTTAATTGCTGGCATGAAACCCTCCAAAGCTCACTTTTCTTCTTTCCCACAGTGACAAGCACTATTCCAAATGGAGGCTGCTCCATTGGCCTGGATCCTGGAGGGAGGATGCAACAGAGCAGAGCCCCAGACAATAGGCAATAGATACGGTGGGTCAGGGAGAAATAAATATCTGTTTTTTTAAGACACTGAAATTTTGGAATCTTTTGTTACCACAGCAGAACCTAGCTTATACTGATTGCTACAACTCCCTGCAGCAAGATTAAATTTCTTTGAAGTTTTGTGTTTTAACTTTAAAATTTTTGTACTCCATATCAAATCAGTGGTTATGTTGATATCAAAATAATGTTTCCCCTCAAACTGGTGAGTTAAATTAAGGCTTCACAAAGATATTGCTTGTTTATCCTGTGCTTTCCAGATCCTCCAAGACCATCCCTGCTGAATGCCTACCCAGTTTAAGAAATTGTTTTTTTTTAAATCCTGGGGCCAAACCTTGGACACTGAAATCTAGATGATGCAATGCCAGGACTTTGAAGAATCATTCAAATGTATTTGAAAATATTTTTAATCAGCACTATTTGATAAGCAGATGGAAGATCCTCAGTCTCGCTAGGTATGCTATGTTATGAATGATGACAATGAGAGAGGTCGATGAGAACAATGAAAGGTGTGCATGGCTTTTGCAATCGGGTTTGAATTTAAATCCTCCTTTGTCAGGATTTGGACTTTTTGGAGCTTTAGCTTCCTCATCTGCAAAACTGAATAATAGTTGCTCTCATTTCAGAAGGTTAACGTAGGCTCGAAGGAGATAATGAGTTAATGAAGCACTTCATACAGAGCCTGGAACAGAGTAAACTGCAAAGCATGCTAGTTACTATTCTTAATAATATGAGGTTGGCAAATATTAAATAATAATAAACTTAGTGGTGGTCAGACTATGGGTAAACAGGTGCCCTCATACCCAGCCAGTGGGAATATACCTTGGCTCATTCTTTCTGGAAGACACTTTAAAAATGGACACACCCTTATGACCCATTCTAATTCCATTAGAAATCCTAAGGAAATAAATAGACAAACATGCAAAATTCAGTGTACAAACAACATAAATGTTCAAGAATAGTAGATGGGTTAAATGGATTCTGTTAAATTCTACTGAGAGCATATCAGAAATTTTCAAAAATTTTGACTGGAATTCACATAAGAGATACATATTATATTACAACCCAATATATGCCTATATGTTTAACACACAGAGTGTTTATAAAAATACTGATCTTCACTAATGCAATATACACTAATATTTTTCTCTTCTGTGCAATGATATTCTTTTCTGTTTCATTTATTTTTTTAATATAAATTTATCTATTTATTTTTGGCTGCTTTGGGTCTTCATTGCCGCACATGGGCGGGCTTTCTCTAGTTGCGGCAAACAGGGGCTACTCTTCATTGTGGTTCACGGGCTTCTCACTGCAGTGGCTTCTCTTGTTGCGGAGCATGGGCTCTAGGTGCGTGGGCTTCAGTAATTGTGGAGCGCGGGCTCAGTAGTTGTAGCGCACAGGCTTAGTTGCGCCGCGGCATGTGGGATCTTCCCAGACCAGGGATCGAACCCATGTCCCCTGCACTGGCAGGTAGATGCTTAACCACTGCACCATCAGGGAAGTCCCTGTTTCATTTATTTTTAAATATTAATTTTGACTCACCAAGTTGATTTTTGAACACATTGATGTGTCTTAAGCTGCAGTTTGAAAAAACTTGCCCTGTGTAGTTTTTACAAAAGGTGATTTAGAATTTCAGTCATTGACAAGATAAGGTGTCCAAAGTACAGTGCTGAGTAAAAAGTAGGTCACAAAATAGGATGAATAATGTCCCATTTGGGTTAAATGTGTGTGTGTGTGTACACATGCATGCATGTTTCATCCAAATAGGAAAACAGTCTGGAATAACATACAACAAAATAAACAACAGTGGTCATCACAAGGGTGAGAGTGTGGATTTGTGGATAATTTAATTTTTTTTTGTTTGTCTCTATTTTCCAACTTTTTCTATAATAGGCATATGTTACTTGTATACTTAAAAATGAATTCATTCCATAGGAAAAGCAAGATTCTTCTCTGAAATGAATAAATGTGATTGTTTAAACTCATAGCAAGAACCTGAGAACCACACTCAGTTAAAGCTCAACCACGAGGTGGGCTCGGGCCACAGTCACTCAGCATCCAATCTAAGAACTGGGATCAGAGTCTCCTGAGGCCTGTGACACACCTGGCAGTCTTTCCTGCCTCCCCCCTCCCTTCCTTCCTTCCTTCTTTCTTTCATTCCTCCCTTCTTTCCTCCCCCCCTCACTTTCATCAGTCTTAATTTTCACATCAAAGAGATACAGTGAAGTGAAGTAGCTTCAAGCACCGGCTTCTGAGGCTGGCATTCCTAAGTTTTAAACCCAGTTCTCCTTAATAGTTGTGTGCAAGGTGATTAACCTGTTTGCTCATTAGAAAATGGAGATGTTATCTCCCACATGGCGAGCGTCATTGAGATGACCATACAGTACCCTTCCCATAGCCTGGGCAGAGAGTAGGTCTCAACTAAGTGATGCCCGTTACAGTAATAATGCCACCTAGATAGAGGGTTGCTGGCAGGTTTCTATAAGGGAACCCCAGTCAAGTGTTTAGAACAGAGCCTGGCATATAGTAAGCCCACACAGTATATGTTGGTATTATTACTACTGACATATTATTATTAGAAAAGAAATTCCCAAATTGCATGGCTAATATAGAGGTCATTCCTGAGTGAGTTTACTATTCTTCCCAGCTATAGAACGAGCCTTATACCTCACACCTAGGTAAAGGCAAAATCTGTCGATACCGTACTTGGTGGCTGCCGTTTTCCATGAGCCTACACCATGAACCCAGACCTGGGTCCTAGGTTGCTGTTTACTTCCTTTCTTCGCTGCCTCCTGCCTCCTTCTGCCTTTGACATCCTAGCCAAAGTCAGTAGGGAGATGATAGCCTTGAAAATTAGCCATCCTGGGCACACATTGCCCACGGCCGTTTGATGTGCGGGCCTTGGTAAATCGTCCCAAATCCAGTGAACGCGAGCCCTCTCCTGGTGGCAGGTGGTCTCATTGACCACATCCACCGAGGCTGTAAGATGATGGGGCTGCCATGCTTTCAGGGGAGGGGGGCTGGGGTCAGCTAGGGTTGGCAAGCTCATGTGGTCGGCGAGGCAAGCCCCTGCCTTTCCGGAATGACAGCGTCATCTCTCCGGTTTTCAAACATGTCAGAATAATCCTGCCCATCACGACGCCTGTGGTTTCTGACCGCACATGAAAGATGGTCAGAGGTATTTAAAACCAGGCTTTCTGCTCCCGCTCCTTAAAGGCTCCATTCACCCACCCAACAGAAAACCATGTGTGTCTTAATTTCACATGTTACCTTAATGGATTTCTATTACTGACGTAAGTTAAAACAAGCACAAGAACACTAATAGCCATTCCTGTTTCTAGCTGCCTATGCCTGCCTGCGTGCCTGGCCTCGTACATGAGTTAGCTCATCTGACCCTCTTCAATAACCTCTCAGGTGGTTACTGCTACTATCCCCATAAACAGAGGGGCTGGGTGCCCGGCTCAAGGTCACATGGCTAGCATTTGACAGAGCTAGGATTTGAACCCAGGTCCATGTAAGTCCAGAGCCCCAGGTGTTCTGACACGCATAAACATCCTTGGCTTAGAAAGACGGGGACTGAGGGTGTGAAACCAGGGCTCAGAGACCCCCTCCCCATAACTATTCAGACCAAGGATCCAGCCTCAGGCTTGATGCCCTAACCTCTAAAGCTAAGGGGGGCGGGGCCATGAGGGGGGGCGGGGCCATGAGGGAGGGGTGGGGGAGGGGAAGAGCATCCCCACGCCCTGGTGCTCCCACCCCTCTCCAAGCCCCCCTCTGTACACCAACAACAGCCAATCAATACTGGCTTACATTTTATGAGACAAGGAGTTAACTTGTTCAATTACGGGGGAGACAGCTCTATTCTTTCGTAACAAGTAATCTGAGTAGGGAAATCGATCCTAAGGGGCCCCATGCACGCTGGCTAATTTTATATTATCCTTAGCCAATGGGCGAGCACAGAGTAATGGAGTTGTTGTTACAGTTCATTACGGGAGGGGGGATCAATAACGGGACAATCCGAGACTCAGCATCACAGCTGTGGCAGTCAGGGGAGGTCGTGGGGGACTTGGGATGGGGGAGCACCACTTCCTATTTTGTGTTCCCGGCCCAGACACTGCTGATTTTCGCCTCAACCTGTAAGAAAGAAATCCTTCTCGGGATGGAAAACCAGAGACTCCCCACTCCCCAAGCCCCCCGACAGCCAGACTCCAGAGAAAGGCCACCATAGACACCCCAGGTTGATGGAAAACGGAAGGCAAACCCCCCATCATCACAAGGCCTGGCTTGTGACCATCACATTTTCCCTGCTGTCTTGCAAGTGGCTTTTGGACAGATCCCAGGTTTGGCCTGGCAGTGAATCCTCCTTGGCATCTTGATGGCCCCAAACATTAAATCCTGGTTTTCATCCTAAAAGCACAGCTGACAGATAGACAGGTTGCTTCTGTCCTCTGTGTGCTCAGCAGCCAAGAGATGCTGCCCCAGCTCCCCTGGTTCCCTGGGGTGAGGGCGGGTAGGGGTGGGATTTAATCTCCCCAGGGCAGTGACTTCAGTTCCAGGCTTACATCTGACATTTGGGTTGTTCCAATTTCCTCCCCTGCAACAGAAGTGGCTAGTACCAATTCAGCATTCCATAAGCCCCGTCTTGTGTGTACCTCTGCAAACATTTCAGAAGCTGTGCTTACTATGTGCACAGCAGGCACTGTAGCAGCCTCTTTATCTACATGATCAGGTGTACCTTCAGACTGTTGAACTTATCTATAACCTTGTTTAACACCCATTATACGTGAACCCATTTTATATGCATTGTCTTATCAACGCTGGCATTAACCCAATATACAGATCAGTAAACTGAGGCTCAGAGAGGCAAAGCAATGTGCTCGGGACACATAGGTAGTTAAGGTCAGAGCCAAGATTTGAACTTGGTCTCTCTGACATGCCTCCAGCACTGAAAAATGCTCTACATGGCACTCTAGGAGGGAGGAACACAGACATTCTTAAATGTCTGTGTCTTCTCATAGGATCAGTCCAGTGCCTGGAATACTCATATATAATGAGGATGATTTTTAAAAATCTTAAATCAACATATTTTTATATGCTGCCCCCCCATTAAACATGCTCCCCTGAAGTCACCACACCATTATGGCCCCACAGGAGTGGGGAGCACCCAATGCTCCCTCTGGGAGGGGACAGATAGGTAGGAGGACACACAGGAAGGGGAGTAAGGGCAGCCCTTCTTGCCCTGGGCAAGGTGAGCAGCAGAAGGACAGAGGTCAGGATACCAATGGTCACACATACTGAGGGCTATCTGTGCACCAGACACTTTATAGATATCATAAATGTATATAAATGTATGCATATGTATTGATTAATATATGTTAAAGCTCTATGCACTTTATATGTATTAATTAATTTAATCCTTACAACAAACTTTGGGATAGTTACAATTGTTATCCCATTTTACAGATGAGGAGACTAAAGTGCTGGAAGGTTAAAGATCTTGCTGGATTAGAAGCCAGGCCCACTAGTTCCAAAGGCTGTTATCTACAATGCTATTCTGAAAATGAAAAACAGTAGGATATGCCTGCATTCCTCCCTCTGGACCAAAATCCCAGAGGTGAGGGTATTGGGATGAGAAAAAAGGTGAAACTGGTAGGGCTGGTGTTCCAATTCCCCTTTGGAAATCAGAGATCACTAAACAGGGGTGGTCCTGTTCCAATGTGGAGTAAAGCAGTAGAATTAAAATGCAGGCTTGATGTCATTAGGTGGAGAGAGGCCTAAGTTAGATGCTGGGTCCCCTTGTCTCCATTGGGCGTGCAGGGATCAGAGTTTTCAATGGGAGATGTGGACAACATACCTTGTTATGGACTGAGTTGTAGCCCCCAAAATTCATATGTTGAAGTCCTAACCCTCTGTACCTCAGAAAGTGACTGTATTTGGAGATAGGGTCTTTAAAGAGGTGATTAAATTAAAATGAGGTCATATGGTAGGCCCTAATCTAATATGACTGATGTCCTTATAAGAAGAGGAAATTTGGACACACACAGAGACACCAAGGATTCCCACACAGAGAGAAATGCCATGTGGGGACAAAGAGAGAAGTTGGCCATCTGCAAGCCAAGGAGAGAGGCCTCAGAAGAAATCAACCCCGCCAACACTTTGCTTAGACTTCCAGCCTCCAGAACGGTGAAAAAATAAATCTCAGTTGTTTAAGTCACCCAGTCCATGGTGTTTGTTATGCAGCCTGAGCTGACTAATACAGACCTAACAGTGAGGCTGCCAGGTAAGGAGCAAGATGATCTCCCTGGGGCGGCCTCCAAGTGAGCAACACAAGTTCAGGGCAAGATGGAGCGTGTGACTTGAGGTTCCACAGAGCAACACAGACAACATAGGGCTGGCTGGGTCAGCAAGGGTGGATCCCAGGCCCTGACCAAGGTCAGCAAACAGACCATGAGAACAGCTGCAGAACCCAACAGGGCAGCCAGTCACCAGATGTGGGGAAAAGGGCAGAGCCAAGGTCCTAAGGCCCTGAGGTGATCTATTCTCACTCTTCAGAGGAGCCCCATGTACAAGGAGGGAGGGGAAAGGTGGGGTTCCCGAGTGGGATGGGGGTGGGTTCTCAAAAGGAAGACAAGTGTTCCCCACGAGAACCAAACATAATACTTACCCCACAGAGAACAATTAACATTTTTGTCCTACACTAGAGATCGGCAAACTGTGGCCCTCAGGCCTATCTGTTTTTGTAAATAAAGTTTTATTGGACCACTGGCATGTCCGTTTGTTTACACATTGCCTATGGCTGTTTTCATGCTACGACAGAAGTATTGAGTGGGTATGATAGCAACTGAGAATGTATGACACCAAGGCCTGAAATATTTACTATCTGATCCTTTACAGAAAATGTCTGCCAACCCCTGACCTAGAAACAATATTTCTGTAACAACAGCGGCTGGATTTTTCTAGGACAGCTGGCATATGGTGTGAAAGATTTCATCCATTCAATCATTCGCTTATTCAGTCAGTCAAAAAACATTTCTCAAGGGACGGCCATGTGCCAAGACCTGTGCTCAGTACTTATGATTCGAGAATGAGCAGAGTCTCTGTTCCCTCACCAAGGTACTTACAGCCTCGTCGGGCACAGATGTTAAACAAATCATCACGCAAATGTGCTGCACTACACTGAGCTGCATTCTGTACTGGAGAATTCATAAAGTTATTAAACTGTACCTCCTGGTTCCCCCAGAAGCAGACCCTGAGATAAAGGTTCAAATGGAAGTTATTTAAGAAATGGTCCCAGGAAGTACTAACAGGAGAGTGGGAAGTGAGGCAGGGAAGGGAGGGACCCCACCGAGAGTGTGTAATCCAGCAAGTGACCCTGAGGTCCTCTAGGGACCTCTAGGGGCTGCTCATCAGTTATCCCACCCCAGGGGGAGGGGGCTAAGGGATCCGCTCCCCCTGTGTCATTGGTGGAGGGCTGCTCCCTGGAGCACTGAGTCACCTGTCCTTCTCGCTTGCCCTCATCTGGTGGACTTGAAATCACAGTGATGTTTAAGCAGCCTGCCGCGTGCAGAGGGGATGAGGTTGTCTGGGTTGAGGGGGACATTGGGACTGCCCTGAGGTTGAAGGGGGCCTTGGGGAAGAGTATTCCCACAGAGGGAGCCTGTGCCCCTCCCCATGCACAACAAGCCCCTCCCTTCTTGGGGTTCCAGCACCCCCTGCTTTAACTGCAGACCCTGCAGTTAAAGGTGAGGTCAGTTGTCTGCTTGGAGAGGATGGACCAATGCCACATCCATTATTCTGGCCCCAGAGCCAGCTCTGTGCCCAGAACACAGTAGGACCACAGTGAATAAAAGACAAGCTTCCTCCCAGCATTAATGGGAGGCCAACGGCCAAGGGATCAGGAAAATCCTCCTCTTGTCCAGTACTTTCTGCTGACAACTCCCCAGAATATCAGGGTTATATACTGTGAAAGCCTTGCCCACATTTAGGGAAGAGAGGAGGGAAGAAGTGAGCCTCAGGAAGGTCATAGGTACAGGGGACATGACCTAAGTATTAGCTTTTGTCTGATCACTGGAGTTGCTTTGTGTGTTAGGGCAGTGGTTCTCAAAGTGAGGTCAGGGAACCCCTGGGGGTTCTTGAAACCCAGCCAATGTTTTCATATAATACTAAAACATTACTTGCCTTTTTAAATTGTCATTTTCTCATAAGTATACAGGGAAGTTTCCCACAGGCTACACGATGTTGGGATGTTACAACAGATCGATGCAGAAGAAAATGAGAATCCGTTAACCCACACAGTTAAGAGATGTGCAAAAATGTAAAATAATGTGACTCGCTAAATTAACTTATCTATGTAAGTATACAGTGGGTTCATTATTGTTATTTTAAAATAATAATTAAATATTTCTCATTTGTAATTTTTAACATGCTAAATATCAATAGATACCACCTAAACGAAAGATCTTTGGGCTCCTCAATACAACAATTTTTTCAAGTGCCAAGGGGTCCTGAGACCAAAAAGTTTGAGAACAGCTGTGTTCAGGAATTCTGCACCTTATGCACGCTCATGGGGCAGAGCCCACATCACGATGTAGAAGCTGGACATCCACTTTCCTAGCTGCCCTTGTGGCTAGGATGTGACCATATGATTTAGGACTAGCCAAACAGAGATGTATCCTTGGAGAGGGTGCTCATGATCCCAAATAGGGCACAGAGTAAAGAGGTCTTCTGGTCATGGAAGCCACATCCTGATCAAAGGTCAGCAGAGGCCATGGGGCTGCAATGGTGACCGGAACTGAGGCTGTGGCATGATTCAGCTATGTCCTGGCTGCCACCTGGCCTCCCTGCTCTGAGCCATCATCCCAGCCTGTTTCTCCAGGCTGCCTGGCAATGCTGTGTAAGCTTGGGCAACTTGCTTATGCTCTCTGTGCCTCAGTGGACATGATCAAGGTCAGATAATAAAGATAATTTTTGTAAGGACTGTAAAGATTAAATGTCAGGTGCTCAGTGCCCGGCCCATGATAACAACCCAGTATGTGTTGGTTGCTATTCAGATGATGAGGATGAAGATGACTGTCATCACTCTGATGATTCGCTGCCACTAGCTTTGCTGCTCATTGTAGAGTCATTTGATGACGATCTCTGGGGGCCCTGAGGCCCCATCCCTGACCGTGGTGCTCAGTGCAAAGGGGTACATGGCCCTAGTCACGAATATCCTTCCAATCATTCCTCTACTCCTTAAATAAGGTAGAGTTGGTTTCTGTTGATGCAACTGAGAGAAAAGAGATGGATCCAGTGAAAGATGTCAGGCTGTATGGCACCCACAGGTCCCCAATGGAGAGACAGATTGCCCATATATTACATATATTATATATTTACATAATGCTCTTCCTTACACTGACTCACTTTTTCTTTTCTGAATCATAAGTATTTTTAATATTTTAAGTAAACTTTTAATTTTAAAAGTTTTAGATTTATAGGAAAATTTCAACGTTACAAATATTGCACAGATGGTACCGAGAGCTCCCGTATACCCTGCATTCAGTCCTCCTACTAACATCTTACATTAGTATGTACATTTGTTAAAATTAAAATGTAAACTTGTTAAAATTGTATGAACCAATATTATTACATTATTATTAACTAAAGACCATACATTCTAAAGATTTCCTTAGTTTTTACCTTTTGACTCACATTTTTACTTAAATGAATTTGCATTGAAAGGGTTTGATGTGCTAATTGCCATTTTCTTCCTTAACTCCCACTGAAGTCACACATGACTATTCAGTAAAAACTCTTTGGCCGGCACCCCCTAAAGTCCTTTCCTGCTACCACGAGGCCCACAATCTGGGGAAATGTGCCACCATGTTCCAGGATCCCTGAGCAGGCGGTGTAGCTGGGTGGCACAGTTTTTGTCCCTGAGTCCCAATTTCCTCACCAGAAAAGCAAGGACACTGAGCATTTCCACAGTGATCGAGACAATTCAGTGAAATAGTAAATGCAGAGGGTCTGACCTGAATCCTGGTACCAAGTAGGACCTAGGGATGAATTTCCCTCCTCACGGGCAACATGTTTCCTAGCGACTACGGCTAAGCCCTGTCTCTCTCAGCACAGTGCTAGCCTCGGTTCTCTGCCCCATGCTCTAAGACCCCAGACTCACTCAGGAAGGAAGAGGAAGATCCCCAGACTCACTCGGGAAGGAAGAGGAAGATCCCCAGACTCACTTGGGAAGGAAGAGGAAGATCCAAAGGGCAGGAAGAGGAGGAGCTGAGGAAACTGAGTGGGGGGAGGAGGAGAACAGGGGGAGGGAGGGAAAAGGAGAGGGGGAAGGAAGGAAGGGGAGGAGGGGGAGGGGAGGAGGAAGGAAGTGGGAGGGGAGGAGGAAGGGGGAGGGAAGGAGGAAGGAAGGAGGAGGGGAGGAGGAAGGAAGGGGGAGGGGAGGGGAGGAGGAAGGGAGTGGGAGGGGAGAAGGAAGAAAGGGGAGGAGAGAAGGGCAGGGAAAAAGAGGTAAGTGAGACAGAGGAGGAGGAGGGAGAGAAGGAAGAGCTGGCGAGGAGGAGGGGGAAGGAAGGAGGGGAGAGAGGAGAGCAGGGGGAAGGCAGGGAGGACTAGGTTCTCAGCCAACGGGCATCCGTCCGTGCTCTCAGCTCTACCCCGTCCCCTCTCCACCCAGCATCTCCTCAGATCTTGGCTCCCTCTTCAGAAATGGCCCACAGTTCACATTGAATTACTTCATAAAAAACTGGAAAGTAGAAGAGGAAGAGTTAAATGTCCTCCTAAAAGGAGGAAACTGCAGCTAATCCCCATTAGGAGGAAGTCCCAGGCTATTGAAATGCTACAATCCAATTACATCAGGTAAAATGAATTACTCTGTTAATGCTGACTTATTATGAAGACACCTTCTTATTGCTCTCATTAATAATCTTTAGACATCATTTTAGCACATATTGGCTGCAATAACATTTCTATTAGCATCATGGTAGAGCAGGGCTGACAATTAAAATAAAAAATAAATCAACCCAAGGAGCGAACAAATGTAATTATAGTTCAGAAGGAGATTTTATGTGTATTTGATTAGTCAGTGGAACAGCGCCTCCCTTCTTGCTTTGAATGTGTGTTAGCCTCAATCCATCAGACTCCTGGGGTGGCAAGGAGAGTATGAGTGTGTGTGTGTGTGTGTGTGTGTGTGTGTGAGAGAGAGAGAGAGAGAGAGAGAGAGAGAGGGAGAGACAGAGAGACAGAGAAGATGGAGGAACCTATCTACCACGGAAAGGTTCAAATCCCAGTCCCTGATTCTGTGTCCCCCTGTGTAAGTTCCTCCCCCTCTCTGGGCCTCAGTTTCTCCATTCCTGAAATTGGAATTGTTGAAATCATCTGATTTCTGGAATATGTCTACTGTAGTCTAGAGGTCAACAGAACTTTCCTGCTTAAGAGAACTGAAGATTCCTAAATACTGAGAGCCAGGTGACAGGTCTAAGATAAGAAGAAAATTTGTTATTTCTAGAACAGCTGCTATAAGCCTGAAGCTTGGTTTTTTTCCCTAGAGCAGAAGTTCTTATCTGGGGTGTTTGTGATGCTCACAACTAGGGAGTGGGGTGGAGGTGAGAGTGACGGCAGTGCTACTGGAATCTAGAGGGTAGAGACCAGGGATGCTGCCAAACATTCTACAGCGCACAGGACAGCCCCCTTACAGCAAAGAGTTATCCGATCCCAAGTGTCAGTAATCCCGAGGTTGAAAGACCCTGTGCTAGACCCCTTCTCAGACTGCACAACTGGAATCAGGTTTACAGGCCAACTGTAACCGATAGCAAACCTCTTTGGCCTCCCTGGTGAGATGATCTTCTTCACCAAATACAAAATGAAAATTCAGCAGAGGATTAAAGTTTAACTTAAATAGAGTAACAAATTCTCAAATAATTAGATATAGACACACACATTAACCTGTGCCCCTCAGTGTCTTTAGTTCCGCCTCCTACTCAGACCTTGGCTCCCTTTCCAGATACATACATACATACATATAAAATACTATATATGACATATGCATACATACGTATGCACACATATGTAATGCCTCATATATTTACACATACACATATGTAATACCATATATAAATATATATATATATATATACACACATATGTGTGTGTGTGTATAAATACTGGTAACCTAATGACTTTCTAAGGTAGTGTGAAAGAAGGGCCAAAGTACTCTGACTAAAATAATTTCAGATCAATTAAAAACGTGCAGCTGGAAGGTCCTTGGGTAAATTGCCAATCTGGGATTTTGCCTGTGTCTTCTGGAGCCCTGGATTTGAGAGAAGCCCTTCAAGGTTACCTAAACATTTCACTTAAAATTCTTTTTAAAACACAGTTTTAGATATTTTTAAGACTGTAAGTTTTAGAAATCCTTACAACTCTCAAGATGTTGGATAGCAAACTTAATATACCCAGGACCACCAAATCATTAACTTGTGCTGCCAGGCAAAATCACTTCAGGACAGACCCTGAAGTTAAGCTTCTCTTTCCAGCTCTGTATAACTGAAGAGCACCCAGAATTTGCAAACTGAGCTATTAATAACTACTTTATCTAAGGGAATCTGGATATTCTTGAGACTCAAAAATATTCAGGACAAAACTAGACATGGGATTACAATAAAACTTATTTTCAGCCACCATCTATTATTTCAAATGGGGAAAGGAATCCATCAAAAGAAACTTATTATACTAGCTGACTGATTTTTAAAAATTAAGTGGTGCATTTTAACTTTGTATTAAGTTTTGATTGTTACATAGCACTTACCACAAACATAACGGTTTAAATTATCATGTTTATTATCTCACAATTTCCATGGCTCCAAAGTCTGGATACAGCATAGGTGGGTTCTATGCTCAGGGTCTTACAAGGCTGAAATCAAGGTGTTGGCCCCAGCTTGGTCTGGGGTCTTCTTCCACACTGGTCCAGGTTGTTTGCAGAATTCAGTTCCTTGCAGTCATAGGAGTGAAGTCTCTGTTTTCTTGTTGGCTGTCAGCCAAGGGTTTCTTTCAGGAGATCTTAGGTTTTCCAAAAAGAAAATGTCCAAAAGGGGGTGAGGAAGTCCCCAGCCTCTGGTGGGTGAGCTCTCCCTTCTTCCTTCCCATAATTCAGCCTTTAAAAACAATGGAATCTTGTTTTTAAATTCTAAATTTTTTCAATTTAAATGCTCAGATTGTAGTCTTTTATTTTTCCATAATAGTTTGTCTGATTTTCCCAAGTTAATCCCACTCAGCCACATACTATTATGTGAACTTTTTTAAACCTCTCTGGATTAATGACCCATTGCTACATAACAAATTATCCCCAAACTTAGCAGTTAAAGACCACAAACATGGGTTCTCTCACCCCGTTTCTGAGAGTCAGGAATCCAGCAGTGGCTTAGCTGGGTGGTTCTAGCTCAGAGTCTCTTCTGAGGCTGTTTTCTGGGGCTGCAGTCATCTGAAAGCTTGACTGGGGCTGGGGTACATGCTTCTAAGCTCATTCCATTGGTTGTGGGCAAGAGACCTCACTCATTTCCTTGACAGGTGAGCCTCTCCGTAAGATAGGACTGCTTGTGATGTGGCAGATGGTTTCTTCAAAGCAAGAGGTCCAGAGAGAGAGCAAGTGATGTGAGATATGGAGGGTGTCAGCAAGCAATCAAGACAAAAGCCACAGTGTCTTTTATAACATTATCTCAGTAGTGACATACCATCACCTCTGCTGTCATCTATTGGTCATATAGATCAAGGCTGTTACAGTGTGGGAGGGAACTACACAGCGGTGTGACAGCCAGGAGACAGGGAGCATTTGGGGCCATCTTGGAGGCTGGCTGCCATATTCTCTGTGCCTCACTGCTCAACTATGAAATGGACTTAGTGGTGATCCAATAAGTTAATATATTAAAGCAGTTAGAATAGTTTCTGGCATATAATAAGCAGTGAATAAACATTAGTTATTGTTATTATCATTATTAATCTATTTGGTTGGTCAGTTGCAGAGTACAGGCCTTACAAGCTTGTAAAGAGCCTATGAAAATAAGTTTAGACAAAAATTAAAATTGTATGCACCAAAATGTAAAAAGAAAACTGCAGTCATAATTAATATATGTTAGACTTCTACTTCTAGTTATGAGTTTGCAGCAGATCACTCTTCCATAAGAATAACTTTAAAAACTGGATAAATATTTTTTAAAGTTCTGTTTGAAGGATTCAGAGAAACACCAAGCACCTAAGACCTGAGGGACCATGATCTAAAGAGAAGAGAAACCCACTGAGGCAAAGCTCTACCACATTTACATTCTCTACTTCTTTTCCCCTGAAGGCATCAGCTAGTACTCAAGTGGCAGGGATGGAGAGGCTGAGATGCAACCTCAAGTCATCTCAGTACTTTATTAGACCAAGGTCATCTGCTTCTACTCTAATTGGTTGCCAGAAGCTAAACTTTCTAAAGAAGAAAACAGCAGTCAATGCCTCTACAATTTTTAACACACAATATCTGATAATTCATTAAAAAATAACCAGACATACAGGAGGCTGGACCAAAAGAATAAGAAAAACAATAGAACAGACTCACAGGTAATCCAGATATTGGAGTTCTCAGATATGGACTTTAAAATGACTTTGATTCCTATGTTAAAGAAAATAGAATTAGAAATGGAGAATTTGACCAAAGAACTAGAACCTGTATTTAATAAATCATATAGGAACTCTACAGGTGGAAAATACAATAACAAAAATTAAGAACTTAATAAATGGATTCAACAGAAGATTAGATACTGCTAAAAAGAGGATTGATGTTCTGGAAAGTATGTGGGTAGAAAATATCCAGTCTGAAAAGATCCAGAAAGGGAGACTAATAGAGAATAGAGAGAAAACAATATTTGGAAAGATAATGGCAGAGAATCTAGCAAGACTGCAGAAGACATCAAGAGATACATTCAAGATGTGCTGTGAACTACAAACAGATTAAATACAAAGAAAAACACATATCATAAAATAACTGTTGAAAACCAAAGATGAAGAGAAAAATCTTAAAAGCATCTGGGTGATAAACACACACACAAACACACACTGTGTCACCCAGTCAACTGCATCTCAACCAAACTCTTAGACAGTTATATTTAATTTATATTAAATGGAAAATGAGTATGCCTTTTAATACGTATGATATTATGTGGCAAGGGCACCACCAGCTAGTACGAAGCCTACACCCTGCCAAGATTCAAATCCAGGTGAGTAGACCCTGAGTCCAGTGCTCTCTCTGGTATTCTGTGCTGCCTTCTGTTGGTCACCTTGCCTCTCTCTTCCCCATCTCCTCACCTATAAATTGTCTACCCCACAAGACTGTCATGAAGATTAAGTAAGACACTACATATAAAAATGCTGTGTACACTGTAATTCATGCTTTAAAGGTAAGGGTCTCCTTCTCCAGGAAGCCCTTCCTGATACAGCACCTCTGAAACCACTCTTAGGGTTTAGGACTCCTCCACGGTTCTCCCATCTTACCTGTTCTTACTGTCCCTGTCCCTGCCACTCTGTACTGAAATCATCTTTACTGCACTACCTTCCGCACTAACAGAGAGGCCCAGGTGGCAGGTAGAGCCTTCAGGCTATATTCACAGTATCTAAAACATAATTAATTCTCAAAGTAAATATGGGCCGACCTAGTTATAGTGTGGTGGCCCTGAATATTTTATAATTATCGAATGTTTTGGGGTGGTTAGTATGTGCCAGGCACTACACTAAGAGTTTGCAAACATTTTCCCGGATAATTTCATAGCAGCCTAAGGAAGATATTACTGTGATTATGATACCTATTTTATGGATAGAGGAACCGAGGCTTAGAGAAGAAAGACATCCAGAGTCAGCTGGCCAGGAAGTGAAAGAGCCAGGATTGAAGTCCGTGACATTCTGGACAACACTCTTCTTCCACCTGTCATGGACCAGTCCCCATGACCTTCCAGAAAAAGTAGATATTGTTACATCTTCACCTGGAGATGGGTCCCGAAAGCTGCTGAGGGCTATGCACAGCTGGGGTACCCCAGAGAGGGACTGACTAGGACTCTCCCAGCAGCCAGCCGCTCTGACTACAGAATTGCAAAGGAACTCAGAGCCCGAGGCACTTGGAATGAATTCCCCTTATACCATCCTAAGAAAGAGAAATCCAAAGCCTGTCTCTTGTTCCAAAGCTCGAGGTTAAAGTAAAAAAATCCCCAGCCACAGGTAGTTAAGTGATTATAAACTGTAAAAATAAATCAGCCTGATATAATTGCTCCAAGGAAAAAGATGACCAACATATTTAAAACGACCACGGTGCCCCCTTTCCCGTCTCCATTTGGCATCCTCTAATTACCTTCACATTTCATTTCCATCAGCAAGATGACCTGGATTTCCTTCGAGAAGTGCCAGGGAGGGGCCTGGCTGAGGAGCAGGGCCCCTGGTGATAAATCAAGTTTGCCATTAGGAGTGAAGTGCTCATCTCGGCAGTGCTAAATGCAGGATTTATAAAGATGTCTCCACCATCCAGCCCAATTGTGGACACCATAATAAATTCATGAGCGGATGCCAGGGTAGCGCACTTCATTATTGTGCGAGGCTCCTGGCCATTAATCTAGCTGGTCGGCGGGCAGGATTCCTGAGGAAGGGAGACAAATTTATGTGGCCCAAACTTACTCATTCCATTATGGATTTAATCGGCCCAGGCTCCAGGCTGCAGAGAGGTGAGGGGACCATTTTTTACACTTTGGATCAAGTGTTTATAACTCCCTGTTGTGTCTTATTTCTTTCCACAATAACACCCTAATTTTATCCTTCACATGGCTCTCTGGGAAAGTCTTTAGAAAGACCTTCCTGGCTGCCACTTACTCCAGATAAAATATTTATACAATCAATTGACAGAGAGCGTTTTCTCTAAAATGTTCTATTAACATGGAAATGCTCGTATGCAAAAAGGGGCCCAGAAGCCTTTCTAGAGACACTTAACCCCTTACTTCACCACACAGAAAGCTGGCAAAGGGCACAGAGGGTAGGAAAACATGGGTCACAAATTAAAGGTGATGTCTTCATCCCTTTGTGTGTTGCACACATGCATGAGGTGTGTGAATGTGTTTGTGCACGTACACTCAGTCATTTCTCCTCTGAGGGGTTAGGAACTCCTTTGACCTCTCCTTGGAACTAAACTCCGGAAAGTGTTAGAAGCTGCCAGATCTACACCATATTCCCCTAGTACCTACTAACATAAAAACTTTTCCATTTTCTAGTGCCTATAACAAAGCCAGCAAATACTTGCCATATGGGCTACCTCTTCTTCTTGCACACTGGACAGAGTATTTTTTCTAACTGAGCCAAGACGAGGCCTCAGAATCCTTCTTAACACAGGTAGGTAATATCAATCAATCTTCATTGATAAACATAACAATAAATGTCTCCCTAATACAGTGACTATGATGAGCTGGCACTGTACTTAGTGCTTTCCATGTAGTAACTCATTTAATCCCCACAGCAACCCTACAAGGTTGGTACTATTCTTATCCCCATGTTAAAGAGGAGAAAACCAGGGAACAGGGAGGTAAATAAATAGGACCAGAAGCACACAACGAGTTAGTGGTGCATTCTTAGGCTACGCAAACTCTGGAATGCTGCATTCAAGGCCTTCTGTGATTCACAAGACTCCCCAGAAACACACCACTGATATTGCTAAAGAGACTACATCTAAGGAGCTATCCAAAGGGATAGATAGCACCCACATGGCCCGAGTGTGCCAGCATCACCCTCACATCAACAAACCACAAACAAGTACACCAAGGCCTGGTCTTATGACATTTGCGATCTTTTGACCTGAGATGTGCTTCTGACACCAAGGTGATAAGAGACCCTGGGCCGTTTGGTCAATTGCAAGATCCAACCAGAGCATCATCAACCCCTTCAAAAAACACATATGTGACCTAGTCTGTGTCAGGCGCTGTGCCAGGTCTGCACTTGCCAGGGATGGGGACACAAGAGTGAACAAAGCAACCCTTTGTCTTTGAGGAACTGACCGTCTTTCAGAGAGATAGATGGCAACTAAATGATAACTAAAAGAGAGAAGGTAATAAGCTCTATGAAACCTGGGTAAGCACTACGGGTGCACAAACAGGGATGAGAACATAGGAGGAAAGTTTAAAGAGGGAAGATGATGACATTTAAGTGGGCCTGGAAAGATAAGGAGGACTTTAACAAGTGTACTGTGTGATGGGCAAGAGAGAGAAGG
This sequence comes from Hyperoodon ampullatus, assembly GCF_949752795.1. Taxonomy (NCBI): domain Eukaryota; kingdom Metazoa; phylum Chordata; class Mammalia; order Artiodactyla; family Ziphiidae; genus Hyperoodon; species Hyperoodon ampullatus. The sequence goes on along the minus strand of NC_136931.1, from coordinate 30,274,645 downwards.
GCATTCCAGGCAGAGGGAACAGCACAAGCAAAGGCATGGAGAAATGATGTAGCATCATGTGCTCAGGAGTGATGAACAGAAAGATGCACACAAGAGCATCTAAAACCTTTGCCTATGGTAAAGAGTTATGTATTATGGGACTTCCCTGTTGTCGCAGTGGTTAAGAATCCATCTGCCAATGCAGGGGACACAGGTTCTAGCCCTGGTCTGGGAAGATCCCACATGCTGCGGAGCAACTGAGCCCGCGTGCCACAACTACTGAGCCCGCATGCCACAACTACAGAAGCCCGCATGCCTAGAGCCCTGCTCCGCAACAAGAGACGCCACCACACTGAGAAGCCCGTGCACCGCAACAAAGAGTGGCCCCCGCTTACCGCAACTAGAGAAAGCCTGCATGCAGCAATGAAGACCCAACGCAGCCAGAAATTAATTAATTAATTAATTGATTAATTTTTATAAAAGAGTTTTGTATTAGGAAAGAGAAAGGAGTGGAATTTGCCTGTAATCAGCTCTTCCCTTGAACTCCTATGCTTACTTCTCTGCAGAGGAAGTGTGTTCATTTATTCATCAAGTGACTGTTTCTTCATCTGTTTTCCCAGTCCTAGAACTTCATATCTACCTGTTGAAATGAAGCTCCTAAGAGTGTGGGAGAAAGACTTGGAGACAAGAAGGACTCTGCAGACATTAAGATCAGGAGAGAGGCTCAGACAGAAGGAGGAGAAGACAGCCGCATCTTGATTCATTGGAGCCTTAAGAGATGAAAGCCAGCTGGAGTTGTGACTTAGGGTAGGTCAGGCTAAAATTCAATGGGTCATTCAGCTTGGACTGGGAATGGGATTGGACCAGTAGGCTGGTGAACAGAGAACTGGACAGACGTATTTAATACGTCCTTATGTCTGGTGAGAACTTTCCTGAAAAACAGGGAGAGAAAAACCTATGTTGTGGAGAGGGAAAGAGAATAAATAAATCCTGAAGATACAGAGGATGAGCCAGACTTTGAAAACACAACCTACAAGAAGGAGATAATAATTACAGAGCAATGTTTGATATTCTCAAAAGCAGCACGAGAGCCCAAAGAGGACGATAAGTTAAGACCAACAGAATGAGATACAAATAAAGATAAATGAGATCAAGAAGAACCATAAGGAAACTAAAAATGCAATCACAGAATTAACTTCCAGATTTCATACAGAAAAAAAGAGCAGAATTGATACGTGAATATCAAGTCATGGAATAGGCTAGAGATAAGCTGGAGGAACTCTCCAGAATGTAGAAGAGAAGAAAAAATAGATGAAAATGATGCAAGGAAGGTGATAAATGTGGAGAAAACACATTTTTCTTTCCCAGGAAACTCCTCAGCCTCACACAAAAACAGATTCCTGGCAGATGCCTCCCTAAAGCTCGCCAGACTTGTGTGAACCCCTGCAGAGCCTGTGGTTCGAACTCAAGCTAGAGCTCTTTCTTGGAAATTGAATGGTAAAACTTAACTTTTTTAAAAAAAAGAAAAAAAGTAAACTTTCCAACTTGTTTGCTTCTGTCTCCACATGCAGGGTCCTAGGTTCCAGAAGTGTACCCTTCAGGTTGTCAAGTTTTCTTGAACCTTCTGGGGGAGTCCCTCGTGGGCTCATTACCAAGTCCAACCAGCTGCCAGATTACATGCCCTGGGCTCCAGAGCTCTCCACCAGGCATCCATCAAGGACCTCAGAGGCACTGAGATCCTTGAGGTGTCTGAGCCACCGAGTGGGTATGACAACAATGGGAGAAGGTTCATCTTTTCTCTTTTGAGCTACAAAGTGTTAGACAGGCTCTGAGACTATGCTGTCTGAGGAGTTATGCACCCAAAGAGCTGGTAGTGATGTTAGTGCCCCCCCTCTGTCTTCTAACTCCATCCCATTCCTCCCCTGTCTCTCTGTATCACACATGACCCACAGTGGGCCAAGATGGAGAAATATGCGAGTTAGAGAGATCATACTGTCCTAAATAAAACAACTTCCCCTCCCCAACCTCTGTGGCTTTACCTGTAGGTAGTTTTTCCTGAGTGACTCTCTTTTCCTGAGAGGGACTGTGTCCCCAGGGCATCCCTCAGTCCTCTGAAAGCACACCCTAGGGTGCAGGTAGGCCTCAACCCAGCTATAGCTAACCATGGCTCCCAGTGTATGTAAATGACTTTAAATCCCCTATTAAAAGACTCACAGATGGGAGTAAAAGTAAAATTTGACTATATTCTACTTCCATGGATCATGACTAAAAAGTGAGACTGGGTTTAGAAGAGGTGTTATAGAGAAAAACAAGACAAATTCATGCAAAAAGAAAGCAAATGATAACTTGAGTCTTTTAATTTAAATGTGTCATCTTCTTATGATAAAAATAAAATCTCCAATGAAGATATAATAGACCTTTATGAAACCTCCGAAATATTTCAGTTGTTTCAGAAATGTCAGGAGGAAGTGACAGAGACATAGCTGTCAGAGGGTTAACAAACCTCAATGCCTTCAGTACATCAAGGAGACCAAGAAAACATGAATAATAGAGTTAATAAGACTGGAGATATATAGTATACCCAACTTTGTTTCCTATAAATACTTTTTCAAGTGTTAGTAGAACATTTTCAAAAGCTTTCCATGTACTGTACTGTCAAGAAAACCTCAACCAAAAAAAGAAGTTTACAGGCCACATTTCCTGATAGAAGTAAAATAAATGGAGACTTTTCTAACAGCCACAAAGAAAATAATAGAAACCTGGATAATAAATAAATAAATAAGTTGAAAAATTCTCATAAATAGTTATTGAGTCAAAAGGGAAATAAAAACTTGAGTTACGGACTATTTAGAAAATAATAAAATGAGAACAAAACAACGCTTTGTCAAAGATTATGGAAAGCTGCCAAAGCTACACTTAGAGAAAAGAAATGTAAAGCCATAAATTGTTTTATTATTAAACGAGAAAGAATAAAAATAAATGAATAAATATTTGCTTCAAGAACATAGCAAATGAACAGCAAAATAAACCTAAGGAAAGATGGACAAAAATTAAATAGATAAAAACAAAAAATGATTGATTTGAGAAAGAGAAGCAGAGTATAAATGTCTGAGATGACTCATTAAAGCTATAAGAAAACAGGCTTTACTCTGGCAAATTTAATAATAAAAAGGAAAGCAAGGAAAAAACCCAAATAAAATGAGAAATGAGAAAGGGAATGTAACAAGAGATAAGAGCTTTATAAAATGAAATAATGAAGTCCTTTCTAAGTATAAAAGCAAAGGAAGAAAGCATACAGGGGAAAAAATTAATAGACTGCATAAACAGGAAAAGTTTCTGTACTCTCAAGAAATTAACAATCAAAAGTATATGACAATCTAGGAAAAACTATTTTAGATGTATAGAGTTAACAAATCGCCTAAATTAATAAGAATAATATGGGCACCTAATAGAAAATAGGAAAAGAATATGAATAGACAAACAGAATGGACAATAAGAATTTAAAATGCCCAATACATATTTGAAAAAATGTTTACTCTGAATAGTAATGAAAAAGATAAAAAATAAAACAAGATATTTGAAATATAATAGCCAAAATTGGTAAAAGCATAGACAACTTGGAAATAAGGACCAAAAAGCTTTCACGTATTCATAATCTTTGACTTACTAATTCTATTTCCAGAAATATATGCTGAGGAAAGATTCACATAAGTATACATATGTATATTTACAAAGCTATATATCCCAGTATTATTCATAGGAAAAATAGAAGTAACTTAAATGTCTAACAGTAGGAAATTGGATAAATAAATTACATTACCTCTGTAGCATAGGATATTCTACAGTGCTTAAAATTACATTTTTGAAAACTAATGACATACAAAATCTTTCATGTTTCATTAAGCAAAATGGGAAGCTAGCCTGACAAATAGATATAAAGTTTATAGACTGAAATGTTAAAAGGAACTTGAAATACATGTGATTTTTATTTTTTAAATTTGCTTTTCTGTTTCTCAAATCAATGTTCTAAAATTAACACATATTTATCTTTGAAATCAAGTTAAAAAGTAGCTACTATCTTTTATAGAAGTAAATATTAAGTAAATTTCCCTGAAAAATGTCAATGAAATGGATGTTTTCTAAGAAAATATAATTGATCAAAATTGATTTAAGACATTTCAAAACTATCAAAAAGTTGCCTTTGAAAAAATCTCCAGGACTATCATGTCTTACTATGAATACTTTCATACTTCCAGGGGGTCAAATTAGTTCCAAAATCTTTCCAAAATTAGAAGAATTTAGAAAGCTTTCTGATTGATATTATAGCAAAATATGACAAAAATAGCACAGATATCTATAGCCCGGTCACACTTGTAAATATAGATACAAATATTTTCTAAATTAAAAAAAAACCTAACAAATTGAAACCAGCAACATGTTAAAATATAACTAACCAAATAAAATTCCAAATTTTAGTTATCTCAGGAATTAAACAATGGCTTTAACATCTATTAAGATGAAATTTTACATCAATAAATCAAAGGACAAAACCATCCAATCATTTCAATAGATAACAAAAAGGAATTTGATCAAATTCAACATCCAGTTCTTAATAACCTGGAAAAAGAAGCACACTTCTTTACTGTGTTAAAGTCTGGTATAGTGGTTAAAAACATATTCTGGTACCAAATTTCATGGATATGCATCCTGGCATCCCCTACTCACTAGAGACAAACAGCATAATCCTGATTGTGCTGGAAGTTCTAGCCTCAATCAGACTTTTTTTTTGCAGATGACATGATGTCCACCTGGAATATTCAAGAGAAAAATATGAGCAACATTTTTGAGGAAGAGGTACGTGGGACCTGGGAAGAGACAACAATTCACTTTGCATTGTATATCCCTTTCTACTGCTTGAGAACTTAAAAAAATTGTTTATCATAAGCAGGTATTATCTGTTCAATTAAAAAGAAAGATGGAACCAGACTGGGGCAAGCCAACAACAGGTTTTCAGTACAATATGTATAATTTGGAAAATTAAAGAGGGAAAAGTCATGATTTAGATTAAAAATTAGAATATATGAAACACTTGTGGGTGAAATGGTATATTGTGGAATTTTCTTCAGAATAATTCAGTGGAAAAAAGTGTGTGTGTGTGTTTGTGTGTGTAATGTGTGTGTAGAGTGGATAGGGATTGGGGTGTACAGGTAAAACAAGATTGATCATGTTCGAAAATTTTTAAAGCTGGGAGATGGGTATATGTAAGTTCACTATCCTAGTCTCTATAAAATGTGAAAAATGAATATGAGTTTAGAGAAAACCTAATAGTATATAAATTATAGTTCCAAATTAATAATTGTAAAAATAATTTGTCTTATTTGATTTATTCACAATGTTATTTCTATTTGGTATAATAAAACTTAGCTGTTTAAATTAGAATGTACTATTTAAATTTGAAAATTGTTGAAAAGTAATCTAAAACAATGAACTGAAAAATTATTAAAACCAATTAAAATCCAGTAAGGTAGCTGAATTCATAACGAAATGTACAAAATAAAAAGTGCTCTTAAATAACAGCAAAAACCAGTTAGAAAATAGTAATGATACAATGACCCCAGATGAAAAGCAACAATGCATGTAAAAATTTAAGAATAATGTTTATGATAAATATACAGAACTATCCATAAAAATATTTTATGGAGATACATAAAATAATTTGTAAACAAAATATAAGATGCCATGTTTCTGGATGGAAAGATGAAATATTGAATGAATGTCAATTATTTCTAAATTTAGTAATATATTTCATACAGTTCAAACCAAATATCATTGTTTCATCTGGGAATGCAAGGAGAGATAATAATACTTGATGCAATGAATCAAAAGGCTTTCTAGGAAAACAGATAGGTAAAATTATTCAGAACATTTTTGGACGGTGGGTAAGAAGCAACAATGACTGATTTACTTGACCATGTATTGTATTACAAATACAATAATTAAAACAGTAGAATACATCTCAGTTAGCACACACCCAGCTCTGCTGTAGTAACAACCCCAAAATATGAGTGTCTTAGAAACAAAGATTTATATCTTGTTTCTGATGCATGTTCACTAGAGGTTCACTGGGGGTTCTGCTCCACTTCTCTGTACTCCTGCTGATGGAATCAGTACAGTTCTGGAAGATATCCCACTGGCAAGTAAATGTTCCAGCCCAGAAAGACCCACCTCATATCTGCTCATATTTCATTGGTCAGAGCAAGTCATATGACTCCATGCAACCTTAAGGAATACAGTTGCTAGGTAGTGCAATCTAACCATACTCCTGGTAGCCAGAAAACCAGAAATGTTGGTGAATAGCATTAATAATTACTACATATACTGGCAGAAAAATGCAAAGGAGCAACTAACCCACAAACAAACTCTATTAAGTAGAAGAATACCATATGTGATGGCATCATGTCCGGGAGAGAAGGCAGAATTAGGTATTAAAAACCACTGGGAAAACTGGTAAATATTTGAGGTAAAAAAAATTAGTTTCTTACCTTGCCCCATAAATAAACTTCAGATGCTAAATATACAAAAACAAAAACTTGAAACAGTAGAGGAAATTCTGTACATGTAACTATATCTGTATATTTAATCTTATTTATATAATTAAAATAAAAGCTTCTCTCTGCATATGTGTGCATGTATGGATACTAATCATATTTATATATGATTAAGATAGAAAAGAAATAACTGACCTTAAAAGCAGTGGGATAAATTCCAAAAGAAAAAATAGTATTTGAAAAAACACACTAAAATTTCTTAATGTAAACATACATACATGCATGCATACATACATACACACATATATAAAAGTCCAACAAGACTGATGGAAATATTTATAACAAATATACAAATCTTTTAACAGGCTAATATAATCTAAAGAATTTATACAAAAGGAAAACAGAAAAAATTTCCCAAAGAAAAAATGGATAAAAGACATGAACAGATAATTCATACAAGAAAAATACACAAATAACTGAAATCATTTTTAAAAATTCAACCTCACTAATGAATACAAATTTTAAAACAAGACACTATGCTTTTGCTTAAAAATACAACCATTTTTAAATTGCCATTTTTGATGAAAATTCAGAGAAACTGGCCTTCACATTCCTTACTGAGAGAAGTAAATCTAGAGTCATTTGTCTGAAAGAAATCTAATAAAATGTATCAAGGACCTTAATAATTCTCATAACTTTTGAACCAGTCATTACTGCATTACAAAATTTAATTCTATGGAAAAATCATCATATGCAAAAAAATTACATATGGGTTGTTTACCATATAAAAATAGCAAAATAATTAATTAATTTTTTAAAAACCCAGCTGGAAAAAACCCTAGCATCCAACTACAGAATATTTATTTAAAAAATATTAACACATCCATAGCGTGGTATATCATTACAGCCATGAACTAACAATGCTTACAAATATATTTAATGAAATGAATAACACACATATGTTAGTGTTAATTTTTAAAAAACAGCAATGAATCATGATAAATTTAATTTTAGGAAAACTTAGGGGAAGAATACATATGGTATACAATAAAAGTCTAAAAGCATCTATCAGAATATCCCCGTAGCTATCTTTGGAATATTGGGAATTTTTATTTTTTTCTCTTTATTCGTTCTTATTTTCCAAAGTAAGCATGTATTACTAAAACAACCAGAAAAATACATTTTTAAGCAAGTAGGATATTTTAAAATATCTCTTTTTGTTTAGCTTAACAAGATTCTAAATATTTTTAAGTGTCCTTATATGTGTTTGCCCTTAACTGTGATGATTGAGGATAAGAAAAATGGTAAAGTGCAAGGAAGGTAACTATTTTGCCCAAGTGCTACTTCCCCTTCCTATGCCTGTGGCAGACATCACAAATCAGTCCCAGCATCTGCTAGGCTTAGATGCTCAGCAGGCAAGAGCAATCTGGAAAGCCACTACTAATCAATCACTTCAAGTGATTTCCCTTCTCTGATGTTGAAAAGAGCCCTGAAGTGCTAACCAAAAGACAAGGATTCCTATTCTAGATCTGCTGCCAACCTGAGAAAGTTGGTCCCCAATCTGAGCCTCAGAACCCATCTCTGTAAAGTGAAGATTACGGAAGACTGTACCAGCTCTGAGAAATTCTGACCAGCTGTTTCTTCTCCTAACATCACCATCGTGCTCATCCATCCCCCTAACTCCTGCCTGTCCCAAAGCAATCTTGCAACAAATCATTGTGTCTGTGGGCATTTCCTTGAGCTACCTAATGCCTAGTGATGCTCAACATTCTCTCTTCCCTGTAGATCTGGACTTCTCAACAGTGGCACTGTTGACAACTTGGACTGGATAATTCTCTTTATGGGGGCCAGTCTTGTGCATCATAGGATTTTTAGCAGTATCCCTAGCCTCCTCTACATAGTAGATGCCAGGGACACACCCCTAGTTGTGGCCTCTAAAACATCTCCAGACATTGCCAGTGTCCCCTGGGGGTCAAAGTGGCCTCTAGTTGAGCACCACTGTTGCAGATCTTTCTTCTCTGGGGGCAGAAATTAGTTCCTTTAGATTCTGAGGTCTGCCTTAACGTCATCCCCTCAGCAGAACTGGGGATGGAAAAGAGATGTGAGAATAGGTCACATCTGTCATCCAGATCTCTCTTTGAGGACAAGACCATGTCTCTGATGCTCTGCAGTGTAGACCTGGGGATGCAACATGCTGTGTGTGCCCCACTCCACCTAACCGTGTACACGGCACAGCTGCCAGGAGGGCCAGGGCTTTCCACAGAGGGGTGTAAATCACCGTTCCGGGCTCGATGGGCACTTAGCATAATGGAGTGATTGACAGGTGGATATTTACACTCAGCTGACTAAATGGGCAAATCAATCAGTGGATGGCAGTGCAGAAAGAGGTCTGTGGGAGGAATTAACAGGGTCCAAGACCACCATGGCCACTCCCTGTGGATACCGTGGAAGATTCTGTGAGTTTTCCTGTGGATCCCTGCCTTGAGTCATTTATAGTAAGACTCCCTTTCAGCTTCAGGGCTTTCCCAGCTGTTATCTTTCATGGGCAGAGCAGCCATTTCCCCCATCTCCAGATGAGAAAACTAAGACCCAGAGAGATAAAGAAATGAGACCAGCCACTGGTGACCAAATCAGGCTTGCTGACTTATGTTCAAAGGGTTTAGTTCTTCAAGTTAAACAAAGAAAAAAAAGAATACTCCCCATTTTTGTCAGAGCCAAGATGATTTCTAACTTTCAGTTCATCATTTTGGGCTGAGGGGGATGTAAGTCAGTTAAAGACAGAAACATTAAATGCACAGTAAACCCATCACAGATGGAGGATTTATAGGGGTATTGATTAAAACCATCAGTAAAGTATTTACCTTAATCAATAGGAAAAGGTGATTTAAATGTTTAGGTGTCTCCTGCACTTCTGTCGGCCAAGGCTTCCTTAAAAGCATGCATTTTATGTGAAACACCTGTCTGTTTCCCCATCGTGTGCCCCTTGGCAAAATTCATCACCACGGCCAAAATCCCCCTTTCCACACTGCCACCGTTGTTGTTGACCCTTGCTGCAGAGATGGTGTTTGGGGTGCAAGATGTTTTTTTTTAAGAATCAACACCTGTGAAGGGAATGAGAGGAAACAGGACCGGGCACAGTAAGAAGATGAACTATGATGCAGCCCAACAAAGACCTAGGCAACCAAGAAGGGAGCTCTGGAGTGAGAACTGCCCCTTAGGGGGCATCAGACCCTGGTACCCCTACCTCACCCAGTTAGTTACCAGGAAGGGCATAACCTTGGGCAAAGGGGTCTGCAGCTCAGGTAGACCCTAAAGGCAGCTGGAGGCTGCCTGCTGACCTCACTTCCCACAACTGGGCAGCAAGTCCACCCCGGAAGAGACTTCTAGGCAGCACATTTCCAAGCCCACCACAACCCCTCAAGATGTCACGAGAGGGTATCTATATGTCATCATATGTTAAACTTGATCTCTGAGAGTCTTTGTTCAAAAGAGACGGTAAAGGGCCATTTTAAACCAAGATCGACTTTATTTTTCTTAAGACACTGAATCCCACCAGGACTCTGGTGACATGGTTGAGGTATAGAAACTTCTAGTCATTTAGGTATATTGGAAAAGACACTTGGCCAGGAGGGAGCTAGGTCACTTGAATTCTAGCCCCAATTAGAACTTTCTTTTTGGGTAACCTTTCTCAGGCCACTTCCTAGTTCTGGGTCTCAGCCTTCGTATCTTAAAAAAAAAAAAAAAAAAAAAAAAAAATATATATATATATATATATATATATATATATATATATATAGCCTTAGAAGAGTGTTCCCCAACTTTCCCTGTCATTTGGATGCCCTTGTAGAGCATTTATTAAAATTCGGGTTCCAGAACCCTATCTGAAATCTCCATGGCCCCAATGAACTGATACAATTAATACAGTAGTAGCTAATGTTATTGAGCTCTTGATTGCCAGCTGATTGCCAGCTGCCCTGTAAATTGTTCTGTACATATTAGTCATTTAAGTCACAAAGGAACCATAAGACTTAGGGACTATTATTATCCCCATTTTACAGATGAGGCAATTGAGGCACAGATTACTGAAATAAGTTTCCCAAGTTCAGATGGCCAATCTGTGCTGAGCTCCAGGAATCTCAGAAGACCTAGAATGTGGTGGGTGGGGAATTGGGGGTCATTGACAGGGCTAACAAGGGGAAACTGAAGGAAGAGAGAAAGTTGGGAAATGTTTTATTATGTTATGGGTCTGAGTGCAGAGAGGAAAAGGAGTAAGTATTGCCATGATTATAATTATGGCACATTCTCAGAAAAACAGACCATTTCAAACTCCTTTCTTCACAGTGGAAAGATGTAGAATCCAAAAGCTCTGTGGTCATGGTGGACAACATTTACTGCGCCCTGGGATCCAGGAGTCACACCGCTTGGGTTCCTATCTTAGCTCTGCTGTGTGCTGCCCATGGACAAGTTTCTTAACTTCCCCATGCCTCCACTCCTTGTCTATAAAGTAGGGATAATAATAGGATCACTATCTAAAGATTGAGTTAATTCATACAAAGTGCTCAGAACAGTACTTAGCACAGGGTGGGGTCTATATAAGTATTAGCTTTGCTTGGTGTTTATCGACCCCCATTCTCCACACACACACACCCGCTTCAACTCCCTTTCCTCACCCCCTGCACCTGGGAACATATGCCCAGAGGGTTAGGACAGGCTCTACTCACTGGCAAAATGAGAACATGACTTTGGAGAAGGAAGCTCAAGAGGTCAACAGACTGGAAACATCAAGCATTAATCCGGAGAACAGAGATTTCAGGTACATCCTCCCCGCCATGCCTGGGGGCAGGGGATGGGCTTAGACCTTTCCCATCCTCAGATCTCAAAGGTCTGCACCTTCTACCCCCATGTCCACCCCGCTTCCAGGCTTCCCTCCACCCCTCAGTCAGAGGGCCCCCTTCACTGCCCCTCTGGCTTTGCAGGGCAGCCTCTTAGAGTTGTCTTGATCTCTTCTCTCTTTAAATCATTCTCCCTATTTGAAATGCGCCTTTAATGGAAGCCACATCAAATCCTTTTGGGAAGTAGGAAGCCTAGACATCATAAATAAACACATTTAGATTAACTGGGGAGCAGTCCAGGAAGAGGGCAGAATTACAGAATATTTTTTAAGTGGATGCAGCTTTATTACTCTTAAGTATTGGGTGCTGCCATTCTATGACTCTAACTGCTGACAAATTATTTCTAAGTTGAGGTCCTGCTGGGACTGCTTTGTGGACTAAATTAGAGGACAGCCTTCCATACTAATTGTAGGTCAGCAGTTGTATTCATTACAGAGGAATCCTCGCTATTCATGTTAAGTAGGTCGAAGCAGGGTCTGCCTCATTCCTCGTCCTGTTCACACAGGGCATGCCTCAAGCAACCCTGACTTCATGGGTTCAGCTAAGGCCCTGCTCAGCCAGGGCAGCCTCTTGGCCCAGGGTTCTTAACCCAGACATGGCATCTGGGGCTGTAGTCAATGCCTTTCGTGGGTGCTCTCTTCTCATTTCCTTTTTTTTTTTTTTAACAGAACTGCCCGCCAACGCAGAGCAAGGAGGCAGTGGGGAAGTGGGGAGCCTGCCGCCATGTCTGTATTACATGATTCACCCCTTTTCATTCATTCAACACTGAACACCTACCAGTCACCCATCACAGTAGACAGCTAGGCACGGGGATCCAGCACTAACCGAAACAGACAAAGTTCCCTGTCCTCACGGAGTTTACCAACTGCTACCACGGGACAGGTATAAGCAAGTGTACAAGAAGATGATCTTAGATAGTAGTAAATGCTGTGGAGAAAACGAAACAGGGCAATGGGATTGAAAGTGACTGGTAGGTAGGAGGGGGCAACTATGGGCATCCAGAAGGAGGATGGTGACTTGCACACAGATGGTGGGGATGGTGGAAATGGGAAGAAGTGAATTGACCAATTTTTTTTTTTTTTTTTTTTTTTTTGCTGTACGTGGGCCTCCCACTGCTGTGGCCTCTCCCATTGCGGAGCACAGGCTCCAGACGCACAGACTCAGCGGCCATGGCTCACGGACCCAGCCGCTCCGCGGCATGTGGGATCCTCTTCGACCGGGGCACAAACCCGTGTCCCCTGCATCGGCAGGTGGACTCTCAATCACTGTGCCACCAGGGAAGCCCTGACCAATATTTTGATTGTAGTATTTGCTGAGTTTGAGGATGGGTTGGATGAGAGGCGGGGGGTAAGAAGGATGAAAGTTGACTCTGAAGTTTTCATCCTGGACCCGTGTATGGTTGATGGTGCCATTGACCAAACTGGGGAAGAAGGAAAGAGAACAAGTTTCATGGCATGTTACGGGCTGAACTGTATTCTCTCCAAATTCATATTTTAAAACCTTAACCCCCAGTACCTAAAATGTGGCCTTGTTTGGAGATAGGGGGCTTTGCAGAGATGATTACGTTAAAATGAGGTCATTAGGATAGTCCCTAATCCACTGTGACTGGTGTCCTTGTAAGAAGAGGAGATTATGACACAAATGTCTTCAGAGGGAAAAATCACGTGAAGACCCAGGGAGAAAATGACCATCTATAAGCCAAAGGGAGAGGCCTCAGGAGAAACCAACCCTGCGGACACCTTGATATCAGACTTCTAGTCTCCAGAACTGTGAGAAAATAAATGTCTGTTGATTAAGCCACCCAGCCTGTGGTACTTTGTGACAGCAGCCTTAACAAAATAATGCAGGGAAGAATCAAGATTCCCAACACAGGGGCTTGATTCCAGAGGCTGGGATGAATCAACTGCTTGTCTGTCCCAGGAATGTGAGGTTAGGACACACACTACTGGGCTAGTGCCTGATGTGGACAGTCTTGTAAGCCAGGGCAGTGATGTTCCAGCAAAGGCACAAAGACACACAATAACATGGACAAAGGCAGCAGAGAAAGCGCTCAGTGGAGGCAAGAGGGAAAAGATGCTCAGAGAGCTATACAAGTGAGATGCTGAGTAATTGCTGGGGGACAGCGCTGCCTTGGTGTGTGATGACTTGCCGTCTGATCCCTGATCCACACAAGCCCACTTCTCCTTCCGGCTTGGGGCTCCATGGTAAATCAGTTGTATTAATGGCCCCTCCCAGTATTCACACCCTTTGCTGTGTAACTTGTAGTGACTTCCCAATCTGGGTCGGGTATTCTGCCCCACCCCCTCGACTCTGGACTAAGTCATGAAACACTTGTGGGGACATTAGCTCATGACACAGTAGAAGCTTGAGAAAGCACTGGAGCATTTCCATGTATGCTATTGCCTCTCAGCCTTCACCATGAGAACGTGTCCAAGCTATCCTCTTGGGGAATAAGACACATGGAGCACAGCTGGGTCACCCCAGGCTGCCCACCCAAGGCCATTCTAGATCAACTGCCTTGCAGCTGACCCCAGACACGTAAGTGAGCTGAGCAGAGACCACCCCTACTGAAGCTCACCTAAATCGAGAATCCACAAATTCATCTGCCAAAATCACACTTTTTGTTTTAAACTAAATAATGTTTTAGCTGCTTTGTTATGCAGCATTACTGCAGTGACAGATGACCGATACAGGTCCCATAAGACACCTCCACAGCCTTCAGATTAACTCCCTGTTTTTTGGCTTAAGTTAGTGTAAACCAAGCAATTGCTGCCCAAATCAATAGGGACCGTATAGAAATGAGACCATACTTCATAGCATGCTGGTATCTGCAGATAGACCAACAACACTGGAATGTTCTCAGTTGCCTGTTATGCCTCAAACTGGGGGAAAAAAAATTACCGACAGTGGAGTTGAAAGAGCTTTCTATTCATAGCCCTCGAGGGAAAAGAAATATTTAAATATTGTATGAACTTTTTCTTCTCTCTCATCATTTAAACAACAATAAATGTAAGATATCAATTTAGATTATGGTCCTTTATTACATTATAATCAAGTGCCAAGTGGTGAAAGATTTATGAAGAGATGTTATTATGAAGGTGATAATGAGGATTAATGGGCAGGGAATAGAACCACTTAAAGGTGAGGGGAGCCTCAGCCAAGATACCCCATAGCAAAAGGGGGTGTCCTGGAGGTCAGGAAGGTTAAAGGGATGAAGTGAATGGAAGGAAGCAGCATAGCCCCAAGTAAGTGCCGAGAGAGTGGAGCAAGGGTTTGAGTCCTGGATCTGTCACATGTGAGGTGTGTGACCTTAGACAAATAACTTGACAACTCTAAGGCTTGGTTTCCTCATCTCTAAAATGGGTGTGAGACCCATTGTATGCACTTCCTGGGGTCAAGTTTTCATGACTCCTAGAAAAGCACCTAGTGTGCTGGTTGTTCTGTTATTGTTGTGAATACTCTTATGTTTATTATTACCTATATTTCAAATTCTTGGAATCCCTGGAGATATTCAAAGGCCGATTGCTTTTACTCAGATGGAATCTGTGATGGTTTCTCCAGGCTAATCTGTACTCGAACAGTCCATTTATAGTTGTGGTTTGTGGAAAACCGTACCACAACCCCCAACTAATCCTTGGAAACATGTGAGTGAATCATAATTAATGTCACATGAACTCGAACCCTCGGGCCCTGAAGAAGACCAGAGACCTCAGCCCCACTCGTCTACTCTTTCCAAGTCCATGTTTGAGTTGCCTAAACTTCAGGCCTCTCGGTTTCCTTATCTGTCAAATGAGGATAAAGTCGCGTGTCCTATAGTGATACTGAAGGTCAAGTGTGGTAATACGTGAAGGAGCACTAAAATCAAAGTTTAAAATGCAAGGCAATATTCCTTGGTGATATTTTGGTGAATAAAGGCAATATAAAGCCAGCAAAGACTTTATATCTCTGAAATCAGAGTACCTGGGCTTGATTCCTGTCTTCACCACCTGTATGTCCTTGTATCAGTGACTTAACCTCTCCCAGACTCGGTCTCCTCATCTGTAAAATGGGAGTAGTGCTAGAGTCCACCTCACATGACTGCCTGAACCTTAAATGAGGTGATGCTGGTAAAGTTACGGCACAAGCCTGGTGTCACCTGTGAGCTCAATAATCATGAGCTATTACCGGGGCTTTTTTAAAACCAGCAGCCACAGAGACGCTCTTCCAGAAAAGCCAGAGGAAGTCCAGAGGGCGATCTTGGACTTGTCTGGGAAGGAGGATGTGTGTTGAGTAGGAGAAGCAAGCCTAGACCAGGTTCAGGGAGACCTCCCCAAAACAATTCATACCCACACATGACACATAGAATACACCCTCTCCCCTGGCATGTGGCATCAGTTAAGTGAGGTGAGTTAGAAAAGCAGAGAGCATCTAGGGACTTCCCTGGTGGCTCAGTGGTTAAGAACCCGCCTGCCAGTGCAGGGGACATGGGTTCGATCCCTGGTCCAGGAAGATCCCACATGCCACGGAGCAACTGAGCCCATGAGCCACAACTGCTGGGCCTGTGCACCACAGCTACTGAGCCCGTGTGCCACAACTACTACAGCCTGCATGCCTAGAGCCCATGCTCCGCAACAAGAGAAGCCACCACAACGAGAAACCCACGCACCGCAACGAAGAGTAGCCCCTGCTCGCCGCAACTAGAGAAAGCCTGCTCACAGCAACAGAGACCCAACGCAGCCAAAAGTAAATTAATTAAATTTAAAAAAAAGAAAAAGAAAAACAGAGAACATCTAGTTCTAAGAATCAGGATACCTACTAAAATATTACCAAGAGTAACAAAATATTATCTTAACATTAAAATATAGGTCAGTGGGAAATTAATTCCACCAAATTTTCCGGACCATTTCTAATGCTAAAAATGGGATGTCCCTCAAATTAGAAGTATGGGGTTAACACATACAAACTACTCTACATAAAATAGATAAGCAACAAGGATTTACTGTATAGCACAGGGAATTATATTCAACATCTTGTAATAACCTATAATGGTATATAATCTGAAAAAAAATAATTGAATCACTCTGCTGTACACCTGAAACTAACACAATATTGTAAATCGACTATACTTCAATAAAAAATGGGGTGTCCCTGGCAAGTTCTGAAGCAGGGCCCCCCAACCAGCAGCAGATTCTCAGGTCCCTATGGAATCAGTCCTATGGAATCCGAAATTCTGGGGGTGGGTTTCAGCAATTTGTGTCTTATCGAGCCCTGCAGGTGAGTTGGATGAGGGCTCATCCCCAGTGGAAAGGAGATGGATACAACTGACAGATACACCATCTTTAGCGTTGGAGCTCAGACCTCCCCGGTCACGCACACCTCCTTTTCCCTCTCCTCCCTTGTCACACCAACAAGTTATCATCTCTCCTTCAAAACTGATCACCAGTCAGTTTAGAGTATCATTTTCCACATCAAGTCTTTTGGACAAAAGTGGATTTGCCAAGAGTTGTAGGCATCGCCTCCCCTACCCTGCCAAGGAATTGTCCCTCTGCTGTTTTCCAGCCAAGCCTGAGGCTTTATGACACCACTCTGATTCACTTGGTCCAATAAGCACTCACTTGGATTATTTATCCTGTAAATACTTTATGCATCATTTCTTGTACTTTTCACAACAATGCGGTTTAACATTGTCAAAAAGAGTATGATACCTATGTGGTGGGTGTTATTACCATCCCCTTTGACAAATGCAGAAACCGGCATGCAAAAGGAAAACTAGTATTGGAATCACATCACTAGTAAGCAGCTGGGAGCTTGTATAGTCCAGTGTCCACCCTCTTGTCCCCCCACCACCCATGCAGTGTGGCCTCCTGAGCAAAGTATACTTAGCTTTCCTACTAGTGAATTAGGAAAAGCAGTGCTTTCATGGTAGAACAAGGATTCAAGTCCTGGCTGTTACTAATCAGATGTGTGTCTTGTGGACAGGGACCTTCAACTCTTTTTTTTTTTTTTTTTTTTTTTTTTTTTTTTTGCGGTACGCGGGCCTCTCACTGTTGTGGCCTCTCCCCTTGCGGAGCACAGGCTCCGGACGCGCAGGCTCAGCGGCCATGGCTCACGGGCCCAGCCGCTCCACGGCATGTGGGATCTTCCCAGACCAGGGCACGAACCCGTGTCCCCTGCATCGGCAGGCGGACTCTCAACCACTGCGCCACCAGGGAAGCCCGGACCTTCAACTCTTAACACTCAGTTTGTCCATCTATAAACTGGGGCTACTAATTCCCATTCAGCTTTCCTCCAAGGGTCACTACGGGGACATCCAAAAAGGCAGTGCAATTGAAGGTTCTTTACAAGCTGGGGATACCAAATGAATATAAGAGATTGTTACTCCTGTGGAATGGCCCAGACTAAGGTTGAATGGTCATCTTGAATAAAGGTGACATACGTATAGCTCGTGACCATAATTTCTTCCACAGATTGAAGAAGCAAATAACATTGGTTTCCAACTTTTAAAGTCGCACCCACCAGCAGTCCCCAACTGCCCAGCTGGAACTGTTCAAGGGCTAATTTTCCCAGGGCTGAGTCTGAGGATCAGGTTTTGTATTTTTCATTTGCAAAAGACAAATCTAGGAGGAAGGTGGACTTCTGGCACAGTGTGATTCAGGCTCAGACAATATAAGCAGGATCCATCCCTTGATTCTGTTCCCCATGGGTTGGCTCCATCCTCAGGCACCTCTGGCCATTTCAGGCTCCTCTATTCCTACTGCTGGTTCCGAAGAACAGAGGCTCCTTCCCTGATAGCTCAGAGAAAGGTCCCAGTGTTGAGTCAGGTTGGTTCTGGTTGGACCCACTTGGGTCATGTGCTTATTCCTAAACCGAACACCATGGTAGGAGGGATGGGCAGAGCTGATTGGTTTAGCTTCAGTCACAAGGTCCTCCCCGGGAACTTGAAGCACATGAACCATTAGGGAAGTAGGGTGAGCCTCCCTAGAACAAAATCAGGGTGCTTTTGAAGAAGATGTAAGAAATTATGAACAAAATTACAATCCCCCTAGGCTTGGCCCAAATTCTTCCCATTCACCACTGTGGGCAGGTGTTTTAGGCCACAGAAGAAGCACCCCCTCCTGCTAAAGCAGACCTCTCTGTGCACAGATCCAGGCTCCAGGGGCGAGTGCCCCCCACGGAGAAGGGCAGAGCAGAACCTCCCACACCCGAGCTGAAGGCCTTCAGCAGCTCACAGCAGCCAGCTAGCAGGATAGGAACCAAGGGGGGCCCCACGGCAACAGTCACTAGATAGGGGCGGATGTGTTTCCTGGCCTCTCTGGAAGGTGGCATCGAGCAGGATAAATAGAGTCTGTTTTTCCTTATTGCTCTGTCACTGTAATCCAGAAACAAACACACCCTCAGATGCCCTCTCAGTATCTTCCCAAAGCCACTATCAGTTACTTTATCTCCTCTTTGGGATTTCCTGCTTCTTTTGCTGGAGTGTGTGTGTGTGTGTGTGTGTGTGTGTGTACATGCACCCGTGCACACATGCATGTTTTCTCTTGAGAGATCACGGCTATTCAACAGCATTTTCCAAAGCGTAAAATGTGTCAGCTACTGGGGTACATAAGATCATTTGGGGTGACACACACATGATGCTTTTTTATCTTAATATTTTGTGTCTGTTTTTAAATGTACCGGAAAATGTATAATATATTGGTGTCATAATAATAGCATTTATTGAGGACTTACTATGTCCCAGGCACCATTCAGAGGACTTTCCATACATAAAATTATTTAATCTTCACAACAACCCTATGTAGAAGGTAGTCTTATTAGCCTCATTTTACAAATAAAGAACCAAGGCTCAGAGAGGTCAACTAACTTGCTCATGGTCACACAGCTAAAAGTGGTGGCCAGGATGCCAGCCCAAGCAGTCTGGCTCCAGACCCAAGCTCTTAACCACTACACCAAACCTGTGACTTCACAGATATCATGATAGTGCTATCAAGTATGCTTTTACAGTTAAATTAAACTATAAGAAGTTAATATAAAGGAAATATTAAATAAACAATAGTAAAAGTGGTGTGGCGATGTGTGAAACATTTTCTAGGTGGTGAACAGCATTTGGGAAATCCTGAAACGCTCTACAAGTTGGTATGAAGCTTAATTCCATGGATCCCTAGAGTCTGCACCATGACATTTAGGGGAGCCTGTGAACCCCTAAAATCATGCACAGTTTTGTATGAATATGTGTATTTTTCTGAGGAGAGGTCATGTTGCTTTCATTTCATCTGAAAGGGGTTTCTGACCAGAGCTGCTGCTAATCTATATTATGCCCTCAGGAAATTTAGAAAAAGGCACTCCTTTTGGGATAATGAGTTAGAAAAAGGTGCCACTTCCTCTGGGAAGGCTCAGCCCCGAGCCAAGATGCCCAGCTTAGCAAACAGAGCATGAGCTGGTTTTAGCCCCTCCTCACTCTCTTCCTAAGCTCTTGTACTGGGCGGAAGTTATAGGGTCATTACCCCGGAGCTCCCTTAACAAAAATACGGTTAAGAACCACCGCTGAATGTGAAGCGAGCCAGGCGTTTCATAAGGGAACATGAAAGCACTTGGGCACCAGAGGATCTTGACAGAAATTGGAGTGACATCTGGAAGGGGCCCAGGGCAGAGGGTGTGGTATTCGAGATTGGGTCTCAGTACTATGGTGTCACCTTACGTAGGTCCCCTTCCCAAACTGAGCTGTAGTGCAGATGAGGGTTTGTAAAGTGAAGACACATCTGCTACCTCTCCCACCCAATCAGAAGGATGTTTTTAGGACCTAAAGAGATCAAGTCATCAAAGGAGACAGGATATTCTAAACTTTAAAGGGATGCATGGGTCAGGGTCTGACTCGGGAAACTGGGCCCATTCCAGGGTCTCTAATCAGTGGCATTTGATGCAGAGAATTAGGTACAAAGGTGGAGGAGAGCTGAAGAGGCAGACAGGGGAAGGTGAAGCAGCTCAAAGATGACAACAGCAGTGCTGGAAGGGCAAAGGCAGTGTTACCAAGCCTGGGAGCTGGAACCACAGGAAGAGCCCAAATGGCAGGAGTTGGAGCCTCAGAGCCCACTAGAGAAGTCACCCAAAGCAGGAGGGGGTGGGAGAAAAATGCCCTAGCTTCTCCCCTTCTCCTATTCTTCAGTTTCAACCAGTGCCCCCCACCATTGGCTTGCCCTAACCAGAAGCCAGTTGGCAAGGGAATCTGGAAAATGTAGTTTTCAGGGGAAGGATGGGAAATGAGGCAGGCAAGTGACCAGGGCTATGTTTTTAGTTGCCTAACTACACATGGAACTGAATTTCTAATAGTTGAAGTTGATGATACAAAGCAGCTGGTTAGAACAAGTTTTACAGAAATGAGTTCTTCTTTCAACAAACATTGGCTGAACACTCACTATGTACAAGACACAACTCTGAGCTCTGAGATCTAGAAATGCCTTGTTCCTGCTACCCTGACAGGATGTAGTAGCCTGCTTTCTAAGATGACCCTCCATGATCCCTAGCTCCTGGTATTCACACCCTTGTATCATCCCTTCCTGTCAAGTGTGGGCTGGACCTATAACAAATAGGATATGCAAAAGTGATGGACTATCACTCCAGATTAAGTTATAAAAGGCTGATTTCCGTTGTGCACACACCCTACGATTCTCCTTACTTGCCCTGATGAAGCGAGCTGCCATGTTGGGAGTGACTCAGTGGAGAAACGCACAGGCAAGGACCTGAAGGCACCTCCACCTAACAGCCTATGAGGGGCTGAGTCCTGCCAACACCAAGTTTAGAAGTGGATGCTTCTGCAAGGGAGCCATCAGATGACCACAGACCCAGCCAATACCTCCAACATGGCCTGGGAGAGACCTTCAGCCAAGGAGACCAGTTTGGCCATGCCAAGATTCCTTACCCACTGAAACTCTGTGATAGTAAATGTTTATTGTTTTAAGCCACTAAGATTGGGGGTAATTTGTTATGCAGCAATCAGTAAAAAATACACAGGACACTTCACTTTCTAGTTTACAAAGCACTTTCCTAGGTCCTCTCACTCCCACCTGCAGTCCACCTGGCATATTTCTCAGATAAAGGGATGAGGCTCAGAGAAGTTCAGTGACTTTCCAGAGAGGTGAGGTCAGTAAGTGTAGGGGTGGAAAACAAATTCAGGTTTGTCTGACCCACCAAAAGCAAGTGCTCTTTCTTCTTTCTTTTCTTTCTTTCTTTTTTTTTTTTGTGCACGATACAAGGCTTGTGGGATCTTGGTTCCCCAACCAAGGATTGAACCTGGGCCCTCAGCAGTGTGCAGAGTCCTAACCACTGAACAACCAGGGAATTCCCACACGTGCTCTTCCATGAAACAATATCTTTAAAATGCTGCTGGAAACAATGGTTGACTGGACAGCTTGGGCTTAGGGCAAGCAAAGTGGAGACACCCGGGGCTTCCCTGGTGGCGTAGTGGTTGAGAGTCTGCCTGCCGATGCAGGGGACACGGGTTCATGCCCCGGTCCGGGAAGATCCCACATGCCGCAGAGCGGCTGGGCCCGTGAGCCACGGCCGCTGAGCCTGCGCGTCCGGAGCCTGTGCTCCGCAATGGGAGAGGCCACAACAGCGAGAGGCCTGCATACCGCAAAAAAAAAAAAAAAAAAAAAAAAAAGTGGAGGCACCCACCCAACAATTTTTTTTGGAAAAATGTTGACATTCCAGAAATGCATTGAGTACCAATACAATTCAATGAGGGAAAGGATAGTCTGTTCAGCAAATGTACGGAAACCACTGGATATCCTCAGGCAAAAGGAAGAAGTTGTAGCCCTTCATTACACCATGCATAAAAGGGAACTCAAAATGGATCATAGACCTGAATGTTAACACTAAAACTATACAACTCTTAGAAGAAATCATAGGAGTAAATCTTTATGACCTCAGATTAGGCAATGGTTTCTTAGATACGACCTGAAAAATACAAGCAACCATGACAACAAAATAGATAAATTGGACAAATCAAAATTTAAAGCTTTTGTGCTGCAAATAATACCAGCAAGAAAGTGAAAGGACAATCAAATGAATGGGAAAATATGCACAAATCATATATCTGATAAGGGCCTGGTATCCAGAATATATAAAGGGCCCTTGCAACTCAATAATAAAAACACAAGTAACCCAATTTTTTAAATGAGCAAAGGATTTCAAAAGAAATTTCTCCAAAGAAGATATGCAAATGACCAATAAACACATGAAAAAAATGTTTAGTATCATAAGCCATCAGGGAAATGCAAATTAAAACCTCAGTGAGATATCACTTCACCCCCACTAGGAGGGCTATAACCAAAAGACAGATCATAACCAGGATGTGGAGAAATCAGAACCCTCATACACTACTAGTCGAAATGCAAAATGGTGAAACCACTTTGGAAAACAATTTGACAGTTACTTAAATGATAAACACATAGCTCTCTTATGACCCAGAAATTCTTCTCCTAGGTATATACCCCAAAGAAATGAAAACATAACTCCCCAAAAAGAAACTTATACGTGAACATTTATAGCAGCATTATTCATAATAGCCAAAAAATAGAAACAACACAAATATCTATCAACTGATAAATGATGATTCCATTTATATAAAATGTCTAGAACAGACAGATCTAGAGTCAGTGGTTGCCAGGATCTGGGGGGAGGGTGGAAATGAAAAGTGACTATTAATGGGTGCAGGGCTTCATTGGGGGGCAGGTGATGAAAATGTTCTAAACTTATTGATATTTAGTGGTGATGGTTGCACAACCCTGTGAATATACTAAAATCATTGATTTAAAAGCTTTAGAGGGGTGAATTTTATGGTATGTGAATTATGTCTCAATAAAGCTATTTTTTAATTCATTGAGAGAATTGTACATTTAAAAATGATGAAGACGGTGAATTTTGTGTTATGTGTATTTTACCACAATAAAAAAAGAAAAAAATGCATTGAGAAATATAGGTAGAAACTTGCCCCTATCCATGAAGTGGAGCTGAATTCCCCCCTTGTTGAGTATGAGCTGGACTCAGTGACTTGTTTCCAAAGAATAAAGTATAAAAAAAGAAAAATACTAACTTTACAGTGGAGAAACCTGGCAGATACCACCTTTACCAAGTGAAGGTTAGTGTCCCGGGTGAAAAAATCACGTTGACATTGTATGCCCCTGACATCATGTTACAGAAGGGTATTTCACCTCTGTGATATTCTTACACAAAACCCATAGCCCCAGTCTAATCATGAGAAAACATCAGACAAATCAAAAGTGAGGGCCATTCTACAAACTACCTTACCTGTACTCCTCAAAACCGCCAAGTCGAGCAAAACAAGGAAAGACTGAGAAACTATCACAGATTGGAGGAGACTTGACAACTAAATGTAATGCAGTCTCCTGTATTCCACATTAGTGGGGAAATGGTGAAATTCAAATAAAGTCTGGAGTTTAGTTAATAGTAATGTACTGATGTTGGTTTCTGGGTTGTGACGAATATACCATGATTCTGTAAGATGCTATCACTGGGGGAAGTTGGATAAAGGGTCTACAGGAAGTGCCTGTACTTTCTTTGCAACTTTTCTATTAGTCTAAAATTATTCCAAAATAATCTTTTGGATTATTCCAAAATTATTCCCAAAAAAGTCTTTTAAATGGGGAAAAAGCATAACTTTATTAAACTTTTCTCCAATTAGTTCATAGTTTAATGTGTATATATATATATATATATATATATATATATAATATGTTACATTGTTGCATACGTGGTATAATGTAAGAATATACAATCTTTTTACTTTTCATAACATGTAAGGGTAATCAATCTTCTATTTGAAACTGAGGGGCAGGGTGGAGGGGTGAGTTAATTTTATTTATCCTCGGTTACCATACATTGCCATTATCCATCTGGGCAAGGCCCACTTCATTGTATTTATTTGGTTATCTGATTATTCCCATTAATATCCATTGTCCTACGCCCCTATAGTCAGCGCCTCTAAAGTGTATCTTCGGCTTCCCTGGTGGCGTAGTGGTTGAGAGTCCGCCTGCTGATGCAGGGGACATGGGTTTGTGCCCCGGTCCGGGAAGATCCCACATGCCGCGGAGCGGCTTGGCCCGTGAGCCATGGCCACTGGGCCTGCGCGTCCGGAGCCTGTGCTCCGCAACGGGAGAGGCCACAACAGTGAGAGGCCCGCGTACAGCAAAAAAAAAAAAAAAAAGTGTATCTTCATGACTGCATGTGCCCTTACACATGTATTCTTGGTGTGGATGTGTAGTTAATTTGCATAATGGCATCACATTGCATATTCTCATCATATTTCTTACTTTCTCACCATAACACTGTGCACTAAAACCCCAGCCCCTCTGCTGTGTGTTTACTACGTCTGTTGCTCCTATTTCTCAGTTCTCTATGGTGGGCATTCTCATTTTTCCTAAGGGGGAGCCCAGATTGCCCGCAAGTCTCCGCCACCAGAAAATACAATGCCATGGATTTCCTCTCGATAGCTCTTTACAATGACCTGTGTGGGAATTTCCATGGGGGCATATACACAGGGTCAGAACAACTGGGCCTTGGGTTATACGTATACTTAAGTTGACCAAGTGGTGCCATATTGCTTTCAGAATGATCTCAAGACATGGCAAGAAGCTCTTTGTGTTCCCTCTCCAGTCCCCATATCCATAATATTTTCAATGTTTGTGCCCCCATAGATCAAAATCTGGTCTTGAGCTGAGGAATGACAGGGATGACAATGGGAAATAGCATCCTAATATTTGCTAAAATACATTGAACACTTGCTTTGGACCACATACTCTTCTAAGCCTTATGCGTGTGTGGCAGGGGACACGGGGAGGTATAATTTAATCCTTGCAACAGTATTTTTAGGTAAGTACCATTACTATCTCCATTTTACAGATGAGGAAATGGAAGCTCAGAGAAGTAAGGTGACTTGCCCAGGCTCATCCAGCTAGAACCACAGTGTTCTATGGCTTGAGACAGCTCACTGAACATCCCCTCCTCTGCTTTCCCATCTCAGCCCTGAGAGCCTGTGTGTGTGTCTTGTGCCAGCCCGGGCTGCTCCCCAGCCTGGCCACATGCGCTTGGGATCCCTGAACAGCCTTGGTCTTAATTCTGAGGCTTAATGAAAACATAAACCACCATCAGAATAGTATTAGTAACTCAGTACTTCCTGAATCCAATTAAGGCATCTTTTCTGCTCAAAAGAGGTAACGTGCTGGGTCTTAAAGTAGTCAGAAATTGCTCTGATGTCCCCAAGATGAGTGCACGTTTCCCACCTTTGACCCAGTTTATAATGCTAGGAAGCCGTACCACAGGAAGAGGTTGCTGTCCAAATAACAGGGGTGGGAACACTGCCCAAGGGGGCCACTGTTACACTATGTGCCAATCAATGGTGTTTCATTAGGAGGTGTAATCAACACGCAGCAGCAGACCTGGCCAATTAGGCTTATCGGCTGACAGAGAGGAGCAGGAAGCCTCTTTTCCTCCTGCTGTTTTCCTGCCCTATGCAAGAAGTCAGTTCCCATTTTTTATCTCTGGGTTCCCACCAAGCCATCTCGGTGGGGAGGGAGTTCTGACAGAAAGCAGGTTTAGGCTATCTCACTCTCCTTGAGCCCAGGGTCAGGCCAGACTGCCCTTAAGGCCAGGTTTGCAATCGGATGCAAAAAAAAAAAAAAAAAAAAAAAAATTGGATACAAAATCCAAGAGCTTCTTGGCAAAGAGGAAAAGAGACCTGGCCTGACCGTGCCCTCTTTCATCTCTATCCCCCTCATCCTCCCTCCAGACTTGAGAAATTTCCCATTGGCCAGACGTAAGTGTCTCTCCACCACTACCGCAGGCAGAAAGTGGTTGGGTTGGCGGAGAACTAGCTCCAGTTGGGGTTAGTTTAAAATATCTGTTTCACAGCAAAAAGGCAGCCCCCGTCAGTAGCACTTTAACATTTAACTGAGGCTAATTGTACACTGCAAAATAGTGTATTTATCAACTGTATCTGTCTTTGCCCCTGCTTTCTCCTTCCAAAGAGATAAATTACTGGGGCAGATAAGGATCCAGCTTTCAGGGCGATCAAATGAACACCAGGAGTCCTCAAGATAGGAATGGTTTGTGAAACCCAGCTCCTGCCCACTTGAGCGAGCCAACTAAGAGGGTGTTCCCTGCCAAGAATGTAATGGCTACATGGGTTACTGGCCTTTCTGCTCCCCCACTTGGTACATTACACTGCGGAGTGAGGGAGTTTGCTTTTAAAGTATCTTTTGCAGTCTCTTCTAATAAATCACTCAGCCACTCCTGTTGCTTGTTGTGGTCCGTGGTGTTGATCCATGGTGAAAGGATGGGCTAGTCTCCACCAGTCACAGCCTGAGTGTAGCCGCTGAACCACAAATGCAGCAAAACAAGATGGTGGCCTCCAGGCCAATGTGCGTGCGTGCGATGCTGTCCGCATGGGGTTGCACAGGCTCCCTCAACCTCAGCCGGGACTTCATGGGAGACTTTTGGAGCAGCCACATGGATTCCCCAGCTCATGATTCAGAACCAGTCTTCAGGGGTTGAAGATTCCAGTTAGCAAATTGTATTTAATGGTGTATAACCTTGAGGCACCAAACGAAAGACTTATAGAGAGAGAAATCAGAGTTTTAAGAAAACCTGCCCCACCCCTAGGGAACCAGGAGGGATTTTTTAGTCTCTGTATAGTACTGCCAACCTGTGTTTAGGATAAACCTACATGAAATGTCTCAAGCTTTGGAGTATCTAATATTTCCCCTTTGAGACCCTAACTGAAGTACAGCCCCCATCAGTCAGGGTTATTATAGTGATGTTTGTCCTAAATGTTCTTCTTTTTTATTTAAGCCATCTACTTACTCTTAATTCAACCTTGTCCCTGTGTGTAAATATTCCCCATTTTTCCTCGCCATGTGTCCCTATAGGGATTAGTATATCGAATCACACCCCCTCTCTGCAGCCCACCCCACCGCCTAGCCAAACGACATGCATATATATTTAGCTCTTTTAATCTTTTCTCTCATAAGGTTCGAATTCTACATTTTCCAGGGTATTTCGGATTTGGCAGAATAGGCTTCGTCTGTGAAGAGTAGAACTTAATTATCAAAAGCTGAACCGGAGTGAGCAATCCATCATGGGGTGACACATCCTTGCCTGTGTTCATTTGAAAAACATTTTTCTGTGGCTCTTGGAGGAGGCTGGTGGGGGGCGGGGAATAAAAGCTGTCAGAAACAAAAAAAAAAAATAGAAGGAAAAAAGTCCATCCTGGTGTTCATCATCCCACAATACAACCACATAATATATCAGAATATCATAATTTGGGGGATTAGGAATCAGGAATGTTCATTCGGCTTTTCTCTTGCCTTTCTTTTCTTCTTTTTATTTTGTTTGAAACTGGATCTAAAATATCTCCTAGCATGTGAAAGTTAGTCATGTAAAATGCCTCCTACAGTAAACATCATATTTTTGACAAGGTTTGCATTATAATTAAGACCCATCTGAGTAGTTACCCAACTGTCACGTTCCACTGTTTTCCTTAAGAGGCAGGGTTTTTTAACAGCCAGATAAATGCTCTCTGTGGCCCAGCTCAGTGGCACAGCGACACCCAGTGGCCATGTAAGGTCATGGCCCCAAGGTGAGGTCACATAGGGCTTGACTCAAGGAAGGCCAGCCCGGGAGAGTTTCCCAGGGTGAATCTGGCATTATCTTGCCATCTGAATGCTGACAAGATTTGCCAGAAAGGACCCAGCTTTGCGGCAGGGGAGTTTGCCCTGTGTGGATTTAAATGAGATACAGCAGTGGAGGGCCAGGTAACAGCTGGGTCTTACTGAGGCAATTCCAAAGTCCATGTGATGAGCTCCCTTCAGCCTTGTTTACACTTCACCCAAGACAGGTGACAACTCCAGTTGGTCACCCAGGGTTTACCAAAACCTCTGGACAATGGGTTCAAATATTTCATCTTTGAGGGGGAGAGATGGTTTTTGTCAGTTGCCTTGTATTCTAGCCGCTCGTGTAAACCACCGACTGATGAAATAAACACTTTAGTAGTAAATGCAACCAGCAGATCCTTGCCCCACACACAGCTGGTTGGTCCAGCACCACTTTTATCCATTATACATGGACTTAAGCACAGCAAGACGAGGTGACAAGCTTCCTCCTGCAGGGAGCGCTGTGAATGCCTACAGCTGTGGATAAAGCTTCTGCTCATATTTTCCAGAAACACAGATTTGTCAGCTCCCTCCTCTAACCTATTCCAGGTCCCTTCAAAACACACAAATTTAAATCACTTTGTCCAAATTAGGGTTTTTTTTTTTCTGTTTTAGTTTTTTATACTTATTGGGCATAACCAAAGACATTTCCCTCCAGCCTGGTGGGACTCAACTGCCAATGGTTGTTTCCACTCTGAGCTGACTGGGTTCCCCCTGCTGCACCCCCAATGCCAGATGCAGAAATGGGAGGGCAGCTCATCTCTAATGGGTTCAATTCAGGGAAACATTAACTCCCAGAGACTGACCCTCGTGTTCAATAAACACTCAGAGAAGATGCACAATGGTGATGATGAATAAAAACAGCAGATAAAGAAACAACCTTCTTCAGAGACTAGGTCAGAATCATTCCCTGTGTTTAATCTGTTATCTTTTACACAGGACACACCAACTGATTCTCAAGGGTCACCTCTCAAACCCTAAAGGATAAGCACAAAAAAGAGACTAATGAGAATAATGACGATGATGATGATCAAAATACCAAATATTTTATTGAGCATTTACTTTCTGCCAGCTACTATTTAAGTATTTTACATTTATTAACTCATTTAATTTTCATAATAACTCTACAAGGTGGTACTATCCCCACTGATGCAAAGGTTTAGAAAACTTGGGACTTCCCTGGTGGTCCAGTGGTTAAGACTCCACGCTGCCAATGCAGTGGGCCCGGGTTCGATCCCTGGTCAGGGAAATAGATCCCACATGCCACAACTAAGAGCCCACATGCCTCAACGAAAAGATCCCACGTGCCGCAACTAAAGATCCTACATGCCTCAATGAAGATCCCACGTGCCGCAACCAAGACCCGGTGCGACCAAATAAATAAATAAATATTTTTTTTAAAAAAAGAAAAAGGTTTAGAAAACTGAAGCACAGAGAGGTTCGTTCTTCAGCTGAAGGTCACCCACTTACTAGGGAGCAGTGTTGGTTTCTAATGGGGAAGGCAACTCCAGAGGCTACCTGCTTGACAGCCACACTGCACCGCCTTTTTTTTTTTTTTTTTTTTTTTGTGGTATTTGGGCGTCTCACTGCTGTGGCCTCTCCCGTTGTGGAGCACAGGCTCCGGACGCGCAGGCTCAGTGGCCACGGCTCACCAGCCCAGCCACTCCGCGACAGGTGGGATCTTCCCCCACCGGGGCACGAACCCGTGTCCTTTGCATCGGCAGGCGGACTCTCAACCACTGCGCCACCAGGGAAGCCCTGCACCGCCTTTTAAGTCATCAACCAATGAAATCCATTTTAATAGTAAATAAAACCTGCAGCTCCTCACCCCATAACTGATTAGTCCATCATCACTTTTACCCATTATATGGACTTCACCACAACAAGATGGGGAAATACACAGTTTAAAGCTAGGGAGCCTGGGAGCCAGGGTATGGGTGTGGACTGCCCAGAGCCACAAGAGGTAGCAGGGAGAGACTAGGGCCCAGCACAGCTAACTCTCAGTGCAATGTCCTTGACCCTGCCTGTCAGCCACCCTGGTACTCACCAGAGCAGCCTCCGGATCATGGTCCCGTCACCTTGACAGCAAATACCTAAATCTCTGTTCTCTGCTCTCAGAGAGTCATCCTCAGGGAGCTTTCCAGGTTACAGTCCTTTCCCTTCCTTTGGTTTCATTGCCACCGCAAATGAAAAAATCATTATAATGTTAAAGAACCATGCTTCATTTATTACATGTTACAAAAACAGGGCCTCAGGGTAGCCTGGGCAGGTGAAAGATGAGAGGGCTCAGTTCATGATCTGTGTCTTTCCAAAGCACATCCCAGATCTTTTCATTTTATTTTCCAAAGCCTTCAATGGCTCCCCAGTGCTTACAGAACAAAGTCCTAGATCCTAGAACCAACCCTAACTTTTCACTCCTTTCCAATCCCCTCCAAGGACCTTATCTTCAAGCGAAACCTCACACAAACTGTTCTGCCTTTGGGTCTTTGCTTGTACTTTTCCCTCTACCTGCAAGGCTGTTGCACTGCACAACTCCAAGAGGCCTACTTTCATCAGAGGCAATGTGACTAGCATCTATTGGACTTGGTCAGTGAACAGCCTGCACAGATACACCTGACCACCTGCCCATCTGGATCATATATACCGCCACACCCATTTCCTTCTATCTAAAGCAGGATTTCTCTATTTGCAAGTGATATGACTGATAGCAGCAAATATCCAAAATATATAAACAGCTCATATGACTCAATATCAAAAAAAAAAAAATCAACCGGATTGAAAAATGGGCAGAAGACCTGAATAGACATTTTTCTGAAGAAGACATACAGATAGCCAACAGGCACATGAAAAGATTCTCTACATTGCTAGTTATTAGAGAAAAGCAAATCCAAATCCCAATGAGATACCACCTCACACCTGTCAGGATTACTATCATCAAAAAGACCACAAATAACAAATGTTGGAAAGGATGCAGAGAAAAGGGAACCCTCGTTCACTGTGGGTGGGAATGTAAATTGGTGCAGCCACTATGTAGAACAATATGGAGGTTCCTCAGAAAACTAAAAATAGAGCTGTCATATGACCCAGCAATTCCATTCCTGGCTATATATCTGAAGAAAATGAAAACACAAATTCTAAAAGATACATGCGCCACAATGTTCATAGCAGCATAATTTACAATTGCCAAAATATGGAAGCAACCTAAGTGTCCATCAACAGATGAACGGATAAAGAAGACGTGATATATATACATATATATATATGTGTGTGTGTATATATGTGTGTGCATATATATATGCAATAGAATATTACTCAGCCATTAAAAAGAATGAGATTTTGCCATTTAAAACAACATGGATGGACCTGTGGACCTGGAAGGTATTATGCTTTTGGAAGTAAGTCAGACAGAGAAAGACACATACTGTATGTTGTCGCTTATTGTGGAATCTAAAAATGGAAACAAACTAATGAATATAACAAAATAGAAACAAACTTACAGATATAGAGAACAAACTAGGGGTTACCAGAGGGGAGAGAGGAAGGGGGAGGGGAAAGTAGGGGAAGGGGGAGGGGAAAGTAGGGATAGGGGATTAGTACATATACAATAAATAAGCTACAAGGATATATTGTCCAGCACAGGGAATAGAACCAATATTTTATAATAACTTTAAATGGAGTAAAATCTATAAAAATATTGAATACTATGCTGTATACCTGAAACAAATATAATATTGTAAATAACTATACTTTAATAAAAAAATTTAAGAAAACAAAATCACAACACTAAAAATAAAGCAGAATTTCTTAATAGCAGAGCCATTGACACTTAAATCAGACCATTCTGTGTCATGGAGAACTGTCCTGTACACTGTCCAATGTTCAGCTGCATCCCTGACACCCCGTCTTCCCAGATGTGACAACTGAAAATGTTTCCAGCCATTGTCATGGGTCCCATTGAAGGCAAAATTATCTCTGGTTTGAGAGCCACTGCTCTAAAATCTTACCCAAATTTGAAGATTTACGCTCAAGGCCACATACTCCACAAAGCTGAGAGTATATTCACTTGCCAGGGAATATACGGAGAACTGTGCCCTCTGTTCCACCATAAGACCCTGAGCCCTTTCTTCTTCATACCTATTTCCACCCAGCAATGTAATCTCCTTTGGATCATGGTTTTCAATTGCATATGCCTCAAGGACTTACATATAATAGAAGTTCGGCAAACATTTATCAAATGACTGAGGGCATTGGACAAAATAGTTTGCCGTGGATCCCTCCCTCCCAGTAGGAAAGCAAGTTTTAAACATGCCTTGTGTCAGCTGCTTTACCAATCACATAAAAGAACAGCCTGTTGCTAGGTTTGATGCAATAGAAACCTAATATTTTACCTGAAACCCTGATTTATGTGTAACCATTCTACTCCTTACTAAAAGAGAACTTGTTTTAACAAATGGGTCCAGATTTAGTCCATTAGCTTAAAATAAGTGCAAAACTCTAGGGTTTGGTGAAATCACACAATAAAATATCATTAAGCGCTATAGCCTGTCAAGGCAGACGGCAGGTTTGAGTTGAAAGTCAGAAGACCGTCTGAAGTGAAGCAAGTGCACGGTGGATGAGATGGGGGGGCAGCTGGCTTTCATCTGGGGGAGGTCGTCAGAGGACTCTCGTGCCTGTGATGTAAATGAAGAACAGAGGCCTCAACAATTTAACTGTCATCGACAGAAATGCTTTGACGGGCACGGCCACAAGTCCTGGCCCATCTCTCCATCTGGGCAGCGCCTGGTCTGCATTTATGAGATGGGACCATGGAGCCGGAAGATGAAAGAACCGGGTCAGGCCCCTGGGAGCTGGAAAGGCCCTGCCAGTGTGCGAGGCTGAGGGCTGATGGGCAGCTGGTATCCCGGGAACAAGATGGGGGCCACCAACACTTCTGATGGTCCCTGGGTGTGCAGATCGGACTCTCCAGATGGAAGAAACTGGACGCCATTCCCTGTTGCTTCTGGCTGTGGGAGCTAGGGGTAGCCGTTGGTCTCTTCCTCCTCTCTCTTCTCTCTGTCTCTGTTGATCTCTCCATCTCTCTCGGCCTCTGTTCCATTCTCTGTAGGAGTATCTCTCTTCCTCTCTCCCTGTAGACTGTCTCTGTCTCTCCATGTCTCCATCTTGGTCTCTGTCTCGTCTTCTCTGAGTCTCTCCTTATCTGTCTCTCTGTTTGTCTCCATCCCTATCTCCTTCTCCTCCATGTCTCTCCGACTGTATGTCTCTTCGTCTTCCCATCCCTCTCTCTTTTCTCTCTCTCTCTGTGTCTCTTGTCTGCTTCTCTGTCTGTCCTTCTTAGTCCCATGCTTTTGTTACTTCTCTCTTCTTCATTTTTCTGTCTCGTTCTCTCTCTTAGCCCCAGGGAATCAACCCCAAATGAACTATTTCCCTGGGGATTCCCCCAACATGTTCCCCAAGATACTAGCAGCACAGGGGAGTCAAACCTCCAGCTCAAGATTTGTAACATTTGGTGGCGGGCAGTCATGGGCTATGGCATCTCTCCATCTGACGCCTTCGCTCTGTGCATCTTCTTTCTTTACCAGCTGCTTACGTGCAGGCAGTGGTCTTAATGTCTTCCCTGCCAGAGTCTAGAGCAAGGTCAACGGATTCACTCGGGTGCCCCTATTCCTCACTCCTCACCTTTGGCAGAGAGCACCAATCGCTCTTTCCCACGTAGCTCCTTCTGAAGAAACTGCTCCAGGCAGCTCCAGCCAAGATCAGAACAAACACAGGAGACACAGGAGACAGGATGGATGTGCCATCCCAGACATAGACAGTAAAGGGCTCAAACTCATACAGAAGTAGCTCAGCCACAGTCGGCATGGAATAATCACGAGGGCAGCCATCCTGAGCACTTGACATAGAGCTACGTGCTTTACATATGTTGCCTCAAGTAGTCTTCATGATCTGTTATTAGTCCTATTCCCCAAATTTAAACACTGAGGCTCAAAGAGAAAGCATAACTCTCCCAGGTTCACCCAGGTAGCAACCCCAGGGCTGTCTGACTCTGAGCATCAAATGGGGGGGCTGTTCTTCCTCTCATTTCAGCAAAAAAACTCTAATCGATTCCATTTATTAAGTACATACCATATGCCAATCCCTATGCTCAGTATTTTATATGCATCATCTTGTTTTCAATTCATAATCCCATAAAGTAGCTACTATGCCTATCACCTCCCATTGAACAGATAAGGAAACTAAAGTCCAGAGAGGTTAATTCACTGGCCCAAGGTCACACAGCCAGTTAAGCAACAGAGTTAAGGTAATGGGCTGCAAGCAAATTAATAGATTCCAACTGGCGTCTCTAAATTTATATTTCCGCCTCCGCCGAGGTCCCTACCACTGCAAGTAATCCTGAAAATTCGTCATGAAGCTTTCAAAACAATTTATGCAAACAAACCTCAAGTGGGGCTATTTGTATTGGCAGCCCATTTCACTTAACCACCCACAACAAGGAACAGATGGCCAAAGCGCTGGAATCGCCTGCAAAGAAAGCAGGAGAGGCAAAGGCATCAGAAGCCGCCTTCCTTCCCCCATGCCTGCCCAGCTCTGTGACGATTACAGGCTTATTCTTGTTTATGTCTTTGATTCCTTTGTTATTTTATGTACTTGTGAAACCGACCCGGCATTTCACGAGACAAGTTTGTTCAAAGACCATTTGCCAACCATCTTTGGTTACCAGGAGCCTGGCTTTCGATGCTGAACTTGGAGTCCTTTCCTGATTGAGCCTCCTGGAAAGGGGCACAGCAGGAAGTAGAAACAGCCTGTAGATGCTGGATTAGAGACTGGCAAAACCTTCAAGACAAACATTTGGAGAGTCTTAGTTGCCTGCCTTTTTTTTTCACCTGTGTTTCAACTGGGCATTTGCCATTCTGAGGATGAGTCCTACACTGGGAAGCAGATCCTGGACTCAAATTTGTCCTTCACCAGCTGTGTTGACATTACACAAGTTGTCTAAACCCTCTGAGGCACCTGTGAATTCATGAATTAGGCTACCCACACCTCCTTGACAGGGCTTTTGTGATATTTAAATGATATTTGGATGACGCATATGTATGAGTGATTTGTCCATCGTAAAATGCTATTCTATTCCCATTGTCTTAATCCATAATAGTCATGTGGCTGCCTCCATCACAGGCCAGTTAATCAACCAGTAAATATTGTTACACATGTATTTTTTCAAGATACTGTGTAATGGGTCTGGAAAAGATTCAAAGAAAATTAAGTCATGGTCTCCATCCCAGAGGGAATGTTTCTAGGACTGTGGCAGGTGATACTTTCCAAAGATTGCTGCAACAGTACCTCCCACTCCAAATGCTCTTACAGCATGTCTGTGACATTCCTCACTGAGACGTGGGGTCTATGTTTCTCCCCCCTGAATCTGAGCAGGCTTGGGACTTAAAGCAGTGATATGTGACATCCAGGCAAGCTCATAGTAGGCAGTAGCTTCTGCTCAGTTCCCTTGGGGCATTTGCCTTTGGAGCCCTGAGCTGTCATGTAAGAGGTCTGATGCCATCATGATGGGAGGAAGCCCAGTCCACATGGAGAGGCCATGTGTAGGTGTTTCAGCCAACAGGCAGCATCAAATGCCAGTCATGGGGCTTCCCTGGTGGTGCAGTGGTTAAGAATCTGCCTGCCAATGCAGGGGACATGGGTTCACTCCCTGGTCTGGGAAGATCCCACATGCTGCGGAGCAACTAAGCCCCTGAGCCACAACTACTAAGCCTGTGCTCTAGACTCCGCGAGCCACAGCTACTGAGCTTGCATGCCACAACTACTGAAGCCCGTGCGCCTAGAGCCCGTGCTCTGCGACAAGAGAATCCACTGCAATGAGAAGCCCGTGCACCACAACGAAGAGTAGCCCCCGCTCGCCTCAACTAGAGAA
The DNA here is from genome assembly GCF_949752795.1 of Hyperoodon ampullatus. NCBI lineage: Eukaryota > Metazoa > Chordata > Mammalia > Artiodactyla > Ziphiidae > Hyperoodon > Hyperoodon ampullatus. The sequence continues at coordinate 30,238,605 of NC_136931.1, read as the reverse complement.
AGCCTGTGTGCAGCAACGAAGACCCAACACAGCCAAAATTAATTAATTAATTAATTAATTATTTTTTAAAATGCCAGTCATATGAGTAAAGACAGTTCCATGTGATTCCTGTCCCAGCCATCAAGTCACTTCTACCCTTGGGGGTCTTCCCAGAAGAGACCCCAGACATCTTGGTACAGACACAAACCATCTCAGTTCTGTCATTGCCTAATTCCTGACACCAAAACTCCATAAACATAATATGATGATTGCATTTGGTGCTAATTTCGGAGTATTTGCAGCAATAGGTTACCAGAACAAGAAAGCAAAATGAAATAGATATACACATGAAAAGTTGACTGAAAATATACCTGGAGGGACTTCCCTGGTGGTCCAGTGGCTAAGACTCCACGCTCCCAATGCAGGGGGCTCGAGTTCGATCCCTGGTCAGGGAACTAGGTCTTACATGCTGCAACTAAGAGTCCGCATGGTGCAAATATACCCGGCGCAGCCTTAAAAAAACAAAGAAAATATACGTGGATATGTAGCACAGAGGGTCGTCAGGACAGGAGTTGAGAGGAGGGAAGAAACGTGTGGGCTGGAGGTCAGGAAATATTTTTGAGGCAGTAAAGCAAAAGTTAAGCCTTAATTAAATGGGCATTATTTGGATAGGGGGGCAGAAGGTGAAGGGAGTTCACTTATTAATAAAAGAACCCATAACTCAATATGTCTATAGCGATTATAGTAATAACAATTATAGTAATAGCTAATGATGTGGGTGATAATTTTAAATACTTACCAATTACTGTTTTTCCCTGGTATTTCCTGTTACCCCATGACCCCTTCGTACCTTTTCAGCAGCTCCACCATATGGCATCCATTGCCTCCAGAAAAGGATGTGAAAACAAAAGCAGAGAAAAGGTATTCCTGAGCCGAGTGCCTGGGCCTGCGAATCTCCTTAGTAAAGACATGACAAGGGGAGCCATGTTTCCGGTGGGACAGCAGAAGAAAGAGGCGTGTCAACCAATCGGCGAGACTATTATGACTAATTTTAAATCTTTCTCTGTGGTGATTTCTTAGTGTCAGAGCTATAGGGACAAGTAGATTATTTAAATGGAGCTCTAGATGAGATTGAAGAGAAACCTGAAGTCCTGGAAGGAAAAAGGGTGATGACAGCTTAGCATCTTCTTCCACCTTCTGAAGGGCCCCCTTTAACATATTGCAAAACCACCTCTGCCCTGGAGTGGGCCCCCTGGAGGCTCAGTCATCAAAAAAGCAGATACATTTCAATACCATGTACTGTTTTAGAGTGGTAGGCACCTTTTCTGCTAATGTCCTAGTGTCTCTTTGTTTCCCGTCTATGCTCAGAGATTATGAGCTAAGGAAGCTGCAGCTATAATATGACTGAGGCAACAAACATTTCCCAACTCTGACTTCACATACTCCCATCACCTTTCACTGCCATGGCGAGGACCAACAGGTCAGCAAGCCTGGGAACGGAGAATGAAGCAGGGTCTCAGTTCAGGGATTACAACTGTTCCTGGGGATTTTGGTTGCAACTTTAACACCAAACTAATTAATTCTCTGAAAGATCTCAGATGTAAATCCCCTAGGAAATCTTAATTAACCCTTCTTAGGATTATACTAGTTCTGAAACTTGGGAGGAAATATCAGACACGTCCAAGTAATACTGAATTGTGAATTTGTCGTCTTTCATACAAAGGGCTCACTACCCTTTCATCCATCCAACCATCTAACCATTTATCCATCCATCCATCCACCCATCCAAACATCCAACCATCCAACCATTTATCCATCCATCCATGCATCCATGTATCCATCCAACCATCCAACCATCTCTCTGTCCATCCAAACATCCATCCATCCAACCATCTCTCTGTCCATCCAAACATCCATCCATCCATCCATCCATCCATCCACTCATTTAACAATAAGCAACATTCTAAGTTACATTCCAGTAGAGGCTGGGGGAAAGTTGGACATCCATCATATAATTGCACAAATTTGTAATTACAAACTGATATATGAAAGGAAGGTACATGTGGACATAAGAGCAATTAGAAGGAAATCTGGTCTAGTGTGGAGGATGTTACGAGTGTTCACCCTGCCTGGGCATTCAGGAGATTAACTTCCCAACCCAATGGGGACATGTGATTGGTTCTGGCCAAAAACACAGGTATAAATGACCCACTGGAACACCTCTCCATGATTCTCCAGCCTCTTGTTCCCCTTTGAGGCAAACGTGTTGAGAAGGTGAAGCTACAAGATGGAAATAACTTAGGGTCACACATGGAGGAACAGGGCTCTGAAGAGTTGCCTGGATCTGCAAGTGACCTGACATGATTGAGAAGTACACTTTAGCTGTGATGGCCCATTGAGATTTTGAGGTTGGTTGTTAATGCAGCATAGCCTAACTGAAACCCCTAGGGCGGGATGGGGCAGGGGGTCGAGTAAGACTTCCCAAGGGAGTGGTAATTCATTTGAAATTTCCAGGATGAGTAGGCGTTTACTGTACAAGAGAAAGTAGATATGCTGCTTGGAGTCATCCACAATCTCTCTCTTGGTCTCCTGTGATCCAGGGCCGGTCTCTGCACTGGCTGATGCCAGGTAAGAGAGCACAGCCCACAGAAGTGAGCCCTGCAGGCCTCGTCCCAAAGGCTGACAAAATTAGCCTATGGCTGGGGGTGTTTGGAAAAGGGAGACACTCGTTCTCCAATGAGACCTAATCTGACCACCAGCAAGACATTAAAAACGGAAGCTTTCAGGAAAAAAAGAAGGTGGCGTGGCTGCAGTAGTTCAAAGCATGGTCTAGATCCACACTGTCTGGGTTCAAATCCTGACTGATCACTGACTAGCTGGGTAACCCTGGGCAAGTTCCGCCATCTCTCTGTCCTTAATTTCCTCTTCTGTTAGATGGGGATAATACCAGTAGCTACCATCTAGAGTTTTTTACTTAAGTTTACTTGGTTACTCGAGTTAATGTTTGGAAAGGACTTAGTACACAGTAAGTGTTGTGTGCGAATCTGATAAATAAATAACATAGGAGAGAGAGAACAGATGGCAAGCCAGCCTGGAGCTCCAATGGCCCTTTCTCCAGTCTGGGGAAACAATGTGCCCGAGGGTAAGCCAGCGCTGTAACTCTGGCCACTGCTCCATCACCCACTGAGATCCTGAGAGCAGACAATTTAGATCAGTACATATTCCCTTCTCTGGGGGGAGACTGAGGAGACAGGAGGGAAGAACTTCTCCCACCTATAAGCAAAAGACCTTTAGCATCGAATAACATTAAAAGGGACCTTAAAGTTCAGCTACTACAGGCATCCTCCCTGTGCTCGCACACCTCCGGTGACAGGGAATTCACTACTTCATGGGTCAGCTCATTCCTCACTTGGGCACCAGTTTTTCCCACTGGTTTCTGCCCATTGGGTTTAACTCTGCCTTCCAAGTCCCAGGAGATGGAGGGTGCTCTATCTATACGCCACTAGCAAGGAAGGAATGCTCAGAGAGTAAGCCAGGGGCCAGAGCTGGGAGAAGAGGCCATGACGAAAGACTGGGATGCTAGTCTCATATAATGGGAGGCATGGGGATATTGGAAGAAACAGCAATCTCATGAGTTTCTCTTCTAAATGGATCTCTCTCGGTGGCTGTGCAAAGGGCTGCAGGGAGCGAGGGTGGAAAGCAGGGCACCAGGTGCTCAATTACAGCTCATTAATTAATATTGAACACCTCGGAAAGACTTGCCTGCAGCAATGGCCAGTGATAAAAAGACTTCTCAGTGGGGCTTCCTCAGACCCTGAGTCACTTCTCTCAAAGTTCTAATTACACTGTGCTATAATTATCTGCTTACTTGTCTGTACTCCCTCAGAACAGAGTTCCCCAGATGCAAGGGCTAGGTCCTATTCACCGCTGTAGCTCACCACCCACGCTGTGCCCAGGATAGCCCCTGGCACATGGTAGTTTCTGGAACAACTTAACACTAGCTGTTCTGTGGTTGTTGATGTCACTGACCTCCGGACTATAAGAGCAGGTTTTCATTACAGCGGGAAGGATAGAAGTTAGACAATAAGCAACCTTTTCCAACAGTGAGGAATATGTTGGCAGCTCAAAAGCAACCTACCTGAAGATTGGATGTGACAGTACAATTTATCATCTGAATTGGGACCCACTTGTGTTGGGGACAGAAGCTAAGTAAACAAGTGGGACATCAAGACCACAGGTCTAGTTCCAGGTGTTAACTGCGACTATCCTGGACAAACCAGGATGGTGATCACCCTACTGAAGACTTACCATGATTTTCTGCTCCTTAACCCACTTTTTGGCTTGAAATAATTCTGTTCCTGCCATCAGCAGGACAACAATCCTCTGACTCCAGAAGCTCCAAATCTTTCCCCTTCTCTGTCTGCATCCATCTCACTGGGCAAGATCCGTTCACTTGCCTCTCTTTTCCCCAGATGTGTCCTTCATCCTGTTTCTCCCAGGGGCACCCTCATCTGGGCCTCTACTACCTTTCACTTGGACAACCACAGCACGTGATTAATAAGCAGTTGTATTCGTAGCTGTGAGGGTCAGTTTTATGTGTCAACTTGATTGGGCCATGGGGTACCCAGATATTTGATCAAATGTGAATCTGGATGTGTCTGTGAGGGTGTTTCTGGGCAAATTGATAGACTGAGTAAAGCAGATTGCCCTTCCAAGTCTGGGTGGGCCTCATCAAATCTGTTGAAGGCCTGAATAGAACAAAAAGGCTGACCCTCCCATGAGTAAGGGGAAATTCTTCCTGCCTATCTTCAGGCTCAGGCATTGGTTCTTTCCAGCCTTTGGGCTTTAACAGAAACACCACCTATTCCTGGTCTCCAGCCTGCTGGCCTTCAGACCAGAACTTACACCATCATCTCTCCTGGGTCTCCAGCTACCAGCTGTAGATCTTGGGCCTTGTCACCCCTCACGATCATGTGAGCCAATTCCTTATAATAGATGTCTTTATATATGTATTCTATTGGTTCTATTTCTCTAGAGAACCCTGACTAATACAACAGCTATATCCTAGGACCTAGCACAATACTTGGTACTTAGCATTCAATGCTGATGGAATGTGGGACCAGATTTAGATGTTTTTGAGACTCTGAGCCTTGTAAAGATAGTGGAGTCCCCAGCTCTCTATATGTAATTCAAATTAATAATAAGAATAAGACACAGAGGGCTTCCCTGTTGGTGCAGTGGTTGAGAGTCCACCTGCCGATGCAGGGGACACGGGTTCGTGCCCCGGTCCGGGAAGATCCCACATGCCGCGGAGTGGCTGGGCCCATGAGCCATGGCCGCTGAGCCTGCGCATCCAGAGCCTGTGCTCCGCAATGGGAGAGACCACAACAGTGAGAGGCCCATGTACCGCAAAAAAAAAAAAAAAAAAAGAAGAAGAAGAAGACACAAAACACAAAATATATATGTGTGCTAAAATTTTTTAAAAGCATATTTCTAAATTTTCAGTTTATGAGATTCAGGAAAAGTCTACTGAAGCTGAACCTTGGAGTGAGGGAGTTCCCCTACTTGCTGGTGCCCAAACACGCTTAGTCTACAAGTGGGTGATCTGACACCGGTTGAATGAATGAATATAAGAATGAATGAAGGAGTACACAAAAGTCTGGGGTAATAAAGAGAAGCTGACCTTTAAATCACACTTTACTATTCTTTCACCTCTCTTAATTTCAGCATTAGTCTGATTCCAGTGGGTTTTGTTTTGTTTTGTTTTGTTTTTGAGGTACTGGTTACTTGATACTCACCCTTTCATTCCCGTGATACAGCAGTTTAATCTAATTAACTTTTGGATATGAGTCCTTCCCAACTCACCATCTGACCCGGAAACTCGAGCTCACAGCTGGACCCCTCTGTGATGCTCAGTGCAGATTTCCCCACGTGGCAGCCTCCCCACACAAGGGAGGACAGTCTCCTGTGACACTTAGAAACGGCAGAGAACTGCCTCTTCCCTGCCCTCAAATCAAGCCACTTCAGCTTTGCCATCTCTTTGTTCTGGCTCCACCACAATGAGACAACTGACATGTCTCTCGGGAATTTATCTCTCACACCTGCAGTGAAGCCAGAGAGGGTACCCAGATCTCCACTGCAGGCACTGCACCCCAACAGGGCACCTGCTGTGTACCAGCCACCATCTAACAACTTTCCTCTAAGGACCCAGGACTGATCATGGCGTCTATCTTTATTTCTGCCCTTTGGGTGCATTCATTATGACAGATGACAGAAACTCCCTGGTTACTCAGTCATTCTTGGTTGTTAAAAAAAAAAAAAAAGATGGAGCAAAACCCAGCCCAATTTTCTGGGGGTTTGTTTGTTTGTTTGTTTTGTTTTGTTTTGTTTTTCTTTTTGCGGTACGCAGGCCTCTCACTGTTGTGGCCTCTCCCGTTGCGGAGCACAGGCTCCGGACACGCAGGCTCAGCAGCCATGGCTCACGGGCCCAGCCGCTCCGCGGCACGTGGGATCTTCCTGGACCGGGGCACAAACCCGTGGCCTCTGCATCGGCAGGCAGACTCTCAATCACTGTGCCACCAAGGAAGCCCCCAGTTCTCTGTCTTTTGAATCAGCTCAGAGAGAGGCAAAAAGACACTCTTCCCAGTTAGGCTGATGTGTACAAGACACAAAGGCTGTGAGATGGGTGAAGTTTCCCCTAGTGATTTTGATTTTTGTGATTTGGGTCTTTTCCTAGGATGTTCTGAGTACTTTCTGTGTATCAGGTGCTCCGTGAAGCCACTTAACCTTATGCCTTCTATGAGGCGACAATGCAGGGTAGTGGTTAAGAGCTGTCCTGGCTCAGACCCCAGCATTTGCTTGTTGTGCAACCTTCTGTAAGTTACTTAACTTCTCTAAGCCTCAGCTTCTCTATCTGCAAAATGGGGATGGTAATAAATAGTGATCTGTTCCATGGGCTGTTGTGAGGACCAAATCACTTCATTCCAGCAAAGTGATTAAAACCAGTCCTGGCCCTTAGTAAGAAATCAATGTGCCTAAGCTCCTATTGTCCCATTTTACACATAAGGAAGTGGAAGAGGCTCAGGGAGGGTGGGCCAGTTTCTCAAGGTCACAAAGGTACGAACTGAAATAATCCAGATTCCATCTCAGGCCTGCCTGGTTTGCTCATAATTGCTGCTGCCCCCAAATTTAACAAATACAGAGGGAGCCTTGCCTTGGGTAATTCAAGGTCTGCTAGATTAAAAAGGAATAACAGGGGCTTCCCTGGTGGCTCAGTGGTTGAGAGTCCGCCTGCCAATGCAGGGGACACGGGTTCGTGCCCCAGTCTGGGAAGATCCCACATGCCGCGGAGCGGCTGGGCCCATGAGCCATGGCCGCTGAGCCTGCGCGTCCAGAGCCTGTGCTCCGCAACGGGAGAGGCCACAACAGTGAGAGGCCCGCATACCGCAAAAAAAAAAAAAAAAAAAAAAGGAATAACAGGGCTTCCCTGGTGGCGCAGTGGATTAAGAATCCGCCTGCCAATGCAGGGGACACGGGTTCAAGCCCTGGTCTGGGAAGATCCCACATGGCTCAGAGCAACTGAACCCATGTGCCACAACTACTGAGCCTGTGCTCTAGAGCCCATGAGCCACAGCTACTGAGCCCACACGCCACATCTACTGAAGCCCGAGCACTCTAGAGCCCGTGCTCTACAGCAAGAGAAGCCCGCACACTGCAACGAAGAGTAGCCCCCACTCGCCGCAACTAGAGAAAGCCTGCACGCAGCAACAAAGACCCAACACAGCCAAAATAATAAATAAATAAATAAATAAATAAATTAAAAAAAAGAAAAAGGAATAACAGATCTAACACGGCACAGCATTAGACTCCCCTGATGGCTCATTTTCTACATGACCATTTGCTAGAAACGAATATCCTTCCAAGAATTCACTCCTTGACTTTCAAACATCTTTCTCCAGGTGTTTATGGTTGCTTCTTCACTCGGCATGGGATTTAAGCCCTGATCTCTACTTGTCCCTTTTTCAATATAAAGTTACACATGATGTCTTTCAAAGTCTTCAGTCACCTGGAATCCCATTCATGTTAGGGCTGGAGGAGACCCAGTCACAGCCCCTCATTCACTCACGAGGAAACTGAGGCACAGAGAAGGCAAGGGACTTGGAGAAGGTCCCCCAGCCTCGTAACAGGCAGGACCAGGGCTAGAACCCAGGACGCGGGCCTGAATCCGTATGGACTCTTGGTGCTGAGATGCTAAAGCACATTTGCCACCTAATTTCATCCACGACGTTCCCCAGGATTGTGGCAGGTGCTGCAGAACAGGGAGCCTCAAACATGAAGCAGAGGGTGTCAGTTCGCCTTTCAGTCAATCATTCAACATTAACGCAGAACGACCAGGAACCACATCTTTCCAGAGACGCACCAAAGCAAGAATTGATTTCCCACGTTAAGAATAAAGCTACCTAAGGAGGTAAAAGACCTGCAATCAGAAAACTACAAGACACTGATGAAAGAAATTGAAGACGAACACAAACAGATGGAAAGATATACAGTGTTCATTGACTGGAAGAATTAACATTGTTAAAATGACCATACTACCCAAGGCAATCTACAGATTCAATGCAATCCCTATCAAAGTACCATTGGCATTTTTCACAGAGCTAGAACAAATAATTTTAAAATTTGTAGAGAACTGCAAGACCCCAAATGACCAAACAATCTTGAGAAACAGATACACAGATATAGAAAACAAACTAATGGTTACCAGAGGGGCGAGGAAAGGGGGGTGGGGCAAGATAGGTGTAGGGGATTAATAGGTACAAACTACTATGTATAAAATAAATAAGCTACAGGACAGCACAGGGACTATAGCCCATATTTTATAATAACTATAAGTGGAGTATAGTCTATAAAATTTTGAATCACTATGTTGTACACCTAAAACTAATATAATATTATAAATCAACTATAGATCAATAAAAAATTTTTTTAATTGAAAAATAGTAATGAATACTTATATAGCACTTCCTGCATGCCAGGCACTATTCTAAGTACTTTATACATGTTTATCATTTAATTCTCATAAAATCCTATGAAGTAGGTCCTGTATAATCTACATTTTACAGATGAGGAAACAGATTCAGAGAGGGTAAGTAACTTGCCCCAGTTCACACAGCTGGTAAGTGATGGAGCCGAGATTCAAACCATGTCAGCCTATGTCCAAAGTGGGTGTTCTTAATGAAACATAACTGTTTATCACATTTGCAGTGCAAGGAAAAAATTTAAAAAGAAAAGGCAGAATGGGGGTGGGGTTCTGTCTGTAAATGGATTATTGTAGGTCAAAGTAGTTTTCGAAGTTGAAGTGGTTTATAAACCTAGGACGATATTCATTATTATGATGAATATGTGACTACTACCACTACTATTACACTAATAAAATCAAGTCCAAATAAAACCACAGCCAAACTTGGAGATTTGACATTAAGTCGAAGAGGTGGGGAAGAACTGACAAAAAGCCAGAGGCAGAATGAGAGAGGCCCCTTTAATTAAGATGAACCAGAGCATGGGCAGCTGCAGGGAGAATCTGGAGGCAAAATATTTAGGCAGCTGCACAGCGTTCAGATGGCAGCCCCTGCTGCTGGAGCAGCGCCCAGCTCACTCCCTCCTCCACTCAGCTCCTCCTGGCCCCCTGGAGTGTGCTGCAGCCAGACGGGTCAACCTCTCAACAGGGAGGACACACCTAGCTGGGGAGCAGGCAGGGGATCACCAGAGCGCCACTTTGGTCCACGTATAGAATAGATACAGGAAGGTCACTCTGATGGAAATGAGAAAGGGGGCCCCAGGACCCCACAAGCTCAGCAGCACCCTCCTGCCCCCAAACATCATCTCTGAATCTTTGGGATCCAAGGGACTCAATTGAAAACCATGTTTCTAGTCCAAAATCCTTATTTTACAGATGAGGAAACTGAGGCTCAGGGAGGGAATGTCATTTGTCTAAGGCCATACAGCAAATTGACAACAAGGTTGGAACTGGAATCCTGCCTCCTAGATCCCTGGTTACCAAGCCTAATTGCATGATACAACTCTCCCTGGGCAGGAAAAGATGAGTTAGTTTCCTTCCTCTGGGCCATGTTCATAGAATGGCTTATCTTTCCAAGTTATAAGGAAACTTGCTCATTCCCAGGCCTCTTACCACATCATCTCAATTTTTTTAAAGTCTTTGTCAGAATCAGTCTGACCTGGGAAGAACCCAATTAGAACTCTTTCCCAGGGTCAAATTCATTGGTATTTCTTCTTTATTGAGGTCTTTTAGAATAACCTAGTGCACGCGCGCACACACACACATACACACACACACACACACAAAATAGAAAGAAAATGAAAAGCCTGGATAGAATTTCCGGGCATCCGTAAGGCAGACAGCTTGGTATCTTTGAAGTTAAAACTGCTAAACTAAAGGACTCACTAGCGATGAATTGACTCCAGCTGCCCAGTCTCTGAGGTCACCCTCAGCTGGACACATTTGCTACTGCAGCCCTTGAAATTTCTGCCATGATGAGACTCATAGATGTCAGAGAACAACGTGCCATGGCAGCCATTGGTGTGCGGGTTCCTTCTCTCCCTTCCTGTGCCTGCACCAATAATTGGCTGTGGTACTCTCCTGCAGATCCATGACTCAACCTCAGAATCTTTCTCAACACAGTGCTCCAAGCAGCCCTGCCCAATCTATAGGAACTGGCCCTTAAAATGAAGCACTCTTGCTGTTCTTAATCTCATCCAACGTTCCCCATTTTACAGATGAGAAAAGAAAGCACAGAGAAGCTAATTGTACCAAGCAACCCCTGACCCTTAAGAATCCCCACAGGGGCTTCCCTGGTGGCGCAGTGGTTGAGGGTCCGCCTGCCGATGCAGGGGACGCGGGTTTGTGCCCCGGTCCGGGAAGAGCCCACATGCCGCAGAGCAGCTGGGCCCGTGCGCTATGGCCGCTGAGCCTGCGCGTCCGGAGCCTGTGCTCTACAACGGGAGAGGCCACAACAGTGAGAGGCCCGCGTACTGCAAAAAAAAAAAAGAATCCCCACAGATTAATAAAGGTCAGCCATGGAGCCCTGACAGTCTTGTCCTCACCTCACTCATTATTGACATATATGTCAGTATAGTGGGTCACTCAGACCCCATGCATCCAACTCTTGCCTCTACACTACTGCTCCTGCCTCCGGCTCTTGGTGGTGGTGTTTGATTCTGCATCCATTAAGCAATCCAGGCTGTCGTAACAAATGGACACCAAAACATGATGCCTCAAATACCATTGGCGTTTATGTGTTGATAATAGTCCCTATGTAATAGTTTTAGGCAGATATTCCTAAACACTGGGGTTTCCTCTGTGTCATGATTCAGGGACCTCATCTCTTTCTGTTGTGTGGCTCTACCAACTGCTGGGGGTGAGGGTCTTGTCATCATCAACATACAGCTGGAGGAAGGGGAGAGAGCATTTCTGCTTATATTCCATTGGCTTAGACTCAGTCACATAGCCAGACCTCAGTGGAGGGGACACTGAGGAATGAGAATGGGGTCTAGCTCTGTGATGACGATGATGATGATAATGATGATGCTGATGATGGAGGAGATGGAGATGATAATAACGAAGAAGAAGAAAAAGAGGAGGGGGAGGAGGAAAAGAAGAAAAGTTGATTTTGGGTGAACAGCAAGCAACCTCCGGCAGAGGTTCAGCCCTCCCTAGTGACTCGGTTTGACTCACTCCTGTCTTTTTTCCCAGTTGGACACTCCCACTCCAGGTTCCAGTTTTCGGAACCTAATCCCAACAACTAAGCCAATGTCCACCCACAGCGAAAAGAATGATTTGCCCAAGTTCACACAGCAAGATGGGACTCAATCCTGACTCCAGGACTGCCATGCTCCAAAGTTTAATTGAATAGGCAGTTTTTAAGAGTAACATCTCCAACACTTAGAATAGTATAAATAAGGCACAAAACAGCCTGTATTTACATAAGGGAAGTAAGTTTTCTTATTTTTCATAATTTTCTTTGTTACTTTCAAGCCAGCCATTTCAAACTTTCTCATAGCCATTCAGTCTTTGGATGGCATAAGGGGTTACTCAGAAAGACTCCCTTGTAAAAGGAAAAACAAATTTGAATACTGGAGACAGAAGGAAAGCACCACGTCACACTTAGGTGCTCAGTGAAAGGGTTTTTATTAATTGGAATTGAGTTCAGGTTATATCCTGGGCTCCAGGCACAAAATAAAAAAGCAAAACTACTTGTGAGTTTTCATTTTGCTTTGTCCTAAGTACCTCCTATTTTTCTTGTTTCTAAAGCCATATTCTTCCATTCTAAAAGATTTAGAAAACACGGATAACAAGAGGAAGAAAATGAAAATCTCTCCCAACTCAACACCTTTGAATGGCTACTTTTAATGCGTAGACGGGCATTTGGCCAGATTTTACATACTTAATTATTAATAAAAATGGGGTGTGGGCCTTTTAAGAGATTTTACCTAATTAGGCAAAGTGACCGAGTCCCACCCTGCTTCTCGGGAACCCACTGATGTTTGGCAAGCCACACTTGATGAAATCTTCCAGCACCGGTGCAAATGCGTGACCTGCATATATTCTTAATATGCTAATTTTTGTTTTGGTTTCTGAACAAAACCCGTCTTTTAAAGAAAAATTTAACAGATTTGAAACTAGAAACCCTGTCCTCCCTGGAGGCATTAAAAAATGCAAACTGAAGGCTTCCCATGTGTGGAGGCTATTACTGATTTCCTTCCAAAAACAGGAGAAGCGTTGCCCTGGCTGTAACGCTTGAGGTCCCCGAGCCAGAAACTGTTTGCTTTCTGCACACTCATTAACCATGGTGTGGGATCCAGTAACTGCTCTAATTTCCTACTTTAAATGTTTTTCTTTCCCCCGCTTTTCAAAAATGTCTTTTTATGTTGTACATTTACATACTCGTATTCAGCCACTTACGCTGATAGGCTGGTCGCTGTCAGACACAATAAAAAGAGACAGAAACCACTGCGAATTACAGTAGCATTAGTGTTGAAAATGGAAATTTAATTTCCAGAAATGAACCTCAGCAATAAAAGCTCCCTTTGTTGCTGTTCAGATCAGAAATGAATCAGGTCTGAAAGGGAGCTAACACGCAATTAAAAACATCTCAAAGAGGTATTTGTTATGTGTTAGAACACATGCGTCGGAATGGCGTTTGGAACACAGGGGGGCCCAGGAAAAATGTTTTCGATGAGAAGGAAGATAGTAGTAATGCCTTACATGTGTATGGTGTGTTTAAGTTTACAAAGTGCTTTGGCTTTGTGACATATTTGGAGTCTCTCGCGGAGCCTGGGGAAGGACAATGCAGACGTGGAAACTAAGGCAGAAAGAGGTTAAGTCACACAGTTTCCCCAAGGTGAGCTGGCAGAACCAGAATGAGAATGGGGCCTGCAGTGCTCCCCTTAATATAGTTCAAATGACAGAAGCATCTCAAACTTCCAACCCTCGTTCCCCAAATACCAAGTTACTCCGTGTGGTGGCGCGATGAAGCCGTATTTTGAAATATTGACCCAGGTCTCCTTGATCAGGACTTCCTGTCCCCGCTCTGGTTGCCCACCCTACCACACCATGACAGCAGTGACCAGCATTCCAGGGGACTGGCCTCCGGGGGCAGAAGGGAGAAAGAGAACATTCTCAGCTTTCGAGTTTCAAAATAGACACTGGAAATGCAAAACAAAAGCAATAGTTTGAGAGAAAGGTCTTGAGTCTCTGAAACCTGAGGTTTTCAAGTTGAATATCAAAAAGTGCAGCCCTAAATGTCCTGATAAGTGTTTTAAGAGAAAACAAGATCAGCCAGGGCCATCCCCCAGCCCCGAGCAAGTCAAGACAGGGGCTGAGAGTTGGGGGGAGAGGGGTGGAGGTAGTTGGGGGGGAACAATAGATCCCCAGAGAGGGATGAGGACCCCAGAGGGGAGTCCCTGTGGCTCTGTTCCTGGGTGGAGACCAGGGAGAGAGCAAGGCATTTATTGTTTCCCAGGGAAAATATGAATTGACCGAATTTACCCTCACTTGACTAATGGCTGCTGCCACATCTGGAATCAGCGGAGGAACAATGGGCTATCTGACACTTGAGGCTGGAGCAACTGTACGGAAAATGGGAAGAAAAAAAGGGTAAGATTGTTCCATACCTCACACTTAGACAATTAAAACGATCAAATATTTAAATTTTAAAAATTAAGCTGTAAAAGTTCTGGAAGAAAACATGGAACCATTTCTTTATCACCTGGGAAGCTCAAAGATCTTTCTAATGATGGCTCAAAACCAAGATGTCATAAAAGAAAAGATTGATAAATTTGATTAAAAAATTTTTTTAATCCTGCAAGTTCCCCAAAAAAGCAAAATACAAATAATAACTATTTACAGGACTAGATAAGAAGAAAGTCAGCCATCCAATAGAAAAATAGACAAGATTAATATAAGTGACTTTTACTGAAACTACCCTGAGCTACTGTTACTCGGCTATCATATTGGCAAAAACTCAAAAGTTTAAAACACGTTCTGTTGTCAAGGACAGTGGTTAACAGGCATGCCTCATATATTATTGGGATGAAAATAAATCGTACAACCCTTAGAGGGGTGCGGGATTTATCAGAATTACTAATGCAGATATCCTTTGACCCAGCAATTGTATTTCAAAGAAGTTATCCTGCAAATATAAATTCATGGAGAGAAATGACATAAAAGCAAAGCTATCTATTGCAGCATAGTTCATAACAGCAAAAGAGGAAAAACAATGCAAGTGTTTATAATCCAAGGAAATACTATGCATCAGTAAGAAACTCAGAAATTTTCCTATGCACTGATACAGAAGGATTGTCAAAATATATTAAGTGAAAAGGATCAAGGTGCAGTATTTTATTAGGAAGGGAATAAGAAAATAAATTTGTATTTGTTTGAGTGTGCAAGAAGATATTTTAAGGGACACACAAGAAACAAACAAAAAGAACAAAAATGGATGCTCAGAGTAATGATAGAAACTGGGCAGATTGGGGAAAGGGTGAGAGAAAAACTTTTCACTGTATTTTTAAAATTATAATCTATGACTGTATTGCTATATAAAGATAATCTATTCAGTGCATTAAAAATCAGTGACAAATCTTTTAGGAAAAATAAAGTTTTGTGTTATTAAATGAAAGAGGGATCAAGGTATAAATTAGACTGACACAAGACATCTTTGAATGTTACATTTTTGCACAACCTGAGCCTGTGGCTTGAGTGAAATTTGTGTATTTTACAGCATTATGTAAAAGAAAAACAAAAGAGTTCTGGTAGTCAAATATAATTGGAAGCTATTGAATTAAATAAAATGAGATTTCATTAGGCAAAACTTTCCAGAACCTTAAATAAGCTAATGGGTGTAGCGAGTCTGTAAGAAGGAAGTATAGAATGCATCATTGTACGAACATATTTGACCCAGAAAGACTTTTTTCATGGAATATCTTGTGGGAGTGCTGCTCGGTATGAATCAAGGATCCAAATTTGTGCAGTTTTGAACAGAGACGACCTCCTACACTGTTGGTGAGAATGTAAATTGGTGCAGCCACTATGGAGAACAGTATGGAGGTTCCTTACAAAACTAAGAATAGAGCTACCATATGATCTAGCAATCCCATTCCTGGGCATATATCTGGAGAAAACCATAATTTGAAAAGATACATACACCCCAATGTTCATTGCAGCACTATTTGCAATAGCCAAGATATGGGAGCAATGTAAATGTCCATCGACAGATGAATGGATAAAGAACATGTGAGAGATATATATATATGCATATATATATATATGAATATTACTCAGCCATAAAAAAGAGTGCAGTAAACCATCTGCAGCAATATGGATGGACCTAGAGATTATTATACTAAGTGAAGTAAGCCAGACAGAGAAAGACAAATATCATATGATATCCTTATACGTGGAATCTAAAAAAAAAAAACAAGATGCAAATAAACTTATCTCCGAAACAGAAAGAGACGCAGATATAGAAGACAAACCTATGGTTACCAAAGGGGAAAGGGGGTTGTGGGGACAGATAAATGAGGAGCTTGGGATTAACATACACACTATTACATATAAAATAAATAAACAACAAGACCTACTGTATAGCACAGGGAACTCTACTTAACATTTTGTAAAAAAAAAAAAATAATAAGACTCAGAATTTGAAAAGACAGTTTAAAAAATTGTCCTTTTCAAGTACTGCTAGTCCACAGAGCAACTTCCCAATGTTCAAAAGCTTGAAAAATATACATAAACTTTATACCTAACCATTTCATTTGCACATGTGCATCCTAAACTATAATCAGTGATATGAATTAGTGGTTATGGTCAAGGACATTGATTGCAACACTCTTTATAATGCAGTAAATTTGGAACAATCTAAATATTCAAACAATATGAAATTGGTTACATATATCATAGTATATCCATCACACAAATTTTCTGTGCAGCCATTAAAAATCACATCAGAAAAGATGTTTCATCACATGGGAAAATGGTCACAACATACTAAGTGATAAAGGCAGATTACAAAGCAGTAAGCCCAGTATGATCTCAATTTTGTTAAGAAAAAAAAGAAAAAGGAAAAGGTCTGAAGGGATAGATATTCCTGGTGACAATCTTCAGATAGCTCAATTCTTTTTTGTGCTTTTCTGCCCTCTTCAAATTTACTATATTGATATATTATGTAAATGAGAGATAGATAGATGATAGATAGATAGGTGATAGACAGATGATAGATAGATAGCTGATAGATAGATAGGGATAGATAGATAGATAGATAGATAAGAGATAGATAGGTGATAGATAGATGATAGATAGATAGCTGATAGATAGATAGGGATAGATAGATAGATAGATAGATAAGAGATAGATAGGTGATAGATAGATAGATGATAGATAGATAGCTGATAGATAGATAGGGATAGATAGATAGATTGATAGATAGATAGATGATAGATAGATAGATAGATATAGATAGATAGATGATAGATACAATAGTACCGCATTCAGAGATGTGCTGTGGCAGTTATGCAGGTAAGTTTTGGTTATCTGCATGACATACTTCCCTGGAATTTAATGGCTTAAAACAATAACCAAGTTATTATTTAATGTGATTATTATTTTATGTGTCAGCAATTCGAGCAGACCTCAGATGAGAGATGCTTCTGTTCCATAGGCCATGGACTGGAAGGGTCCCTCCATGGTGTTCAGCTGGCAGCTGGATGGTCTGGAGGGACCAAGAAGGTTCACTCACAGTCTGGTCTTTTGGTCGGGTAGCTGGAAGGCTGGTTCAGCCAGGCTCGCTCCCTCTCTGTGTAGTCTCAGGGTTTCCACATGGTTTCTCCAGCTGGCTAGTCGGACTTTTCACAAGGCAGCTCAAGACTCCAAGAAGAAGGAAGTAGAAGCCACCAATCCTCTTAAAGACTACACCCAGGACGGGCAGAATGTCACTTCCTCTGCATTCTATTGGTCAAAGAGTTCCAGACAAGCCCAGATGCACAGTGAGGGGAAACAGACCAATCTCTGACAGGAGAAGGGTCCAAAAATTTGTGGCCATGTTTAACACCCCATGATGGCATATTTAAACAGCAGGGAAAAAACCAAAGCCTTTTATACTTAGAGAAAGAACTTAGGCTCAGGATTTCTGCCTCACCTCTTAACCACACAGACATCACTAAAGAAGCGCTTCCTCATCTGTAAAGTGGGACCTGTAATCATTATGAAGGTACTTTCCTACATGGTCGAATACTGCACAACTATGAAGGATTATTTGTGTTAAAAGCCCCACATATAACCCAACAAGGCAGAACGTTCACAGATGGAAATGCCACCTATCTTACTGGGTGCTGAGGATCATAATCAAGCTTTTAGAGATAGCTTTGACTGATATATGACAGTGTTTGCAAACTGCAGCCCTAGTGGCCCAAAGGCATGTTTCCCCGGGCTGTTGGATCACATGAAAATCCAAATTCCTGCCTGGGCCCACCGCATTCCTGCCTGGCAGCAGCTGACGGGGCTGAGTAATGGTTGTTCTCTGTTGTGGAGACAGGGCCTGCTGTTCGGCCAACACTCCACCTCTCACAAAATGCGTGCGTGTGCTAAAACCTGGCCCACTTCGCGCACGTTACTTGACTGTCCCGTGGCCAATTGCACTTGGTACACCTGAAATATAACATGCCCACACTACTCATGAGTCACAGGGGAGGACAAATGCCTGCCTTCTACTCTAGTCTATCCGTAGTTATTTTCAACGTTTGCCCTAATGTCTAAGAGCGGATCCATCACGCCCAACAACCGAGAATGGTTTTGACAAAGATGGTGATGTGGATCCAGGGCTAAAGGAATACGACAGAAACTGAGGTTGGAAAATGCTGACCCATCCCCTGTGTCAAGCAGTCTTTGAAATCTAGGAACCATGCCCAGGCAAGCCAGGCCCCAAGAAATACCCCCTGAGGTCTTCTTGTGGGTAGTATGGGGTTCCTGGATACCGCCGTGCGCCTTGGCCGACTTGGCCGACTCGGGACCCCAGAACGTGTGAGATGCCAGCCCTGTCGCCATTCTCACCACAAACCTGGAATGCATGTCTTCATTTATTTTGAAAAGCTTCAGGACATTTTCCCTCCCAGCTGTTAAACATTAAATGGCAGAGCTGATAGAGACCGACCCAATGTGACTTTGATTTTTGCATACGCCATGATACTCTCTCTGCTAGAGGAGGTCCTTGGGGGGAGTGGGTCCTTAAAGAGATAGTCACCAGCCCCTCCTCCCCACTCTCCCAAGAAGAAAGAGCCCATGCCCCTCTCCACCATCAGCAAGCACAACTGCTTTTAATTCCAAGGAGTTGTTTTCTTTTATCATTCATTTTGGCAGTAGAAAAATTACCCTTTGATATCAAAGAAGGCAAGCCTACTAGAAATTACTATTATTATTATTAGATTAGTAATAGCGGTGGTAATAAATTGGACCGAACAAGAGTTGATGTAACGGACCCTCCTGGCCCCAAGCACAGAGCTGTCAGCTCTGCTTAACTTGCCCTTCTCTCTGCCCTGGGTTATGAGTGCTTGTGTGTCTGTCTCCCTCCCCGCTGGAGTTGTCAGCACCTGGAGGGCACAGGCCTCGTCTTGTTCAGTGTTTTACTTCCCAGCCTTCTGTGGCACAAAGCACAGAGAGGTGCTTAATCAATGCACCAAATAGGATATTCAGGAAAGCCTCAATTAGCTGGAAACCTCATTGAACTGAATTTTATAAATGACTCTCTCCTCGAAGGAGGACAAGGCCAATAGGAGGGAAAAAGCTCAAGGATTAGATGGTTTCTGTTCTGTTTGGGCTTTTGTCTTTCAAGCATTTTTAAGGGCTGGCCTGGGGTCTGAACATGTTTCATTCCACACTGGGTACTTCCCCTCCCCAGGCCTGGAGAGTAAGTCAGATGAAGGCATGATTGAAGTGAGTTCCCCTTTGTCCCCGAATTATGTTTGGGGCAGAGACAGGGGGATAGCTTCAGACAATGAACATAGGTTGTCCTGGGGCCTAGATATTCATTCATTTATTCATTCATTCAACAAATGTTCATCCACCACTTACTATACACACTGCTCTAGGCAGTAAAGATATAGCACTAAGCCCCCAAGTTCTGGTGAGGAAGGCAGACAGACAAAGGAAGAAACGTGTAAACATGTGCTATGTTAAGTGACCCTAAGAACTGCAGAAAATCAAGCAGATTGAGGGAGTAAGGGTAGAGAGTTCCTTAGAGGAGAGGGGGCTAAGAAAGCCTCTCAGGGAGGGAATGAAACCTACAGATAGCGGGAAAGAGACCTCCAGGCAGAGCGCCAGGCCAGTGCGAGGTGAAGAGGGCCTGGGAGTTTGGGGAAGGAGACCCGTGTGATGGCCAGGCTTCCAGAAGGACCTGGGTTTTACTCTGAGATGACTTTGAACAGAGGGACAATGGGATCTGGTTTACATGTTAAAAGCGTCACTCTGGCTTTTTTTCTGGGACACAGACTGAGGCGGCAGGAGTAAGAAAGGGAAGGGCAGGTAGGACACGGCTGCACGACGCAGGCTGCGAGTGACGGTGACCTGGAGTGATGGACACGGTGGGAAGTGGTCAGTTTCCGGGTAGATACCGATGGTAGAGCCAGCAGGATTTGCTGACGTGGGCTGTGTGTGTTCGGGGTGGCGCGGGGGTGTTGAGGGGAAGCCCCCATCTGACTGTGATGAGAGTCAGAGGATAGTCAAGGGTGACTCCCCAGTGTGGGTCTGAACACCTGGAGAGCCAGTGTGGGAGACGGAGGTGTGGGGTGAGACAGGTGAGCTTACCTGTAAACCTAAGCATCTTCTCGTGTAAAGTAAAATGAGGCCATTGTCAAACTTGAGGGGCTGATATCTAAAATGATGAGTAAGAAGATGTGGGTGAAGGCAGATTTTATACCTAGCCTTGCTATATAAAGGTTATCTTTATTCCTTCATCATTTTTGTTTGGAATCTGTGTTGCGTTCTTTCAGGGTTTCTTACCTATTGCTTTCGAATCAAAGGGACAAATCAGAATTACGAGGGGGGTGTAATTCATTACACAGATGAAGAGTGTAATTCCTGGGCCTGCCCCTGACCTATGAGTTCTCTGGCTAGAGCTGTGGACTTGTGTAGGTCACAAAGGTCTCCAGGTGTGCTCTGATGGAGAACTGAAGATGTAAAATTTCAGTGAAGATACAAACATGTGAAGATGAGAGAGAGTGCCCTGTCTTAGAAGGGTCTCTGATCTTGGGGGTTAAGACCTGAGTTTAAAGAAATATTATTAGGGTTATTATTATTAACACTCTATACTAAGATTCCCCCAAATACCAGAAGAAAATGTGGAGGAAGAGGAAGAAGCTGAGTACGTTTACTGTCTATATTAAAGGTGATATTAAAGTGATTTTATATGGGAAAGAATATTACTCTATAGTTTTACTATTTTATATTTATTATTATAAGTACAATAGACTTATTGTACTTAATGGAATTCAGTAGAAAGTCATAATTTCTGGATATTCAGTAATCATTTTATACTCTTGAAAGAGTATAAAATGACACAGCTTTAAAAATTACACATGTGCATATGTTTGTGTATATATATATGCATACATACACATTAATATGTCAGTGTATCTAGAAAACAGCAGAAATAACTCAAACTCTAATCATTCATGTGACCTGTTTTTTTTAAATTTTATTTTAAAACTTTTGCAAAGTAAATATTTACCATCTGTCCCCACTACCAAAAGGCAATGGTACTCTTACCTTTGCTGTGAGGTTTTGAATTCCCTAACTCCACCACTGGGGGGTAGTATCTTCCATTACTTTCTCTCTTTAACACTCATTTCCCCCCCGGAATATGGGCACATTGGACACACAGTAATTTTCAGGTTGTGGAGGAAAGTCAGGGCAATGTGTCTTAAATGCCAACAAATTTACTGGGTCTTCTTATCATCTCCATTTAAAAGACGAAGAAACTGATGCTCAGAGATGTTAAGTGACTAGCGGGAAACCACACAGCTAGAACTGTGCAGAGCTGGTTCCAAAACTCAGTTCTAACTGCAGGGACCAATTTGCTAACCACAGTGCTACATACCTCTCTGCATCCAATGAAATTATTTCAACCTACTGTCAAAACTGTCCTAAGGGGTAAGCTGGTGCCTTGAAAGGTTTTTGAAAACTACGAAGTGCTATACAGATATAAGACGTTTTATTGGTAGTAAACTTGTATCCTGGCTCTCCCATGTTGCCCTATCAAGATTACATACTCCTTGAGAATGGGGAGCTCTGCCTTCCCCTTTTCTTAGGGAAAGCCCAGCACCCAGTGGGTGCCCCAGACACGCTCACTGACGTGCTCATTTGAATTTATCCACTCTGTGAAATCAGAGGAGCGAGAATTAGTTCGGTTGCACTGTATTATTAATGTTGCTGAGATTGATGCCAGTGTTGAATGCCAGAGGAGAATTCCAGCTGCCTGTCCTCTTGAATATGCAAAGAAAGAGTGATGAAACAGTTTCGAGCTTCCCCACTGAGGGCCTGCCTAGCACTGATTCATAACTTCTGTTCAGACTCCACACCAGAACAGGCAGTGAACTCAAGGTGCAGCTTCTTACCAACAGCTTCTATGACAACAGCTGATATTACAGGGTGGCTACCGGATGCCTGACACCATGCTAAGAAGTTTTCATGCATAGACTTTCTTAGTCTTGCCCACAAGCTTCTGAGGCAGGAACTACCATGGATCATACCAAGTATGATCCTTATTTTATGACTGAGATTCAGAGAGGTAAGTAACTGGCTGATCGTCAAATAGCTGTAAGGCACAGAGCTGTGTTTCAAAGCCTCAGTTGGTAAACTATATGCTTTCTAACCTCTGAAAATCAAAGATGAGTCAATAAGACAGTACCTAACCAGTTCACCAAACTCTGGACACCCAGTAAAAATCCTAAGATCCAAGGAAATATACACCCCCCCCAAAAAAGCTGAGAAATTGGTTACACAATCAATCAATCTCCCTCTCTCTCTCTCTCTCCCTCTCTCTCCATTAGGACACAAGATATTTCCTCTGTATGTGGACAGTTTGATCAATTTAGTCTGGAATATTCTATTTGTGCACCAGGACATCAAAATGGAAAGTCAGGAGATCACTCTTACTTCAACCAATAACAAATTATAAAGCAAGGCATGTCATTTGAGTTATTGAGGTTCAAAAGTATCTCAAGACCCATTTACCATTGAGTTAGGCCTCAGCACTCTTGGGAAACAATGCCCAGGTAATTATTTTAAATGAGCATTAATTATGTCATTATTAGAAATGGGGAGAAAATGCAATTTCCTTCTGTCACTTCTTGATATCTTAACTACAGGAATATTTGCCATGCTATTATAACAAGCCACTGTTCGCATAATGGTGCCCAGGCAATAATACAGAGACATGTACATTTTCATATGAATATATCATGCCTAACTAATGAGATTGCTCATTTCATAACTTCAGTTCCATTTTTATTATTTCATAAAACTGGAAGTCCTTATCCATTTTATGAAAAACACCAAACCTTTGTGAAATTCATTAAATAAGCATAAAAAATTCATTAAACAAGTGAATTGCATTCAGGGCTGCTTTGATGCAAATGCCCTTTAAGCAATGTAAAACTCCATATTGATTTAACCTTTCATGTTCTGATATTTCCATGTGGATATAAAAAAAAAATTCTTTATTCAGGGAATGAAATTAAGTGCTGATCCCTTGATCTCCAGCTGGGCAAGATAGATTGGTCAATTTAAGTAGCTGCGGCTGATCAGCAAACAACTGAATTTAAAAGTATTAAGGCATGTCGATATTTTAAGTATTGTCACCTGCACATCAAGCAAAGGAAAAATATTATTATTCCAGCTCAATTAAGTTCGTGTTTGCCATCAAGCTGACCTTGGAAGGGCCAGCCCACTGGGCCATGGCTTCATGCCCTTGGAAGTTGACAAGGGCAACAGTGGCAAGATGTAAAACACCAACAATAGCCTGAATATTCTGAATTGTGTGGTCAGAGCAACCACAAAATCATTAGCCTGGAGACACGGTCCCCTTGGGCTGTGTCCCCTCATTAGTGGGAGACAGACAGTGGAGCAAATACTAGTTCAGAGGAGGAGAAAGGAGTTTGCCCTTCACTCGAGAAATGCTTCTGGGAACTCTCATTAGGCAAAGAGCGCAAGGCAGCTTTCAAAGGACTTTAGAGCTGAATGGGCTCTTGGAGTTCCTCTGGCCACTCATTCATTCATTCATTCATTTATTCAACCACTATGAATTAGATGTCTACTCTTTGACAAGCATTATGCTTGGTGCTGGGGGAATAAAGTGTGAATAACATAGCAGTAGCCCTAGATGTTCACAGACATACGAGGAGTTTTGCAGAGTTTTGCAGTGAAAAAGCTGGTCTCAAAAAAAAAAAAGTCATTGTTAGATGCCTGAATCACATCTCAGCTCTGTCACTTATTAATTGCATTGTAATTCAACCTCAGCTTCCCTATATTACTACTTCATGAGGCTCTTGGACCAACTAAATGAGACATTGTGTAAAAAAGCCCTCAACAAAGCAGATGGAAGCAGACAGTGCCTGATAAGTGGCGGCCATCACGACCATCCTCATCACTGCTGTTGTTTCAGTCTGGTCTTCTCCAGTTACAGATAAAGAAACTGAGACTTGGAGAACAGAGGTCACATGAAGACCGGGTAGCAGACTGGGACTCACAGGAGACTTTTCCATGCCAACGGTGGCCCCCACAGCCTCCTAAGCTGTAGGCTTTGGATTCCAGTTGACACCTGACTCAAACTGTCTTCCATGACTGTAAAATCCAGAGGTGGAACTACTGAGGCTTCAGGTGAGGCATGATCCAGGAGCCCAGAGATGTCACCAGGATCCAGCTTCTCTCTCTTGATTTTTCAGCTCCATTTGCTTGGTTATGACTCCAACCTCAGCCAGAGTTTCTTCACCCAGTCCTAAGATGGCTTTCAGTAGTTTAGAGAGCTTCCTATTTCTTTGTTCATGTCCTGGAGAGGAAGAAAGAGAACCTTTATCTCAGTATTCCCAAAGACCTGAAAACCAATATAATCTGGCCAACTGAATTCACCCTTCCACTCCTGACCCAATAACTGGAGCCAGTAGAGGGAATGCATTGACTGGCTTAGCCTGGTCTCACTCACATTCCACCTTGGGCCAGGGGTGCCATCAGCCTGCCCAGAATCACAAAAATCAGGGGCTCTTGGGAAAGTGGGGGATGGTGGGAAAGTACATGCTAGAGATGTAACCACCAAGGTCCTCAGACAAACTTAAAAGCCACACAAACACAACACTAAAGGGTGAGGATTCTGCCATATCTAACCAGTATCCAGAAAAACAACGACATGAGAAAGAGATGAGTCTGGATTCTTACCAACACACACTGAACTGTGAACTCCAAGAGGAGAGAGACCACGTTTCTCCTATTCACCAGCATCTCCCCAGGGTGTGGAACTATGCATTTGGGACCATTAAGTATAGTTAGTGGATATGAATTGTCCAATGACCTGGTAGGAGGCTGCATCCCAGCCCTACCACTGACACATGGGAACTCTTATGCAAAGTGGGAATAATTCAGGATATATCACAGGGTGCTGTGAGCATCCAGTGGAAGAATATCTGTAAAGCACACAAAAGAAATCTGGCCAATAGGAAGCATCCAAACGATGCTATCCATTATTATTATCACTTGGTACTGTCAGACCTCGAGCTGTGGCTTCAAGGATGCGTCGCATTAAGGACAAGTTGCTGCCTCTAGCATACTTCGCATTGTCTTGACCCAGTACCTCTGTCACTGATGTTCCCCTTCTCCTCAAGACCCAGAGCAAAAGCCACCTTCTCTGTGAGCCCTTTCCCAATTCCCCAAGCCAGAAGCAAGCCCCCTTGGCCTCACACTCCCACAGATCTTTTTCTCCTCTCTCTTTTGAAACCCTTACCACAGTATAATGCTATTTACCCCTTATTTCCCAGGAGGTACTTAGAAAATGTTTGAGACAATGTATTAAATTCTGCCTGTGGATCAACCCAATCGTGGTACTTCAGTAAAAGACATGCGTTAACAGGAGGGAATTCAATCTTTGGGTTTGGAATCAGGGCCTAGATGTATCTAAAAGTGTGGGCCCCTTGGTTGCCAGGGCTAAAATCTCAACTCAAACTAGCTAGCGGAGTGTATGGCAAGAAGAGAATAGGAGTATTGTTGTCACAATGGGATGAGGATGTTATTGATGGAAAGATGCTCACAGACTCAGAGAATATTAAGATTTTTATCCTATCAAGGGACTCAGAAATTTACAGAGATGCTACACCAAGCAGAAGATAACAACAACATGTGCCCATCGGGGCCCCAGACTGAAACCACCTGCTTGGATGAAGGATTTCCATTTTAATTTTCATGAGAAAGGTCAATAGTTAATACCCTTCTGGCTCTCATCTTCCTTGACTCTTTGCAGCCTCTGGCCACTTCCCTGCTCACTTATACCAACACATTCCTGAACTGATACACTGAGTGAATTGAAAGTTGACTCTCTGGGACTAAGTCCTAGAAATTGCATTCTTATCAAGTGTTTAGCTGCAATAACTCTATGAGACAGGTACTATTATCTTCCTCATTTTATAGATAAAGAAACTGAGACAGAAAGAGCAACTAAGTGACTTGCTCTAGATCAAGCGTTAGTCACCATGTTTACATGATTCCACACCCCAAACCCTCACCGCAAATGAGAATCCCCCTTGTTAAGGAACATGGCTGAGTCACAACTTCTGCGCTTCGTATCGTACGGTTCCACTCAGCATCCAATGCTGATCCACGGAGGTCAGTGGGGTGGGGTTGTGTGAAAACCAGGTTGCTCCCGCTGGAGCCACGTGGCTGAAGTGAGTAGAACTGTTGGGAGGTACTGAACCTACAGACCATGGATTTCCAAACAGTAGCGAAAGTCCCAGCTTCTCTATTAGAGTTATGGTAAACTGAAGAGATGAAATGTACATGCAAGCCTCCAATGTTAAAAAAAAAAAATGATGAGGTGGAAATCATCATTAGGGTTATATGTCATCTTTAAAACTCCTCGATGAGGCTTCCCTGGTGGCGCAGTGGTTGAGAGTCCACCTGCCGATGCAGGAGACACGGGTTCGTGCCCCGGTCCGGGAAGATCCCACATGCCGCGGAGCGGCTGGGCCCGTGAGCCATGGCCGCTGAGCCTGCGCGTCCGGAGCCTGTGCTCCACAATGGGAGAGGCCACAACAGTGAGAGGCCCGCGTACCGCAAAAAAACAAAACAAACAAACAAAAAAAACTGCTCGATGATAAGGTTGCCTGCTCACTGCCAGGAAGAATAAAGCAAGAAATGCGCAAGATAGAACCACGTGGATATGCACGGCTTCTGAAGCTGGCAAAGCATGTTACAGGCAAGGTGTGACCAAGGAAGCAAGTTATCTGCTTTTTTTTTTTTTTGGCCGTGTTGGGTCTTCGTTGCTGCGCGTGGGCTTTCTCCAGTTGCGGAGAGCAGGGGCTCTTCTTTGTTGCGGTGCGTGGGCTTCTCATAGCGGTGGCTTTGGGGGCTCAGTAGTTGTGACTCGCGGGCTCTAGAGCACAGGCTCAGTAGTTGTGGTGCACAGGCTCAGCCGCTCCGTGGCAGGTGGGATCCTCCCGGACCAGGGCTCGAACCCGTGTCCCCTGCTTTGGCAGGCGGATTCTTAACCACTGCGCCAACAGGGAAGTCCAAGTTATCTGCTTTTGAATCTTAATAACTAAAGCACGCAAAGCCCATGACTGGCATTACTCAGTTCTTCTCTGCCCTTTGCGTCAGCTGTGTGACTTTGGACAAGTCCCTTCCCCTCTCTGAGTCTCGGGGTTGGGAGCGAGCAAAGCTAATAAAGCAGTGGTTTAAATTTATGTTCTGCTGAGCCTTTAGTCACTTCACAGAAGCTATTGTAGGAGGAGGGTCTGGGGCTCAGGGGGTGGGATTTTGAACCCCCATCCGTACCTTAACCAGAGCACTCTGCTTTTATCTCTTTTATAATCAGAGTTCCGTATGATATTTTGAAAGAAGAAAGAGTTCTGAGGCTAAAAAGAAAATGAAAACCACTCTGCCAGCTGATCTCAGAGGCCTTCCAGCCCTCATATCCTAGCAGCCGAGAGAGATAATTGTCTGTGTTTTCTAGTCCTTCGACTTCTTGCAAATGATTTAGGCACCAAAAAGAAACCACACCCAGACTCCTGTCTGCATGCCGCTTTCTCGGGGTACCAGATGGCTCTGTGACCCCCGATGACGAGAAAAGCTTTCCCTCTGGATATAAAACCCATCATAAAGAAAGAGCTTTCTCTCTTGGGCTGGACCTCACCCTCCCCGACACTGCCTCATGGCGGGCATCTTCCCTTCTGCTTTACTGTTTATGTTCCCTTCAGAAAATCCAGAGTCATTGTGGTAAGATGGGCAGTAATTTTCCCTCTTGGCTAAATGGTTTCATGTGTAGCTTTTTGGTGTCCGTGAGATTGAAACAGAGCTTTTAGAGGCCCGGGCAAAACTATCTATTCATTTGAGTTAATAACAACTGCTGACAAACACTATCTTTTCCATCTTGCTGATAAATTATGCCTCTCGTGATGGACATCTGATAGTAAAGGCCCTTGGCAGTACTTGAAGGCATTTAACCTAAAACCATTATTAGATTTTAGTTTAGCTCTCCCTTGATACCGTAGTCCAAAAATAAGGCCTGCAGGTACCTCTGAGATATTTAAGTATACATTGTCTTAGGAGACCTCCCTCACACCAAAGGCAAATACTTTAAAAGTTGCTTTGTAATATTAAAAAGAGAGAGTGAGGAAGCGAGAGAAAGAGCGATCTGGCTAGGTTTTTCCTGATTACTAATTTAGCAGACTCTCAGTTATGTTTTATTAATAGCCCTAAACATAAATTTGCCTTTGGTATACTTTGCTGCTGGTACCTAAAATAAGATGTGGGAGAACACATAATCCTATGCCTACAGCTTTTCAGAATAAAGTACAAAGGCTCTTTGTGGCAACCCAAGCAAGAGATATTTAAATGGAGAAATGCAGGGCTTAGGCAGTTCTTCAAATTGGTGCAGAAAGAGAAGTCGCTTGCTACCCACCAGTGTATCGGTCTGTCTCTGTGTTCATGCAGTTTTAAACACGACATTTCTTCTAGTTGATTCTTGAATTAGGAATACCGATCTCGCCCACATTTTATTATTTGCAATTGGAGAATAATGTTGTGAGGCCTCAAGTTCACAGGAGAAAAATAATACATATTGCACCACTTAAGAGAGTGGTTATATTTATGACTAAAACCTGCCGAGGCTACCAGTGTAATATGTGTTATGAGACGCCTTTACATGCTCAGAGAAACACAAAACTCCGTGCACAGAGCCCGTAAAAAGCAATCACTTTCAAGGATTTGCTGTCAGGGTTTTTTTTCTTCTTCTTCCTTTTTAAATCATGAGGTACCCAAGGATAACCAAGTGTATGTATTTTATCTTCCAAATACTAATGAGCTTGAACACAGTGTGAAAGACAAGAGGGCTGATTAACAGGGGACGTAATGATGCCATTATAGGCACTATTTTCTTTATAAATAAATGATCTCGATAAAATCTTTTATCCAAGAGGAATGCTACCAGGAACGATTTGATAGCATCTGTAACAGGAGGTGGAGACGCTGCAGCACTATCTTTGTCCTGGCGGATAACGCTGTGTTTTCACAAATTACGTCTCCAGGATCAAACCAATTTGTTTACTCCAGCTTGCCCACTGCTGGGGCTCCAGGCAGTGGGAAAGCCCTCACTTCGTGGTATGCCAAGGCCCTTCCCAGCAGGGCCAATGGTCTCTTCTCCTGGCCCCGTTTCTGCAGATGGCAATATAGGGCAGGAACAGAGAGACTTCATAAAGCCCATCTCTTAGTATTATTTTAAAGAAGACAAAGTATCTAATAGTGCGCTCTAGGCAAACACACTCTCAGAGACAGATCAGCTTAACTCCCCGGTATCCTGCAGCACAAAGCATTTTAATAAAAAAAAGATTTTGGCTGCTGCACCGGTCTGAATTGCAGGCCTGTTTCCTAGATGTATGTCCTCAAAGAGAGGCAGCTGGGAGCATAGGTGATGTTACACTGAGCTTCAGGGCCTCTCCTCCAGCCCTTCCTCTCCAAACTCAACCTCAGACCCTAAGATGCCAGCTGGGGAGCCAAGAAGAGGTTTCCTTTTTCTTCTCCTCCAAGCCATGGCTTGCCTTCCCCAAGCAGGAGAGTCCCAGAGCTGCCCCCATCTGCTGGCCCGCTCTCAAGCCACAGCCTGGGCCAGGCTTCCCCACTACAGGTCAGGAGCAGCTCCTGTTGCCAGCGCTAGGCTTTTGTCTTCTTAGAATCCTGAGCTATTGTCAGCACCTTTTCTGGGAAGCTTCTTTAAGCTACTCCCCGGCCGAGAGAGAGGGCATGGATTCCAGGGGCACTGGTGCTTTGTCTCATTGTACTACATGTTTCCTGCCCTCCTACTGTGTGCAAAACATGATTCTGACCATCCATCCCCTCCCTCAAGCAGCTCCAAGAGAGAACAATGATGAAATTGGACCACTTGGTCCAAAGGGAAAAGATAAAATGGAGTCTAAACATTGGACTATTCATTCATTCATTCATTCATTTTTGAATGCTCCTACTATATGTGCCAGGTGGTTTTCTATGTGATGAGGTGTCTTAACAATGAATGAACTTGATTTTTATTTTCACAGGGAGAGCCTACTACAACATAACATAATAAATGTAACAATCAGGGCTGTAACATAAAGAGGGTTTGGGGGGGTTTTAGTAGACCATTCTTATAAAAGCCCAGTGTTAGTTATACATCATTTATTAAAACTCTTGGTAAATCACTAGGGTGCAGTTGGGGGAGGTCCCCTAAAATGATGAAGAAAAAAAAAATGTGCTCAACTCTACACTTACGAGAATAAGTCCTTTTAACTAAAGGACCCTGTGTTTGCTGGACACTTTGGTGATTTGGAAGTCTGGGGCAAATAATTCATTCCATTTGTCAGGGAGTAATAGAGGGGGTGGAGGAGAGGCAGGGAGACAGAACCAGAAAGCAGAATGGAACAGGGTCACTTTTGTGGCCCATGGATATATGACATAAGTTCACAGATTTAACAATTCCTAAAATTTTGGCTGATGACTAAAATCACCTTCGGAACAGAGCCAGGACCAGGGTGAGCAGAGTAAGGTACGTGGTGTGCAACATTTAAGGAGGCACTGCCTCTCAGGGTCCTGCAAGCACAGAGCTGGCACCTGACCGGGGGTGCCTCCTTAAATTCTGCACACTAGGCAGCTCCCGTACCTTACCCTACTTCCTACCCTAAGGAATTTGAAAACTACTGATTCTTGGGCCACATCCCAGAGGTTCTGATTTAACTGGCCTCGCAATGGACCTGGGCATTGAGATATTTGAAAGCTCCACAAGTGATTGTGAGGTGCAGCCAGTTTTGAGAACCACTGATACAGAGGGTCTCATCAAGCAGAGCACATTAGTAGTGGGCAGAACTGTTAATTATGAATATCAAGGCTTGGAAGAGGAATGGTCAGATTCTTTGCATGTACTTGGCTTCTTACTAGGTGATTTTGCAAGATTTCAGATTTCCCTCTTCCGATGATGCAACCCTGCTCTTGATCAGAGTGGCCATAGGGAGGTCTTCACCAGCTCACCTAATTCTGATGCCAACCCTGAGAAGCAGATATTACCATTTTCATTGCATAAAGAGGAAACCAAGGCCCACAGAGATTAAGTCCCTTGTCTAGGAACTTCACAGAAAGGAAATGGGCTGTAGTATTCGACCCTGAGTTTGTCTTTTTGCAAAGCATGTGCTCTTAACCTCCCACTAAGCTACACAGACTCTCCTGGGCAGATGGCCACCTGAAATCAATGGTAATGGGAACTGTGGCTCTGAATTTGTGATCTCTGAAGAACTTTACTTATGAAAGGTCTCTTGCACTTGACCTAGGAGAAAATCAAGCCACGTTATGCCTTTTAACATCCAGTCGCCAGAGTTAGCAGGTATCCAGTTCTGAAGCCCACATCTGATTAAGGTTAGATTTCAGGTTTGCTTCTGGCTCCAGGAAGCGTCCCGTGTTACCATGCCCAGATCTCTGAATGATGCCAAGTGAGGCGACTGGGATGCTAGGTCCTCGCTAATTCTCCACAGTCTCCGGAGCGCTCAGCCAATGGTAGCTGCCATGTAGGGATGCTGGGGTGGCATGAGTCCTGGGAATGACAGGTCCTTTCAGCTTGGAGATTAAGCCAGATTTAGTTTCTCTCCACACACACTTTGCACTTCTTATATCTTAAACTTGATTAGACCCTTCCTCCTACCTGGAATGTTCTTCACAACGTGTGCACCTCCCAAATCATCTCTGATCTTGAAGCCTTAGCTGAAATGCTAGCAGCTCCAAGAAACGTTCAGCGATGTCCATCGTAGAATCCATTTCCCATTTTTCTGTGTATCCATAGCACTTGGGTGATTCATCATAAGATTATACTTTGTCTTGTTTTGGACCTAATTATGCCTGCTGCCCCTGCATAACTTTAGGCTTTCTGAAGGCAAGCCTAGGACATGTTCATCTCTCCTTTTCCCTAGTGGACTCAACACAGTGCCCAAAGGAGGAATGGCAAAAACTCAAAATTAAAATTTGGGGTGCAAGTCATCCCTAATGAGTTGGTAGTCTTCCAGGAGTGCTAAGTTGAAAAGAATTGTGAGGCCTCGTCCAGCTCAATTAGAAACATCTTTCATGGGCACAAATGGGAAAGGGGAACCATCGAGCAGGCCCTTGAATGTTTGCCAGTTACATTCAGTTGTAAAACTCCATATCTGACACAAAAAAATATGATATGATGCTGCATTGCTATAGCATGTCCAACTGTCATTTCATTTATCCTCGTGACAACCCTGTATTTATTACTCTCCACTTTACCGAAAAGGTTAAGCAGCTTGGCTGAAATCACGCAGCTAACAAGAGGCAGAACCCAAACTTGAATGTAGATCGCCTGCCTCTAAACTCAAGGCTGCTTTTATTATGGGATATGAATTGTCCTAATTGACATCATAGCCCTGAGTTTATATTTTCATGCACCATGGAAATTCGCTAAAATTATGGAAATTGGAATATTTATTTAAAACACAGGAAAGTACATATTGCCAAAAGCACACACGCACATGGGCAAGCATACACATAACAGTGAGACATAAAATCAAAGAGCTTGCTTTCAGTCCTTTCCTACTATAATTCTCAATGTGGGCAAGTGGGCACGGCCATCGTTATTGCTATAATTGCATCATAAGGTCATAATTTAATGACTGATTTACTCAGTAGAAAATGAAGACAATATTTCTAGTAGAGTAGTCTTGGCTGGGGAATAAAGGTGTTCTGGTAAATCCAATGTTCTGGCTAATGAAAAGGGACGACATGGAATATATATACAGTAGTAAGGAACAATGAACTAGACATACATAAAACAATGTGGACAGGTCGCAAAGCAGAAGGCTTCAAGAGATAAGTAGGAAGGAGAGCAAAATGTTCAGTACAGGGCTTCCCTGGTGGCGCAGTGGTTAAGGATCTGCCTGCCAATGCAGGGGACACGGGTTCGAGCCCTGATCCCGGAAGATCCCACATGCCCCGGAGCAACTAAGCCCGTGCGCTACAACTACTGAGCCTGCACTCTAGAGCCCACGAGCCACAACTACTGAAGCCTGCGCGCCTAGAGCCCGTGCTCCTCAACAAGAGAAGCCACCACAATGAGAAGCCCATGCACCACAACAAAGAGTAGCCCCTGTTCACTGCAACTAAAGAAAGCCCACGTGCCACAACAAGATCCAACTCAGCCAAAAATAAATAAATAAATAAAAAATTTTAAAACATGTTTAGTTCAATCCAATTCATATAAATTAAACACACACACACAAAACCAAATTACATATTTTACATATATCATACTTATCCTTACATACTAAGGGGAGTGAAAATGGGTATCACAAAAAAAGAAGGAAATAAAGTTAGCAAGAAGGGCTTCACTCAAACAATGATAATAATTGGTTAAGAGTTTTTAAATTAAAAACAAATAAATTAAAATCCCTGTATAAACAGAAAATGGATTCAAAATATACAAATACCTCAAGTAGTGCTTTATTGTTGAAAATCATTTTCTCTGCCTGCCATTCCATCAATACATATGGACCACTTTCTATGGTCGTGATGTTGGGTGTACAGAATAATGTAGAACCTCAAGGAACTTAAGAACTGCTAATATTTATTCAGCACCTATTAAATGCTAAGTTCTGCTGAAGGTATGTTACCTACATTGTAATTAATTCTCACAACTTGATAGCAATTATCATCCCCTTTTCAAAGAAAAGGAACCTAAGGCTAACAGAAGTCAAGGATTTTACCCAACGACACAGCCAGGAAGTAGCAGAGCTGGAATTCAGACTCACGTCTCTTTGTCTACAAAGCCCAAGTTCTTTCCATGGAATCACATTGTGTGCAACCTGGTATTGGGGTAAAGTGGGGATGGAGATATAAAACACGTACTCCTGTTCTTAGAGTATCGCAGTGTAGCTATTATAAATGTCATATGGACTATGAGCTCCTTGAGGGCACATACCAGTTCTCACTTATCCCTACAGTGGCAACGCTCAGTACAACGCCTGACTTCACATTCTTGTCAAATGGAAAAAGTAGTAACGCTAAGAATAGAAGAGCATATTGTCGTCTGAGCTCTCCAGTTAATAGCTTTCCAAATAAGGCACATTTTTTTGTATTCTCCTTTTATATACAGACTAGGCAGTTGCATAGACCACCACAGGTATTGACACTTAATTGGTTTCACATGATAAAATAAGCCATGCACCAGCATGTGCCAAAGAAAATGCTTGCCCACTGTCTAGAGTTGGAGATTATCTGGGTTCTTCTACTTAAGTAAAAGGGTTTGAATCCAGTTACTATATCCAGCTTCTGGATCACCACCATCATCACCATCACCCCACTACCATTATTACCATCACTACTGCCATGATCATCAAGCATATTCTATGGCCAAACCCAGAGCTAAGCATTTTACATGCATCATCTCATTTAATAACCTTATGAGTTAATGCCATTATTTATCCTATTTTACAGACAAAGGAGGACTCAGAGAAGTTAAGTTGCTTGTCCAAGATCATATAGGTAGTAAGCAATAGAA
Organism: Hyperoodon ampullatus; assembly: GCF_949752795.1. Taxonomy (NCBI): domain Eukaryota; kingdom Metazoa; phylum Chordata; class Mammalia; order Artiodactyla; family Ziphiidae; genus Hyperoodon; species Hyperoodon ampullatus. The sequence continues at coordinate 30,203,776 of NC_136931.1, read as the reverse complement.
TCGTATATTCATCAGGATAAGTTAGAATATGCTTCAATAACCAATGTCTCCCAAATCTCAGTGGCTTAATTTTTGTGACAGGTCTGAGAATCTTAAGGCCAATGATCCTCCATGCAGTGACTCAGAGATCCAGCAGCTCCACCATGTCCACCTGAGGCCTGCATATTTGCAGACTCAAGGGAAGAGAATGATGGGCATCTCATACAGAGACTTCTCATTTCCTCAGCCTGGAAGTGACTCACATTACTCATTATTCTGTGGTCCAGATTCATAACATGGCACTGTCTAATGGCAAGGAGGCTTGAAGTGTTGTCTCCAGTATACCAAGAAGGAAAGGAGAAGTATATAGGTGAGTGCTAGAAATATCTACCACAAATAGGGACTCCAAAGGCCTCTTGGTGCCTGGAGAGACCCGCGTTCACCATGAATGTTAGATTTGACTTCTTGAACACTTCCATGGGAGCTGGGGAGGATTATCACGTGCTGTGCCTAGACCCTGTGCTCAGACCCATTCAAGACCACTTGCATGCATTATCATCTAACCTTCACAATAACATCACAAGATAGGCACTATTGTCCCCATTTTCTAGATGAGGAACCTGAGGATCAGAGAGGCAAGGTGACTTTCCTAAGCAAAGCTGAGACCCAAAGCAATGGGTTTTCTACCTCTAAAATCAAACTCCAGCAAGATCATAAAATAATCACATTCACTCATTTGTTGCTTTACAAAATGCTTTCAAGTGTGTTCTGGATTTTGTATTCGTGACCGTCCTATAAGGTTGGTAGGAGCACCCCCATTTCACAGGTGAGGATGCTGGAGCTCAGCAACGTTAAGTACATCACCCAAGAGTTCCAGGACTGGGAGAATGAAAGGTAGGCACCCCCCAACCTTATCATGGCAGCCCAATCACTGGGGGGAGAGAAGGCAAGAGACATTCCAAACCTTACAGAGTTCATGCTCTTAAACACTTATAAAAGCTTTAAGATCCAGACAAAATCCAGACCTAAGTGCAAAGGTTACTGGAGTTGGGATTTTATTGCCAGATGTAAATCCATCTTCCCTAAGACCTGCTCCAGGTCCCTTGTGCCTCACTTGAAATATTTCATGTGTGCTGAATGGATCTGTTGGCTCCCTGTTGCCTTCGTAAATTATGAAGTCCAAATTTCTTGGGGCCTGGATCCAGCAGAGGTAGTTCCAGCTGCCCCCCTCCAAGCCCTGAATGGAGAACAGCTTTGCTTCACTCCTGGGGATTGCCCTGATTTACTCTTTGACCCACCATTTTGGATTGGGGAGGGTGGTGCTGCTTGGTTCATAACAGGTGACCCCTCAAGCCTCAGTGCCCAAGTTTGGACCATCACCCCATCATTCTGTGACCATGGATGATTGGTCCAGCCATAATAATACTAGACCAAAAATGGACCAGTCAGATTCTCTCTCAGGAATATGACACTGATTAAAAGGGACATAGCTGTTGGAGTCCGAGACTGCTTAATGGCAGCCTTCTGGAGAGAAAGTCTTTGAGCCTCTTGCTGAGACTTCTGGATATGTTTCCCTAAAGTGGGATTTCTAACTCATCCTTTCATCCACTGCTCATTTACCTTTTTGTTCTTAACTGAGCCAGGCTCCATCTGTTGCAGCAACCTAAAGAATTTTGACTAATACCTGTGTTAAGCAGCCATCCTCAAGACAGAGGCACATCATCTTCAGCCTTCCCACTGCCCATGACCTACTTTTCTGTATTTCTCTCCCAAACTCAGCAACTTTAGTCACTTTCTTTTGGAGCCCCTACAGAATGGTACCGCTTGGAGGGTGGGATAGGAAAGAAGCTGACAGTGTGTACTGGGCAAGGGTTAGAGCTCTAGAAGATGCTGCATCTCATCAGCTTTGTCGTTTATGACACTGCTAGATCTCAGAGCAGCTAATCAGAGACTCAGTGGGACCCAACACCCTCTTCAGTCTGTCCCCATCACCTTCTCTGTCCCCATCCCATCCATGCCTTCCCATATACCCTATTATGATCCCCGATATCGCACTTCATGGCTCTGCCTATGCTGATTTCCTCTCTTACTTGGAATGCCCCTTCCTCCTTCTCTGATCAAAAACCCAGCTTGCCTATCACAGCCAGATCATTTCCTGATCTTCTGCACAAGCTATAAGGCACAATTACTTAAGATTAGTCACTCCCATTGCCCTTTATGCTATTCTCCCTCATTACACTTAACGTGTTATGGTATTATTATCTGATTTATTTCATGTCTGTGCCCCCATTGGACTAGTTGTTATTTAAATACGTCTTCCTTCATAGGATTAATGCCACCAAATTACCTATTATGTGTCTATGTAGATAGAGGACTTCTAGGTTCCTTCCTTCCTTCCTTCCTTCCTTCCTTCCTTCCTTTCTTTCTTTCTTTCTCCATCCATCCTAAAACAAGAGAGGCAACCTCATGGAGGAAAAGTCTGCAAAGGTCCAGTTCTTAAATGCTCAGGTAGAATGTATCATAAATGCTGCCCTGTAAGTGTGCCTAGCTCTGCACATAACTAAACGGGAAAGTGTACAGAGTTGGGATGAGAGAGAGTAGAAGATGAAGAGCCGTGTAAAGGGAAGGCTAGCTAAGAAGAAAGAAGGTCAATCTCAGTAGATTCTCCTTGTGCTGTTAGCCAGCTTCTGTGTGACATAAGTCCTTTTAGAACATGGTCTTCCATCAAGAGGGCTCATTCAAATGTCCCATGGACATTAAGAGAAAAAAATACTGATCTCTGTACTGAAGAATAATACACACGTGTCCAAAAGAGGAATACCTATGTGCATGTTGGAAAGAGGTACAAGTAGATGGTCAAGTGAATAGAAGGATTCTCATTGTGTATAAAGTAGCAAACATTTCTGAGTGGTCACAGTGTACCAGGGACAGCTCTTTGTGCTGTACCTAATAATTTATTAAATCATCAGAAGAAACTGTGGTAAGCTTGTTATTCTCATTTTCTTCATGGGGAAATTGAAAAACAGGAATTAAGAAACTTATTCAAGATAATCATGGCTGGAAAGTGTTGGAGCCACAATATAGGCAGCCTGTATATCATGCAATACCTATAGGCTGCCTACATCCAGACCTCCAACCTCCATGCTATACTGTCATTAAGTGTGTGTGCGTGTGTGTGTGTGTGTGTGTGTGTGTGTGAGAGAGAGAGAGAGAGAGAGAGAGAGATGGAGAGAGACAGAGAGACAGACAGAGATTGAGAGATTATATATAGTTTATACTTATATGGCTTATATTAACATAGAAAATTTCTGGAAGGCAGCCAAGAAACTGTTAGGCGTCTGTGCCTCTGGAGAGTGGGGATGAAATAATCAGATGACTTACTTGTCTCTTTGCAACCCCACTACACTGTCTCTCAGGAATTCATTCAGCTGTAAGTAATAGAAAACCCAATTAACAGAGACTTAAACAAAACCAGTTTATTTGTCTGACATAACCAGAAGTCCAGAGGTAGTGTTTTACTGGCTCCCTGATAACAGGGCTACTTTTGTGCAATTATCTTGACCTTACACTCTTGGTAACTCTCCTTCCTTGCTTTATTTTTTCCTCTACAGCATTTATCTTCGCCTAGCATCTCTATATTTTACCCGTGTACCTTGGTTATTGTCTGTCTCCTGCACCAGAATGTCAGCTCTATGAGGATGGGAATTTCTTTTTGTTCACAGCTGTACCCCAGTGCCCTAGAATCCTACCTGGTACAGAGTTAGTGCTCAATAAACATTTGTTGAACCAATGAATGAATGAATGTTGCTGCTTCAGTCATCACATTCATGTTCAAGACTGAAAAGAGAGGGCAAGTGCCACCATTGCTTCTGTCCTCTTTTATCATGAAAACAAGAGCTTTCCCAGAATCCTCCACACAGACTTCCTCTACGTCCTATTGGCCGGAATTGGTTCACACGGCATGCTCCTCTTCCCCATCCAAAGATGCTAGAATCCAGGAGTAGGCGGTTACAACTTCACATGGCCACTCCAACCAACATCAGGACGTGCTTAGCCAGGAAGAAGCAAGGAGTGGGTATCAGTTAGACAGTGAATCACATCTCCTACAGGTGGTCTGGCTTTTTACCACATGAATATTCTACTTTAATTTTATATATTCCTTTTTCAATTTTTTTTCTTTTTTAATTTTTTAACTTTTTAATATTTTTATTTTATATTGGAGCATAGTCAACAATGTTGTGTTAGTTCCAGGTGTACAGCAAAGTGATTCAGTTATACATATATATGTATCTGTTCTTTTTCAAATTCTTTTCCCATTTAGGTTATTACAGAATATTGAGCAGAGTTCCCTGTGCTATACAGTAGGTCTTTGTTGGTTTATCTTTTTTTTTTTTTTTTTTTGTGATAGGCGGACCTCTCACTGTTGTGGCCTATCCCGTTGCGGAGCACAGGCTCCAGATGCGCAGGCCCAGCGGCCATCCTCACGGGCCCAGCCGCTCTGCGGCATGTGGGATCTTTCCGGACTGGGGCACAAACCCGTGTCCCCTGCATCGGCAGGCGGACTCTCAACCACTGCACCCCCAGGGAAGCCCTGGTTTATCTATTTTAAATACAGTAATGTGTACATGTCAGCAACATGGATGGACCTGGAGATTATCATATACTAAGTGAAGTAAGTGTGGCAGAGAAAGACAAATATGATATATCGCTTATATGCAGAATCTAAAAAAAATGATACAGACAAACTTATTTACAAAACAGAAACAGACTCACAGACTTAGAGAACGCATTTATGGTTACGGCGAGGGGGAGAGTTGGGGGAGGGATAGATTAGGAGTTTGAGATTGACATGTACACACTGCCATAGTTTACATTCTTCTTGAATACAGATGTCCAGGCCACACTTGAGGCTTGCTCAAATTCTCAGAGGGCGAGGCTGGGCATGTGTGCTTTTTAAAGATGCTCAAAAGATTTCGATGCACGATCCCTGATAAAAAGAACTTTTCCAGGGAGTCTGTGCTTATAGGTAGCAGAGGAGTTTTTAAGTGCTGGAAAAGGAAATGTGACCTGACTCCCAGAGAGATGTGAGCCCAAGGGACCTTTGTAGATCATGGAACTGAGGCTCTCCCTTTTGCAGCTGAGTAAACTGAGGCTTCCAGAGGGACAGAGAATTGTCTAAAGCCTCCCAGGCAATCAGTGGCAGGGCCAGGGCTAGATTCCAGCATTGTCTGTCAAACCAGTGCTTTGCTCCCATAAACTCTTGGCCACCTTTTTCTCCATCATCAAGTGTTTACAGCCAGGGGCAGGATCCTCCCATGACTCACATTTAAATTTTACAGAGAAACAATCAAGTATTAACTTTCTCTTTCTCCGTTAACTGCATAATCTACAGTAACAAATTAGTCCCCAAGCAAAAAGATGCCCTTAATCCCCACACTGCTTTTTCATATCTCTGTGGTGTTTATAATGTAAAAGGAGTTTTAGTGGTTAATATCCACTCTCAGGCTTCCCCTTTATATATGTATAAATTTATATTTCATAATTATAGTTGCAGGCTTCCCCTCTGCTCTGACCCTGCCCTTGAGCCAGAGAGTGACACAAGAAATGGTTTATGTTCTCCGGTCTACACTGACAGTCTAATCCTGCTTGTGTATTTCATGCTGTCTCCGTCAAGTCCATTTTCTCTCGGCTACTGTGCCCAATGTCTCCATCTCCACGGACTCAAAGCAGCATGTGCCTGGAGCAGATATAGGCAGCCCCCCTCTGAAGGACTACAGCTTTGGGGCAGAGGGTTTCAGAAATGCAGGTGAAGAGACCCAAGGTCCTGTTGGTGGATTTATTACTGTTGATTAAATGCCTCATACTCGGCGCCGTGCCTGTGTGATTGCTATGAACAGTGCAAACTTTCTCTTCTGAGCTCTCTGTTAGAATAAACCTGAACAATCAGAAAGCAGAAGCATGTGTGGCTTTACAACTGCCAGGGGAAATCTGATATAGCAAAACCCAAAGGAAAGAGCAAGGTACCGCCTTCGCAGAGATGGGAAGAGCTGCCAGGCTACCTCCCAAAGCCTGTATAGAAATCCAAGGTCAGACTTCATGCTTTCTTGCAAAAGGTGCTAGAACCCCTGAGAGGAACAAGCATCAATTCAGAGACCCATTGGTTCCCGGGTTATCTCAAATGCTAATCGGTTATGTGACCTGAACCAGAGGCTTAATCCCTCTGAACCCCAGTTGCTCATCTATGAAAAGAGGATAAGAAAACCTCCCCTATTTAACCTCCAGAGTGACTGGGAGAACGGAAGAAAGCAACTTATGAACCTGTAGTACAGGTAATATGGGTAATGTAATCCATGTAATGTGGGTGGATTTGAAGCAACTGAGTCATAGGTGCCCTAAAATTCCAGCTCTGTATTGCTCCCTCCCCTACGCCCATCAGCCAATATTTATAAGAGATGTATTTTCCTAGCCATTTAGACATTATATATGGCCCTAGTCTTCAGTCAAAGGCAAATGTAAAAAATATCTGCTGAGAATCCAAGGTGCTGGTGTCAACAGGACCAAAATATCTATTTAGCTGCTCCATTTTTTTTCATTTCTGTGCAGATATTTGGTATTACATAGACTTAAAAACGTAGGGAAAGCCAACAACCTGCTATAAAAAAGAACATAGCAGCAGTTCAGATCATTTGTTTATTAGATGAGGTGGTTATTTCTTGAAACTGCATCATCTCAACAATTAAGCATTTAATTGGAAATGTTATTTTCCCCAGACTTTAAAGCCAACAGCTTCAGTTTAAGCCCCAGATTTTCAGAACTAGCTCTATTACACTGGGCAAGTTAAGCTCTCTTAGGCTCAAACTTCTGTAAAACAAAACAAATGATATCTAATTTCAGGTATACATTATAGCTCAACTGTAAACCCCACGGCGACAGAGATTTTCATTGTCTCGCTGAAGTAAATCCACAGCCCCTAAGTCAGTGCTCTTAAATAGCAAGCGCTCAATGAATGCTTGGTGACGGAATGAAGGAAGGGTAACATAAAAAGTGCTTAACCTCATGCCTAGAGTCCTGTGAGCATTCAGTAAACATTAAGCCGCTTTCCCAAATTATTATGGTGCTAGATAAGTGATTTCAGGAGGATGCTAGAATATTTAACTCATTCAAATGCAGCGTGCATGAGGGCAGGAACCTGTTTCATTTAGTGTTGAATCCTCACCTCCTTGAACCATGCCCAGCATTCAGTAGACACTCAGTAAATATCCGTTGAATGAATGATATGGGCTGTTCTTCCCAGACAGGCCACGTACTTGTTGAAGAGAAGGACCAGCACCGGGATTTTCTTATATTCTCACCCGGACTGTGTGTGCACAAAAGATATTCAAGCATTCATAGCATGGGAGGACTGCAGACTAACAGGGGCTCAAGATTGCTTAGAACCACCACCATCTGTCAATTACACGTACGTGTCATGGGGGCTCTACAATAGTTTTGACTCCAAGTAATAGAAACATCTTCTATTACCCCTGAAACTCTTGCTGCAGACAGAATTTCGAGAGAAAATTGCACGAGAAAATACTCACTGAGAAATTCCACAACCTCTGTCACTATGAAAAATGACATGGAAAAGGATTTTTCTTATAAAACAGCAACTTATGAAAGCAATCAGTGCTGGAAAGCTCAAAGATAGATGAAGAAAACAAGAGGAACAGATCCAACAGCTCCGGTTTTATGAATAGACGATTCCACCACCCCACTCATTTGTAAGATTCTCATGAGATCTTTTTTTTACAGCAGGTTATGAATCATCTTCATGATATCTTTAAATGGATGATCAATACTATATTTTCCCATAAAATGTTTGGTTTGAAATCCGATTTTAAGTGCATTAGAGTTTTTGTACACCGAATGGGTGAATGCCATAATAAATTGCCATCAAATATGAAAGAAATATAGCAGAGATTAATTGCCGTATTTATTTATGAGTCTATAAAATACCTTGTGACGGTCCTGGCACATTTTTGGGATACCAATTTGAACCTTCAGGAAAGTTAAAAGCATTAAAAGAGACTGCAAGGAGATTTATTATCAGAATGTTTTTAATTGCAGACCCAAGCAGACATGCAGGTATTAGAATGGCTATGCCCTTAATGGGCATGTCTCATGTGTTTCTCTTTCTTTTCCCCCCTTTAGAAATGATATACTTCCCATATTTTTATTGATTTGTGAAGATTTGTCATAAATTACTCTGGCCAGCACGTGACATCACAAATGGTCCCAGCTTCCCTAAAGTAGTGGGCCCCAGGTGGCACAAAAAAAGAAGGCTCCTGGCCAGTTCTAATGCTCAGCTTTAAAAGTAGGAGAAACCACAGTGAAAGAGAATACCAGCAGAATGCAGCTAATCAGACAAAATGTATACGGCTTGAGGCTGCTCATATTTTAATTGAAGCCTTAAAGTCTATGACAGTGAAATCCTTTGGGAAGAAGAATAACAAAATAGCATCTTTAAAAATTGCCTGTTAGCAACGGTCCAGTTAGATTGCTGTATGCAAAAACGCACAGTCCCTGGCTAGAGTCAGAGCCAGCACCAAATCAGCTCGCTTTCCCACTTGTCTAAGCCATGACTCTGTCCCCTAAGTGTACACTCAAGACTGCTCCTTGGCCCTGTCGCAAAGGGGAAAAAAGACATGGCATCTTATCCTAGCAAGTCCTTATGTGTGGCTTCTGTCAGGTCTTTATTTTTTACATGTATTTTTTTCCCCAAAGACTTTGGCTTCAAAAGCTGTTCCCTGGCCTTCAAATCCATACATCTGTCATTAACTTTCAATTTTAATTCCTTGAGATGCATTGAGCTTATCATTAGAAAGATATCACCATCCAGAAGATAAAAATAATCAAGAATTTCTATACATAAAACCTGTTTTGTAAGTGAGAAGTTAATGCACCAACCCCCTCCCCCAGTCTACTGATGCAAAAACAAAGATTAAAATATGTATATAAATATATATATAAATATATATAATTTGGTTAGTGACTATATATATACAGTCATATATATGTATATCTTTCTGAAAATAGTCACTAACCAAATTCCATTAATTGTTTTATAAACTGTCATAGATATATAGACATAATCTTGGCTGAATTTTTTAGAGGTTTTTTGTTGTTGCTGGTTTTGTGTTTTTTTAGTTTTTTTTTTTTTTAATATTCTTATCCATCACAGCTGGGTCTGTTTGCTGTTTTCTATTTTAATTAATGACCATCATCAAATTTGTAAAACTCCCAAAGTATTACAGAAGCTCTTTCATAATACAAGTTGATATAAAAGCATATAGTAGAGACCCTGAACTAGTGTGCTTACTGCAGCATCTCTTAAGATATTTTCTCTGCTAAATTACACTGTGTTATCCCAGGGCATGACATCTCCAGCTGTATCTGGCTTTATGTATGTTTGAAATAAGGTCTTGTGGAAAGACCCAAAGTGGGGAGGTCTGAATTCTGGTTCCTCCTCTCTCATCTATTGGGTTATGTAATCTTAGATTTGCTTCCCACCTCTCCAGTTTGCTTATCATGAACCTTAAGTAAGGTAAAGCAGGGGTGTTTAGGATAGCTCCCAAGCATGCTACAAATGCAAACGAATAGCAAATAGCAAAAGCTATGATTTTTAACTCTAAGCTCAGGTTTGTACCTGGCTCACTGACACACCAGGATCGCTGCATTGTCTCATTTTTTACTTTATCCAGAAGTTCATTCTTTCTTTCTATTTGCCACCTTCCTGACAAGCAACATCAACACCCTCATCTGGGAATTATTGCCTTTTTATTTTCCCCTTCTGATGCCAGAGTTGCTGCTGACAATATGTATTCAGGCAAGGGGCTCGCTGTGTTTCACAATCAGATGCCATGCACACTACTTCCGTCAAAACAATTAGTGTTCATTTCGGTTTTACTCGGGGAGACCTGCGGTGACTGATCAGTATAAATTATAGATGCTTCTGTCCAGATGCACTTGTTCATTCATGCATAGATTTGAGGAAATTTCATTCTTCCCAGTTCAAAAACAGTCACTAAAAATCTCATACTTAAAAAATATAATTTAGCACATTTTCATCGGTGTTATTTTATCCATAGACTTACGCATTCCGTCTATGATTTGAGGCATTTGAAATTGATTTGGGGCATTTGGGAGTTATCATCCCCTCCCTGTAAAATGTGCTGTCTTTCTAAATCATTAGGAAATGATGGCTATCTAACTCAAAATAGTGCAATGTGATTTTTTGTGTGTATGGTACCTGCACTCAGGTTTACTGTCAAGACACATCCTTTACTCTGCCTGCTCAGGACCTTCAGTGCCTTTCAAGCAAAGCAACATGAACTTCAAATAAACGATGTGGATTAGTGCTCTCCCTCCTCCAAATAGGCCTTTGACTGTTGACTTTGTTTTAATGAGCAGCTAGAGGAACTATCAGGGCATGTGGCATAATACAGCAAAAGAATCTGTATCATCTGTATAAAACACTTTAGGTGGAATGACTCCCTTAAATATAACTGGGAGGGTCTGTATTTCAGAGGCTTATTTACTTGCTTCAGTAAAATTCAATGCGTACACATAGACAATTGGGCATTTTTCCCAAAACTAAATTAGACAGCGCTGAATAAAGCAATGAAAAGCCAGCACGGTGGAGAAGCTCAGAGCACTTTGGCTGCAGAGGTGAGTGTCTGTCGACAGTCAGGAGAACCTGAGCAAATTCCACGGCAGCTTCCCTGAAGCACTTTCCAGGAAAGGCTTCTTTTCGCCTGAGGTTTCTGCCATTCAGAGGTTGATACTGGTTGAACCTGATGGTTTGGTTTTGTAATGAGGGCCCCAAAATAATGGGAAAAGGCACCCTTCATAGGACCCCTTTTTAGGGAACATAGACCCCTTTTTAAGGTGGTGACAATCAAATGTCAGCGGCACCAGGTAGGTTTGCTTTGGGTGCAGCCTCTCCCCAGGAAAGAAATGTTAAATCAGGGTCTCCCATGCCTGGAAATTGCAGCCTTCCTCCCCAAGACATCCTGATACCTTAAAGCAACTTTGGACACAATAGAAAGATGCCTTAACAGAAAACCTGCTCTTTCGTTTGTTTTCTTTTTCTGCAGATGAAGAAAAATGCTGAAGCATCTTCAGAGTCTCACCTCCCAATTCACTTCACCACTGTTCTTCCTCCTCTTTTCTTTCTCTTGAAAAATCTTGTTGCTTTTCTCGAATCCTAGAGAGCAAAGACAAGAGGTAGGCCTGCAGGCCCTGCACACAGCATTGATACCGCAGAGGTCTTATAAATCAGCTGAAAATCAATAAATTCTATATGGTAGTTTCTCCTTTGCAATCAGATTGCCAGGGGACAGAACTAATGCTTTTTCTTCACCACCCTCCCCATTTTTCTGTCATAAAAAAAAAATCTGCTTAGGAACGAATGGGCAATCCAAGTTGCTGAGTAAGTATTTCAACTACCTAATTTTATTACTTTACAATTGACATACGTTCCCTCTGGAAATGTTTGCAATTAATTAATTAGCAGTAACCTTCCCCAAGGGACTAATTTAATGAATTCTCTCCAATTCTTACGTTTAAAAAATAGCTTAGATGTATCCAAGCTGCAAACGTGTAGATGGCTCCAAAGTGCATTTTGAAAAATCGAGGGATCTTATCTATTACGGTGAATTTTTATCACTAAATCAATCCGGCGATAACTGTAATTCTTTTTCTAACTAGAAGTTTCCCGGGTTGAACGCAAGGTTTCTCCAAGGTAACGACACTGTAGCAGCAGCCAGGAAACCTCGCTGGGTTTGTTCGTATTTAGAATGGAGCTTGTCCTCATGTTAATAATCTCTTAGGCGGAGGAGTCTTCGGCTTGCGCTTATCCAAGCTCGGTGAGCGTTCTGCAGAATATGTAAAGAAAAAGGAAGCCGATGTCCTTCTAAAGACGTCGCTGGCTTCCGGGCCTACCCGTCTCCTCTGAAAGGTGCCGGAGGAAAGCTCGCGGCCAGGGATTCCGGGCCAGGGCCCCAAACCTTCTCCGTCCCCTGGGCTTCCTCCTTGCCTCGCCAGAACCCAGGGCAGAGATCCGGGTTGTTCCTAACCTCTGCGCCACACGTTCTTGCGTTTCAACTAGAAAATAAAGCCGGGCCCTTGAACCAACCCCGCCGCCCCGATTCCTCCGGGGAGGTGCAGAGAGGGCCTGGGGGAACGTTTTTGTAAACCGTAAAGCGCGGTGACCCCGCGAGTGAAAGGCGAGGCATTCGATCCCGGTAGCATCCCCCGAAACGCCACCCACCACCACCACCAGTCCGGCAGCCCCTTTACGCCCCCAGACGTCGCAGGTCAGAGGCTCTCAGCGGGGAGGCTCCGGGCCTGGGGATTGAGCCTTTGGGAGTGCAGGATCTACGGTGCTTGCAAACTGGCGGCCGCTTGCCCGGGAGCCAGGCCTGGAGGACGCGGCCCCCTCCCAGGCACCAACGAGCTCGTCCGCCCATCGGTGCCCTTTTGAGAGCCCCTGGGATGGAGGGGGTGGTCAGACCGCTAGGCCCAGCCAGGAGTCCCAGCGGAGCGCAGGGAATGGGCCGCCCTCCCCGCGCGCTGAACCGCGGCTCGCCAGCGCCACCCCCAGCGGAGCGCGGCGGCTGCAGCTCGGCCCCAGCGCCTTCCTGCGGCTCCCCGCTCCCCCGTGGACACAGCTCGCGTGCGCACGAGGCAGCCAAGTCTCAGCTTCGGAGGAGACGCCCAGGAGTCTCAGCCCGTGGCCTGCAGATGCCAGGGGTCAGACTTGGCGCCTTTCCTGGCGGAGTCCGAAGGGGGGATCTGAACCTTGACCTCGAGGGGGCGCTATTCGGCCTATTGGAGGGCCTGAAACCCGCAGAGAAGCCCCGGGGTCAAGGCCCTGGCAAAACCCCGGGCATGGAGAGCCTGCATCGAGCTAGAGTCCTAGGGAGACTGGGGCAGGGAGCCAGGTCCCCGAGGACAAAGACGGCCGGAACAGTGGGATCCACTGACGCTGCCCAGCGCCGCCCCAACGAGCTCGGGGCCTGTGGCGCGAACAAACTTTCCTGCAGCGGAGGGGCGGGGGGGTGGGCCGGGCTGGAGGCTTCTCCCCCGAGCTTCTGCTCTCCTCCACCTGCCAGCTTTCAACCTCCGCCCAGCCTTCGCCCACCCCTGTTTCCTCCCCTCCCCCGCGCGCCTCTATTCACTTAGACTCCTCATCTCTCTCCTCTCCCCTCCTCCTTCTCCCTCTAGCCTTTCTCCCCCACTTTTCTCCTGTAGTTTCTCCTGTCTCTTCTTTTGTATTCTCTCCTCCTTCGCTGCCCGGTGCTTCTCTCCTCCTCCGGGCCGCAGGGGAGGAGGTAAGCGCGCTGCGCCCGGGGCCTGCGCGGCACAGTGGGAGGCGTTTCTGCTACTTCTCCCGGGTAATCTGGTGAGATTGTACGTGCGCGCGCGCGTGAGTTTAAGGCGAAAACGGTAGGATCCTGCGCCAGGCAGAGAGGGTCAGGGTCTTTGACTTTCCTCACCAGCTGCACAACCCTCCCGGAACAAGTGTGAGTGTGGTGAGTGCGCGCCCGCGCACGGGCTGGCTGCGCTTGGCAGGCTTGGTGGCCCGGGGCCCCAGGGCTCGGGGGCCCGCCTGGCAGCCCGGGATTACCGTGACGTCACATTGAGCCTCTGGCCACCTTGGACTGGGGCACCTCGGGAGCTGCACGGCCCCGCGCCGCGCCTCACCTTGCCTCGCCACCGCGCGCTTCTGGGAACCCGCATCCTCTCCCTTCCCCTGCCCATCCATGGGCCCTTCTGTCTTCCGGACCACGCGGGCCGGAGGGGAGCCTTCTGGAGCGCAGGGCTCGGCAGCCGGGCTGCCTTCGGCTCTGCCTCCAGTCGCGCCAAGCGGGCGGAGGACCCGGCGCTGGGCACCGGCAACCGTGTAAGGAACCGAGGCCGAGGACGGCTGGAGGCGCAGAACCGCGGGGCAGAGGCGGGAACTCGCAAGAGAAGAGGGAGGTGGGTCACGGACAGCCACCATGTCCTTCCCGCACTTTGGACACCCTTATGGCAGCGCTTCCCAGGTAAGAGCCGCCCCCTTGGGGGATGGGGGCGGGCTGGAAGGAGGGAGCGCCTAGTGCAGGAGCCTGCTCGTAAACGCCTCCCTCTCCCACGAGTCCCCGGGGAAGTCGGAGAGAGCGGGCACCTGGGTAATGCACCACCGACCCCTCTGACAGCCCCAAACCCTGGCTGAGAACGTTCAACTCCCCCAGTGTAAGCTGGAAAATCGTGGGACCCGAAACTTGGGCACTCTGGCCACGAGCTCCGTGAAGTGGGTGGGATCTCGGGAATCTTACAGAGAGGCCTCCTTATTGTACAGATATCCGAGGTGGCCAGGAGAATCTCAGACTTCCAGTCCAGAGCCCTGTCCGTCTCACTGTTTTTCTGGGCTTGTTCGTTTGTTGTCCTCTGTTCTTTTTCTTCCCTTTCCATGGGCAGGTCCAAGCGCTCTGCTTCTGGTTCCTTCGATTTTTCCAGACCTGGGTGTGTACTGTACAGTGACAGGGTTTCCTGGGGAAATTCTGGAGAGCCCACCCCTGTTCAGTTTCTCTGCAGAGTGCCAGAGGACTAGTCCCACTTGACCTCTGCCCTGATTTGTGATCTAGGATAAGCCTCCGACTCTCTCTAGCCCTCATTCCCTATCTATAAAATGGGAGCAGGAGTGAGACGTGGTCTCTAAGACTACCTTCAAGTTCGGCCTTTGTAAGATCCTGTGACTCCGGAGAGGGAGGGCTCGCGAGGGAACTGGCCGAGGCTGGCTTCTGTAATTTGGGTTTTAGAACCTTCCCATGACCCGGAGCCCCTGGAACCCTGGAGCCTTAGCAAAGGTTTAGGAGTATTTATAAAGGCAGTTTGGATAAATTGCGTCTACGGATAATTCCTGTCCCAGTCCTCAGCAGAACGCTCAGCACAAGCACAAGGTGGCATTTAGTTTATATTGAATGAAGGAATGATCTGGCAGTTCCGCCGCTGGCTCCCGCCAGCCCGAGGCGCCGGTCTCTGACCTCCGGTGCCCCCTCTCTCGCTCCCGTAGTTTCTGGTGTCTGCAAGTTCCAACGCCACTTGCTGCGAATCCGCCCCGCGCTCGGTCCCAGATGTGGCCTCAGGCTCCACCCCGGCGGCCGCGCTCTGCTTCGCACCCTACGACAGTCGGCTGCTGGGCAGTGCGAGGCCCGAGCTGGGCGCGGCCTTGGGCATCTATGGAGCTCCCTACTCGGCCGCTGCAGCTGCCCAGAGCTACGCAGGCTACCTGCCCTACAGCCCGGAGCCGCCCACGCTGTACGGGGCGCTGGTGAGTAGCTGGGGTGGAGCCTGGGTCTGTGCGTCAAAACCTACCCTCCTGGGGGCAGGAGCGGCAGGGGTGAAATCCAATGTGATATCTCCATCTAGGAAGGACGCACAACTCCCAGGAAAGGAAAAGGTTAGGACTGTATATAAAGAAAAATAAATCTTTACAGTTTACAGGAGTCCGTCCTGTTTAGAAAGCATCTGTACCTCTATTAATTGCGTGAGGTAGACAAGTCATCACTAGGTTCAGGGTACACATGAGGAAACTGAGGCGCAGAGGGGCCCGAATAACCTTACCCAAAGTCACAGAGATAGAAAGCGTCA
The DNA here is from genome assembly GCF_949752795.1 of Hyperoodon ampullatus. Taxonomy (NCBI): domain Eukaryota; kingdom Metazoa; phylum Chordata; class Mammalia; order Artiodactyla; family Ziphiidae; genus Hyperoodon; species Hyperoodon ampullatus. The sequence continues at coordinate 30,188,122 of NC_136931.1, read as the reverse complement.
GGGAATAGCTCTGGAAGGGGAGTAAAGAAAGTTCCCCAGCTGGTGGGAGTGGGGAGAGGCTGGGGGCGGACAACTAGTAACAGTAATCTTAACAGCTAATATTTAACTGCTGCTTATTCTGCACCAGGAACTCTTTCAAGCATTCTTCTTCAATAACCTCTAGGCATTATTGTTATCCCATTTTACCCACGGGAAACTGAGGCATAGAGGGGTTAAACAACTGTGCCCAAGATCACACAGCCAATGCGAGGGATGGTACTGCAATTGGAACCAGACTTGACTCCAGAGTTCACACCCTCAGCAACTCCCCACCCCTCTTCCTCCCCAGATGTAGTTCTGAATTCTTCCTTCCTCCCCCAGCAGAATCCACAGTATGAATTTAAGGAGGCTGCAGGGAACTTTACACCCAGCCTGGCGCAACCAGCAGCCTATTATCCCTATGAGCAGAGCCTGGGGCAGTACCAGTATGACCGGTAAGGCATGGGGCATTGGTGGCTGGCATCGCAAGTCCTTTCCCCCCTCCCTGGCCAAGGTAGGACCAATCCACAGAGCATGGGGGGGCTGTGTGCTAGGATGGGGAGCAGAACCTCACTTCCAGGACGTAAACAGTCTCCTGACTGCAGCCCCAGGTTCCTCACCCCAGAACTGTGAGCCAAGTTCTCCCCCAGGTACGGATCGGTGGAGTTGGGTGGCGCTGGGCGGAGAAAGAATGCCACCCGGGAGACCACTAGCACGCTCAAGGCCTGGCTGAACGAGCACCGCAAGAACCCCTACCCCACCAAGGGCGAGAAGATCATGCTGGCCATCATCACCAAGATGACCCTCACCCAGGTGTCCACCTGGTTCGCCAACGCGCGCCGGCGCCTCAAGAAAGAGAACAAGATGACTTGGGCGCCCAAGAACAAAGGCGGGGAGGAGAGGAAGGAGGAGGGTGGAGCAGATCAATTGCTGGGCTGCCTAAATGGTGACACCAAAGGTACCGAATGTTCACTGCCCCGACCTGCGCGCGTTTCCAGCCATCAAGCAGTTTAATTGGCTTTTCACAACCACCCCGTGGGGTAGCTTTTAGGAAGGCACCCCCTTGCTTACCCTTGCACGTGCAACCCCTGCATGCCTCAGGGCCTTTGCCTGTGTGGTTCCCTCTGCCTGGAATTCCCTACAGAGCCGGCTTCTTCTGGACTTGAAAGTGCCACCTCCGAAAAGCCTTCCCTGGCCACCCACGCCAACTAGCTTCCCAAGTTATTCTCTATCACGTCAGCCTACGTTATGTGCCATACTTACCCCCTCAGGGATGTCAACTCCCCTAGAAAGTGTCTTATCCACTGCTGTATTCTCTAAGTTCCTAATACCTAAATGCCTAAATGATGTCTGGAGCATAGTTGGTACTCAGTAAATATTTTCTCAATTAAATAATACACACCAGCCACCTGTGGGTGTTGGAATTGGGTAAAAACTTTCCCTTGCTTTTTTAAGGCTGAGGAACTGAGATCCAGGTCTTAGGCAGCGAAAAGTGGACATTTCCTTGGGGTATCGGAGGGGAGGAGTCTTCCAAAGGGTGGGGGCAGGTCTAGGGGCGGGAATTCTTTTCCTGCTGCGCGCCGGCAGCCCGGGGGCAAATGTAGGAGGCGGTGTGGCCATCCTGGTGAATTACACCGAGAAAGCCCTGAGTGCAGAGCGCGTTTGCTAAAAGCTTCTCAGGGATGGGCACTCCCGAGGATTTCCCTTGGGGCCTGGGGCTTTTCTCACTCGCTCCTGATTTCCCGCAGACGTTTCTGCTAGCCAGGAGGCTCGGGGGCTGAGTGACCTGGAAGACCTGGAGGAAGAAGAGGAAGAGGAGGCGGAGGAAGAGGAGGCAGTGGCCACAGCTACGGACAGGCTGGCTGAGCTCCATCAAGACACTCAGTCGCTGCCGGCGGCACAGTGCGCCGCAACTCGAGAGGGCCGGCTGGAGCGCAGGGAGTGCAGTCTGGCGGCGCCCCGCTTCTCGTTCACTGAGCCCCCCAGGTCGGGAAAAACCGACTTCCTGCGGGCCGAGCCAGGAGGCCCCACTTTGACCATGCACTACCCCCGCAGCGAGAAACCGCGCATCTGGTCTCTGGCGCACACTGCGGCAGCCAGCGGCGTCGAAGGTGCACCCCCAAACCCGTCCAGGCCACGAAGTCCTGAGTGCCATCTGATTCCCGGACAGCCTCCAGGTCCCGGCGCGCGACCCGCGGTCCCCAGAGACTCCGCGTGCGAAGAGTCTTCCCGAGTAGCCAAAGCCTTTGGAAACCCCTCGTTTGCTCAACAGGGCCTGCCTCTGGACTGTGCGCCGTGCCCGCGGCGGAGGGCACCGGCAGTGCAGTGCCAGTTCCAGTCGGGAGCAGAAGGTAGTGGGCCCCCAACGGAGCTGGGAGTGTCTGTCCAAAAGACACCTTCCCCCGACGCACACATCCATCCACCCACCCCCCGGGTGCCCAGCCGCTGCACACTCTCTCTGCCTCTCCAGCATGCCCAGGTTCAGACCTAGCGCAAGATTGTCTCACAGCACTCCTTGAAACAGAAGCTTAGAGATAAAAGTTCTAGTTACCGAATCTTAAAACCAAATAATAGTACTAAGCTCAGAATGAGACAGTAACTTGCCTAGAAAACCCTTAGAATGTCACTGAAGAGATGGACAGCTAATATCTCTCCCACGTTCAGCCCAATGTGCCAGGTGGGCGCCACCATGACCCTCTCCGGCACAGGCACCCTTGTCCCCTGCCTGCCCTTCAGAGGAAGCCAGCTGGCTCCTGCTGTTCCGGTACCAAGACTTTGCTAGGGCTAGGCAGGTACCAGGGCTTTCCCGGAAGTCTGAGGGAAGGGCCAGATACCTACAGTCGGTTCAAGGCCAGTGCTTAAGTTCAGCTTGCAGCCCTCTGTGCCGCCCACTAAATCCCTAGGGGCGTAGCTCAGGTGGGTGCTGTCCCTGGAAAGCCCCGCGCCCCCCACCAAGAGCTCACCCCCAAGCAGGGCAGGACTGCCAATCAGTGTCTCCTGCCCCTGGCTGGTTCTCTGGCTGTGTTTGGTGGAAGGGAATTTCACCCCACAAAGGGACATTCCCGAAGCATTTGGCAGCCTCCAGCAATTACTGTCAGATTCTGCTCTTTGAAGTAATTTCTCTCAGGATTAGCTACTGGTTTAGAAAATTGGGTTACACTGTTATTTGAATTTACACATAACGGGGTCCAAATGCTACCTCTGGCAAGCAAATTGCCTCTAGACCTCTGATTCCCTTTGGATGAGACACCACTGACCTCAGATTTCCTAGGAATCACCACCAAGTGGCCCTCCGGTTTTAATCAACCTTTCCTCTCTCAGCAGGTTAGCGCAATGGCTGCGATTTGCAGAAGAATCTTGGAAATAAGCCCTACTTTTTGGAACTCACCTCCACACTAAGAAGCTGAGAGACCTTCCCAGGGTCTGGGGCTCTCACTTTGCTTAAGAGACAGACACACAGAAACCCTCCTACCAGCCCTCCTCGCACGCAGAGCTGGGAGTGGCTGGCAGACGTGCATTTTGTCAGATCCCACGGAGGAGGTGGCAGGGCACCTTGGGGAAGGTCAAGTGGGAAGGCTTGGCGAGTCTGCACCGAGCACGGACTCAGTATCCAAGTCTCCCTCTCCCCTCTGGATTCAGGGTCTGAAGCCACTCCCTGTCCTGCTCACTCCCATCACCCTCACTTTGTAACTTCAATGCTGACTTGGCCCCTAAGGACCACGTGGGTCTTCTCCCCCTCCCCACCCCTTGTGTCCTTAAAAATAATCCAACCGAACCCAAGTTGTGTGGCCTCTTTGCGCCAGGGGGAGCCTGATAAGGTCGGCGTGGAGGGGAGGATGAAATGTGGCTCTGGGGACAGGATGCAGATTTCAGTCCCTTTCAGAGCTGGGAGAGAAACTGACAAGGGAATGGTCAAGGCCACGGCGCCTGCGGCTTAGCCCACCGAACAGCGGCCCCAGCCAACTCGCAGAGCCCGGCAGACGCCCGGCTGATTCCTGGGAGTTGGGGAGGGGGACGGCAACTGGGGGCAGGGAAGAGGCGGCGTGGAGCCGTCAGGATATTTGTGTGGATGCTGCATTTGTTTCCGGGTTCGTACTTGGGTTTTAAGTTTGCTGGGAGGAGGGGCGATGGGGATCCTCTTGTCCGTCCCTGGGCGCACCGCTGGGACCCCCGCGCTCCTCCCCTCTGCCCCAGCGGCCAAGTGTGACAGCTTGCCGGGTCGATGAGAGGCGAGAGGGGGCATTCTTTCCATTTAATCTAGTGCCAGCAAACACTTCCGGTACAGCCCAACCAATGGGAGCTGACGGGCGAGGAAGGGGGCTTTGCCCCCCTGGCTAGCAGCGTCTGGAGTAGGGCTGGGGAGTGCGGGGGCGAAGATGAGAGATTTAAAGATGACACTGCCAGCCCTGAGTTCGTGTCCTCGGCGCAGTGGCTTCGGCTTTAGCCAGGGAGTGCGTTCGCCGCTGCACACAAGGAGAGATGGAGGCGAACCCGGGACAGCGCTCTAGTGGGGAGGTCCGGGAAGCTGATGCGGACGAGAAGGCAGGAGGGAGGGCAGCTGGGGTGTGCGCCTAGGGGCTGGATCCTCGGGAAGCTGTGTCTCCACTGCTGGGCTCCAGCCTGGCCGGAGGTGGCTGAGTGACAGCCTTCCAGACCAGCGCCCTGCCTTCTGACGGGCCGCTGAAGTCTGGGACGGGAAGGACCCGCATCCTTGGGAGGAGATTTTAAGAACCTTGAAGGCTGCAGAAAGGAAAAGAGGGGGTTAAAAAAACTGAAGGGAACAGGCCACCTCCTCCCCCACACCCTGCCTTCTTTTCTATAGAATAGTCAGAGATAATGAATTACAAAAGCACAAACCCCTTCCTCAGATGAGGAAACTGAGGCCAAATGGGAGGGCAGGGACTGGCTCAAGGTGGTGAAGACGGACCCAGCTCTCCATTGAGGGTTCAAGGCCCCTTTTAACTCTGGCTCCTCTCCCTGGCTTCCTATTGGGAAACCACCTCTCTGCTTTCGTTTTATTTCTGGGCGACAGCTGCTTCTACCCCCAGCCTCCCCGGGGACCCTCCAGTCGCCCTCACTGACCTGCGGCTTAGGGTCCGGGAAATTAAACTGCGAAAAGATAAACATTATTTCCAGTCGGCTTTGCGGGATTAACGCTTGTAATAAAGCGCATTAGCTAGAGGTTTCTTTCAAGGCGCTCTCGACCCCAGCCCCTCCTAGGGGGCCAGGTAAACCTCTCCAGAGGCTGCTGAGACTGCAGGAGCTTGTTCCTCGGGCCTCCAGTTGGGAGCGGGGCTCCCGCTAACCATGTAGTGGAGAGGAGAGGGGCCGTTAGCATCACATCGAGTCAGATTTCCAGATGGGAAAGTGAAGGCCAGAAAGAAGGGACCCACCTAAGCCCGAGGTCATGTGGGCCTAGGATGCAGAGAGTGGAGGATGGTAGTGGGCGGAGGGTTTACCTGCACCCTGCCTCCAGCCATTCAGCCTTTATAGGACACTGAGCCTTGCGAAAGGAGGCCCAGCTATCAAGCAGGACCTGTAGAGGTTGTCTCTCTCTCTTGTCTGGGAGGTCCAGCCTCTCCCCGCCACAACCCAGAGCAGGAGCCTGCGGCCCAGGGTTGTCCCAAAGACCTGGGCCTGGTTGGCTGGAAGCAGAAGCGTGTCAGAAGGGCCAAAAAGAGTAGCCTTGAATCCCAGGAAATGGCTTGACCACCTCAATCTCATTACTACCTTGCTATGTGGCCGTGGACAGCCCCCTTCCCCTCTCTTAGTTTCCCCAGCTGTCAGGTACAGAGATGATCTAGTTCTCCATCCTGGTGCTCAGTGTCCACTCCGGAGCTGATGGTGGGCTCCAGGAGTACAGGTGAAGGCCTGAGAATGGCGAGTCTGAGCCTGTGATTATCCCAGCCTCCGGCCCCCAGCGGCAATCTGTTCCCACCATCTCTGCCCCCACTGAGAGCCTCCAGCAAATCTCCCAATATAATCTCCCAGAATCATATTTTGAATACTGTTTTGATTAAACACCAGAGCAAGGGGAGGGAGGATGCACCCTGCTGTCCTCAGCTGAGCCTGCTGTGGCCTGCAGGCAGCTGGCCTGTGAGCCCTGCAAAGTGAGTGGCAGTCAAGGCAGCAAGGTGACTTTCTCAGGTTTGGAGAGACTGTAGGAGTGGCCCTCCAAACTCCCTTGATGGCTAATGTGCTCCTTCCCTCAGCTGGGGAGAACCATTAGGGGACTGGGTAGAGAGAAGAAGCTGAGCCAAGGGAGCCACAATACGTGTCTTCTTCCTTTGTTGATTCCTTTCCTGCCAGGAGTCACGACATTGGCATTGGACTCACTAGATGATCTCTATGATCACTTTTGGCTCAAACATCCTACGACCCTGGTAATGATGATAAGAGCTTCTGGAGCCCTTACCACGTGCCAGACTGAATTCCATGTCCTTTAAATGCACGGACTCATCTATATGTCTCAAGGGTCCCAGGGACCATTATATTATACTTACTAGTGTGTGCATCTACCGAATGAGGAAACAGAAGCTCAGAGGGGTAAAATAACTTGATGTCAGTTATCCAGTTAGCAAGTAAAGAAGTCAGACCCCAAGTAGGACTGATTCTAAACCACTAAGCTCTACTGTTAATGCATTGTCTTATTTTAAAATTCTTTTATTCCATTATGAATAAGAGCCTATGTCTTTGATACTCTGTCTATGAGTCTATTGTCTCATGCCTCTGGAACTCCAGGTTGCCCTTCCTCCTTCTCAGGAATATCCAGTGGAAAAGGACTTCTGGTGCCTCCTGGACCTGCCCCCATATCCTGGCTGAGAGCACCCCCCATCCCACAGCCCACATTTCCCTGGGACATGGCTGTCTGAGACACACCTGGCTAGTGTTTGGCAAAATGTAGCCCATGGATCTCCACCATCAGAGTCAGCCCATGACTAAAGAATCCCACTTGGAGGTTGCCTGGAAGATCTGCTTGTGTGACAAGCACCCTAGGAAGCCTCATGGGCCTCTAATCTGAGTAGCAGTGGCTGACCCTCAGGTGGCCAGACCCTACATTCAGCCTGAGACCTTAGGATGCCTGCTGTTGGCCAAGAATAAATCACATCCCAGTAACAGGCGCAAACATCTCCTCCAGGATTTAATCTGGATTGGCATGCAATCGCCTCATCTGGTTCGGCTCCCCACGCCCCATCCTGAAGCTCAAAGATTTGTTTTTATTGGAGGGGGAGAAGGTGACCTAGGAGACGAACTTGCCTGAAGACTAACTAGGATTCCAGGTTTGGAAGCATCTTTGGAGTCCCCTGCACTTCAGCATGTAAGAGAATTCTGTGCCCAAACACAAGCATGCAGTCCAGAATCACTAGATATTTGGGGAAAGCCAACACCAGGAAGGGAAGACTGTATCTTAAGCTAAAAAAAAAAAAAAGTGATGGAGGGGGTGGGTCTCTCGCTGTCTCCTGTTGCAGCCTTGGCTGCAATAGAAAGTTCTTTCTTTTTTGAACCAAATTCTTTCTCCACATCTCTTCTGAAATCAATTTCCTGAACCAACAAGTCTTACTCTTCTCCATGATTCCTTCTTCTTTGTCCTACCCTCTATGCCTCCTCTTCCCCTCATCCTCTCAGTGGGACTTGCTTGGTCCTTCCTCTGAGATCAGGGTAAGAATGGAGTCCAACGGCTGTCTCCCAGTTATATGGTGGAGGACCCCCTCCGTTGGCATGATTTTCATTAAACACTAAGTTGGAGAGGGTGGAGAAATAGTGACCTGAGTCCTTGGGCAAGTCACCAAATGCCTCTGAGATTCAGCTTTCTCCTGGTATGTGGGATCGTGTTAAACAATGTAGCTCTTTCATAATTGCTCTAGCTGCCGTGGAGACAAAGATTTAGATCAGTGTTACTTGAATGTTGGTCAGTGGCAAAGCAACACCCCTAATTTTTGCCAAGAGTTGGAGAGATGTTAAAGACAAGCTAGCACCAACGGAGGCTTCTCCTTTATGAATCAGAGGATTGAAAGAAAGTTGAAGAGGGAGTCATTTGTGTCACTCTGAGATTCAGCGTTATTTAACGCCATGACCAGCTCACACCACGGCTTGTACACACTCGACTGTTTGGTGAGTTAATCTGTATGAATGTAAAGGGTGATTATTATTCAAGAGATCATCAGAGGGGCTTCCCTAGTGGCGCAGTGGTTGAGAGTCCGCCTGCCGATGCAGGGGACACGGGTTCGTGCCCCGGTCTGGGAGGATCCCACGTGCCGCGGAGCGGCTGGGCCCATGAGCCATGGCCGCTGGGCCTGCGCGTCCGGAGCCTGTGCTCCGCAACGGGAGAGGCCACAGCAGTGAGAGGCCCGCGTACCGCAAAAAAAAAAAAAGAGATCATCAGAGACAGGTCTTCCCTCATTGCCTGGGTCTGTCTCCAAATTCCAACTTGGCTTTATTTAAAGTCTTAGACAACCTGCCTTAGAACAGTAATGTCCACAATGATAATGAGGATGAGGCTAGAGTATTTGTTCTCAACCCTGGTGGGGCGTCAAATCATCCAGGGAGGTGTTTGCCTTTGTTTTGATTTTCCATACCAACCTCCAAGCTGTACCTCAGACCAATTAAATCCAATCTCTAGGGGTGTGCCCCAGCAGTATTTTTTTTTTTTTTTTTTTTTTGTGGTACGCGGGCCTCTCACTGTTGTGGCCTCTCCCGTTGCGGAGCACAGGCTCCGGATGCGCAGGCTCAGCAGCCATGGCTCACGGGCCCAGCCGCTCCGCGGCATATGGGATCCTCCCAGACCGGGGCACGAACCCGTATCCCCTGCATCGGCAGGCGGACTCTCAACCACTGCGCCACCAGGGAGGCCCCCCAGCAGTATTTTTGAAGCTTCTAAGTGATTCCAATGTACAGCCAAGGTTGAGAACCAGTGAACTACAACTAGGCTGTTTTTCCTTCCAGCCCCAGTATTTTCTAGAAAGGTATTGGAGTAAGGGATGGGGCTTGGCAGACAAAGTCTAGAAGCCTGTGGTTTCTCCCTGGAGTCTATGGACTTCACATTTTCCCCAGGGTAAAGTGAGATATGATAGTTACAGTTTATCACATCATTCACAAAGGAACCCAAAGATGGATGTTGTTCTGGACATCGAAGGCCAGTGTCAAGCCAGGGAGACCTTCTTGAGCCTTGCCCATCTCATATGCCAGCTGCCTATACACAGAGTGAAAGACCCTAGGCACATGAGCCAAGTCATCCCTGGGACAGCTCAGAGGTGGCCCTGAGCTGGGGTAAGAGCCCTTTGGAAGTGTTTCTTGGTGTTCCAGTTATGTATTGCAGAGGGAAAAATCACCCTCAAACTTAATGGCTCAAAACAGCAACAGTCATTAATTTTGCTCACAGATCTGCAGTCTGGGCAGGGTTCAGTGGGAATGATTTGTTTCTGGTCTGTGAGGTGTTAGAAGAGGTATCTTGACTGGAGCTGGAGGATCCACTTCCAAGGAGGATGTGGGGTTCCAGCCCCTGCAGAAAGTTTCCACCCTTGCCATGGGCTGCTTGAGTTTCCTTACATCATGGCAGCCAGGTTTTGAGAGCAAATGTTCCAAGAGGCCTGGGTGGAAGTCACAAGGTTTCTCATGACCCATCCTCAGAAGTCCCAGGATGTCACTTCCACTGTATTCCATTGGTTAAGCAAGTGGCTAAGCTTGTCCAGAGACAGGAGAGGAATTCAACTCTACCATTTAATGGGAGGCATAGCATAGGGTTTGTAGCCATCTTTACCCAAACTGAGATCATCACTGAAGGCACAGTTCTGAATGCAGTTCCAGACTTTATTACTCTCCCATTCAATGTGTGGACTTGGGGTTCTGTCTTAGTCAGCTAGAGCTGCCGTAACATAATACCACAGACTGGGTGGCTTAAACAACAGACGTTTATGTTCTCACAGTTCTAGAGGCTGGGAAGTCTAAGATCAAGGTGCCAGCCAATGTGGTTCCTAGTGAGAGCTTTCTTCTTGGCTCACAGATGACAGCCTTCTCATGGTGTCCTCACATGGTGGAGAGAGAGAGCTCTGGTGTTTCTTCCTCTTCTTATAAGGCCACCAGCCCTATTGGATCAGGGTGCTACCTTTATGACCTCATTTGACTTTTATCACCTCCACACAGGCGCTGTCTTCCAATACAGTCCCATTGGGGATTAGGGCTTCAACATAGGAATTCTGGAGGGCCATTATCATTTAGTTCATAACAGACCCTAACCCAGAACTCAAGATGGACAAGGTCAGTTACGAAGTAGGTGACCAAGAAAAGGGTGCTGATTCTCTTGCCAATGGTCCAGGCCAGCCCCTAGCCACAGAAGTGCTGGCTGGGGCAGGCATCTAGCTGCCCATGATATTCCCCCATCAATGTCCTGCCCTGGGGACTTCCCTAGTGGTCCAGTGGTTAAAACTCTGTGCTCCCAATGCAGGGGGCCCGGGATCAATCCCTGGTTGGGGAAGTAGATTCTGCATGCCACAACTAAGATTTCACATGCTGCAACTAAGGCTCAGTGCTGCCAAATAAATAAATAAATAAATTTTTAAAAAATGTCCTGCCCTGGCAATGTGTCTGTAATCTCAATGTGGAAGAAGAAGGCAGTGACATATATTCAAGAGCCATTAAGTGCCTGACACTGCATATGATTTCATAACACTCTGTAAATGAAGAAACTGAGTCTTAAGAAACAAAGTCTTTTTTCCAAGGTGCCCATCTGGAAAATGGCAGAGTTGGGGTTCCAATCCAGGTCTGTGTGACTCCAAAGCCCTTGCTGTCCTCCAAGGGAAGACAGAAGGAGGCTGAGTACCTCCACTCTAAGATCATGCTGTAGAGCAAAGTGGTAAGAGCACAGCCTCTGAAACCAGACTACCAGGGTCTGAATCCCAACTCTGCCATTTACTAGCTGTGCAACCTGAAGCAAGTAGCATAACCTGTCTGGACCTCAGTTTCCTCATCTCTAAAATGGGAATAATAATAGTGCCTGTGCCTGCCTCACTGGACTGTTGTGAGGATTAAACAGTTAATATGTAAAGCATTAGAATTGTGTGCCCGGTCCATAGTATACATTCTGTAAAATGCCAGCTGCAACTTCTTTTCCCACTACTGCACCCCAGCAGTCCCTGCCTCTCCAGTGAAGCCTGAAATCACTGTTGTGTCCCCACCCCCAGCAGTCCTGCCTGCCCTGCTTATTCTACCAAGTCGATGTCACAGTTCACACATGTCCCTCTTACCTGGAACAAAGACATGGGGTCACTCTCTCGGGTGTCCATTTAGGGAGAAACCTCACCCAGCAGATTTTATGAATTGCTCACACTTCCCCTTATCAAGATTAATGGCACCATTGCCCACGGTCAGTCCTTCTGTGGTCTCAGCTAATGACTTCAACCCTCAATGTGTTTCCTCTGCATTTGCTTCAGAAAATCGTTCTGAACAGCAAGACTGCTTTAATAGCCACTTGGTACTAATGATGCCTTTTAAGTGCATAAAGAGAATCTCTAAGCACCAAACGGGAGGCCCATTGACCGGTGACAACAGCTATTGACATTGACACGCGAGGCAAGGTCAGAACGCTGCCGATCAAGGGACTGTCACTGGGCCTAACAGTGGGGACTTTTTTTTATGACACTGGAAAACTCCTTATTTTTTCCTCCTGTTCCTTAAACACACCCCACTAGCACCATTTACTGGACTCCGCTCTGTCCATATCAGAGCTATCAGCCTCTGCTAGTTTTCATTTCACCTTCAAGATTCAGGCCATAGCCAAACTTGTACTGTTTTCTCTTGATTTTTTTTCTTTAAATAGATTCACTTTTACATTTTAACTAAATGGTTTTGAAAAAGAAACATTGTGTGGTTACCCACTCTTTATGTCTGCCCTTCCCCTGCAGTGTGGCCACCATGACACACTCAGCCGGTCAAGAGGTGGCGTGGCAGTGTGATGAAGAGCATAGATACAGGAGGCAGGGTAAGCTGGATTCACATTCTGGCCCCAGCACTTAGTACCCGGTGATGGTGAGCTACTACCTTAATCTCTCTGAGCCTCAGCTTCTTCGTCAGTAAAATGGGATAGAACTTGAGCTTAGCTCGTGGGATGATGGTGAGGATGAACTCAGCTGAGAAATGTTAAGTGTCTAGCTCGGGGGCTGACACACATGCTCAATAAATGTTGGTTATGACTGAATTAACTTGCTCCACTATAGCTGGGCTCCCTAGGGAAGTGACAAACTGCCTTTGCTTGCCATACATGTCCCTGCTATGATCATGGTATAGACTGTAGTCCTGAGTATCTCATGTGTCACCCCACTGTGAGGTCCCAATTCCATCGACAAAGGGCCATTCCCCAAAGATGGAATCTGAGCGTGTGATGTCACCCTCGGACGGAAGCACTGTTCCACTACCACACTTTTCTCCTTCTTGGGAACTGACCCAAGAGGGTGTTCCTGTTCATTACCAGCTATTTTCTCAACACCAAGCTCCTACCTCCCAGGGCTTCAGATCTAGTACCTAGTGTCTGCCATGTTGCCTAGTCCTTGATCATTCATCTCATTACCTTCCAGGAGGACTCCAACCTTCCATTGTTGAAATGCATTGGTTCTTGGCCTCACTCTATGCTTAAATTTTGTTGGTAGTGGTTGGTGTTTAGGTCCCATCTGTGGGGGGAGGGCAGAGCAGCGGGATGAGGCCACCCTCGGGGAGGGGTTTCCCAAGCACTGATGGGTAAACTTTCCAAGAGCAAGAAGAGAGGGGAGGGTTATCTACAAAGCAGAAGTGGAGTCACAGATGTAGAAAACAAACTTATGGTTACCAGGGGGTAAGAGGGGGTAGGGATAAATTGGGAGATTGGGATTGACATATACACACCTCTCTATATAAAACAGATGACTAATAAGAACTTACTGCATAGCACAGGGAACTCTACTCTGTACTCTGTAATGGCCTATATGGGAAAAGAATCTAAAAACAGAGTGGATATATGTATACGTATAACGGATTCACTTTGCTGTACACATGAAACTAATTCAACATTGTAAATCAACTACACTCCAATAAAAATTTGTTATAAAAGAGAGGGGGGAGTGATATGTGGGGGAGAAGCAGAGATGGAGCCTGGATTGGGGGGGAGGAAGTGAAATGGGAATGTGCAGATGAATGGGCGTGGAGGATGTCAGCCCAGAGACTTCAGAGAGTGAGGGGCCAGTTGTAGGGTGAGCAAGCTTGGGATGTTCAAGAAACGAAGTCCCTCAATGCTGGGCATCCAGCAGACTTCCCTTAATGTGCAACACGCTGTGCATTGAACGCATGTGGCAGAAGGGCATGGGCTATTATTACATTCTATGCAAAACCAAATACTCCAACCTACATTCTAACTGAAGGAGAGATACTTCTAATGTGGGGTGAAGGCGGTAGCCCTTTGACGGTGGGCAAGGAGGCAGAAGCCCTGTTTGCAGTTCCTCCCACTCTCTCTTCACCTAACTCTCAGCTCCTGTTCAGCCCCATCCCTTCACTGTGACATTTGACATATGACACCCATGAGTTTCACTTGACCCCTTTGTTGGGTGCCATTAAATGGCCTGAAGTTAAAATGTTAATTATCATTAATCATTTTTTATGAAATGGCTTTGCCAAAGTCATAAATTCAGCAGAGAGAGGCTTCTTTTGTGGGGCTGACAGTTTATGGAATACTGACTGTCAGAGAAGGCACTCGAATATGTGAATGTTTCTAGAGGGGTAAGTTATAAAGAGAAAAATGAATGCCTACAGGTGGCATGGAATGATAGAAAGTGACTCGGGACAAAAAAGAAAAAAACGAGATGGCGGGATGAGTCGGGGGATAGGAGGGAGGGACAGAAAGGAGTCAGTGTTGCCCACCTTGCTCCCTGCACCAAGCTCAGTGACCCATCAGAGGTAGATGCCTAAAAAGCCAACCTGGAAAGGTGAATAAATGAGGAAGGAGAGAGGAAGGCCAGAAAAGGAAAAGAGGGACAAAGCAAGGGGAAAGGGAGGTTTACAGAGAGTTGGAGAGTAAATCAAAAGCATATGAAAAGAAAAGAGCCCAGATTTCTGCCTTTAAGTTCAAGATCCCGGGAACCTCAGTATATAGGCATCTGCTTATTGATTTTTGGCTAAAGTGTGATTTACCTGCCTCATTCCTGTTCAAGAGAAACCTGCCCATCGTTAGCAATACTGCATTGTGCACTTGAAAATCTGTTAGGAGGGTGGATCTCATGTTAAGTCTTCTTACCGCAAAACAAAAACAAACACACAGGGCTTCCCTGGTGGCGCAGTGGTTGAGAATCCGCCTGCCAATGCAGGGGACACAGATTCAAGCCCTGGTCAGGGAAGATCCCACATGCCGCAGAGGAACTAAGTCCGTGCACCACAACTACTGAGCCTGCGCTCTAGAGCCCGTGAGCCACAAACACTGAGCCTGTGTGCCGCAACTACTGAAGCCCGTGCTCCACAACAAGAGAAGCCACCGCAATGAGAAGATCACTCACCACAACTAGAGAAAGTCTGTGCAGCAAAGAAGACCCAACGCAGCCAAAAATAAATAAATAAATAGAATAAATTTATTTAAAAACACACACACACACACACAAAGCGACACAAGGAAACTTTGGGAGGTGATGGACATATCTGTTACCTTGAATGTGGTCATGGTTTCCCCAGTGTATGCATCCGTCCAAACTCATCAAATTGTATAGATTAAATATATGCCACTTTGTGTATCAATTATACCTCAATAAAGCTGTTAAAATCATCTTTTCATAAGTACAAACATGCAGAGAAAAAGACACCGCAAGATCATGTGCCAAAATGAGAACAGTGGTTTTCTCTGGAAGATGAGATTATGGGTATTTTCACTTTTCTGGTTTTTACATTTTTATATCTCCAGATTTTCTGCAAGATTGTGCTTTATCATGAAAAATACATAATAAATCTCTGTGTGTGTGTGTATGTGTGTACATACACAAATGTGAACAATAAGAGATGGATAGAAAGGACGGTTGTGTTCCCTGGGGCTGTGCTGTTGAGGTGGGTGACAAGAGAGCACCCATTATTATGGGTCCCTTACTTTTGGCTTGGGAAGTCTGCAAGAGCATGAACACAGAGGCTCTGCAGAGCTGGCTGGCAGGTTCCTGAACTGAGGGCCCTGCTGGGTGACCAGATGTTACAGTGGCCTAAAGACACGCTGGAATAATTCCTGATGAGGAAATTTGGAAGCAAGAACTCTTTCCCTGGGATCCACAGTTGGATTTTGGGGAGCTCTGAACCTCCCTCAAACCGTCTGTAGAACTGTGTCCATGTTCAGTGTTCTGGGGAGAGGGCATCCTCATTTTTCATCAGATTCTTAGAGGCGCCAGTGATCTCCCAAAAGGACCTCTCTTCTAGACCAGGAAATGTCTATTATTAGTAGTAAAAATTTTTTAAAGGTGCACCCCAAATATAGGTGTGTTTGTTTGTAAATTACATGCATGTGTTTTATATATATACAACCTAAGTATATATAATATGTACAACCTAAGTATATATAAAATAGTCATTAAAAATATAGAAAGTAAGATTATTTTAACATTTCCATCCCATATCCCAAAGGAGTATTTCCAACCCCCCTGGATAGCACTTTTTGGAGAAAACCACTTCTAGAATTAATAAGGAGCTCCCCATCTCCCCATTCCCCAGCCTACTAACCCCCAAGGAGCAGGGGCCAAGTTCCATGATAAGAAGTCAAAATTCTGGGGTCAAATTTGACATTTATAAAACACTGAAAGTCTACATGACACTTCACAGTATCATGAAGATAGAGGTGTGCTTCCTCTTGGCATAGTTTTCCTAGTATCTGCGGCTTCTTGACTGTAGTATTCACATCACCAAAGTTGCCCTGCTGTCTCAGCTTTAAATTCAAACAACAGTGGTTTGACTTTTAGGGTTTAATATAATCAGACTGATGGGGGTCACAGCATGGATGGTCATACAGTGTACATTTACCTCAACCCTACCCTGAAAGGACCATGGCTCTCACCTTTATACCTACTCTATAGCACAGGGAACTATATTCAATATCTTGCAATGACCTATAATGGAAGCGAATTGGAAAAAATATATATGTATGTATAACTGAATCACTTTGTGTACACCTGAAACTAGCACAATATTGTAAAGCAACTATATTTCAATTAAACAAATATTTTTTTAAAAAAGGATGAGGGTTTCCACTACATGGAAATAGATGACTTTGCTTCTTATTTTTAAAAGTGCGGCTTCATTAGGGTGATTGTATTCAATGCATCAAGATGCCCTTTTTTCCCCCGTGGAGAAATGAAGCCAAGGGTAAAGTTTTTTGAGGCAGTCCCAACAGATTCCCAATTGAGTACCTGTAACAGAGAATTAACTGTTTATCTTTGTCAACATACTGAATATTGAAAACTGTAATGCAACTGTGAAGACCATTTTATCACCAACCCCCCATCTCTAAAGAGTAAGAGCTAACTGGAATCCTAGTGCAGTAACAGGCATAAAAGCAAGGCTCTCAGCTGAGATTGAGGGGAAGTACCACTTTAGCAATTACACTTCCTTTGCCTGTCAAAGGAAGGGATCTCTGCCCAAAGACTCAGTCCTTGGCAAGTTTGGGTGAAATTACAGAAATGGAATCTAAACTGAGGGTTTGGGTGAAAAACACATTGTGTTTTCCAGCCCACATTATCCCTGTGTCCATTTAATGCTTTATAGTTCACAATGTATTTTCACATATGTTTTGTCATTGACCCTCACAAGTGGTTACCCGAGTGGAGATTATTGTCTCCTTTCTACAGTTAGCAGAACTGAAGTTAAAGAAGTTCACATAGCTAGTACCTTAGACCGGATTCCCCCTGGAAGCTAATTCAGAAGCAAGGCTTGAATACAAGTGGTTTCTTTGGAAGATGGTCTCAGGAAATACCAGTGCGAGGGTCGAGAAGCAAGACAGAGAAGGCAAAGAAGCCAATTCAGAGTGCATGGACAAACAAGTTACCTCTGTGGGCAACGGGAGCTCAATCCCACAGGAAACCACTGGGAACTGATATGAAATATGTCTTAGGGTTGTCCCACTCAAGGGCAACGGAGCTGGGGTATGAGTCCTCCATCCTCAATGTCCATGTCCAATTTGCTCTCAGAGGTGTAACTCCCCAGCACCAAGGAATTGCCAACTTGCAGGCAAGAGGAAGCCCTCAGCCCCTCACAGTAGAACAAAATTAGCATGTATGGAAAGGTGAGTGCCACGGGGATTCTGCTAGCATAACCAGTACATGATAGGCACCACAGCTGCCAGTCAGCACCATGCCCAATCCCTTCATCCTTGCCCACCTCCCAGCAAAGAGGCTTTCCTTGCTATCTCTGCAGCTAAGGTTGGCTTTCTTGTGGCCGAGGAGAGGTAACAGAACACCCCCTAGAGGCTTCTGGGAAAGATTTTTCTTTCCTGTTAAAAGGAAAGAGATTTACAAGGAGACTACTCACTGCTGGGCCTCCATGTGTTTCCTGCCTTTGGACAGGTCATGTGAGGTCATGAGGCGTGGAGCAGTGGCACCTACTGGGACCACATTTTCAACCCAGACATCATTTATATTCTGGAAGAATACTGAAACTGCATATACCCAGACTTAATGTAATGTAAAAAATGACTGTCCTACTGGTTGAGTTTTCTGTTACTTGCAGCTAAATACATCCTTAACTGACACAAAATTTGCTTTTGTCTCAGAATACGAAGTTTGTATCATTGTCCATTTACCTGTTTTTTGTTTGTTTGTTTTTTGCCAATCTTAATTCCCTGACCAGAGATTGAATCCAGGCCCTTGTCAGTGAAAGTGCAGAGTCCTAACCACTGGACCACCAGGGAATTTCCTTACATTTTTTTAAATAGATTTTTAAATTTTATTTATTTTATTTATTTATTTTTGGCTGCATTGGGTCTTCATTTTTGCACGAGGGCTTTTCCCTAGTTTGGGGAAGCAGGGTCTACTGTTCGTTGTGGTATGCAGGCTTCTCATTACAGTGGCTTCTCTTGTTGCAGAGCACGGGCTCTAGGCACAAGGGCTCAGCAGTTGTGGTGCACGAACTTAGTTGCTCCGTGGCATGTGGGATCTTCCCGGGCCAGGGCTCGAACCCGTGTCCCCTGCATTGACAGGCAGATTCTTAACCACTGTGCCACCAGGTAAGTCCCTTACATTTTTTTTTAATAATCAGAATAAGGGTGGTGGTTTAAACCGATGTAAAAATATGCTGAGACTTAACAAATCTTTGATTGTGCAATTGAAACAATCAAAATAGGAGACAAGTTGTTATTTTAATGAATTAATTTGTTGTATTTTCTCAATGCTCTTTTCAGCTTTTATGCCTCACAACTTATCCTGGATATTACAGAATTCCTCACCCCAGCACACCCACCACCCTCTGTTCTCCCTGCAAACAGTCCATTAATCAGATATAATACAGCTCAGCCATGGTGGGAGGAAGGGACAGAAGGGTAACTTTTGGCAGAAATCGAGTCCAAAACAGACAGAAATATAAGCACAGCCGTAGCAACAAACAGTACAGAGCTGGTTATTTAAGGACTATAAGGGCAAGCCTTGCATTGAGAGGGGACATGGCAGACAGAAGAGGGAGTCCTGGGTTTGAGTTGAAGCTTCACCAGTGTAAAGGGAAAACTCAAATTCCCACCTGTGTGGGAAAAACCCAGTTCTTTCTTACTGTGTATTTCTTTCCTGTGTGTCCCCTTTACTAATGCCACACTAATGCCATGCTCACACAGACACTTCACTTCTGACACTTCTGGTCACCAATATGTTTTTCCTCCACAACAAGTGATTCTCTGCAACACCAGCTGGGTATCCTACAACTTAACTCACTTCTGAACCCCCCCTACCTGAAGATAGCACTAGATCCCACAGGTTAAGGACTCAGTCCCACATGATTGTCCCCCATGCACACACTTCAAATGCCAGTTGCAAGCCCAGGCTGTCACCTGTGCTTCTGACCAACTGGCTTTAGATTGGAGGGTCCAATAACCCCCTCCTTGGGTTCGATTATTTTGCTAGAGCAGCTCACAGAACTCGGAGAAACACTTATGTTTACCAGTTTACTGAAGGATAAGATAAAGGATACAGATGAGCATCCAGATGGAAGAGATGTACAGGGCAACAAGGCAAGTGGGAAGGGACACAGAGCTTCCACGCCCTGTCCAGGCTCACCACTCTCCTAGCACCTCCCCATGCTCACCAATCCAGAAGCTCTCCAAACCCCATATTTTGGGGATTTTATGGAGGCTTCATCACGTAGGCATGATCAATCATTAACTCTGTTTGCATTCCTCCTCCCTTCTCTGAGAATGGGGGCAGAGGGCTGTGCAACTGAAAATTCTAAACTTCTAATCATGACTTGGTCTTTCCAGTGACCAGCTCTCATCAAGGAGCCCACCTGAGTCGCTTCACTGGCACAAAAGACACTCCTATCAACCAGGAAATCACAAGGGTTTCAGGAGATCTGTGTCAGGATCCAGGGGCAGAGACCAATAGATACTTTCTATTATCTCACAGCCAAGCACAGATGCTGGGCCTTTGCCCCCATCTAAGCCCAAGTCGTCCCCTCGGTAAATGAAAGGGCTATAAGGACTACCTCTAATACACTAGGATTCTAATAATGCTCCGTTTATCTTCATTTTTCAGATTAGATTTTTATATATCTGTTTTTCTCAAAACTGAGCACATATGTAATTAGAAGTTGCAACCAAACGTATGTTTGGTTTGCATATCACTTCTAAATCTTTATTCCAAATATTAGTTGGGGAAAGGTTCCAAAGACCAAAAAAAAAAAAAAAAAAAAATCAACCATGCCAGAAAATGGCATCTATTTATTTTAAAGTCTTCAGGCACTACAAAGCAAGTAGCATGTTAATATGACATTTACAAATCACCCCCAACCACTCTCTAATTAACTTATTGTGTGCCTTCTCTAAACTAACATACACAGAATTAGAGGAGAAACACTTATTTATTCTGTTGCTAAGGAACCAATATAATTTGCATAGCGAAAAAAATCATTAGTATATTTAAGCTGAAATTCTATCTATTTAAAACATGAGATCAAAGTGTCAGCATTTTTTCCTGCATTCTTAAGGAAGCAGCCCAAAGCAGCAGTGTGGTTGTACTTAACACATAATATTAGCAAGAAGTTCTGTAGCACTTTCTGTTACTTATTTCTCCACAGTCAGCCGTAGGCACTAGTACAAGGAAGGTCAGAATCATACAGTGTAGGTGGACCAGGGGCTTCAGCTGACATTACACATTGCACAGCTCAACATACACCTGGATTCCAGGTGAGTTCAAGTTGGCCGATTCTTTTTTAGGCTCTTGATAAAGATAACTGTATTTTTTCCTCACTTTTCCAAACTTACTCCTTCATTTATATTTCTCTGGGCGTGATAGAAAGAGCATTGGATTTAGAATCAGAAAACCTGGGTTTGAGTCTTAGGACATTGCCCCTGTGTCAGCTGGGTGACCATGGGCAAATGTCATCACTTCTCTGAGTCTCAGATTTTTCACCTGTAAAGAGGGATTCCCAGAATTATTATGAGAAATAAAAGAGAAAATGAGTCAGGAAGAACTTTTCAAAGAAGGAGGTGATTATTTTTCACCAGTTTTGTTGAGGTATAACATTTAAAAATTGTGATATTTAAAGTGTACAATATGATGATTTAATATATGTATGCATTGTAAAAGGACCTCTCCCATTGAGTTAATTACATGCATCAAGGAGGTGATTATTAGTTAAACATTCACTGAGATTTTTGGGAGCAACTTGTCATAAGGGTATCAAAATACATACAGAAAAACAATCTTATAAGATAGCCAGGAAAATTCTGAAAATAAAAAATATTGAGGGGAACTAACACTACTTTATATTAAAACATACTATGAAGCTGCAGTAATTAAAACAGTATGATCCTGCTGCAGAGCTACGGAGGCAGATCAGTGAATTAAAAGAATTCAAGCTAAATACATATAGGGAGCTTACATATAATAAAAGTGTCATTTTAAATTGATGGAGAAAGCAATTATACTTGAATAAAGATGTTAAAAAATAATAATTATAAAATAAATTGATGCAGAAACTGGCTTATTCAATAAATGGTGCTGAGAAAACTGGCTAAATATTTGGGAAAAAATGAAATTAATCATTAATGCACTTTACAACTATTACAGATGTCTCAAATATTTAGATATAAAATGTGAAGCCATGAAAGAACTGAAAGTGAGGCCAAATAATTGCGTTTTAATAAAAGGGAAGAAGAAGTCTATTCCATATATGGCATTCCACCCAGAAACTATTATGTTAAAGATTGATAAATTTGACTGCATAAAAATATTTTGTGTGGCTAAAAAAAAATCAGAAGACAAACTGCAAAAACATAAAGAAAAGGGCAAAAAAGGTAAACATTTCATGTTTTTTAAAGAAATACTAATGGGTAATAAAAATATGACTAGATGGTTAAACATATTAGTAATTTGGAAAATGTAAACAATAAGATACCACTTTTCACTCGCTGCATTGGCAAACATGAGAAGGTTGGATAATGTCTACAGTTATTGCCTTTGAAATTCAACAGACATTCTGATGTTCTGTTTGCAGAGAATATATTTGTTGCAAACTGATTTGGAGTAATTTTGGTAATAGCTATCAAATTTTGACTCAGTAGTTTAACTCCCAGGAATTTTTTTCCCACGCATAAACTCACACAATTGTGCAAATATATTTGTGTGATTACATTGCAGCATTGTTTGTAGCAGCAAAAAAAAAAAAAAAAAAAAAAAGCCTGGAAATAACCTAAATATAAAGGAGCCTGCTTAAATATAGTTTAGTACATTCATAGAATGGAATAGTAGGTGACTTAAAAAATAATGTGAGAGAAATGATCTGATATAGAAAATTAACACAGTCACTTCCTCTCTTATGCTTGATGTATATTCATTACAGAAGGCTCACAAAGTCCCGAGACAGATGCTTTTACTCTGTTCTAGTTTTACAGATTAGGAAACGGAGTCAGAAAGGGGAGTAACTTGTCCAAGGTTACATTGCTGGTAGTTGGTGAGCGAAGGCTGTCTGGCTCCAGAGTGATGCTCTAAACACTAGGTTGCACTGCCTCTCTGCAGAGCCCAGCTACATCATTAAGTGAGCAGTAACAACAACAACAACAAAACAAGGTACTGAACTACACACAGAGAGCTGGTGTGGGGCGAGAACAGGAAATTTAGCATCTGCATAGAAATGTCTGGAAGGCTACCTAGGAAACCACAGCTGGGGAGTGGATGGGGAAGGTGACTCTCCTTTTCACTCCTCATAAATCCTGGTTTCAAATTTTTTAAATCATGACAATGAATTACTACATTTTTTAATAGTAGTTATTAAACTTCCCCAGGAGGAAATTGCCACAGACATCTCCTTTTATTCTCCCTCCTTACAGACTCTCCACCTCCCTCCTCTTTGCCTCTCATCCGTTGGCGTCCAAGCACAGAGGAAACGTTGATTCATTCATTCACCTCTGTGGCAGGGCCGCCTGCAATGCAGCAAAGTGTCCAGTGATGCCAGCTCCGACTGAGTCAGACAGAGCCTCAAACGCCCTGGAGGCACAGCAATGATCTCAATCCTACGCTCATCCTTACCAAGGTTCAGCTCTGCCTTCCTAAGGCAACCTGATGCAATTGTGGGTCCTTGGGGACCGAGCTCCTCCACCTGGTCCTCCCACAGCAGTGGGTGGACTGATTGGACTTCATGAACTCAATGGCCACCTGGAGGGAGCTGCTCTAAAGGGCAGCTCAGGCAGTGATGCGTTGGTTTAACAACTGGCTGGCTCGGCAGTGTGGAGAAAAGGGAAGCTCTGATTCCTCATGTTGGCTGATTTCTGGAGGGTAAACACTCCTACCCTAGTCAATTTACAGCTACTAATATATCACAGAACATGAAGTTGGGAAAAGAGGCATAGTTGGAATAGTACATACAACATAGCATTTCCATCCCTCAGATGTATAAATAATCTCATGATCAGCAATACAGTAACAATAATTAGGAAGTGATGACCTTTAAAAGTATATTACCTTTGTTTTGAATATGATTTACTTAATGGAAAGGTTAAACTGTTTCATTTTTAACGACAGCTGCGTTTAACAAACAGCTTGCAAAATTCCCGAAAATGTAGCCATTAGTTTTCATGAGTTGGTACAGGGCTCAGGCCAGTGCAACTGTTCAGATTTTCTGGAATTGGAGCAAGTTTACTGATTATAAACAAAGATTTTTGCTGTTTGGGATTATTTTTTTCTTTTTGGATTTTCCACTTATTTAAAATCAGATTTGACTGACAACCATTACGGTTTAAGGCCCAGTGAGCCCTTAGTTCCTACTTCACTTTTTATTCTCAGATCCATCCTTACCTCCTCCAGGAAACCCCTCTTCCTCATGGCACTTGCCCCTGTTCTGATATTATATAAATAATCAGTATATTATTGGTATAATATACTGTATATTGTATATTATAAAGCATATTATTATTATGCAATTCATTAATTGTCTTTCTCTTCCACTAGACTGTAAACACTCTAAGATCAGAATATTCTGTTTGGTTTGGTTTGGTTTTCAGTGGGATTAGGGAGGGTTATTATTTTATCCCCAGCTCCTGTCTCAATTGCCTGGCACAGAACAGGGGCCCAAAGAACATTTGTTGAATATCTTATCAGAAAAATATATCAGCACCGACCCACGAGGAAGGGTTTTTGAGCTGGGCATGCTGCAAGTTAGAACAGCTGTCTTTGGTTTTATTTTTGTGTTATTGCTTCTATTTATTTGTTATTTTGTTTTATTTTGTTTGTTTGTTTAATTCATGGATATCAGGGGCTTTAGAGAGAACTGTGTCCACCTACCTCCCATTCTATAGACTGGAACGCTGAGGCCAGGGAATGGGGAATGCTTTTTTCCAGGGCACATAGCCATTTTGCAGGAGCACCAGGATCTCCTGAGTCTCAGTCCAGCACTTTTTTATCACACTGTGTTGTCTCAGACAAGTTATTTATCATAATCCTGGTAATATGATGAGAATTTTTTTAAAAATGAAAGACAGCAGCACCAATGACAGCATTCCCTCTCCTAAGACATGAGGGCTAAGGAATGTTCCGAAACTTTGATATATTTGAGTAGAATTTTAATGATGCCCAATGGCAATTATGAATCAAGGGTTTAATTTGTTTGGGGTTTTTTTTTCATATGTATTCTCAAAAAAACCCAATCACAGGGCATTCCCAACCTACCATTTTCTTTGATTGAGAAGAAAGCAACCATGCTGTCCCCCAGGACATAAAGATGGGGCTGTGTTTAGCTAAGTTCACATTTTAAAGGCATGACCTGAGTTCAGGTGTAAGAATAGAGAAAAGAGAAACAGGAATAGTTTTTGTTTGCCAAGCAGACTCTAGGTTTGCTGTCTTAAAATGAGACAGTGTAGTTACATGATCAAGAGAATCATGAGAGGCACATGTTAAAAATTCAGATTCCCAGGCCCTCCCCGGAACCACTGAATCATAATTGACAAGGGAGAGACCTGGAAATCTCTCTCTCTCTCTCTCTCTCTCTCTATATATATATATATATATATATTTATTGCAGTACACAGGCCTCTCCCTGTTGTGGCCTCTCCCATTGAAGAGCACAGGCTCCGGACACGCAGGCTCAGTGGCCATGGGTCCAGCCACTCCGTGGCACGTGGGATCCTCCCAGACCGGGACACGAACCCGTGTCCCCTGCATCGGCAGGCGGACTCTCAACCACTGCGCCACCAGGGAAGCCCTCTATATATATTTTTAACATCTTTATTGGAGTATAATTGCTTTACAATGTTGTGTTAGTTTTTGCTGTATAACAAAGTGAATCAGCTATATGTATACATATATCCCCATATCCCCTCCCTCTTGCGTCTCCGTCCCACCCTCCCTACCCCACTCCTCTAGGTGGTCACAAAGCACAGAGCTGATCTCCCTGTGCTATGTGGCTGCTTCCCATTAGCTATCTATTTTATGTTTGGTAGTGTATATATGAGCACCTTTTTTTTTTTTTAAGATTCCATATATGTGTGTTAGCATATGGTATTTGTTTTTCTCTTTCTGACTTACTTCACTCTGTATGACAGACTCTGGGTCCATCCACCTCATTACAAATAACTCAATTTCGTTTCCTTTTATGGCTGAGTAATATTCCATTGTATATATCTGCCACATCTTCTTTATCCATTCATCTGTCAATGGACACTTAGGTTGCTTCCATGTCCTGGCTATTGTAAATAGTGCTGCAATGAACATTGTGGTACATGACTCTTTTTTTTTTTTTTTTTTTTTTTTTTTTGCGGTACGCGGGCCTCTCACTGTTGTGGCCTCTCCCATTGTGGAGCACAGGCTCCGGACGTGCAGGCTCAGCGGCCACGGCTCACGGGCCCAGCCGCTCCGCAGCACGTGGGATCCTCCCGGACCGGGGCACGAACCCGCGTCCCCTGCATCGGCAGGCGGACTCCCAACCACTGCGCCACCAGGGAAGCCCAACATGACTCTTTTTGAATTATGGTTTTCTCAGGGTATATGTCCAGTAGTGGGATTGCAGGGTCGTATGGTAGTTCTATTTTTAGTTTTTAAGGAACCTCCATACCGTTCTCCATAGTGGCTGTATCCATTTACATTCCCACCAACAGTGCAAGAGCGGTCCCTTTTCTCCACACCCTCTCCAGCATTTATTGTTTGTAGATTTTTTGATGATGGCCATTCTGACCGGTGTGAGGTGATACCTCATTGTATTTTTGATTTGCATTTCTCTAATGATTAGTGATGTTAAACATCCTTTCATGTGTTTGTTGGCAATCTGTATATCTTCTTTGGAGGAATGTCTATTTAGGTCTTCTGCCCATTTTGGAACTGGGCTGTTTGTTTTTTTGGTATTGAGCTGCATGAACTACTTGTATATTTTGGTGATTAATCCTTTGTCAGCTGCTTCATTTGCAAATATTTTCTCCCATTCTGAGGGTTGTCTTTTCGTCTTGTTTATGGTTTCCTTTGCTGTGCAAAAGCTTTTAAATTTCATTAGGTCCCATTTGTTTATTTTTGTTTTTATTTCCATTTCTCTAGGAGGTGGGTCAAAAAGGATCTTGCTGTGATTTATGTCATAGAGTGTTCTGCCTATGTTTCCTCTAAGAGTTTTATATGCTCTGGCATTACATTTAGGTCTTTAATCCATTTTGAGTTTATTTTTGTGTATGATGTTAGGGAGTATTCTAATTTCCTTCTTTTACATGTAGCTGTCCAGTTTTCCCAGCACCACTTATTGAAGAGTCTGTCTTTTCTCCATTGTATATTCTTGCCTCCTTTATCAAAGATAAGATGACCATATGTGTGTGAGTTTATCTCTGGGCTTTCTATCCTGTTCCACTGATCTATATTTCAGTTTTTGTGCTGTACCATATTTTCTGGATTACTGTAGCTTTGTAGTATAGTCTGAAGTCTGGGAGCTTGATTCCTCCAACTCTGTTTTTCTTCCTCAAGATTGCTTTGGCTATTTGGGGTCTTTTGTGTTTCCATACAAATTGTGAAATTTTTGGTTCTAGTTCTGTGAAAAATGTCTTTGGTAGTTTGATAGGGATTGCATTGAATCTGGAGATTGCTTTGGGTAGTATAGTCATTTTCACAATGTTGCTTCTTCCAGTCCAAGAACGTTGTCTATCTCTCCATCTGTTTGTATTTTCTTTAATTTCTTTCATCAGCATCTTATAGTTTTCCGCATACAGGTCTTTTGCCTCCTTAGGTAGGTTTATTCCTAGGTATTTTATTCTTTTTGTTGCAATGGTAAATGGGAGTGTTTCCTTAATTTCTCTTTCAGATTTTTCATCATTAGTGGGTATATAGGAATGCAAGAGATTTCTGTGCATTAATTTTGTATCCTGCTACTTTACCAGATTCATTGATTAGCTCTAGTAGTTTTCTGGTAGCATCTTTAGGATTCTCTTTGTATAGTATCATATCATCTGCAAACAGTGACAGTTTTACTTCTCCTTTTCCAATTTGGATTCCTTTTATTTCTTTTTCTTCTCTGATTACTGTGGCTAAAACTTCCAAAACTATGTTGAATAATAGTGGTGAGAGTGGGTAACCTTGTCTTGTTCCCGATCTTAGTGGAAATGGTTTCAGTTTTTCACAATTGAGAACAATGTTGCCTGTGGGTTTGTCATATACGGCCTTTATTATGTTGAGGTAAGTTCCCTCTATGCCTACTTTCTGGAGGGTTTTTATCATAAATGGGTGTTGAATTTTGTCTAAAGCTTTTTCTGCTTCTATGGAGATTATCATATGGTTTTTATCCTTAAATTTGTTAATATGGTGTATCACATCGATTGATTTTCATATATTGAAGAATCCTTGCATTCTTGGGATAAACCCCACTTGATCATGGTGTATGATCCTTTTAATGTGCTGTTGGATTCTGTTTGCTAGTAATTTGTTGAGGACTTTTGCATCTATGTTCATCAGAGATATTGGCCTGTAGTTTTCTTTTTTTGTGACATGTTTGTCTGGTTTTGATATCGGGGTGATGGTGGCCTTGTAGAATGAGTTTGGGAGTGTTCCTCCCTCTTCTATATTTTGGAAGAGTTTAAGAAAGATAGATGTAAGCTCGTCTCTAAATGTTTGATAGAATTCATCTGTGAAGCCATCTGCTCCTGGGCTTTTGTTTGTTGGAAGATTTTTGATCATAGTCTCAATTTCAGTGCTTGTGATTGGTCTGTTTATATTTTCTATTTCTTCCTGGTTCAGTCTCAGAAGGTTGTGCTTTTCTAAGAATTTGTCCATTTCTTCCAGGTTGTCCATTTTATTGACATATAGTTGCTTGTAGTAATCTCTCATGGTCCTTTGTATTTCTGCAGTGTCACTTGTTATTTCTCCTTTTTTATTTCTAATTCTGTTGATTTGAGTCTCTTCTCTTTTTTTCTTGATGAGTCTGGCTAATGGTTTATCAATTTTGTTTATGTTCTCAAAGAAGAAGCTTTTAGTTTTATTGATCTTTGCTATTGTTTCCTTCATTTATTTCTGAACTGATATTTATGATTTCTTTCTTTCTGCTAACTTTGGGGTTCTTTGTTCTCCTTTCTCTAATTGCTTTAGGTGTAAGGTTAGGTTGTTTATTTGAGATTTTTCTTGTTTCTTGAGGTAGGATTTATTGCTATAAACTTCCCTCTTATAACTGCTTTTGCTGCATCCCATAGGTTTTGGGTCATCGTGTTCTCATTGTCATTTGTTTCTAGGCATTTTTTGATTTCCTCTTTGATTTCTTCAGCGATCTCTTGGTTATTTAGTAGCGTATTGTTTAGCCTCCATGTGTTTGTATTTTTTACAGTTTTTTTTTCCTGTATTTGATATCTAGTCTCATAGCGTTGTGGTCAGAAAAGATACTTGATACGATTTCAATTTTCTTAAATTTACCAAGGCTTGATTTGTGACCCAAGATATAATCTATCTTGGAGAATGTTCCATGAGCACTTGAGAAGAAAGTGTATTCTGTTGTTTTGGATGGAATGCCCTATAAATATCAGTTAAGTCCATCTTGTTTAATGTGTCATGTAAAGCTTGTGTTTCCTTATTTATTTTCATTTTGGATGATCTATCCATTGGTGAAAGTGGGGTTTTAAAGTCCCCTACTATGATTGTGTTACTATTGATTTCCCCTTTTATGGCTGTTAGCATTTGCCTTATGTACTGAGGTGCTCCTATGTTGGGTGTATAAATATTTACAATTGTTATATCTTCTTCTTGGACTGATCCCTTGATCATTAGGTAGTGTCCTTCTTCGTCTTTTGTAATAGTCTTTATTTTAAAGTCTATTTCGTCTAATATGAGAATTGCTACTCCAGCTTTCTTTTGATTTCCATTTGCATGGAATATATTTTTCCATCCCCTCACTCTCAGTCTGTATGTGTCCCTACGTCTGAATTGGGTCTCTTGCAGACAGCATATATATGGGTCTTGGTTTTGTATCCATTCAGCTAGTCTATGTCTTTTGGTTGGAGCATTTAATCCATTTACATTTAAGGTAATTATCAGTGTGTATGTTCCTATTCCCATTTTCTTAATTGTTTTGGGTTTGTTATTGTAGGTCTTTTCCTTCTCTCGTGTTTCCTACCTAGAGAAGTTCCTTTAGCATTTGTTGTAAAGCTGGTTTGGTGGTGCTGCATTCTCTTAGCTTTTGCTTGTCTGTAAAGGTTTTAATTTCTCTGTCAAATCTGAATGAGATCCTTGCTGGGTAGAGTAATCTTGGTTGTAGGATTTTCCCTTTTATCACTTTAAATATGTCTTGCCACTCCCTTCTGGTTTGCAGAGTTTCTGCTGAAAGATCAGCTGTTAACCTTATGAGGATTCCCTTGTATATTATTTGTTGTTTTTCCCTTGCTGCTTTTAATATTTTTTCTTTGTATTTAATTTTTGATAGTTTGATTAATATGTGTCTTGACGTGTTTCTCCTTGGATTTATCCTATATGTGACTCTCTGTGCTTCCTGGACTTGATTGACTATTTCCTTTTCCATATTAGGGGTTGTTTTCAAGTACAATCTCTTCAAATATTTTCTCAGCTCCTTTCTTTTTCTCTTCTTCTTCTGGGACCCCTATAATTCAAATGTTGGTGCATTTAATGTTGTCCCAGAGGTCTCTGAGATTGTCCTCAATTCTTTTCATTCCTTTTTCTTTATTCTGCTCTGTGGTAGTTACTTCCACTATTTTACCTTCGAGGTCACTTATCCGTTCTTCTGCCTCAGTTATTCTGCTTTTGATTCCTTCTAGAGATTTTTTTATTTCATTTATTGTGTTGTTCATCATTGTTTGTTTGCTCTTTAGTTCTTCTAGTTTCTTGTTAAACGTTTCTTGCATTTTCTCCATTCTATTTCCAAGATTTTGAATCATCTTTACTATCATTATTCTGCATTCTTTTTCAGGTAGACTGCCTATTTCCTCTTCATTTGTTTGGTCTGGTGGGCTTTTACTTTGCTCCTTCATCAGCTGTGTATTTCTCTGTCTTCTCATTTTGCTTAACTTACTGTGTTTGGGGTCTCCTTTTCACAGGCTGCAGGTTCATAGTTCCCATTGTTTTTGGTGTCTGCCCCCAGTGGGTTAGGTTGGTTCAGTGGGTTTTGTAGGCTTCCTGGTAGAGGGGACTTCTGCCTGTGTTCTGGTGGATGAGGCTAGATCTTGTCTTTCTGGTGGGCAGGACCGTGTCCAATGCTGTGTTTTGGGGTGTCTGTGAACTTATTATGATTTTAGGCAGCCTCTCTGCTAATTGGTGGGGTTGTGTTCCTGTCTTGCTAGTTGTTTGGCATGGGGCATCCAGCACTGGAGTTTGCTGACTGTTGGGTGTGGAAATCTATATTTTTACATGACCACATGGGTTTCTTACTATCAGATGAGTTTGGGGGACCCTGGCATAATAGCCAAGGGAGTGGACTTCGGGGTTGCCAGTGCTAGATTTTCCTAAGTGGTAACCCTGGGAGAGTTTCTTAACCTCTCTGGGCCTCAGCTTCCCCATCTGTGCAATGGGAATAATAATAATCACTACCTCCTAGGGTTTCTAAGACTCTGTCTGCTCCAAGTTTTGAGAAAAGTATCTTTAGAAAGAGCTTTCCTAGTGAGTTCCCTAGCCAAGACAGCTAGTTTCCTGCTACTAAGAAAGGCACGTTAATACAGCATATAAAGGAACAGGAAAACAGAACAGGGTCCTCTTACCCAACCAATATGACAGAACCAACTGCTGGTTTTTCATAGTTGCCACAAGGTGCACTGTGCTGCTGGGTGAAACTGAAAAGCATATGCCAAGCCGGCAGAGGGGGCTGTGTAAGAACATCAGTTCAGGAGTCTGGAAATCTCATCATGAATTTCAGCTCCAACATTTACTAGAAGAATTAAGCTTTTAAAAACATCTCTGAACCTCAGTTTCATTGTTTATATTGAATGGGGGGTGATTTATCTGGGCTGTTAGGAGGCTGCAGTGATCAAATGAGATAATAAATGTCAGTATGATCTTCATTTTGACATAGAGGCTGTTTCTACAATAAATGCTCATTAAACAAAACAGAGAAACTCCCAGATACAGTTTTTAAAATCCGTTACCTATAATCTACCCAGTCCAAGACAACGATATGGACTTTTTTTCTAGTTTCCTAACATTCATGATTTGGGGTTGGGCTTTTTGAAGAAAAAATTTTGATTCTCATGTCCTGATCATAGGGTACATACAGTTTTACACTTTATTTTCTATTTAATATTATCCCATTTGTATTTTTGCATCTTTGAAATGGCTACACAAGACCACCATTTACTCCAACAGTCCCCTATTGTTGGACACAGCTTTGCTAGAAACCTTGTGCTATTATAAAAATCACTGTCATGAACATCTTTGAGTTTTACTATTTTAAATATATTTGTACTTTTTCTCTTCTTTTAAAGTAATTCCCAGGGAATATGGAATTACTGAGTCAACAGCACACAATTCCAATTTGTAAAATGCTATTTAAAACCACAAAATGTAATGCAGTGGAAGGACTGGCTACAGCTCATATTTTCAAGTTTTTCCTGCAACAGGCACAGGACTGTCCTCAGTACCCCGGGAATAACTCACAGAGCAGCGGAGAATCCTTGTGTCAGTCCTAAAGACACGAATAAGTTAACAGGGATGACAGAGATGAAATCAGCAGAAACCCAGCCCTCAAGGAGCCCTCACTATGGAAAACAGAACAATATCTTCATAAATAACATCAGCAGATCCAGCCTCTGCCCAACCATTTAGGAGCTGTGCTAACGTGGGCCAGATGCTTCATCTCTCTGGGCCTCTGTTCCCACCCAAAAATGAGAATCTCACACCAGATGTCCTCTTAGATCCTTTCAGCTCTGGCAGTTCTCTGATTCTCCCCCAAATTGTAGTCTGTGTCTTCTAGCAGGGATTCCAAAGAGCTTTACTGCGCAGACTGAGCACTCAGTGCTCGGGTATGTGAAAGATGGGACCAAGAGTACAGTGGGCAGAGCAGGCCAATGACCCTTCTGACAGCTCCAGACTTGGGATGAGCCACCATACAGTGCGGAGGGTTTGCCTGGGCAAGGACACACTTGATGTTCAGACTCTCGGTCCATGATTTTCTCTGCAAAGCCAGACTCAGTACTTGGGGGAGACAGGTGTCTCTTCCCTCATGGGCATGCTGTTTCCTTTTCTAGCTTTGGAAGTAGTCAATCCTACCCAAGCGAAATTGAACTCTATTCATCTATGAAAATAAAAGACTATACCATCAAGACCCAAAATGAAAATATTTCCATGCCCAAGGGTAAACAAAACTAACATGTTTGAAATGGCATGATGTAAATTTCACTAATATTTTTGTTTTTAAAATACTTTAAAGCAGTACAAATCAATCTCAAATTATCAGCTTAAATGTAAGCTTACGTTCATGTGTAACACCTGATTTTAGAGACAATGGAGGGATGAATCCAAAATATCTCTATGATAACTTTTCCAAACATTTTTATTGTGTTGCTCTTTTAACTCAAATAACACATCTTGTTCTCTGTGGAGTGAAATACCTCCCTCATTTACTTCAAAAAAATCTTCAAGAAAACCTCCCCGATTCTGACCTCATTGTTTTGCAGAGAGGGAGCCTCGCTAGATGGGAGTGGAGAAATCTTGGTCCACTGCCCCCTCTGCCATCCATTCATTCTTTGACCTGGGAAAGGCATTTTCCCTCCTTGGACTTTAGTTTCTTCATGATGAAAACCAAGAGGACTATATTAGGTACTTAGAACTAGGACATTCCTCCTTTCTGTAGTTCGATATTCTTGCTGTTGAACTCAGATTGCCTTGAGATGCTCCTTGAAGCTAAGAAGATAAACAGGTAACCGATAGAGTCACAGAAAGGGATATATTCCTGTGCTTAAAAAGAGGGAGTGGAGTCTATGTTATTGGCCCAAATTCGTCACCCCTCCCTGTGTCCATGCCCTTCATCACATATTTGTTGTACATTTCTCTGCCCTTTGACTTTAAGCTCAGCCCTGTGACTTGCTTTGGCCAACAGGGTGTTCACAGATGTGATTGGAGGCTTGAAATGTGCTTGAGTGATTGTGCTTGCAAAGATAGACTTGCTCTTTTGCTTCTCTGCCATCATTCTAAGATCATATCCTGGTTAGCCTGCTGGTTCCAGAGGAGAATGAGAGAGAGAGACACATGGATCAGAGCTGTCTCAGCTGTGGTGTCCTGAAGCAGAATCTCTCCAATCAACCCACAGATGTGTGAGCAATAATAAATGATTATTGTTTCAAGTCACTGAGTCTTGGCATGGCTTGTTTCACAGCTTTGCTGTGGCAATAGCTAACCAATACAGAAGGGAGCTTGTTATAGAAGGGAGTTTATATTTGCCTATGAATAAAATACCAAATAAAAATAAGCTTTATTTGTTGTAAAATATAGACATTAAGACCTCCTACATGGTAGGCAGCCTAAATTGTGTTGTCACCTTTTATGATTTGGAGCCAATTAACTTCTCTTGGCCTCAGGTTCCACATCTGTTAAGTGGGATGCCTGTGTAATTAGGTTGGCTGTCAGGATTAAATCTGAGAGTGCATGAGAAACATTTAACACAGTGCCCACACATAACAAGCACTCAATAAAAGGTAGCTGTTAATTAGCCTAGCATATTCTAAACTCCTACACAACTTAAGAGTGCATACTACAAAATTCAGCACATATCTAGAAAAATAATAAATAGATAAGATAATCATTCTGATGGGCAAGTATTTTCTCACCCAACAGACAAGCTTTTTTTTTTTTTTCCGATACGCAGGCCTCTCACTGTTGTGGCCTCTCCCGTTGTGGAGTACAGGTTCCGGACGCGCAGGCTCAGCGGCCATGGCTCAAGGTCGCAGCCGCTCCGCGGCATGTGGGATCTTCCCGGACTGGGGCACGAACCCACGTCCCCTGCATCGGCAGGCGGACTCTCAAGCACTGCACCACCAGGGAAGCCCCAGACAAGCATTTTGAAAGCAAAACCAGTTTCTGGTTCTAACCCAGAGGAATGGAACCACTGTGAGCCCTTTGAGTGAAGTCAAATCATTTATTCCTTTTTTCACTGCTTTTTACATCATTCTGATTATCAAAGAAATGGTGTCCACTGGTACTAGCACATCTTCAGCACCTTTCTGACAAAGGACACAGCATAATCTCCCTTTTTAATGAAGAAAGAGAAGGCCTGGGGCTCAGAAAGCCTTAGGCAAGCAACAATTATTTTGATGGTTACTTTGTATTGGTGGTAAGTGGTGGAGTTAGTGGGGTTTTTTTCCATTTATAGAAGTGATACAAACTTCCTCTTAAAAATAAATTTAATTTTAAAATTAAGTCTGTTTGAATAGAAGAATAGGTAAATGATAGGATAAGCTGTATTTGGATCAGACAAAAAGCATAAAGTTGGAACCTGAATGAATGATGTTTGGAAATCACTGAGTTAATAAATACTTAAGTGATTAAAGCAGAAGGCCTGTTCACAAATGGAATTTAGAAATTATATCTGCTCTGCTAAAGCATTCACTAATTCAGATCTGATTTAGTGATTGACTTTATTTTCTATTTAGTGATCTACTGATTGGCCCTATTTTCCTACCCCTGATTTTAGCCCAAATAACCGGATTTGACGGTGTTGCTGGTCTAAAAGCATAAGGAACACTTCTAAAACATCAGCATAACATTTCTCATTTCAACACCCAGGGCACTGACAACCAGCCCCTTTCAATAGTCTGAAGGGAAAAAAAAAATACAGATTCTGTGTTTTCCAATTTTATTGGAGCCGGCAGGAACCATCTGCACACATGCAGACATGCAGGGTGACACCCATGACTCCAATAGGCTGGTAAATTAGGCCAAGTGTATCTTTGTGTCTGCAATTATCAATTTCAAATCCTGGAACGATGTCTATAGAACAGAATCAGAGGGAAACAGGGCTCTCTCTCGTGTCTCCATGCAAACAGCCATTGTTCAAGACCAATTAGCATTACTGGTGGTCCCTTCTTCCTGAGGCTTACACGTCTGGGCTGGGAGCATCTGCTGTACATTTTTCATTTCTTTCCCATTTTGAACAATTTGGTTCCTAAGATCTGTTTCTTGTGGCTTCCTGGAGTTCTGATGACAAACCACCACACTTTGTTCCTGTCCTTTAAGGCCTGAAGGGCACTGGAGAACATGCAAAATTTGTTTCTAATTTCGCATCTGCCAAAACATTCCTGGGGTAACAATAAAAGCCTGTAAAAATAGGATGCACCATCCCTCTAATTCCACAAAATAAACAAATCCAAAAGGAAATCAAACACAGTCCTTGAAAACGCATATTTTTTGCACCCACTCCCCCTTTCCTTAGCTGGTGAAAACTTGTTCCTGAATTATGATTTCAGATTGCGAATTTATCCTTTTACGTTTCCAACAAATATCATGACATAAGCAAATGAAAAGAAACACTCGGGCTTTCTTCTTCTTCTGGGTTTCACGTTTTGTAAAATGAATGTCCTCGAAGACAATTTAAGAGAATGTAGAATCCAATTTCCTTACTGGTGTTAGGAGTTTTATTTTTAACTCAACTACTCAAAATAATAGACGTTCCCCATGTACTCTTATCCGCTGTTAGAGTACACATAGGCACAAAGCAGAATCATCTTTCCATTTTCGTTTTCAGATAATTCAGGGAACTTAGAGTTCCAAATTCCTGAATCTTGGCCAAGGTGATGTCATTAAATCTATAATGAAAACAGTGTCACTGGGAGAATTAATTCATTATGGTGGAATTAAGTTAAATCCTTTATGATATGCCATTAAGTACCCAAACTAACGTGCTCGCATCAACCTGAATGAAGCACATTCAAACACAAAAAAGAAAAACAAGTTCCAACCTCAAACCTCATAGAATATTAAGTAACTTTCAAAGTTAAATTCATTTAACTATTAAAATATTTATAAATCTCATGGTATTTAAGCATCTTAAGATGTCTTAAAAGCTGCAGTGGCCAAATACTTTGTGGTTTATATAACATCTTTGCCTAACGGAGTATAACTTACTATATAAATCATTATTATGTATTTTATAAATGTTTTTGCCTTGTTACTCAGTTCCTACAACAGCCAAATAGCACAAGAATTGCCCAACATTTCAATAATCCTCAAAATATTACTATCTCAGTCCAAAATATTACTATCTCAGCATTGCCAGAGTTTGAAGTAACTGGGTCAAGACTTTAAGGACATTTCTCATCCCCAAGTCTACCATATATTCAACAAATACTTATTTTGTTAGGGCCTGCAGAGAGAAATAAACAAATGGAATCCATTCCCTGTCCTCTAGGATTTTACAGTTCAGTCTGGAGCCATAATGTATTCATGTAAAAAATCTATCCCCTAGAACCTGGTCAGTAAAGGAAGAACTACACGACTATTAACCTAGCACTTACAAGGGGCTATTTCTGCTTCTGACACCAAATTTCTGCTGAGTCCAGGGAAACTTCCCACTTCCTCTCTATATCCTGGCTCACCACATAACTTATCTAGAATAATGACTGCTTATGAAGGGAGTTGGGTTTCTTAGAGAAAAAAAAATTATGTTGGTATTCAATATGAAAACTCAAATGTTAATAGTTCGGTTTTTTTTTTAATAAAGGTTACTGCTTCAAAAACTAGGTCATTTCATACTAGTGAAAGAACATACATTTTTAAGAGATACTGAAAAAAAATCACAATTGGGTTCAAAGCATCCTACTTCTGACACATGCCTGTTAAGCGACAAATGGAAAAATTTCCCGAGCTCAGTAAAATGACTTGACAATAGGCTGTGTAGAGTTTCTACCGAAGCTGGCTGTCAAAAAAGTTGTAGCAATCATGCATTCCATCATTAATGATGACCAGCCAAGCTCTTTGTCTGCAAAGACCATGGACCAAACATTGACATAGCCCGGACTGGCTGTGCAAGCCTTTTTTGTTGCCGCCTTGCAAAAAGAAATTTTATTTTTAAAGATTTGCTCTCATTACAACAAATATCACCCCAAACCCTTGAAATAACAAAAAGAATTCCGAGGCCTAGCCAATGACCTGCTTGCTTTATACAATATTGATAGGGCAACCCCTGGGCAACAAAGGAATTCTGATGGTGCCTTGTTTCTCTTTGTAATGGGATTTGGCCAGGATCAGGAAAAGCATGTATTTATTTTTTATTTATTTAAAACATATAGCCTTCCTGCTTCTCAGAAGGTTTAGGATCTCCTGCAAAAACAAAAACCAGTACACAACGGAAAACGATCTGCATTAAGACTGGTACGAATATAAAAATAAAATGTTTTAAAAGCAAGAAAAAAAGGAAGGTAAGAAAATAATCTAACACATTATTAGCCTAGGCAAATACAGCTCCTATAATTGAGCATTAAATGAACTTAGATGTAGTATTTCCTGTTCAAGAAACAAGCAGGACAGAAACTCAGCTGGGATACCAGAATGACTTACCAGACTTAACCAGCTGTTTTGTTTTCAGCTGGCTTCCTCTCCAATTGGTGGGTGCTCATGCTGTACTAGTTGTTAAATATTTTTATCATCACCCCAGGAGCCAGGCAGAGAAGAGGCACTCGATTAATGGTAGTAGTTCAACACTTTTGTCCTGCATTCCCAGCAGCCATATCACCTGCAGTATTCAGTTAATATATATTTGCAATATACGGAAAATATATTCATGTTTTCCCTTTGAGCAGCTGCCTGCTAAGTGCCTTCTGCCAGCAAAAGAAGACAAGGAGTCAATCTTTCTTTGGGTTCTGTTTTCCTTAATAGGTAAAATGAGCACAAGAGGCCACAGTTCTACTGATGTTTACCAAAAATCTTATTCTTGTTCCTAACAGAGACTTTGCAACCACATTACAAATAAATCGAATACCGCAGTGGGGTACCCCAATTCTGCTCTATTGCTGAGGAGTATGCAAACATGAGATGGAGTTTCAAGTTTACATGAAAAGGCAGGAGTGAGGGGCCTCTCTCTCCTTTTCTCAGATTTCCTTTATATTAAAGCTTCCCACCTTTGGGAGAGTTCATGGAGCTAATTGTACATTTTCCCTTGGGTGAGTAAAGGACAAGTTGCCTGCTTTCACTTCAAATTGCCTGGCCCTCAATCAACATCACCATAAATGTGACAGGTGAATATTAAATCCAAATATTTTATTGGTGCAGATAAATATGATTTGTAAAAAGAGTCAAATTAACAATCTATTACATACTAATGGGTTCTAATCAATAAGTTTAATTTGACTAAAAGGAGATGGGGGGCGGAGGGAGGGGAAGGGGGAGGGGAGGAGAGACTCAATTACACCCAAATGGTGCAATTTAAAATTATAAAGGTGATTGACTTCTACAACTTTTGAGCTATATTCTGACTTAGGGGCTTATGGAACCAAGGCCTGAGCTATGCTGAAAGTGGACTTCTGTCTGTGGTCTCCACACTCACATTTCCAATTATTTTTCTTTTTAAAATATTGCTTGGGCTTCCCTGGTGGCACAGTGGTTGAGAATCTGCCTGCTAATGCAGAGGACACGGGTTCGAGTCCTGGTCTGGGAGGATCCCACATGCCGCAGAGCAACTAGGCCCGTGAGCCACAACTACTGAGCCTGCACGTCTGGAGCCTGTGCTCTGCAACAAGAGAGGCCGCGATAGTGAGAGGCCCGCGCACCATGATGAAGAGTGGCCCCCGCTAACCGCAACTAGAGAAAGCCCTCGCACAGAAATGAAGACCCAACACAGCAAAAATAAATAAATTAATTAATAAACTCCTAAAAAAAAAATATTGCTTTAAATACAAAAAAAATGCAGAGAATAATAAAAACAAGCTCTCACAACCCAAAAAGAAAAAAAAATTTGTTAATGTCAGATTTGCATCAGATTATTTTAATACAAATAAATCAATGCACATAAAACAAAAGTGTTTTTTGTCCCCCTCTCTGTCTCAACCTCTATTCTTTTCCTCCTCCTTCCCCAGAGGCTGGGCTGAATGTTGTGTGTTTCCTTCTTGCCCTTAGTTCTGTACTCTTGTTAAATATATAGGGCTCCATAAGTCAGCACAGTATCACTGGAGGTGTTTGTGAAATTCTACCACTGGCTTTTCCCACTTGACACCCTAAGTCATCTCTTTTCATATTCCAATTTGTGACTTTTTAAATTT
Organism: Hyperoodon ampullatus; assembly: GCF_949752795.1. Taxonomy (NCBI): domain Eukaryota; kingdom Metazoa; phylum Chordata; class Mammalia; order Artiodactyla; family Ziphiidae; genus Hyperoodon; species Hyperoodon ampullatus. The sequence continues at coordinate 30,148,803 of NC_136931.1, read as the reverse complement.
TTTATTCATTTTTCCTCCATTCATTCCTCTACTGTCAGGCAATTGGAAGGAGCCAACCTACTAAGGTTATTCTGTCATCAGTTAGGAGAAAGGTGCCCACATCCCTTGGTTATAGATATAGATTTCATTCAGGTCCTAGGACAGGCCACACAGCCTCATCTCTGGGAAGATCTACATCCTCTCCTCCACGGCTCAACCACGGGAGATCCAAGGTACAAAAATATCCCCTCCTCCTCCTTGGCCACTGCTCTTGAATTTTATGCGAGGACGCCGATCCCTTTGGCTCAAGCTGGCAGGAGCCTTTGAGCATGAAACGTGCCCTCCTTCCCTCTTTTCTCTCCCACTCTGTGGCAATAGACAGAACCAAAATAAAGAAGGAAACAGACAAGGCTTTTATTTGCAGCGGCTTCTGCCTCTTCAGACGGGGCAGCTGCAGCGCATCCATAATCCTTGTGTCAGTCTGCTCCCTAGCGTCGCCGGCCAGGTCCAGCATCTGACAGCCTCCAATCTGAAACTGCCAGCAGCTCCTTTCTAAGAAGCAGCTCACAGCTCCAGCCACCCTCCAGCAGAAGAGGAACAAAGCCCAGCGGACTATCTTGCTATCTTCTGGGTGGCAAGGAAATCTCAATTATACACCCAAGGGATGTGGTTTATGAAAAACTAGAAAGAATGTTTAAATTGTATACGTAAATTGTTTTGTTTTACAAGCTGGGGTAAATCAGCACATTTGCAGCCCATATTTATCTGATCCACTCCATAAGACTCTTTTTGAATGTATGCCATTGATGTGGGATAGATGCCTATCCAAAACATAACCGACCCCCTAAATTCAATTAGGGCATTAGGGGGGAAAATGGAAATTTTGCTCTGGGGTTAGTCAAGACTGCTGAGAACTTCTCGGAATAGTTCCTTGGCTGTAACCGAAGATTGAAATCGAAGGATACAATTTCCAGCGGATGCCGAGTAGTCAGAATATTGGCTCGGGCTCGCCCTTTTAAGGAAAAGATGGCAAAGGAAATGCCCTCCTTTTACCTGATTTCTAGCTCATTTTAAAAACTCTCTTCTTTGTGTCTCCCCCAACATAGCATATTCAACATTTACTGAGCTAGATATAGGTTTCCTTAATGTTCTCTATCCTGATGATCATAAATGATGGAAGATGAGAATACCAAATTCCACAGATCAAACCATAAAGTGGAAAAAAAATACCCCAAGGAAGAAAATATTTGAAGGCAGTGTTTTATTTTTGTGCAACTCTTAGCAGCAGAGCACACCCCAAGGATGTGGTTGATGAAAAAGTAGGAGTGTTTAAATGTTATATGTAAACTTGTCTTGTTTTGCAAGCTGGGGTAAATCACAGATAGAGGTCACAGAGATGAGAAAAGTTTGAGGCGGCCTGGGAGCCTAAGCAGGAATAATCTCCTGGCTTTGACCGTGGGCTGCTGAGCCCTAATCACTGATAACAGCCATCAAGCAACCGAGGGGCTCCACTTCATATTGATGTGGCATTTACTTCTCCACAAAGTCCCCCACTCCAGCCGGCACTTATGGCGAGATAATTAATAGTCCCCTGAGTTATAGATTCTGAGCTAAAGGTAACACTACATAATAGAAGTCAAGGTCACCCATAATACAGTAGCTTCTATAACAAAGGGGATTATTACTGCAATTACCGTCCTGTTGGAAAGATTTTATAAGTTTTCATCGTTTTAATTCTTAAATCTTCCTCTTGCCAGTCAAGTTTAAACTCTCCGATTTATGATAGAAGAATAAAAAGCCTCTCCCACAAAAGCTTTCTCCCCCGAGCATTCAAGCAGCTTCTGGGGAGGTAGAGAGGCAGAAAATGGTGACCGTATTTAGCAGCAAGGCCTTCGAAAAGTTTCCACAGGCTGGACCTCTCTACTTTGCTTTGCTCTTTCCTATGTTGTATCAAATACTAAAACACGCTCAAATGCCACCTTAGATGTACTTTTTTTTTCTTTTGCTGCACAAAATGGGAAAGAAGTTTCTAGTTTTGTATATAACATTACTTATTCATTTTCAGTGGATAGTGTTCTTTTCTCCTTTTGCAGCCAGTGATTTTTTTTCCCCAAGTCTCAAACATTTTCGAAGGCCCTTGAAAAGTTTGGGCCTCTGGCCTTTTGCCTAGTTTGTCCAGTGAAGGCAACAGCTCTGTTTACCAAAACCTAAATTGGACTTGAACCCAAAAGCATGTTTCCCACCCAAACTATTTAGTATCTAAATTTGCTCCTGGCTGGAAGAACTCTAGTTCCTGTCATTTAAACCAAAAACAAACAAACAAACAAACAAACCCAAAAAAAAAACCCAACCAAAACAAAACCTGTTTTAAAAGCTTCTAAAAAAAGAAGAGTTCAGGTCTAAAAATTGTAATTAATTTAATAAGACATCCTGCCCAAAGCAGCTCAGAAGCTCTGTGTGCCATTTGGGTGAGCCTCATGAGCATGGTGGTGACAGACAGCATCACACAAGTGCTTTCTGAAATGGTTTTTAACTAACACTGCACTCATTTTTATGACCTAGACTGTCTTGCCGTCTTTCTGTTTGGGACAAAAGAGCGAGCAGACACAATCATCTTTTGAGAATGATGGCATCGTCATTGTCTGCATAGCAGGACTGTAATTAAGCACCAGAAATAGGACAGCTGAGAACAGACAAAGAGAGGGGAAGGGAGGGACTATGAACCGGCGTCGCGGTGAGAGGCCTCAGCAAAGATAGTAGCTGAAATCGAGTACACGCATGGATGAGGTCATCCTGGGAAAGACTGTGTGTCCGCATGGAAAAAAATGTGAAGCAGGCCAGAGGAAGGGAGGCCCAATGAGCTACTTAGTGTTTTGGGCCCAACTCACATACCCCTCCTCCAGGCAGACCTCAGGGATGTCTCCTGGAAGAATTATTCATGTACCAAATATTTATGGAGGGCCTGCTTGGCCAAACATTGTTTTAGGTGCTGGAGATTCTCAGTGGTGACTGAAACAAATCAGGTCCATACTTTTTGGGGGACAGTTAAATGTCAGCTCCAGAGGAGCCAGCCATGTGAAAATCCAGAGGAAGAGCATTCGAGGCAGAAGGGACAGTAATGGCAAAGTTCCCAGGGTGGACGTAAGGCTGGTGTAACTCTGTAGGCTAAAGAAGGCCAGGGCACTGGAGCTGAGGATGCTGGAGGGTGGAGTAGGGGATGAGATCAGAGAGGTGGGTGGAGCTTCATCCCTTGGGATCTGTGGACTCCAGGTGAGGAGTTGGAATTGGGGTCTCTGTTGGAGGGTTGTAAGCATGGAGCTGATGTGATCCTTTACTTGCACAGAACTGTATGTATTCACAGGGGCCCTTCTTTCCAGGCTTCTCACCTCTGACCCGGTGCTTACAGGCAATGTACACCCATAGCAGCCACCTCATCAAGGTGCACGGAACTGAAAATGGGTCAGGATTTAGGTGAATACGCAAACTGTGAACACCCACTTGTTCTGGGTGCTACCCACAGACCTCACTTATGCTCAGCAGGTTGGTGGATGATGACAAATAAAATGAGAGCTGATTCTGAAACTAAACTCGCCTGGAGGGTTCAAAGAAGACACCAACAAAACCTTAATTGTCTTTGACTTCTCTCATCCCATAGCTGACGAAGGCACATAAAAATGTATTTCTTTCCAGAAATCAAAAGGCCAATCATGAGTCATTTAATAACCACCCAAGTATAGCCCCCGTGGAGGACTGAATAAGAACACATGTGTGAAAGTAGTACACAGGAATTCGTTACATACATGAGCAAATGAATGAGTGATTCGTTACATACATGAGCAAATGAATGAAGGGATTTCATCATCTGCGCCTCGGAAGGTGTCAAGAATTTTGGGCCTAGATATCCTGCTTTGCTGCCTGAAGAACAAGGATTCCCTTATTCCAGCTCTCAGCAATTCCCCTGAGTTATTTAGAGAGCTTCTTTAGTGAGTGGAGTCATGAAGCATCAGAGCACCAAGTCTAACCACAGCTGAAAACTCTGAGGCCCAGAAAGGGGAAGTGACTTGCCCAAGGTCACACAGCCAAACCAGGACTGGAATTCTACACTGTGCTCCTTCCAGTGTGCTCTGCTTCCTCCTTTTAGGATAAAGAAGGACAGGAGAAATTGATGGAGAACATACACCTGTGAGCATTAACTAACAAAGGAGGACCTGAACGGCAGGTAGAAATCTCTCTCACTTTCCTCACTGGCCCTGATCTGTAGTCCCGTAACAGGGTCCTTTCAGCAGGAAACGCCAGGGTATGGGATTTCTAGGGCAAGGACTAGAAGAGGGGCATGAGCTTTGGGTGGGCACACCCCCTTAGTTTCCTCATCTGTAAAGTGGGTATAATTACAATACCTATTTTACAAGGTAGTAGTGTGGTAAATTAATCTACAAAAAGTTTATCACAATGCCTGGCATGTGATTAAGTCCTCAATAAATAGTAGCCATTGTCAACATTGTTTTCTGGGTTTTTTTTTAATCATAGAAAATATAGAAAACACACATACAAAAAAATCACCCATTATCCCAAACCTAGAAATAACCATAGTTAATACTCTGGAGATTATCTTTCTAGTCTTTCTTCCAAGCTTACATAATATATATGACATATAAGCATATATATGTTACACATAATATATACACGATTTCATACTTTACTCATCAATCTCGGGTATATAATAAACATTTCCCATGTCATCAAATTCTTGCAAAAATATGATTTTCCGGGGTCTTTTAACCAATCTCCTATCACTGGTAATTCAGGTTTGTCAACTTTTTGCTATTGCAAATAGGGCTTCAGTAGTTATTCTTATACATAAATCTTTATAAATATTTATGGTAATTTCTTCAGGAGAATCCCTAAATGTTGACTTGCTGGGTCACAGGGCATGCATATTTTTCAAGCTTTGGATAGAAATTGCCAAAGCGCCCTCCAAAAAGTTTGGATCACTTCAAACCCACTTAAGCAGGGTACAAGAGTTTATGTTCACATCTCCACCAACCCTGGGTAGCATCACTTTAAATACATTTACCTTTTAGATAGGCCCCAAATATTGCATCTTGTTGTTTTAAATTTCTTGATTGCTATGAAGTTATGAAGGTTGAACTTTCATTTGTATTGATTCATTTAGGAACTTCTTAGTTAAGTCTTTTACCTATTTTTCTACTAGTCGAACTAATGCACCTTAGTTGAACCAGTCTGTAAGAGGATGTTGTATAATTGGGGTGCTAATGTTCTGTCACAGTGTTGACTGAACTATTTCTGCCGTATTTTGCCTGTAGGCTTTTAGTATTTTAATCAAAACTTTGGAAGAACAAAAGCTTGGCATCATGTGCATTTGGGTCTGATATCTAGTCATTGGTGACTAGACAATCTCATTCCCATTCATTCCTGTTCCCCAAACTGTCATCCATGTGGGACAGGAGTCACTCCAATAGGGTTCCACTTTGGAGACCATTTGAGTTCTCTTTAGCATCCCCTGGAGCCCCAGCACCACCCACCTTCTGGCAAAGACCATCTTTAGGGCCTGGTGGTATCTGCACTTGGACTCCTCATTCCCTATTCCCAGGATATACATCTAACACCCAAAGGCTCTGGTGGGTCCCAGGTAAGGGATATTGTCTTTGAATAAAGCGGGGGAAGCGGGGGACGAAAGGGAGGGTAACAGCTGGGGTTTTTTAAGCAAACTAATTTAAGTGAGAAAATCAACTTTCCTTCTGAACAATGTGGCAACAACCTGAAAGCTGTGAAAGATGGTGCTAAAGCTAAGGAACTTGTGAGGAAAAGCTTTTATCAAAAGCCCAAGGGGGAAGCTGACTGTTTCTGTGCTTACAAAGGACCTCCCCAGCCTGCAGGGATAACGCACCATGACTCTTCCTTAACCCTTCAAGGATCTCCTCATCGGCCCCATGGGTGACCTCTGAACAGGACCACGTCGTGACTTTAGTTGATGTGATGGACATTCACGCCCCCAGCTTTACTCTCCCTCCTTCTAGTGACAGGACTCCCATTTCCCTCTGGCAAATCCCATTCTTGGTTCATGTGTTTGAGGGAAAGTTGGCTCCAAAATCAGCTCGAGGGGTGGGGATTTGACCCACTCTTGGCCAGCCACAGCTGTGCCATACTTGTGGTCTCAGCTATCTGTGTGAGGATGGGCACAGGATTCAATTCAGGCCAATGAGACTCAAGCCCGGCACTCCGGCCCAAACCTTCAGGGCTCAGAGCTCTGAAAGCCTGGCACTGCTGGTGGCCATCTTGCCATCCTGGGAGCCCATAGGGAGAAGCCAAAGGGAGAGATGGGGATTAGTGAACCCATGGATGAAGCCACGCCTAGATTTTCAGTGATGTGAGCCACTCAACTCCCTATTTTAAAATTAGCCCTTTTGAGTTGGGTTTCGATCACTGACTGTGGAAGGAGTCCTAAATAATACAATCTAGTCCATCAATTGCATCTCTGCCTTGAACAACTGAATTGTAGATATCCATTAACCCAAACCCAGATGAGGTTCCGGACGTCCCAGTTCAGTGTGTGTGTGGGCGGGGTGGGGGGCATTGGTACCCAGTGAGCTCCTAGGAAAGAGACCTGGAAACGTATGTGAGGAATAGCTGAAGAAAGCAGAGGAGGACTCCAGGGAGATGTGACAGCCTGTTGTCATGGAGACCCCACAGCATAGACCATTGGAGGAAGGATTTTTAGAGCTGGGTTTTAACTCAATATGAGGAAAAGTTACTGACTCTCAGTTGTGAGGAGGTAGTGAGTTCCTCTCCCCTGGGGGCATATAAGAGGAGAGTGCCTAATAGGATGTCATTGGAGAGATTCAAGGATCAGACGCAGGTTGAACTATTGATAGATACCCTTGACGTTCCTGCTAACCCTGAGCCATGATGCATCTGTTTCCCGGATGCAGAGGTTGGTGTTTGAATCAGGTCTTCCTCATTTGTGACCCAGCTTTTCCTGCAGGGAAATTATGTTTTTGAAGGTAGAGAGATGCTATGGAGATGATTAAAATGACAGATTCAATGCATAAAACAAGGAACAGAAATTGCCCTTAAGAGTATGGCTCCTACACCCGACCCCAAACCCTTGCCAACTTCTCCTGTTACCCAACACTTACACACACAATAGGGGGCTCCCCGAAAAGGAACTTAGCTCCCAGAGACCCAGATTTGCAGGCTGGGTAGATGGGGGGGCAGGGTTGATATCTGGACACTGCACCAAGGTTTGCCTTACTTGGGTGTCAGGAGGCTCCGATGGCTAAAGGGCTCTTGTCTTGGTCAGTTCCTACTAAATATGGGATTCTCGATCCCACTGCTGTTCTCTCTCCTCCTCTCAAGCCAAAATCACCTGTTCTTTTTAAAAATGGAAGCTGAGTCATTCACCCTCACGTGCTCTTAACACAAGTGGCATTTCTATGTCTCTTTCAGGTTTTTGTTAGTTTTTTAATAGTATAGATTACCATTATATTGTACATTCATATTTGGGGCATTATTTTGAGAATCACTTAATAATAAAAAAATTTTTTTTCTACTTACTGGTGTTTGTTTTTCCATTTTGATACTTTTAAAGTGTGTGTGTGCAAGTGTGTGCTTGTACATGCATACTTTGTTGCTATTGTTCAAGTCCAGTTAAAAAGTTCATGCAAAAAAACATTTCCAAGATACAGATTAGCTGTTTATAGGCTCCTTCTTTTTTAAAGAATCTATTTATTTTGCCGTGTCAGCCATACCTGCACTACAGGTGTTTTTATGACCTTTCTGTAGGTCTAATAGAACCATTGGGAGGAAACTATCTTTTTACTAAACTTCCTTTAAAAAAAGAAATGAGAAGCTTTCCCTTTATCTCAGCATCTTTCCTCTCTCCTTCTTCTGTTAGTGACTTTTCCCCTCTTCCTCATTTGGGTAAATACTTATCATGCCTGGGACTCTTATGATCCATAATCCACCAAAAATAAAAAGTACAGATGTTTTTCAAATGGGCGAAAATGGACATTTTCCATATCTCACCCCTCAGGGTATTTTATTACTGATTTTTATTTAGGGGAAAAGATGCATCATCCCTTTTGGCAATGAAACCAAAGCTACGGCCTGTCTTTAAAAGCTATGTCCTTGTAACCCTGATGGGAACACCTGGTATGAGGGGACCTGTAATTAGAAAACTTTTCCTAAAATAAAAATGCCAAAATACCAACAATGTTATCTTCGGGGTCTGAGACATATGATAAATTTCTATTTTCATTTTTATACTTTTCTATGGCTTCTGGATTATCTACAGCAATCATGTGCTAGTTTAAAAAATAATTGAATAATATGTGAATACATATATTCCTTGAAAAAAAAGAAATCCTTTGACCTCTATCCCTTCCCACCCTGGCTCCCTCTCTAGAGGTAACCCGCTGTTACCAGCTTAGTCTGTATCTTTCTAGAACTATCTTTTATTAATTTACAAACACACGCGTGTGCACACACACAAATACATATGCATTCATGTTCTTCTTTAAAAATCAAGGAAAAAACAAAAAATGAATTTGGTGAAAGCATAGCCAAGAAGACTTACAAATGTTAGAACAAGAAAGAGTTTTAAGGGCTTTCTAGCGCAACTCCCTCATTTAACAAATGTGGCACTCGGCTCACGGGAGCCTCTTTTCCCAGGAAACAGCACTCTGATGCGAGCCATATTTTGATATGTGGGTCTTCAGATGAGCAGGAAGATGTGTAAATACTCATCTCCCAGGCCTGAGTATGATTTTTAATAATCGAATATGGAGCTCAGCCAACATTTTATTCAGGCACTAAATTTAAAAGTGGAGCCAAGAGACTTTAAAAAATTTATGATTCCACAAACGCAGGGAATCTTCCCCCACGATCACTATCTCAGAAGTAAAAGCGTAAAACCGGCCCTGTGTGGCTTGGCTCTCTTTCCCGAGCTCCAGCTCAGGGGTGTTCTGGAGTCTCAAGCGAGCTCCCCAGGCTGGGGTCCCTCCAGACGGCTGGGGTGGGGAGGTGTCCGCTCCCACCCCCATCCCTGCCACAGGACTAAGGAGGCCTCCCGAAGCCATTTGGCTTCCTTATCGCCCCTCTCCCTGTCCTACAGCCCTCGGAGCAAGTGCCTGAGTGCCCTCTGATAAAGATAGTGCTTCGACTTGAAAGAGTAATTGCTGACACACATTACTGTTTCCCTGGAGGAAATCAGTCCAGGCAAATCCTCTACAAACCTAGGACAGCAAACGCGGCAGATTATGATGGGACACGGCTTGGGTTTTGGTCTCCCTTGTGAAGTAGCTCTGTCTCGTTTTCAAGACTCCAAATGCCTGCCATGCCCACAAAACCCTCAATCCTTCCCATCCAGCCTGGCCCATCACCAGGATCTGGACCTCAGAGGTTTGGGCAAAGCTTCACCCTCCCTCCCCGCTCCTTGGAGACTCGTGGAACAGAGCAAACCCCTCCTACATGAGGGTCCAAGGACTGGGGGCCAGTGGATATCCCTCCACCCCAGAAGGAAGAAGCCCACTGAACAGACAGTACTTTCATAGGAATGTGTGTATGCCAGAACTCACTCACTCATTCATTCATTCACTTGGCAGTATTCATAAGGACCAACTATGTGCCTTCAGAAGCATATATCAGGTAATGATAAGCTCAAGAAAGAAAAATAAAACAAGGCAGAGAAGATAACAAAGGCAAGGGGGAGGATTTGTTATTGTGTAAGTGGTGAGCAAGGATGACCTCACTGATTGGGTGACATTTGAGCAGAGACCAGAAGGAAGGAAGGGTGTAGACCATGCAGCTATCTGATGGAAGAACAGTCCAGGCAGTGGGAACAGAAAGTGCAAAAGTCCTGAGACCAGAGTAACAAAAATGCAAGTCTGGCAGGATAAGTGAGGGGGGAAATGGGAAATTAGATTGGGAAAGGAGATTATTTATGGCCATTGTAAGGATTTGATTTTTCCTTCAAGTAAGAGAAGCTATTGGAGGGCTTTGAGAAGAAGAATGACGTAATTGGATTCAGATTTTGACAGAATCACTCAGACTTAATTCAGTAAATACGTGACAAGAATGGAAGGAAGGAAACCAGATAAGAGGCCATTGTTGTCATCCAAGCAAGAGATATTGGTGGCTTGGACCATGTTAGTAGCTTGGAGGTAGTAAGAAGTAGGAGAGGCTTGGCTTACAAGATTGGGGAAATGGAGGTATGCTCCAAAATGGGGAAATTACCAAAGAACCAAGTCATAAGGAGTGGGAGACTTAGGAATTTGGTTTTGGACATGCTAATTTTGAGATTCCTTTTAGACACTTAAGTGGGTAGAGAGTCTGAAGTTCAAGAGAGAGGTCTCATCTGGAGATACGTTTTATGATGGTATTTAAAGCCATGAGACTAAATGAGTAGCCAGAGAAGAAAAATCACCAAAGGCATGCATAAAAGCAGAGAAGAGGGGAAAGGGAGGGAAGGGGAATGAAAGGAAAGGGGAGGGAAGAGAAGGATAGGAAAGGAATCTGAGGGCCGAGCCCAGAGATGCTTCAACATTTAAAGATTGGGGAGAGGGCTTCCCTGGTGGCGCAGTGGTTGAGAGTCCGACTACCGATGCAGGGGACACGGGTTCGTGCCCCGGTCCGGGGAGATCCCACATGCCGTGGAGTGGCTGGGCCCGTGAGCCGTGGCCTCTGAGCCTGCGCGTCCGGAGCCTGTGCTCCACAATAGGAAAGGCCACAACAGTGAGAGGCCCGCATACTGCAAAAAAATAAATAAATAAAATAAAGATTGGAGAGATATGGAAGACCTCCAATTAAGAAAGGGTTTTCACTGAAGTATCGGGAGATCCAGGGGAGTGTGGTATCTTAGAAGCCAAGAGAAAAAGTGTTTCCTGAAGGAGAGAATGATCAACAATGTTGAGAAGTTGAATAAGATGAAGTCTGAGACTTGACCGTGAGATTTAGCAACATGACCTTGACAAGAGCTTTCTCCGTGGAGAGGAGCTTGATTGAAACAAGTTCAAAAGAGAGTGGAAGAAGTAGAAGAAGATAATGAGAAGAAATAGTTAGTTTGTGAAATTCCATAACCTTAAAGCTTGGGGTGATGAAAAGGCACCCAGTGCCTACATGGATTTCCATGGAAGTGCAAGACACCAGCTGCTCATTAAGCATTGCATTGCCGCATGCCTACACTTGAGAATTTACCAAGTGTCCCAAGTACTAAAAAAAAAAAAAAAGGGCTTTTATATAAAGTACAGTGTCTCTAGCACCCTCTTTTCAGTAGGAAAAAAATCCTATAACACAAATGAAACTAACCATATAGCTGTCCAGTGAATGGCCCCTACTGGACACATTCCTTATTACTGAGGTTTGGAGGATTCTGTACCTCTCACTTAAACATTTAGAGACTATTGGACAATCTGGCTTTTTTCCAAATCAACAGGGAAAGAAAAATATCTGGTCTTCAACAATTCATCTATTAAAAGAAATCAGGACCCAAGTGTAGTAGTCATAACTATCATTGTTTATTTGTTTAAAAGACTACAAGTTATTGTGTTTTCACATGCATCATCACATTGGATCTTCACAGCTATATAAGATGGCAAGGACAATTATCTCCACTTTACAGAACAAGAAATGGAGGGTCAGAGAGAGTAGAGACTGGTCCAAATTTACTTAGAAAGCAAATGGTGACCCTTCACACAGCATTATTTCTTCTGGCTCTAAACTCTGAAGGGATCCCAATGTTTCCAAATGCGTACTTGCTATGGGATGGATGCACACAGCACTGATGTGAGCCAGAGAGCCAGACAATTTCTCCCTGGACATTTCCCCTGCATGGAGTGGATTTTTCCACATACTGCAGTGGCTTCTTCTGCCCAGATGGGTATCATGGGCTGACCCTGAGTGAACATGGAAAACCATCTCTAAGTGCCTCTACAGGCTTTAGGAAACAAGGAAAGCTCACCATATTCTTCGTACTTCACATGACCAACTAGTTTGTGCTTATCTTTTACAAATGTTCAAAGATGGTTGCCAAGACTTCCCACTGACCATGTGGACAATACGTCAAATGACTAATTGGCAAACACAATGTTTCCAATCAGAGTCTTGATAGATCACTGCACTATTCCAATGGAAGCCTGCCCAGCTGTAAAGTCCTAATGGTAATGGGTCCATGTTGTCTTTGACCTTACATCCAAAGTTCTCAGTTTTTAAATATTATTAATGTGCAGTCATCGGGTATGGATTTATTTTAATCAGCCAGCAACGGCCACTGTGGTATTGAAACATGAGTAGATAGACATCCACAAATTAAGAAAAAGTTCGGAAACAAACTCAAATTTACATATTCATTTGTTTGATAAAGGAGGTATTTCCAATCAGTTAGGAAATTAATAATGATTTGATGAACTGTGCCAAGGAACTTGATTAACTATTTAGAAAATATAAAGTTAAAGCCTCACCTCACTCTCCCTGCTCAAATGAATTCCATTTCAATTAAACACATAAATGTAAAACTAAAATAATACAAGAAATAGACCAAATGATAGGGAGCTTTTTATCCGACCTTGAACTGGAGAGGATCATTGTAAATATCCACACAAGGAAGGGAGCTGTATATGAAAATACTAATGATTTGATGAAATATTTTTCTGTTTTAATTAAAATAGGGCCATGCTACTCATGGCCTTCCCTGACTCTTACTGCTAAAATCCCTTTTCCACTCCTTCCCTCTGTCCCCGAGGCCTTCCAGGTTCCAAGGAACATCAGGGTAAAATTACTCACTCATCTTGAGAAAGGGAAACCAAAGACCCAGAGAAAGGAAGCAGCTCATCTAGTAACAGATAGCTTGTAGGGGAGAGCTAGACAGCCTGGGTTTGACGCTCAGCTCTGCCACTGATTAACTGTGTGACTTTGGGCAAATCACCTCCCCTCTCTGAGCTTCAGGGTCCTCAGCTGTAAATTAAGAGGGAACTAACACTGTCCTAGTGGTTTGTTATGAGGATAAAATGAGTCAACCTGCAACGTTAACCTGCAAAGTACTGACAACTGTGCCAGCTCTATAGCAAGTGCTCAATAAATGGTAAGTTTATCATTAGGCTAGGGTTAGCCTTACCTTATCCTGGAAGACACGGTTTAGATCATACATGTCTTCACCACAGTGGTAGGTGCTGGGCCAGTATCAAACCCTCAAGAAATACTTATTTTAGATAGAAGTTGAGTAATTGTGTATAGTGTCATTACTTTGAGATCTATCCTTTTATTTTAGCCTCACGACAACATTAGGATGCAAACAGGGTAAATATGATTGTACCCACTTCAAAGACGATAAAACTGAGATGTGGAAGGCCTTACCTACAGCCACAAAGACTTGGGTTAAGCTCAAAAATCCTGGCTTCTCCACTATACCCTTACACGGAAACCTTTACCTTGTCTCCCTGCAACCAAACTACCAATAGCCATGGTGTTTGTTCTTGTCATCAAAGGCCCCCATTTATTGAGCTTATCATGCACCCAATCCAGCGCTAATGCTGCACATGTCATTTCATTTAATCCTTAGAACAATCCTGTGACTAGACCTTACTGTGCACATTTTATACCTAAGGAAACCAAGAGTTAAATAACAAGCCCAGGGTCATACGGGAACAGAACAAAATCCCTATTCAAATGGAGGCCTTTGTGATGACAAAGCCCAGGTTCTTTGCCATTTCTCTAAACCAGGAGAGAAACTGGGAAGCAGAAGGGCCCAGTTCTTACCTTACAGTGGTCGGGAGTCCCTTGGGAAGATACCACCCCTGAGACTAGGCATCACCAGGATTCAGACCCAGTCTGTCTGATCTGGGGGCTTGTACTTTCATTCCCATGTTATTCTGCCAATTAGTCCAAAAACAATAATACTGAAATACTAAATGCTATTAAAATACTAAAACAATAATGCTGAAAGAAATCATTGTGAGCCTACCCCAAAACAAAAGCACCAGGCCAGGCTATCTGGGTACCACAGAGATGGATCTGTTGATTATTAATACACCAATGGATCCAACCAACTGATGTTGATTCCTGCTGTGTGCCAATCACTGTTCTGGACACTGGTGACATAGCCACATCACGCCAAAGAGTTTGCAAAAAGACTGGGGAGAAGAGACATACTTAGACAACTGGATAAGTAGTCTTTAAAGATGAAAGTAATAGTCTGGGAAAAGAGTTGCTTGGCTTCATGGTTCCAAGAGATGGATGGTGGTCTCTGCTTTCAAAACACTCAGGACCTTTTTGAGGAGGCAACACACACAAATCATGAAGAGGCAAGTTCAAAGACAGAAGTAAATAATGTAGGTGATGGTAGGAAGGCAGTAAATGAATTGCCAAATGAGGAGTTTGAACAAAACATGATACGGGGAGGGTTAGTGGACGTTGGGAAGCTGGGGAGATCTCATGCAGGCTTCGGGGCCTAAGCTTGTATATCTGTGACTTAGATCCATATATAATCTTATTTTCCTGAGTTTAAAATGAAAAACAAAGTAAAAGAGGAAAGATGTTGTCTCTTTCCCCTGTTGCCCTTCCTCCTCCATTCTCAATCTTGCAAGGTGTCACGTCTCTCTCTCCTGGATTGCATAGTCCATAGACCCCCGTGTCTGATGGAAATTGAGGCAGGGAGGAATTGTGAGAACGTGTTCCCTTTGCCTTGCTCAGCCCTTCCCCAAATCACTTCTGACCCCACTGTTAGGAGACAATATTGAAAACAGTCCAAAATCACCCCACTAAAAACATGGATCAAAAAGTCGCGACTCCTGGACATGTTTTTAAAATTGCTTAGTTGCATGCAAGTCCCTTTAGTGCTGGAAGGACTTTAATAAAATTGATTTTCTGAGTATAGCCTTTTAGCAGCTACTGTATAAGCTTGAAATATGAACCCTTCATTGTTGAAAGTGTTTCATTTTTGCCCTGTTACTAATGATGAAGGGAAAGTGTGGGTTTGGAATTTTCCATGGCTGACATTCTCATAATTAAATAGTGTTAATAATAAAGCCCTTGCAGATTTTAAACAACTGGCATAGAGGTGGAACAGTTTGCCGTATTTCATTTAGAGACCGCAGCAATTAGCCTTTAATGAATAGTACACAGTGACATAGGAGGGCGTCATTTCACCCCGTCGTTTATTTGCCAAATCACAAAAGGCGACGTTTTCATTCTGCTGATTGAAAATGATTCTCAGGGTTTCTCCTGAAAGCCTCTTAAGTAATTGCATTGTGAAACTGAAAAATAAATAAATAAAACGAAAGGGAAGAACATTAATTGCTTTTAATATCTCCGGTCTAATTTTGGCCAAGCTTAGCACGCTAATAGCTCAGGATCTCAAGCCATACAACAATGGATCAAAAATAGAAGGCTCATCGTAGTCGATATATTTAGAGGCTGATGTTTTTCTTTTATAATTTTAGGAGAGATTTGTTCCCAGGCACACTGTGACTCCTCTCTGTGAACTGACATGGGGGTGTTTTTATAGAGGACTCACTGGTGGGGTGACTCTGAAGTCATTGCCAAAGGAAAATGACAATGATTATCCTGAAGGTGAGATGAGAAAGAGCTGCTCCACGGTCAAGGTTGTGAATAACAAAGGAACGGTTATCCCTTTAAGGTCTTCCTCCAAGCTTTTGTGGACAAAGACAAATTATTTTTAAAAAGGTAGGTGGGCTCTAGAAGTATGTTTTCCACACTTGAAAATATTACTTCTTATCTCTGAGAGTCGATTTTCTTATCTGCAAGATCCATGGAGGAAGGAAAGGCAGGAAATATTGACTCAGCTGGATAAATCCTAACATCACCTGGATGCTGTTAAACATTCAGATTCCCAGTTTCCATGTGGAATCTACTGAATTGGAGTTTCCAAGGAAAGGGCTTAGGAATTCTGCCCTTTATGAAAGCACACTAGGGGGTCCTGAGTACAGGCTTCCCCCACTATTCGAAAATTCGAATTTAACACCACCTTGCTTTTAGGAAAGACCTCCAGTAGTACCCGTTTTCACTAACCAAAAGAAATTCAAAGAAGGTTTTAGCCTTTAGGAAAAAAAGGCAAAAAGTGAAGGTAACATTCAGAGTTTGTTTTGCAGGAGCCAGTACAGAGGCACCTGGAAGAGTGAGAGTGCTGCTGCCAGGCTCCTTCCCAAGAACTACACTCAGCATCTCAGCATCAGGCTGCCATAGCTTTGAACTATGAGCTATGAACTCATAGTATGAACTACGTATCTGTGAGCATCTGTGCTTTATCTCGATTTATTTTGTGCATCTGTTAGAAAGATGTGTCACGAAGTAATTGCTTCTTCATACAAAAGTACAAAATGTTGTACTTTTGGCCTGCGGGGAATCCTGTACCCAGTAAATCTGGTAAACACTTACTTTGACATCTTTGGACCTTCCAGTTCCACAGCTGTTGACAGACTCAGGTCCAGCCTTGCTGTGAAACAGTGCAAACAGGAAGAAGGCAGGGGCTCCCTGCGTGGGGCTACTTCAGGAATCACAGGTCCCCAGCCTAAGAAAGCTCTTTTAACCAGTCTACCACGGTGCTGCAAACGTCCCCATCAAGGTCACAGTTCACCCTTCAATGTGATGCTGAATGAGCAAGGGTTGTGTTGAAATAACTTTCTAGACTCAAGATGGAGCCACTCCTGCCTGGGGTGCCAGGCCAGCAAACCAAAATTCAGGCAACTTCTTTGTTCCTGTAAATGCCACGCTGGACCAGAAACACAGGATATCCAGTCAGCCAGCCCCCAGACGCCAAGCCAACTCTGGGCTCTATAATTACTTGCCTGTTCCTTTTCTGTTTTCTATCTATCTCTTCCTTGTTCCTTATTCTTTACCTTATAAAAGCTTCCTGCCTCCTGCCCCATTCTGCAGTTCTCTGGACCCTTGGGAACAGACACTGCCCAGTTCATGGAGCGTTCAAGTTTGTTTGTATCACCTCTATGGTCTTCTTTAATCATTTTCAACAGTTTTAACAAGGATTGGGTGGAAGGTCACCTGAGGATGGGAGAGGCAGAGGCCCCACGGGGGGACAGACGCTCAGTAGGGAACGGTGCAAAGACAGACCAAGAGACAATTAGAATATCACATGTGCACCCCCTTCTGTGCCCTAAGACCTGACTGATGCAGGGGTCCTTCCCCCTTCTGGGTCTCAGAGTGCAGTAGTTGAACAGGCTACAGGATGCAGTAGTTGAACTAGACACTAAAGGCACCTTCAGGTTCTGACATTACAGCTCATAACACTTGGCAGCTTGGCTGGGCTGGTCCTGACTTCTCCTTGGAAAGTCTAACCTAATTCTGCTTTGCAGGAAGGGCCTGGGTAAAGTGCCTTGATTTGGCCTTCTAGTGAATTCCAGATGGGTGTAACGGGAGCAGGCCTAATCCAGGATGGCCGGTGTTAACTTCACAGGCAGGCGTTTTAGAAACTAGACAGCCTTAAAGACTGAAAAATAAGATTGTTTTGTTTTGTTTTTTAATGTCTTGCTCTTTCTAAATAAGGAAGAATTAAGAACTGCTTGATATAAATACCTGTCATCAGAAACCAACCTACTTTTAAACATTTTAATCTTTTAGTACCATTTAACTTTTTTCTTACTCCTCTTTCAAACTCATTGGTAGGACATGGTCCGTATAACCTAGAGCACCTTGCACCTTGGCAAGGTGTTCAATATGTGTCAGGAGAACTAATTCATATATTAATAACTTATTTGGATATCACTGTGCTAAATACTTTCCATGTATTTTATCATTTAATCTTCATAATCATCCTTAGATCTAGGTAGGTAGGTGTGAAGTGGCATCTTACTGTGGTTTTGATTTACATTTCCCCAGTGATTAGGGCTGTTGAGCATCTTTCCAAGTGCTTATTTGGCCATTTGTATATCTTCTTTGGGGAAATATCTATTCAAGTCTTTTGCCCATTTTTGAATCGATTGTTTGGTTTTTTTCTGTTGTTGAGTTGTGGAAGTTCTTTACATATAATGGACAGTAATCTCTTCTCAGGTATATTATTTGCAGTCCTATTCCATGGGTTGCCTTTTCACTTTGTTGATAGTGTCTTTTGATGCACAGAAGTTTTTAAGTTCGATAGTTCAATTTTTCTGTTTTTCTTTTGTTGCCTGTGCTTTTGTTGCACTTCAAGAGCTTGAGTGATTTGGGGGACTTCCCTGGTGGCACAGTGATTAAGAATCCGCCTGCCAATGCAGAGGACACCGGTTCGAGCCCTGGTCCAGGAAGATCCCACATGCCGTGGAGCAACTAAGCCAGTGCGCCACAACTACTGAGCTTGCGCTCCAGAGCCCACGACACAACTACTGAGCCTGCATGCTGCAACTACTGAAGCTTGCGCGCCTAGAGCCCGTGCTCTGCAACAAGAGAAGCCACCGCAATGAGAAGTCTGTGCACCGGAGCAAAGAGTAGCCCCCGCTCGCTGCAACTGGAGAAAGCCCACACACAGCAACAAAGACCCAATGCAGCCAAAAATAAATTTAAAAAATTAAAAAAAAAAAGAGCTTGAGTGATTTTGATGCAGCCAAATTTGGGAACCCTAAATCTGGTCCATAGTCTAAATTTTTTTTTATTTAGACAGTGTGACCCTCACCTCCCTCTCTTTTGGTTTTTCCAAACAAAAACTCACTCAGAAAAATCTACCTTTAAAAGAGAGAACTTCTTGAATGAAGTTCTCTTCCAAATGAGTACCTGATCCCCAGTCCACCAATATCCCCCAGCAATAACTTCAGAAGAACCTACACAGGTTTAAAAAGCGTTGTTCTAGGGATCGAACCCCCCACCTTTTTAAATGGGACACTGAGTCCTAGGGAAGGAAAATGAGTCTCTAGAAGTGGCTGCTCTCTCTGCTGCCTGCCCCTTCGTACTCTGCCTGGAGACCCCTGAGGGGATCAGCCATGGTTGGTGAAGGGAGAACCCCTTGATTCCTGGCTGGTCAAGATGACCAGTTGATGTAAAAATCAATGAAGAAGATGTTTCCATGTGTATGGAGAGCTTTGGAATAAAAGCACAATGCTAAGGTAAAATAAGACAAGTTTTCTATCTTTCAAAGGAAAAAAAAATCACCCAAGTTTAACTAGGTAATTAATTAATTCACAAGTAGGACCAAAGTGAGAGCGATTGCTATACAATAACAAAGGATAAAGAATAAACCCTAAGGTAAGTGATGATCGAGAAGATGAAACAGTTTTAGCTTGGAATCCTATTACAATTCTATTTCAATATAAATAAGCTGACACCAGAAGCAAACGATTAACCCCAAAGCCACTGGCTGTTCATTAGCTAAGGAATAATTTTACATTTCATTATTATTCGTGTTGGCTAAATTTCCATTAAAACCAATTTAGTAAACTGGCCGTCTTATGGGCTTGAAATTAAAAGGAGGAAGAGAAGGCAGGGAGGGGACAAAACAGAGGCCATCATTTGAGCAAGGAGGGACCGGAAACTCATGGGGGCAGATTGCCACTTTAATTAAAAATAATGTCTCAATTCACTTTCAAAATGAGCCTCCAGAAAGCGCCTGGGAAATTTTCCCTGGCCAGAGCGTCTGGCTCGTTCACCAAGTGGGTGATTTCTGTTGCTGGGATTTCTGACTGAATGGAGGAACGGCCCGGCTCTCTCCCCCCAGGTCAGCTCCCTCCCTCCTCAGCCCAGCAGCTTCCAGTCAGAGAGAAAGGGCCTCGAGCTCCTCAAATACTAGTCCCAGAGCCTGGACAAGGAAGCCGCTGCTTCATTCTTTGGGCCTCCGTGCAAGCTTAAGGACTTGTATGTAACATAAAGTGTGACCCAAATACCAATGACTAGCTTAGCTCACACTTAAAGAGCACCCACTTTAGCCATGCCCTGTACTAAATGCTTTCATGAATCAACTCACTTAATTCTCCTAACTCTCTAAGGAAGTAGATTCTATTTATATTCCCATTTTACAGATGTGAAAGCTGGGATGAGTAACTGATATTACTCAGCCAAGATGGCACAGAGCTGGGATTCAAACCCATGTCATTCACACCAGAGCTGTGTGCATAACCACTAAGCTGTACTGCCTCTTGATAAAATAATGAACCAACTTCACGCTGTTTAAGTACAAAACCCAACAGAAAACAACGTATGTAGTGAGTTGTTAGGGAAGACAGTGCTGCAAAGATGAGTGGGGGACAATTTGGGGGGCCACTTAGAATGCCAGGCCCAAGGGTTTGAACTTGACTCATTGGGGGTTCACAGAGTGCAGTGCCCAGACCACTTGGAGTCCATAAACAGATTTTAAAACAATATTTAGCAGTTATGTGTATGTTTTAAGTTTATTAGAAATATATTTAGCTCTCATATACAATCGGGTAAAAAAGATCATCCTGGGGGCTTCCCTGGTGGCGCAGTGGTTGAGAGTCCGCCTGCCGATGCAGGGGACATGGGTTCGTGCCCCGGTCCGGGAAGATCCCACATGCCGCTGGGCCCATGAGCCATGGCCACTGAGCCTGCACGTCCGGGGCCTGTGCTCCGCAACGGGAGAGGCCACAACAGTGAGAGGCCCGCGTACCGAAAAAAAAAAAAAAAAAATCATCCTTGCTCAAGAACAAAGTACATTTTATTTAACACTTTACATATTCTCTTACTATGTATCAGGCATTGTTCTAAGTGCTTTGCATTTTAACTCAATTCTTAGAACTGTATAAGGTAGGTACTATTATTCACTTCATTTACAATTAGGGAAACTGAGGCGAACTGAGGTTAACTTATGCAGATCTCACAGCCAGCACATGGCAGAGCGGGGCTTGGAACCCAGCTGTTTATCTCCAACCTGTGCACTTTTTTTTTTACATCTCTATCAGAGTATAACTGCTTTACAATGACGTGTTAGTTGCTGCCGTATAACAAAGTGAAGTGATTAAGGGATAGGAGGACGGGATATGAACATCATGGAGGCAGTTGTCTGCTGTCCGGCATCTGCTCCAGGCGATGTTGTACGAACATACTCTTCCCGAGGGCTGCCTGGGGATGTGGCGCAGAAACTGGCCCCTGCCCCTGTGAGAGGCGCTGGCAGCAAACCTGCACTCCTTAGCCAACAGGGCACGATTCCCAGCACGTTTCAAGGATCAGGTGTCCACATCGGAAACCAACCCAGCTCTAGTTGCCCAAAATCACTTTGCGGGGAGTGAAGCTTTCTCGTTCATGTGCCCGGACCAGCACTGCACCCACTCTGGAAGCCAGAGGCCCCAGGGACAGCCCAGCCCAGCTGCTTTGGAATGTGGTAGAAGGAAGAGTGAGAGTCTGGCTTTGGATGGCTCTGATGCAGGAAGTATCACGCATCCACAGGAGACATAATCATGCCGCCTCCCCTGACCTACGAGAGCGCCGCAGCAGGACTGGAGACGGTCCTCCACTGTACATCAGTGGCTAGTCCATCTCCATCGGAACCCTATGGCTGGTGAGTTCCCTACTTGGACCACCCTCACCAAGGATGCCCACTCCCACCCCAACCCACCTGCTTTCCCAAAAGCCCCACTGAGGCAGAAACCGTGTCCTGTGCTCCTTTCCAGTCCTGCATGGCCACCATAAGCATTTGATGCCTGATCCAGAACTAGGAGGGTGGTCACCGGCCCGGGTTCTGCCACAAGCCGCTTTCCATCTTCTAACTGGATGGCCCTGGGCAAGCCTGCTAACGAGTCTGTGCCCATTCTCTTCATCTAAAAACGACACTGACAGCAGATCCAAGTCCTATGACTGTGTTGGGAGGGTTACCTAGATAATGTATGTAAAACGTTTATCCCAGTGTCGGGGAACATATGAAATACTAGATAAATAATAGCCATGAGTCCTAATAATAGTAGTACATGTTTCAAGTTTGATGGCCGAGATCTGAAGTCTGGAAACGTGCAAGCGTAATTTACAGTCTACCACTCACACCTGTGTTGGCTTTGGCACCAAATAGCCACCGCAACCTCCCAGACCTGACGCCGTCTTCCCTTTATTAGATTCTCTGCTTTCCCTTCTGGCCTGGACAAGCCTTCACTTCTTTAGCTAATGGGAGGAGTGATTCTTTGCCAGAAAAAGGGGAAACATCCTTAGAAAGGCGTCCAAAACGTTGCCATTTATGGCGCAGAGAGAAGGCCATAGCTACCCTTTCAATGACGCGTGCACAAAAGCTCTTGTTATGGACACAAATAAGAAAAGTGAACCCTTCGCCTGGTGTAATTCACTTCATTTATTGACCAGAGTTCTCTCCCCCAACCCCGATTCCTTTGCATATGTCAGCGGTTCAGAGACCCCTAGCATTCAGCATGATTTGTAATGTAAATTATATAATTGTACTTTCACATATTTTAACATCAAATGAAATGATTGACTACAGAATCGGAGCTGTCTACAGGTGGGGGTCAATTACCATCTGAATAATCACAGTGCCACACAAGAATAGCATAGCCGCTGAGCGTGACATATTTTTATCTCTATGCATTTCAATGAAGTCGGGCTGGTACATAAAAGGTTATCACCTAGGAAACATATTTTCCTAAGCACAAGTTAAACATGCAAGTGAGATCAGCAAAGATATTCAATTTAGCCAGTCAACCCTAACCTATTAATATTTTAACAAAATCCAGTGAGGATAATTTTTTTCTTTGATCCCATTTCATGTGAGCAGCCGGGAAAGGGAAGAAAAATTAAAAACAAAATAGTCAAGCATACAGAATGAGGTTATGTATTAAGTGGGCTATTTAATGTTTCTGGCATTTCATAGCCCAGGGGAAAGTGTGGATGGATTTAACCATCAAGAGCTGTGTTCCCTTGGTCACAAAGTTCGAGAAACATAAAATAATCTATACTTCCAAGCTGACAAATTGTACCTGACACCCAGCTTCATCTCACCGGGACTCCGGAGATCAGCATTAATCATATGTTACAGGGAGTAAAAAGAAAAGTAAATCATGCCACGCTGGAAAGTGAGATGGAAGGTCTTCAGGCAAGGATTTTAATCAATAATATGTGGGATGATAACCAGAAGCTATTGTTTTAATCTTCCAGTATGAAAAGAAATGAATGCAAAACACAAAGCTACCAGGAGCCGAAGCGGTTTCCATGATGCCTTGTAAGAACTGAAAACAGTTTGGCCGCTCAACTTCCCGGCTTGATTCATGACAACACACACAATGATTTCTTTTTAATGGGCAAGAGTCAAGCGCATCCTTGAAGTTGCCTATTTCTGGAGCCTCAGCTGTTGCCCAAGTCCTGGGCCATGGTTTCGCGTTTGCTCAGTTTCCCTTGTGTAGTAAATGTCTACCGGTTTTGTGCATCCAGCACCCATTACTGCCTCTTCCAAGGGCACCTTCATTTTCCTCGAGACCCTCCCCTCCCCCATCCTCAGTCCCTGTGGTTTAGGTTGTGTTGGCTTCACCAGTGGTTCTAGGGAAAGACATCTGTCTCTGTCCTGGCATCACTGTGATTAATTAGTTCAGGGATGGGTGTGTGATTCATTAGAGCCCATGAAATGCAGCCTTGGGTGTTCTTGGCAGTACTCTTCTGAAAGAGGTTGTTATGGTTTGAACTGTGTCCTCCCCAAAATACATATGTTGAAGTTCTAACTCTAAATACCTGACAATATGACCCTACTGGGGCACAGGATCGTTGCAGAGGTGATTAGTTAAAATGAGGTCTTACCGCAGTAAGTGGGACTCCTAATACACTGTGACTAGCATCCTTATGAAAAGAGGAAGTTTGGACACAGACACACACACACACATAGGGGAACGAACGCCATGTAAAGATGAAAGGCTGGGATGAGGCTTTTACAAGCCAAAGAACACCAGATATTTCCAGCAAACCACCAGAAGCTGGGGGAGAGCCATGGAACAGATTCTTCCTCACAGCCTTCAGAAGAAACCAACCCTGGCAACATTTTGATCTCAGACTTCTAGTCTCCAGAACCATGAGACAATCAATTTCTGTTGTTTAAGCTACTCGATTTATGGTACTTTGTTACGGTAGCCCTAGCAGCCTAATACAGAGGCCCACTCTCTTTTATTCCCATGTACTGGGCACTTTGAAATTTAAGCTTGGCCTGTGCTATGGTCTGAATGTGTTCTCCCAAAATTCACATGTTGGAATCGTAACCCCGACAGATGGTGGTATTAGAAGGTGGGGCCTTTGGGAGGTGCCTAAGCCATGACGGTGGAATCCTCATGAATGGGATTAGCATCCTATAGAAGAGGCTTCTGAGAGATCCCTAGCCCCTTCCGCTATGTGAGAACACAATGGGAAGCCTGACCTGGAAGACATCCCTCACTCAACCTTGCTGGCACTCTGACGTCGGACTTACAGCCTCCAGAACTATGAGAAATAAATTTCTGTTGTTTATAAGCTACTCGGCCTGTGGCATTTTGTTATAGCAGCCTGAATGGACTAAGAGAGCATGGCAAGCATTTATCTTACTTAGCAATGGAGCCAACAGTTGCAAAGCTGGGCAAATACTTACAGAGATACATACCTCAGGCAAATGTTGCCTGAGCCATTCATCCCTGAAGTTCTATCCCTGATTTTTTGGTTATGTGAGCTATTAAATTCCCACTTTTACTTAAGCTGGTTAGAATTTAATTTTCATCATTTACAACCAAAGGAACCCTAAATGGTTTATTCTGAAAGCAGTCAATATGATCTTAGGATGAATTAATAGATATGAAGTCTTTAGAGCAAAGGACATAATCATGTAAATTAGACACAGGAAGATTGCATTCAGTTTGAGACATCATACTTTCAAGAGGGATTCGGATAAATGCGGGCAGTGTTTAGGTGGTGAGAGGCCTGGAGAGTGAATCACAAGAGGCACGAGGGATGCTCGTCACAGGCCAAAAGAAGAAAATGTTTATAGAAAACATGATAGATGACCTCAAATATCCACAGGACTGGCAATTAAAGGAAAGATTGGGATTTAATCACATATCCCCAAGGAGAGAAATAGGAAGCCACAGGAAGACAGAAAGAAAACACTGACTTTCTACTGCTCCCAGCTACGGGAAGAAGTAATGAGGTGGCCCTGAGAGCGGTAAGTTCTCTGTCACAGAAGGTATTCCAGCAGCAGAGGGGAATTCTGTCTCCTGATAGGTACCCATTGAATGGGTAGATAGGTTGGATGACCTTAAGGCCCTTCCGGCTTTGACTTTCAGTTCTGTAATTCTTTTACTAAAACCCAAGTGACTTGGACATGTCTTTTCCCATCTGTGGACCTCAGTTTCCCCATCTGTAAAGTTGGACCTGATGCTCTATAAACATTCTTTTGACTGCAACATGCCATGATTTCATTTTTGCCACTCAGTCCTTCCTGCCCCAACTTCTATCAGGCCCTTGGGAAGTCTTGGGCTCACTCTGAATGCACAATATCACACCACTAATCTTTTATTCAAGGAATAGCTGACACTGGATGTGGGACTGTTGGTGGCAGGGGGAAACAGAGTGGGGGTCATCTCACATTCTTTTCCTCTTTGCTTTGATGAAATTGCCCACTTCACACCTGAGAGCTGAGGGACGATATTAAACTTATCATCAATCTGGCTCTAGATTCTTTTACAGATGGCCCATGGTAGGCATACACTATGCTTGTAATCAATTGGCTGGTTAAGGAACAAACTGGATGAAAGCTTAAAACTGCATAATAAGGTCTCTCTAGTCTTTCTTTGGAAGATGCTGGGATTTCATGCCTAGGAACAGGGAAGGTGGGATGCTCATCTTATCTCACAGCCCCAGGTTGCCCTCTTCATCTGGACTGTTATCCTTTTGCAGCCCTTGTCAGATTGCCAGTCAACCGACAACTCAGCACAGGATTTAGCTTTGATATTGCAAAAAAGCCTGGGCAATATAAGAGTAAATATTCTTATTTTGCCCAGTATGGGTATGGACTGGGCCAACAGGTGAAAGAAGTTTGTTTGTAATCAGGAAAGAAATCCAGAGTGGATTGTGGGAGAATTTCTATCCACTGGGCTGGGGAAGAAGGCTTGAGATTGCGCTCAGCAAGGCAAGTCCCAGTCGTTCTGAAGAGACCCCATTCTGTCTCCACCATTTTAACATCTACTTATTGTCTTGGCCTATTTAAGCTCTTCCTTGATGCTAAATTTTCCAAGTCAGCAATCTATTTTTATATGTCTATAATCTTTAAAATGAATCCCCAACATGACAGGAATGCTGTCTGTTTAGAACATCCACAAGTTGCCATCATTTTGAGGGCTTCGCCTACTCCACTAAGTAAACCCATTTCTCAGGTTGGAAAGTGTTCTTGGAGATGGAGGAAGTTACAGTGTTTTCTCTCAGAAAGGATTCATTCTTCAGGAAAATAACCTTTTGATCCCAAATTCTGAGGGTCTCTCACCTTAAAATAGTCTTACAGATGAGGTCTCCCCAGAGTGAAAAGCAAGAACAGACTGGAAAACTAATTCCTAAGGTTCCACACTCTCAGTAAGAGTCCCTCATGCCTGAATGGAGGGTCTCGAGCACATGCACCCCCAAGGTCATTGGCATCTCCCCAGACCCCTGGGAAGGAAGCATGACTGGAATTACTATTTTCAGTTTCCAGGTGGGAAAACCGAGGTTCAGAGAAGGTAAGTGTCTTGCCCAAGACCACAGAGCTGGTAACAGAGGGTCAGGGCTGGAACCCAGGTTTCCTGACTTGATTTCCACTAGGACTGGCAGCCTCTAAATAGTAAGACAAGCAGGTATTTTAAGGGGAAGCATTTCCTGATTTTTTAGACACCTGTTTGCCAATTCCTTAGAGTACTGGTTCACAAAGTGTGATCCCTGGACCAGCACCAGCAGCATCACCTAGAAATTGGCCAAAAATGCAAGTTTCCCAGAGGTAGGGTAGGTCCTATCCTAGAGCTTTTGAATCAAAATCTGGAAGAGGGGCCAGAAACCTGTGTTTCCAAGCCCTCCGGGTGATTCCGATGCATGTTCAACTTTCAGAACCGCTCCCATCGAAGTTGATGGTGCTTTGTGGGTTTGCTGAAAGGGCTGCTTCAAAATATCAGTCAAAATTCATACTCATCACCTCTGAATTCCATTTAGTGAAGGCCAGAGTCCAAAGCCTTGAAAAGCTTGTTATGATTCAAAGCTGCCTTCCCTGGCTCTGAGACCGCAGGAATAAAGACACACTCACACTCATATAGAGGCCTGGCCCCAAATTCTCTGCCAGTCACTCACCATTGGCGCAGAATTGAGCCCAGCTCAGCCATGCGGCTGATTATATTCTGGGACAGGGTGACCAGTGACTCTAATCCTGTAATCTTTGGAAAACAAAGAGCCAAAGTCTCCTGGATGTCTGGGGTAAGCAGAGGAGGCCCAAGGGGTTCCGGTTTCATCTGTACTATGCCAGAAGGACTATGAATGTGTCTGTACACATTCCCCATGCCTGCTCCCTCTTGGATTTAAGCATTCTTCTGTGGGACATATTAATATGCAAAGAAAACAAACATCACCAGAAAGATGGAAAGTACAAAGAGTCAGTGATTATTAAAGCTGGGAAAGCAGGACTGGGTTCTTTTCCCCAAGCTCAGATGGACTCTAAGACCCTCCAAAACACAGGCCGCCATGGAGAGGATTCCACTACCCAAGCTCACCAGCCTCTCCGGTGCTGCAATGATCTGGCACAGAAAATCTATTTACAAAGACTGCTGCCACAGATGATTCTGGGGAAAGAGACGGACAAAAGGAAAGAAACTGTAGTGTCTTCAAAAGGCAGGGCAGTTTAGGACAAAGTTGAAAATCATATGCAATGATATAAACCAAGGATCTTTGCAGACTGGTGGTTCTCAGGCTGAACTTGGCCTACAGAAGGGCTCTGTTTAATCCACACTAGGCCTAATTCAACAGCTTCATCTTAAAGGTGAATGTGCTTCCACTAAATAAAAATCTGGAAATTTCATACAAAAATTTCTGAATCGTCCCATCTCAGAAAAATATCAGAAGATCTGGCCATACTGGGTCCACTTCCCCATGTGACAGCAATCTCCCAGGCCCAGGCCCAGCCAGCTGCCTCTTTGGATGTGACTCACCTGACCTCAGCAGTAATTTAAGTTTGCAAGTCCCAATTTAAACAAACCCAGAGTTTATACCATTTAGTATTAAAAAACCAAACTGGGGCTTCCCTAGTGGCGCAGTGGTTGAGAGTCCGCCCGCGGGTTCGCGCCCCGGTCCGGGAGGATCCCACATGCTGCGGCACGGCTGGGCCCGTGAGCCATGGCCGTTGGACCTGCACGTCCGGAGCCTGTGCTCTGCAACGGGAGAGGCCACAACAGTGAGAGGCCCGCGTAACGCAAAAAAAAAAAAAAACCAAACTGGTTTTAGTTCCAGGCTACAGTAGAATTGTCTCCTGGGTGGCTATTTTCCAGTGAGCAATCAACAATGAAACACCAATATAAAATCAGGATCTTTAGAAAATGAGTCTTTAGAAGTCTAGAATCAATGACCCAATAACTGTTCACATTCTCTGCCAATAAAATCAAGTGAAAAAGGTAATAATCTATAAAATGACAGTTTGTAAGAAAAGCTAACCAAATGACTTTAAAATATTTGTATTCATTGATGTGTCTATTTTTGCCTGCCTTTGTGACTATAAGCCCCATGAGAGCAGGGACTTTTTGTTCTGGTCACTGCTGCATGCCCAGTGCCTAGAACAATGCCTAGTGCCCTGTAGGCATTTATCAAATATTTGTTGTGCAATGGAACAGTAGTAGTAATTGAGGCATTGCTCTGAGCACTTTACAAGTATAAAGACTTCAGGGATACTCTTTAACAGATGAGAAAACTGAGACAATGTGCAGGTAACCAACATGCCAAATGTTGCCCATCTGGTCAGTGGTGCAGTGGACGAAGGGGCAGGCAGCCCACATGCCTGACCACTGGTCTATCCTACCTCCTCTCTAAGCTCTTACTGTAGCTCCATCTCTTGGGCTGAAACTAATAAACTAAGGCTCCCTGAGCCAGCCCGAACAGTTGAATCTCTTTCTGGTGCAAAGTACATACTCACTAAAAGCTTTCTGAATTTGAGTCATTAAGAGTATTATTTCTCTGAGAATAAGAACAGGAGGGCTGTTAAAGAGACCTGTAATCTAACGAAAAGGCAAAAAGTTAGGAAGTTAAAGATCCTCTCAGGGCGCTGTTTCTATGCTGTTTCATCTTTAAATCAGTCACTCAGCCTTTATAGCTTCCTGTTTTCCCATCTATAAAAACTGGGAAAATGCTTTCTCCTACCTCCTTTTCACAGGAACATTTGATGGGCGAAATGTGACGGAGAAAAATTCAAAACATGTAATAGGGGCTTCCCTGGTGGCATAGTGGTTGAGAGTCCGCCTGCCGATGCAGGGGACACGGGTTCGTGCCCCGGTCCAGGAAGATCCCACATGCCGCGGAGTGGCTGGGCCCGTGAGCCATGGCCGCTGAGCCTGCGCGTCCGGAGCCTGTGCTCTGCAGCGGGAGAGGCCACAACAGTGAGAGGCCCGCGTACCGCAAAAAAAAAAAAAAGTCAATTTCTATTTCTCTTGGGAAATCAGGTCTGGCTACACTGGTCCCCTGCCCCATGGGCACAGTCGAGTGAGGTTGACAGCTGTCCCTTTGGGCAGACTTGAGCACTCCAGGCCACCAACATCCCCACTGCTCCCTGGCGTTTCACTCCTAGCCTGTTTCAGTCGCTTATGTTACCTATCTGGGTTCTATAGACATTTAAAACTTTAAAAATTTTTATTTAATTGATTAATTATGCATTTGGAAAATACTTCAAGTTGTACCAATGGCATATGTAGTGAAAAGGACCCTCCCTCCCACTCTGTCTTGAAGGTTCCTGTGACAACCACTGTTACCAGTTCCTTCTCTTTCTAGGGATACAATAGGCCAGGCAAGCATATTACATCATTACCTTTTCAAAAAACACAAATGCACTAATATTTTGCCGCTTTACATAATGATATATTTTAGGCACTCTACCTTAACCATATAAAGAGAGCCGCCACCCTCTTTTCAAAGGCTGCATAATATTCCTTTGTACGGATGCACCGTAATTTATATAACCAGTTCCCTAATGATGGACATTTAGGTGGTTTCCGATCCTTTGCTCTTACAAACAGTGCTAATATGAATATCCTTGTGCATGCTTATCTGTACAAATGTGTGAGCACATCTGGAAGAAAGATTCTTAGAGGTGGAACTGCTGGAACAGAGAGAAAGTGCCTTTAAAATTGTGACATTGTCAAACAACCCTGCAACAAGATGTACCAATTGACAATCCCACTAATAGCAAATAAGAATACCTTCTCGATTCAGGGCACCTGATTTCATCTAATCCATTTGATAGGTGAGGAAACTGAGGCCCAGAGAGAGGAAGCGATGTGGTTTATAAATAGCATAGCCTAGGCTTAAATTGATACCGGACCTGTGATGCTATTCGCCACCCACTCCACTAAGCCCCAGCTATTCTGCTGTCCCTCTCCAGCCCCCCTTTGTAGGAAACTAAACTAAGAGGCCCTAAGATTAGTTTTGGGATTTGGCAACTAGACCCGGGTCAGCTCTGGGGGAGCAGATGTTCTGCTAACAAATACTTCCATTGTGACTGGCACACGCTGTCACCTTGGTAGGCCAGCTCAGGAGCAAAGGCCAAGGAGTAAATGGACCATGGAAACTCAATTACCAGCCCAACCTTTGGCGGTTTTTAAATTATAGATTTTTAAACAAAGCTAAATATAGAGCAATTAAGAAATGGCTCCACGTTCTACCCCAAAGAGTGGAACAGCTGAACTGGAGCTAACGCAGCACATGCATGTGCATGTGAAATGGGAGATAAACAGAGGGAGCTACTTAGAGAAAAACCCAAACTCTTTCCCTCGGTTTCTCCAGCATAGTCCACACATTCCTGCCTCAGGGCCTTTGTACATGCTGTTCCCACCAACCGATATGATCCCCTCCTGTTCCATTCTTCTCTTAGCTAACTCCTTCTCACTCTTTTGAATAGAGTCCTCCCTAGGTTCTCCCCCAACTCCCATGTCAACCCGATTTTATCTTTTCTCATGGCTTTTATGACAACTGGCCGTGTTTTCATTTATTTACTTTTTTGGGTCTGATTCCCCAACTAGAGCCCAAGTCTCTGTTTCTTCATCTGCATCATTATGATAACATTTCCACTCTGCCTGTTGCTATGACAATTGAGACACTGAAGGCCAACCACCCTCACTGGTCTCCCCTCCTTTGACTCAACAGGACTGCTAGTCTGTCTCACAGAAACAATAAGCATGGAGAGTTCCCTGGAGGTCCAGTGGTTAGGACTCAGTGCTTTCACCACCGGGGCCCCGGGTTCAACCCTTGGTCGTGGAACTAAGATCCCACAAGCCGCATGGCACGGCCAAAAATTTAAAAATGAAAATAAAATAAAGAATATGATCAGTTTGAATTTAAAAAAAGAAAGAAACAGTAAGTACAGTGGCTGCCAAAGGTTGGGGGGAGAGGGAAATGAATGGGTATAGAGTTTTAGTTTGGTAAGATGAAAAAATTCTAAAGTTTTGTTGCACATCAGTGTGAATATATTTAACAGTACTGAACGTACACTTAAGATGATTAAGATGGTAAGTTTTGTGTATGTATTTTTTACCACCATTTTTTTAATTTAATGTATATAAATGCTAACTTTTGTGTAAGAAACATGAGGAAATGGGAACATATATATATAGTGTTTTTGTAAAAAGAAACTGAGGAAAGGTAAACCAGAAATGAATGAAAATGGTTTCTTATTATGATGGGCTGGAAAAGGGCGAAAGAGAGGGGGATGGGAAGGAGACTTTACTGAATACACACTTTTAAATAAGGCTCTGACGTTTGAACCTTGTGAATATTTTAAAAGAACAGAATTAAATTTAAAAGGGTCTAGAAAGCAAACCCTAACATTGAAATCAAAGAGAAATGAATGAACTATATATCACAATGATAATATAACCACACAAAAAGTACTTCTAGCAACTTCCGAACATAATATTCTGACTGTTCACATATAGTGGGATATAGTCTAAGAACAAAATAAGTATAAAGAAATCTTGTACTTTACTTAAAGCATTTTTGTCCATAGGAGTATCCATGTAGTAAATCTGAAATGATTTTGTGTGTATTGTAAGATAGGGCAAATGAGTCAATATATCAATATTGTTGGGAGCCAGTGTTCTCCTTGTGAGAGAGGGCAAATGTATAGAGGGAATGAAGGAATTGAATTGAAGGTATCACATCAATCCAAGAATTGTAACTGGGAGAGAAATCATATGAAGTCAAAATCGTTTGGAACTCTTCTCCCTAAATATGGTTCTCAGAAGAAGAATTCCATGCACACTTGCTACTTGGATTTTAGAAAAGTCCTTGATTCTTTTAGTGTGGCTTTTCCTTTATTCTTGGAACTATTCCATGCCCTTCTCTGATGGTCAGTTTTATGAGTCCATGTGGCTAGGCTATAGTCTCCAGTTATCTAATCAAATATTAAGGTCAGTGCTACTATGAAGGAATCTGTAGATGTGATTAAGGTCCCTAATCAGTTGACTTTTGATAGGGAGATTATACTAGATAATCTGGGCAGGGCTGATTCAATCAGGTGAAAGGCCTTAAGAGCAGAATGGAGGCTTTCTAGAAGAGAAGAAATTCTTCCTGTGGACAACAGCTTCAGCCCATGCCTGACAGTTCCAGTCTGCCCTTCCTGATGGGCTATCCTACAGATTTAGGACTTGCCTAGCCAGCCAATTCTTTGCAATAAACCTCTTAATATATATCCTCTACTGGTTTTGTTTCTTTGATTGAACCCTAACTGATACACCTTCTAATAGATTTCTTTTGTTTCTCTTTAATTTAGTTTCTGTTACTTATCGCCAAGTAATGGAGCCCCGCTTAAATCACAGTGTTGAGAAAGTCCCCATCAGTCTTCCTCTAGAAACTTCTGGGCATGGAGGAGGTCAGCCATAACCTCTACCCTTCATAACCTCTACCCTTCATCAGAAAGAGGTTGACCAAGGCCTCCTCCTTCCAGATTTGGGGGCCCCACAAGGATTCAATGAATAAATACTAGTTCTATTGCAACAGCCTGTAAGGGCAGCCAGTTCTGGGGTTCTTCCCTCTGTGCTCTTCTAATCAGACTCGGGATTTGTCTGAGGCCCTGAAATATTCATGAACAACTTCTTCAATGATTTTAACAGCTGCACAAATAGAGATGGGGTCCACAGGGGAAGCAGGAAGGCAGGGATACTAAGGGTTTCATGTCATCTACTCACTTATTCTCAACCCCATCAGACAAAGAAAGAATTTGGGAAATCCCAAGGAACCCTGAAAGCCAGATAGTGCCAGGCTTCAGGCAGGAAGCTACAAGAGCCCAAGGGCCAGGGCATAAGTATCCCCCGAGGGGCTTCTTAAAATACAGGTTGCTGGGCCCCACTGCAGATAATCTGATTCAGTAGGTCTGGGGTGAGGCCCAGGATTTCACATTTTTAGCAAATTCCCAAGAGGTGCTGATGCTGCAGGTCTGGTGACCTTACTGCTCTACAATATTAAAGCAATGGCTCAAAAAGACAAAAATGTAGACGGTCGATGCTTTACCTGTCTGATGAAAGCCAGCGTGAGTCTTATTCTTACCTGAGTCTCTTCTCTGAATTGCAGGGTTTGCACTGAACTGCTAAGAGCTGCCTGGTCATTATGAGATGTGGTCAGAGGCCCCGAAGTCATCAGTTTGAGTGCCATTCTGAGCAAGACCTATCTCACTGTACCTAGATTCCAGTCACTCCTATAAGAATCGATTACACTATTTTCTCCCTGTACATCTTAGTAAATGATTTAAAATCTCTGTCCTTAGTCTGTTATCTACGAAAAGGAGATAACAATAGTCATCACTTCATGGACTCTTGTAAGGACATCATGAGTTGATGTGGATAAAGTAGTGGCTCATAGCAAGCAGTTGTATCAGTCAGGATCCTGGCAAGAAACAATTCACTTGGGAGGTTCCAATGAGAAAGCTACAATGAAGGAACTACTCACAGAGGTCTGGGCAGGTGTAGGAACCCAGGTGGGATGATGAAGCACCTAAAGACTAGCAGTAGAGAAAAACTGCTCCATCTCTTAGCCCTGAAAGTCAAGGAGAGGAAATTGTGCTAGTGGAGGCCAGAGAGGACTGGGGCTTGGAGGAGGGCCAACCTGGCAAGAGCTGTAGACATGGAAGGAGGAAGCCATGGCCAGAGATGCTGCGCCAGTGTAGGGAGGGAGCAAGAAAGAAATACTCCCACTTCTCTCTCCTCCCAACCTATGATCTCCTGTTGGACTTCCCACTGGCTGAAGCCAAAGGGCGATGAAATGCAGATATGTGGTACACAAGAGTCCACGTCCTGGATCACAGAGCAGGGAGAGAAGGCAGCAAAAGGATGGAGCTCAGCAGTACCAAATGGAGACTCAAGAACACAGTGCTTGATAAATGTGTACTGTTGTTATTGGTACGGTGAGCACATATACTAGCTTCCTGGGACAATTCCAATGTATGCCTGTTGTACATTTTTACTCCCCAAGGTTTCCCAGTTGGGAAGATAAATTATATGGTCACCCTAGTTATTATCAAAGTATGTGAGAATCTGATCTGTAATGGGAAGAGAGTTCCAAAGCAATAATATGTGTCCAAACTAATGTTCTGTTCACTGATGCCAGTGGGGGTTACACGGGTGTATTCAGTTAGTGAACACATATATATATATATATAAAGGTGCACATTTGTGATTTCCAGAAATGACTTTTCTGTATTTATATTATACATCAATAAATAAGTTTATTGTTTTGAAGTATCCAAGCCACTCTCAGAGACAAGAGCACAGAAAAAAGCTATTTCACTATGGCACTCTAGAATGTTCTGTAAAAAAAACCCTAACCCAGGAAATAGGGTAGCAGGTGCACTAGGTCCGTGTATAAGAAATACTCCAAGGAGGCTGGACAGCGTGAGGTCTCTGTCTCCAAAGAATCTACTACGCATCCCTACCCACTTGCTTTATCTGTTTAGCAAACTCACCCTGCATCTCGCCTCCCCTTTGCACCTGACATCTAGCAGGATCTTTGAAATTTATTTCCTCCTTTTAGCCTGCTGTATTTTTAATGTCTGAGTGAAAGAACAAAGGAAGGCGAACACCAGAGAAGATCGTTTCATTCCTCCAACGAGCTGTTGTGTAGCCCAGCTCAAGCTCAGCCAACATAAATGTTTTAAAATTCCACCTTTGCACGGAACAAGTGCTGGTCTAGCCATCAACTCCAAAGTCGGGCCCCTTGTTTCTGCCTTTCATTTGGTGACATAAAAGACCCCCGCATCAATCATTAACAACCTATTAACACAAGCAGCCCAGAGAAGTTTTCCTGGTCCGGTCAACCACAGTGGAAGAAATTCCTGTCGCCCAGCTGGCCGGCCATCCGCATGATGCGGGCGGTTTTCAGCTTTGAAAAGAACCTGCTGATTCTCTTTCATCTCTCTCCGAGTAACAGATACCTGGTAGGCCTGCTTTCCTTCTCCCCCAGTGCAAAATTATCCACCTGCCTCCTCGGCTTCTGGTGTTAAGGGACCCTGGCACAAACACCAACAACATTGATTATGTGCAACTGGCATACCGGGCTGTTAGGAAGTCCGCTCAGCCAGAATTGGGTCTGTTTCACCCACACATGTCAGGGCGAGGAGGGTCTTGAGAAGGCAGTTGTCTGCCTGATGTTTCTGACTCTTGTATCTAGTTGGTTTTGATTTGAAGCAAAACCAATCAACATGAACCTGGCTTTTTAAATAGCCTGTGTGGCTTGGATAAGACACTTCTGGAATCTTGCAGACCCAGAGAACTAGATTCATAGTCTTGACTCTAGTGGCCTTGAGGAAGCCACTGGTCTGTGCCGGACTGGTTTCTTTGCCTAGAAATGAGTGGTGGGTCTCCTCTGACTCTAGAAATCTCGACCACAAAGTCCCCACCCCAGTTCTGACACTGACCTTGGCTGAATGTCCGACTCCCTCAGTGCCTCTGCTTCCCCATCTTGCAAATGAAGAAAATACGACTTGCCTTTCCTCCTTCCAAGAGTTGCTGTGCTGGTCAAGGATGGGGCGGCAATTTAAGGGACTTTGGAGGAGTAAGGAATCAAAGTTCCAAGGACTTTAGGGGAAAATGCACAGTTACTTCTTGCAGGTGCTGAGTGGGGTTCCCCCAAGCATCTTGGGCCTGGGCGTGACAGCACCTACCTTGGGCCTTTCTCCCTATGCAACTGTGAGTTTCTAAAGAGAATAGATCACATTGTATCGCCTATTACCTAAGCCAGGAGCTGGCGCCTAGTAACTACTCACCATATCTGCAGACTAAACCGCAGGAGGAATCTGTGAATAGATAAGAGCAATGGAGAGCAGATAAATTAGCCCATCTAAATTAAGCCCTGATATGGATGAACCTAGAGAATGTTATGCTTAGCAAAATAAGGCAGACAGAGAAAGACAATACAGTATGATATCACTTATATGTGGAATCTAAAAAATAAAACAGGGACTCCTCTGGTGGCGCAGTAGTTAAGAATCTGCCTGCCAGTGCAGGTGACACAGGTTCAATCCCTGGTCTGGGAAGGTCCCACGTGCCGCACAGCAGCTAAGCCTGTGCACCACAACTACTGAGCCTGCGCTCTAGAGCCCACGAGCCACAACTACAGAGCCCACGTGCCCCACCTACTGAAGCCCGCGTGCCTAGAGCCTGTGCTACACAACAAGAGAAGCCACCGCAATGAGGAGCCCACGCACCACAATGAAGAGAAACCCCTGCTCGCTGCAACTAGAGAAAGGCTGTGCGCAGCAACGAAGACCCAACGCAGCCAAAAAAATAAAATAAAATAAATAAATAAAAATTTTAAAGATGAATGTATACGCAAAACAGAAAGAGACTCACAGATAAAGAAAACAAACTAGTGGTTACCAGTGGGGAGAGTGCATAGGGGAAGGGCAAGGTAGGGGTAGGTGTTTGGGATTAAGAGATACAAAGTACAATGTATAAAATAGATAAGTTACATGGATATATTGTACAGCACAGGGATTTATAGCCATTCTCATGTTATACATTTTAATGGAGTGTAATTTGCAAAAATACTGAATCATTATGCTGCACACCTGAAACTAATATAATATTGTAAATTAATCCAATTTTTAAAAATTAATTAATTAAGCCATGAGAAAAGAAATGAGGAGAGTGGAGTGGATTACTCACCACCTGCTGATTCCTCTGTCTCGTTTTAGCTCAGCAGTCAAGTATTAATTCTTTTTTCTGCCTTTAAAAATTTTTTTAACTACCAAGGCACTGCTAAAGTCAATATCAAGACAGTTATATTTTAATCTTTAAGCCTGCCAAGGAGACAGGATTGGACAGGTGCTAGCATTCCAGTATGGGAATTAATCCGTCTACTTCTACAACCAACTCACCTTTGGCATTTTCTCTATTCCCACCCTCACCTCCTTCCTACTCAGTTGACTCACATGCAAACTGTTCCTTTGGAGGGTAAGGACTCTGTCTTCATTCATTTATTAATTTGGCAAATAATTATTGAGGGCCCATAATATGTCAGGTACTACCCCGGATCCAGGAGCTAGAAAAGTGAATAAGGTATGACTATCAGTCAGGAGATGTTGGATCATGCTACAAAAACAAGCATCTCAGAACGGTAAAACCGGGAGTTGACTTCACAGGTCAGCAGGGGGCTCTGTTCCTCTTAATTTCTCAGGGACCCAGGCTGGACAGGAGCTTCTGCATTTCTGCAGGAGTGGGAAAAGGATGTAGTAACTCACGCATTCACTCTTTAAGCTTCCTTCTGGAAGTGACACGTGTCCCTTCTGCTCACATGTCATTGCCATGCCTACCTTTACAGGGGCCTGGAAATGCAATCCTACCACGTGCTGGAAGAAGGGAAGAACTGGAGCGTTTGTGATCAGCACTAATGACCCAACACAGTTCCTGCCCTCCTGCTTGTGAGAGACTCAGATGTGTAACCTACAAAATACTGGAGTCTGCTAAGTGCAGGGTTCAGCAAAGGGCCACCCTGAGAGTCATGGGATGATGGGGAAGAGAGGCCCTGCCCATGTCTCTGCAGCTGCAGGAGGGGAAATAATCTTTCTCTTTCCCTGTTTAACAGAGATCTCTAAAGTCAACTGAGATAAAATCTATAATAGTCAGTAAGAGTGAAAGGGAATATTATTTTGGTCATGCAAGCAAAAATATACTTAAAAATATATTCTCTGTCTTTCAATTTTATTTATTTCCAATATATTTTCCCTTTTATTCCAAAGTAAGCAAAGTTTTCTCTTTTAAGATCAAAGCAATTAGAAATTCTGAAAGCCCACCTGAACTATCCATAGTTCATTTAATAAAGTTTTCATGAGCACTTATTATCTGCTAGGCCCTGTGCTAGCACAATGTAGTGGGCTCAGCCAACTGCTGCATGCTTTGCTCCTTGAGGATAAAGAGAAAAGATAGACCTTAATCAAATGAACATGCAAAGAGCTACAATGATACACTGTGACAAGTGCTAGGCAAAGAAGAGACGCCTGTAAATTGTGTCAAGGAAATAGAAGACAATCTCTCCAGTTTTCAGGCTTGTAGAAAGCTGATCTTGTTTACCATTTCTTCATTAAACCAACAGACAGGTAATGGAAACCTACTCTGTGAAAAGCCCTGGACAGGGCAGGATGGGAGAAGAAGGCTCTAATCTGGGAGAGGGTCCAAAAATCAGGAAAACACAGGTCCTGCTCATTTCAAATTCATCATCTTGTTGGAGAGGTAGAGAGATAAATCGCTGAAGGGCAAACCAGTGTGGATGGTGCTACAACAAAGGCACTTCAGTCAAATAGTCTGAGTATTTAAAACAGAAGGAATTTAATACAGGGAACTGGTTACCAATGGTAGAGAAAGTCAAACATGGGATTGTGAGGCAGCTGAGATCTTAACAATAGCAGGATGCAGCTACCACCCCTAAGCTGGAGAGACAAAGTGGGGGGGGGGGGGTTATGCGAGCTGGGGCCAGGCATGACCCAGAGAAAGATGGAACTACTGAAGGTCAGCCCCAGGGAAACTGGAACTCTGGAGGAGACACAGCTGCTGCTGGAGACCCCACCAGAGGCAGAGAGGGAGGGGAGAAATACCCTGGCTTCTCCCTTCTTCCCACCCTCCAGGGCCCAGCAGTGCCTCCCATTGGTTGAATCCAGCTGACTCAGGACCTGGGAAATGTAGCCTGCAGGGCTCTGGCCTCACCTCTCCTTGCCTTGTAGTTCAGAGCAGGGGAAATATAAGGAATGGATCCTCAGCACAATCATTATGAACCAAATTCCAGAAAGCCTTGAAGGATGAGGAATACAGCCTAAGAAGAGGAAGAAGAATGCTCCCGGCAAAGAAACAACACAGGTAAAAGTTTCGGTGTACGAAAACCTTCTTTGCCCGGTCACATAGTGAAGGCATCCAGTCTGGCTAAGCAGAGGTTGCTCTCAGCACACACCTCCACCCCAGCTACACATGGACACACACTCACGTACACACATGTACACACCACAGCACTGGGTCCCAGTCTTCCCAGAATATGCTCCCCAATCACGTCTTCCCTCCACCTACGTCTGAAGCCTCTTTGGTCCTCCCCGGGCTCATCTCTGCTCTCGCCTTGTACTGTCTGTGCTGTTGACTGGGTCAGGATGCCAGAGCAGACAGGGCCCTTCAGATCCTCTAGTCTTATCCAGAGGCATGGAGCAGGGTCCTGAGGTGCCCTGCTGTGCCAGGAAATAATACTTTACTTGCTTGATGCAGGGCAGGTTCAGGGAGTCCAAGGAAAGAGACAAGAAAGCCAGCGCAGCAGAGGCATCCAGAGGGTGTCCTGCGTTAGATAGTGCCCCCCCCAAAATTCATGTTCATCCACAACCTCAGAAAGACAAACTTAGTTAGAAAATAAGGCCTTTGCAGATGTTATTAGTTAAGGATCACAAGATGAAATCATCTGGTGCCCTTTTTTTTTTTTTTTTTTTTTTGTGGTACGCGGGCCTCTCACCGCTGTGGCCTCTCCTGTCGCAGAGCACAGGCTCCGGACGCGCAGGCTCAGTGGCCATGGCTCATGGGCCCAGCCGCTCCACAGCATGTGGGATCTTCCCGGACCGGGGCACGAACCCGTGTCCCCTGCATCGGCAGGCGGACTCTCAACCACTGCGCCACCAGGGAAGCCCTGGTGCCCTTTATAAGAAGAAGAGGGGACACAGAGACACACGGAGAAGGCCACGTGAAGATGGAGGCACAGACAGTATTGATGCTGCCACAAGCCAAGGAACATCTGGGGCCACCAGAAATCGGAAGAGGCAAAGAAGGACTCTCTCCTAAAGCCTTCAGAGGGAGCGTGACCCTGCTCACACCTTGATTTTGGACGTCTAGCCCCCAAAACAGTAAGAGAATACATTTCTGTTGTGTTAAGCCTCCCAGCCTGTGGTTATTTGTTATAGCAGCTCCAGGAAACCAAGAGAGGGGGCTTTTTTTTTTTTTTTTTTTTTGGCATAGCATAAGGCATGTGGGAATCTTAGTTCCCCGACCAAGGATGGAACCCGTGCCCCCTGCAGTGGAAGTGCGGAGTCTTAACTTCTGGACCACCAGGGAAGTCCCTAGAGGGGGCTTTTTAACAAATAGTATTTCAACATTCAACACCTTATACAGCAGAATCACAGCATATCAGCCCCGATTCGGTCCAAACTCCTCCTGTTACTAATTCTGAATACTGAATAGCTAGAAACTGGAGCCCAGTGTAATCAATGGGATGCAGATAAAGTTGGACCTCAAAGTCAGTCCCACATTACTTCCCTGAGGGGAACTGAGAATGCAGTGGGGGGGATGTCCCTTCTCTGTCCCCTGCTGTTCCCCCTTCCCTGTGCCCACCCCTCTGGTCTGTTTGTGCTTCCCAGGCACCCCACGCCACCCTGCCTTGTTTGGCAGCTGGAACCTTTGCCAAAACCCATATTTAGTTGTTGAAAGTTCTTTGCCTGGGCGCCTCTGAAGTTAATGATGGAATCTTTGAAAACGACATTAGAAGCAAAACATAAGCAGCAGAAAACATGAAACCACCTCCAGTCCATCTGTTCAAGCACGATCCACCTCAGAGTTCCTGTTTCCCATGTAAAACAGAAGATATGATTTATAATTTATATCTCACTGGTACAACCCTGATTGAAGCAAACCACTTTGATGAAATGTTGGTTTCAAGCTAGTGGAACACCAT
Source organism: Hyperoodon ampullatus (assembly GCF_949752795.1). Lineage (NCBI taxonomy): Eukaryota > Metazoa > Chordata > Mammalia > Artiodactyla > Ziphiidae > Hyperoodon > Hyperoodon ampullatus. The sequence goes on along the minus strand of NC_136931.1, from coordinate 30,107,535 downwards.
TCCAAATCAGAGAATATTTAGAACTCTAACTCCTCTGCTGCCACTTTGAAGTGGAAAGATTTGTATTTTATATGCTTTTCTGAAGAAAAAAAAAAGAACAAGAAAAAAGAAAAATATGTACACTCCAACATGCATGTGGTGGAAATATGAAAACATTTACGTGTGAATCAGCACCTAAATGTAATTACTGCTTTAAGGATTGGAAATATTTATAGACTCATATCTCGTGTTGAAGACCTGGTTCCAATAATTCTCAGAAAACTGCAAAATAAATACTGTGTTTTCTTGGGATGAGCTTAATTTACTTGAAATCTACAACACATGAAGAATGAAATCAAAGAGCGTCAACTTTCCATCACCTCAGTTAATGATCTAATAAAGTTGTTCTGAGGAGATGTATGTGTATATTTGTGTAAGACTTTTGGTTGAGAAAGCAGGAGGCAGAGTCAGAAAGAGAGACAGAAGTGGAAAGAGAAATAGATTGAAATTTGAAAGACAATCCCAACTATTCCTACAAGGACAACTAGAAAATACATGTTACACTACAACCAAAATATCAAACCATCAAGTTAAATCTCTTAATTATTTCCCCCAGTGACAAAACTAGCCAGTTAGTTGGCATCGTAATTAATAATCATTCATTCATTCACAGGTGTTCATTGATCTCCTCTGTGCCAAGCACCATTCCAGAGGCTGAAGATGTTATGATAAGCAATGGCTCCCACCCTCATGGACTATACATCCCAATGAAGGGTCAGAAAATAAATATTTATTTACTTATATTTAAATAACATGCCCTTATAAAAGCTGTAATAAACAATTTAGAAAGAGAGAATGACTTAAAAATAGAAAAAAGGGTGTGCCATTTTTGATTAGGAAGACTTTTCTGGAGAGATTTGAGTAGTTACCTGAATTAACTGAGGGAGACTATCATGCAAAGACCTGGGGCTAGAGCGTCCTTTAGAGAGGGATGAATGGAGTGAAGAAGCAGAGATGAAGATGAGGTCAGGGAGATGGGCAGAGCCAGACCCAGCCAGTATGACAGGGACACCGTGCAGACTTCCTTCTGCATCAAAACCAGAAAGGGTGAGTTTAGCTACTTCAGGTCTATTTAAAAACCATATGCTAAGTTTCTATGATGGGCAAGGCTCTGAAAGTCCTAGGTACCCCAGCAGAAGGAGAGACAAATTCACAATGATTGTAGACTAAGGAAGCATAAGATAAACATCATAAGGAAAGTACACAAAGGGATTTGTCTTTGACCTGAACTGGATATTTGGGCAAAGAGAAATGGGAGACAAACTTGAGAGAAATTCATGCATGCCTTTGTTCATTGAATCAATCAATATGTATGGAGTGCCAAGCACTATGCGATTAGGCTGTGGGAATACACAGCTGAACAAAAACAAAACGAGGCCCATGCCCTTATGGATCTTAGAGTCCATGAGCTGTATATACAAATACAGTTCTGACTGCAGGGAGTGTTATACAAGAGAGGCTCATGGTGGGCTTGCCAAGGGTCTTTAGAGAGACTTCTCTGGAGAAGGCATGCCTGACTAGGAGATGAAGGATGATAGGGTATTTCCTGGAGGAGGGGAGAGGGATCTCTCCAGATGGAGAGAATGGCAAGGGCAAAGATCCTGGAATTCAAGGCCATAGAAGGAGAGCGATAGGAAGTGTGACTTGAGATGAGGTTGGCAGGGAGTGGCGGGGGGTGTCTGTGCCTTGTTTTGTTTTTTAATTGGGATACAGTTAGTTCTTTTACAATGTTGTGTTAGTTTCTACTGTACAGCAAAGTGGAGTTCCCTGTGCTATACAGCAGGTTCTCATTAGTTATCTATTTTATACATATTAGTGTATATGTGTCAATCCCAATCTCCCAATTCATCCACCCCCCCTTCCCCCTTGGTGTCCATACATTTGTTCTCTACATCTGTGTCTCTATTTCTTCCTTGCAAACTGGTTCATCTGTACCGTTTTTCTAGATTTCACATATATGCGTTAATAGACGATATTTGTTTTTCTCTTTCTGACTTACTCTGTATGACAGTCTCTAGGTCCATCCATGTCTCTACAAATGACCCAGTTTCATTCCTTTTTTATGGCTGAGTAATATTCCATTGTATATAGGTACCACATCTTCTTTATCCATTTATCTGTCGGACACTGGGTGGGAGGGTCTGTGTTTTAAGAGCAATGGAAAGCCAGTGAAATGGTTTAACTTGAGGTGAGGGCAATGAAATCAGATTTGCATACTGAAAAATTCACTCAGATTGGAGTATGGACAGCAGATCAAGAGAAAGAAACAAGAGTGAATTTAGGGAAATCAGATAGGGACTCCTGCAGAAGTCTAGGCAAGGAGAGAGGCTGGTGGGTTTGGTAGAAATGAAGAGGAAGGAAAGTGATCAGAGGGAGATTTAGGAGGTCGTGACAGGTCTCAGGCTTATGAGAGATGCAGCCATATGACTTGCTTGCCAATGAATTGTGACCAGAAGTGACATGTGCCAATTCCAGGTGGAAGCTTTAAAGAACCAGTGTGTGATTGCCCACACTCTCTCTTTTCCTTTGAATGACATTTGTCATCATTTCAAATGCTGGCCACATGTACATCTCGGGTCCCTTGTGCAGAGGAGAAATGGAGCAAAGCCCCAGGTGAGCCACTGGATATGTAGCATGAGTCAGAAATCAACTTCTGACATCTTAAGCCTTTGCAATCAGGGGACTGTTTGTTACTGCAGCATCATATACCCTATCTCGCCCAAAAAAGGAAATAAGAAGAAGGCACTACTGGGACACAACTGAGAGGAATTGAGATGGAAATGACAATTATCCTGAGATCTCTCCAGTGCTTATTTTCAGCCTGTTTTCAGGCACAACTCAGCACTTTAAGGCAGTCCCCTTCTCCTTGTCCCCTCTAAATTCAATCTGATGTGATTCAGTATGACACAAAGGAAAGCGAATCTGTCTTCAGCAAATGTGGCCTTTAATGGTAGCAGAGCGCTTTGAAGATGAAAAGTTCTCGTGTGAGTGCTAAGCATTATTATTCTGCATCAGATGTGAGTATGCAGTTAAAAAAAAAAGGATTCAATTAAACTGCCTTGCCATTGTTTTATGATACGACCATCAGACATTTTCAAAGGGGTCAAGCCATGACAGGAATATTTAACTCCTAGTAGGAGCAGAGAGTAATTGAAGTGAACCAGAGGATGAGCCAGGAACTGAAAGACCGGGCATTAATTTTTAGCAGTGAGATCTGTAGGCAAGGGTGTCCACATAAGAGAATGGTGGAGTCAGTGTACTCACTTAAAGAGACTAAGAGTACAGAACCTGTGAGGGGATGGTTGGATGCAGCCAAGGCTCCGGCATCTGCACATGGACAGGTGAGGCTGAGACAGCCCATCTTGGACATAAGGAAGGATGGATGGATGCAGACACACACACACCCGTGGTGGCTGGTGTTTCCTGTGCATCACTGTCTCAGGCAAAAGAGTCTGGGGGCCTGGGAAGCTGAGCTGGAAGACTAGGAACCTGTCCAGCTCAGCCCCAAGACTCCCACTTCATATTTGCTGTTGGACTACTGCAGTCATTCAGTGCTGGGCATCGTCATTGCAAAAGGGATGGAAGAGGATGAGGGGGAAAAGGACATCATGGAGAAGAAAGCAGGCTTGGAATTGTTGGGTGGCTGGGATGGTGCCAACAGGCAAACATCTTTCGGTGTAATATTAAGGCCAGCCTAAGGTTCTACCATTACAGGGTGTGGAGGCAGGGGGGTCGCCATTTCAATCACACTGCTACTCAGATGTACAAAGAAAATGTAGCAGCTTTATTTTGTATAACTGATCTTCTCCTTTCCCCAAACCTCTTGCCACTGGGGATGCATATTGTGTGGTGGGTTCAGGAATGGATATTTTAAGCTTGTTATTTAAAGATGACTCCATCTCCTCAGTTTGAAGCATCTCCTCTGAGTTCAAATAGTCCTGTCTAGTCTTCGTGTTTATGACATTGGAGAGAGGGGACCCCTTGTCCACACTGTGCCTTCTGAGTACTCGCTAGTGCCTTCTGCAAGGCAGCTGCTGGTGTCTGCTTTGCTCCCAGAACCACAGCCTCCCAATGATCTATCCCATCTGTACATTCAAGCTGTCGCTTATGTAGAGGCAGTTGTCCCAGCCCTAAGGAGGGTGGTCCTCCAGTGGCACATTGCTCGCATCCCCTACACGACCACACCCTTCACCTTCCTCTCACCTCTCACCTGCCAGGAAGGGGCTTTCTCCTTCCTCTTCTTGTCCAGTCTGGGCATTTCCTACCTCATAGCATATTCGTTCCCAAGGTGACATTCACCCTTCACTGGAGCAATCACGGGAGAATGGCTGTAGACAACATTATTTATAGAGGAGTTGGATGAAAACCACAGGTATTTAATATTTTTAATATACTTTCTCCATTACAAGAGGTGCATTCTTTTAGCCCAAGGTTTACTTCATCTCATAAAATGCAGATATGCCTAGGGAGTGTCAAGCAAAAGCTCTTCTGTCCGAAACACTTTTGGAAAATATGAGTTTGTTGGTGGCTCATCCAGCCCTAAGACTGGGTAACCCCAGCCCATTCATTCATTCATTCATTCAGTCACTGGTCATTGAACACATCTCTGTGCTGGCCCAGTTCCAGGAAAAGGGGACCATAAACTACTGAGAGGGAGAGAAAAGGACAAGAATATGGAATTCATGACAGCGGTGAGAAGGGCCACACAGGACAAGTACAGGATGCTGTGGGAATGAATAATTCAGGCCAGGGGCTCTGGGAAGGTTACCTGAGCAGGTGACATGTGGCACAGAAGGACAGAAGGAGTTACCGAGGTGGGGCAGGGTGGAGGGACGGGCACTCACAACACAAAGGACAGTATGTGCAGAGGCTTTAAGTAGGAAGGAGCTTGGAGGGTCCCTTCCAAAGTGAACTCTGGAAACAGGCTCTTAGAGGGAAAGGAGGGATCATCACCAAGAGAGAGACTGGCGGGAAGGCGTGAAAGGAGGAGGGGGACTCAGGCAGTCAAAAGTCCCCTTGAGAAGTTGATGGGTAAAGTCATGGCCACTTTTTCACTGTTCGTTGCAGAAATGCCACCTCACCCCAGATATTTTAAGCCTTATTCTCATCACTTCCAAACTGAGTTTGGATGGCCCTCCACTTTCGCCAGCTCTGTTTGTTGTCAGGTTCTCTCCTGACCCTCTTGAGGGAGACTGGCTTGAAGGGACCCTCAATGCTGCACTGACCCTGCACCTGCTGTCGACCAGGTCAGGAGCCAGGCGCTGGGGAGGGAGCTAAGCTGTGGTCCTTACCAACAAGGCGCCTGTTCCAGCAGGTCCCAGCAGTGTGAACTGCCAAGGCTTTCACCCTCTTGCCAGCACCCTGGTTGCCCTTCATCTGGGGACACAAATGCCAAACCTCAGAGGCATTTAGATGCCTTCTTCTCCCTTACACCTCCTGCCTCATATTCCTACCAAGTCTTCTCAATCCTACCTGCAAAATATTCCTGGGTCCAGCCACCAACCTCAGGCCTCCCTTCCTCCACTCTCATCAAAGCAACTACAATTTTATTTTTTTCAATTTAAGTATAGTTAATTTACAATGTGTTAGTTTCTGGTGTACAGCACAGTGCTTCACATATATATATATATATATATTCTTTTTCATATTCCTTTCCATTATAGTTTATTACAAGATATTGAAAATAGTTCCCTATGTGATACAGTAGGACCTTGTCGTTTATCTATTTTATATATAGTAGTTTGTATCTGCTAATCCCAAACTCCTAATTTATCTCTCCCCACACTATCCCTTTTGGCAACCGTAAGTTTGTTTTCTATGTCTGTGAGTCTATTTCTGTTTTGTAAATAAGTTCATTTGTGTCATATTTTAGATTCCACATATAAGTATTGTCATACGGTATTGGTCTTTCTCTGTCTGATGTACTTCACTTAGTATGATAATCTCTAGGTCCATCTATGTTGCTGAAAATGGCATAATTTCATTCTCTTTTATGGCTGGGTAGTATATATATATATATATATATATATATATATATATATACACATATAACACATATATATAACATATATAACACACACACACACACACACACACATATATATATAAAACACATCTTCTTTATCCATGTCTTGGCTATGGTAAATAGGGCAAAGCAACTATAATTTTTCAGCTTGGTAACTGTATAATAACCTCTTAACGGGTGGCCCCATATCTACCCTGATGCCCCCTCCATGGGGGCAGCCAAAGTGATCCAGTCCAATTGCATATATGATTGTGTCATTCCCTGCTTTGCCCACTTCAGAGGCCTCCTTGCACTCAGGAGAAAGGAGGAGCCCCACGCAGCCCACAAGCTGTGGGGAGCCCCAGCCCACTGTTCCAGCTGCACGTGCCCGCCATGCTCCCCTTCAGTCTCCGACCTGCAGCCACACTGGCTTCTCTGAGCTCCTAGAAGGGGCCATGCTGCCGCCTGCCAAACGCCCAGCTCTCTCCTCCACTCCTTCCTCAGGCAGCCTTCCCTGATTGCCAGACCGGAGCAGTGTCCCTTAAAGCCTCTTCTCCCCATCACCCTCCAGGGCAGTGGTCTGACTTTGGAGGGTTTATTGAATGAATGCCTGTCTACCCCCACTTGATTCTGAGTCCCTTGAGAGCACAGGGGGTGGTGTGTGACTGACACCACGGAGAGAATAACTAGCACAGAGTGGGTGCTGTGCGGATATGAATACTGGATGAAAGAAGAAGTAACTGCAGAGGGAATGAGAGAAGGCTCCGGCTGCCTCCCCAGCATCCTCAGGCATGAAGGCCTTACAGGGACCTACAAGGCCTAACACGGTCCGCATGCCTTCCCCAGCCTCGCCCTTCTCGGATATCTGTTCTACCATCTCCCTTTAGTACGCTTAACTCTGGCCTCATCACATGTTCCTGGTGTTCTGGCTCCCACTGTGTTCCTGTTACAGGACAACTAGCCCCAGCGCCTTTGTACCCCTGTGGCTCATTTTGCCTGGAATTCTCTTCCCCCAAACATCCACGTGGCTGACTCCCTCCATCCTTGCATTCAGGTCTCTGTTCATAGAACACCTTCCCAGTGAGGCCTTCTCAGATCTCCCCACATAAAACAATCAACCCTCTGCAGCATTTCCTAACCCTCCCTCCTCTGCTTTATTTTTTCTGACAGTCCTGTTCACATTCTGACATATTAGGCATGTCCTTATTTGTATGTGTATCATCTATATCCCTTCACTAGAATATGAACCCGTTGGGGGCAGGGATTTGGTCCATTTTGTACTCTGCTGTGTCTTCAGTTCTTATTATAGCGCCTGGCATGTTGTAAATCCTCAATAAAGGTTTGTGAGTGAGTGAGGTAATGAATGCATGCATGCATCTTAGGCCCAGAGATGCCCCGGGCTTTGTGCTCAGAAACCCCCTTCTCCCTTGACTCTGTGGCAGAAAAAAAAATGAAGTTCTATCCCCAACCAAGCTCTTATCCAAGCAGGCCCTAAATTCCCAGCTGCAAATTAATAACATTAATAATAAACCACTATTAAGGGCTAACTGTATGCCAGATATTCTGCTAAGGGTTGTATCTGTATACATCATTCTTATAGTACTACTATGAGAAGGGTGGTTATAAGCCCTATTTGATAGATGAAGAAAATGCTGATCAGAGAGGTTAAATCACTTGCCCAATGTCACACAGCTAGTAAGTGACTAAGCTGGCATTGGAACCTCAACAGTCTGTCTCTCTCGGGCAGGGGGTGGCAAAATATGGCTCACAGGCCAGCTCCAGTCCTCTATATGTTTTTGTATAGCCTGTGAGCTAGGACGGGTTTTCACATTTTTTAAAAGTCAGAGGGAGGGACTTCTCTGGTGGTTCAGTGGTTAGGACTTCGCCTTCCAATGCAGGGGCTGCAGGTTCAATCCCTGGTCAGGGAGCTAAGATCTCACGTGCCTCAGGCCCAAATAACCAAAACATAAAACAGAAGCAATATTGTAACATATTCAATAAAGACTTAAAAAAAAAGGCGGAGGGAAAAAGTGTGCAACAGAGACCATACGTGGCCCACAAAGCCTCAAATGTTTAAGAGAACAAATATATCAAATTAAGAATTCCCTGGGCACTCCCCATGTGGACACAGGAGTCACAGAGAAGAGATGCATGTATAAGTGGCATCCATCAGGCTCCTCTTTTGCTCCAGGCGCCAGCTAAGCACCTTCGTGGATATTACCTTGTTGAGTCACCTCACAATCTCCAGCATAGAGATGATTAAAAGGAGGCCTAAGATAGTGACATGGCCAAAGTCATATTTTAAGAGACAGAACCGGTGTAGAATCACAAAATCATGGCTGAAGAGGCATCTAACATTCATCTGTTCCCAGCTCCTTGTTTTATGGATTCAGAACACAAAGTAGCCAAGTCCCGGGGAGGCCGGGAACACTCGGGGTTAATACCGCAGCCCCTCGCCAATCCCTTGACCAAAGGTTTACCCTCTGCTCCACCCTCATTTCCAAACTCTCCGGGAGTCTTTACCAGCCCCAGCATCCAGCCCGTTTCCTCTCCCCTTCCTGACCTTCCACTTCACCCACCGCTGCCCTGCCTGCAAGGACGACTCCAACTACAAATTAAGTGAAGGGGAAAACTGAATTGATATGATCTGAGCAAGGGAAGCACAAAGGCCCCAATTTCCTCTCCACATTATACAGGAAGATCTGGGCCTCGTGGGGAGCCGGCGCAGGGCCTTTTGATGTTTGCCTTCCTGCAAGAAGGCAAAGCAGAAGGACGGGAGACGCCTTCACCTCCTCCATGCAAACTCACAACATCAGGTTTCCAATCATGCTTGAAACAAACCAGAGATGAAAAACCAAGAAAGGGAGCAAAGAAGGAAGAGAGAGACATGGTTGCTGAGAGAGCTTTAAGGACAACGAGACCCTTTAAAACTAACAACAGCATGTGTTAAAGAGCTTACAAACACTCTCCCAACACAGCCCTGGGCTGAGCTCCTAGGGATGTATCAACAGGGAAGTCAGCCTGAGCTCGCGCCTTCCTGCAGCTCAGCTGGGCCCATTCAGGATGGGGACGCCAAGGCCTCCTCCCTAGGCTGGGATTTCTAAAAGCCCAGGGCCAGGATGCTGCCACCGGCCAGAGTTTAGACTCCAGTTCACATAGTCAATTCCACCAGCCATAGCGCTGGGTCTGTAAATATACCTTGATACCCTCATGCCCAACTCAGGTATCTGTGGTTCAGCTTGGGACATGTGCCCGTCGTGGTGGCATTTAGTGAAGCACCAGTCAATCTCTCTTTCTCTCTCTTCGCTTTCTCATTCTCTCAAACTTTTTGTTACAATGAGGTGGGTAGTTAATTTCTGTCTAAATCACCTTGGGCTTATCCTGTAGCACTAGTAATTCTGGGCCATTCCAAGGTACCAACTGAAGATCAAAGGTCCTATAGCATTGAAACACCTTCCTGCCTTCACTCATCACATTGCCACCAAAAATTATTTAGGAACCGTGGAAGAAATATATCCAGACAAGAAATCGCAGTAGCTTTTTCCTTCCAGAGAGGGGGGAATGAAGTAAGATCCCTTTTCTTAGTTGAATCCTTTATGGCATGATTTTTTTAAAAATCATAATATCTCAACAATTCTACTGTCATTATTTCATAGATGGTGGAACTAAAAGCTCAGAGAATTTAGCTGACTTGTCCGAGGACCAATACTACAAAGTGATGGAGCCCGATGTCCAGCCCAAGGCTGTCTGATTTTAAAGCCTGAGCCCTTTCAAATAATATCCACACATATTCATCTTAAAATGGCCATGTGGGCCATTTGTGAAAGCAGAGTCATGTTGAGCCTAAATGTTCCTTGAAAATAATATCAGAGTAACCTGGATTTGGCACCTGCCTGAACTTGTATTTATCAGTGTTGTCCATGTTGCCAGCAAAGCTGGAAGGTGAAGGTCTCCAGCTGCTGATGTACCTAAGTACGAGCATGCTTTGCCTGAAACTGGGGACCCGTTACTATGTGGAAGGGATAAGTCATTATAAAGGCAATTAAATGCTCACCTCCATAGCTAGATGCCAACATGTAGGCCTTTGTGCATGGATAACTTAGCTCTTTGAGCAGGGGTAAAAATCTTTAGTCATATTTTCTCCCAAACCTAGGGGTTACTCAAGAAGTCAGCCTTGGTGACTCCTACACAGAGGCCAATGTGTGTGGCCGTTGCCCGAAACTGGGGGGACAATGGCACGTAAAGCACATTGTGGCGACAGGCAGCCATTGAATCCGATCTTAATATTCTAGTCCATGAGCCTGCAGTTTCACTAGAGCCTGGTGTTGCTTTTTTTTTTTTTTAAAGGCAGGCAAACGCCACACACATTCTTTCAATTTCTAAAGGGAAATTTGACTCGAGCTGTAGAACAAAGGACGAAGAAATAGAAGTAAAAGAAAATCAAAGAAAAAGTGATTTGGATTCAAGGGGATCAGATGTTTCATTTACTGCAGGTTGAAGACCTTCAATCAGTCAAATGAAAGGAACATTTGTATTAAAATACCTACGAGGCAGAGAGAAAGCCTTGATCGGGCGCGGGAGAGTTAAGTTACAGCAATCTTGCTGAGAGATATGAACCCACCTTCGAGGCTATCTGTTCCCAATATTGAAGGTTTTCTGTGTTACAAACCTGAGATGAAAGGTAGTTGTTTTGACGTCTGGGTCTGGAAGCCAGACGCTGAAATTAGCAGCGTTCTCAAAGTGTGTGTTGCAGGGACAGGGAGCCCGGGATGGAGTGAAAATGTAGCTGCTTTTTTAAAATGAAAAGATGTTTAATGCAACACTGAGGGTCCAGTCATCCATGCAGGCAGGGTATGGACGGGAATTATGAAAACACCTCCTACCGGATGGGAAGGGGCAGGGAAGGAGTGCTAGACAAGGAATCAGGGGACGTGGGATAGAGTCCCTCCTCTGGCCCTAGGATGGTAGCTCCATGGTAACAGGGACTGGGTCTGTCTTGTTCACAGTGCCAGGCATATTGGAGGTGTTCTGTAGATAGATGTCAAATGAATGCATGGATGAATAAATGAATGTGCCATTGGGTAAACCCTTCTCCTCTTTGAGCTTAAAAGTCTTGTAAAATGAGAGGGTTGGACTAACTGAGGATCTCCCCAGTGGGATGGGCACAATGATGGTTGGGTACCATATGGATGGGATTGGGTGATAAACCTGAATACAGCATTAAATCATACTGATGCACAGAGGGAGAAAGGTATCACTTTTTTTTTTTTTTTTTTTTTTTTTTGCCGTACGCGGGCCTCTCACTGCTGTGGCCTCTCCTGTTGCGGAGCACAGGCTCCGGACGCGCAGGCTCAGCGGCCATGGTTCACGGGCCCAGCTGCTCCGCGGCACGTGGGATCTTCCCGGACCGGGGCACGAACCCGTGTCCCCTGCATCGGCAGGCAGACTCTCAACCACTGCGCCACCAGGGAAGCCCAAGGTATCACTTTTGAGCTCTCTTTCAAGCTTTCTGCTCCCCCCCAAGAGAAAGTCACCAGTCCAAAACTAGTAAGTCTTTAACAACTCTCTTATGTTCTTAGACCTCCCTTCATAATAGTAAGAGAGGAGGACTCAGGCTCCCATCCCTCCACAGGCAAAGGCATCCAACTAAAGTTAATAACACGATTCTTTCTTTTGTCCTTATTTTGACAGTTACCCATTTATGGCAAGTAAAAATAGTTTTTCCTTTACAGAACTGATTTTTTTAAGGCTTCTTTATCAGACAAACATAGATAAGAAAACATGGATTAATGTAAAGAAATAATATTTCAAGAGGGATGCAGGTAAGTCAAACACCTTGACAGTGAGATCGAACGCCTTTGCTTTGGGAACTCCTGTTCCAACTGACCTCCAAGTTTCCCTCTAGAAACGCTCAGCATCCGAACTATGCTCCTCTGGTTTGTGTAGAGCAGATGCAGCTGTCTCCAGCAAAGAGGCAGCTGTAGCTCGAACTTTAGGATGATGGGCCCATTCATTCATCTATTATTTCAATAAATATTTATTGAGGGCATACTGTGTTCGCTGCTTTTCCAGGTACTGGGGATAGAGCAGGAGGAAGAAAATAGACCAAAAAAAAAAAAAAAAAAAAGATCTCTGCCCTCATGGAGTTCCTGTTCTAGAGGTCTGGGGCAGGGCCAGGGTCAGGCGAGGCAAATGAGGCACCAGGGTGCAAAATTTAAGGAAGTACCCACTATCAGGGTCATGTATGACCTGGCCCTGGCTTGAAGACAGTGCCCCATCTTGACCATAACTTGACATATTTTGTCATCAATATGAGAGCCATGGATTCTGCCTCCTGAGTATCTGCTGTTTGGTCTTAGGTGGGGCCCCCAGCATCAGTATTTTGCCAGAATTCTCCAGATGAGTTCATGAACATCATGATTGAGAACCACTGAGTTACAGACCGAGACCAAGAAACCTTTAAAATTTATAGTCTGGCATTTTTCAAAAGCATCTACCAATAGATGTTTACCAAGCCAATTAACTAGTAAGTGAATGTCAATATGTTACCATGCATCAGAGTGACAAAAATAGCTCCTTTCTTCTGTGCACTTGCTAAAGATCAGGGGCTCTTCTGAGTTCCTTACACTTCTTGACTCATTCAGTCCTCACAACCACCTCCAAGAAGTACGATTATCATCATCACCCCGTTTTGCAATGAGGAAACAGAGGCAGGGAGAGTTTAAGGAAGTTGCCCAAGGTCACCCAGAAAGCCATGCTCCTAACCACTGTGCCCGACTGCCTCTGTGGGAAGGGCCTTGATGCTTGGGTCGTTAGGCACAGGAGTAACAGTGAAAGTGAGGGAAATAGGGGGTCATTTGCATATTAAAGATAGCACATAGAAAGAGTCATTACTTCCACCAAAAAATATGTCCTCTCTCATCCTCTCCAAACAAAAGGCCCACTCCAGCTTCATTTTGCATCCACATTTATTAAGGCCATGACTGTATAATAACGTTCCTCTATGCAGGAAAAAGCAACAACAACAACAATACAAGCGCAATACTACATAGCAACTGTCTTCCCTCCCTACTGTTGGGGGAATCTTGGGGAATGGTGGAGAGTGTGGAAAATTGGGAAGAGGAGCCTGTTCAATGTCTCCAGATTGTCTGACTTATCCAAAGAAACAAAAAATTCAGACCTAGTTGTGAAAACTCCCAATTTCCACGTGGGCTCTAACTTCTAAATAACTGTGTGGGGCAGATAAGTGTTTTGTAAAACATGAATGTGAAGTCACTGGGAAAGACCAAAGCTGGAGAAAAGTCCCTGGGGATCTGGTCTAAGATCACTGTGTGATCTGGGACCAGTGGCTGCATTTCTCTGTGCCTTGAATCCAAAGCTGTAAGAAGGATATAAAAAATATCACGGATTCATTCTTCAACTTTTAGTGACAATTTCTATATATTTAACACTGTGCCAGATGGCAGGTTTAAAGATTAAAGCAATATGCTTAGCACTGAGAGAGAGAGTCAGGGACAGTGAACTCTAGGTCCATGGAATGAGGGCTGCTATGAAATCAGAAGGAGGAGTTCTGCCTGGAACAGATGACATTTAAACCAGGCCTGGAAGGCTGAAGTGATGCTCCCTAGCAGCAAGGGCAGAAAGAAGAGGACTTTTCCTTGATACCAAAGTGCTCTGTGTGCCAACACAGCATGAATCTTTCATGAGTTCAAACATCATGCATGCACGCCCATAAATAGTTTGGAGAGTGTGCAAATTGGTACCACAAATCCAAAACTGCATCTCTGTTTTATATACGAATTACTTATCTAAGTGTAAAACCAGACTCACTGGGTTTTCCCCTGAGCTACTCCCCCTCTTTAGTCTTACTGGAGTCATGATGTCCAGGAGCCTAGGTCAGGCATGTTGGGATCACCTCCAACCCTCCCCTCTTCCTCCTCTTCCACACTCGATCCAGAGATGTGTCCCTCCGATCAAGCGGGTGTCCTCACCCACCGCCCGCCATCAGGCCACCACCATCCAGTTTGACCACTGTCTCCTGTGTGGACACTTGCTGTTGTTTTCTCTCTGTTTCCTTGTCTCTCTTCCAGTCGGTCCGTTGTTGTTTCCAAAAACCAGATCTGACTGCATTGCTCTGTGGCTTTAAACCTCCATTGGTTCCACTGGCAGCAGGACAAAGTGTAGCATGACATCCACGACCCTTGGCACTCTGGGCCCTGCATACGCTTCCTCCTTCACCATCCTTTAGTCCGCAAGCCCCTAAAACAGATGCCCGCACGTGCCTTACATTCCTCCAACCAAATGCTCCACAGAATATGCCTGACACTTTCCTACCTCGGTGACCTGCCACCGGCTCTTCTCTCTTTTTTTTTTTTTTTTGCGGTACGCGGGCCTCTCACTGCTGTGGCCTCTCCCGTTGTGGAGCACAGGCTCCGGACGCGCAGGCTCAGTGGCCATGGCTCACGGGCCCAGCCGCTCCGCGGCATGTGGGATCTTCCCGGACCGGGGCACGAACCCGTGTCCCCTGCATCGGCAGGCGGACTCCCAACCACTGCGCCACCAGGGAAGCCCCGGAAAGTCATTTTTTTTGCAAAAGCCTCAATCTCAAAACCCCTTCAGCAAGCGTGGAGACCCACCTGAGGAAAAAAAGAGAATGCAATTTTACACGTTGGAAAAAGGCCCTGAGCAGAAGACATGAAAGCCACGAGTTGGCAGTAGGTGCTGCAAGGTTGAGCAGGAAACCCATATCAAATGGGAGGTTGGGACGTTTCTGGGACGCATATGGGCCCCAGCCCTGCTCAGGCTGATACTTGCTTCTGAGGGGCGGGGCAGCCAGTGTTCCAGAAGGCTCAGACAGCCGCATGTCCCCAGCCTTGTTCACAGCCAACGAGGGAGAGGGGACTGGGCAAGGCCGGCTCTGGGATGAGGCGGGTAAGCCCACCAGGATAAGGCGGAGCACACCCAGGGCTGTGCCCTTATCAGTCCCCAGGGAAGAGAATAACACTTCCAACTGGCATGTCTCTCTTTCTGCCTTGAGCATCCAGACACTCTCCTTGTAAAACAAAGTCTCAAACTCAAACACCTAGGCCGGGTAGGTGACATTAATGTCACCTAGTAGGGACAAGGATGAACAGAATATGGCCGTGACAGGCTGACTCAATTCCAGCTGATGGTCTCAGACGCGCTGATTTTTGTAGAGATGTCAGATATTGGAATTTTCATGGGAAATCTTGTTATTCAAATGTTTACTCGGTTTTAAAAAATACCATACAGTGCAAAAGAAAGAAGGCCTCCAGTGGCTGAACTCTGATGTCTGGGTTCAGATTAAGTTCATTAACTCAGAGCAAAAAAATATGACCCTTAAGTCTGCATGACTCCCTTCCTTTGGCTGATAACTGAGATTCTGTCGAGTTGGATTTTTCTTACTGTCTAGGTATTTGGCCCTGCAGAGATGGGGCTTCAGTATGCACTAAAATTCACGAGTATTTCTCTGTGCATTCTTGTGTATCTGTATTTTTATCCAAGAGCAGTATCCATATCATTAAAGAACAAGAAGAGTTCTTAGACATCACCTAGCCTTGTCGCCCCTCCACAGGTTTACAGTTCAGGAAACTGAGGCCCCGCAGAGGAGACAGGCTTACTGCAGCGCACAGAGCAACTTAGAACATCTGATCCCAGGCTCCGCCTCTAACCCTTCTTGGCGCACCGCGGCTGTATTTATACAGCGTGCACACCCGCGCCACTGTGTTTGTTTTCCCTGGTCCTGAGAAAAACCCACCAGGTTGCCAGATGTGCCGAGCTCAAGGGAGCCCGAGGAAGTGGTTTGCCAGCGATGAGAAGCAGGCCTGGTCTGGCTGTAATCGACACTTCACATCAGCCTCGCCTTTCTGCCTGCAGGAGATAAGAGGCCGATGTGGAGGAAACTGACGTGCAAGCACGCACCCCGCACCCTGAGAATGGTTTCCTCCGCCCTCTTCCAATCTGCGGGCTTTGGCCACCCAACCCACGCCTAGGCACGTGCGAAGCCTCAGGACCTCTCAGCCCACGGGGGAGGGAAAGGCACACCCCTTGGGTAGGTCCAGTCCTTTGCTCCTTCCTTCCATTTCTTGGGGCCTCCCCTTTCCCAGAGTCTCCTTTGAAAGAAGGCACCTGACATACCCATTTCTGCTTTCTGTGTCGGCTCTTGCATTTCTCTAGGGAACCTACAGAAGCGAGGCCAGAGCCAGACTCAAAGGCGTGAGATTCCAATGGTGGAATTACAGGCTGTGGGCCATGAGGGACTTCCTGGTCCATGTCAGACGATCCCTCTTGAGGGACCCCTTACTCCACCTTCCGGTAAGGTTGCCCTGAAACTCAAGGGGCTGTATCTGCCTGTGTCTTTCTTGTCCCACGTGTCACATTTATTCTCATGTGCTCAACTACAAAATCCCTATTTTCACTTAAAACAATATACACACTCATGTGCGTATTTTGTCTGTACGTAGAGAGAGGAGGGGAGGGGAAGGGAGGGAAGAGGGAGAGTGAAGCACCTACTATGTGCTCAAATCCTCCCGACAATCACCTATCTTATGAAGTAGGGGAGTTTTTAAAATTGATTTTATTGAAGTATAGTCGATTTCCAATGTTGTGTTAATTTCTGCTGGACAACAAAGTGATTCAGTTATACATATATACATTCTTTTTCATATTCTTTTCCATTATGGATAAAGAAGATGTGGTACATATATACACCATGGAATATTACTCAGCCGTAAAAAAGAATGATATAATGCCAAATGCAGCAACACGGAGGGACCTAGAGATTATCACACCAAGTGAAGTAAATCAGACAGAGAAAGATAAATACCATATGATATCACTTATATGTGGAATCTAAAATATGACACAAATGAACTTATCTAAGAAACAGAAACAGACTCACAGACATAGAGAACAGACTTGAAGTAGGATTTATTATCCCTGTTTTCCAGATGAAGACCCTGAGGCTCCTCCCCTCCTCTCCATCCCTTGCCTTCATCTCCTTCCCCCTCTGTCCATTCCTCCTTTCCTGCATCAGTGTCATCCTCATTTGCTAAGTCTGAGGAGGTCCAGCATTGTGCACGTGGATTTCTGTCCTGCACAGACGGGGCTGTGGGTAGGCACTCTGTCTCAGCACAGGGCCCTGTACAGTGGAGGTTGTGCTTGGATGGACGCCGGGCCTAGGCAGCTCCTGAGGAGTCACAGGATGCTGCCAGATGCTCTTTTCCTGGGCAGATGTAGCCATGGAACAGAACACCACTGTGGTCAGGCAGCCTGGGGGAGAGGAGCCCCAGCTGCAGAGTCAAAGAGAGCAGGGCTGCCCCTGCTGGCTGTGCCACCTCAGGCTAACTGAGCAGCCTCTCTGTATCCATCAAATGGGGTAGTAGTAACTAGTTCTAGTACTAACTACTAGTAGTACTAACTTTGTACTAGTGCTAACTAACTACGACTAGTACTAACTGCTACTAGTACTACTAGTAATACTGACTAGTACTAGTACTAACAGCGTAGGGTTGTTTCGAAGAGGAATTGGGATAATGGAATATTTGGAGATGCACAGAGACCACAGATGACACCCAAAAGGATTTTAGATGATGCTCAGGTAAGACAGTAAATATCATTGATTCACACAGTTAGTACGTTATGTCCTTGTAAATTCCCTTTTGACCCTCCTAATTACATCAAGAAAGTCTCCATTTGATGCTAGTGTGTCTTTAACACCTAACCAGTGTTTTCTTTGTGTTTTAACAAAGAGAGAGAAGACTTCAGGTGCTGAGTCTATTCTAGGCAGCAATGCCGAGGTAGAATTTAAGAAAAAAATTTTGATGGAAGTAATTTATATGGTTATTGGCTTTCTATTTACACTGGTGTTATAAATTTCACTTTGTAAGTAAATGGATTTAAGTTTCAGTAAAAGCAGGTCCACTTAAGGGGGGTGGGAGCACTAAGTAGGTAAGTTTCAATGACACTCATATATGGCCAAGGGAGCCACAAGTGATGGAAGTTTGGAATCACTGAGAAAACCCACATCAAGGGGCTAGCACAGTGGTTGTGACCATGGTTTTGGTGTCCACCCAAGAAGTGACGTGGGTTCTGAGAAGCAGGACATGATCCAAATCCAGACCCTCTCTCCCATTCCCTGCATCACCAGGATGCAGATTGAAGAAGAAACCATAGTTTGTATAAAACTGTGTGAGGATGGAAGCCTGGACCAGCACTCGAGTTGGTGCCAGGGCACTGGGGCTCACCAGCCTCGCCTCAGCTCTCCTGTGTGCCCTCCCCATGCCTCAGTGTCCTCATCTAAAACAGGTAGGACAAACTAGATGGCCCTTCCCACTCTGAGGATCTGACAATCCTTGCTTGTTTAGTCCGTCATTTTTCTCTGTCAGGTTCAAAGCCAGATTCTCTGATGAGAAGTGATCTTCATCTAATGCAGCCCTGGGCTTCTTCTAAGGAGCATCACTACAGAAAGATGTTTGATGCAAAAAATGTCTGGGGTCAGAGAAGTTCACCTTTCTAAGTCTTAGTTCCTCCTCTGTAAAATGCTGTTCATGATAGTACACACCTCTTAGGATCTATAGATTCACTAAGATTATGTAATGTCTCACAACATGTGGGAAGTTACCTTGAGATGTATGTGGATGGTATGTGGACAAAGCATTAAGTGATATTGACTCATAAAGCAAGTTTCCTCATTGCACCAAGGAGGAGTCTCAGTCTGGTACTAACACGGCTTAAACACTTCCCTGATACTTGCCTAATAAGCCCTGACTAAAGCAGAGAGCAAAACCTCAGGCTCTTGGTAGGCAGCAGGGTCCAACTGGGATGCTAGAGGGACGCTTAGAGGGATATGAAGAATTTATCCCCAGGTGAGCCTTGGGGACAGAACAAGAGCCACAAGGCCAGTGCATTTGAGCTGAGCCCTGAAGAGGGAGGAAGATTCCTCCAGGTAGAGCAGGCTTGGGAAGATATACAGGTATGAAGAGGGGCAGTTCCCCCGGAATCAGAGTGTCTTAGCCTGGTTTGTACCATGGACACCCCTGGTGAGGCCCATGAACCCCTTTACAGAACAATGTCTTTGTTTGACTGTGATTCAACTCCTCTGGGTACCTCAAACAAGTAGAATCATATAGTATTTGTCCTTTTGTGACAGGCTTATTTCACTTAACATCATCAAGGTTTGTTACAGATAATGTTTTTACAGGCATAAAATTTAAAAATAGGATTACAAAGAAAAAACATATTAAATGACAGTTATTCAAATAATTTTAAAAGATATAGGAATTCATGTGCTTCTATTAACCTTTAAATAGCAAGACATAGAGGTGGATCTAATAGTTATTATAATTTCAAGATATAATGAGTCTATTTTAAGATATCCTAGAGCAACTATAAATGTGACATTAAATATCTATGATTTCTATTGATGACAGAAGCCACATGTGTAGTGCCAATATGGTTATGGTTTGTTACCTACATTCAAAATTTGAGGAAATGCTAACTTTCAGTTAGGAATTAGAAAAAAAAAAAGTGTATGTGTGCGTGTGTGTAGAAATTTTTCCCATCTAAGTTCACAGACTCCCTGAATTCTGCCCCATGGATCCTTTAAGGGGCTTCTGCTCCATGGGACCCAAGTTAAGAAGCCCTCCACCCCAGAGAAGGGGTGTTTTTATTCTCCACCAGCTTATGTCTATCTTGGTTCAGAAGTGAGGCAAAGGCCAGATCCTTCCAGCCTCCACCTAGCCCCAGAAACAGTCCCACTATCCACACCAGTGGCTCAGTTTCTGATGCACTGAGGTGCACAATGGGGCTGATTTCTGGACACCAAACAACCTTCCCTAACCCCACTCCCACCCCAGGCATTGTGTTTGGGCTGCAGCCCATGAAGGGGAATGATTACCAGAGAAGACAAGCCCGTTTTTGCTCTGAAAGCTCCTCCCTTCAGTCTTGTGGTTCATTTCTATTTGCTGTACATACAGCATCCGATGAAGATGAGGGGATGGCCTGAGACACGGGAGAGCCTCAGCATGTGGACTGGGGTTTTAACCGACAGAGGAGATGCGCTGCCCCCTTCATAGTAGTTGTTTAATTTTTCTCATCTGCAAACAGGCTTTGGATCGCCAACCTTTAATTAAGATGCAGTTTTCTTTTCAAAAGCAATGTGTTCTAATCAATACCATCTGAGCTGGGGCAGGGGGTGCTACAGAAATTATAACTGCAGCTGAAAAACCATGAGACTTCCAGCAGACTAACCATGAAGACCTTCTGGAAGGCAATAGTTTCCATGTGCTTCGGAGAGGAGGACACGCCTCGTGGACAATGTTCCCTGGCTTCAAAGCCAAGCCACCCTGCCGTGGGTTCTGCCTTCTTGTGTGGAGGGAGGACCGGAAGAGGCAGTGTCTTAGCTTACATGACCTCTGCCCTGGCATTTTGACTTCAGAATCAAGAAGGTACAAGGAGTGAGGTTAGAAGGATTTCCTACTGCCCTGAGACCTATCAGCTTCTGAGAAGGGAGCTCCTAGAAAAGAAAATATTTCTGCACTGAAATGTCTTGACATCCCTGTGACTGTTCCCTCACCCCCCAGTTAGATTTGCCAGATAAAATACAAGATGTCCAGTTAAATTTGCATTTCAGATAAATAATGAATAATTTTTTAGTAGAACTCTGTACCGTGCAATATGCTAAAATATGCAAAAACATTAGGGCTGTTTCTCTGAAATTCGGATTTCACTGAGTGTCCTGTATTTTTATTTGCTAAATCTGGCAGCTCTACACTGACTCAAACTGGATTCTGGAACATCTCCTTGGGATCTTGGGAAAGAAACACTGGGCCACCCTGGGACTTACTGAGGTCAGCTTACAGACATCTCTGCAGTCAGCACGATGGTTAAGAACATGAACTTTGGGTTCTTAAAGACTTAAAGTGGCTTCCAACTCAAGTCTGTCATTGCCTAGTGGGTTGCCCTTGAGAAGGTTACTTGGCCTCCCAGAGCTTCATCTCTGTCCTCTGCAGAATTTGGAGACTGAAAATCAGGGCTGATGTTCAACCATATCCAGATATGGTTAGTGGTCCAGCTTGTCCTGGTTGTTTAAAACTGAAAGCCCTTCCCAGGTCAGTTGTTAAATAGCCTCCCAAGCCCCCCTCCATCTTACCAGCCACCCTGGCTCGCGCTATGTCCTCCAAAGCTGCACCTCTTCTCATCTTGCAATGAACAGCTAACACAGAGAAGGGCTTGGCTCCTTGTCCTTTCTGTTTGGCCCCTATTGTAGTGTATTGATAGTTAAATAGATTGACTATCACTCCCATTAGGAAAACCCAGCTCAAAAGGTTGTTGTAGGATTAAATGAAATGATGTAGAAGAACTGTGGGATACAGGACCTGGCCCATGGGGGACAGACAGACATGAATGAATAAATGGATGAATGAATCTGTATACTACTTATAAGTGAGACCCTTGATTTTCGTTGTACATAGAAAAGTTATCCTCTCTCTCTCTCTCTCTCTCTCTCTCTGTGTATATATATATATATATATATATATATATGTAATTTATATTTATATGTATTTATATGTGTATATACACACATACATATATATGTGTATGTGTGTGTGCCAGAATCACTAATTATACCTGCTTTGAGAAATCTTAAAGATCATTCTAGTTCCAATTCAACTCCTTCCACTTTACACAGAGGAAAACTGAGATCTGGTTTAATTTACTGACTTATCAAAACAAGCCTATCTCTATGCATTGGAGAATAATTGTTTTGAGGAATCGTTGGAACGATTTTGTTGTTCAAAAATATCTCTTTCATCCAATGGCCACAAAGCCTAGAATTTCCCCATTAGCATTTTCGCCATCTTTTAAAATTGAACTAAGAATTATCATGATATTTCTCAAAGTCCACTCTCTTGAAGCTGGAAATGACCCAGGGTCAACCTGAGAGACTTAAGTGCTGGGCTTGGGGGGAGGGGGGTGGTAGAAAGGAGATTCTAAATGAAGCTGAAATGGGACCTAGGACTTGTCAAAGACACATGTGGCCAACTTTAAAACTTTGTAACAGCCTGGCTATGCATTGAATTGTCCCACTATGACAGTTGTACATTTGTGCTATTGCATAATACAGAAGGACAAAATGCATAAATACTGACTGATTATTTCATTCAAAAGAACTCCGACAAGAAAGCCAGACCCCTTGATGTAGTCTTATGCTAAACAAAGCTAAAAGTCTTTCTTATAGTCAAGGGTTTTTCAACTGGATGGTTGGAAATGTTTTTCACAGATCTACAAAGCATAGATGGTACAAAAAAGCCTCAAAACATCCAGGGGCAAAATGTGGCTGGGACTGTATCTGTTCATATACACAGATTGGCTCCACCACTTGGGTTAATGCTAACTGCTGGAGTTCAACATCCCTTGCGTTTGAATGTGGCTTTCTCTGCTGCCAGTTAAATTCAGCCCACCTACATGCTATTTTGGGGATGGACGGTTGCTGGTACAGACTAGACTGTTTTCTCCAAAACATAATAAACACAACCTCCAATAATTTGATTGGCTTAGTTTGGAAGATCAGAGTCTTAGGGAAATGAAGAAGGAAATTTCTGGAAAAACAGGGTTTCAAATTCTGAACTTTTCTTCCAATATCAATATTGGTGATTTATTCATATGATCACTAAAACATCGGTGGGGCGGGGTGGGTGGTAGTGGTAGAAAGGAGATTCTAAACGAGGGATTTTTCCCATCAGAGTCTAATTACTTTCATTGTCCTTTCTCTGAATTCTGTTGTATTCCACTCTACCCATTGGCTGCCTGTTTTAATTAATTTTGCCCTGTATTCAAAGGTTTTGCTTTTGTGCCTCTCTGTTTGATTTAAATTCCTTTTTGCAAATAAATAAATAAATAAATATCAAAGCTAATGAGGCTCTGAAGATTTGAGATGTAAATATCATATGCAGATTCTTTTTTGGGGTCCCAGCTCAACGGAAGACCAAAAATAACACTTGGAAGTTTGATTAAGAAATCTCAGCGCCCCCCTTCCCTGTCTCCCTCCAGACACTCTTTCTGCTGGCAAATCTCAGTTATTTGACAAAAAAAATCATGTCCCACACAAGCAAAAGCCCAGAAGCAAGTTTCAGAAGCAAGTTTCTTTCAAGAATAGCTCATCCGGGTACAAGATTGTGCTGAGCTATTTGAGATGCATCTCCCACTGACAAATTCATGTCCATCCAGAGAGGTTTCCTATGTACACACTCACACACTCGTATAAACTCACACACCTACACACACGGGTGCTCTCCGGACATATGCGCCACTTATGCTCACACATACAACACACACACCAACTCATACAGACACATTCTGTATACACACACCTTCACACATACACCAAACACATGCACACACACACACAAAATCATGAACGCTGTCACACAAATTCACCCACATTCCTACACACAGACACCCACACACATATTCTCATGCACACTCATAAACAGCGCACACATTTTCACACACAAACTTGATTTCATACATGCACTCACACACATGTTCATTCACACATAAACACACACACATTCTCACACCCAATACATGTATCATGCCTCGGCCAGCCCAGGTTTCCCATCTCAAATCTATGCCACCTAGATTTGACCCATATCTCCAACATCCTCTCCAAAGACATCTTTGCAGGGCATCTCAGGAACCCCCCTCCTTTCGGGTGTACATAGGGCCTCCCGGGGCACAGTTATTAAACTGTATCTGAAGAGCTCTTACACTGTGCAATCTGCTTTTGCCCAGGATATGTGTATCCTTTACCGAGAAAGTCTGATTCATTTCCCAGAAATTTTCATCTCTCTATTAATCTTTCAGGATATGGTTAGTGTTGTGATATTTTCAGATATTGTTTTCGGGTGGCTGGGGGGAGGGAAAGGCGGATTTCACGTGGCTGTCCCCTGGCAGTTTCTGAGATTACTCAGTGCTCTAAGCAGCTCAGAATTGTGTGACAGCATTTCCATGCAAGGGACTTACAATCATGTTTCATTAATTCGACGTGAATGAAGCCTCATTTCTGGCCTTGAGGAGCTTAAGATTTATGTGAAATTAATAACAGAACAGATGTCTTCACAATTTGGTTCCTCTGGAAAAAAAAAAAAAAAGGAACCTGATTACTTTGAAAACTTCAATGCTGGAAAATGCAGACCCAGGGAGTTTTTACTCCAGGGTAAAGAGTTACGCCTTGATATGGTCCACATCTCAGAACTAAGTGGAATTTAAATGTCAGATTTATATTAAATAGTCATATTCCCCATTATGACATATATAAACAACAGCTTATTACTTTCATTAATAAGATGTGTTGGGCATTTAAACTAAAGCTTCCGAGATAAAGCTGGCACCTCATAAGCAGGAGACACTGGGGAGGTATGGGGGAATATGCAAGCAGCCTGGTGTTGAGCTTGGTTTCTGATAATTTAATCATCTATTCCTCCTAGGAAAACAAAATGCATCTGTGTTCACACAAAACTCACTGCTTTCCAAAGGAGTCATCTCCCGCGGACGTTTGTGCTGAGGGGCCAATGCTCCCCATTTCACAGGACATTTTAAGTCTTGCCTCTTTATTTTATTTTTTCCTCTTGCCTGAAATCTCCTTTTTTTTTTTTTTTTTTTTTAAATCTATGCTTCTATCTCACTAGACGCCTCTCCAGCTGAATTTTAACATTCCTCCAGGCTCGAGTGTGGCTGCACAACAGCAGGGGCTCGGTTTTTACTTCTCAAAGTCCAAAGAGGGAAAGTGACATGGAAAGATCACGCATGGGCATGCTCTGGAGGAGGGGGCGAAAGAACAAAGACCCCCAGGCACGGACGGTTGGACGGATGGACAGACCAGAGTTGCCCTCTCTCTAGCTAAGCAAGTTAAAGAGGTTGCGGGGGGAGAGGGATATTAAATTGCAAAGTCCAGAGTTAAGGTCCCTACTACGACGACAATGACCCTTTCCTCTATTCCCAGCCTACTGTGTCTCCTTTAAGCCACCACGTCCCCCATTTCTTCCATGGAGAAAACAAGAGCATTGAACCAAACAACCGGAAGGCTCTTCACGTTCACATCCTCCATTTACTCTAATTTGGGGCTTTCCTGACACTGACTCTCTTCCTCTCCCTCCTTTCAAACCTGGACCAGGTCAGGGGGTCCCCTGCTCCAGTCACTTCTCCAGACTGACCCATAGATGATGGTCAAGGGAAGCTCTCAGCTCCAGCCCCGGCGCTTCCTAAGGGCATGGCCTTGGGCAAGACACAGAGTATGTTGGACCCTCTGTCTCTTTACCTGAAAGTGGATAGAATAACGCTCGCCCAGGGCTGTTGTGACAGTGATATGAACTGATGCTAGAGAGTGGAAGAGACTGTCCAGCTCTGCTCTTAGGATTCCACAGCTTCACAGGGATGACAAACAGTGGGCCTGAGGGAGACAGAGGTACCCAGGAATGACATTAGGAAACTGCAGGCTGCCACAGTCCCTACCACCACCCCACACCCACGCCTTGAAAGAGGATTGTCCGAATCTTCTCTATCCTTGGCTGATCTTGGGCTATGGGTGCACAGCAGTGGGGACCAGGCCAGATTGCAGAGGGTAGGCCCTTCCAAGGGGGCAGGGGCCTCTCAGAGTTCAACAGTTGTCACCCCAGGGGTGCATGCCAATGGCACTGTGGGGAAAGGCTGGCCCTCCTTCCACCACTTTTTTTTTTTTTTTTTTTTTGGCCATACTGCACTGCTTGCAGGATCTTAGTTCCCCAACCAGGGATCGAACCTGGGCCCTCGGCAGTGAAAGTGTGGAGTCCTAACTACTGGACCACCAGGAATTCCTTCTTGCTACCCCTTCGAGGAAGCTGGAACTATTGAGTTTTACGTGAAAGTCTTTCTGGGTTTTTTTTAATACTTTTTTATTGAGTAAAAGTCACATAATATAAACATATTATTTTAACCATATTTAACTGTGCAGTTCAGTGGCCCTAATACATTCATATCGTTGTGCAACTCTCACCATCATCCATCTCCCAAATTTTTCACCTTCTAAACTGAAACTCTGTCATTCAGAGTAAAGTAAGTCAGAAAGAGAAAAACAAATATCGTATATTGACGCATATATGTGGAATTTAGAAAAATGGTACAGGTGAACCTATCTGCAAGGCAGAAATAGAGACACAGATGTAGAGAACAAACGTATGGACACGAAGGGGGCGGGGCAGATGGATTGGGAGATTGGGATTGACGTATGTACACTACTATGTATGAAGTAGATGGCTGGTGAGGGCCTACTGTATAGCACAGGGGGGAAGAAAAAGGTACAATCTGTTTGCAGGACATAGATTAAGTTAACCTTAAAAATACTTCCTGGTGGGCTTCCCTGGTGGCGCAGTGGTTGAGAGTCCACCTGCCGATGCAGGGGACACGGGTTCGTGCCCTGGTCCGGGAAGATCCCACATGCCGCGGAGTGGCTGGGCCCGTGAGCCGTGGCTGCTGAGCCTGCGCGTCTGGAGCCTGTGCTCCGCAATGGGAGAGGCCACAGCAGTGAGAGGCCCGCGTACCGCAAAAAAAAAAAAAAATGTCAATGAAATACAAAAGTGCATTGGGGACTTTTTCAGGAATCATTCCCTTTTCACTTTTGGATGGTTGGCTGTTCCTTCCCTCGAGCCTGCCTGCACTCAGAGCAGACACTCGAACCACCCTTTTTCTCTGCCATGGGGGAGCCCTTGTCCAGACCCTTTACCATCCCCTTGGGAGACTGGAGGGAGGTGGGCTGCAGGTGCCTGCTTGAGGCTTCCCTGTATCTTGAGTTGCCCGAGTTAGAAGGCAGGGGTTAACATCACCTGGGTACATAGCCCAGAACTGCAGAATGAGGGGCGGGGTGGAAGAGCAGGGGGAAGGGAAGTGAGAAAACACAACCTCAGAGTGACTGGGGCAGCACTGGTGAACCAAGGGAAACAGGAGCGACACAGGGATGTTTTTAACTCAGAAGATGAAAATGCAGATACCTATGGGGCTAGACAAGGGACATAACTGAGGATGTGGGGAAGATGCAGGGTAGTAGGGAGTGGTGGGGATTGTGGTGAACTCAAAATCAGTCTCCCCTTGAAAGGGGCAGCTGCTGCTCAGCTTCAAGATTGTTTATATGTGGGATGCAAGCTGGGTGTCACCACATCTTCTGATTTTTTTTCAAGAAAATCCAGAAATCTGTATTTTTTTAATGTGGAATCTCCTGGTTTTGTAGTGGCTACTTATTATTTAAATATTTAACATTTTTTAATATTTAAAGCCCTTGTGTGGGTCACCTCTATGACCAAAATAAAGCATTTGTGTGGATAAACTTTGGCCTTCAGTCCTAGGAGACAACTATTAGGCCTCAGTTTTGTCCCTTCTTTAATTTCAATATCCATCCATCCATCCATCCATCTGTCTATCCATGCAACCAGTTATTCATTTATCTATTCATCTATCCATCCATCTATGCATCCATCCATCCATCCATCCATCCAGTGAATATTCAGTAATGCTCCCAGGTATAAGGGAATGTGATAGAAATAGAAATAAGTCTACCCCCAAGTCCAATCTTATCTCCAGCCCCATTCTGGTCTTATCTTGACTTGACAGAGGGAGGCAGCCAGATATAGTTTTTAAATAATAGTGTGTGGGGGCTTCCCTGGTGGCGCAGTGGTTGAGAGTCCGCCTGCCGATGCAGGGGACACGGGTTCGTGCCCCAGTCCGGGAAGATCCCACATGCCGCAGAGCGGCTAGGCCCGTGTGCCATGGCCGCTGAGCCTGCGCGTCCGGAGCCTGTGCTCCACAACGGGAGAGGCCACAACAGTGAGAGGCCCGCATACCGCAAAAAAAAAAAAAAAAAAAGAGTTCGCATGCCACAACTAAGACCCGGCACAGCCAGATAGATACATAAATAAATATATTAAAAAATATATATTTAAAAAAAAAATAAAAAACTTTAAAAAAAAAAAAAAAAAAAAAAAAATAATAGTGTGTGTGTGTGTGTGTGTGCGCACGTGTGTTTTAAGCACAGACCAAGGATCAAAAGTCAGCATGTGGGATCTTAGTTCCCCAACCAGGGATCAGACCCACGCCCCCTGCATTGGAAGCAGGGAGTCTTAACCACTGGACCACGAGGGAAGTCCCAAAAGTCAAGTTCTTGAGGCCTATCCTGGCTCCTAAGCTGCATGTGACCTTGGGCTCATGGTTCCCTTCTTTAGGCTTCTTCTTTCCCATAGCACAAGCTGGAGAATCTTCTTCGATACTTGAAGCTGTCACCTGTGACCATTTCTGGTCTGTTTCTTTCTTTCTTTTTTAAATAAATTTATTTTATTTATTTATTTATTTACTTTTGGTTGCGTTGGGTCTTTTGTTGCTGTGCGTGGGCTTTCTCTAGTTGTGGCGAGTGGGGGCTACTCTTCATTGTGGTGCACCGGCTTCTCATTATTGTAGAGCACAGTCTTGCTGCGGAGCACAGTCTCTAGGTGCGCAGGCTTCAGTAGTTGTGGCTTGTGGGCTCTAGAGCTCAGGCTCAGTAGTTGTGGCACACGGGCTTAGTTGCTCCGTGGCATGTGGGATCCTCCCCGACCAGGGCTCAAATCTGTGTCCCCGGCACTGGCAGGCGGATTCTTAACCACTGTGCCACCAGGGAAGTCCTCTGGTCTGGTCCTTAACCTCATTTCAGGCCCAAGGCCAATGCTAACCTTGTGCTTACGTCACCTCAGTCTTAACAGGTTTACCTATTAAGCTGGTCTTAATAGGCTCACCTGCCTGAATCTGCCACAATTTCCTCCCTGTGCCCCACCTGGACCATAACCACAAGAAACGTCTCCATAAATGCCTCCCCAGAAGGAGGGAAGAGACACCTGAGACAGGGCCTGAAGATACGGGCTGATCTAAGGCTCCATGGGACCACAAGGCACTCTGGGTGGGCTCTTCTCCCAGGGAGCCCTTCCTCTCAAAAGGTACCCGGGTGGGCTTCCCTGGTGACACAGTGGTTGAGAGTCCGCCTGCCGATGCAGGGGACACGGGTTCGTGCCCCAGTCTGGGAAGATCCCTCATGCCGCGGAGCGGCTGGGCCCGTGAGCCATGGCCGCTGAGCCTGAGCATCCGGAGCCTGTGCTCTGCAACGGGAGAAGCCACAACAGTGAGAGGCCCACGTACCGCAAAAAAAAAAAAAAAAAAGGTACCCAGGTTCATGCTAAATATTTGACTCTCATTCAAGTAGCATCTCTCAGGAAAAACTGTTACCTTGGCAGCGATCTCCTGGACCTCAGGCAGAGGTATCAACCTGGGAGGACATTTCTGCTGATGGGGAAAACTGTCCTGTCATTCTTGAAATCCCATCTCTGAGGCAGTGTTTACTTCTCTGGAGGCATGAGGAGGGAACACACACTTCCACAAGTGCATCCAGACTTGGTCTTTGGCTGAAGAATGAAACATTAAGTCATTTATGTCAAGAGTTGCAAAACTGCAACATAGCTTCTAGGCTATTCTTTATTAAAAGCTCAAGATGGTACCTTTAGACCACAAATGCATACTCACTCTGTGTCTGTTTCTCTGAGTTCAAGGTTCCTATTTCCTTTATCTGCTTATCTTTTCCTGTGTGCTTATCCTTCCTTTTATGGGTCTGTATGTTTCCAGCACATATTCGCTGATTTGGGGCCATTTCGGGTCTGTTTTCTGGAGCTTTTATTCAACTGCCTTTGAAAATTTATGGGTCTCCAGCAGATCATTTGGCCATAATTTAACATTTGGGTTTTCTCAACTCTTTCAAATGTTCTTCTTTTATGGGGTTAGCAGCCCTAAAAGGAGGCAGGGATGAGAAGACATGCTTGGGTTTGTTCTGCCTTTGTTTAGGCCTGTTGCTGAGAAATAGTGTATACTTCGTTCACCATCTTATCTTTCCAGCTTTTGATTGATAGCAAAGCGTGTTTTTTATATAAGAACTAACCAAATTTATTCAATAGATTATACCTTCATTTTACCATTATGACATCAGGCAAACAGATAATCCACACACACAAAAAAAGCTTTGGATTTCTTAAAAGTGAATTTAATTATAAGTAGTCATGTGTGCTGGAGAATTATAATTATGAAAAGTCGTGTTCTGTAAGTCTGAAATGACAGATTATATTTCAAAGGCTTATTGCAGAGGAATTAAAGGACCCAATTTATTAGTTGTAAATGTACGATTATTGCAGATTTGCTTTGAAAAAAAAACCCACACGCACACACACGATCACAGTATATCGTAGCTGGATTTACTATGTCTAATCCTTTCAACAAGAATCATATTTGGCACCAAAAGCTGCCACTTGGTTAATTTGTTTGTGAGACAGAGACAGGCAACTAATCTTCGTCTTCTGATCCCTGAATGGCAATAATTTCAAGGACTTTGCGGGCATGTTTTACTTCCCTCATTCCCATCCTTGCAAAGTGATTAAGAAGTTGATGTGGATCAAAGAACAGAAATATTGTTGTCAGGGAAGAAATTGAGATAGTCTCGTGGATGCTGGTAAGGAGGGTGGGGTGGGAGGTGCAGGGGCTTCAAAGAACCTGGAACTGGGCTACATTTGTTTCTGCAACAAACATTTTTTGGGGTGTCTACTATGTTCCAGGCACTGTACTAAGTACGTTCTGTGTGTTTTCTCAATAAAAACTCTCAGAACAACCCCCTGAGGTCGCAAAATTGTAAGCATGTCTTACAGATGGGGAAACTGAGGCTTGGAGACATCACCAAGCAACCTGCCCAGGTAACTGAGTTCCTGAGTGATGGAGCCAGGACTTGACCACAGATCTGTCTAGCTCTCATGTTTATGTTGTCACCCCAGGCCCCCCATTTCTCTCACTTGTGGGGCTCACAGGCTCACTGGAGAGAGAGTGGTGGGCAGTGTGCAGGTCCCAGTGGCATTAAGCGGGGTGGGAGGGCTGTGTTTATAGCACTCCCCAAGACACAGAAAGGGAAGGAGGAATTAATCATGTATATGGGGATGGGGAGGGGACATCGGGGAGGCCCAAAAGGATCAAGCAACACTTTGTAGCCATGACATTGAGCCAAGCCCTGGAGGACAAGTAGGTTGCTCCAGGCAGTGGAAAAGCATTCCCAGCAGAAGGAACAGCCTCTGGAGGAGACAGATTCTGAGGTGTACAAAAAAACATGTCTTGTGTTTGCAAACACTTGCATGATGAGGGCTTAGGGTATAAACGAGAACAGGAGAGAAGAGTTAGAGGCAGGGGGTAAGCTTGGAATAGAAACAGGGAAGAGCTTTTAATGCCCAGCTAAGGAGCTTAGACTTTCTTCCGTAGACAATGGGGAGCCATAGATGGTTAAGGAGCATGAGTTGGTGGTATTGGGGGAAGAGATCACCAATCACTTGTCTACAGGAGCCAGGCGGGATATGGATATGAGCAACGCAGGCCTGGAGAGGTTGCATAAGCCTGAGAAAGCACACTCTGTCTAAAGCGGTGACCGCTACTCAGCTCCAATCGACGGTGGACAGGGAGAACCAGATCCCCGAGTTCTTAAGAGAAGCTAGAAGTAGCATCAACTCGGTAGATTGATTTCAAACAAGCCCCATCTCTTTCCTTATGCAGGACTCTCACAGGGTGAGTCCCCAGCTCCTCCCATCATGTGTTGGAGCCTATTTCCCACCCACTAAACCTGCTATGACCCATTGAATGTGACAGAAGGGAACGTGTGTCCATTCTGAGTCTGAGCTCAAGCGGCCTTGAGGACAAGCCTGGACCAGCTTGCGGAGGATGGAGACCACGTGCAGTGGGGCCATGTCATCCCAGCCTGGCCTGCCTAGACCAGACCAGCTCCAGCGAGCCACCAGCTCTTCTGGAAAAAGAGAAAGCCCAGCCCAGAACAGCAGAACCAACCCCCAACCTGTAGACTAATATAAAATGACCGATGTTTGTTGTTTTAAGCCACTAAGTTTTGGAGCTATTTGTTAGGCAGCCATAGCTAACTGATACAGTAACTAATTTGTATTTTTAAGAACTCTGTGCTGATGTCTCCCCCTACCCTACCCCCCAAAATGGAAGGATCAGAGACTCAATACTCAGCATTTCTTGTTCAGCAAGCATCAAAAAGTGTTCAGTTCTAAGTTGCTGGATGGGGCAGAGGAGGGAAGGCCTAAGAACACCTCACACGCTGCCACCTGCTCTGTCCTTCCCGCAGGAGGCTGTGCCAACAGTGGAGTCCACCGTGGTCTCAGGATCCCCCACCAGTGCACAACCACCAGGCCCTCCTGCTCCCTGTTCAAGCAGCTCCCCCAGCCTCCACCCAGCTCCCCACCTGTAGTACCTGCACTCAGCAGACCCCAATCCAGCCATCTCTTCCTCACCCTAGACCCCCAGCTCCATTTGTCTGAGGCTGTGACACCCAGGAGCTTGAAGCCCCCAGCATTTTAGTCTGAAGTCACTCCCATTTTAGTTCCAACACGATTTGCACATTCTGTGGACACACCAAGCCCTCAGGCAGGCTGCACAGGTCCCCCAGCCTCCAGACAGCCTGCTCCCTCCAGGCCCTGCGTTTGTGGCTCAGGGGACAGTGGTCACAGGGCTTGGGGTGGGCTCTCGAACTGGATCCTACTCTGCCACCCTGGTTTTGCTGCCATGGGAATTAGAAACGGCCTCCTCCAGCAGGCGTGGGCAGACACAGGAGGTCAGGGGCTTGTCTTAGCTGGATGTGAGCCCCACTCAACCTCCAGCCAGGGCCCCTGGTTCAAGATGAAACATGACATCCATCAGAACTTGAACCAGCCCAGGCTTTCCTGACCCTTGTCCCCAGCTATGAATGCTTTTCCTCCTCGGCCTTCAAGGCTCCACTCCAGGGATGCCTCCTCTGGGAAGACCTCCCTGACCCCCTCTCCTGACCAAGCCCCTTGACGCCCTGGGAGTCACCCCTCATCAGCTTGTGCCTTGTCCTGGGGGTCTCTCGACGCCTGACAGGCACCCCCAGTAGACTGCAGTCTCCTTCAAGGGCAGGGAGGTGTGGAGTGAGGTCCTCTGGGAATCAGAATTAAGGGGAACCTAGAGTCTCAGAAAGGAGGCTGGCCTCCCTCACCTCTACTCTGCACAGCTGGATGTGCTTGAAAAATGAATATTCCCTCAGGAGCCTGGGGCACTGCTCACACGTGCACTTTGGAAACTCCCAGCCGTTTTCCAGGCCTTCCTGAAATCCCTCCTAGCTGCCTGCCTGCAATTCTGCCCTTAAGTCTCTCCTGGATTCCGTGACAATGAGCCTCCACCAGGTGAAGGAGGGGGCAGGGACCTCCCTGTCAACCCCTCAGTGCTGGTCACCAAACGGGGAGGCCAAGGACCAGTTGAGTTTGATGAGAGTGGAGATGGGACATGGGGAAAGTGCCAGAGTTGGAGCCTGACTTGGGCATCACAGTTGGGACTCCAGCCTGCGATGGCAGTTTG
The DNA here is from genome assembly GCF_949752795.1 of Hyperoodon ampullatus. Lineage (NCBI taxonomy): Eukaryota > Metazoa > Chordata > Mammalia > Artiodactyla > Ziphiidae > Hyperoodon > Hyperoodon ampullatus. Next base: position 30,074,009 of record NC_136931.1, on the reverse strand, counting down.
CGGGTCTCTGGGCTACAGCTGGGAGGGCAGCAGACAAAAGCCGAGCTGTGGGTTTTCCTCTTTGAAGGGTTTCGCTGACCCGAGGGGGTGGTACTTACAGGAAAGGGGATTGACTGGATTCTTAGAAAAACAATAGCCAGAGCTTACTGCTGCGGCAGAAGGATTGGGGTCACCAGCTGGCTGTTTGATACAGTGATTGGTTCCTGCTGCTTTGGAATTCAAGGGCAGGAGGCACTTTTGGCCCTCAGCTCAACCTCGGGCTCCCAGGCCCCCTCCTGAGCACCCTTCCCGGATCCTATAATATGTAGGATGTTCTGATTGTCCATTTCTCCTTCCTTCTCAATTGACTTTGCTTTCACTGGAATGTGGCAGGGGATAAAGTCTTAGAGGCATTTATCTGAGCCATGGAGGGAACTTTTGGGCTGGGGTGGGGGTGCGTTGGCAGGGACAGGAAACAGATAAATCATCTCAAGCTCAAAGCCATTGGCTTTCTGCTCTCTGCCTGAGGGCAGCTGCTTGCTAATTATAGAGAGGGGTAGGGACCTGGCTTGGGTGGGGAAGGGAGAAATTCTGGATGAGGGTTGGTAGAAGAAAGGTCATCCCTGCAGGTAAGAAGCCACCTGCACAAAATCAAGAGATCTCAGAAGGGCAGTGTCAGAAGAATCCACAGGATCCCATAGTCATTAGAACACAATCCAACTCTTTAGCTTGGCCAAACAGCAGGATCTGTCCCCAACTTCATCTCCCTTTATTCCTACACTGCTTCATTAGGGCTATTTGGGTGCAAGCAACAGAAATTAATGCTGGCTAACTTAAAACAAGTGGGCATTTATTGGAATAATAATAGCAGTGGTGGCAAAAACTAGACAACAAGGGCAGGCACCAAGATGGGAACACCAGGTCCGTGGGACCCCACAGTTGGCATGCCTGGGTTCCTAGTGTTCTGTTTATATTTATGTCATTCAAGATTCCCTGAGTGTTCCATTGGCTGAGCCCAGATCACAAACCCAGACCTGCTTGTAACAGAGGAAGGGTACCCAGAGGAAGGGCCTGGCCCAAGAAGGCACCAAGGACCCATGTGACTTCTGAAGAGGGAAGGCAGGTACCCCAGTCTGTCTTCCCAGCAAGAGAGAAGTTCTCCAGCAACATTGTCCTCAGTGGAAGGAGAGAAGTATCCCCAAAAAGGGGATGGGCAGATGTTTGCAGACCAAACCCATGAATGTCTCGTGTGTCCTTCACTCTGCTCCCACCACAGGGCCTTTGCACCTGCCATCTTCTCTGCCTTGAACATTCTGCCCCTGGTTCTGCACATGACTGGTTCCTTTTCTTCCTTCAGGACTCAGATCTCGCATCAGCTTCTCTGAAAGGCCCTTCCTGACCACCCATTCTCAAGTTTTCCCCATCAGATCATCTTGATCCTGTTACCGAGTCCAAGCTCACTCTGCTCACCACACAACAGGCCAATAAATCGGGAGACAAGGTGTTGAGATACGAAATAATGACTTTATTTGGAAAGCTGGCAGACTGAGTCCTAGTGTCCCCAAAAACCATCTCATCAGGGGTCTGGATGCCAGTTTCTCTTATAGAACAGAGAGGGGGTGGAGGTGAGGAAGTAAAGTAAAATGGCCATTAATCTTGCAAGATATCTCCTAGCTTGGCCCACATCAGGGAGGGGATGTATTAATTTCTTCTTTTCTGCAGCCATTCACAGGTGAGCAGGGATCCCTGTGGCAGGCCATCATGTATGTTTACAGCTATAGACAGCATCCTTTTAGTGATTATAATAACAAAAGCAATGAAAAGCAAAGGTTAAAGTAAAAGAAACAGAGCCAACATGGAGTCAGATTTTGCTCTTCACTGTAACAATCCCATCTTCACAGGTCTTCCAACCATCGAACATTACTTTGTTTATTAGTTTATTAATTTGTCTGCTTTGTATTCTCTGTCCCCTTCCCCCACCACCAGAATGTAAGCCATGAGAACAATGACTGTAGTTAATCACTGCTGTATATCCAGTGCCCAGTGCAAGGCTTTAATAAACATTTACCAGGGAAACAAACAAATAAGGACAAAGAGACCCAGACAGAGAGGGTTGCTTGGCCAAGGGTGATCAGAGAGAAGATATTGATGTCCTCAAAAATGCAGAAGCCAAACCTTACCTGCTCTGGGGCACTGGATGGCCCCTGGCTAAAAGCATGGGCCCAGAGCAGATTGCCTGGGGCAGTGCTCACTAACTGTACCTCAGTTTTCTCTGTGCCAAGGGATACCTCTCTGTGTAAAGGGATAATCATTATAATATATTCTCAGGGGCGTGTTTGTAGGATCAGATGAACTAATACATAGAAGGTGCTTAGGGCAGAGCCTGACATTATCATAATGCAAGTTGTTACTATTCTAGACCTTCTGTGTCCTTATCCCTGACAGATCAGTGCCCCATCCCACCCTCATGCCAACCAGGATGAAGAACAGGCAAGCAAGATAGTTATAGTAATAATCCAACAGACAAACAAACTGCAGCATCATAAGACCAGAGGCCGGGAGATCCTGCCACAGTGATCCAGCTCACCTTGGCAGAGCCCTTCATTTATTTGCAAATAGCAGGTAACAGATGCCAGGTCTCCTGATGGCAGATATGCTTCCTTTCTGCTCATCCACATGCCCTAGAGCTGGGAGGGGAGATGTCTGCTGGTTCGCTGGGTGGTCATGGGTGAGTGATTGCCACTTTGTGGACCTCGGTTTCCTCCCCTTTAAATGCGAAAATGAGAATCTCGTATATGAAGTGGGTTGATGATTTTATTACTGAACAGGTGGGGAGCAGGTACAAATACATTGGTAGAAGTCCCTTTACAGTCCTGCTTCTCAAACGTAAACTTTCCTTGAGTTCAGAATCACGCCTCCAAAATCTGGCTCATTAGTTCTAAAGTGGAGTCCTGGAATGTTTAACGAACCTCCTCGGGTGATTTCTGAGGTTGAAGCTGATAGAGTGTGATTGCTCACTAACGCCACTAGATGGAGTCACAAGCGTAGATAACGGTCTAACCCAGGGGGCTCCGAGCCCTGAGGCTGCTTCACCAAGAGTAGCCACTAGATGGCGCAGCCCGTCTGCAGAAGGAGCCGCTCCTCCACGGTACGGGGTTGGGTGGAGGATAGCCTGGCCACACGATACCAGTGGTCTGAGAGGTACAAACTTCCCTGCTGAGGTGGGTTATAGCCTCAAGACGGAGCTCTGGGGTCAGGGGAGACCTAGTTCTATTTCAGGGTTATGAACATCCAACCCAGCCTGTTCCATCAGAACCCCGTCTGCCCGTCCTGGCACTTGCCCCAGTGTAAAGGCCTTGCATTCAGTAGGTGCTCAACAAAGACTTTTGATCACTTGAGCTGATACCCTCCCCATCCCACCTACACACACACACACAGAGGCCTGCTTGATGAGCCCTGTGGGGAGCACAGTCATTACAGTGATCAATTATTAAGTGCCTACTACACGCACTACAGACACTTTTTTTTTTTTTTTTTTTTTGCGGTACGCAGGCCTCTCACTGTTGTGGCCTCTCCCGTTGCGGAGCACAGGCTCCGGACGCGCAGGCTCAGAGGCCATGGCTCACGGGTCCAGCTGCTCCGCGGCATGTGGGATCCTCCCGGATCGGGGCACGAACCCGTGTCCCCTGCATCGGCAGGTGGACTCTCAACCACTGCGCCACCAGGGAAGCCCCAGACACTTTTATTTTAATGTTCTTTTTATTTATATATATATATATATATTTTTTTCTTGGCTGTGCAGCATGCAGGATCTTAGTTCCCTGATCAGGGATCGAACGCTTGCCCCCTGCAGTGGAAAGACAAAGTCCTAACCACTGGACCGCCAGGGAATTCCCCAGACACTGTGTTAAGGGTTTCATAAACACTAACATATTCTATACCCAGTCCTGAGAGATGATTATAATGACTATTGCACAAAAAAGAGAGAGCTCCTCCATGAGGTGAAGGCATCTGGAGTCACAGGGTCAGTAAGTCATCGTCAGCACTTGACTGTAGTTACAGAACAAGGGCTCTGAATCAAGGGCTCCCTGGGGGTGAGTTTCAAGCTGGCTTTACAAGTAGGGTAGAGTCATGGAGGGAGGACATTTGGAGAACACCCCTGAGCAAGGGTGAAACCGGTGAGCTGAGGGCAGCAGAGGGCAGGGGGAGGTTTGGCTGCAGGGGTGCTAGAAGGAGGTAGAAGACAGTGGGGTTGGGGTGCTGGGCTGACAGGACCCAGCAGGTGGGAGAGTAGCAGCTGCTACGGGGGAAAGACTCACTAGACTCAGGTTCCAGCGTTATATGCTGTGTGTCCTTGGTCAAGCTACTTGCCTTCTCTGGGCTCATTTTTCCCTCATATTCGTAGCCTAGTCACAAGTTCATTGGGAGGACTGAGTACAGTGACCTGTGTGAAGGTGCCTGCCTCACTCAGTCCTTGGAACAAATTGAGCCCCTGGGGGTGGCTTGTTTTCTTTCCCTTGTGTGGCCCGGGCAAATCTTCCTGTGTGCCTCCGCTTCCCCCATCTCTCCAGGGTGTCCATGTAGTGTGGTGGTTGGGTGCGAGGACCCTGGTGTCAGAGAGCCCCGAGGGGTATCCTGGGGCCGATGCTGCATGCAATGACCTTAGCAAAGTCCTCTCTCTCTGCCTCATTTCTTCAACTGTAAATCGGAGGTGCTAACCATATGACCTGCGTCAAAAGAGCACTGTGGGAATTCAACGTCCATAAAAGACCTGACCCAGTGCCTGACGTGCAGTCAGCGCTCAGGTTCCCTTCCAGTGGTGACTTCCATTAAACTGAAAGGTGTAATCAGACCTTCTCAAGGATCTGTGCAGATCTGACATGCTGGTTAGTCTTTTCTTTAGTTGACAGCCTCTTACTTCCTTTTCTCTTTTTTCCCCCCTACTATACCTGCCTGTCATCTGGGGTGCCCTGAGCGCTCGGGCAAGCCCCATAACCTCAGACTATGCTCCGATTTGGGCCTCCCCTTCCCCGGACCGCCCGTGGCCTCCCACCCTACAGAAAGGCAGCCTGCAAAGGCTGCTGATGACAAATGAATGGGCTGCTCAAATATGTGGCCACAGCAGGGTATCACTCAGGATTCCTCTTTGCAGCCTCCCCGAATGGGGGGGGCGGGCAGGAGCAGCCTGTTTGAACATGTCCAAGTACAGGGAGCTCACTGCCTGGTTTTCATCTACCTACCTGCAACCCACACTTCTCAGGGCCATTCAAGCAGCGGTGGGAATGTGGACCCTTCCTCGCAGATGCCCTGGAGCCCACGGGGCAGATCTGCACTCTGCCATCTCTTCCACCATATGGCGCCTGCACAGGAAGACCAACCCCCAGGAGCTGAGGAAGGGAGGTTCTCTGCCTGGCTTAGCGATGTGCAGACAGACAGACAAATCGATATCATCACAGTCTCATCCACTGAACATGCTTACCCCGGGGCTGCATCCTGCCAGCAGAAGCACCTCAGTGGTGAGCCTTCCCAGGTATCACAGGGATTCCCCTGCACAATTTCAGGTACAAATAACATAAATGCCACCCAAATCAGATTAAGTCTAAAAGGGTTCCTCAGACTGAGAAATCCAAGGTGAGATGATTTCAGGTAAAGCTGGATCCAGGGTCTAAAGTAGTGCCTCCCAGTCTGTGTCTTCTTCTGCCCCCACTGTGAGGCCGGATTTACCCTCCAGATAGAAGCCAGCAAGTGGCTTCTGTGCCCCAAGGGCTGGATACTCCACTTGGCCAGGCCTGGGCCACGTGGGAGGAAGGTATGGTTTCCCAAGGAGAACCCAGTGTGCTGTGAACAAGAAAGGAGAATGGAGGCCAAGCAGGCACAAACAAGGGCTGCGCCAGTACTACATTCTGTCCTGATGATCATGGCCAGAAGCCACGCATCTGGACGAAAACAAAGGCAGGGGGAGTGGGGAGGGGCAGAGCCCCAGGGGAGGCAGTGACCCAGGGACTCAGAGACCCCGTGTGGGCGTGGTGGCGAGGGGATGGAGGGCCGATGGGCAAGGTGGGGATGGCAAGGACGGAAGTCGATGGCCCACTTGGCTTTCCCTTCCTAGTCAAGATCGTTTTGCTGTCTGCAGGGCTTTGTGTCCACTCAACTAGTCTAGGTTAGGCCAAACAGGGTTTCACCTGTCCTCTGTCTCCCCGAGGTCCCTTAGGGAAGCCGTTGTCTAAGCCTAACTTATGGACCCTTTAAGGCCTCATTCCTTCTCTTCACTGTTGGGAAGTCTACCTGACATCTACCCCGAGTTTCTCCTGCTGTTGGTTACAAATGAACAACTCGGCCCTGTGACTCTCCAAAACCTAAAGCAATCTGTTCTCACCTGACCTCCACATGGCGGAAAAGGGAAGACTTAGGATGGCCACCTGTGTCTTTATAACACAAGAGAAGCCCCAGAGTGTTGAGTCATCCAAAATGACTCCAGGTCAGAGCCCCGGGTGCTCATTCTGGCCTTTCTTTCTACTTGGGGACCACCACACCATTCCCACCTCTGCTTACTGGGCCTGCCCTTGCATCTCCCCACATCTAGGGGCGATTCATTAACGTATTCAACCATTTATTTGACAAGTATTAATTCAATACCTTCTATATGCAAACCCTGTTCCAGGTACTAGGGCCACAGCTGACATAGTACAAGAGTCAATAATCAAACAAGAAATTAAAGTTAACAAGATTGTTTCAAGACAGCTGTAGACGCTTGGAAGGAAAAAACACAGGGGGTGGATCCTTTCTGTGGATGGTCAGTCAAGGAAGGCTTCCCTGGGGAGGCAGCATCTGAGCTGAGACCTAACGGATGAGAAGACCTGCAGGCCAAGAGGACAGGCATGTCAGTTGGGTCCTCCAGGAAGTACATTCTGGGATGGGGTCAGAAGTTCAAGGAGTTTGGGAGGATAAGGCCAGAGAAAGAAAAAGAGTGGGAATCAGGATGGGGCAGAGAGTCTCAGCCTCCAAGACAGCTCCTCCAAAAAGATCAAGTGGCCCCAGAGCTCTGGAGCCCTGGTACCCTATGTGCTCAGTCATAGTCTGGGGCTTTGGCCAAACGAGCATGGTGTAGGCTCAAAAGCTCAGGCTGATTCCTACAGCTGTAGGAAGTCAGCTCACTGCACTCTTTGCCACGGAACAGCATGTTCTTTCTTGAAAGAAGATCTATGGCTGTCACAAGAGGGTTGCCATCTTTCAGGGACAGAGAGAAAGCCAGCGTAGCTGCAGATAAAATGTGCAGGGGAGAGGAGATGGCGGGCGTGCTGGTCAATTTCCATTTTCTCCTCCAGGTGGCGCTCCACCTCCCTCCCCCTTGGACTGCTGGGGCCAGCGCCTCCCGCGCTGGGGAGCCCCACAAAGGAGGGAGGGAAGGAAGAGAACAAAGGAGGGTGTTTATTCCTGGATCCCTCGGCAGGAGGTCTCTTGGGCTGTCGTTTCGTTAAAGGCACCTGCTCTCCCATAACTGCGTCCTCTGGTCAACCTTCTGGGCCAGATGATCACGGTCCTGCTTCTGGCCCATTAGTCCCCCCTACCTTCCACCCACACACTTTGTATTTAATCCCTTCCTCAGTAAGCACTCCTGGAATTAGCCTCCTCCAAGAGTGCCATCTGCTCCCTCCTGGGCTCCTGACTTTATGGAGAGGACATGGCTTGGAGTCTATAGGCCTGGGCCTAGGGTTGGGGTCCCAGCAGGAAACCAAAAGGTACCTGGGGTTCCCTGGCCCCAGAGAAGGTCCTGCTATGCTCCTCGAGGATGGAGCGTGTTGGCACACTCCTGTGCCCCCAGGACTGCTTCTCAGATGTCCCTGGGACCAGAGACAGAGACAAAATGAGGGAGGGCTGTGACCTCAGGCAGAGGGTCTGACTGGTGCTGATTTCTCAGCTAAGTCTTTCACTGTATCAGTCAGGAATCTCAGGTTGCAAACAACAGAAACTCAACTCAAACAGACTTAAGCAAAAAACAAACAAACCACATACAAAGTTAGGAGGAGAGGCTATATTGACTCACAAACTAAAAAGCTCAGGATACTTTGGCTGCAGGCAGGGCTGGATCCAGGAGTTCAGCCGATGCCAGCAGGAGCTCAGCATCACCATTTCTGTTCTCTTTGGTGTAGTTTCAATCTTAGGAAGCCTCTGTCCTTAAGGGCTCCTCCACCATTTCATCACACCATTTATAGCTGAAAGTGTAGGCTACATCCCAAATACCTCCAGTGAATGTCCCAGAATTACTTTTCATGGGCTCCAGTGGACTCATAAGCATCCTTCTGGACCATCATCTAGCCAGTGATATTGGATCTGCTTTTTAGCCAGGCCTGGGTCACATGGACCCACGATCCAGGAGGTAGGTCACATCCACTGAACCTCATAGACCAAGAATTGGTTAGAGGAGGTTTCCTGAAAGGAAAATTAAGGGGCCACTACCAAAAGGAGGAGGACAGGATCTTGGGAAGCAATAAACAACAGATGGCCAGTACCCGCCCCCCCCGGGCCCAGTCTTCTCATGTTTGGTATCTCCCATCCTTGTTTTCCCTCTTCATCAATACAAATTTTATCTTGATGCTGCTGTACCCCAGCACCTGGAACAGTGTTCATTAAGTTTTCCTGAATGAACGAATAAATGAATGCATGGCAGAAACTGATGCCATATCCTGGTGTCATTTAATTGAAGCCTGTATTAAGTTCTTAGGGCTGCTGTAACCAAGTAGCACAAACTGGGTGGTTTAAAACGTCAGAAATTTATTCTATCATAATTCTGGAGGCTAGAAGTCCAAAATCAAGGTGTTGTCAGACCCAAGCTCTCTCCAAAGGCTCTAGAGAAAAATGCTTCCTCGTCTCTCCCAACTTCTGGGGCTCCTGTCAGTCCTTGGGATTCCTTGTCTTGCAGCTGTGTCACTTCAGACTCTGCTTCCATGGTCACATGTGTATCTCTGTGTGCAAATTTATTCTCTTATAAGGACACCAGTCATTGGATTAGGGCCCACCCTAATCCAGTATGACCTCATCTTAACTTGGTGATATCTGCAAAGACTCTATTTCCAAATGAGGGCACATTTACAGGTACTGGTGGTTAGGAGTAGAACATACCTTTTGGGGGGGCCCACAATTTTTACCTGTATTAGTATTGGCTGAAAGGTGCTGCAATACCAACTGTATCCCCAGATCTCAGTGGTTTATAGTATTATGTCAAGGTTTCTTTTTCCACTTACCAAGTCTACAGTGGGACTGGTTGCTTTCATTTTGTGGTTCTGCCACATCACCATGGGGCTCCCGGGGTTACCATGGCTCCCAGGGCAACCATGGCAGGTTGCCAAGGCAGAGAGAGCTAAAGGGATACACAGGGGTCCTGGAGTGTATTGCATGTACTCACCGACAAGTTCATTTCCACTAGATACTGCCTATGCTCTCCTGGTCCCCAGGGCCTTAGTCACTACTGGGCACTGCCACTGCTCTGCTGGGTATAATGGACACCTGTTTCTGCAGTTGTCACCGTCTCTAAATGGGCACCAAGCACCTACACTGGGCACCAATGCCCTTGGAATGCCAAACCTACACAGGTTGTGAAGAGGCCCAGTCCAAGCTGCCCTGTGCCAGAATTGCCCAATGTCTTACAAAGGTTTTCGGGAAAATGTTAAACCTCAAATGGGACAAGTGATGTAAATGAGCAAAACTGAGCTGAGTCACATGCAAGGCAATAGAGAATGGTGGGGACTGTGGCAAACCAAAGTACATGCCTCAGCTAATTGTTGCCGTGTGGACATTGGCACCCAGTATTGCCAGATTTGGGGGAATTTCTGAAAGAAAACCAGAAGGTCAGATTTTTAGATGAAGTGTCCCAAGTTTCAAAGTGCTGTTCAGGCAGGATTCAGCCCACAGGCCACGAGTTTGTAAGCCCTGCTTCAGTGAGACAACTTTTTCCATTTTCACTCCTAGCTCTCTGCTCTCCAACTTGGCTCTCTGGTTATCCAGAGGATGTGGACCTGAGCCAAATGGGGCCTAGCCAGGAGGCAACCCCCTCCCCCACTGACCTCAGACTCACCCTCCCCCAAATAGCCAAGGCTTCTCCCTGGGTCAGGATGATGGGCTGGGCTCCTCCTGTGGAGCGAAGTCCTTCCCAAGGGGTGCCTTTCAGGTTGACTTCTGGCCAGCCAGCAGTACATGCCTGCCAGGCAAGCCTGTACTTCTCTGAAACCCACTGACACCCAAGCTGCAGAAGCTTTTCTGGTTCTTATGATACAGACCAGACTCATCACCCTGACTTCCAAGGCCCTCACAGGCAGATTGTTGCTGACCCTTTCAGCCCATGACTTTGCTCCTCAAATTGGTCCCTGCTAATCCCCAGTCCCATCTCCTCACCCTCCCCCCTCCCCCCCAGTTTTCAGATAGAGTGCATCTTGCTGTCCTTCATCTCTGGACCTTTGTAAATGTTGTTCCTTAGACTGTGCCTTCCACATCCCTCCCCCCACCCCAATACTCTCACGTCTTGTAGCTCTTCAGGTGTCAGCCCAGAAGTCCCTTCTTCCAGGCAGCCTTCCCTGACCACCTATACTAGTTTAGGGACTGAGATCAGATGTTCCCACACCTGCTGGAGTTCCCCATCACAGCTTAGCACCTAATGAATTCTCCTTCCTGAGGGAGGAATGGGACATTCCTCAGGGACAGAGACCAGGACTGCTGGGTTTCCAGGTGTTTATCTAGCACCTAGCATTATGCCTGAAGCCAAGCAAATGCTTAAATAGTCATAGAAGGAAGAAGAGGGTAAGGAGAAGGAAGGAAGGAAGGAAGGAAGGAAGGAAGGAAGGAAGGGAGGAAGGGAGGGAGGGGAGGGAGGAGGGGCCTTCACTTTGTTTCCATCTCTGTATCTCTTTCCATTTCTGCCTATCTCTCTCATCTCTCTCTCTCCATCTCTAATCATCTAAAATCTCTTTCTCTGACGATCTATAGGTGCAGCGGATCATCTGTTCCTGACCCTTCCTCCCCATCTCTGACCTACGCCCCTGGGAGTGCAGGCCGTCCGGCCCCCCGTCCGGCCCCCCGCGCGTCCCTCCAAGAACCGCTGCTCTCCAGCCTCAGGACGTCAAGTGTCTAGAGTGGTCGCGCCAGATGTTTCCCAACAGAGGTTCCATAGGTTTTGCGCCCGGATTGGGGAGTAAAGGTTGGAAGGTCGCCGCACTGATGGTTCTCGCAGAGGCCCAAAGCTCTGGCTGAGGGGGAAAGAGGCGGAGAAAGGAAAAGAAAGGAGAAAAGAGGAGGAGGGCGAGAGGGGGAATGGGGCGGAGAGGGGCGGGCCTGAGCGCTCCCCTCCACCCGGCGCCGCACTGCCAGCGCCCTCCCAGCCCAGCCGGCCACATCTGGCGGCTGCCCTCCCTTGTTTCCGCTGCATCCAGACTTCCTCCGGCGGTGGCTGGAGCTACGCATCTGGGGCTTTAAACATACAAAGGCTTTGCCAGGACCGGCGAGAGCTGGCGGCGGCGGCGAGGGCTGGGGGCCGGACCATGCGCCGCTGAGCCGGGCAAAGCCGAGGAGACCGAGTCGAACAGCCCCTGGGGGCGCAGCGCTACGCGGGGGAGCAGGCGCCAGCCAGGCGGCGACGCGGCCACACGCACCGAGCCAGCCACCCCCCGGGCGACGCGCGGGGCCCGGGAGCGCAATGACCGAGGCGCGAGTGGCTTGGGGCCCGCTGGCCGGCCCCCTGCGGGCGCTCTGCGTCCTGGGCTGCCTGTTGGGCCGCGCCACCGCCGCGCCGTCGCCCATCATCAAGTTTCCTGGAGATGTCGCCCCCAAAACGGACAAAGAGTTGGCTGTGGTGAGTTCCGAAGCGAGCCTCATCCAACCGAGTTTAGACAAACTTCGGAGGTGGAGGAAGGGCCACCCCTCCCCCCATCCCCACGGAGGGCACACAGCGTGGGGGAGGGGCTTCAGCAAACAGCATGGGGTGGTCTGGTTCGCGGGAGGAGGGGCTGGGGAGCCGCGGTAAGACGAGAAGCCCAATTTGGCAACTTTCAGGACACAGCGGGGGGCGCGGGGGGTGCTTTGGCAAACCGCTGGAATGGGCCCCCTTTGCAAATAGTAAGGACATTGTCTAGTATCCGGGATTTGGCAAAGGGGGGCGGCTTTGTATACATCTCTTGGACACATCTGGGGGGTTGGCTAACGAGGCTGTTGGCCAACGTCCTGCTAGGCCTTTGGCAAAAAGCCTAAAGGGGTCTCTTTTGCAAACGGTGGAGGATCCTTTAAACCCCTGTGGGACTTAGAGAAGAGGGGCCTTTGGCACAAAATTTGGATAAGTTTTTGCACACGTGAGGGTGGGAGCTCTGAGCAAAGCGGAACTTTGGCAAACGTCTGGGAACCTTTGGCACACATCTGGAGAGGGGCCTTGGACAAACCGCTCCCCGGGACCTTTTGGCAAGCATTGGGGGCAGGAGGGAAGAGGACAGCGCTTTTTCCAGTGGCTCAATGAGCAAGTCGGTCAAGGAGGGTCAAGGATTGGACCTCAGAAAGTTTCCTCGAACTTCTCCGGAGGGGTCGGAGGACAGAAGGAGAGAATTGGCCGGCAGGGCGGAGGGAGGGGCGGCACGAGGGCCCTGGCGCGTGGGGCGGGGGCGGACTGAGGCCGGCTGGGGTCGGAGAGCGGCCAGGGAGCCCTCCCTCCTGGCGGGGCTCCGAGCTGCGGCTCAGATGTTGTTTTGCGAGCGCGCCTGGCCAGAGGGGCATCCAGGCCACCACACTGCACAAGCCGAGATGGGGGCAGCTGAAGGGCCCTCCCCCTCACCCTGTAAGCGCCTCGGGCTGGGGACCCCTCAAGATGTTCTTTCCAGCGCACAAGACATCTGCCACGTTATTGCTTCAGCCACCTTAGAAAGCCCCTATTCTCCTTCAACGTGGTCCCCAAACTGCCCAGGACAGGATCCTCGTGCCCCCTGGTCACCTGGGGGGCCCCTTCTCTGGATGTGACACCACCCCTGCCCCTTTTCCAGCATCTAGGTCTCTGCCTTCTCCGGACAAATGGGTTGGGAGACCTTACAGTTTTAGGGGGTTATTTTTCTCAAGGGTCTGGAGGCGGTCTGCATAATGAGGGGGCAATGGCTGAGGGCGAGGGTGGAGCTTTGGAGCACTGACAAAGCTACCTGGGTCCCCATGAAAGCATTATTATACCCTTTATTTCTTCTTTCCTAACTACCCTCTCAAACAAGGTTAGGGCCCCAGTAATGAGATCTCCTGGCTTCTCCCACCATTCCTATCACATATTTAGTTTTCCACTTATTTGTGGTCCATCAGCCTCCCCACACTGGGATTTAAACCCTAGAGACTAGAAACATCTGTCGTGCTCACCACTTGACCCCCAGCACTAGCACCAGGCTTGGCACCTGGTACGTGTCAAAAAGTATTTGTTCAACAAATAAATGAGCTGATTGGTCCCCGATGCCCTGCAGGGGCCTGTTTGGTTTTGGCCTCCGTTTGGGCAGAGCCTGCTGCACAGGACCTGAAGGACGGGACTGTTTTCTTCTGGGGAATGGCAGATTCAGGATTTGAACCCAGGACTGACTGCTGCTGGAGCCCTGGCACATAGCCCTTGAATCTCTTTAAAGAAAAGTGAGGAAAGTAATCCCTATGTCATCAGCAGTTTGGTGGATTAAAAGAGACGATGGAGGTATAGAGGGGTGGTAGAGAGGTACAGTTCTAAGCCTGGCCTCTGGAGCCAGTTTGCTTGGGTCCAAATTCAGTTCTGCCATTTGTGAGTTGTGTGATCTTAGGCAAGTTTCTTAACCTCTCTGTGCTTTAGTTTCCTCCTGTATGATGGACTGTCTACATGATAGAATTGCTGTGAGCATTCAGTGAGTTAACACAAGCTGACATTAGTGCCTGGGCCCATAGTAAGCACTCAACATGTGCTCCCAAGCCGTGCTCTCTACAGCTTTTATGTCACTCAGCTAGTGGGTGACAGAGCTGGTTTGGGAACCTGGGACTCCACCCAGTGCCCTTGGGTCCCTGACTCCTTTGATCAGTACTATGCCATCCTAACGTGGCTGCCTGTGCCGGGGTGCTTACTTCTTCCAGCAATACCTGAACACCTTCTACGGCTGCCCCAAGGAGAGTTGTAACCTGTTTGTGCTGAAGGACACGCTGAAGAAGATGCAGAAGTTCTTCGGGCTACCCCAGACAGGTGAACTGGACCAGAGCACCATCGAGACCATGCGGAAGCCGCGCTGCGGCAACCCCGACGTGGCCAACTACAACTTCTTCCCCCGCAAGCCCAAGTGGGACAAGAACCAGATCACCTACAGGTGCCGGGGCAGGGCTGCGGGAGGCAGGGCCCTGGGCCAAGGGACACCGCGTCTCATTGGGCGTTGCCTCCCCGCTCCGGGGACCCGGGAGCTATCTTGGGAGGACTTGGCCTCTTAAGGAGCTTGCATGCAGAATTCTTAGGACCTGGAATAAGACAGACCAGGACTTGAATCTCACACTTACTGGCTGTGCGGCATTGGACTCCTTCCTTTTCAGCGCTCTGAGCCTTGGCTTTCCAGTCTGCCAAGTGGGGTTGAAATGAAGCCTTACTTACGGCTTGGGAACTGGATCATATGTATAAAGGGCTTTTAGTGTCCAGCATGTAGTAAGAGTGTAATAAATGCTAGTTACTATTATTATCAGATGAGGTCATTGGGGCGGGTAAAGGGAACTTGATGATTGGTTGCTAATTGGGTTTTTTATTGTATTATAGAGTTGTTATAATTAGTTGTTAATTGGGCTGCGGGCTCTGTTCTGTACGGCTCATGTTGGACTCCAAGGATGAGATCTCTGTGCTGTGTCCCTTAATGCACTATTTACACCCCCATCCTTCTCCCTCGGCCAGAGGGAAGGAAGAGACGCCTGAGGCAGGGCCTGAAGATACAGGCTGATCTGAGGCACTGCCGGACCTCAAGGCACTCTGGGCGGGCTCTTCTCCCAGGGAGCTCTACTCAACATGCACACACATTGTCTGCCTGTGCATCCACACTCACATGCACACGCTCGTGCACACAGACTCGCACACCCCTCCCATGTATGCACACACTTGCACACACACACACACCCTTGCACACATGCACACACTCACATGCATAGGTACACGCACGTTCCTTTGCACACTCACGTGCCCTTCTGCCACCTCCAGGATCATCGGCTACACCCCTGATCTGGACCCCGAGACAGTGGACGACGCCTTCGCTCGTGCCTTCCGAGTCTGGAGTGGTGTAACTCCACTGCGGTTTTCTCGGATCCATGATGGAGAAGCTGACATCATGATCAACTTTGGCCGCTGGGGTAGGCAGAAGAGGGGCCAGCAGGGGGGTCAGTGCAGAGACAAGGGGGCGATCCAGACATTAGAGAGGCACAGGGGACTCCTTTCCAGCTTAGCTAGGAGGGCAGAAGATGAGATACTGGAGAGCCGCGTTGATGGGAAGGCAGTGACGTGACTCCCTGGAGGCCGTGTGAACCTGAAAGCAAATGGCTCCCCATCTCCTGTCCAACGTAGTAGCCCCTGGATCCATAGGGCTACTTACTTTTAAATTAGTTAAAATTAAATAAAATTTGAAATTCAGTCTCTCCGTTACACTAGTCAGATTTCAAGTGCTCAGTAGCCACATCAGACTATTAAGTTGGACAAAGAACATTTCCGTCATGGCAGGGAGTTCTATTGGATGACACTCAGAGACACTGAGGAACTCTAGATATGAGAGTGGGTCAGATGGACCTTTGTAGACATGAGAGTAAGTGGAATAGAACCCAGGATCCAGGGCGCCATGTGTGTTGGGGTGGGAACACTGGCAATAGTGTAGACACGAAGGTAGGCAATGTAGACATTGTGAGTGGTATGTGAGGAGGGTAAGTGACACAGGCACAGGAGACAGTGTAGGCACGTGGCCCTGGGTGGCAAAGCGGTTATAAGGGTGGGTGTTGTGGCCACTGGGGATAGTGTGACATGAAGGGAGGTGATACGGCTGAGGGAGAACAGTGTGGACTTGAGGGTAGATGGTATAGACACTGGACAATGAGGGTGGGTGGTGAGGAGACTGGTATGGCAGTGTAGGTATGTGGATAGCTGTAGTGTCATTGGCAGTAGTGTAGACAGTAAAGGTTGGTGGCAGAGATTCTGAAGGCTGTGTAGACTTGAGGGAGTAGTGTAGACCATAGGATGGTGACAGTCAAGTCAGCAATACTCTAGACTCATTGTGTCCCCAGTCCTGGATAACCCAACAGGACAAGGGAAGGGGACAGATGCTAGGTGGGCTAAAGGGCCCCAACCATGGATGGCATGTGCTTGGGTTTCAGTGCCCAGCGGGGTAGCTAGAAGCTGAGATCCAGTGTGTTTCAGAGCATGGAGATGGGTACCCTTTTGACGGCAAAGACGGGCTTCTGGCTCACGCCTTCGCCCCAGGCCCTGGCGTTGGGGGAGACTCTCACTTTGACGACGATGAGCTGTGGACCCTGGGAGAAGGGCAAGGTAAGAAAGTGACCATCCACGTGCCCAAGCCTCCTCGCCGGTCCTCTGCATGCCTCCCTGTCACCTAGCAACAAAGATTTTGGCTTCCCTGGCAACCGCGGACCCCTCCATCTGCTCAGATGGGAGGGGGAGGGAGGTCACACACCCTGGTGAGTCACAAGCCTGGTCTCTAAAGAAAGGCCTGGAGAGGTTCACCCTCCACCCTGTGTGGCCCCTCAGTGGTCCGCGTGAAGTATGGGAACGCCGACGGGGAGTACTGCAAGTTCCCCTTCCTGTTCAACGGCAAGGAGTACACCAGCTGCACGGACACGGGCCGCAGCGACGGCTTCCTCTGGTGTTCCACCACCTACAACTTCGACAGGGACGGCAAGTACGGCTTCTGCCCCCATGAAGGTGAGTGTCCTCCTGGCCCCAGGCCTCCACCTTCCCGGCCTCCACACTCCCCAGGCCTGGCACTGCCAGTCAACCAGTGTCCCCTCAACTTCCTTCAGGCCCCATGTCCTGATCTGAGCCATCACTGTGCCCCTCTCATCTGTTCCATTATTCAGTTAATACTTTCATTAAATCAATTCCTTTTTTTCTTTAAGTTTTATCATGAGTAATAATATTTTTGAACTCACCAGTTTGATGCACTAAATATTTTTTTCTAACATGCGTTAGAGGAACTTAGAATGATTAAAATGCCCAGCGGATCTCTAGAGAACCACTCTCTACCCTCCAGCAGGATTGGAGGTTCAAGGGCATGAGGAGAGGCTTGGGGGTAGATGAGAAGCCTCGCAGTGGGATTGGGAGGCAAGACTCAGACACCAAGGCTGGTACCCAGCCTGGCTTGGGGAGGCCAACCTAGGGAATTTCAGCCATCACTTCTGGTTCTGATTTGGACTCTGAGTATGTGTGTGTGTGTGTGTGTGTGTGGCGAGGGTGGGGGGGGGTGTCTGGGAGCTGTTGCGTCTGCCTTTCTTGGTCTCCATCTGTCTTTGCTTGTGGCTGCATCTCTGTGTCTTGGCAAAGGCATTAGGTTTGACGCAGTATTTGTGCGTGCCTTTTTGTCAGTGCTTGAGACACAAGCTTCAGATATTTTGAAGCAATGTAGAGGGAAAAGTTTTTTAAAAGGTGAGGGTATTGACATACACACTCAATCCTTTTTCATCTATCTATCCTTGACACACTTCATAATCAGAAATCATAAAAAGACAGCATACGTACTTCATACTCTATCAAGTCATTGTGTTTAATGATTCTAGAGATTGAAAGCTGAGAAAGTTTGGGGAAAAGGGGAGAAAGTCCAAAACCTTTTAAAATACTTTTTAAAAGTATTCACTATCCCATAAAGATTCCCTGTCTTCCTGGCTGTAATTTTACATGTTTGTGAATCTCTGTGACTTTATTGCAACTGAACCCTAAGCATTAGCCATATTGACAGAAGGAAAAAACAAAGACCTAGTTAACTGTGTTCCTGTTTACGCTTTTGGTACCAAAGTGTACACAATACTTTGTATTAAGTAAGAGTTCAAGACATTGACCATCAATAAGTCAGAAATATTTAAAACCAAAAATATTTAATGTATCTTGCATTTCCCAGTAGGGATTTAGATGGCGTTAACCCTCCCATGTGTCAACCCCTGTGTTTAGAACAGAATGTCTTGATAATAGAAGTGGAAACAGCTGGAATTCATAAGTTAGGGAAGGGTTTTTCCCTGCCCTGAACATTAGCCATTGATTTGGTCTTTAGCCAGATGCAAGTACGCACGACATGCACGTGTTTGGGTCTTGGGGCAGAGGTTCTGGTTACTCAGCCCCTCCTGACTGCTGAGTCAGCGTCTGCTTCTCTCCATCCCTTTGGGGGCAGGATCTGAGAGGAGATGGGGGCTTCCTGGGTGGTAGAAATGCAGCTGATGGAAGGCCATAGGTGGAGACTGGCCTCCACTGAGGTTAACACCATCCTGCCCACCATGGATGATATATTTAACAATTGCCTTTCCCACTTTGAGGTCACCAAGGCATCTGGCCTCAGTGTTTCTTCCTCCATTCATCCCCTTGTTTCTGGCATTGCAGGAGAAGGTCACTTGGTTGGGGAGACGGGAGCAGTGAGGTTATGGGGCCCCAAGACCTGTGCTGGGGTCACCACGGACTGGGCTCAATTCTGGCCATGGTGGAGTTAACGGGGGCTGGTGAGGTCACCTCTGGCGCCGTAGTGCACAGATGGTCCTTGTTATGCACTTGTGGTTTTGCTAGTTGGCAAATCCAAAGACACATCATTTTGTAGCTTTGGGGTGGATGAGGGTACAGGGGAGCAAGGGAAGACCCTAAGACAGACAAGCCCAGACTCTTAATCCCACTATCTGCCCTGAACTCTCTAGTCATGGCCCAAGTCTTGGGGAGGTCAGAGTGGGAGCCTGGGGTGTGACTTGAAAGGTCCCCCAAAACACCAACTCCCTGTCCTGCCCTCCATCTCCTCTCCTCCTCCCTCGTGCAGGGACTGCAGCATCCAGGAAAGGGCCTGGGGTTGAAAGGAGGTGAAGCTTTCTCTGTGTGCACGAGCGTGTGTGACAGAGGAAGGGAGAGATTCCGATTCAATGTGTTTTGTTGTTTTCAGTTACAGCCCTCATCCAGTTTTTCTGTTTCTATGACCATAAGCAGTTCTGGAACCAGCTTCTGCAAACCTCAGTTTCCCGATCTATCAAATGGAGAGACTCTTGCCATCCTGCCCACCATGGATGATATATTTAGCAATCCGCAGGGATGTGGGCAACAACCAGGCAGAGTGGACAGTCATCCTGGGGCTGGGGCAGGGATCTGAGGGCCCCACTGTGTGCCAGGTGTTAACTATTTTATTGCTGGTGTCGAGGGGCCGTCCATAAGGTCCCAGGGGCAGGATGGGGTTGGCCATGTAGGCAGGGGTAATTACCCCCTGGGAGCTCAGAGGAGCAGCAGTTTACCAGCCAGGATAGATGTTTTTTTAACATTTTACCAACGCTACAATTTCCCTGGTATGAGCGGGCACGTGGGCAGCAAGCCAGCTCTGCGCCCATGCAGGTGCCCAGCGGATGCTCCCGTGGGCAGATGGGCGGTCTCCCTCACATTCGCATCCTCCCCCTCTCTCCTGCACCCCAGCCCTGTTCACCATGGGTGGCAACGCCGACGGACAGCCCTGCAAGTTCCCGTTCCGCTTCCAGGGTACATCCTATGACAGCTGCACCACGGAGGGCCGTACCGATGGCTACCGCTGGTGTGGCACCACCGAGGACTATGACCGCGACAAGAAGTACGGCTTCTGCCCCGAGACCGGTAGGTGTCACGCCTCTCCCTGTCCTTCGATAGCAAACCCACGGGAGCCCTGTCCCCACCTCCTTTCCCCAGGACCGGGGCGCTAGTTAGGGTGCTTAGCAGCTGGTCCAGCACGGACACCAAAATCAGGACAGACGCTGGGCACCAACAGCCAGTTCAGCTGAATCGGTTGGTGATGTCTAATGTCAGGTCCACCCAGGACCCTCTGAATGGCCCACAGTCTCGCAGCCTCCCTGGCAATTGTCTCTTCCTCTCTCTGATCTCAATGTCTCTATTGCCTGCCTTTCTTTGTCTTAGTCTGTATCTCCTTTGGTCTCTGTTTTTCAATAAGGACTCCCTCCCTCCTTCCCTTCTTTTCTTCTTCCTTTCCTTCAGCAGACATTTGCTGAGTCCCTGCTCTCTGTAGGAGACACAGGTAGGTCTCCCGCGAGACCATGTGTGATGGCGCTCCCGGTCTCGGGAAATGTGTTGACACCTTCAGCTCTGCCCAGCCCCCTTTGCCTCTAGCCGCTGTGGTCTCATCCACGGGAGGCTAATTAAAGCTCTGGAATCTGGCTGCCTGGGTTTGCACCCCAGCCCTGCCACTTCCTAGCAGCATGTGCCCAGGCAAGTTACTTAATCTCTCTGAGCTCCAGTCACCCCATCCATGAAATGGGGGGTAACCTAGGGTCCCAGCCTCACAGGGTTGTTGGAGGGGGCCAAGGGGGTGAGCGGTGTGTAAAGCACTTGAACACGTGCCCCGGACTGAGCAAGTACTCAGTAAGCCTGGTTTGTTAATGGCCGCATCATATCATTGCTCCCTGGTGGTGGCCCCAGACCCCCCGCTGCCCGCTGACCCATGTCCCTAACCCCACAGCCATGTCCACTGTGGGCGGGAACTCGGAAGGTGCCCCCTGTGTCTTCCCCTTCACCTTCCTGGGCAACAAGCACGAGAGCTGCACCAGCGCCGGCCGCAGCGATGGGAAGTTGTGGTGTGCGACCACGGCCAACTACGACGATGACCGCAAGTGGGGCTTCTGCCCCGACCAAGGTAGGAGCCCTGGCCATTGGGCAAAGACACTGCACACCCCGCCCCGCCCGCGACTGAGCTGGAAATCTTCCAGAGTCCCCACCCACCTCAGCCACAGACACTGACCCCAGACACCCACCTACCCTGGTAGAGACACTGCCCACAACAGACCCGCCCACTTGGCAGAGATGCTGTCCGTTCCTCGTAGAGACAGTGTCCCTGCCTTGGCCTTGTTTCTCCGGGCAGAGACATGGCCTCCGGAATAAGATCCCGTCCATCCTAGTACCCGATTCCTGGGTGGGAAACAGCTTTCCCAAGGAGATGCTGCTTTTCCTTCCCACATCTGTACCCCTCCAGGTGGGACTGTCAAACCCCAAAATGTCTCAATGCTGGGCACAGGGAGCCCTGCCCCAGAGAGATGATTCTCCTGCGAGGCATTTGCACTCCAGCAGAGAGCTGCCTTCAGGGAGCCAGGTGGGCAGAAGAGAGGAAAACAGGAGGAGCCTCATCCTTGCTCTCCCCACCCTCCGTGCAGCACGGGGAAGCGTCCACAGCCCTCCTGCCCCATGGGCGCCATCCTTTGCCAAGTTGTGAATGGAGGGGTCCTCGTCCGTACTGGGTGTTGAAAACACAGCTACCTGGGACAGTTCTCTGCCCTCCAGGACTCACAGGCTGGAGCGAGAGGGTGACCAGGAGACAGGTCATGACCGTACTGTGTGGTCACTGCAGTGAACAGAATCCTTGGGGGCACTGTGCCCACTCTAGGCTGTAGGGCCCAGTGTCATTGGGTTCAAGGCCCCAGATGGCCAGGTGAGAGTGCTGGTCCTGGGCCAGCCAGAATTAGGTCAGCCTCTCTTTAAGTTACTTTTCTTCTTTTTTACTCTCAATGAGATGGAACTTGGAGAACGCCAGCTGACAGAGGCTGGCCAAAGGAGTTTTTCTCATCCTCCACCAAGTGCCGTGCTAAGACATATCCTGATTTTACCTGCAGCCATGTCTACCTAAAGGTGGGATTCTCCACCTGCCTGAGTGGTTTAAGGCTCCAGAGCAGGTGTGGTGCACCTGGGGGGCGGCGTATTAGTGTCCTAGGGCGGCCATAACAGGGTACCGCCAACCAGGTGGCTTCAAACAACAGAAATTTATTCTCTTGCACTTCTGGAGTCATCTAGAAGTCTAAAATCAAGGTGTGGGTAAGGCCACATTCCCTCTAGAGGCTGTATCCCTCCAACCTCTGCCTCTGTTGTTATTTGGCCATATATGTTCATCTCTAAGTATCTTCTTTTCTTTTCTTTTTTTTTTTTTTTTTTTTGCGGTACGTGGGCCTCTCACTGTTGTGGCCTCTCCCGTTGCGGAGCACAGGCTCCGGACGCGCAGGCTCAGAGGCCATGGCTCACGGGCCCAGCCGCTCCACGACATGTGGGATCCTCCCGGACCGGGGCACGAACCCGTGTCCCCTGCATCGGCAGGCGGACTCTCAACCACTGCGCCACCAGGGAAGCCCTATCTTCTTTTCTTATAAGGACGTGGGTCACATTGGATTAAGGGTCCACCCTACTACAGTATGGCTTCATTTTAACTTGCATCTTAATTTATCTGCAAAGACTCTATTACCGAATAGATAGTCACAGGTACGTGGGGTTTGGAGGGACACAATTCAATACACAACAGGGTGTGACAGTAGGGTTTGCCCACTGTCTGGCTTGAGCTTGGGCAACCACTCCAAGTGAGAATCTTTTTACTGCTTCCCCTGGAGCAGAAATGGGGGTCCCAGGGGTTACCTCTTTGGAGACCCCACAGAGCAGGTTTTGTCCTTAGTCTTTATAGAGAAAGAGCCAGGAAACAGGATTTTTAACAAATGCCAATGCTACATGCTCCCCTTTATAGCACACGTGCAGCCCACCTGGAAAGGGACAAGCGGACTTTGGTTGACTCTCCTTGAAAACAATAGGCATGGTCTGTTAACCCCAGAATTCTTGGGAGAAGGAAAAATCAGTACATGTCACCTCCACGCTCTCAGTCCCACTATGGGGATGTCCTCAAATGTCGCCATCGCCAGGGCCAGGCCTGACTTCTCTCTCATCTCTCTCCCTGTCTTTCTATCCCTCCTCCTCTCCCTGCGGGCCTCAGGGTACAGCCTGTTCCTTGTGGCAGCCCATGAGTTTGGCCATGCAATGGGGCTGGAGCACTCAGAGGATCCCGGAGCCCTAATGGCCCCCATTTACACCTACACCAAGAACTTCCGCCTGTCACATGATGACATCAAGGGCATTCAAGAGCTCTATGGTAAGCCTCAGCTTGGGGTCCCTGGGGCGGGGATCTGGGGAGGTCATGCCACTGGGGATGGAGGCCCAGGGAGTGGAACCATCCAGGTCCCATTTGTCTAGGACTGCAGGAGACAAGGGCAGGAGTGTTAACCTGGTCTGGGTGTGTCAGAGCAACTCTCCAAGGGGGCTCTTGGACAGCCCTTTCCTTTCCAAATAACACCAGTGTCTGTGCCCCACTTGGTTCCCCAGAGCCATGCTGTGAGGCAGGCGGGGCAGAAATGGACTCTCCATTTTCTAGGCGGGTCAACTGAGGTCTGAGAAAGGTAACCCTCTGGCCCAAGATCAACCAGGTTTATGCATCCAAGTGAGGTTTAGAATCCAGAAGAATTAGCTAAACACAGGGTAGAGTTTCCCAGTGCCTGGAATGACCTTAGTGATACAGGGGTGCAAGTTTCTAGCCTTCCTAACGACTCTTCTGTTTTAACGTGTAATAGGATCAATACAACTAGTACCTGAAACTAAGGATTTTATTTATATTAATGCTTACAGTGAGGCCAGAGTTTACAAAGTAACTCCATTTTAAAAAAAGAAAAGTAAATATATAATAGTACTTGTGGTACCTGGACAAAGCTGAAATCAGGAAACTGGCTCTGGAGTGATGAAGTGTGGGGAACATTGGACTTGGGGAAGAACTGCAGTAGAGTGAGAGGCTGTGGGTTCGAGTGCTGCCTCTGCCACTCACCAGCTGCAAGAGATGGAGCCAGTCTTTACCTCTTTCGACTCAGTTTCTTCATCTCTAAACTGCGGCTGGTTATCCTAAGGAGTGAAGGAAGTGCCGCACCCCCAGTGCTGGACACACGAGTATCCCCTCTGACCGCCGTGACTCTCTTGTGGGCTTACTAACATGAGCTTTGGGTTTAAATATTTGGGCAAGTCATATACAACCTTTCTGGGCCTCAGTTTCCTCATCTGTAAAATGGAGGTAATAATGATGCCTACCTCTTAGGGATGTAGAGAGGACTGATTCTGAGGATGTCAGGGAAGAGCATTTGTAAAAGACGAAGGGCCACAGGATTCTGGTTTCGTTCAGTCTCCTCTCTCCAAGTCCAGGCCTCATCCCCCGTCCTCCCTGGGCTGACACCGAGGCCAGAATACTATTCTTCTGATGCTTCGCAGGTTGGGTGGGCCAGCCTAGGGGCTCAGCCTGGTAGGGAGAACCCCTGGAGCTGGGGAGAGTCTGAGGTCAGGTGTCCTCCCCCAGGGGCCTCCCCTGACATTGACATTGGCACCGGCCCCACGCCCACGCTGGGCCCCATCACTCCTGAGATCTGCAAACAGGACATCGTCTTTGATGGCATCTCTCAGATCCGTGGGGAGATCTTCTTCTTCAAGGACCGGTACGTGTGGGATCTTGCTTCTTGTCCTCCTTGCCCTCTGCCCATTCTCCTTTATTCTCGTGCCCCATCTCTTGCTCAAGGATCCCACTGTGGGCTTCACAGAATGGCCTGTATGAGACCATCTTTGCTGCGTGTCAGATAGATCCTGGTGGCTACCACAACAGGCATTTCTTGTGCCCTCTCCTAGTCTGTGGGTCTACTAGGTGCCTTGGCTTCGGGCTGCAGTTTGGGCTCAGGTTTGCTCTGCATGTCACTCATTCTCCTGGGATTAGCGGCTACTTGTGGCAGATGGCAGGAGCACAAGAGGCCAAATCAAACCACACAAGCACATTTAAAGCCTTCAGTCTCTGCATGTTTGAGAATATTCCACTGGCTCAAGCAAATCACATGGCCAAGCCCAATGCCTACTCTAGGGGATGGTACTGCATAGTCGTGTGACAACACACATAGATGTATACTTCTAAACTAGGGATGGAGGGAAGAATTAGGAACAATAATCCAGTCTACCACAGGCCTTCTCCTGGAATGGCCTTGACCTAAAATGTTCTATGTATGAGGAGCAAGTAACCACAGAGTAGAAAGAGGTGGTGTGCTTCGTGCTATAAATAAAGGCCCCGACTCAATCCATCAAGCATGAGACTCTCCCAGCTGTCCTAAAGGCAGGCAGAATCTAGGACTACATTAAAGGGTCCATCCATCATCCATCAATCCATTCATCTGTCTGTCCATCATCCATCCCTCTATCTATTATCTGTCCATCCATCATCCATTGTCCATATCCATCATCAAGCCATTCATCATCCACCCATCTGTCCATCCATAGAGCATAATAGCTGAGAGAATGGTTCTGGAGCCAGATTGGCTGGGTTAGAATCCTGGACCTGCTATTAACCAGTTGCACGATTATAGGCAAGTTAATTGTGTATCTCTTTTTAATCTCAGTTTCCTCATCTCTAAAATGGAACGAATATTCCAACCTATCTCACAGGGCTGTTGTAAGGATTAGGTGAGCTTAGTGCTTAAAACAGTGCCTGACACAGACTAAGTGCATTCAAGTGTACAAGCTGTTATTATCGACAAATAATTACTTACCATCTACTGTGCCAAATCCTTTGCTAGGCTAGGCAAGGTGTTGTTCTAGAGGTGGAGGGACTGCTTAATGCCTGAATCGGTGTCCTCAAAAAGAGGTCAATGGATCTCCCACACAGAAACCGCCTAGAGTGTGAGGGTTAAACGTGTGGGTTTCTGTCCCCACCCTCAGGCCCTTTGACTGGAATCTCTGGGAATGGGTCCCAGGCATCTGCATTTAAGAAAATTTCCCCGTGGGAATTCCCTGGCGGTCCAGTGGTTAGGACTCTGAGCTTTCACTGTCGAGGGCCTGGGTTCAATCCCTGGTAGGGGAACTAAGATCTCACAAGCCATGTGGCACAGCCAAAAAAGAAAAAAAAGAAAATTTCCCCAGTGATTCTGATGCACATTAAAGTTTGAGCACCCCCAGTCTGGTTTAGGGAACAGAAGCATAGAGGACTGACATGGCAGAATGAAAGAGATGTGACTGCAAGGGACATTAGCAAAACGCTTTGTGGACACGTCCAAGTGAAGGAAAAGCTCTGCAGGTGAAGCAGCACTCAAGGGGAGACGTTAGAGGAGAAGCAGATGCGGATGGACGTGATGGGGCTGGCAGGGTGGGAGCGTGTTTGAGACGAGGGAACTGCAAGAACAAAGCCGTAGAGATGTGAAAGTTCCTGGCTTATCCCGGGAGAGCCTGGTGAGGCTGAAGATGTTCCAAAAACTCTTGTGAAGGGGCTCCTCTGCTCCAGGCGCTGGGCTAGGTGCCGGGGGGCACATGCCAGTAGGGAGAGAGAGGGCAAGAATACAGAGCAAGATGAGACCCAAAATGCAGTGAGAAGTCAGGTCCCTCAGGCCATGAATGCCCAAACCAGGACATGTAACAACAGATGTCAGTGCTGTCCTGCAGCCCCCATTACAGGGCTGGGGAAGGGGTGAGCCCAGGGGCCCCATGCCCCAGCACCACCCTTGGTCTGGAGCACTTCTCCCTAAAGAAGCCCTGACCACACCTGCAGATCTGAGTACAGAGTTAGGAAAGGGTGCAGTGCCTAGGCCCAGGTCGGAGCCATCCCTGGCCTGACACATCACACTTTCTTTCAAAAGGACGTTGATGAGTGTTTAACGGATTCCTTGAATTAATCAGTAAATATTTAAGCGCTGACCATATGCAGAAATTGGTGCTAGGCATTGTGGGGGACAAGAAAGGCAGTATTGTAGGATAATTAAACTCAGACTTTGGAGTCAGATGTGGATTTGAATCCTGGTAATTCCATTACCTCTCTGAGCATCATTTGCCAAGTAAGGATTGTGATACTTTCCTGTATCAGGATGTTTTGGCTGCAAGTAACAGAGAATCCCAGCTGAAACCAGCTTAAACAATGAAAAGAAATTACTCCCACATGGTACAAAGTCCAGGGGTAGGGCTGCCTCCAGGGGCAGAAAGAGGGTCACTGATTCAATGATGTCTTTGTCCACTGCTCTCCTTGGCATTGACTTCATCCTAAGACTGGGTCCCTCAGGGTCACACAATGGCTGCCAGTGGCAACTGGGGCTATAAACTTCCTTGCAAACATCCAGCAGAAAAGAAAGAGAGAGACAGATCTCCAGATGTGAAATATAAGTGTATGTGTTCAATCTTATTGTGCCAACATAGGACATATGGCCACTGCTGAATCAATAACAGTTGCCAGGGAATGCTAAGCTCCGATAGGCTTAGATCCGTGGTTCTCAAACTTTGGCATGCATTAGAATCATCTGGAAGGCTCTTAAGACACAGATTACTGGGCCCCAAGCCCAGAGAGTCTGATTCATGGGTCCTGAGTGGGGCCCAATAATTTGCATTTCTAATGAGTTCCAGGTGTTGGTCTAGAGATCACACTTTGAGAGCCGGTAGCTTAAACACATCAGAATGGGGATTAGGTCCACCTATAGGAAAGGAGGGGCCATAAATGTGAGAATTTTGTGAGGAAGGATGATAGGGAAGTAAGATAATAGATGCTGGGTAGACCACTGCGAGTGCATATTATCTTATAATATTGACATTGAAATTGACATTTTACAAGCCACATAAAGTGCTTGGCACTTAGTAGGCCCTCAATAAACGATGGCTCTTTACTACTCCAAAGTGCCTGAACCCATCATTTCAATTCAGGAAGTACTTTTGAGCGCCATCAGCCTCTGCCTGAATTGGCTTTGAATCTGACAGGAAAGATAAGACACTTAAAAAAACAATCAAGCTACTCTTCTGGGCACTCAGTGTTGATGATTTTAAGAGGCTCAGAGGAGGGAGAACACAGTAAGGGACAGAAGTAGTTAGGGAAGGCTTCCTGGAGGAGGGAACAGGAGGGTGAGCAAAAGGTTGCTTCTCAGCCCTGGCATCTTGCAGAGGGGGCTCTGCCCATTCTCCAGTCCTTCTCCACCCTTTCTCTGATCTTACCTCCCCCCCTCCCAGGGAATCATCCAGGGATGTTTCTGAGAGGGTTTATAGAGGCATGTGCAGTTACAACTGCAGAGTGACTGAAGGTGTGGTTTCCTGTGTCCCCTTCCCCCACCCAGGTTCATTTGGCGAACAGTGACACCACGTGACAAGCCCATGGGGCCCCTGCTGGTGGCCACATTCTGGCCTGAGCTCCCGGAAAAGATCGATGCTGTATACGAGGCCCCACAGGAGGAGAAAGCTGTGTTCTTTGCAGGTGTGTGGGAGGGGAGCTGCCTGGCCCTCAGCTCTCCTGTACGGATCCACTCTTTCAACCATCATCTGGGAGATGGGTTCAGACACCCAGCATCAGCTAGCATTGGCCCACAGAACGACCATTTCAATAACCTTTTAATTCCTTTTCAATCCTTCTGATTCCTTTTCCAGAGGGAAAAGGACACTTTAGTTCTAGTGTCTTTAACATCTTCCTAATGCTAGTGCCTTTGGCAGATGACAGTTTTAATTAGAATGTTTTAAACACCTATTTGTTTTCATTTTTAATGTTTAAATTTATTTCTGTAGACTTCAAAATGAATTCCTTGAAAGCAAAATGTTAATTCAAGAGTTAAGTAATATGAGGAGACTCTATAAGTGGTAAAAATCATCGAGGTGGGGTCACATGGGTAACATTTGGGAAACCCTGCTCATTTAATCTTTATTCGAGCACCTATCATGTGCCAGAGATGCAGCCCCTGCTCTCAGGGAGCTCATGAACTAGTGGGGGAGACAGAAAACCAGGCTGTTATGAGGGAGCTCAGGAAAGGCTGCGGTGGAGGCCCAGGGGTGGCTTCCTGGGGGCACTGAAGCACCACGGGCGCATGTTCCACCAGCCAGCTTCCCAGCTCCTCCATCCCAGAGTGACGAGGGCAGCTGCTGGCTCACAGGGGACCTTTGTGCAAATTAGAAAAAGGTGCCTATTCACAACAGGTGTGGCACTTAGAGTCTCTGGCTTGGTGAGTGGAGCCAGGCTAGGACTCACTCCTGCTTACCTTCTTGGCCAGGGACCTTCCATAACCAATTTGTAAAACCTTATATGTGGACCCTGATTCCGGACACTGAATCCGGAACTAGGCAGAATTTGTGTCCCTGCTGAGAAAGGCCACAGTGGGGTCCCTGGCAGATGGATGGTGGGAGGAACAGCCTCCAGCACCTGCCACCAGCCCACCCTCTTCTTCCACCCCAGGGAATGAATACTGGGTCTATTCAGCCAGCACCCTGGAGCGAGGGTACCCCAAGCCACTGACCAGCCTGGGGCTTCCCCCTGATGTCCAAAAAGTGGATGCTGCCTTTAACTGGAGCAAGAACAAGAAGACATACATCTTCGCTGGAGACAAGTTCTGGAGGTAAGGGAGGGCGGTGCACAGGAGAGCAGCACCACCAGCTGCGTGGACAGAGAGAAGACACTGGCTTTGAGCCTCCTGGGTTAAGTTTGGAGCCTGGTGGACCATGGATGCCCCCTCTCTGGTCTCTAATCTGCCAGGGTTATTGGCCCTCTGAAAAGTCACCACAGGGTGAACTATTCTTGGGCACATTACTGGTACAATTCTGGTTAGATCCTCCTTTCCCTTCTCAGAAGTCTTTGGATTGGGCCCATGTCCGTCTGGTCTGGAGCCCCATATTTTAGAGTGAATCACTGAAGAAGGGAGTGATAAAAATAAAAATAATAGCTGCTACTCTGATGCTATGTGCCAGACACCATTCCAAAGGCTTTATGAGGTGGATATTATTATTACTATTCCTCCCATTTTACAGGTGAAGAAAGGGGTTCAGAGAGGTTAAGTGTCTAGCTTAAAGTCACACAGCCAAGTAGTGGCAGGCTGGGATTTAAACCCTGGAATTCTGGCTCCCAGAGAACATTCTTCACTTTTCTACACTGTACCTGAGATAGTGGGGTCCCAAGAGGTGGGGGTGGTGGAGCCAGGGATGGCAGATGGCAAACATAGGATGAAAACTGAGACGGGTGTCCACTGGAGCCAGCATCCCAATCTGGCCTCATTGAAAACAGCGGCACCTTCTGGCCCATCTGCCACAGGCTCAGTAGCTGTGGGCACAGGCTGGCCGGGGGCCAGTGTGGAAGCAGGTAACTCTCTGCTCCAGCTCATCTAAAGGGAAGGGTCTGATTCTGAGAGGCCACGGTCAGGCCTGAGGGTCAGGGAGCCTGATCTCCAGGAAAGGTTAGTGAGAGGCAGCCCGGACCTCAGGAGTTTGATTTTAAATCTTCACATTTCCTAAGTGAGGAATCTGAGGTCCATAGAAATGAACCAACTTGTCTAAGTTATTTATAGGCAAGTGTGTTGGCCACAGATCATAGGAGTATAACCGCTTCTTCTGGCTTCTAACCCTGGGCCCCCTGCACTGTACCCTCAGGGTCATTGGGTCGGTGGGGGAGGGGTGGTCTTCCTCCTTCCCTCCTAGCGTCCCCATGTTTCCTCCCGTGGCTGCATCTGGACCTTTGTCTGCCACCCCTGGAACAATCCTGCTTCCCTCCCAAGGCCTCTCTCCTCCCGTCTCCTCCCCACCACCCGCCCCCAGCTGCCCTGCATTCAGGAGCTGTTTATGTCCCAGGCTGCCGTGGCAGGGTGGAATTCCAGACATATTGCTAAGATACTTAGCAACTTAAGCTGATTGATATCTCAAGCCTCAAGAAAGGAAACAGTCAGCCAGGAAACCACGGAGCAGGCACTCTGCCCACAGGCTCCAGAACACTCTCAGGCACGCGCACGTACTGTGGAAGGGCATCTCGGCTCAGTAGGCATTCCGAATCTCCAGATCTTAGAATCATGCACAGCAAGAGGCCCAGCCTCACAGAGCAGAATCATACAACCCTTGTCTTTGAATCATGGTGTTGAAAGGACATTTATAATCACCCTCCAGCATGTATGGTGAATGTAAACATATGAGAACAGACGTGTCCATGTGCACGCACGTGCGCACGCGCGCGCACACCCACACACACACACACACACACACACACACTGATGCTCATGCTGTGGTGGTACCTTGCTGGGTTTTGGGCAGAGTTATCTGCTTCCCAGTCCTTTTCCACAGCAAGCCCACCTCACAAAGCCTGGATCTGGGATGGACAGCCTGCTCTATGGAGGAAGTTCTGTGAATCTTCCTTAAAAGCAGCAGAACTGAAACATCTATTGTAGGATCTGGGCGGGGTTTCCAAAGGAGACGGATCTTTTTCCCAGGAGAGGTAGTCAACGAGCTCGAGACACTGGTCCTGGTGGAGTCCGCCGATGCCCAGGCCTCCTTTCTGGAGAAGGAGAGAACGCTCCAGAATGACAGAGGACGAGCAGCTGCTTCCAGATTGGGCAAACCCTAGGTCATGCCAGGGAGTGCTCAGCCCTTGCTTCTAGAAGCTTCCACTAAACCCACAATAATATATTCAATATCTCCTATGTGCCAGGCAATTACCTAGGTGCTGGAAGACAGTGGTCAAGAAATAGTCTCTCTGTGGAACTTACAATATCGTGAGGGGAAGAGACATAAACACATACAAATAAAATAGTGATGGCTCTTGTGACGGGACCTGTACCACATCCCAGGGCTGTACATTTCACCTGTATTTCTCATTTAAGGTAGATGCTATTATTAGCTCCATTTTCTAAGTGTAGAAACTCAGGCTGAAGTGCCTCAAGGATATACCTTTGAAAAAGCTTGGACACAAATGTCTGTGTTCTTTTTTTTTTTTTTTTTGTGTGTGTGTTCGTGGGCCTCTCACTGTTGTGGCCTCTCCTGTTGCGGAGCACAGGCTCCGGACGCGCAGGCTCAGCGGCCATGGCTCACGGGCCCAGCCGCTCCGCGGCATGTGGGATCTTCCCAGACCGGGGCACGAACCCGTGTCCCCTGCATCGGCAGGCAGACTCTCAACCACTGCGCCACCAGGGAAGCCCAATGTCTGTGTTCTTAACACCTGCTCTGCACTGCAATTCTACAGCCAGAAGGGAGAAGTTCAGAGGGTCACAGAGAAGCCTTTCAAAAGAGTGCACCAGCGAGCAGGAAACACTGTAGGAGGAGGCTCTGGGGACAGAGAGGAATGTGAAGAGGTGTGGTCCTGTTCAGAGCCAACATGTTCTGATGGCTCCATGCTGTATTCTTCCTGGAGGAAAAGAACTTGGAAGCAAATTGATTCACTTCTCCAAGCTTCAGTTCCCTCATCCATCAAATGGGGTCGCTTCCTGCTGTCCCTACCTTCCGTGGGTAGGGTGAGAAAGAAATGAGGGCAAGTTCAAGGACACATAGCTCTCAGCCATCATCACTCTAGAGAATGTAGTTTGAGAGGTCAGTGCAGGTGACATGGATGGATTGCTAGAATTTTGAGCTGGGAAACTTGGTTTTGGTACCCCAGGTCATGAGGAAGCATTCTAGGTTTGGCAAAAAGAAGTCTCATGACAGAACTGGGATTCGGAAGGCTTTTCTGGCAGTTCTGAGGGTGATGGGCAGAGGGGGAAGACCCCTGTAGAAGGGGGCTCAGAGAGGAAGCTGCTTTTGGCATCTGGGGCGGTGGTCGTCAGGCTGGCTGTGGGGAAGAAGAGAGTCAGCTATGAGGCTGATGCTTGACTGTCACCGGGATGGCATTCAAACACGGATCTATCTAGAAAATCAGCATCATGAGGGCAAGACTTTATCTTGTTGATTACAATATCCACAGTGACATAGTGGGAGCTCATTAAATATTTACAGAATAATAAATATATTGAGTGTAAGTGGAGAAGCAATGGCATGAAAATAACCCCAGCGTTTAAAAATTCTCCCTCCAAATTAAAAAGACACAGATGTTGCTAGCCAGAAAGAAGAATATGCCAACTAATACTCAAGGTATTTACACAAATTAAAGGCAGAGCCCAAGATAACGACTTGCCCTGAGAACTGCGATTGGGACTGAGGTGGCAGGAAGTCGCCCTGTGACTGACAGGGCTTGGGTTCACACACCACCTTGTACTGTAACCTCACTGTCCCAGCCAACATCATTGCCCAGGATGTGGACTGTCAACTCCACTTGACAGATGAAGAAGCAGTATTTGTCCAAGCTGATCCGTGAAGGGCAGTGATGGGGCAGGACCCTGTCTCTGGGCTCCTGGGCCAGTGCTGTTTGTACTGCAGCAGAGATCAGAGTTTGTAAGGGAACTAACATTTCCCAGATACCTACCCAGTACCAGATACTGGGATAGGCACTTCGCATGTTTTACTCTGTTTCACATATATGTTAATTAAATACATTAAATTAATTATAACCCATTTTACAGATGGTAAAACTGAGGCTCGGAGAGCAGTTTGCTGCCCTGAGCCAGATAGGCCGGGGTTGGACTCCCACTTAGAAACTGGGTGCCCTTTTTAAGCCTCTGGTCTGTAAAATGGGTATTATGGTAGTGACTGTGTCTTAGGGTTGTCATAAGGATTGAGAAAGTATATGGAAGGTGGATAACACACTGCTTAAACGTGAGCAGTAATCACAAGATTGTTTTCATAGGACTTTCCAAAGTCACCTAATTAGTGAGTAGTGGAATTAGGATTTACCCAGGTCTGACTCACTGCCCCTCAGCTCCAGTCAGTGGCCTCCCTGAAGGGCTAGGTCTGGCTTCCCAGGCTCACCCAGGAGCCATCATCCTGGCCTTCCCATCAGGCTGGGGAAGGGCTGGCCTTTAGGGATTCCCACAGGTTCACCATGGCCATTTCCTTGCAGATACAATGAGGTGAAGAAGAAAATGGATCCTGGCTTCCCCAAGCTCATCGCAGATGCCTGGAACGCCATCCCTGATAACCTGGATGCCGTGGTGGACCTGCAGGGCGGGGGTGAGCTGCCCAGGCCTCTGTCCACTTTCTAGGACTCCCTGCCCCCCAGCCAGGGCCCTGCTCCTCACAAGCACACACTCCCTTATTGTGCAGGAAAGCATGCGGCACCCCGGGAAAACAAACCAGCCCCTTCAACCCAGTGCTGGGAAGGCATCCAGGCCCCTGACCTCTGCTCACTCAGCTGGCTCCGGGCAATAAGACCCAGAAAGGCCCCTCACAGCTGCAGAGCCTGGAGCCAGGGAGCAGGGAGGGCGGGAGGCCTGCTGGGAGTGAGAAACCTGGGCTCAGTGCCCTGGATTCATTCTGGGGTTTGATCCAGGCCCTTTTGGGTTCCACAAGAGGCCTTGTGACTGCTTCCCATTAGCAGAAGGATGGCTCCATTTGAGACAGCACAAACTTTGTTAGGCCCTGCTGCTGAGGTGGCAGAGATATCCCATCGGCTCAATTTGTCCCTGGTCCCTTGCTGAATGAAACACCAAACCAGCGAGGGATAGAGTTTGGAGTTTCGAAACCATATTCCTGAGGAGGCTTCTGGGAGGTCTCTAGGGCCCTGGAAATGAGTCCAGTTTGGCTTTTTAGAGGAGATTTCAATTAAATTTCACAAAGATGCTCCTTGAGTTCCTATCACACGCTAAGCACATGGCCCTGACCTCCAGGGGCTAAAGGTCTTACATGTCCAGGAAAAAGCAGGATACAATCAGGTGCTAGGTTAAAGATTATCTTCAGAAATAAATGTCTACTGAGCACCTACTATATGCCAGGGTTTGAAAGGGAGAAAATGAGATCATATATGTTAGGAGTAAGAAATTCCAAAGCCCACAGGGGCCAAGCTGGTGGCATGAATAAGTGAAGCGGGCAAGGCAGACAGTAGGGAGTGGTGGGGTCTGTGGAGCACCAGAGAGCACATGGCTTATTTTCAGGGAACAGTTGCTTCTTGGCTTCTGGTGATCTCTGCCCTGCAAGAAAAGGGGAGCAGTATTATTAGATATTCTAACTCTTTTAAAAGGAAGTGAGAAATCTGTATTTTCATATGAAATTTCCAGATGTTTACATGTTAGCCAGTTATTCAAAACAAAACAAAACAAAAAACTTGTTTGAACTAAATAAAACCAATCTGTGGGCCCGATGGGTCTAGCAGCCTCCCGGTTTGCCACCTCTGGAAAAGGAAAGTGCCTAGTTTGGAGCTTGCGCTCAGTGGAGTTCTGTTATTTATCTTAATTATAGCATATATCATCTCATTTAATCCTCAGAAGCCTTAAGAGGTGGTATCGTTTTCCACATCTTAAAGATGAAGAAACAAAGACTCGGAGAGCATAATTCCACACCCGTTTCCCTTCTTCCAGCCTCACAGGGGTCTCCTGTGATTTAAAAGCTTCTTCCCTATGGCAGGCAGACTTGTAAAGCTCTCAGGAACCTTCCCTGTGCCGTAATGCCTGAGGATGGCTCGGTCACAGCCTCTTCTCTTTCTCATCCCAGGTCACAGCTACTTCTTCAAGGGTGCGTATTACCTGAAGTTGGAGAACCAAAGTCTGAAGAGCGTGAAGTTCGGAAGCATCAAGTCCGACTGGCTGGGCTGCTGAGCTGTCTCTGCCTCCCCCAGGGCCTGCCTCTCTATCACTTTCTGCACACTGGGCCCCGAGCACCAGGGAAGGACCCGGATGGGCCTGGCAGCCCTCAGCTCTGTAGTTAATCAGCATTCTCACTCCCACCTGGTAACTTAAGAAACCACAGAGTGGCTCTGCCCTGTGCTCCAAGAAAGGTGCTGATTGTACCCCTCCCAGGTGCCCCTCCCCCTCCACACCTCACCAGCCCTCCAGAGCCACCCCCAAAGAGATGCTTTGATATTCTCAATGCAGCCCTGTCTTGGGCTGTGCTGGTGCTGCCACCCTTCAGGCTCTTCTCCTTCCACAATCTTCTGTGGCTTTACAGCACCCTTGGAGCCAACAGAGACTGTCTGAAGAGGGCACTGGTGGCCCGACAGCCTGGCCCGGCATGGGGCAGTGGGAGCGGGGCACGGCCCGGTGGCCACGCCAGACACCCGGCCTTCTCACTGCTGGCTGCCTTAGAACCGTCCCTACATTAGCAGTTTGCTTTGTATGCACTTTGTTTGTTTGTTTGTTTTTTGATCTTTTTTATTTTTCCACTTTGAAACTGCATTTCCTGACAGAAGGACTCAGGTTATCTGAAGTCACTGCACGATGCATCTCAGCCCACGTGGTGATGGTCCCCTTGGTCACTCTATTTAGTATGTCCCTCCTCTGTCACTGACTCCACTGGATGGAGGAAAACCAAACCCTGGCTCCTCACCCAGCTCTCC
The DNA here is from genome assembly GCF_949752795.1 of Hyperoodon ampullatus. Taxonomy (NCBI): domain Eukaryota; kingdom Metazoa; phylum Chordata; class Mammalia; order Artiodactyla; family Ziphiidae; genus Hyperoodon; species Hyperoodon ampullatus. The sequence goes on along the minus strand of NC_136931.1, from coordinate 30,037,899 downwards.
CCTCCTCACCCTTCAGCAGTTTCCCCGTGGGAAAAATCAACAAGTATGAATAAAGACACCGACTGAGTGGCCGTGTTGGCCGGCTGTTTTAGCAGAGACTAGAGGGCCCCCAGCCCCAGCCAGAAGAGGAAACTTAGAAAGTCTAAACCTCCGCTCCCTGCAGCATACAGGTAACATATGCTGGAAAAGTCACAGATGCCCAAATAAACAGCGAGAGACTCAGGGTGGGTGAGCTGGAGTCCCTCTGTCCTGTGGAAAGAGCCCTGGAACAGCAGCGTTTCTGTTATTTAATTGCAGGGCCTTGTTCAAGGTTTCCTCTCTTCTTGAGTCTCAGTTTCTTCGTTGACAATAACACCAATTCTAATACTAATAGTGAACAACAGTAATACCCCTTCCATTAATAGAATGCTTACTATATGTCAGGCACTTCACATGCATCACTTCATTTAACCTTTATAGCAACCTAAAGAAGGGAGAATATTATTAGTCAACTTTTATTGATAAGGAAACTAAGGCTTGGAGAAAAGTGATTTTCCCAGGATACCATAGATACTGGGTAACATCCTGACTCAAGGCCAAAGATGACCTATAGAAGGAGATTTAGCCGGAAGCTGAGTATCTCCCTCAGCAGCATTAACCTCCACCTCCCCCAAAACCCTCTAAGTAAACTCAGCTGGGGAGAAATGTGTGTGCTTTCTAAACACAGCTTCTATTAATGGGTAAGCTCCTTACCTTCTTCTCCAGCAGATTGCCCATCTTTAATCCCTTCCTATATAGAAATCCTGGAGCTGCTACAGAGCAGAAATTTAAGGCCTGGGGTTATTTCAGAGGTCCTTTCTGGCTCCGATAGACTATGACTTCAGGCCTCTCATGGTGGGGCTGGTAGGGAGGGGGATGAGGAGTGGACAGGTCTCTCTGGAGGTGACCTTGGTGGAGTCCTCTTCTCCTGTGGCCTGCCCAATCACTCAGGTCCTTGAAGGCTCTGGAGAGACTGCCTTCTGTGCTAAAGAGCCACAAGGGTCTGCCACCCTCTACTTGAAGACCCCAAAGCTGGGGCACTTTATATCACGGCTGTAATATGTTGTTATTAAGGTTCTCTGTTAAATACTGAGAAAATTCAGCTGCTCCACTACATAATACCTAATACTCCACTACGTAATACCTAATACCATTTCTTGAGTGCTTTTCTGTGAACACTACACATGCATTATTTTACTTAATTGATACTACTGGGTTGGCCAAAAAGTTCATTTGGGCTTTTCCGTAGCATGGTGTGGAAAAACCCGAACAAACTTTTTGGCCAGCCCAATACAATCCTATGGGGTAGGAATTAGTCTTCCCATTCTGAGATGAGTATGCAAGCTCAGAGAGGTTAAGTGAGTAGCTGAAGGCTGCATCTATCTGGTAGGGTCGGAAGATTCTGAGATTCTACAGTGGACACCATGGAAGGAGCAGCTGTCCCAGGGCCCAGAGTCAGATTCTCATCATGCCTCCAGCCTGCTGTGAGCAGTTGACCAGTAAAGATAAATCATTCACCATCTCCATCTGCCTCTCAGCCACTCAGGGCTTGACCAACTGGTCTCAGGTCCTGGGAAAATCCTCCCCCTAACCCCCACCAACAAAGGGCCAGATAGGCCCTTGAACTTCTTCAGGGTGAAGTGGAGCCACAGCCCAAGTCACTTCCCTTTTTGAGGCCAGGTTCCTCATCTAGTGCAGAGGGCAGTGGTGGTTTTGTCATTTTCTAGTAATTGCAGCTTCAGTTTTCATTTGGAGAACTATCTCCCCATTGTCAGTCCATATTTTGAGTGAAAGAGATTCCACTCCTGGTACCAGTTTCTATATTAGTCAGGAGTCTCAGCGGTAACTGATAAATATCCCACCCAAATGGGTGTAAGCAAAACCAAAACATACACCAGAAATCAAATCCACCCTGGATAATTAACCCTCTTACTGGAACGGCCCAGGGGTTGCTCCTTGAATTGCTGGATTCAGGCTGTTTATCTAAGTTCCATTTATCCCCGATTACGATTATGAAGGGGGCAGCGGAGGCTCATGGAGACAGTGATTTGACCAACGTCAAAGAGCCAGTAAAAGCGAAAGGAGGGGTTTCCCTGGTGGTGCAGTGGTCAAGAATCCACCTGCCAGTGCAGGGGACATGGGTTCGAGCCCTGGTCCAGGAAGATCCCACATGCCGCGGAGCAACTACTGAGCCTGCGCGCCTAGAGCCTGTGCTCTGCAACGAGAGAAGCCGCCGCGATGAGCAGCCACCGCCCGCCGCAACTAAAGTGGGCAGCAAGGAAGACTCAACGCACCCAAAAATAAATAAATAAATAAATTTCTTAAAAAAAAAAAAAAAAAAGCAAAAGGAAATCTAGGTCCGCCTGACCCTAAAGCAGAGAACTCAGCCTAAAGTCTCTCACTGGGGTGTGCCTTGCTCTGAAGGAAAAACATTCACCCCCAAGGAGGCTGAGCTATTAACCCCAAGAGGAAGAGCCGGACAACCTAAAAGGGTGGGGTGTGCTCAGGGGGGTGGGGCCAGGGCCTGGGCGCGTTGAGAGCCAGAGGGGGCGGGGTGAGACCGGAGGGCGGGTAGGTAACTTTGGCGCCTGCGCAAAGACCCCGGACTCCTAAGCTACTCCCCCTCAAGCCTTGGCGGCAGCGGCAGCTCGCACGCGCCGCCTGGGTCTCTTCGCTCCTGTGAGACGCCGGGCTTGGCCATGAACCGGTGCGCTGAGGCGGCGGCGGTGGCGGCCTCGGGGCCCGGCGCGGGCGTCGGGAGCGCGGGGCTGCGGCCGCCCATAGTGCCCCGCCAGTCGTCCTTCTTCCCGCCGCCCGTGCGCAACCCCTTCGTGCAGCAGACACGGCTGGGCGCGGCGAGGCGCATCCAGGTGCGGGGCGAGGGTCTGACAGGGGACGCAGATTCAGGTGAGGGGCGTCTGACAGGGGACGCAGATCCAGGTGAGGGGCGTCTGACAGGGGACGCAGATTCAGGGGAGGGACGTGGGTCTGAGAAAGGAGGCAGTCTGAGGGGAGCTTGGGTCTGTCAGGGGAGGTTATCAGAGGGGAGTGCGGGTGTGAAGGGGAAGTGGCTGAGGAGGGCGTGAGTCTGGGAAGCAAGGCTCTGAGGAAGACAGGGATGTAGATCTGAGAGGAGAGGGCTTTTGAAGGGGCCATGAGTCTGCAGGGGACAGAGATGCGGGACTGAGAATTGAGGGGCCTTGGAGGATGGTCTGGGGGCGTGTGTGAGAAAAGAAGATGCGAAGAACATGGGGGCCTTGGAGGAAGGTCCTAAACAGGAGGAGGCCGAACAGGCAGGCCATTGGCAGAGGAAACATTCCTTGCTGAGAAGAGGGAACGACTGTGGAAGAACTTCGACTTGAGTGTGTGAAAGTCTAGTGGGAGGTCATCGTAGCACAGGAGAGTGGGTTTGGGGAAGTTTTCGCTTTGCCGCAGGGAAGGAGAGGAGTCAGTTTGGGATGGGAAGAGTAAGGGAGAAGGCAGAGAACCCAGGTCTGGAATTAGAACAAGAAGAAAGGCTGGGATGCTCTGGCTGAGCAGGGACATCAAGGACGGGAAATCACAGTCTAAGAAAAGGGATAATATGGGGCAGCTTAAGGTAGTCAAGAGTTTTTGGTCCTGAATCAGTTTTCACCCAAACACTTCTACATTCAAGGATGAGAAGCAGCTCAGACTTGCACTTACACTCGCTCTTTGGACTTCCTGTTTGGTGAAGTTAGTGATCGGAGAACAAGATAGACTGTGCAGGCTACGTTTGTCCTTTGTGTTCTGCATGGAAAAAATGGCTTTAATATTTTCTTGTCCATCTCACCCATTTATTTACTTTGGATTTGAAATAGCGTAATTTTTGCACGGCATACTTGTGTGCCCTGAGACTGTTGTTCTCTACGATGGAAGCAGGTTAAGTGCTGGGCCAAGCAGCCTGGGGTGGTGGTTAGAATAATGGTGGATGGGTGTCTGGTTGAAGAGAGGTGTGAGAGAGGAAGAGGAAGATAGCGAATGTAGTAAATACCTCTTTGTAAAGAAACTAAATGTTTAAAAATTTGATCTTCATGTCTTTAACTGGATAGATATTCCCTTTATATCTTAAAACTTCTGAAACACTTAATAAATACATGGACTATCATTCAAGGTTCCTTTTGGTCTGATTTAGTCAAATCGGTCATACTTAAATGAAAGTCGTGTCCGTCTATTTGGCTTTATGTTTTGGAGAGAGGCTCAAAGTGGCATATTTATAAGTATTTATATTGTACCTGGAGTAAATTATTAAGTTTTTGAGGGTTTTTTTTTTTTTTTAATAGCAAGCCTGCAACCATTTTGAGAGCACTTTCAAATAACCCTGTAAGAGTTGTAGTATGATAGAAAGATCACTAGTCTTAGTCAGAAAACCTGCTCAGGCCCTGCCATTTATTAGTTGTATAACTTTGGCCAAGTCACTTAACCTCTCTGAACTTTACTTTCCTCATCTATTAAATTGGAATAATAATACATGGAAGAGGGATTAAAATTTAAGTGAGATAATGTGTGAAAAATCTGGTATTGTTTGCTGATCTTCATATTGATAGTTATGCTATTTGTTATCTACAACTGTATACTGCACTTGAAATTTACCACTTGGATTGGATAGAAATGAATATGGTCTCAATATTTTTTTGAAAATTAAAAATTCATGTAGACCAGAGATCCCAAAGTAGTTTCAATGGCTTGAACAGTCTGGGTAAAAGGAAAATTTAAATAGACATGATTGAAAAACAATGTTGTCTGTATTATCCAGTTTAAAAGATTGATATACTTGCATTTAAGTATGATTTGATATGATTAAATCAGACTAAATTTAATCCTAAATGATGATCAATGTCTTGCTTAAGGACTGTTGTGACTTTTGCGTCTCATTATAGGGCTCAGCTTTATTGCTCGCCTTCTCTTTTTTGACCGTTTAAGGGTCTGCTACATAGTGCCGTATAAAAAATTAGCCTAGGGCTTCCCTGGTGGCGCAGTGGTTGAAAGTCCGCCTGCCGATGCAGGGGACACGGGTTCGTGCCCCGGGCGAAGATCCCACATGCCACGGAGCGGCTGGGCCCGTGAGCCATGGCTGCTGAGCCTGCGCGTCCGGAGCCTGTGCTCCGCAACGGGAGACGCCACAACAGTGAGAGGCCCGCGTACCAAAAAAAAAAAAAAAATTAGCCTAGCTTCTATTTCCTCAATAGAATATGGAATTAAAATGAGTGGTTGTAATTGTGGGGTCATTTACCATACCAAAAGTATTTGTTGGATGCCTACTATGTGCCAGGCACACTGTTAATCCCCGGAGACATAGCAATGAACAAGAGAAATAAGGACCCTGCCTATTTAAAGCTTGTATTTCACTGAAAAAGTTAAACAAGTATAGAAATATATAATTCCATGTTTTAGTAAGTGCTATGAAGTAAGTCCAGAGAGGAAAATAATCCCAATAGAGTGTTGAAAGAAGGCCTTCCTACAGAGATGACATATTACCAAATGGCAATATAATGGGTAATCCTCTTAATTCGACAGAGTTACTCAGAATTGATCTTGTCATCTTAATAATGTTTAAAGATTAAAATTTTAAATCAACTTTGTGTATATACTAGCAGCAAACAATTGCAAAAGGAAATTAAATAATCTCATAGTAGCAATAAAATGACATTAAATACGTAGGAATATATTAACCAAAAGCATGTAAGACCACGACAATGAAAACAACAAAACACCATTGTGAGAAATTAATGAAGATTTACATAAAATGAAGAGATATACCATGTTTATAAGTTTGAAGAATCGACATTATTAAGATGATAACTCCTCCCAAATTGATCTGTAGATTCATTGAAATCTCAACAAAAATCCCAACAGGCTTTTTGTTTGTGTGGAAACTGACTAATTCTGAAATTTATGTGGAAATGCAGAGGATCTATATTAGCCCCCAAAAAGCTTGAAAAAGAAAAAGTTGGAGGACATACACTACCTTATGTCAAGAATTACTACAAAGCTATAGCAATTAAGAGAGTAGGGTAGTATCGACAGAAGGACAGATGAATAGATCAATTGAACAGAATAGACAGCCCACATGTATGTTCAATTGATTTTTGACAAAGTGGCCAAGAGAATTTATCGGGGAATGTCAAGTCTTTTCAAAAATTGGTTCTGGGGAATTCCCTGGCGGTCCAGTGGTTAAGACTCGGCGCTTTCATTGCTGGGGCCAGCGTTCAATCCCTGGCTGGGGAACTAAGATCCCGCAAGCTGCAGCGCAGCCAAAAAAAAAAAAAAGGAGGGGGGATGGAATTGGTTCTGGAACAGCTAGATAAATCTGTGGATAAAAATGAAACTTGATCCCTTCTGCACACTACACAGAAAGTAATTTAAGGTGGATCATAGTCTTGAACATAAAAGCAAAACTCATATATCTTCCAGAAGAAGAAGAAAATATAAAATAATCTTCATGATCTTGAGATAGGTAAAGATTTCTTAGGATGCAGAAGAGAACTAAACAGAAAATAAAAATTGATAAATTAGTCTTCATCAGAATTAAAATTCTTCTCATCAAAGGATACCATTAAGAAAATGAAAAGGCGGACTTCCCTGGTGCTCAGTGGTTAAGAATCCGCCTGCCAATGCAGGAGACACAGGTTCGAGCCCTGGTCCAGGAAGATCCCACATGCCGTGGAGCAACTAAGCCCATGTGCCACAACTACTGAGCCTGCGCTCTAGAGCCCGTGAGCCACAACTACTGAGCCAGTGTGCCACAGCTACTGAGGCCCGCGCACCTAGAGCCCATGCTCCGCAACAAAGAGAAGCCACCACAATGAGAAGCCCGTGTACCACAATGAAGAGTAGCCCCTACTTACGGCAACTAGAGAAAGCCCACACGCAGCAACAAAGACCCAACACAGACAAAAATAAATAAATTAAATTTTAAAAAAAAGAAAGAAAGAAAATGAAAAGGCAAGCCATGAAATGGGAGAAAATATTTTCAATACATGTATTGAAAAAGGGCTTGTAAACAGAACATATAAAGAACTCCTACAAATTGATAAGAAAAGGACTAACTACCCAATAAAAATGGGCCAAAGACTCAAAAAGACAGTTAGGTTAAAGGGATGACCAATAAGCACATGAAAAAATGTGCTCACCGTCATTGTTCATCAAGGAAATATGAATTAAAACCACAGTGAGATATCATTTTACACCCACTAGAATGGCTACAAAGACTGACAACACTGAATGTTGATGAGGATGTGAAGCAACAGGAAATTTCATACTTTGTTGGTGGAGATATAAAATGATACAACTACTTTGGAAAACAGTTTGGCATATGCTGGCCCAACAATTTCACTCCCCTTGAAATGAAAATGTATGTCCACATAGAGACTCAAACATTAATGTTTACTCATAATAGCTAAAAACTTATAATAGGCTAAATGTCCCTGAACAGATTAATGGATAGATTAAGTGTGATATATTCATACAATGGAATATTACTCTGCAATTAAAAAGACTATACTACTGATACATATGACAACATGGTTGAGTCTCAAAAATATGAAGTGAAAGAAGCCAGACATAAAAGAATACATACTGTGTGGTTTCATTTATATGAAAATATAGAACAGGCAAAAACTAGTGAAAGAAAGACTGTCAGTGGTTGCTATATACTGAGGATATATATTGACTGCAAAGAGGCACAAGGGAACTTTTCTGGGTGATGGAAATGATCTATATCTTGATTATAGTGGTGTCTGCATAGGGTTATGCATTTGAAAACCTCATACTTAAAATAGGTGCATTTTATTTTATGTAAATTATGCCATAGTAAAATTGATTTTTATAAAAGACTACAATCACCAAATGTCAGCAAGGATGTACAGTAACTGAAATTCTCATACACTACCAGCGACACTTTAAAATGATACAGCCACTTTGGAAAATTGTTTGGCCAGTTTCTTATAAAGTTAAACTACATCTATGACCCAGCAATTCCACTCCTAGGTATTTACCTGAGAGAAATGAAAACAACTATTCCCAAAAAGGCTTGTAGAAGAATGTTTGTAGTGGCTGTATTCATAATAGCCCACAACTGGAAACAGCCCAAATGTTCATCAACAGGAGAATAGACAGACTGTCATATGGTCATATAGTGGAATAATACTCTGCAGTCAGAAAGAATGACTTACTGACATCGAAAGCAACATAGTTGAATTTCAAAAACATGTTAAGTGGAAGAAGTGAGACACACAAGAATGCATAATGTATGATTCCATTTATATGACACTCAAGAACATGCAAAACTAATAATATATGATGATAAACATCCAGCATTGGTTGCCTAAGAGGATAAGGATTGACTGAAAGAGGTATGAGGCAACTTTCTGAGTGGCAGATGTGTTCTGTATCTTGATTGAGGTGATGTTTACAAGAGTACACATTTATCAAAACTCATTGAATTACACATTTAAGATCTGTATATTTCCTTGTATGTAATTTTTAATTCAGTCATACACATGTACACAAATAATTTGATAGAGATCTGATAACTACAATATTTTTGGCATTTCTCGTAAATTATTTGATGATGCTCAGATTCACATTACGGGCCAATAGAGCCAAGAAGGGCAGCACTGTTTGAGTAGTGTAATTGGCTAAAAAAAAAGAAGACAATTTGTGATACATAAGGATAGTTTATTTTACTTGAAAGGCATTATGGGATAGGATTAAGAGCAAGACCTTTATAACCACATTGGTTTCAAATCCTGGTTCTGCCACTTACTGTGTGATCTTAAGCAGTTTAACTTAATTCCCTCTGTGCCACTCCTTTCTTGTATGTAAAACAGCTTAAGGTTGTAAGACTCAGATAAGTTACTACATGCCAAGTACTTAGAGTGCCTGGTACGTAGTAAGCACTCAGTATTATTTGCAGTTCTTATTTATTTAGTTTTTATTCTCATTCTTATTTAGTTTTTATTATTTTTTGTATTTCCTCCCCCATCTCCTTATTGTTAGTTATAAAGGACTGGCAGGTATATAAAATAATACATTTACTTCTTCACACTCTAATGCCTTTACTAATATTCATCCTGCTTATAGCTCTCAAAAAGCTATTTCCCCCTCTTACCTTGCCAGCTTCTGCTTGCTTCTTAAAGCAAGACGTTTCAGCTTCACCTCCTCCAGGAAGCTTTCCCTGACTACTAAGTCCAACAAACCTTTTCTTAGTTCCCCCAGCAGCCCCTATTCACATTCATTGATATACAGATCAGGTAGTACTTGGTTTTCTTCCTTGTTTCTTTTGCTGCTTTGTAGGCTTTGTGAGGTCAGGTACAATGTCTTATTTTCTTTGTGCTTAGATCCTTGTCTGGTATAGGGTAATGCCCAATTCATCTTTGAGTGAATGCATGAATAGCATAAGATTTTCCTCTTATGTATTTCTGTTTGATAACTACAGCATTAAAATAATGTCATCTGTTTTTTTAATCAACTTTGATTTCAGATTTTCTTTCTTGGAATTATCCTGCTTCCAATTCGTGCCCTGTTGCTTGCATTAATTTTATTACTGGCGTGGCCATTTACTGCAATTTCAACAGCATGCTGTCCTGAAAAGCTGACCCACCCAATAACTGGTTGGAAGAGGTAAGAAATAACTATGTCTAAATATTAGGAAAATCAAGATAAAGAAGAGTTTGTCAAAGTTTAGTCAGTGATCAACAATTATGACTCTGAATATAAGATATTTTGGAATATAGTTTTTACAGGCTATGTCACTAAAAATAAAAAATAGGAGGTATGGAGATTCTGTGAAGGGATGAGCTCTTTATCTTTAAATAAATAGAGATCTCAACTCTAAACTACAGGGCAAGGAGAGATCGGTCATTTCCCTGTACCCTCTGGAAAAGTTCTTTGGTTTTCTGTGTCTTACTTCTCCTTACCATGAAATTAAAGTTAGAGAAACTTCCTCAGGAGTTAGTTGCTTAATAGCGCCTCACTATATTATTATGTGAATTTTGAGAGAATTCTATAGGAAGCCCATTTTTTAAAGCTCCCACTGGATGTCTTATGGGAGACATTTTTCATGCAAAGCTATAATGCTTATTCACGTACTGAGATGTCTGTCATGTGTTTGCACTTCTAGGGCTATTTTTTTGTTTCTCTACTCAACTGAGTTTATCAAGGACAGAGACTGGACCTTACTTGTCTTGTGTGTCCAACACAATTCCTGGCACAATTTGATGAATTAACTAATCTTTAATGACAGACTCTTTTTAAAGAGTAAACAATTCAATTTCTGGAATTGAAATTTCTCTGTTCCAGAGAAGTGAGATGGTAAATTTACTTCTTAAGATTCTTGATGATGTCTAAGGGCTATAATGATATAGGTAATAAGGCTTACTTTTAAAATTTTACTCCTAAAATAATTCTGAGGACAATTTCCACATGCCGGTTCTAAAAGTGTTTTGGGAGGTAGCAGCATCCTTGTTACACAAATATAGATTTCCAAGGTGACTCCTTTGAAGGACAGTACTGATTTGGATTTCTCAGTGGTGTATGCATGTTGAAGATTCATTCTTATTACTTTATAGTCACAGAATAAAGGAGCCACTTATTAGCCACATGGCCTTGGGAAAATTACTTCTCTGGGACTCAGTTTTCATGTCTGTAAAATGGGGATAATAATAAATGCTATCTATTTCATAAAATTGGGCTAAGGATTAAAGAAATTAATATGCATAAATTACTTAGAACAGTGCCTGGCAGAAAGAGCTCCACCGAAGTGTTAGCTATTCTTCTTAGCTCACGTTTTAAAATGAAGTGCTCCAGCTTGTCTTGGTTTTTGCATTGTGCTTTAGAGTAAAACCCTGCTGTTAGCTGCAGTTGGCAAAGCTAATTATGTCCTTTTTTGTATTTATTTCCAAAGGAAAATTACTCAGCCAGTCTTGAAGTTTCTAGGCCGTGCCATGTTCTTTTCAATGGGATTTATAGTTACCGTGAAAGGAAAGATCGCAAGTCCTGTGGAAGCACCAATTTTTGTTGTTGCCCCTCATTCAACATTCTTTGATGGAATTGCCTGTGTTGTGGCTGGGTTACCTTCTATAGTATCTCGATATGAGAATGTGCAGGTGCCTCTGATTGGCAGTAAGTACTTTATAAGATAACAGAGATAAAATATTTTCATGCTCATGCTTTCAATTTAGAAAATCATGTATAGTTCATTGGTAGGCTTTTTAAAAACTTTAAAATAATAAAACACTTCAAACATATTTCCTTGCTTTTAATGAGGTACTATATCACAAGAATGAATTTATGAAAAAAGATTAAAGACTTCCCTATCTGTACCCTTATCATTCTTTTTAAGTCTAAACTCTGTCACTGCACCATCACCTCTTTCTGCTCCTAAATATAGCCAAAAAGAAGTTTTTAAATACCAAACATGGTAGATTTTTTGGAGAGAGAATTTAATCTAAGAGTCTGTGAAAGCACTGGTTACATGCTATTTCAGTGAATTTCTCTTCAGGGTATTAGACTGATAAATAAATGCACTAAGTCTTTTCTCCTCTCTGTTTTCTTCATTATTGCCCAGATCTCCATGAGGGACAAATGTGTAACTCTTTGAAAATTATGATGTGGAACAATTAATGCTTCCTGCCATAAAAAATAATGAAGCAAGTGAAATGTTTTTCCCACCAGATGCTTTGCTCTCTCCCCAGGGGATTAGTCTCCAAGTAACTGCTACCAGTTGTCCCAAGGTTATTGCCAAGCATCAAGTGGTGAGAAAGTGCGTGTGAAAACTGCCTGATGTTGCCTTGGTACTCTGGAGAAATAATAGTAGTTCTTACAGCTTTGTCATTCATCTAAGAAAAACAGACTCTCTCTCTCTCTCTCTTTTTTTTTAAGGTAACTACCTTGCTTCGTGTAATATGACATTTTCCCCAAAAGTTGTTTAGCAATAGTCTTTTGGTAAATTGAGGTTTATTTTGCAGGTGGTAGGAAGCTACCTACTTAAAAGACTATTGCGCTGAAAATTTTAGTAAGATAAATAATAATTGCCTCCTACCCACGTGTACTATCACTTCACATAATCGGTTTGCAGGATATTCCTGAAATAAAACAAGATAATCTTATAGTATATTCCAAATGTTTAATGTCAATTGAGGAAGAAGTCTTTTAGGGAGAAAACTGCATTTGCTTCTTTTCATATTCCTGCTGCTAACTTCTGTTAAATCAGTGAAATATTTTTAGGTCTAAATATCCACCTATCCTTTTGAAACTGGAAGCTAAGTTCTAATAAACTTTGAATTAGAGGGCTTTTTAAAGTTGTTCTCTTTGATTTGCTATCATTTTAATTTTCCATACAATTTGTTTTATGATTTATCTGGTATCATTGCTGTAGTAGCTTTAGCCCCCAAAATGACTTAGTTGTGACTTTTCATTTGTTTTAAAGGAATATTGCGGGCTCTGCAACCAGTGTTGGTGTCCCGTGTAGATCCGGATTCTCGAAAAAACACAATAAATGAAATAATAAGGCGGGCCACATCAGGAGGGGAATGGCCCCAGGTAAAACATAGTAGATGTTTATTTAAATATATTGAAAGTTTATTTATTGTACACTTGTATACATACTCATTTGGATCCACAGATCCAATACTGGGGGACACCTTCTGCTAGATGTCTAGAAGCAGAATAAATGAGTGAGGATTAAAAAGTCCTCTTCCCCATGAGATACTCTGTGGAATTAAATGTATCATTCTTTTTTATTCTCCAAACTCTTTGAACTGGCTTTTACTTTGTGTCATAAAATGTTAGTTCTCTACCTCTGAATTTATTTACCCTTTTAAAGATGAGATACTGAAGCTCAGTTATACTCAACAATATGGTGGGTTTATTTTGAAAATGATTAAAATCTTAAGTTTATCTGAAGTGTATTTAGATAGTCTTTTTAGTTCAGGGGCATATCAGAATCACATGTAGAACTTTTTCACATTTTACCATCCCACCACCTCCTTCCCCTGGAATGCTTTTTGAAGGTGTGGAAGAGGCAACATTTATTGCATAAATGGAGCCTCATGGGTGATTCTGATAAGTACCCCTCTATCTTTGCCCAGGTGAAAACAAGTGATCTCTAGCAGAACTCATGGTCCTGAGGTGATCTGGCCACTCATGGTGATTTGTAGTTGTTAAAGTACCAAGAGGCATATGACCAACCAGGAGGTTTTAGAAACCAAGGCATGTAAGGAATGATTTAAAAAGTCACTGGGAAGAAATGACATTTGGAATAAGGGTGTGATTTTGCTCTTGGCTCCAAGGAATGTATCTAGGACTTGTGGGTGAAAGTTAACAAGTAGGTAGATTTCAGTTCATTTTGCTCATCTCAAGTTTTCTGTCCAGAATTAGAATGGTCTGATTTGGAATCTCTTTCTGGAATGTTCAGGCATTGGCTAAGCAACAACTTGGGTGGGATATTGCAAAAAGAATTCAAGCATTAGAGATGCTATATGACTTTTAATGCCCCATCCAGTTCTTGAGATTTTATGATTTACTCTATATTAATTTATTGTTTATATTAATTTATTGTTCATAGAATATCCACTCCATGAATCATATTTGATATTGTATCTGTTTGGGGTAGGAAACCTGTTTTTTTTTTAATTGGAGGATGGAACTGCGCCTATTCACAATTTTTATTTTACAAATAACTTGTTATTGTGACAATTTAGCTTAATAATGTTTTCCTTCTGTAATTATTATAAAATACCCATTACTAACTGCTGTTAGTGCAGGGATTTTCTTTTTTGTTTTATGTGCCTAGCAATTTACTCATTGCTAAATTCTAAATGCTTCAGAAAAATGAAGCTGCTATGCTGTTCAGTTAATGAGGAACTGTACTGCATATCTTTTGTGTGGAAAACATAAAGAAGTATATTAAAAGCTAAAAACACCTCCTCCAAAAAGGACATTAAATTGTATTCCATATGTCAATGAATTGAAGTAAGCATAAAGCATATTGTAGGCATTTCCTCCTTTTTTCTCAGTACTTACCAAAGCTATATGTTGTAAGAGGGAATATCATTTAATGGGAAAACTGAAACAAAGAAGTAGGAAATGATTTGGTTAAGGATGTACAGCAGTAGAAGAAAGCATGTAATATTGCCTAACATGCACACTTTGACCATGATTCAGGGTCTACATCTTCAAAGCCTATTCAGATCATTAGCATCATCATTAAGAAACATTTACTATGTGAATTCTCTCTTCAAAGCTTTAATTCATTTTCTAGTTATCTTAATGGTCAGACTACACTTCTTCTAGAGCAAAACCGAATAATCAGATTCTAGCTTTCACTTTATAAAAATTGGCAACTATTTGCAAAGTCTTAAGAAAGCAAGTAAAAAGCTAATCTATTAATTAGACTGAAATATTAAATCTATTCCTTTTCTCCCAAGATACTAGTTTTCCCAGAAGGTACTTGTACTAATCGTTCCTGTTTGATTACTTTTAAACCAGGTGAGATCAATTAAATTATGTATTGTGACAAAGTAGTATGGAAGATTTCTCAATGATCTGATAATAAATATACAAAATAACTTGTCAGTTTGCTTGGAGCATTTTTTATTTTCTGATAAAATGTTTTGAATGATGTGGATCCACAGAACTCACTCCTTTGCTTTCTCTTTTGGTATCATAACCCCTTCTTCCTTGGAATGTCCCGTGTGTGTGTGTGTGTGTGTGTGTGTGTGTGTGTGTGTGTGTGTGTGTGTGTGTGTGTGTGTGTGTGTGTGTGTTGAGCAGAAACCACTAATGTCCCGTGTGTGTGTGTGTGTGTGTGTGTGTGTGTGTGTGTGTGTGTGTGTGTGTGTGTGTTGAGCAGAAACCACTAGCAGATTTTTCTTTTCCTCCAAAGATAACCCTCACAGACACTTGGGGTCCTGTGTCATCAAGTTAGGAAACCTACTTCAATTATCATTAAAATACCTTCAGTTCCTTCTAAGGTTCACTCCTTTTAAAAATATTATGAAGTTTTGAATTTTATAGTAATTTGTAATTTCATATGTCATTTCATAGTAATTATTAATACTTTAAAATGTTTTTGTATTGGCTGCTAGAATGCTCAGAGCCAAAGTTAGAACTCAATTCTAGCAAGTGTGGTAGTTTAGGGTTCAAGCATTTGGTTTCAACTAGATTTTCTTCTCTTTATTTTCTCTTTGTCTTGGTTTCATCATTACTGTTTTTTTAATCCTGTTGGATAATAGGTATTTGGCAAATGAAGACAAATGGAGATATAAGCAATATTTTAGGTGACTTAGGCATAACATTTAGTATTTTGCTTACATAATTCTGAATTCAAAAATCTGTCATTTTGGCTAACACTAGGGATTTACCAACATTTAACCCATAGTTTATATGTGCTCTTAAAACATTTAACATATTTACATCATTTATTATTAATTTTTTAATTCACTGTAAAGTTTGTGTTCATGTAAAGAGCATGTTATAAAATTTCACTGTGTGGTTATAGGGGCCTTCATTCCAGGAGTTCCAGTGCAGCCAGTTCTCCTCAGATACCCAAACAAGCTGGTAAGCATCGTAGTTTACTATGGGAAGAATCTCAACATTCTAAACAGCACAAATTCTCTAGGACCCCTTTTGTTTGAATAAATAAAATAGATGAATAGATAAATGGTGGGAGCAGATGGGTAGACTCATTCTCCTTGCTACAATTTAGTTTTTAAAAATTTGCAAGATAGGCACATATTGGTTGATACCAATTTGACATATTGCTTTTGCTATTACTAAGCTATAGGAAGATATTTCCTTAGCTTCTACCCTGTAGTCACTGTGATGGTATGGTTAAGTCTCAGATTCAGGGTGTCTTAGACTGGACTTCAGAAAACTCTCATAAATTTGTAGTTTTCATTAAGCCTAGAAGGAACAACTTCTCCTGATTCAATGGTCATTACTGGTGGAGAAGGATTGAAGTAGTAGGATAAATTTGGAAAAGGCTTGGTGTTTAATTTCGGGCTCAGTACTTAGTAGCTGTGTGACACTTGGCAAGTAGCTTAAATAAGAAAATCTCTGAAAAGAACCTAACATCCTATAGAAAGTCCATGTGGGATCAGGAAATACTCTTCTGCCCCAGCGAGGAGCATTGTCATTCTCTGGGTATTGACTGCATCACCATTTTCCTAAAGAAAGTGGTTTTTTGGCAGGGGGAGGGATGTTCTGTTTTGGAGAGGAGCTTTCTTTACTAGAGAATTTACATTAAAAGGCAGGATGTAATTATTAATGATCTATGTCATTTAAGATTGAGCTCTTAATTCAACTTTCTATCAGCGGCTTATTTCTCAACCTTGGACACTTGTAGTTAAAAAATTAAAATTCATCAAATTTCTACTCCGTGTACTTCTACCTGTGGGTTTGCATTTGTCATTTACTCAAATTCTTTCACTGTGCACTACCTCACTACTGTAGTTTATTTTCCCAAATAAACTTTTTTTTTTTTTGAGAACTGATGTATTCTGGTTTTTGTAAGCCAATTAATTATCCAGACATGTTCATATTAGGAGAAAAATAGTTAAGCATGCACAAGTTTTTTTAAAAATTCAAAGCAACTTAATTTCATAAAAAGATAGGTGGTTACATATGGAAGACAGATCTTTGCCATGTAGGTATGTGATCCAAGAATTTATAGATCAGTTGACTCTTGTTTAACAGTAATATTATGCTTGTCTTACTTTTCAGCATATTGCTTTTAATTCAGAAAGAAAGTATATTCAGTATCAAAATGAAATTTTTGTTTTATTTGGTATTTTTTCTCTGAACTAACAGGTTAAATACTATTGTTATTCTAGGATACTGTGACATGGACATGGCAAGGATATACATTGTAAGTCACTTATATTATTATTAGTTTATATAAATTTTATTCGAGTGAAGAAAAAGAATTTGTTCTTCTTTTTTTTTTTTAAAAAAAAAAGCCTTGTTTTTGTAGAAGTAAAGATTTCTAATCAGATCCTTAAATCTTGTAACTGAGAAGTTTCTGTAGAGAGCATAACTATCTTGCCCATTAAACCCCAGTGTCTGCCATATGCAGAATTCTAGTTGTTTGTCATGTTCTAATGGGTCTCAAGTGTTTATCTACCAATTCTTAAGAAACATTCCAGTGATCTCATTTGCATCCTACTTAGCTTAAGTTTTGTAGTTTCATTCCCATTGCAAATTTAGCATTATCTGGTGTCTCCATCTTTATTTTACTGTATTCATTTAAACAGTCCAGAGCAGTTTAGTCATATGGTCTGAAATAGTTGTGATGTGTCTAATTTGAGTTGAGGAAATAGCTAACCAAGCTTTCACTTCCACTCTTGGATTTTAAGAGCCTAGGGATCAGCAGTTTCTATAAATGTTGAAGAGAAGAATACAGTTTCACTGTTAAGCTAGCTGAAGTGAAATAGACCTTTTAAAAAGAGCAGAACATGTAGAATCTTACTTTCTCTCAAGAAGTTCTTTTGTTTAGCTCCCCTGCCTGTTTACGTGCCTCCTTTGGTCCTTTACCTGCATGGAGAGTGTCGACATCCCTCTATGTTCACCTCAAGGAACCTGGCTGGCTTTGGGTGGCAGAAGAGAAAAAAAATAAATAAACCTTCCCCAAACTTAAAAAAATTTTAAAAAGACAGCCTGTTTATATTTTGGATTTGAGGACTCTCCCAGGACTTATGAAGTAATGCCTTTTGATACTGTTATACACAGAGCTCAAATTATTGATGGATAGGTGACGATCACTTGGAAGTATTTAAAAGAAATCACCGTTTGCCTTCAAGTACATTGTAGACAATCCAAACAACTTCTGAAAATTAGATTTTTTTAACTACAACATACTTATTTTCTCCATTTTTTTGTGTATGTAAGTTGCTTTGAAATGATACATTTAAATCAGAATAGATGGGCCAATTACATGTGTTAATAAATATTGATACACCTGAGACATTTATGTTCCTGTTATACTTCAGTCCCTGGTAGTTGAAGTTAAGTAAACAACACCAAAAATAAGGAACATAAATTGTAAAAGGTATCTAGACATTATGCTATCTTTAACCCTACAGGAAATCAGTCTATTCCCTTGGCTAGAATACATATTTCCTGTCATTACTAATTACGAATTCCTCGTTTTCAGCTTCTATACAAGGGAAAAGTAGGAGAAACAAGTAGCATGAGAGCATTTTAGAAAAAGAAGTGCCTGAAAATTGAGGGGATAATATATTTCCAGAGGTGTGTCATCCTTGGGACCTTTACAAGTTAAGTCCTCATAGAGATAGTGACTTTGGGTTCATTGTGACTTTTTGGTTTTGCAGCTGGGCTGGTGGATATGAAGGTCAAATAGGAAGCTTTTCTGGAAGGGAGATCAGGGATAAATAGAGTGGTTGAGTTAATCTAAGCTCTAACCTGAGAAATGTGTGACAGAGGGGGAAAAATAGGATTCAGCAAAGAAAGAGAGGAAAAAAAGTATTTTCAGAGTTAAAGATTTCTTAGGATTTATAAACAAACACAAAATCTTCTAAAGATACAACGTTGTTTTATCCAAGTGCCACATCACACTTATGTGTGGTAACCTCTCGTTTACACTTTTATCTTCTGATCTTCATGTTATATTTAGCACTATGTCTCTTACTTCTAAATCAGTTCTCTCAGTTGCCCTGGCTCCAAGTACTACTCTGACTCAGGATCTAGGGACGGGATTTTACACCAAAGCAGATGTCCTAGGGAAGAGGAGGCTCAGGGACTAACCATCAAGAAGGGAAAGCCTTGGAAAAGCTGTTTTATGTCAGTCTAAGAAGTGTTGTTTGGTTTGTCTGTAGTGTGGACAAGTCAAGTTTAAAGAGATCCTGTGTGTGGTTTCATTTGTGTTTTGTTTTTTTTTTTCTTTAACAGCATTCAGAATTTTCAGAACAAAATATGTATTCAAGTCATTGAATTCCAAAGCTCAATTTAAATCATTAAAGAACAATTTACTTAATGATAGATAATATGGATTGGCTTTGTGGCTTGGAGTTGATAGTAAAAGATTCTTTCCCTTTCAAACAGAAGATATGAGAACTGACACATTAACAATTTATAATTAATTATGGAATTAATAAACCTGTTTCCTAAATTCCTTCTTTTAAGTAAATTCCTTGTTTAGATTCCTAAATTCCTTGTCTTAAGTAAGTCCCTTCAAGCAATTTTTACAGGTAAATCATATTTTAATTTCTTAATAGCAAAAAAAGCTTGGTTGGTTGTTTTCTTAAACATGTAGTCTAATTTACCCTGCCTGACTTCTGGGTCATCCGTCTACGTGAGGCGAAATAAAAGTCCCGTAGAAATCTTATCCAGAGAGTCTAAATATACACTGGAAAGCTGCAAGTAGGAACCATTTCAAAAATTATCTTTGAGAGGATTGATTATAACCACTTTAAAGAAAGCCTTTGTCTAGCTTTACAATGAAATCTGAAACTTTTCAGAAAATTTCCCCATAGCTAAAACATTTATTAATAACTGGGACAATGATGATAAAGTTTCAGCTTTTAAGGAAAGGCCCACTGGTTGTTTTTTTTAATATTAGAAAAGAATTTAGTAATGTAATGTTCTACTCAGCAGTTTTTCTATAAACACATTAATGTACCTTAAAATGTGACCATGGTTAGTTTCTCTAGGCCTATGAGTCTTAGCTGTCAAGAAGACTTCAAATTTGGGGTTTAGTCTGCTGAGCTGCAGCTCTGACCCACAAATACATATTTGGTATTGCATTCGGCAATTTAACTTTTGAATATCAACAATAGTTCTCTAAACCCAAGAAGTGTTATAGCTACAGTGTGGCATTTATAAATGCAGAATACATACAAAGAGTGACATAGGGTTGCTTGTATGTAAAGAAAAGATTGTTCAGTAATATTAGATGGTACTTGTATTACCACATAAAGATGGCCTTCTCTTTTTTTCTCTTCAGCATTCAACTTTGTGTGCTCACTTGGTGCCAGCCCTTCACAAAGGTGGAAGTTGAGGTAAGTGGTTCAAAATGTAGCCTTGGAGCCTAAGATTTGGCCTTACCTTTCATTGTGAATTTTTAGTCTAGAGAGACCAGATGTAGAAAGATTGGAAGTTAAATCCGCCACCTTGAAAATAAACCCTGGTCTTTTGCAAATTGTGTGCCTAAACCCAGTCTGTCAACCCTAGCCCTTAGAACTGTGTTAGGAAACACAGTTTCCTAACTTCTGGGAACTTCCAGCATGTCACCACCCTGGCTGGCCAGATTTGCATCACCCGTTCCTATCTTTTAATCCTTTTAGTGCTGACCTCTGCCAAGTTGTATGATATACCTTCACATCCTGACCAAAGGAACTACAGTAGCTGGTAGAACTCCACAACTTCTTGAAGAAGTATGTTCTCTGAAAGCTGAGAGATTGTGGGAGAGGTACAGAGTGAGAAACCCTCACTTTTGGAATCAATCTGCACATGGAAAGCCTGAGGAAATCATGTTGTATGAGCTGTGAAGGCAGCTCATATCATCTTTCACAGGACAGTTTTTCAGTTTAAGTCACAGTAGCAGGCTGTAACACTGGAGGAGTGATTAGAATGTTCTGAAAATTCTGACCAGATTTTTAAGACTCTGAAGGTTGATTCCAAGAACTATGCTTAGTTTCCAGGAATGACATGGAATAATGAACCCCTGAATTCAGAATCTCGTTGGCTTTAGTGATACCCTCAGGTAGACTCTGAAGAGAGAGGGTCAGAAGAGTGGTTCTCCAGACTCTTGCCTGGATTTTCCAATTGCATCCATGGCTTTTGTAATGAAAACCTTAAGTTTGCATATGTAATTCAGAGTTCTGAGCGGGGGGGCCAGTGCTCCAGGTGACAGGACTGTGGAATGGAAGTCACAAGAATCCTATTTTATTTTGTTGGATAGCTTGGTTGTTCAGCCATTTAGGTGTTGTCAGCAATACCAAATGATGTAGGAGGGCAGATTATGTCAAAGTGAATTTAACTTCAGTGAAATTTTTCTTGAGACTTGAAGGTTGTCTGCCTGCCTGCCTTGAAAATACCTGTTTACTAATTATATGCCACACCTCCCCACTTTTAAAACCAGCTCAGTATCTCTCAGTGTGCCCAGAAAACACTAGATCTTGGAATATACTTAGATGTTTCTAGAGAAAAAAACTAATCTGTATCCTAATAAGTTTAGGAAATACCAGGGTAAATAAAATGAATCAGATTTCTTTTCTCAAGACTTCTAGTGCCTTTGAAATGTTTAACCACTGAACCCCTTTTTTCTCTGGATACCTCCTAGAGCCAGTTTCCATAGAATACATTTTGGGAAACCCTGGTAGAAAGAAATATCTTATTATTTCTAAGTACTTCAACTGAGCACTGCTCTTCCTTCTTGAAAAGCTGCTCAGATAGCTAGCCCTGTTTTCTTTCTTTCTTTTTTTTTTTTTTTTTTTTTTTTTTGCGATACGCGGGCCTCTCACTGTTGTGGACTCTCCCATCGCGGAGCACAGCCTCCGGACGCGCAGGCTCAGCGGCCATGGCTCACGGGCCCAGCCGCTCCGCGGCATGTGGGATCTTCCCAGACCGGGGCACAAACCTGCGTTCCCTGCATCGGCAGGCGGACTCTCAACCACTGCGCCACCAGGGAAGCCCTGTTTTCTTTCTCTAAAAAAAAAAAAATAAATAAGAAAACCCATACTTAAAACAGCCATACTATCTTCTTTGCAAATTTGGAATATACTGTTTATATATATATATGCTGTTCCTTCCTCTAAATTTACCCCTCTTTAGCTAAGATGAAATCTAGCAATAGATGTGGAAATGCACATAGAACTGTACATTTTTTTTGTCTAGCACACGTGTCAGTGGTCAAATTGTGTTACAACAGAGGTATGCAAATTCCTCATGCTTTTGCCCTGACCACTATTACCACATTTCCTTTCCATGTCATGGCTGTCCTTCTTTCTTTTCAATTACAATATTTGCATTCTCCAACCTGTTCTCAGACCTGTTTGGATAATATTTTCTGCAAATAAAAGAATATATCCTTTGCTTGATAACTTCACACACAAAATGGCTTTCAACCAGTTGAAAAAAGCTGAATAGGTAGGGATTTGATGTATAAGAATTGTGGTACAGGGTAAGAAGATGGAAACTTATAGGCTTCAAACTGGGTATTCTTATTTTAACTGTAATTTAATTTGAGATTTATGAGTTTACCTTTCACCCAGGGGATTCCTAACTACTTTATGATTTTTGAATATTTTTAATTCCCCACTGTTGGGATGTAACTGGAAAATGTATCCCAGCAGCCTGCCAGGCACTAAGTATACCCACACCTTGGCTCAAGACTCTCAGGGGCTGGGCACTAGCTCTGAGGCTCCAGCTTTTCCACCACGTCAGAGGAGGCCCAGCTTGAGCTGCCCCAATGCAGCTCAGTCAGAAGTCTCAGTACATTTAGTTGCTACAATTTCAGTTGTCTTGGTTGTTCAAAAGCACCTCCTCTGCTTTCCTTTTCTTAAAATGGATGGAAATCCTAGGTATTATTTTTAACATGTGTTTTTAGACCTTCTTGAATATTAATTAGGTAAACCTAATTCAAGATGTATTATTCAAGAATATAGCCTTAACTTTATGGTTTTTAAAATGAGCTATGAGTGGATTATTACGAAAATGTCCATTTAGACACACTTGTTCTTGTGAGTCAAGGACTTCTCAGTATGTTGAAGGCTGTATCCTTTAGTTTCACAAGTCTCCCCTCATTAATGATGATTATCAATCTCTTTAATTACCAAAATGATCAGATATCTAAAAATCTAGGGAATATAATATTTAGGACTATTTCCTTACCCACTCCTTCTCTGCTTCCCCAACACAAAGACTTATTTTTGAAAAGGTTATTATTTTCTTGACTCTTGGATCTTAAAAATACAAGTTCCAAACCTCATGCCCTATGGAATTTGTCTTGTGGCATCTTTGAACAATGATGCCATGTGTGTCTACAGAATGGTTCTATTGAAAGTTATTCTTTGAATCATAATGTGGCATAGTGGGTGTACTTAAAGCATCTTTTAGTGATCACTTTTATCAGCCAGCTACTCCACAAGTATTCCTTAATAAGCATATGGCTTAGGGGCATAGGGAATAAGCTAGCTAGTAGGGAACATTCCAAAATATGACATAAATTAAGAGCCTTCTAGCTTATCTCATGAGAGAGAATGTAAGCAAAGTCAGACTATATAGCACTCTGTGGATAACAGCTAGTTTCTGAATGGAAACATGACATTCACATTGACTCTACAATCAGTTTCCTTTTTCATGGGCTATATCTTAGTTTGCATTCAAAATATGTTGACTTTAAAGCCATCCATTATATTAGAGATACATAAAAATGATTTGTCTGTAGACATACATATTTTGCTTTAGGAAAAATTCCTTGGCAAAGCTTATAGTGAGCTTCTAGTGGCTGCTGGCATTACTTAATGGTAGGTAATTCATTGCCTTGTGATAGAGGTGTTTCTTTTCATTAAAAAATTTCTGATGTAGGAAAGGATTATAATAATGAGTGTTATGATCAACACCTATAGAAATATATCACTTTTTAAATCTCTTAAAGCTACTTACTTAGAGAAGTTTCAAATACATTTATATAGTTTATTTAAATATACAAATGCACTAAAATGATGTGTAGTTTTTAATCTAAAACGGGCCTTTTAGAAAACCATCACACAAATACATACATACATACACACACAACACACCCCATATGTACTTGTTCTAACAGAGGTAATTTCTTCTGGAACTTGGTAGAATTCTGGAATTTGTAAGTGGAGAAATAGAGTGCTACAAGAAGAACGTTAGCTGGGGTTTTTGTTCCAGTTCTGCTAGTACTTACCTGTATTTGCTTGAGCAAATTACTTAAACCGCTCTAAGCCTGTGTTCTCACTGGTCAAAGGGGGATAATAATACCTATTTTATAGGGTTGTGAGGATTTAATCAGGTTGCTTGTGTGCTAGTATGTGGTGAGTTAGGCATTAACCTTTATTCACCTTATCAACTAGATTTTCCTGTTCTTTTAAAAAGGAAGGAGCTAATGTTCATAAAACATTGTTCATAAAACCTTTCTTCTTTTGCATTTCTCCTTTTGAAGACTGTAAAGGAGAATCACGAGCAAAACTAGAACTGCACTTTTCTTCTTCTTTTTCTTTCTTTCTTTCTTTTTTTTTTTTTTGGCTGAACTGCGCGGCTTGTGGGATCCTAGTTCCGTGACCAGGTATTGAACCCCAGGCCCAGCAGTGACAGCACCAAGTCCTAACCACTGGACCACCAGGGAATTCCCAAAACTGCACATTTCTTAAGATTCACCTGTTAAAATCCTTTTCTGTTCCTTAGAAGAAGAAAAAGTTGACTGTAGCGTCATCACTTGTCAATCTTTTTCCCTCTCATCATCACTTATTTAATAGAAAGGAATGTGCTTGATGTGGTTAGTAAAAAATGAATACACCAGTCTCACTGGTAGTGAGTATTCATGTAAAGGACTGGTTCTGGGTAATGGAAAGCCTTAAACAATAGGCAGGGGAATTTGGGCTTTATCTTGTGTGCAGTCTAAGGCCCAAGAAGAGGTAGGAGGCTCTGGGACCAAAAGTGCAAACTAGAGGTGCTGGTGTGGGAGACAGGCCAGTTAGTCTCCTCCTCATCTGGGTCAGGATGGTACAGAGTAAGCAGGGTGAGGGAAGAGGTGATACTCCAGTGAGGAGGGGGCTGGAGCTGTGGAGCCGGTCTCAGGTGCAACGGGAAAGGGAATTGACGAAGTTTACACAGGATGCTGTCAGGGAGGAAAGACTTCCCTCTACCCACCCAGGTCTGATTCCTGGGTCTGTGAAATAAACTGATAATAGGCAGATTAACAGCAGAAAAGATATACAAATTTATTAAGTTTTAATATGATATGCACAAGGGCATCACAGGGAATAAAAAGTGAATACCCAAAACAGTGAGATTTGAGAGCTTATATACCATATTAAAAGAAGCAGGGGATACAGCCACTATGGAGAACAGTATGGAGGTTCCTTAAAAAACTAAAAATAGAACTACCATATGACCCAGCAATCCCACTACTGGGCATATAGCCTGAGAAAACCATAATTCAAAAGGACACATGTACCCCAATGTTGATTGCAGCACTATTTACAATAGCCAGGACGTGGAAACAACCTAAATGTCCAATGATAGATGAATGGATAAAGAAGATGTGGTACATATATACAGTGGAATATTACTCAGCCATAAAAAGGAACGAAATTGGGTCATTTGTAGAGATGTGGATGGACCTAGAGTCTGTCATACAGAGTGAAGTAAGCCAGAAAGAGAAAAACAAGTATCATATATTAATGCATATATGTGGAATCTAGAAAAATGGTACATATGAACCTATTTGTAGGGCAGGAATAGAGACGTAGACGTAGAGAACGGACATGCGGACACGGGGAAGAAGAGGGTGGGACGAATTGGGAGATTAGTTTTGACGTAAATACGTGGGAACCCGCTATATAGCACAGGGAGCTCAGCTTGGTGCTCTGTGACGATCTAGATGGGTGGGATGGGGAGGGAGGGAGGTCCAGGAGAGAGGGGATATAGGTATACATATGGCTGATTCACTTCATTGTACAGCAGAAACCAGCACATTGTAAAGCAATTTTATTCCAATTTAAAAACAAGATGAATTAGAGCTTCCACATAGTTTATAGCAGAAATAAAAGTTTCAAATTAAAAAAAAAAAGAAGCAGGGGAGGGAGGGCCTAGGCCACTTAGGGGAGAGTAAATGATTTTTAAGAAAGACCAGTGGGCCCTTAGAACAGATGGGAGACATGATGGTGTGTGATAAAGTTTGTCTGGGTGTGATGTTGACTTCTAGTCTCCTCCCCTCTGATGAGAGTCAGTCTTCCCTGTTGGATGAAATTCCCCAGGAGCACATTTAGGACAATTGAGTTCTTTTTGGAGGATCTGTCTTGGGCAGATAAGGGAAGTTCAGAGAAAGCCTCTCCCTGCAGTGCTGTTTTTAAGTGCCTACAGCTCAAAATAATTGATATACCCAAGTGGCACATTTTGCAGTTGCATGTCCTGAACTCCTTCACTGTCTTCTTTCTAAAGTTGGAAATGAAGTATCATTGAGACGAAAGTGGAATTGCAACTTGAGAAGCAAGGAACATGTTTGAAACAGGAAAATATGATGGCAGCAGGTCAAAGAGGGACAGAAGAGGGCTGCCAAGCAGCAGTGAGGTTCGATTTAAGTAACTTGATCCTCGCCCATCACATCAACATTAAAGAAATAGACCCAGTGTTGAGATCATATATTTTGGTCCACCTACACAGATTAGAAAGATAAAAGAAGATCTTCAACAGCAGAAACAAAAAAGTATTTTTTTATGTTTGGAGGCAGCATGGTCACCTTGGGAAATTACATAATTTTTCAAGCAGCTCCAAGGAACTGAACATGAATTTGTAGTAGCCTCAGCCAGTAAGATTTTGTACCTTTGTTTAGCATCTCTCAGTTAGCATCACTGTCTAACAGGATTAGGGAGGCGGGATCAGGAGAGGTGACCGAGTATGTGATTAGTGCCCTGCCTGTGGCAGAAGTGACAGATTCTAGGTGACAGAAAGGTCATAGAGAAGTGTCTGATTCTCAAAGTCCAGTGTAGATAGGCAGACAGATGTTGTCAGCAGGGGGTGGTAGAGAGGGATGAATAGTTTCTGAGGGTGACCTTCAGTTTCTTGCGGTCTCTGCGGGACCAGGTTAGGGGTGAAGTAAACACTAATAGGTAATGAGGGGAAACTCTCATGGAAGAACTTGTCAGAGGAGGAACTAGAATTGCATGTTTTTTCCATGGCCAAGGTGGAGGTGAGAAGAATATCTGTGGCCAGATGAAGGGGTGTGAAATCAAGATGGGCCATCAGTGTGGATACTGGGGATAACGAGAGAAGATAGAGGTAGAAAGGATAACTTGTGGTCCTGAGGTCACTGGGGTATTTAGGTGTGTATTAGCATTCAGTAATAGATAATGACAATCACGTTCCCCTCTCTCTGGCTGATCTTCCTTCCCAAGTAAAAGATATGTTCATGCTGTGACCCTTGAATGACTTTGTACAAATTGGAAATGTGATATAGAGGGCAAGATCTTATCCAAGGAGAGATGACTTTTTATTAGAATTTCCATTGAATTGCTTCTCAGGAGGCATGGGGGCCTCCAAAACCAGTGAGTATCAAATCCAGGCTTTTAACTGTTTTGAACTCTCAGGGGAATTATTTTCCTCAAGAATAAAATGCCATGCCAATATGAGCATTATTAAAAATCATTTTATGGAAAATATTCCCTACACTAAAAGGAACCAAACCCATAGTTCATTGTATTGTGTTTGGTTAACAGTGTAACAGCAATTTATTTTTTAGGGTTTTCAGTATGAACTTTTATGACCTACCAATCAAGTGTATTATAAATGAGCATTTAGCTTATTTTAATGAAGAATTACATGGCAATTTAAAACTTTAATTGTATTATTTTGTTAGGTTTTTATGAACATTGATTTTAACATAGTTTTATTCCTTGGATTTCATCCTAAGCAACTATAAGAGATTTTACTAGAACAGGATGGAGGGAATTTTTAGAAATATTTATTTGCAAAGATTTTTCATTGCTCTGGATATATAAGTGATGTGGGGACCTCTGGTGGCTTAGTTTATTTTTCCATCTTAAAGAATGACTGGATACTAAGCAAAAAGATAGACTTAGAAGTCCAGTTGGAAAGGACCTTAGACGGCATCTACTCAAACTTTTTCCTTTGACAAGAGAGGGAATTGAGGCCTATAAAGGCTAAATGACTTTTCCAGGATCGCACAGCAGAGCCAA
Source organism: Hyperoodon ampullatus (assembly GCF_949752795.1). Classification (NCBI taxonomy): domain Eukaryota; kingdom Metazoa; phylum Chordata; class Mammalia; order Artiodactyla; family Ziphiidae; genus Hyperoodon; species Hyperoodon ampullatus. The sequence goes on along the minus strand of NC_136931.1, from coordinate 30,009,958 downwards.
GGCATCAATCTGGGCCTAGTGCTGTCTCTGCAGCATGCCACTGTCCTCTTGGAGAGGATGTTAATAAAATAAATGTGAGAAGTAAAATAGCAAATAGCACATTATCCTATGATTTCTGTCCATTTTATCCTAAAAATGCCAGTTGGGTCCATGCTGGCCTGTATACCCTCCCTCCCTCCCTCTATTCATGGTCTTACCATCACTCACAAAGTGATTGTGGTTGCCTCCAGGGGTTCTCCCTGCTCCGAGCCTCTTCCTCTTTGGTTATCCACTCCCTGCCACCAAAGTTACTGCTCAAAAACTTGGACTGGGTCATTTCACTCCCTTGCTTAAACTTCATCTCTGAGTCACTGTTGCCCGTAGGCTTCTTAAACATGGTTAACAAGCTTGAAAACAGGTCCATGTGAGTCTGAAAGTGGTGTTATTTATACAGATATTTACTTTTCTTTCAAATTGTGACCCTGCCATTTGTGTGTGGCTTAGCTATATCGTTTAACCTCTCGGAGCCACATTCTTTACCTATCAAAGGGAAATGGTAGAATTTGCCTCAAGAAATTGTTGAAAGAGTTCAGCATATAAAACCCCTTATATCAAGTACCCAGTACACAGTAGGTTCTTGAAGGATGGTAGCCCTTATTGGTGGACTTAGCTCGCTGTATCGTACATTTATTCCCCACTGCATGAAGAACTCCTTGAGGGCAGAACTTCCTTGTCATGTCTTCAAGGCTTAGTGTGGTGCCTGGCATATAACAGTGTGCTTAAGCAGTATTTGTTGAATGGAAATGAGCCATGAAATCTTGAGCAAGTCATTTAATCTTTGTGATCCCCAACTCCTTATGACTAGAATTGGGAGGGTTAGTAAAATGAAAGAATGCATATAAAACACCTAGCATGGTGCCTGGTTCAGTTAATAAACAGTAGGAATTGGCAAGATCATGTTTATCCTCAGAAAGTCAAGATCAAGTATTAGCTCTTCTATAAAACCTCTTTGGTTGCTTTTCCCAGCCCCCGACCAAATTAATCATTTCCTATCCCTTGTGTTCATACTCCAGGAAGGATGGTTTAGTGGGGAAAACAAGGGTTTTAAAGTCTGACAGGCCTTGAGCTGAATGCTAGTCATGTGACCCATATAACTTTAAGTAAGTTAATTAAGCTTTTAAGTCCTATCATTATAGGAGTAATTATAGTTAGTGTGTGTTGTGTCAATCTATCCTGTTAAAATATGGATCTTCTTTAGAGTGGGAATTAGGGTCCTGTTCATCTTGCCGGGTGCTCAAAAAATGTACAACGACTTAAATATAGCACTGAAAGCTTGTTAATGTTAGGAAACTATAATTAAAAACAATAATAGTACAAATGAGGTATCACAGAATATCAAGTGGAGAAAAAAGAGTAAAATTTAAAATGATAAAGCAAAACATGGTAGAAAGCCAATATAAGGGTTCAAAAACAAGCAGAAGAAATGATAAAACATAAAGCTTGATCAAGTGATAAAAATATAGCTGATATATTGGAATGGATAGAGAATGGATAGAGAAGATAAACTACAAAAAACAAAGTACTACCACTAATAACATTTTCACACAGAGGGTAGGTGGGAGAAAATGCAGCTTTGAGAATAAGATCTGATTAGTTTCAGCTTTACAACTTCCAGAATTCCAGACATTGGTTCATTTCATCCTCACCACAACCCGGGACATGGGTGGTCACAGCCCTCCTTTCAGAATTGAGGAGACAGTTCAGAAAAGTTAAAGGTCGTACTAGTTAACACACAGAAAGACCCAGAGCTTGGATTCAGATCTCTTGAGTCCAAGCACAGTGCTCTTGACATTCTATCCTATAACCCGTGTGCTAGAAAGGCAGGGGATTTCATATAATGACAGCTTATGAATTACTTTAGCATTTAAAGTCTTAGGCCTCACAATTGTAATGGAAAGGTATATTTGCCTTTCAGTTTATGCCTGTTCAAATACCAAATGATGAAGAAAAAAGTGACCCTGTCCTTTTTGCCAGTAGAGTCCGGAATTTAATGGCAGAGTAAGTATCTATATGTGATTATGATCAGTAAATAGTTTTAAAATTATTGGTAAATGGCATTTAACATTGTTTGAAGTCTGTTTTTTTCTGTCTGAGGGCCTCATTCCCCAGCTCATTTTGGTAAGGAAAAATCATGTGCCTAGGAATGCGGTCAGTAAGAAAATCTATAAATATTTTCCCTGACGTAACCCCAAACTAATGGAGACGTAGCTTTGCCAGAAGGTGAACAGGGAGGGTACATGAACCGGGAGAAACCAGCCAGTGACCTCCAAAGGGTGAATTCTCCCAAGCTGGCCAGTCGCTGTCAGACAAAGCTAATGACGGTCTGAGTGGTTCCTGCTGTGACCCACCTTCTAGTCCCCTCAGCCTCCATATAGCTGCCAAGGCCACGTGTTTCAAAGGCATTAATGATTATAGCACCAAAGAGGAAAAAGTTTGCAAGGGAATGCAATAGATGCATAGAAAAGGGGGAAAGTCACCCTCATTAAGGGGATGGCTATAAATTTAGGATTTAGAAACTGCAAAACATAAGGCAAGTATTTTCCTGCACTTAAAGGAGTTTTAACTGGCCACTATCCTGATCAGATAAATCACCTCTCCTCCTGTAATGAAAGGGTGTGTTATACTATCCCCACCACCCAGGCAGCCTCAGAGCCCTCCAGGTGTGCACCCTTTCCCCAAGCACCACCTCCCTCAGTCATGCCCAATGGCAGGTTTGGAGCTAATAGGCCAGCAGTATTTATTCTCTTAGTAAAAATGCAATGAGAACTCTGAATTTAGCTTCATAGCTGAATTTGGCATTATAAGCAAGATTATATATATTATATGTATATTACATATATTAATATTTCACAGGAGACTAACTTTATTTTCAAAAAAGAATAAATGTTTAAGTGTTTGGCTGAAAAACTTTTGTTACTATGTGTCCCTACATGTACTTGATTTACCTAGTTTCTAGAGCAGCTACAAAATTTGCTTTGATATTGTTTGCTTCCCTCTTCCATTATGTTTTCATACTAGCTTATGTCCAAAATTTAGGAAGGAAGATAAGTATTAGGAACTGAGAGAATTTACATCAGATATTTTGACTTCCCAAAACCTGCCTAAAAGCAGAGGAAAGGTTTGTTTAAGCAGCCTTTTCCTGGATTTGGAGGCGTGGAGGTAGAAGGGCCTTGGATAAAGAGTAAGGAAGACCTCAGTTAGCTGTACAACCTTGGATAAGACCCCTCCAAGGCTCCTTTCCTCATGTGTAAAGTGGGAATTCTAATCCTTACCTGGCTTTTCTCATAGTTTTGGTTATTATTAGAGTCAAGTAGGAAAGTATATGTTAAAAGCATTTGAAAATGGTAAAGAGCAAAGCCAAGGTAAGTAGTGGTGGTCGACCACTAATATATATTTACCAAATCCTGTGCTAGGCCATTTGCTTGTGTTACCTAACATATTCTTCACGGCAGTTCTGAGGCAAGTGCGGAAATGGAGGCTCTGAGGTAGTGAGAGTCTCTGGGCTGGGATTCAAATCCACACTTCCTATTACCAAAGCCCAAGCTCTTAACTGTTTTGTTCTACTGTTTACTCTTATAATTCCTGAAGTGTTTTTAATTTTTATTTTCCTTATATATTCTTACACCCAAATAGTCATTAATCAAAAACAGCTTAGTGGCAGGTGGGAAAAAAAAGTTTATTCATATTGCATTCATTGAAAATTGAATGTTCTTAGCCATGATTCAACAAAATCAAATAACAGTTGATGACATAATTTTATGATTGTCACTGAATGTGTGTGAATAAAAATTTAGCCAAGAGGGATCTGCAGGAAATTATTTTATGTACAGCACAGATTTTCTTCTTGCCACTCAAGTGTTTTTTCAAGTTCTTGTTAATATGTATTTTTTCCAAATCTGTTTCACTATTAGTAGCTCTCTGAGCAGGAGGGAGGTAGTCAGTGTTGTGCACTCCTCTGAGGATGGAGGGTGTTTAGGTTTGGAAGAAATATGATCTTATAATCAGTCCTCGTTAGTATTTTTTGAAGATTGCTATGTAGCAAGAAGGTGATCTTCAGTCTTAAAAGATGGAAAGACGCAGATGGCTAGCAATATGGATAGACTGTTCACTTATAATATGTACAGGTACCATTTATCTGTTTAAATGGCACTTCCACAGGCATTCTTAGTTGGTCCTTAAAATAACCCTGTGGAGGAAGTGATTATTCCTATGTGCAGATGAGAAAAGTGAGGCTTAGGTTAAGTGCCAGCTGGTAAAAGACTCCATAGGACTTGAACCTAAGTCTTCTCATTACTTTCCATGGACTGAACTCAACTATTATTATCACTGTAGTCAAAACACAGAACAGAAATGACTAGCTGGCAGAAGCACACAGACATAAGGAGATTAACTCGGGCCACAATAAGTCTGTGAAGTAGAGAAATATGTCTCTTTGGCAAATAATAAGCCAAAGCCACTGGTTCAAAAAGTAGTAAATACTTTTCCATTTACTGTCGTTTGTTGACCAATTCAGGCCTAATAAAAAACCATCACCTTTTTAAAAAAGTTGAATCTGTTTGTTTTTTAATACTTTAGAGCTCTGAGAATTCCAGTAACAGATCACACCTATGAAGACTGCAGATTGATGATTTCAGCAGGACAGCTAACACTGCCTATGGAAGCTGGGTTGGTGGAATTTACCAAAATCAGCCGGAAATTGAAGTAAGCATATTTTAAAATTACCACACTTTCCTAAAGGTGTCCAAAAGAGATCTGAAATCCCGTTATGTTTATTTTCTCTGCTTTCATTAATGCTCAAACTCTAGAACCTACGTGGTGTTTATTAAGAAAGCCAGGGATGTGAATTTATCTCCCATTTAGTTCATCTAGTTTTGTTTTTTCAAGAACAGCTAACTCAGAAATATGTGCGTTGGTCATGAGAGGAGAACGAGATAGTAAACATGAGTCAGTGCAGATCTGCCTCCCTACCCAGAAACAGCTGAGTAGGTGATCCTGCCACCTTCTTATAAGAAAGATGGCATAATTATATGGGACTGGCACAAGGTGGTCAGAATTCCTCATGTGAAATAGGAATTGACTTGTAGAGCAGCAATTCTGACCATCATTGAATTTTAAATACTTCCCTAGATCAACCTTCTCCTTCTGGGTACATAATTTTTTTTTAAAGGCAAAAAAATATATTGTGATTTTTATTATCTGGTTTAAACCATTTAGAACATTCCCTTTGAACTTCCTGGTATGAAGGTGTAACTCCCACATCCCTCTCATTACAATTCATTGTTTTCAGCCCTGACAGGGATCTGCAGAATTTATTAACTCAGCAGACCTTGGCATCCTCCCTAGGAGGGAGTTGCAGAACCAGTTACTGTATTAAAGTTCAATATTAAAAAATATTTTTTGATAACTGATGTAGCAAACATTATTTATATCTTCTAGATAGCAATGTTTTGATGTTATATTTTTACAATATTCCAATAGATTTGAAAAAATTAGATAGTTACTGAAATTGGATGTAGAAGTATGTGTTAAGTCACCTGTTTAATTCTACAGGATGTGATGTAAGCTACAGTATATTTTTCAGTGTTTTTTTTGTTTTGTTTTGTTTTGTTTTTTTGCGGTACGCGGACCTCTCACTGTTGTCGCCTCTCCCGTTGTGGACCACAGGCTCCGGACGCGCAGGCTTAGTGGCCATGGCTCACGGGCCTAGCCGCTCCACGGCATGTGGGATCCTCCCGGACCAGGGCACGAACCCGCGTCCCCTGCATCGGCAGGCGGACTCTCAACCACTGTGCCACCAGGGAAGCCACCAGTGTTTTTTAAAGTGTTTTATAACTAATATTGGAGGAAGTGTACAAAGTCTAATGAATCCCCCATCACAACATTTTGTGAAATGTGAGTTCATTATCATCCGGAAAGCTTGAAAGCAAGAATTGTATTTTTTTTTAACAACTCAGTAAGTACTGTTGACTTACTAAGTAATATTTAGATTAAAATGTGAGTTCTTTTTTTCTTCTTGTGAGTCATTTATTTTCTTACCACATTGCTCCTTTTCCCAGTTACTTTTCTTTCCCTCAGATATTTGGGATAATTACAGTTATGCTAATATCCTTTAAAAAATTAGAAGTCTGTATCCATGTTCAAAGTGTGCCTTAAAATATTCATTTTCGGGGCTTCCCTGGTGGCGCAGTGGTTGAGAGTCCGCCTGACGATGTAGGGGACGCGGGTTCGTGCCCTGGGCCGGGAAGATCCCACATGCCGCAGAGCAGCTGGGCCCGTGAGCCATGGCCGCTGAGCCTGCGCGTCCGGAGCCTGTGCACTGCAACGGGAGAGGCCACAACAATGAGAGGCCCACGTACCACAAAAAAAAAAAAAAAAAAAAAAAAATTCGTTTTCTTCTCCTTTTCGAATGTAACACTGAATATATTTTTCCCTCAGACAGATGAATAAAACAAAGCTCACAAAATGTCCATGTGGATTGTAAAACGCTAATAACACATCTTCATAACTCTTTGTTTAGATTAGATTGGGATGGGATTCGTAAGCATTTGGATGAATATGCCGCTATTGCAAGTTCCTGTAAAGGAGGAAGAATTGGAATTGAAGAATTTGCGGAGTATTTGAAGCTGCCTGTTTCAGATGTCTTGAGACAACTTTTTGCACTCTTTGACAGGGTAGGTTAAAGTTTAATCTTTAACACACAAATATTTTTATTTCGTGAGTCCCCACAGGGTATAAATCAGTATGGCAGGCATTAGAAAAACTTGCTAGGTCAGTGTTAGAAGAAGCAAGGCTGAGCCCATAGTTTAATTGCATGCTTTTGTTTTCAGCTTAATAGTAGTAGTAGCAGTAGTAGTAGTAATAATAATAGTAATATAATAATGATTGTGTGTGTGTGTGTGTGGCAACAGTCATGATAGTGTCTATTTATTTTAAACACCAGGTCAGAAATAAATATTGTGACCATATACCCATATTTGTGTATGGAATTGGAAAGGTTTACATAACTAGCAAGAATTTTAATATTTATGTCAAAATCATACATTGATGACATGGGTGGTACTATTCTATCCTGAAGGTTTCTGGACTTCCCCAAAAACATCCGAAGACCAAATAGATTTTAGTTTATTTATAACAAAGTTTTCAATTAAAGCTTGACTGTTTGTCCTTATATTGGGGATTCAGTTTTCTGCTTACGAATATGTACGTACATGGAGTTAGATAATTGAAATGTCAAAGTTTCCTTAGGAAAAGTGCATCAAGGTTTCAAGTTCTCTCTTTTTAATTTGTTTTTTAATATATAAAGTTGACAGTAAAGTTTACTTTTTTGGTTACAGTTTTGTGAGTTCTAACAAATGCATAGAGGCATGTAACTACCACCACATTCAAGAAATACAACTGCAAAAAAAAAAAATTCCCTGTAGCTAGGCTTTTATAGTCAAGCCCTTCCCTCACCTTTAACCATTGGCAATCACTCCATCCCTATAGGTCTGCCTTTTCCAGATGCCATACAAATGGAATCATTTAGTATATCCTTTTGAGTCCAGCTTCTTTCACTCAGCATAACGCATCTGAGATTCAGCCACATTATTGCATGTATCTGTAATTTGTCTCCTTTTATTGCTGAGTGGTATTCCATTGTGTGGATGTACCATACTTGGTGTATCCATTCCCCAATTGAGGAACATTTGGTTTGTTTCCAACTTGGGACAATTATGAATATAACTGTTCTAAGCGTTCATGTATAGGTTTTTGAGTGAATATAGTTTTTCCTTTTACTTGGGTAAATACTTAGGGTTGGGTAAATACTTAGGATTGTTACCTTTTTTATTTCACATTCATTCCTGAGGGATATTTTTGTTGTACATATATGGGATTCTGTATAGAGTTCTTCCCTTTCAACAATTTAATAATTTCATCCTGCTGCCTTCAGGCCTATCTGGTTGTTTTTCAAGTTCCTCCTGCCATGGTATTTTATCCAGAGGTAGTGCTTTTTGTATTTTGATCAAAGTTTCTAATTGTAGTGAGAAGGAGAGATAGGCTAAACTAGGCTCATTCTATCCTGGCTGGCACCAGAAGTCCCAGGTCTCTATCAACCACTGGGAAAAGATATTTTGCAAAGAAATTATAGCCTGCTGACACAAACCAGGACAGAGCTTTTCTTTTTCTTCTTACCCAGAGGTCACTAACATTCCTAATGACTTATTCCGTGACTTATTCTCTTAGATGAACTTTTTTTTTTTTTAATTTATTTTAATTTTGGCTGCGTTGGGTCTTCACTGCTGGGTGCAGGCTTTCTCTAGTTGCGACGAGCAGGGGCTACTCTTTGTTGCAGTGCGCAGGCTTCTCATTGTGGTGGCTTCTCTTTGTTGCAGAACACGGGCTCTAGGTGCACGGGCTTCAGTAGTTGTGGCACGTGGGCTCTGTAGTTGTGGCTCATAGGCTTAGTTGCTCCGCGGCATGTGGGATCTTCCCGGACCAGGGCTCAAACCTGTGTCCCCTGCATTGGCAGGTGGATTCTTAACCACTGTGTCACCAGGGAAGTCCCTTAGATGGACTCTTCTTTAACATGATGCAGGTAAGCAACATTCTTCCATATGGAATGCACAAGCCTCTCTTCTGTGCTTGTTGCAGCATACAAATATTTTTTCCTTGTCCGTGCAATGGTAATGTGTCACTGCAATGGTGCTACTATAAAGTGTAATGAAGATTTAGGGAAAAGGAGATGTAAATTATGGGATGTAACAGTGCAAGTTGGGAAAATAGAGGCACTTTTCACTTATACTGTTACTAGTATTTCTGTGAGATTTGTATAGCATTTTCCACTATGGCTCTGGAAACCAAGCAAGCAATTTTAAATAAAGTTTCTATAAATATGAACTTGGTGACAGGAAGGAATTTGGCAGGGACATACAAATAAGAACAGGAGATGGGGAAATGGGAAGTGACATGAAACAGGGACCAAGAGGGAAGTTCAAAGCACATGATAGACTTTATGCTCATCAGGATTTTTAATCAAGATTAAAAATAGTCTCCATAGAAGTTGCCCTGTCTTTCAGGTGTCATACTGTCATAACAGCAATAACAGGATTGCTTTGATACCAGTTCTGTCTTTTGATGACTGATGATACCTGCCAGTGGCCCCATTGTTTCTATAGCACTGGGATATGTGGGAAGATTTGGGAGTGGGGAAGGGAGTGTAAACCAAGGATTACAATAAGCCCTAGTTAGCCAGATTGACCCACTCTGAACGAAAGAATACAATTAGCTCCAAGCAGTTTGGAGACTGGTGAGCCTTTGTGGCCAGTGTGGTTAATCACACTTCTGCATGGACTGCTTCAATCGGCTCACGTATCAATTGTAACTGTAAGTTTTCTTCACTTCTTTGTATAGTGTATAGACTTCACTTTAGATATAGACCATGAGTTGGTCTTTAAAACACTTTTGATCTCCAACATACTGGAGGGTAGAGAAAATAATCTGGAGAATTAATAACCAATGCATTTGACCTTTCTTTACCTCTTCCTTTTCTCTTCTCTTTGTCTCTCTGTATTTCTCACTTTCCTTTTTTTTTTGTTGTTTTTAACATACCTGCATGTCTGTGCCTGTGAAGATTTGCTTTGTTTTGAGAAGCTGAATTATGCAATCGTTGCCACGCCCTGTGCACATCCCCACTTCCATGCTCCCTTGGAGGGATTTAGCTGGGAAATGTTCCACAGAAAAGACAAAGAAGTTCAGTAACGTCATAGTTTATTTCTCTCTGTGTAGCTTATCTTGCTAAACTCAATACTTATGAGGGGTGGGGGAGGAAGAAGGGTGGGAAAGAGAGAGGGTGGGGTGTTCCTCTTGCTCCTTCATTTCAATAGCTATAAATTTTTGCAGGGCAGAAGGCTCCTCCCATGTGCCTTTCCCACTTTATTCTCCCTTTCCCCTTCCTTCTTTTCTTCTCTCAATCTCTCCCCAAGTCTGGTGCAATTGTGGTTGGTATTTTGGGGAAGGGGAGAGATCTGTATATCTCTCCATGTTCCCTTACTCCTTCCCACATACATTCCTGGCAAGTCTGCAAAAACTTCATAATGGTTTTCGTCTCAGTCTGTCCTAAAAAAAAAAAAAAAAATGTGCTGTCTATTGTTTCTTCTGACAATCTGATGTGTTCTTTTAGATTGTCAGATATGCGATGGCAGATGATTTCAAGGTCCAACAGAAATGTGGCATTCATGATCCAAAGCATAGCATGGCTCATTGGATTAGGATAGTTTCTTGTGGAGAGGTCTCATCTCTGAAAAAAAGGAAAAGAAGACCCTTTTCATCTTTAGGTTTCATTCAGCTTCTTTATTTTCCCAAATGTACACTGAAGTCTCTGAATCAGAGACTGATTGGGATTAGTCAAAAGTCCACATGAGTTAGAGCTGAGAGCTGAGACAGTAGTTTAAAACAGTGGCTTCTCAACATTTTTTATACTCATAATTCAGTTTTCAAGACTAGATTTTTTTGCCAACACTCTTGAAGGCATTTAAATACACTTAATGGGACTGAGAAACAGCACTGGCTAAGTCAGAAATAATTATAACACAGTCATTTTTACAGTTATAAGAATATCTACACAGCATCACCTTATTTCATTCATTCTTCAACGCTGTGTTATTGAGCAGAGCCGTGTGCTACCCTGCCAGCAGTATCTTACATACCTATGAGACAAAGTCCTCAAATATTGCAGCACACATGTCATCTTTGTTGCTAGTTTGACAGTATACCATGTTATCTGCCTCTTACCTCTTAATAGTGGCAAGTCATCTCGTCTGCACTACATCTCATGATACATTCAGGGTCATGTTCCATCTGGCACACATCACCATAACGGTATGTGTATTCGCTGGTGGCAAAGCTGTATTTCAGGGGTCAGCAGACTTTTTTCAGCAAAGTGCCGGATTGTAAATGTTTTTGACTTTGTGGGACATTGGGTCCTAAACTTTCAGTATAATTTGTACAACTGAATAGAAAAGTTAATCCACCCCACTCAGAAAGATTTCTCTGTTTATTTTCAGTCACTTAAGCCACATAAATGCCCTGTCCTAACTCTCAGCATGAAAATCTGCACAATACAGCACCCTACCTTCTCTAACAGGGAAGGGCAAGCAAGGATGCTTATTATATGCTCATTATTTGCTCATGATTTAACACTTGAACTAATGCCAAGAACAAGGCAGACAGGAAGAACTCGGATAAAGAAACACATTCATTCCACACAATGCAAAACAGTAATAAAAGATCTCCAGAATAGCCAGAAATGCTGGATTGTCAAAGTGCTAAAGTATACACACACTTTCCTGTTCTAATATTTAAACAAAGGACATAGTAATGCCAGAAGAACTAAGTACCAGTTAGAAGGCCGAAATGGGAAAAATCAGGACAGTTTTCACATTTTTTAGAGAATGGAAATAGTAACCATCTATCTAAATTTTCTTAGCCTGTGGTCTGTTGTGTGCGTAATGGTTTTGGTAAAAAGAGAGTGAGCTCATGCCAGACTATAGCTGAATGATTAGAAATCAGTCTCTCTCATCTGTGAAGATAAATGATATACCACTAGTTAGAAATGGGGAGGATGTCAATAAGAAGTAGACAGATTTGGTGAGAATAAAGATTCAGAGTGACCCCCTTTAAATCAGATGTGGAACAATGGTGGCTATAAGGCCTGACTGCAATCCTTCAATCAGTCCTTAAACTTTACCAGCATGCTTTATTTTCATCAGTTTAGGAAATATAGCAGGTGACAATCAGCAAACTACAGCTGATAGACCAGATCCAGTCTGACGCCTATTTTGTAAATAAAGCTTTATTGGGACACAACCATGCCCATTTGTTTATGTGCTGTCTATGGCTGCTTTCATAATACAGTGCCAGAGGTGAATAGCTGCAACAGTGAAGTCTTCTATCCTTTTTTTAAAATTGAAGTATAGCTGATTTACAATGTTGTGTCAGTTTCTGGTGTACAGCAAAGTGATTCAGTTATATATATATATATATTTTTTTTTGTGGTACGCGGGCTTCTCACTGCTGTGGCCTCTCCCGTTGCGGAGCACAGGCTCCGGACGCGCAGGCTCAGCGGCCATGGCGCACGGACCCAGCCGCTCCGCGGCATGTGGGATCTTCCCAAACCGGGGCACGAACCCGTGTCCCCTGCATCGGCAGGCGGACTCTCAACCACTGCGCCACCAGGGAAGCCCGATTCAGTTATATTTATATATTCTTTTTCAGATTCCTTTCCATTATAGGTTATTACAAGATATTGAATATTTTTCCCTGTGCTACACACTAGGCCCTCGTTGTTTATCTACTTTATATCTAGTAGTGTGTATCTGTTCATCCCAAGCTCCTAATTTATCCCTCCTCCACCCCCCTTTTCCCCTTTCTTCTATCCTTTAAATTTCCAGTTCGGGCTTGATGTGTACTTTAGTATTTCACAGCTCATGTGAAAAGAACTCATCTTGATTCCAATCTTAATTAATCAGGATTTGTTATATGAAATCTAAAGCTCATATGATATAATTAACAGAAGAAGGCTATAACTTTCTGAGTGGGCTAGATGAACATTCCTACCCAGTTGTACCAGTCATCCTGAAAGTTTGATGGCCTATATGTCTGACCATTTCCTTCTTCAATTCTCAGGGTGACTTAACTCCCCCATGTAGTCCAGCATAATATTTTCCCTCCCTGAGTGTTCTTACACTAGAAATATCCTTTTAAGCATGAGAATTGTATACTTTCTTCTTGGCTCCTCAATGCAAGTCTACCTAGGGGACACTTAGACGAAACAGAAAGGAGAGGGCATTGATTAAAGCTCAATTTTTTATTGGAACAAGTGAGCAATGGCCTCCTCCAAGAGCATAAAGAGGTAAAGAACAGGGCTTTGTACGGAGCAAATTGTGTCAGACCAATTTAATTTCCTCCTATGACAGAGCGACAGTCCAAGATGATAAAGAAGAAGAAATAGATATCTATATGGACTCTAGAAAGGTTTTTTATTTCATCCAACGTGACATTCTCATCAATAAATTAGGAAGGTCTGGTCCAGATCATGTTGCAGTTAGGTGAAAGCCCCACTTGACAGAGAACCCTCACTGAAAGTGGGAGCTGTGTGTCCTGTGTTATTCGAGACCTGCTTCAGTCCCCCCACCTTGGAGTTCTGTCTGGAGGAGAAACATATTTGATAGGTTACTGGAATACTTTTGAAAACCAGACAGTACGTCAAAGTGAGGATAAGGATATGTAAGTATGTCTTTAAAAGTTGTAGAACCAGACCCAAGAAAAAGATTAAATTACAGTCATATATAACATAAAAATACTTGGGCATGAGAAGGAAACTGAATGCAAGGTAAGAACGAAGCTGCAGTCACTTCATGGCACATGAAGATCTAGACTCAGAGAATTCTAGATGTCAGATTGCCCATCTTCCTCATTTCTCAGGAAGCTTCCAGCCCAAAAGAGGAAGTTGTATGCTCAAGGCTACAGAGCTGGTTAGTTGCAGCACTGGGAACTCCTAGTTCAGTATTCTTTTTACTACAAACCATCTCTGGACTTTTAAAAAATAACTTTCTTGAGGCATATTTTACATATCATAGCATTCAGCCATTTCAAGCATACAGTTCAATGATTTTTTTTAGTAAATTTACCAAGTTGTGCAACCAGCACCATAAATCAGTTTTAGAGTTTTTCCACACCCCATTATGATTCCTTGTGTCATTAACTGTTAATTCCTGTCACCTACCTATCTCCCAACCCTAGGCAACCACTATGGTAAGTCCTCCTGCGTTGTTCTAGACCTGGTCTAGAATAGAGACTTGTATAGGTTTGCCTTTTCTGGACATTTCATATAATGGAATCTTATGATATACAGTGTCATGTCTGGCTCTTATCACTTATTGTAAGTTATTTTTTATATAAATTTATTTATTTTATTTTTATGTATTCTGGCTGCATTGGGTCTTTGTTGCTGCACGCTGGCTTTCTCTAGTTGCGGCAAGCAGGGGCTACTCTTCGTTGTGGAGCACAGGCTCTAGAGTGCAGGCTCAGTAGTTGTGGCACACAGGCTTAGTTGCTCCACGGCATGTGGAATCTTCCCAGACCAGGGCTCAAATCCGTGTCCCCTGCATTGGCAGGCGGATTCCCAACCACTGTGCCACCAGGGAAGCCCACTTATTGTAAGTTTTTGAGGTCCATCCATGTCGTTGCCTGTATCAGTAATTCATCCCTTTTTATTGCCAAATAGTACTCCATTATATGAATTTATCACATTTTGTTTATTCATTCACCTGTTAGTCGATATTTAGGTTGTTTCTACTTTGGAACTATTATGAGTAGTGTTGCTAGTAGCATTCGTGTGTCACTGTTAACTTTTTAAGTTCAATAACTCTTCCCCCTCGAATTGAGGTTAAATTTTCCATTGAATATGGCCTCTTCCCCTACTCTTTTTCTCCAGAGCTGCACAGTAGAGTTGCCCCAGACAACAACCAAAGTTCCTATTAATGTTCTAATAAATAGCCTTAGGGGATTAAATAGTCCAGAGAAGAAAAGGCTTGTTAATCTAATAACAGTCTTTTATTCTATGATGGCTTATGAGAAACTGTTAGCCAAATGCTTTCCATCTTAGCAGAAAATAAATGAGAGGAATTGAATTTAAACTTCAGCGAAAAACACTTCAGATGGTCATAAGGAGGCACATTTTATATGACAATGGATGCTGTCAAGTTAATTTGCAATATTATAAAAACAAAGCCCATGTAATTTCCTCAGAAGCTTATATGAATGGATTTAAATCTATCTGAGGCCAGATGGCCCCTTGTGATCCCCTAAAGGGAAGAAAGTCCTTCTGTGGTGCTTCTTCAGTGTGGTAAAGGAAGACATTTGGCCTTTGGTGTTTACAGAGACTGTTTCACGGTGCCCCTGAGACCAGTTATTGGAGTCATTGTGCCATAAAACCAGTTGATGGAGAGTTTTCTATAAACCACTAAGTGTGGCAGGAGACATTGCTCTCATGTCCTACCCAGAGCAGTGTCTCCCAGCTATGATTCTCTCCCGAATAATAGCTAGAATAATCATTATTTAATTCTAGAATTGTACAGTTTATAAAGTAATTTTACGTTTAATCCCCTTTTGACTTCATATTTGAGCCTTAGTAGTTTCCAGAGTAATCTGTGAGATAGACTCTGTCACATGGCAGTTCAGAGTCCTTTCCAATTTCATTCTCTTCTATTGAGTTGCCTTTATCTCCCATCATTCTCAGCAGTAAACTCTCATCACACTGGACTACTCATTATCTCTTGAATACCACACATGCTTTAGTTCCTCTATCTTTTCACTACACCACCCCTTTATATATCTATCTATCTATCTATCTATCTATCTATCTATCTATATATATATATCTTGTCTTTTTGGAGAACTCTGACTTAGCCTATAGTCAGGCCTACACATTACCTCTTCTGTAGGTAAATGTTCTCCTTTCCTTTCCTCAGCAGAACTTATTGTTCCCCTTTTGGACACCCATATTGGTTTGATAATCCTATAAATATATTAGCTGTGTGACCTTTTATAAGTAGCTTAACTTCTCTGAGTTTTTCTTTCCTTATTTCAAATGCTTTTATGTCTTTCAGGGAAATTCTATGAAATTGATATACCAAAGAATATTCTATACAAATGTAATAGTTTAGTATTAATAGTAGAAATGTGAAAATAGACCTCAGATTATAGTTACAACACCTAGTTTTCTGTGGGTCTCTTTGATCCTTGAGGACAGCAATCCTGATGTTTTCATCTTTCTCCCCTAAACATTGAGTCCAAGTCCTGAAACATAATAAAAGAAATGGAATCTTTATGAAGTAGGCAGGGGAGATACTATTATCATCAGTTTGCAGATTAAAATTAAGGTCCAAAATGCTGAGTGATATAAGGACTTAGTTATGTCCTGGCCACTTTTCCCTGAGTTTACCAATAGAACTTCCAAAGACTGCTGAAGGGCTTGTACCCTGACTCTATCTAGTATCAAGGGTGAGGTTTCTCAAAGTATTATCTGGGACTATCTGTCATAGACTGACTTCTGAAGATACTTATTAAAAATATAAAATCTCACAAATGTAATTTTGAGCAAAGAGAATCCAGACACACAAAATCAGAAAAGAGAGGACAGTACTACCAAATTTACAGAAATAAAAAGTATTATAAAACAGTACTATGAGCAACTGTATATCAACAAATTGGTTAACCTAGATGTAATGGACAAATTCCTAGAAATGTACAACTTACCAGGACTGAATCATGAAGAAACAGAAAATATGAACAGACCTAACTAGTAAGGAGATTAAATGAGTAATTTTTTAAAAACCTCCCAACAAAGAAAATCCCAGGACCAGATGGCTTCACTTGTGAATTCTACCAAATGTTTTAAGAAGAGTTAACACTAATCCTTCTCAAACTCTTCCCAAAAATTGAAGAGGAGGGAATACTTCCCAACTCATTCTATGAGGCCAACATTATCCTGATACCAAGGTCAGAAAAAGATAGTACAGTTGACCCTTGAACAACACAGGGGTTAGGGGAACCAAACCCCGTGCAGTCGAAAATCTCTGTATAACTTTATAGTCGGCCCTTTGTATCCATGATTCTGCATCCACAGATTCAACCAAGCTCAAGTGTAGTACTGTAGTATGTATTTATTGAATAAAATCCTAGTAGAACTGGAGGCACATAGTTCAAACCCGTATTGTTCAAGTGTCAACGGTACATGAAAAGAAAACTACGGACCAATGTCCTATATGAATTGTTTTCTTTATTTATTTATTTTGGTCTTAGTTGCAGCAGGCAGGCTCCTTACTTGCGGCTCACCAGCTCCTTTAGTTGCAGCACGTGTGCTACTTAATTGCAGCACATGTGCTCCTTACTTGCGGCTCATGGGCTCCTTAGTTGTGGCATGCATGTGGGATCTAGTTCCCTGGCCAGGGATCGAACCCATCTTCCTTGCATTGGAAGGCAGATTCTTAACTACTGCACCACCAGGGAAGTCCCCCATATGAATATTGATGCAACAATTCTGAACAAAATACTAGCAAACAGAATTCAACAACACATAAAGAGGATTTTACATCATGACTAAGTGGGATTTATTCCTTGAACGCAAGGGTGGTTCAACATATGAAAATCAATCAATGTAATAAACCACATTAACAGAATGAAGGGGGAAAAAACACAGTTACCTCAATCGATCCAGAAAAAGCATTTGACAAAATTCAACACCCTTTCAGATAAAAACACTTAACAAACTAGGAATAGAAGAAAAGTACCTCAACATAATAAAAACCATATATGAAAAGCCCACAGCCAACATCATACTCAATGGTTTGAGCCTGAAAACCTTTCCTCTAAGATTAGGAACACAAAAGGATGCCTGCTTTCACTACTCCTGTTCAGCATAGTACTGGAAGCCCTAGCCAAAACAGTTAGGCAAGCAAAGAAATGAAAGGAATATGAGCTGGAAAGGAAGAAGAAAAATTATCTCTGCTCACAGAATACATGATCTTATATGTAAAAAAATCCTGCAGACAACACACACACACACAATTGTTAGAACTAATAAACTAATTCAGCAGAGTTGCAGGATACAAATCCACACACAAAACTTAGTTGTGGGGACTTCCCTGGTGGCGCAGTGGTTAAGAATCCGCCTGCCAATGCAGGGGACATGGGTTCAATCCCTGGTCCGGGAAGATCCCACATGCCGCAGAGCAACTAAGTCCGTGTGCCACAACTACTGAGCCTACGCTCTAGAGTCCGCAAGCCACAACTACTGAAGCCCGCATGCCACAACTACTGAAGCCCACGAGCCTAGAGCCCATGCTCCACAACAAGAGAAGCCACCACAATGAGAAACTCGTGCACCGCAACAAAGAGTAGCCCCTGATCACCACAACTAGAGAAAGCCCGCGTGCAGCATCGAAGACCCAATGCAGCCATAAATAAATGAATGAATGAATGAATGAATCTGCCTACCATTGCAGGGGATACAGGTTTGATCACTGGTCCAAGAAGATCCCACATGCCGTGGAGCAACTAAGCCTGTGCAATGCAATTACTGACCCTGCACTCTAGAGCCCGCCTGCCACAACTACTGAAGCCCGTGTGCTTAGAGCCCGTGCTCTGCAACAAGAGAAGCCACTGCAGTGAGAAGCCTGTGCACCGCACCGAAGACCCAATGCAGCCAAAAATAAATAAATTTATTTAAAAAAAAACTTAGTTGTGTTTCTATATACTAACAATAAACAATATGAAAAAGAAATTAAGAAAGCAACTCTGTTTACAGCAGCATTAAAAAGAATAAATATAGGATAAAGAATAAAATAGGAATAAACAACCAAGGAGGTAGAAGACTTGTACACTGGAAACTACAAAGTGTTGTTCAAAGAAATTTAAAAAGATGCAAATAAATGGAAAGACATCCTGTGTTCATGGATTGGAATTCTTAATATTGTTAAGAAGTCAATAATACCCAAAGTGATCTACAGAGTCCGTGCAATCCCTATCAAAATCCCGACAACATTTCTTTTTACAGAAGTCAGAAAATCCATCCTAAAATTCATATGGAATCTCAAAGGATGCTGAATAGACAAAATAGTCTTGCACAAGAACAAAGTGGAAGTCTTATACTTCCTGATTTCAAAACTTACTACAAAGCTACAGTAATCCAAATAGTGTGGTACTGGCATAAAGACAGACATATGAACCAATGGAATAGAATAGAGAGCCCAGAAATAAACCTGTGTGTGTGCATACAAATGATTTTCGATAAGGGTGCCAAGACCATTCAATGGGGAAAGAACAGTCTTTTCAACAAATGGTGCTGAGAAAACTGGATAACCACATGCAGAAGAATGAAGTGGACTCTTACCTTATGCCATATATAAAAATTAACTCAAAATGGGTCAAAGACCTAAGCATAAGAGCTAAAACTATTATGTTTTGTGTTAGACAAAAACATAGGATAAAAGCTTTGTGACGGTGGATTTCTTGTTGATTTTTTGGGTATGACACCAGAAGCACAAGTAATAAAAGAAAAATTAGATAAATTGGACTACATCAAAATTTAAAACTTTTGTGCATTGAAGGACACTGTCAACAGAGTGGAGAGGCAACTCATGGAATGGAAGAAAATATTTGCCAATCATATAACTGATGAGGGTTTAATATCCAGAATGTAGAAGGAGCTACGAAATAACAACAAAAAAACAACCCTATCAAAAAATGGGCAAAGGGCTTGCATAACATTTATTGATATACAAGTGACCAACAGGTATATGAAAAGATGTTCAACATCACTAATCATTAGGAAAATGCAAATTAAAACCCCTATAAGATATCCTGTCACACCCATTAGGATGGCTATTGTCAAAAAACAAACAACCACCCAGAAAATAACAAGTGTTGGCAAGGCTGTGGAGAAATTGGAACCCTTGCACACTGTTGGTGGGAATGTAAAATAGTATAGCCACTGTGGAAAATAATATGGTTGTTCTTTAAAAAATTAAAAACAGAATTACCATTTTATCCAGCAATTCTGCTTCTGGGTATATAACCAAAAGATTTGAAAGTAGGAACTTGAATAAATATTTGTACCCCCATGTTCGTAGCAGCATTATTCACAAAAGCCAAAAGGTGGAAGCAACCCAAGCATCCACCAATGGATGAATGGATTTTAAAAAAATGTTATATACATACAATGGAAGATTACTTAGCTTTAAAAAGGAAATAAATTCTGACACATACTATATCATGGATGAACCTTGAAGACATTATGCTAAGTGAAATTAGCCAGTCACAAAAGGACAAATACTGTATGATTCCATTTATATGAGGTACCTAAAACAGTTAAATTCATACAGACATGAAGTAGAAGGGTGGTTGCCAGGGCCTAAGGGGAGGAAGGAATGTTTAATGGGGACAAAGTCTCAGTTTTGCAAGAAGAAAAAAATTTCTGGAGATGGATGGTGGTGATGGTTGCACAACAATGTGAACGTACTTAATGTCACTGAACTGTACACTTAAAAATGGTTAAAATGGGGGACTTCCCTGGTGGTGCAGTGGTTAAGACTCTGCGCTCCCTGTGCAGGGGGCCCAGGTTCGATCCCTGGTCAGGGAACTAGATCCCACATGCGTGCCGCAACTAAGAGTTCACCTGCCACAACTAAGGAGCCCACGAGCCGCAATTAAAGAGTCCATGTGCCACAACTAAGGAGCCTAACTAGGGAGCCGCCTGCCGCAACTAACTAGGGAGCCACCTGCCGCAACTAAGACTCAGTGCAACCAAATAAATAAATAAATATTTTAAAAAAGACGGTTAAAATGGTAAATTGCACATTACATGTATTTTACCACAATTTTAAAATTTTTTTAATTAAAAATTTAAAAACAAGATACAAAAAAGTATATGCTATATGATTCCATTTATTTAAGGTACAAAAATGAATCTGTGGTGTTAGATGTCAGGACAATGGTTAGTTACCCTTGGGAGAGGAGAATAGCTGGAAAGAAGCATGAAGAGGCTTCAGGGGTCCTGATGATGTTCTATTTCTTGATCAGAGTGTTATGACATGGGTATATACATTTTGTGAAATTCTTTAAGCTATATATTTGTGATTTGTACAGTTTTCTATGTGAATGTTACACTTCCAAAAGATTCCAAAATCGTAAATCATGAGCCCCACAGCAGACTATACAGAATCAGAATCTCTGAGGATGGGACCTGGGGACCCTGCATTTAAAAAATCGCCCTTCTAAGTTTTTCTTAAGAACATTGGATGCTGCAGATCTTTGCTAAAGGAAGAGAATTAGGTAAATATTTTTCCAGTGCCCCAGAATTCTTCAATTGCACCCTAACAATAAACATTCCTTAGAAAAGAAATTCTTGATATCCTTGAGTCATTTATCTTCTCCTGTTAGGAAACTCCACGTCATCTTTCAGGTGCTGAGTAAGAGAACTAAAAATAGTTAACAGCATATAGAAATATATAGTTTAATATATTACACTTAAAAATATGATTTCTTCTAATTTGTCAGACATACTATAACTTAAGAGTGTTTTATTAACGCCCTCTGAAAAATGGCAGGTGCTAGGGCCTAGTGGAATTCAGGCAACTAGGGTAGGAGGTGCACCCGGGGTGTGGTACAGTGCAAGCAAGTACAGAAAAGCCAGTTCTTCCCCATGTAAACTACTTAGACTCCATTTCATCTTTCTCATACCACCTCCAAGATTTCAGCAGCCTTTACCCTTTACCCTTTCGGTAAACCAAAAGCATGTTTCTTGCAAAGGCTCTATTGGAAGGAGCAGATCAAGATCGAGGTCTTGGACAAGCTCTTGGAGACCTTCTTGGAGGAGGCGGTCAGAAAAGAAGAGGAGCAGGAAATATTGGAGGGATAGTTGGAGGAATTGTGAATTTTATCAGTGAGGCTGAAGCTGCTCAGTATACGCCGGAACCACCACCCACTGAGCAGCATTTCACCAACGTGGAGGAAGTTAGGCGGTTTCGGCAACAATTTGCACAACTGGCTGGACCAGACATGGAGGTGGGTGCCACTCACCTAATGAATATTCTCAACAAAGTCCTGTCTAAGCACAAGGATCTGAAGTCTGACGGCTTTAGTCTTGACACCTGCCGGAGCATCGTGTCCATCATGGACAGTGACACAACTGGAAAGCTGGGCTTCGAAGAATTTAAGTATCTCTGGAGAAACATCAAGAAATGGCAGCGTGTTTATAAGCAATATGACAGGGACCATTCTGGGTCTCTGGGAAGTTCTCAGCTTCGGGGGGCTCTGCAGGCAGCAGGCTTCCAGCTAAAGGAATAACTTTACCAAATGATTGTCCGCCAATATGCCGATGAGGATGGAAGTATGGATTTTTTTTTTAATTTATTTTATTTTTACTTATTTATTTTTGGCTGCGTTGGGTCTTCGCTGCTCCGCGCGGGCTTTCTTTAGTTGCCGCGAGCAGGGGCTACTCTTCGTTGCAGTGCACGGGCTTCTCATTGTGGTGGCATCTCTTGTTGGGAGCATGGGCTCTAGGCGCCTGGGCTTCAGTAGTTGTGGCACACGTGCTCAGTAGTTGTGGCTCACAGGCTCTAGAGCGTAGGCTCAGTAGTTGTGGCGCACGGGCTTAGTCGCTCCGTGGCATGTGGGATCTTCCCGGACCAGGGATTGCACCCCCGTCCCCTGCATTGGCAGGCAGATTCTTAACCACTGTGCCACCAGGGAAGCCCAGAAGTATGGATTTTAACAACTTCATCAGCTGCCTGGTTCACCTGGATGCCATGTTTCGTGCACCCAAATCCCTGGATAGAGATGTGGATGGCCTGATTCAGGTGTCTATCCAAGAATGGCTGCAGCTGACCATATATTCCTAAAGTGGGCACTAAGTCGGGACTACCCCAGGGGACAGGAGTGCTGGAAGCTTAGCCATGCTCTCTGCACGGTTGCGGTTACCCCATCCAAAGCTGTCATTTTCTGCCGAGTTCTTTCATAACCCGACCTATTTCTGAACTTGTGCTGCCCTTTACTGCTTAATTAAACAGATTTTTCATGAAAAATGTCCTGAGTGGTTTGTATGTCGGCTCTTTGAGACACAGGATTTATATGGACATATATGTGATGGGAGTGCAAGGCAGGCTCTAATGGAGTAGATTTTAATAGGTCATTTCTTATTTGGTGAATGAATTTCAAAGAGCAGGAAAGCTGTTGTTGTTATTGTTAAGAATGAAATTTTGAAAAATATCCTGGAATAAATCAAGAAAGCTCTCAGGAGATATATTTTTTTCCTTTAAAAAAGGTGAGGAGGCAGGAAATTCAAAATCTGTTTTTCTCTTAATTCACATCTGGTCTTTCTATTACATTTTTTTTAAGTGTTTTCCTGGAAACCTGCTTAACTGTATAGAAACAGGTTCAGAAATGTGAAATTAAGCAGTTTTATAAAAGGTAGTATTTTTTTAATGGTGGAACAACTGTCTAAACTCTAGAATTCTTTAGTCTCATTTCTCTAGTAAAATAAGCGTGTAACAGTTTTGTTTTGATATAATTGTAAAAAGGATCAGGGCATTGGGGAATGAAAGAGTGTACTTATAGTTGAAATGTCTCTAGTTGCCTTAATGAATCAAAGTGATCACTCTTACATGTACTTCAAAATCAGGCACGCCCTGCTGATGTTAGCCAGCTCTTGTCATGTCTTGCCCTGCCTCAGAGCAAAGAATATTCTTTCATTTGTTTGAGAACTGCAGACAGGAAAAAAAGTAAACAAAGAAAATGTACACAAATCATAACCAGTTATTTGGTATCTAAAGCGATAGAGAGATGTATAAATGTTGCTGAGTCTTTATTGCAGTGGTTCTCAGCCCTGACTGCAATTTAGAATCACCTGGAGAACTCTTGCGCTGAGTACCACTCCACATGAGTTAAATAAAAATCTTTAGAGGTGGGGCTCAGAGATGAGTATTTTTTAAAGCTCCCCAGGTGATTCTGATGAGCAACCAAGGTTGACAGCCACAGCTTTAAGGTTAGGCTGTCTTCACTGTATTTTTCATATTAGTCTCAGCTGAAAACTGAGGTCCCCACAGGAGTCAGTGTTGCCAGCTTCCAAAAAAAAGAAGATAGGAGTATGGAGAAACTGCCACCCAAAAAGCAGGGGTAGTTGTGCCTTTCTTGTGAATGGCCCTTGGTTTGGCTTTTTCATTTTGATTCAGGTGGTGATAACGGGGCAAACAATCCAGGAACCCCCGGCCAGTAGACTCAGCTGGAGAGGCTGCATTTTCAAGTGCTCTGTTCATCTGCCTATTTAATTGGTTTCTACCCCTACTGCTTCTCTGGTTTTTAATGCATTCCCTCTCTCCCAATCTACTTTGGAGGATCATCCTGAGTTTGGAGATAAATCCTTCCTTTTTGACTCATTTAGAGGAAAGCTGTAACTGTTGAAATGATGTAACTGGCCTGTTAACAGCCCTCAGCTGCCTGTTAGAAATCCCCAGAGAAAATAGGAGAGGTTGGCACTTGGCCTCTGTGGACACCATTATCACCATCATATAATATTTATGAAATACCACATGCGTGTAATTCTGAATTGAGCCAAGCCCAGAGATCACGTCCGCTTTCCTCAGGGGACTTGTAATTTAAACTTGGTCTGGGAAGCTACTTAAAACAGGTGTGGTTATATTAGAATGAGGCTGCTGCCAGCAACCACACATTAACATCAGGATCCCTGTTTTAGAATACGGCCACTAGTATGTTAGGCATGGCTGTAGTAATATAACCAGGAAAGGGGAAATCTGCCAAGATGCCTTTTAAGGTCTCAGAATATTAAGTTTATAATTTAACCTTTCCACATGATGGTTGAGGAAAAGAAAATGTAGCCCCACTTTTCTCCCCTCACTTCATTTTAAATGTTTTATGAAAGTTAAGACAATTATCTCACAGTAGGGGTGGTATTAAGTATTTCTCTTGCTCTTCAAGTTAAGGGATTACCTACTTTGATGATTCTCTTCCTGCAAGCACAGGGCAAAACATCCTGAAGTTACCTAAGTTTCTCTTTTGTTCTTTTCTGAATTTGTGTAAAATTTGACAAATAACCCCAGGCACTAGAGTGGATCCCAGAAAATTTAGTCCGAAGTCTGGATTTTTCCAAGTAAACAAACTTTTGGCATTGTGTAGAACCAATAGCCTAACAAGTGATTGAATTTCTAAATTTCCATCTAATGGTTTTTTTGTTGTTGTTTGTTTGTTTGTTTTAGTTGGTGTTTTAAAGGCACATCTTCAGTGTAAGAGGGAGTATTTACCTGATAATTTTTTTCAAATGTTGCCTTTTCTACATGGAAGACTACTGATAGCCTAAGATGAAGGGCTTTCATTAATATAACTCCATCTCATTTTCAAATTTCTAAAAGCAATACAATCAATGTAGTAAGTTGAAAATAATTATGATTTTGTTTAAATGTGAAATTATACATCTACGTTTTTAAATTTCAAAATATCCCATATGATTTTGAAAAACACCTTAGTCGTGATATAATACACTGAATTCTGTAACCTATAATAGCAGGAAAAAGAACTGTGTGTTCTGTACCTAAGAACAGCAAATGTCCAAAAACATTCAAAATTTGTATATCATCTTAAAGGTCACTTTTAAAATATTTTTTGAATAATAGTGCATGTGATTTAAAAGTTGATTTATGTATCAACTTCAATCAGAAATTTCATCAGTAATATTGCACAACTAACCCATAGTCAGGCCTTAAAAAATATTTGCTGAGGCACCTGCAGGGCACTGATACTTAATGTACCTATTAATCTTGAAGTGCTTTCAGAATTACTTCTTTTTAAATGTCTATTTTTAATGCTAAGTGGATTAAAACAATTTAATTCCTAGAAAATTGATAATACAATTATGCAGGTGGGTAGAAATATGCTCTTAATAAGAATATTGAGGTGAACAGAATACCTCTTCCCTGACTCTCCTGGATAACTGAGAATTTATTGAATTTGAATAATACTCTTCCTGAGGAGTTCCATTGGTTTTTAAAGGAAAGAACCACAGCTTTGAGGAATAATTTTTTACCATGGGACTGATTTGAATTTGAAAGATTAAAGGAGTGTATTTTGCTGTATACTTTTTTATTATCTGTTTTTGAATATATTTTGTCAACTTGCCTGCTTTAATTTGAATGATTGGGAGTCAGATTACCTAAATGTTAATTGTCATTATGGCAATAGTGAGTTTTGTGAGCTCAAGTAAAACTTACACCTCAATTTTTCATTAGTAAAAATGAAGAAGTTGAATGGATGATTTCTAAGATTCCTTCCAGTTCTAAATTTTATTATTCTGAAATTGGAACATTAAAATGTATTATTTTATTAGTCTTATAATGAAATCTCTCAGAATAATTTCTATGCTGCCTTTTTTCCTTCACATTACTAGGATGAAAACTTACATATAGTTTCTCATGTGATTGATTATCAAGAGTCTACTTTAATATTCTTTTGTCGGTCAAAGCCACTCATATAAAACTGTTAAAGAAAACCAGGAGTCCAGAATATTACCTTTATTCGTGAATAGCAGTAATACTAAGGGTCTTTTACATTTGTCTTTCTCCATCTGAAAAATAAGCTATAATGCTTGACCTGTATTATACATAGGGTCCGGTAATATAGATAAAAATTGGATGCCTCACAATAAATCAAAGGCGTATTTCCAATCATACTACCTATGACCATATCTTCAATGTCCATAGATCATTCTTTTTTTAAAATTTATTTAATTCAAGTATAGTTGACTTACAATGTTATGTTAATTTCCACTGTACAGCAAAGTGATTCAGTTATACATATATATACTTATTTTCATATTCTTTTCCATTATGGTTTATCACAGGATATTGAATATATTCATAGGTCATTCTTATATCTATACTTAAGAACTTCTTTTTTTTGAATTTTAGAATTTTATTTTTTTTATACAGCAGGTTCTTATTAGTTATCCATTTTATACATATTAGTGTATAAATGTCAATCCTAATCTCCCAATTCATCACACCACCACCACCACCCACCTCCCCACCATTTTCCCCCCTTGGTGTCCATACATTTGTTCTCTATATCTGTGTCTCTATTTCTGCCCTGCAAACCAGTTCATTATACTTCAGAACTTCTATTCAAGACTTCTATGTTGCTTAGTGGAGAAAACCAATTGCAGAATAAATTTACCTTTATTGAGCATATATTCACGGTACAATAAGCTGTTCAGCCTCTAAGGCCTAATGAACAACAGCCCTCCATAGTACAGAAGAAAATTAAACGTTAGTGGCACAAGGAAAATTATGTCCCTTAAAACTCTACCTTCTCTGAAACTTCTGGGGTGATGAAAATATCATAGCCATCAATTGTGATGGTGGTTACCCTGGTGTCTGCATTTTTTCAAAGAACATCAAACTGTACACTTAAAATGGATGCTTTTTATTGACTGTAATTGATACCTCAATAAAGTCGATTAAAGGAAAGGCAGAAAACAGCTGTCTTAGAGGCTGGTAATCAGACAAAATTGAAGTCGGATGACCTGAATTTTAAATCCTAGGAAGAAACCCTGTTACTTTAGGGAAATCTTGAATCCTCTGTTTCTACCTTCTCCGATGAGAAAGTGAAGGTAAATTATTCCTTTTTAGCTCCCACCCTGCAGCAAGATAAAGTAGTATGGTGACAGTGAGTCTTGGTTGCTTTGAGAAGCTGAGGAAAGCTACAAGATTTTTTTTCCCTAGAAAAATGTACATATAAATAGGGCTGGGACTTCCCTGGCGGTCCAGGGGTTAAGACTCCACACTTCCACTCTACGGGACGTAGGTTCGATCCCTGGTCAGGGGTTAAGACACCACGCTTCCATTGCAGGGGGCACAGGTTCGATCCCTGGTCAGGGAACTAAGATCCCGCGTGCCCTGTGGCTCGGCCAAAAACAAAATAAAGGCACACCCTTTCGGGGGCTTCACAGCCTTCCCTTTCAAGCTCATCTATGAAACCCCAGTGAAAAACACTGCCTAAGTGTCTTAAGGTGAACCCAAAGTATCAATAGTAGGTAAGGGTAGGTGAGGAAAAGGTAACATCGTTTTTAGCACCTACCTGTGTGTGCTAGGCAATGGGAATACACTGCACAGAGGAAGGCAATCCCTGCCCTAGAGGAACTCTTGATGGTTGAAATGTAGACACTTAGTCACAGTTAAAGATTGCGCTCTTATCAGTGCCAAACATCTGCTAACCTATCAAGTATCACACTTAGCTTTGTTGTTACTAGTTCATAGTTTATCTGGCAACATGAAGATCTTGCTGCCAAAGTGATTCCACACCTGGGATCATAATCATTGTGCTCATTGTTCTCTTCCTTTCTCCCTCCTCCTCCTCCTCTCTTTCCCCCTCCATCTTTCTCTTCCACCCTCCATCTCACTTTTCCTTTCTCCTCTTCCCCTTTCCTTCTTGTTCTCTCTCTTCTATCTCTTCCTTCCATCCTCCCTCCTTCTCTGCCTTGCCTCTCTCTCCCTTTCTTCCTCTCTTCCTTAAGCTTTCTCTCCTTTCTCCCCATTTCATCTTCTCAGTGTTCCCATCTAGGTGAGTAGTTCATGTGTAGGAAAAACTCTGTATTCGGTCAGCATGGATTAGAATTATCAACCCCTTCTTTTATAATACCATCAAGAAATACCTGCTGAAGTGTATAGATATAAACATCATACGAATTGTTTAGTTTCCAAGACTTAGAAGTGCAGGATCGGGCTTCCCTGGCGGCGCAGTGGTTGAGAGTCCACCTGTCGATGCAGGGGACACGGGTTCGTGTCCTGGTCCGGGAAGATCCCACATGCCGCGGAGCAGCTGGGCCCGTGAGCCATGGCTGCTGAGCCTGCGCGTCCGGAGGAGCCTGTGCTCCACAATGGGAGAGGCCACAACAGTGAGAGGCCCGCGTACCACAAAAAAAAAAAAAAAAAAAAGTGCAGGATCTTCCAGGGTCCGATATCACTAAGGGGCCCTTGAAGTTGCTCGGGTTTGCTTACTTTCTCCTGCTTTATTGCAGAGTAAGCACAGAAAGAAGAAAGAAGGTAGCTGTGATTATTGCCTCAATTTGCCCCTTTCCTTTCCCTTCTATCTCCTACATGGAGAAAGTCTCTTAGTGACCCACTGGTGTTGGCCATCATGGCAGGCCCACCATCGATGGTGGAATGAAGGCTTCAGTCCCACCTAGGATGAAATCCCCCATCCTGCTTCCCAGAGAGGCTCCCATCAAGGCTGAGCTCAGGAACCCACAATGAGTGCCATAGAGCCACTCTAAGTGAGCCTCAGTGATAAAATGTTTATACTGATCACTCAGCAGGAATATATTTTTCTTCCTTCTGAGTTGGGTATGGGTGGGCCACTCACTAGCTGTTCTATCTCAGTGCGAACTTTTTTCCAGATTGGCTCAGTGCATGACGAGGCTGAGCTCCGTGGCATGTCTGAATTTCGCCTTGTGGGCTGTGATTAATAGTCATTCAACCAGTGGCCCTGCTAACTGATTTCTCCCATCCTTTCACAGAACCATGATGGCAGTGTCGACTTCCGAGAGTATGTAATTGGCCTGGCTGTCCTGTGCAACCCTGCCAACACAGAGGAGATCATCCAGGTGGCATTTAAGGTACTGTCAGCCCCACTGAAATCATCTTGGTCTGTCTTGTAAACAAGTGTTGACTCTAAGTGTATTATCTGAAAATCAGTGCATCTATTACGAGTGTTTATAGATCTGCTGTGACATGTACACGAGGGCAATGTGATTAAGACAATCACTACCAAGAATAAAGAAAAGACAAGCATCCATTTAAGCAAAAAGAAAGTCTTTGGAAGCAGCCTAGTTAACAGCATTAAAATTGAAGAGCAGGTGCTTTCATAAATTAGTTTAAAAATTATTTCTTTTCAGCCTCCCCATTTTGGAGCCCCAAAGTGAGGTTTATAAATAAACGCCACCTGTCTATAGTCATCCCAGTTCACCAGGCAGCAAGTTCTGATCCATCCTTATTTTCTCACTCTGTATGTCAGAGATATTTTAGGTGATCTTTTCCCGATGGAGTTTATTTTGTTGTGGTGGTGTCAGGTGAATACCATCATAAATGTCTCAAGTTTCCACCCTATGTGTTTTCCTGTATATCACATATATTGTCACAGCAGTATGGGAGGTTGAGGGGCAGATGAATAAAATCCATGTCCCCCATCCCTAGCAAAACTTAATGGAGGTTTGAATTATGAGAACTCAGATTCCATTTTATCACTTATATATGCAAAAAGGAGAGGGAAGAATACATTCCCAAAGTGTGTTTTGGTTCTTTGGAGATGAAACGTGCTTTATCTAATTAGTATTTGAATGGGATGTTCCCTTCCATATTCTAATCTTACATGATCTGCTCTCAAGTAAAACAAAAACTTGATCTCACTTACCAAGCTGTGTATGTGGAATCTTATCGTACAGCTCTTTGAGTCTCTGCTTCATCCACCATAACAGCTGAGGACCTTCCCCATGCCTCTTTCCTACTCTTATTTCTTCCTGATTTTCTCTGAGAAGAATACCCCACTGTGTCCTCAACAAATGTTTTCCCCTCTATCATCTAGAAAGACCCTCTTCCTCCCAGAGTCCTTTCTCACATCTTAGAGGCCACCTGGGATAGCCTCACGAATTTCCATGTGTTCTATCCTTGACAGAGGAGTCCCCAGGTTGACTTCTTATTTCAGATTGGTTTCAACTGAGTTAACTGCTAGGCCTATAAAGAACCTAAGAGGTTGATGCTTAGCAGATGGTCTCAAGGCAAGGGCCAGAACTCTTTCCAAGCTGAAAACTTTTACAGACTTATTCATCATAAAACCTAAAATTATACACATAGCTAACTTATTCCAACCCAGACATTTCTGTTTCTGTTCTGAGATTGTCTGTGTGATTATAAGGTCAGCTGGGCAAGTGGTCACTTTGGGTTTACCAATGAAAGACCTGATAGAAAATTTGGTCCTTAATCATAGTAATTATTGTCTTTAAAGAAGTCCTGAGATTTTTCTCTAGCCTAGACCTTGGTTTTGAGGGGGGACAGGGAGAGGAAAGAAGGACCTAAAACTATAATTAGCTCTTTTTTCAGTAAAGCAAGTGTCATGTTTTACTTTGGTTATTTTTTTAACCTTCTCAGGGGTGTATGATGTTTTGGTTTTTTTATTTTGTTTTGTTTAAGTGTCTATTTTTTTATTTTTTTAATTTATTTTTTGGCTGTGTTGGGTCTTCGTTGCTGTGTGCGGGCTTTCTCTAGTTGCGTCGAGCAGGGGCTACTCTTCATTGCGGTGCACGGGCTTCTCACTGCGGTGGCTTCTCTTGTTGTGGAGCACGGGTTCTAGGCATGTGGGCTTCAGTAGTTGTGGCTCGCAGGCTCAGTAGTTGTGGCTCGCGGGCTCTAGAGCGCAGGCTCAGTAGCTGTGGCGCATGGGCTTAGTTGCTCCATGGCATGTGGGATCTTCCCGGACCAGGGATCGAACCAGTGACCCCTGCATTGGCAGGCAGATTCTTAACCACTGTGCCACCAGGGAAGTCCCTGTATGACGTTTTTGAAAATTATTTTGGCATGCTTCTAATTTTCATTTAGTAGTATCATTTTGTATATATACAGAATGCATTCACATCCTTTTATTTGGGTAACACTTCACAGTTAACTTCCCATCTTTGATCATATTTCATCATCACGGTGACCTTTAGAGGTAGAATATTAGTCAGCATTCTTCAGTTGTAAGCAGTAGGCATAGACTCTCGTGGAGGAATCAGTTGTGAGGACAGCAAGCAGGCTCCAGGGAATACTCCCAAGCAGGCAGCTCCAGAGGTCCCAGCTGCGGGAGCTGCTCTACATCTCCCTTGGGCACTGCCGTTAGAGTGAGCAAACTCCAACGCTGTTCATCATTCAAATTCCAGGCAGAGTCCAAATGGCCTTGGACCATGTGCTTGCTAGGAAAGACAGGATGTTTTGATGCAGAGTCCCACAGCATTCCGTGCACTGGGGAGATATCACTCCCCCATTCTCCGAGGAAAATGAGGTGTTAAACCTTCTACCAGAGCCCAGAGCATGAGATTTACCTTAGGTCGGGGAACTCTGTAATAGGGAACCTATTGGGAGCGATGAGGAATTGAGAGAAATGGAGGGGTTTTTGTGGGGTAGTTGTGACAAATGACAAATGGAGAGGAAGTAAAAGCCCCCAGAATGGATGTGTGAAGGCAACTTATACAGAAGGAAGAGCCATCAAAGCACCAAATTTAGATGATTTGATAAGATGGTGAGAATTCTTTAGGAATGGAAGACTTTTACAGAAAAATTAGAATTTGTGAGAAGGTGGGGGAGGTTGTGACTGAATCCTGGCAGTTAATGACTGAAGTCCAAGGCCCATAAAGAGCCCTGGGGGTACTGTTGTGAAAACAAATGCTAGCTAATTCACTTTGCACTTTCCAGCTATCTTATCGTCCATTTAGGGGCTGAGTAGTAGAAAATGGACTAGGAGTCCGTGCCTTCTTATCTGGGGGCAGCAAATCACAACTTCGAATTATATTTTCCTCCTCCCACCCTAGTGGACAATTAAAACACTATTCAGTATTTGCTTATTGTTCTTTTCATGATTATCACACCTTATCCAATGCCTGTTTTTGATTGTGTATTTGGTCAGAAGTGGATACCTTAACATGAGGAACTGTAGATATCTGCCTGCATTTGGACGACAGCTGGACCATTTACAAGCTGTGTGACCTTGGGAAAGTTACCTGGCTTCCTTGTTCCTCAGCTTTCTCATCTGTGAGATAGGGCTAATAACAACACCTCCCTTACATAAGACTATTATTAGGGTTAAATGAGTGTGTAAAGTGATTTGAACATGTTGGATCAGTGCCTGTAAAGAGTCAGTGTCGATATCATGAAAAAATGTTAATACCCTGGAGAGGATTATGAATATGGCATATTAATTATCTATCAGTTACCCCTGCTTTGCTGCTTGACTTTCAGTCTATCCCACCCTTTCCCCTCTGCCTATAAACATATTGTCTCTCCCTTCCTGAAGGCAGCCTCCTTTTGCATGTGGCTATTACCCCATTTATCTCCTGTGCTTTATTCCATAATTTCTTAAAAGAAGAGCCATGCCTGTTGCCTCCATGCCTCACCTCTCTATTCATTGCTTGATTCCCGTTACCATCCGTCGCCAGGATCTCCTAATTGCCAAATCCAGCAAACCTTCTTGCTTGGCCGAGTTTCTTCCTCTTTCCTGAAAACCTTCCCTAGCTTCCAAGATGCATGCTCTTTCTTTCTGCTTCTCCATCTCTCTGGCTGCTGCTTCTGAGTTTTTCTGGCCGGTTCCTCTTCCCTGCACACACCTCAACTCTTGCTGTTCCCAGGGCTCTGCCTTACTTTGTGCACTTTCTACAGAGAAGCTCAAACACACTCGTAGTTTCAATCTTTACCTGAATTCATATCTCAAGCCTCATCACTCTCCTGAGCTGATGTGCTGAATCTTAACTTCCTCCTGGCACTTCTGACTCAAATGTAAGCTCTCCAAGTCTAACCCTTGATCTCATTGGGAACCTGTTTTCCCACTCTTGGTAACATAACCCACTTTCACCCACTTGCCCAAGCTAGAATCCCTCAGCCATCTTTAGCTCCTTCTTTTCCATCACTACAGACCTCTAATTGATATGTAAGTCCTGTCTTTGCTTCCTTATAAATTGTCTCTTCCTGCCCTTCCTGCTTCTCCACCCCAGACTCTTAATTGTTTTTCATGACTCTAGTCTTTTCAACTTTCTGCCCTCTCTCCATCCTCCACACTTTGCCTCAGAGAGCTCCCTCAGTTCACAGGCAATCACACCACAGCCCTTCCCATCATAATCCTGCAAGGGTAGATGAGGCCTTATATGTCCATCATGATCTGATCCTTGCTTGTCTTTCTCTCTCCTGACTTGAGCCCCAGGCAATTGCCTGCCAGTCCTTGTATGTTCTGGTAATATCTCTTCATGTTTTAAGACCCAACTCAAATGTCATAAAGCCTTCCCTGACCTCTCCGGGTAGGATTCATCTTGTTCTACACAGGACTCCCATGTGCTTTTGTACTTACTATGGTTATAGCCCCTATTTTTTCCATGTGCTTTTGTACTTACTATGGTCGTAGCCCCTATTTTTTTTAAGATTTATTTATTATTTTATTTATTTTTGGCTGCGGCACACAAGATCTTTTGTTGCAGCGCACGAGCTTCTCTCTAGTTGTGGTGCACAGGCTCCAGGGCGCGTGGGCTCTGTAGTTTGTGGCATGGGGTCTCTCTAGTTAAGGCGTGAGAGCTCAGTAGTTGTGGCATGTGGGCCTAGTTGCCCCGCGGCACGTGGGATCCCAGTTCCCTGACCAGGGATCGAACCCACACCCCTGAATTATAAGGCAGATTCTTTACCACTGGACCACCAGGGAAGTCCCTGTAGCCCCTATTTTAATCCTGTCTCTTTCTACCACCAAACTATAAGTATTGTGAAGGCAGCAGATACCATACTTATGGACATATATCCCTAGCCCCCCAGCACAATGAATGTCTGAATTACTAAATGGTTTATTTTTTAAGATTATTACATACCACCATTGCTCTGGAGGAGCTCAGTCTTAGGCTTTATTTTCTTTTTCCTTCAGCTCTTTGATGTTGACGAGGATGGCTTCATAACAGAGGAAGAGTTCGCCACCATTCTGCAGGCTTCCCTTGGAGTGCCTGACCTTGATGTTTCTGGTCTCTTCAAGGAAATAGCCCAGGGGGATTCTGTTTCGTATGGTGAGTAGGCAGTTTGGCTCCTGATTCGGTGTACTGTACAGTATACAGTGTACATCCAGACTATGACTGACCCTCATACAAGAGTGTTGTTCCCCCCACTAATATGTTAATAATAGAATTAATAGTAACAATGATGATGATAGTAATAATAGTAGTGGCGTAATGGTAGAAGCTAATTATTGAGGACTTACCATATGCTAAGCACTCTTCACACATTTTATATATATTAATTCATTTATTCTTTATAGCAAGCCTATTCGATCAATACTCTTCATTATTCTTTTTTTTTTTTTTGCGGTATGCGGGCCTCTCACTGTTGTGGCCTCTCGCGTTGCGGAGCACAGGCTCCGGACGCGCAGGCTCAGCAGCCATGGCCCACGGGCCCAGCCGCTCTGCGGCATGTGGGATCTTCCCAGACCGGGGCACGAACCCGTGTCCCCTGCATCGGCAGGCGGACTCTCAACCACTGCGCCACCAGGGAAGCCCTACTCTTCTGTTTTTAATTACTGTCATTTTGGCTCTCCTTATTCTATTTTGGGTAATTAAGTGCCTAGGGCACTTATCTATTATGTTCATTAAAAAAAAAAAGGATAAAATGGCAAGTATATACTGATATAAAACTTAAGAGTCTGGGCTTCCCTGGTGGCGCAGTGGTTGAGAGTCCACCTGCCTTTGCAGGGGACACGGGTTCGTGCCCTGGTCCGGGAGGATCCCACATGCCGCGGAGCGGCTGGGCCCGTGAGCCATGGCCCCTGAGCCTGCGCCTCCAGAGCCTGTGCTCCGCAACGGGAGAGGCCACAACAGTGAGAGGCCTGCGTACCGCAAAAAAAAAAAAAAAACCAAAAACTTAAGAGTCATAAACCCCATGTGTACTAATTCTCTGACCATTTTCATTGCATAGTTAATACTCTGTATTACTCCTAACTACAAATTTTGAAAAACTATTTGGAATAACTATTTCAATGGAAGCTAATACTAAGAATTATTTTTAGGTAGTCATATTTTTACCTGTCAGTTTTAATATGTTTTTAGGGAAATCTACTCTGTTTTTTGGAGTTCAACCTTTTTCTTTTTAGAATACACAGAATATCTCCCTTTCCCCAATATTATGCAAGCCCACTTTTTTTTGCAGGAATGTTTGAGGTATTTAAGTATGATTTTATGAAAGAATAGGTATAGACATGTATCATGAATGTATCCATTTACATTATTTAAATGTGATCGTTTAAATTGTTTTCATTCTTGGTTTTCCTTTAGCCAAATTAATGCCCAAATTCTACTTATTGCCAGCTCTCAGCACTTCTAGAAATGAGGTACTCTTTAATGCCACGAGCATCCTCAAAGAGGACAGAGAGCCTTGATCTTTTGACCAGAGCACAAGTCTTAAAATTAAAGCTCGTGGTTTCAGTAGATCAGCACTCCTGCCCACGTAT
The DNA here is from genome assembly GCF_949752795.1 of Hyperoodon ampullatus. Lineage (NCBI taxonomy): Eukaryota > Metazoa > Chordata > Mammalia > Artiodactyla > Ziphiidae > Hyperoodon > Hyperoodon ampullatus. Next base: position 29,974,105 of record NC_136931.1, on the reverse strand, counting down.
CTTAGAAGTCACTTACGTCCTCTGTATCTCCGTCACTGAAATAGACTCATTCAGATAAATCTTTATTTTGGATGTTAAGAAAGAACAATTAATAGCTTGCTTAATTTGGAAATATAAAGTGCTCTGTCAGTGCAAAATAATGTTGTAATTGCAAAGAATGACCTGGGCTCTATCTGGTGACTTCCTCATCACTAAGACCTGTTTTTATCTTCAAGAGTTGCTAGATAGTCTAATGTGCCATGAAGTGGACACTCGGTTATTGGAGGATTTTTTTTTTTTAGTGAATGGATAGAAATAGGATATTGGGTTAAAAGCCTTTTATTATAGAGTCAAATAGCAAGCTGATTCAAAGACCAGGCTCACTTTGCTATATAAGCTCAATAAAGTTTTCTCCATCCAAACAGAAGAGGAGAGAGAAATGTCAAACTTGAGGGTAGCATCATATTTCAGAAACTCCAGGTTACCGGAGGCTTGGGGTTCAAATTCTGATGGTTAATTTTGTAAGCCTTCTATACTCTACCTCACTTCCTAAATCTCAAACACCTGAGATAAAAGGAGGCCTACTACTCAGGGGTCTTGTGATATGATTAGTGAATATTGTACACTCTACTTGCCCTTACTGATCATAAGTCAGGGCTCAGCTTTTCAAGATGGTTTATTTCTTTACCAGAGTTAAAGGTTAAAATAGTTTTAAAAGCCAGTAATAGAGAGTCCTGGGTAATAAATTTTGTTAACATTTTTTATTACAAAAAAATAATAAAATTACATAAAACATAAACATAGAGCACAACAAAGTTTTACAAATGAACCCTTGTGTAACTACCACTCAGGTCAAGGAATGGAGCTTTTCAATAACTCTAGAAACCTCCACGTGCCTATTCCCAAATAGAACCCCTTCCTCTGTCTTAAAGGAGGGAACTGTTGACCTGACTTAAAAAGGAATCTCTGCCTGCTTTGTTTTAGCATTTCACCACAAAAGTACACATCTTTAAATATATTTTAGTTTTGCCTAAGTTTTTGAACTTTACATAATGGTCTCATACAACATGTGTTCTTTTGCATCTGGCTTTTTTCATTCAACATTATGGTTTTGAGATTCATCCGTATTGTTACAACACAGCTATTCATTCATCTTCATTGCTGTGTAGCACTTTGTTCCACGAATATACAATGATTTACTTAGCCATTCCAACTGTTGACAAACGTTTGAATTGTTTCCATTTTTTACCTATTATGAATAATGTTGCTGTGAACATTCTCATACATGTCTCCCAGAGCACAATATGCACAAATTCTCTCGCTTATATACCCTGGAATAAAGTATGCATATCTTCAACTTGACTAGATAATGGAAAAAACTATCTCCCAAAGTGGTTGTATAATTTATAGGGGTTGAGTAATAGACTTTTGCAATCATTGTATTATTAAGATCATATGTTAATCTGCATCATGCCAAAAGAACATTCACCTCAATTTATTGGATTTTGTTTTTTCTCCTCTTTTAGAGGAATTTAAAAGTTTTGCCCTAAAGCATCCAGAATATGCTAAGATATTTACAACCTACTTAGACCTCCAGACGTGCCATGTGTTTTCATTACCAGAAGAAGTCCAAGCAACTCCCTCAGTCGTAAGTAATAAAGTCAGCCCTGAAAGTCATGAAGAGAGTACCTCAGACAAAAAGGACGACTGAAAGCAAACATTCTTAATAAGGAAAATGCGGTGGCTTTTACTTGAAATTTCAAAGGCATTTATTGATAGTATTTTATTTGTGATTGAGTAATGATGTTTAAAATAGAAAGCTTTTTTATAAAAAAAAAAGATAGATTTTCTTATTGAAATACTTCTATTCACATGTGTTTATCAAGTAATATTCATTTTCTTTTACATTATATTTTGCTATACTGATGGGCTTATTGGCGATAAAGATGTTTTTATGGATTTTCCAGGTTAATTTGCATATCCAAAGGAATGAAATGGTCTCCCTTATTTACTGATGAGCATTAATCAATGCTGCAAAAAGTTTTAAAAGTATAAATAATTTTTCATCTACTTTCCTCTAAAGAAATAAGGTTAGCTTTAATCCCTTCCCATTCTAGAAATAAGAATGAAGAGTCTGAGGAACGTTGCAGAATTTTATACCTTTAACTTCACAGATTCATTTTTTCCATTTGCATTTCAGTTTCTTGGATTACTGAACGTGGGGGGGATTGGAAGGGAGAGCTGCGCTAATTAGATGAGACTTCTTAAAAACTCATATTCTCTTGACCATGCATCCCTATTGTAGATTTCCTTAACCACCTGCTAAGGAGATCATAACCTTTTGCATGATCTACAGATTTAGAACTTTGTTTTAAAGACAACAGCTATGGCCAAAGGCTATGTGGGAATTGCCTTATTGAAGGTAACATTAATTGCCTAATGAGAAAAATTGTTTGCCACAGAGTTTAGTTTAATTTGAGTTGGGTAGTTTAGAAGGTAGCCCTTGCCCAGTAAATGAATCAGATTTACTTTATTTATATATTATTAGAATTAATATATTTTATCATCTAAATGGGAGTTTTATTTTATTAAGTGTCCTCTCAAATTTTAGAGCTTGACTGAAATATTTACAGGGAAAATACGAAAGGTTCCAAATTATCACCAAAAGCTAAGGAATCCAAAAACCTACTTTATTAATGCAAGACCACAATTTAACCCCCAGGCAAGAATTTAACAGTGATATTTTTTTCCTTTAGGTTAAGCAATAATTTCCCTCAAGTGCCATTTTATTATGTCATGCATGCTTACTAAAAAGTTTCATCCTTAAGTATGAAGGATGAAACAGTATGTTTGTTTGCTTTTTACATATCTTAAGCTATTTAGACAAAGCATTGAATAAGCTGAAAACAATTCCTTAAGTAATTAGGAAAGTACATCTTTATAATATTGGTTGTCATATGCAATTGAATGTATGTATTACTCAGGTACCATGATTTTTATCATAGAAAACCCACATATTAATCCCATTAATCGTGAAAAAGTAGCATTTTAAATTACAAGCTTTCTGTGAGGCTCTTGAAAGTGATCCCATTGTTTTCCTGTTTTAAAGTAATATTTTATGTTCTTTAAGTCCACTTCTGCCAATGTAATATGCCTATTTTATTATGTTACTGAACAAACTTGCTACATAAAATTCTTGGCAATTAAAAATTCTGGTTTTGCCATTCTGTCTCAAATGTAATATACCTTTTTAATATCATGGTTTGAATGTAAGTTTGCATATTTATGAATGTGATTAATCATTTTTGTTTGCATTTAAGCCTTATGAAATGTCAGACATAATTTTACCCTAATGAAAGACTCAAATTTTAGCCAAAGCAGCAATAGTTATTATTCCTAAAGAAGTTGACTTTTGACTGGTAGGGTGTATGTAATAACACAAGTCATGACTGTCAGTACTACTACCAACAAGGCCTCTACTTTTATGCCATCTAAACAAAGATTTCCTTCAAAGAGTTTTTTCTCCTCTTAGAATTTAAAGTAAGAAATTAAATTTAACTAAATCAGTTAAATGCACTGTGGTTTTATATAATAGTTTGAGAAAACGAGGTTACTCTTTGAAATGAGAAATACTAGATCCTAAGACCTATACACCATAAAAATTTCCATCAGAACAGTTCTATTGAAGGATAATGACATACTGAATGCTTATAGAACAAGTTGCTTGCATTATGCATATTTAATTCTCCTTTGCCAATGCTTTTAGAGTGTTGGGAGGCTGAGTGTGATCGCTAGTAGTACTACCTCTAATGGATATTTAAAAGAGCCCCTTTTAGAAGACACATGGTCTGCTGTCTGCATGAGGCACAGCAGTACAGATATCTGACTCCCAGACTCAGGAGCTCTCCCTTTCAGACTGTTACAGATGCAGGGTGGTTACTTGATGGCAGTTAATTGATACACCATTGACTGTATTGGAACAAGTGGGCTCTCGACCACAAAGGTCCTTGTGGAATTCTTATAAAGGAATCACTAAAGAGGATTAAAAGACACTAGTAAGAAACCATTCCCTAGGAAAGCATACATATTTATAATTCTTTTTTTCTTTTCTGTTCACTTGAATGGACTTTTCCATTTTTGGTAAATTGTTATACCAGAGTATTCCATCGATGCCATGCTGTGAGTTGACAGAGGCGAAGGCCCTCACAAAGTTCTTGACATATATCCAACATACATATCATGTATACATATCATAAACAATGTAGATGGTTTTTATATACTGCTTTTTCACTTGCAATGTAACATTTTCCAGTATCATTAAAATTACTTGGAAATGTGAATTTTTAAAAGTATACCTAATATTCCTTCAGATAGCTATAACATAATATATGTGATCATTCTTCAAATATTGAAACTGTAAGTTTGATTTTCATTTTGGCACTATTAAAAATAATCAACTCCATACTCCATAATAGTTTATAATTATGAATAGTTTGCTAAGGGGCTTATTTATACTTACTGAATTCCAAAATGAAAAATTTTTTGGCTAAAGATTTTATAATTATTAACTTTATTTTAAACTAATTTTATTACAGGAAAAAATTGAAATTATTATTTTTGATTCCATATTTTTAACCTCATGTAGTAGTTAACAGGTTCATGTCTTTTAAAGGTAAGTAGACTTCATCTTTTTGAAGGTATTCTTCCCTTTGTAAAAGTAACAGACTTACTAATTATTACAATAAGTAATAATAATAATACTACCAATCTGGCATCCTTACTATGTATCAGGCATTGTGCTAAGTGATTTACAGACATCAACACATTTAAACACTCAATGAAGCATAGGTATTATTGTCCCTAGTTTTACTAAACAAAATTTAGAACTATCCCTAAGTTACTCATTAAGTGGCGGAGCTTGCAATTAAACCTAATTTTGTCTGATTCCAAAGGCCATGCCTCTAATCATTTATATAAAGCAGCAAAGCTGCCTGATTTATAAAATTTATAGATTGAGCAGCTGCCCATGTATTTTTCTACTTGTGGGAAATTTTGACTTAGTTCTTTTTCTATTTTTTAATTTTTTATTTATTTATTTATCTTTTGGCTGCATTGTGTCTTTGTTGCTGCACGCGGGGTTTCTCTAGTTGTGGCGAGTGGGGACTACTCTTCGTTGTCATGTGCAGGCGTCTCATTGCGGTGGCTTCTCTTGATGAGGTGCACGGGCTGTAGGCACACGGGCCTCAGTAGTTGTGGCACGGGGGCTCAGTAGTTGTGGCTCACGGGCTCTAGAGCGCAGGCTCAGTAGTTGTGGCGCATGGTTGCTCCGCAGCATGTGGGATCTTCCTGGACTGGGGATCAAACCCGTGTCCCCTGCGTTGGCAGGTGGATTCTTAACCACTGTGCCACCAGGGAAGCCCTTGACTTAGTTCTTAAAGAGAGACAGAGGTAGTTCAGAGTGGTTCCAAGCAGTGGCTGAGATGGGGAAAAAGATTGGCCAACCCCAGCCTAGAAAAGGGAACCCTCCTGACCCTCTTCATTGTGGCCCAGGATAGATCAGCTGAAAACCCTGGAACCTTCCTGTAGGAATAGTCCAAGTTACTGTAAACCAAAGGTGAGGTGAATGCCAGGGTACTACAGTAACCTTTTTCCTTTGTGGGTAGTGGTGGAGCATGAATTCTCTACTTCTCATGGGTCCCTCTGCTGCAGTGGCCTTTTCTGTCACATGTCTGCTCTCAGAATAAAGTATATGATCAATAAAGGAGAGTCTGAGGGACCGAGGACAAAGCCAGAATTGCAATATCTAGGACCTTCGTTCTAACTATTGTGAAGCATTCCCTTTGCTGGTCTCCCTGCTTATATTTTTGCCCTCCTATATATCCTCTTGCCATACAGAAAGCACAAGTATTGTTTGAAAGCATAAACCAGATATCACTTCTCCAGTTAAATGTTTTCAAGGGCTACCCATTGCACTTTGGATAAAATCTCAAGTATTCAACATGACCTACAAGGCCCTGCCTGGTCTGTCCCCTACCATAGTCTAGATCTCCACCATCTCCAATCTCCTCCCTAACTAAACTCCCACCACACAATCTTTCTTTTCCTCCAACTGATGAAAGTCCCTTCCAGCCTCATGGTCTCTGTACTGCTGTTCCCTCTAGCTGGAGTGCTCTTTCCCAAAGATTTTCACCTTGTTTTCTCTTCTTCCTTCAGACTTAAAAAAAAAAAAAAAGAAAAACAGCTTCATCAAGATATGATTCACACACCATACAATTCACCCATGTAAAGTATACAAATCATCTTTTTTAGCATATTGACAGAGTTGTGCAACCATCACCTCTCATCTAAATTTTTTATTCTTGACTTCATTCAGATTCTAAATCAAATGTCACACCATCAAATGGGAATCTCCTATCACCTAATCAAAAAGCTCACTCTGTCTCTATGGGCAGTCTCAATCTCATTATCCTTTTCGGTAGTGCACTTAAACTTCTGGGGTTTTTGTTGTTGTTATATATATATATATATATATATAACAAATATATATTTATATATTAAAATATGTTTATATAATGTATTATTCGTGTATTTATTGTCTTTTATTCATAGCACTTAGAGGGTGTACCTGACAGTGAACACTCAGTATTTGAAGAATGAATAATGATAACATTATCTTTCACTTATTGTGCCTTGTATTGTATTTAGAATAGAGATCATCTTTACAACAAACTTGAAAACCTGGGATTATGATCCCTAAAACTAATATAGAAAATAAGGCTCAGAGAGGTTTTGTCACTTGCTCAGAGTTACATAATTGGTGAGTACCAGGGCTGGAATTCAAACCCAAGGCTGCCTGGCTCTAAGTGAAGGGACTTTTGATTAGGCCAAGGTCACTTGAACCCATAAAGTAAGTAAAAACTTATATGACAAGCTTCAGGTTCCAGAAACGTGGAAACTAGATAATCTGAGAACCCTCTGGCCACAAAACCCCTAGAATGTTGAACAAAATATCACCAACATATTTGAAATGTGTAGCTGAGCATGCACAATACTAAGGGAAATGCTCAAAGGCCAAAAATGAAAAGGGAGCTGGAACCCAGAACTGTGTGAAGGCATAAGTTACAGTTGACCTGGGGACATTCATCAATCTTAGTAACAAAGAGGGTTGTATTTTGTGGCTATGGGAAACAAAAGACAAGGTTTTTATATGATGTGGGGATTTGGAACTGAGATCTCAGGGGAGGAAAAAAAAAAAAAAAAAGACACTTGAAGGGCTATGCCCTCAGTAAAAGAATGAACTGCGAAAATTCATCTTCTGGTAAAGGAAGACTATGAGGAAATTTTTCTGTCCTGGCCTGGGTTCTAGGTTGGGGGAAAAATTCCTCTGATAACTTTTTTAAAACTTTCAATTCTTTTAAATGTTTTGAGACTCATTTTATGGCCCAGCCTATGATATATCTTGGTGAATGTCCCATGTGTACTAGAAAAGAATGTGTATTCTGCAATTGTTGGGTGTAATGTTTTAGAAACATAAGTTAGATCCAGTTATTTGATAGTGTTATATAAGTCCTCTTTATTCTTACTGTTTTTTTGTCTACTTGTTCTATTAATTATTGAAGAGGGATGTTGAAATCTCCAACTGTAATTGTGGTTTTAGAAACTGTCAGTTTGTCTGGAGTTTGCCATTGGTTTACAATCATTTTCAATTGTTATATAGTTTTGATAAAATAACCTTTTTATCATCATGAATATTCCTCTTTAATTCCAGTAATACTTGTTCTGTTAACATAGCCACTTCAACCACACCAACTTTCTTAGTGTTTGCATGTTTACCTTTTTCTATCTTTTTACTTTATATTTAATATTCATCTCTTAAATAAGTGTTTTGTGGTCTGTTTGGGTCTTGCTTTTATATCTTGTCTGACTTTCTTTGATCTTCTTTGATCTTTTTTCCTCCTTTCCTGATTTATTTTGGATTAATCAATATTTTTTGGTAATTTATTATCTTATTTTCTTTTGCCTTCTTAGCTGTACTTATTTATTTTTAGTGGTTGCTCCAGAGCTTACAATATATATCTTTAAATTAATATAGTTTACTTTCAAATAATAGTATACTTTTCACTTATAACATAGGAACCTTACAAATGTACTTCCAATTCACTCCATCCCATCATTTGTGCTATTGTAATATATCTTCTATGTGTTTTAAATCCCACAAGACACTTTTATCATTTTTGCTCTGAATAGTCAAGTTAAAAATTTAGAAAAAAAGGCCTATTTATATACATATTTACTGTCCCTAGCACTCTTTATTTCTCTTTGTAATTCCACCTTTCCATCATTTTTCTTAAGCCTGGAGAATGTCCTTAAACAATTCCTGTAGTGCAAGTCTCCTGACAATAAATTCTCTCTGCTTTCTTTTGTCTAAATATGTCTTTATTTTGCCTTCCTTTTTGAAGAATATTTTTGCTGGATACAGAATTCTAGGTTAACTTTTTTTTTCCTTTCAGTACTTGAAAGATCCCTTTGTCTTCTTCCTTTTATTGTCTCTGATGAAAGTCAGAAATATTTCTTTTCATAGCTCTCTTGTATATAATGTATTTTCACCATCAGGCTACTTTTAACATTTTTTTCTTTATTACTGTTGAGAAATTTTATTGTGATTTGCCTTGGTGTGATTTTCTTTATGCTATCCTCTAGGGGTTTATTGAACTTCTTGGATCTGTAGGTTTAGAGTTCATCATATTGGAAAATTTTTCAGCTATTATATTTTTCAAATAACTTTTCTGCCCCTCATATTTCTCTTTTCTCTCCTCCAATTACACATATGTTAGACTGCTTGGATTATCCCACAGGTCACTGAGTGGGACCTCAAGTGGTGGGATTTTTTTTCAGTCTTTCTCAGTGTGCTTCAATTTTGGTCATTTCTGTTGCTCTTATTTCAGGTTCACTGATTCTTCATCTAATCTGCACAGCAGATGTTTCATTTCAGATACTGCAACTTTTGCTTCTAGAATTTTCATTTGGTTCTTAGTTTCTGTCTGGCTAATGAGAAATCCTTATTTGTTTCCCTCATTATGTTCATAGATTTCTTAACCTTCTGGAATATACTAATAATAGTAGTTTTAAAGTCCTTGTTTCCTATTTCATCATCTCTGTCATTCCTGGGTCTATTTATATTGGCTGATTCTTCTCCTGGTAATGGGTCATATTTTCCTTCTTCACGTGTCTTTGTACAAATTATTTTGTACACAAATGTGTACAGTTTATTTATGAAAGTAATTTTGTACTATATCCTGTACATTATAGATGCCACTGTATTGAGTGTCTAGATTTGGCTGTCATCCTTAACAGAGTTTTGAGTTTTGTTCTGCCAGGTAGTTAATTTACTTGCAGAGTATCACATGAACTTCAACCTAAACCTCACACCCTATACAAAGAATAACTCAAAATGATCACAGATTTAAATGTAAAACGCAAAACTATAAAACTTTCAGAGGAAAATGTGTGAGAAAGTCTTTGGGCTCTATGGATAGGCAAAGAGTTTTGAGACTTGACACCAAAAGCATAAGACTATAAAACGTTTTTCCCAAAGTAGCTGTACCAATTTACATTCCATCAGCAATAGATAAGAACCCTGAAGGCGCTACATTCTCACTAGCATTTGGTGGAGTCAGTATAAGTTGCATTTTCAAGGAATTTATTTATTTTACTTAAGTTGTTGAATTTATTACAATAAATTTGTTCTTAATATTCCTGTGTTATCCTTTTGATGCCTGTACAATCTTGATGATATACTTTCTTATTCTTAACATTAGTAAGTTTTAACCCAGACTGATTTTCCCAGTAGATAGCTTCACAAGTTGTTGGATGCATTTTTGCCGTATAGAAAGATGAAGCATATGTGTCCGATGGAGAAAGTTCAAGTGAGTGATAATTTGGGGAACTGGAGGTGGGGGAAGGAAAGAATCCCTTCCAAAGTGGTTGTTTGAATAGCATTGCTGAATTGTAATCCACTTCTCTATAGTAGAATAGCCTGAAGTTTCCCCTAAATTTATTTTACACACACACAGAGTTTTCTTCAGTGAAAAACATTCATAATATAAACTTGCAAATTTTTCCAGGTTTCTTAGATTCAATCACCTGCTTGTCAGTGTCTTAAACTAGAAGGCACTCCCAATTAAATTGAGATAATTGAAGCAAAATCTCTGTGCTCGGCACAGTTGTTACAGAAAAGGAATTTCCTTTGAAAGGTAAACACAGGCCTTATGAACAGCATTGACGGGGCCTGCTGAAATCACTTTTCACTCCATTCAGGGTTACTTTCCTTTCAGATGCACAGGGTGGAGGAGAACAAATGATTTGTCAAATAAAATGAACAGGGAAAATTTTAGGAGGCTGAAATGGATTTCTGATACAGGAAATTTATTTGAACAAAGGTGTTTTCTCAGGCAATAGATTCAACCTGCAGTAGAATCCAACATTTGTTCAATAATCTCCCAACCCTACCATACTGTATCAGTGTCGTCTTTACATAGCACGTTTCCTCTTCATCCAAATTCTGCCACATTTATAGGCCTCGCATTATCTCCTCAACTCTGCCATGATATTTCTGGACAAATAAGTAACTGAATACTCTCAACCTCAGAGTTTCTTGGTGAAGAAACAAAACACAGAAATCCTGAGAGAGAAGCACTGTCACTTTCCCCAGTGACAATTTGGCTCTTTGTTTAAATTGTGTGTAAACAGAAACCCAACCTGCTAGTAAGCTGCTTCTAAATCTGCCAGAACTACCCCTTTCCCCATCATCACCCTGCAATGCCTGCATTAAATGTTGGCAAATGCAGAACAGTTGTGGGAACATTCAAATGTAAACCATAAATGGCTCAGAAGTGAAGGAACCAGATCATGGGGTCCTGACCCTCAGAGGACATTTTTGGAGAACGATTTTGTTTTCTGTCTTGAGCTCACTCATAATAGTCACACATATACCTTAACTTTGTCTCCATTCATTCATTGAATCAGTAGATCATTTGAATGATGGGTCCAGAAAGTTTTTTGTTTTTTTTTTTTTAATGATTCTCAAGGTACTATCAAAATGAAGCTACCTATTTGGATCCTACTAGCAGTGTCTCAAAAGAAGCATTAGGCCTCCTTTACAAATGAGGAAGCTGATACCCCATGAGGCGAAGTCACTGCTGGATCCAGCTCTGGGGGCAGAGTTCCCACAGTTCTGGGGACCAAGCTGGCTTAGTGACCTAACTCGTAGGTCAACTCTGATTCCACACGCCACCAAGAAGCCACTTCCATCCCTCTGAGCTCAATTTCTGCCTCTCTAAAGGGAAATCATCATCATGGCTTTGTCGACCACACAGGGCCTTTGGAGAAAGCTGATGCGACAAGAGATGGGAGAGGGCTCAGGATGCTCGTGAAGTCCACATAAGGGCAGAAGTGGTACTGTGACCTTGAATGGAGACCTCCTTTGCTTTGATCCCTCACATGGCAGCCCTTGAGCCACACCAACGGCCCATACTTCCTCGGGCAAGGCAGGATTCTTTCCTGGAGCCTTCAGAGGGGGCAAGGCCCTACAGAAACCTTGATTTGAGACTTCCAGCCTCCAGAATCATGAGACAGTAACTGTTGTTTAAAGCCACCAGTTTGTGGTACTTTGTTACAGCAGCCCTAGGAAATTCATACGGTCCTTTCTGGTAAATGTATTGTTTCCAAAGATGGCTCTGAACAAGATTCAGCAACAGCCCTTCAGATTCCCAGGCCTCCACTGGAGAAGCATGTGACCACACGTTCTCAGGGCAACTGGTTAATTAACACTCAGATTAGCTTGGTAAGCCATGTTTTTTTCCCCATCCCTCCTGCCTATTTCAGCAGAACATCTGGTCAGGTTCAAATGCTAGACCAGGAGGATGGACCAAAGGCACCTGACCTGGTTAGGAATCACCTGGCAACACTGACATAGGTAGGAATTCAGACAGAGGGCCAGCGATGGCTGGGGAGGTCAGTGCACATGGAAAGCCCCATGAGGCAAAGCGATAACTCTTTCCCAGGCAGCACCACATCGCGGGGGCAACACTGGTGACAAAGAAGTGGAAGGGCCGAGGGCCGTGGTTGCAAACTCAAAAGCCACAGAGGCTCGGCAGAGAGGGAAGTGAGTACAGCCGTCAAGAAATAAGGGGTCTGGAGTGATCTGGAGAGCTCCTGCCCTCTCCAAAACTCAGGGTGGCCAGACATAACTCCCCAAGCTTTATGAGAAGCCAGAGACCTAGATTTTTTTCTTAATTGAAGTATAGTTTATTTACAATATTGTGTTAGTTTCAGGTGTACAGCAAAGTGATTCAGTTATCCCAATTTTTTTTCTATTCTTTTCCATTATAGTTAATTACAAGATACTGAATATAGTTCCTGTGCTATACAGTAAATCCTTGTTGTGTATCTATTTTATATATGGTAGTGTGTATCTTATCAATCCCATACTTCCAGTTTATCCCTCCCCCCACATCCCTTCCCCTTTGATAACAATAAGTTTGTTTCCTCTGCAGAGACCTGGATTTTTATGTGAAATTTCCTGATCTGTAAAGCACTGGGTGGGCCAAGTAAAACACTGGGACCTAAAGATGGGCCCATAAAGGCACTGGTTGGTGACGCTCTGTAACAGAGGTTAACTCCTTCCACCATCCACCCTGACATCTGGCTGTGCGTGGCCACAGCTGCCTTAGTGGCCCTTGGGCACCTTCCTAAGTGATCACAAAGGGTTATGGCCTTCTCTGGTGCAGAGAACGGGCAGGTCTCTCTGGGGCACTGAAACAGTGTGAATGTTTGCATTTCACTGGGATGTGATAATTACAAACCGGATCAAGGAAACCAGAGAAAGTCAAGGGCTGGGAGGGGAAGAAATGTGTCCCTGTGGCCTCTTAAGCAATTAGCGTTGATGTCCCTAGCAGCTGCTGAATTCCAGAGGCAATTCCAGGAGCTATGATTTGGAATCAGTCTCTTAAGACACACTTAAAGGCATTGGGGCTGGATGCCTGGCCCAGAGAAGAGAAAACCCAAGGTGCCAGCGTGGTGAAAGGGAGGGAGAGGGAGTAGTTACCCCTGTCCTCAAATACCCGCCCGATTGTTACAGTTGGAGGGAAGTAGCTTCTTTTGTGAGGATCCAAGGGTTAAACCCAGGGCCAGCAGGTAGAAGTTATAGGGAAACAACTCCCTAGCAATCAGAGAGGTCTAAAGGTGGAGTCGCTTGCCTTTGGAGGAAGTGAGCACTCCATCGTGGGAGGCATCCAAGCACATGTTCAGTGCCTACTGTTTGGAGATTATATGGTGGAGAGAAGCATCACTTTGGACAGACTCTGGAGTTCCGTCCATCCTAGAAATTCTGTGATTTACCTTACTAGTCACAGTTCAATTGACCTGCTTTATTTGGGGTCTTGTTTTTTGTTTGTTTGGGGTTTGATTTTGTTTTGTTTTAGAAGCTAGGCAGAAACTTCAGAATTCTCTTTCCACCCTAGAAATGGGACTTAGAACTCTCAGCACAGGAACTATGAGGAGTGGAAAGTGACCCTGGACCACGATACTTTCGAGGCGAAGGTAGCAGGGAGTCACTGACAGTGCCTTAATTTGTGGCTGTCGGGAAGAGTTAAAGTACAAGCCAGGCTTCTGAGAAACAGGAAGGAAAATGGGCAGATAGGACACGGGATCCTGGAATTAATAAGAAGTCAAATGGCTGAGTCACTGAGATAATTTCCAAGTCTGAAGGTAACAGGAAAAAATAAGAAATGGAAAAAAGAAAATCGACACTTGGAGAGTAATGAAGGCTTTCCAGAGGCCCCTGATGACCAACACAACAGGAGAAGTCAGGAAAAGTTAATTACACCCTGCTAGGGGAGTCCTTCACGGCAGCCAGACGTCCTGCTCCAGCCTTCGCCTATCACTGGATTCCTTCCCGGTCAATAGCAGCCCTCACACACACCCCAGGACCCAACGAGACCAGGGGCTCACCATTTGCGCAAGTGATCTCCTTCACGTCCAGTTACAGTGCTGATCAGTCCATTTCATCACTCCCCCTCAGTAAGGACGCAGAACATCAGAACAGAAGTAGACGTTGGGAAACACTGCACGCGTCGTACAGAAGGGAAAGTGGAGGCCCAAAGAATGGTCCCTGTACCAAGTGCGACAGGGAAGATTGAGATGTGCAAGAGCTGATTCATGTTCTCTCCTAAATTAATAGAAAAGAAGTTCACAGTGCTAAAGATAGAGCTCACGCTTCTGCGTTAAAAAACATCATCTCTGGAGATTAATATGGGAGTCTCTCCAACTCAATAACTGGCTTTTGAGGAATAGAGATTTCTCCTGTCCCACACACTAAAAGTCATGTTTTTGTTGACAGGGTGAGGTTTGGGGATGTTCTTAAGAACCACCAGGCTCTGTGTTCTGCCCTGTTCACAGAGCCACCCAGAGAGCAGGCCCATCCCTGGGTGGTTCAGGGGCATGGAGCCTGTTTGGCCCACTTTGAAGGACACAGAGAGGCCCAGCAGGGTTCCCAGCAGGACTGGGAAGGTTAGGCAGTTTTCTGAGCCAGGGCGGTCACGTGTGTAAGGAACTAGAGAGAGCAGGTCCATTTACTCTTTCAGTATTTCTTTACATTTTTTCAAGATCAGAAAATGTCCCCAGACTGTTCTTTTGGGGTGTGATTTAGACTCGTCGTTAAAACCACCCTTTGCTCCTGCTGTCCTCCTCCTCCTGCCTGTGACGAAGGCCTCAGCCCCCCTTCCTCACTGCCCCTTCTTCTCTTCCGGTGACTCCAGGACCTCCTGACCAGGCCTCTGCCCCACCCCTGCCCGCCACTCTGCACACAGTATTGGACAGACCCTTTCAATACAATTTTGATTGTGCTGCTCACTGTATAAAGGCCTCAGGGGCTTTCTCACTGCATTGAGTAAATGCCATCCTCTTCAGGGTGGCCAAGAAGCAGATTAAAATTAGGCCACCGCCCACCTCTCCACTTCCTCTCCCTTGCCCTTGGCTACACCCCTGGGAGGCACTGCCCCTTGCTGCTCGCTCCCTCCAACCCACACAGTGCTTTGTCTACCTGAGTCATCCCTCCCTGCTCCCTGCCGACCTAGGTCCCTCTCACCTTTTGGTCTCATTGGGGAGGCCTTGGAGAAGGCGTTCCCGAGCACCCAACTAAAGGGCCCTTCCCAGGTTTTCTGAGTTAACCCACTGCTCTGGTATTGTCTGCAAGGCTTTGTCAGTATGTGTTGATAGCTGATTTAGTTGCTTGTTTATTTGTTTCTAGTCTTCCCCCTGCTTGAGTTTAAGAGGGACCTCATCTGTTTTCTTTATTATTACAGTCCTGGCTCATAGAACCGTTCCTGATGCATAATAGTTGCTCAAGAAATACTTGTGGGAAGGAAGGAAAGAGGGAGGGAGGAAGAAAAGAAGAAAAAGAGAAAGGATAAAGGAAGCCTCTTATATCTACATATTCTAGTTGGTGTCTAGCTTGAAGGGGGTAGTAGCTAAAACAAAAGTGGGCTTTAATGCATTATAAGCAGCAATATTGGGGGGCAGATTGGGGGTGGGGAGCCCTCAGTCTCACCTTCCAGGTAGCCAGCTCTGTGGTCCAGGGGAGGACAGACAGGAGCTGGGGAGGTAAAGGGAGCTGCCAGTGGGGCGTGATGGTTGGATGGAGTGGATGGAGGAGGGGAGAAGTCTCCGCCCTCACAGGTGGGCAGGATCGGCCCTGCCTGCCAGACTTGTGATGGTAGCATCTACCATTGTATAAACAACATCAGGACCAGCCTTGCCCTCAAATAATCTAGAATCAATGAAAGAGTTGGTGGAATGCAAATATTTAGGTCAGAGCGAGGAATATAATTTATTTCCCTCCTTCAGCCCATGAGGTCCTTGGAGACGGGGCCCAGGTCTTCTGAAGTTATGCAAATGAAGTATGTCACTCAAGACCTGGACTCAGGAGGGCACTGCACACACAACTGAGCTATGATGAAGGTGGTTCAGGAGGGGGTGGGACCTTGTTCCAGGGAGGTGGCATTGCACCAACTTTTGGTGTTCCAGAGGGCAGGACTCATGTGGCTGGACACATGCTACACAAAAGCAGCTGGCTGGCCACCAGCAGAGAAATCTCTTTTAACCGAGAGTGCAGACACTGGACAGCTTGACTAGGGAGCTGGAGCGGGCAGGAGCTTCCCACACTGGAGGCCGAGGAGAGCAAGAAGTGCTCAGGTATTAGGTAGGAGATGGTAAAGACGGTGGTCTGAGTCCCTGCCACACCACAGATTATTCTATGATGCCCAGACTAGATCCATTTCCCGCTGATGCCCAAGTGGACACTTGGAGCCATCAGGAGGGTGCTCAGCTCATCAGGGGAAAGTCAATTCCCTACGGCTTTTACTTATAACTTTGTTTGCAGATAGTGAGCCTTTTCTGTCCGGCTCCTCATCCCCATCCTTTCTGCCTGTGACAATCACATTATTTAATTTAGACGAGTGAAGTTACCTTAGATCAATTATACTTATTTTTCCTGTGTAATTTCCAAAGCTTAATATCTCCATTCAGGCCCAGCCTGGGGGACAGGTTGTCTAGCAGAGTCCTAAACGATTTCAGCCCTTAATTCAATTGTACTTTTACCACAGCCCGGGCAGCGAGCATAATTCTTTTATCCCTAAGATGTCTCATTAGCAATAATCTAATAGCACATATTAAAATATAGGTCACCGAGGTGGGCTGCCAAGTGGAAGGCTTGTCATAACTTTGAAGGCTGGACAGCTGTCTTGTTCCCCCCATACGACACACCCCAATCACAGGCTTAATTCTCAAACAATCAACTCACAAAAACAGTTTACTTTCTGCGGTTCAAGGTTAAGAACTAACCCTGGCTAGAAAATAGTGTTGGTATCTGTTGCCATGGGCTGTGGGGTGAGGGAGACAGTTCTTGCCAGCATGACACTGTAGAAAAGATCTCTGGCCTCTAGCATTTGGAGCTGGGGCCCTCATCCCAGTTGTGTCCCGAACTTGCAAAGTGACCTGAGGGTATGACTTTTACTCTCTCGGGCCTCAGTTTTCACATCTGTAAGGGAGGAAGGCAGTGGAGTTAGAGCAATTGTTCCTCTGGCAGTCCGAGTTCAACTTGTCCTTGTGTGCCCTTGATGTTTTCCTTTAAATCAACTCACTCTTCTAAATTAAATACATTTGTTTTAAAAAGGAAGCTCAAGTATCAATATGAAAAAATCTCAAGAACATTTGCAGAAAGATTCATGCAGAATGATGCCATTTGTATAAACGTTAAACATGCAAAACGAAATACTAGCAAACAGAATCCAACAGCACATTAAAAGGATCATACACCATGATCAAATGGGGTTTATCCCAGGAATGCAAAGATTCTTCAATATATGCAAATCAATCAATGTGATAAACCGTACTAATAAATTGAAGGAGAAAAACCATATGATCATCTCAATAGATGCAGAAAAAGCTTTCGACAAAATTCAACACCCATTTATGGTAAAAACCCTCCAGAAAGTAGGCATAGAGGGAACTTCCCTCAACATAATAAAGACCATATATGACCAACCCACAGCCAACATCATTCTCAATAGTGAAAAACTGAAACCATTTCCACTAAGATCAGGAACAAGACAAGGTTACCCACTCTCACCACTATTATTCAACATAGTTTTGGAAGTTTTAGCCACAGTAATCAGAGAAGAAAAAGAAATAAAAGGAATCCAAATTGGAAAAGGAGAAGTAAAACTGTCACTGTTTGCAGATGATATGATACTATACAAAGAGAATCCTAAAGATGCTACCAGAAAACTACTAGAGCTAATCAATGAATTTGGTAAAGTAGCAGGATACAAAATTAATGCACAGAACTCCCTTGCATTCCTATACACTAATGATGAAAAATCTGAAAGAGAAATTAAGGAAACACTCCCATGTACCACTGCAACAAAAGGAATAAAATAACTAGGAATAAACCTACCTAAGGAGACAAAGACCTGTATGCAGAAAACTATAAGACACTGATGAAAGAAATTAAAGATGATACAAACAGATGGAGAGATATACCATGTTGTTGGATTGGAAGAATCAACATTGTGAAAATGACTCTACTACCCAAAGCAATCTACAGATTCAATGCAATACCTATAAAACTACCACGGGCATTTTTCACAGAACTAGAACAAAAAAATTCACAATTTGTATGGAAACACAAAAGACCTGAATAGCCAAAGCAATCTTGAGAAAGAAAAACGGAGCTGGAGGAATCAGGCTCCCAGACTTCAGACTATACTACAAAGCTACAGTAATCAAGACACTATGGTACTGACACAAAAACAGAAATACAGATCAATGGAACAGGATAGAAAGCCCAGAGATAAACCCACACACATATGGTCACCTTATGTTTGATAAAGGAGGCAAGAATATACAATGGAGAAAAGACAGCCTCTTCAATAAGTGGTGCTGGGAAAACTGGATAGCTACATGTAAAAGAATGAACACTCCCTAGGGGAGTTAGGGAGTTAGAACACTCCCTAACACCATACACAAAAATAAACTCAAAATGGATTAAAGACCTAAATGTAAGGCCAGACACTATCAAACTCTTAGAGGAAAACATAGGCAGAACACTCTTTGACATAAATCACAGCAAGATCCTTTTTGACCCACCTCCTAGAGAAATGGAAATAAAAACAAAAACAAATGGGACCTAATGAAACTTAAAAGCTTTTGCACAGCAAAGAAAACCATAAACAAGACAGAAAGACAACCCTCAGAATGGGAGAAAATATTTGCAGATGAAGCAACTGACAAAGGATTAATCTCCAAAATTTACAAGCAGCTCATGCAGCTCAGTATCAAAAAAACAAACCCAATCCCAAAATGGGCAGAAGACCTAAATAGACATTTCTCCAAAGAAGATACACAGATTGCCAACAAACACATGAAAGGATGCTCAACATCACTAATTATTAGATAAATGCAAATCAAAAGTACAATGAGGTATCACCTCACACCAGCCAGAATGGCCATCATCAAAAAAACTACAAACAATAAATGTTGGAGAGAGTGTGGAGAAAAAGGGAACCCTCTTGCACTGTTGGTGGGAATGTAAATTGATACAGCCATATGGAGAACCGTATGGAGATTCCTTTAAAAACTAAAAATAGAACTACCATACGACCCAGCAATCCCACTACTGGGCATATACCCTGAGAAAACCATAATTCAAAAAGAGTCATGTACCACAATGTTCATTGCAGCTCCATTTACAATAGCCAGGACATGGAAGCAACCTAAGTGTCCATCGACAGATGAATGGATAAAGAAGATGTGGCACATATATACAATGCAATATTACTCAGCCATAAAAAGCTACAAAGTTACTTGTAGTGAGGTGGATGGACCTAGAGTCTGTCATACAGGGTGAAGTAAGCCAGAAAGAGAAAAACAAATGCCGTATGCTAACACATATATGGAATCTTAAAAAAAAAAAAAAAAAGGTTCTGAAGAACCTAGGGGCAGGACAGGAATAAAGACGCAGATGTAGAGAATGGACTTGAGGACACAGGGAGTGGGAAGGGTAAGCTGGGACAAAGTGAGAGAGTGGCATGGGCATATATACACTACCAAATGTAAAACAGATAGCTAGTGGGAAGCAGCCACATAGCACAGGGAGATCAGCTCGGTGATTTGTGACCACCTAGCGGGGTGAGATAGGGAGGGTGAGAGGGAGACGCAAGAGGGAGGAGATATGGGGATATATGTATATGTATAGCTGATTCACTTTGTTATAAAGCAGAAACTAAAAAAAAAAAAATGCAAAATGATACTTTCTGTTGTTTAGACAGGCAAAACTAGTCCATACCATTAGAGGGGAGGAGGGAGGAGATGGTGACGGAGAGGGGGTACAAAGGGGAATTCTGGGGTGCTGGTGATTTTTTTAAAGTATATTCATTATGTAAAAAGTGCACTCATAATTATTGCACTTTTCTGTATTTTTCTGTGTGTGTTAAGCCTCATAGACACACACACGTATATGTAAGATAATTTTAGGAGTATACACATACAATTTTAGTTATATATCCCTATATCTATCTCTATCTTTATCCATCCATCCATCCATCTACCTATCAATCTATTATCCATCTAGTGAAAGCATAGATACACGCTTGGGAATAATCAACATTATATAAGGATGGCGGCAGGCCGGTCAGGTGGGAGGGAGAGTAATACAATTGGGAAAGAGACTCAGGAACTTCGACCATATTTCTAATGTTTTTACTTCTTAAGTTAGTTAGTTGTTTGTTATAGGAGTGTCTATAATTTATGTAAGTCTGAGATATGTCATAAGTTTAAAATCACTAAGTAATAAATAATGAAAGAAACTTTATATAATATCAGAAATCAAAAACCACTACCACATGCTATAAATAGATGGTAAGCATAACAATAGATATGCAGTGAGGTGAAACGCTGTTGTTCAGTTGTACTTTGACACTGTTTGGGCTAGAAGGGTCTGATCCTGAGCCCGGCTTCCCTCTGTTGAAATGGGGATCAGTGAAGGAGAGAGAGGTGCTACTTCAATAGTCAGGGTTAAAAGGACATGGTGTTACCAAACGAAATGTTGGAGTTTGGATCAGAGAAAGGTTTATTGCAGGGCCATGCAAGGAGAACAGGTGGCTCATGCCTGAAAAGACCCCAAACTCCTCGAAGGGTTTCAGCAAAGCATTTTTAAAGACAAGGTGAGGGAGGAGCGTGGCTTGTTCTTGCAGACTTCTTGGTGTCAGAATCGTTTGCTCTTGTAGCTGTCCATGTAGGTCAGGTCAGGATGTTCCTGTAGACCTTCAAGGAGGCAAATGTTATTCTCTCTGTTCTGCAACTTTTTATCTCTATATGAATGGGAAAGTATTATACCCTTAAAGGTCAGGGCCTTGAGAATGGGCTGTGCTGTATATTTCAGGCTATAGGCAACATTCTTAACTGGAAGCAAAAGCAATAGAATACAAAGGTTAAAACAGAGGAAACAGATCTAATATGGAGTCAGATTTGTTCTCTATTACAGTGGGGAGGGGGTCACACTTTCTTCCTATATGAGGCAAAGCCATTTAAAGCAGGGACTGCATGGGCCTAAATCATCAGCATCTCTCGACCCATTGTGCTGCTCTACTTCAGGAAAGGGTAGCGAGGTCCCTCTAAGCCCTGGCTATCCTGCCTTCTAAGTGGTTTGAGGAGTGGAGTAGGTCTTGTTAGGAGTGGGCTGGGAGACAGGGAGACAAAAGAGGAGGGATTATTATTAGTAAAATGATTAGCAATGATTGGCAGAATTGGGAAAGCCTTGAGGAAGAGCCCCCTTCCTCCTGCGACCGCCTTCCCAGGCCTCATGAGTGCCTGGAAAACTGTCAGGCAAACAATCCCCACCATGTGATTTGTTCTCACGCTGGGGCTCAGCGTGGACGCCTCTAGGAGCCGGGCCCTCATGCCTGGGAAGGGGGCCTCGTCCACCCCAATACAGCCCTTTAAGCCCCCTCCTATGCTCCGGGGAGCTGGGGGCTGACTCCCTGCAGTGTGTGTTTATGGGCTTTGATCCTGCTCTTGGGTCACAGAGAATATAACTGCCACCTCCCCTCTCTGACTGCATGTCCCCCCATGAGGACAGCAGGTCTGTCCCTCAGTCTCCGAAAGCCACAAGCCCCTTTACCACCCCGTCTCCTCATACTCCCCAGCACACACACAAGCAGAAATATGCAGTATATTTGCAGGGGTGTCCGAGTGTCTGGACTGACTTCAACTCAACAGCCCCCATCTGTGCCTGGGCAGTATGAACTGGCTACCTGGTCTCCTCACAAGGAAAGCAGTGCATTGAAGGGTTAGTGTGTGCATTTCTGTGTCCCCTGGAATAAGCAGGGATGACCTAATGATGACCTGTCTTCGACTCTGTCACCCAGAATTCTGCCCAGCCTGGACCCTCCTCCACCAAGACCTCAAAGTCTCGTCAGCCTCCTCATCTCAGCTTCCCCGTCCCTTGTTTCATCCCTTCAGGGTGTGCCCAGACTACCTAGTCTGATAAATGCTCCACAGAGAGGATGTGGCATGTGGGAAGAGCCCTGGACCACATGTCAGGAGTCCGGGTCTGAGTGCTTGTTCTGTGTGACCTTGGGAGTTGGGGGTGAGGCACGGAAGCTGTGAGTGGAGGGCTCTTCTTCGAGTTACCGGGGAGGAAGGGAAAGGAGCGTCATACAGCACTAAGGAGGGGGGATGCCGTCAGATGGAGAAGACCTGGGTAGGACAGAGGGAAGGGGAGGAGAGAAGAGAAATAGAAGAGAAACAGGATGGTGTTGGGGCAGGTCCCAGAGGTGGAGGGTGGGGGGGACATAAGGGACTGGAGTGGGGAGGAGGTGAGCCTTGGAGAGGGAAGGACTCCAGCTCCGAGGAGAAAGGGCCAGAGAAGATGGTGGCAGCAAACAGACAATGCTGGGGTTCAGAACTGCATCAGCCACAGCCTCCGGGTTTCCAGACAAAAAGCGAGAGGAGCCCTGCTGAGAATGGGGAGCTTGAGTGGGGAAGAGGGAAGGTGAGAGGGTAAGGAGGATGAAGAAGGTGGGGACCAAAGAGGGAGACCCTGAGCCACCAGGATAGAACAATGGTTAAGAGCGTGTGCCCTGGAGCCAGCCTAGTTCTAGGTTCAAATCCCACCCTCTGTCCCATCCTACCCATGTGACCCTGGGCAAGGCATTTAACCACTTTCACCATTATTGGTTTTTTCTGGAAAATTTAAAAACATTTTATTGGTTAATACCACTAATTCTTTAATCTGTAAAATGGGGATAATAATAGTGAGTATTATATGAAATAATACTTAGCGTGGTACCTAAAACCAATGAATGGAAAGACTGCCAAATATATAGCAAATGTCTTTTGTGTATTTAGTATGTGCCCAACACGAAGCGTTTAGCAGTCATGATGCATTTAAGCCTAACGAGTACCCTCTGAGATAAGTACTATGATGAGCACCATTGTATAGAACACTGAGGCACACATCAGCCCAGGCTGACACAACTAGTAAGCAACAGAGCCAGGATGTGAAGCCCCAAGCAGTTAGTATGAAAGCTGAGTGCCACTCTGCCTGCTTGTCACATAAAGGAGGCCAGCGTGTCACGGGTCTCCCGAGAAACTAGGAGGGGAGGGTGATGGTGTTTACCATAAAGAGGGGCAGAAAATCACTACCCTGAGCCCTGCTCTCTAGTTCCCCTGCCCTTGCCCTAAAACCACTCAGCTTTCATCTTGGGGGTCAAGGGTACAGGCAGAGGAGGAGACAGGCTTCGTAAGGGCGTGCCTCAGGCTGGTGTTTTCCGTCTGTGGTGCACAGAGTGTGGCTACTGCTTGTGCTGCAGTCACTAAGTGGCTTATTAGATTCAGGTTCCTGGGCACGAGGGTGGAGCAGGACCAGCCCAGGCTGGGGGCAGATCCCACAGCCCTTGGCTTCCTTGGGCTGAGGCCTCCTGACAATCACCTTGATGAGGCTGCAGTTCCCACCTCCATCCCCTTGCCCATCCCCCACACCTGCTCTGGGGGTTCTATGGCTGCTCCTGGTACCTCTACAACTGTCCCTTAGACAATGAGCAGGAAGCAGCTCTTCTCCTTCCATGCCCTAGAGGGCACCCGTTCACCCCTCCCAGGGAGAAGACAGCTCGGCCTGGAAGTGGTTGCGAGATTTTTGCTAAGTGTAGCCAGAGCAAATGGAAGAAGCCCCAGTGCTCGGGAAAGACTGGCACTCAGGCAGGGCAAAGCCAGTGTGAATCGCTATAGCCACTCTCAAACTGGGACTCTGTGCTTATGAAACATATCACTAATACTGGAATTATATATTTTTTAAACAGGAATTAAACATGCCACAGACAGGCAGATTCCTGGTCCCCACTGCAGATCCACTGAATCTAAATTTCTGGGGCAGGCCCAGGAATCTGCACTTTGAACAATCTGCTAGACTAATGTGAACTGGGAAAGTGGCAAAGAGGCAACAGAACTCTAGGAAGAAGCAGATTACTTTCAAGGATATGACTGTAACTGACGTCACTGAGCGTTGATAAATGAGTCCCTTCCTGTAGTGTTACCAAGTCTTTCCCATTGACTGTTTTATTTAATAGCTGTGTTATCCCCATTTTACAGGTTGGAAACCTGAGGCTCAGAAACCAATGTCACTCAGCAGGTAAATGGTGAAGCAAGTTTTGAACCCACCCAGCTTTTTTTTTTTTTAACTCCAAATCCACACCCATAGCTGTTATACCAACCCATATTTGCTACTTCATCCCAGTCTCAGAATTTTTTTTTTTTTTTTTTTGGCTGAGTTGGGTCTTAGTTGCGGCACGTGGGATATTTCGTTGCAGCACGCAAGTTCTTCCCTGTCGTGCGCAGGCTTCTCTCTAGTTGTGGTGCACGGGTTTTTCCTCTTCTCTAGTTGTGGCGCACAGGCTCCAAGGTGTGTGGGCTCTATAGTTGTAGTGCACGGCTTCCAGACCGTTTGCAGTATGGTGGGCTCTAGATGAGGCGAGCTAGCTCAGTAGTTGCCATGTGCGGGTTGCCCCACAGTATGTGGGATCTTAGTTCCCTGACCAGGGATGGAACCCTCATCCCCTGCATTGTAAGGCAGATTCTTTACCACTGGACCACCAGGGAAGTTCCCCAGCCTCAGAATTTGAAGTCAGATAGACCTAACTTAAAATTCTGAAGACAATCCCCACCTCCCACAGACGTGGAGACATTAAAGTTTTTGAAACAACAGCAAGAAGAAGTAACACATATGCTATACCAGGCACTGTTCTAAATGCTTTGCGTGTATTTATTCATTTAACCCTCTCAACAGTTCTATGAGGTAAGTCCTATTTGGCATCACCATCTTATCCATTTTACAGATGAGGAAACTGAGACACAGAGAAGTAGGAGAACTTGACCAAGATTTCACAGATAGTAAGTGTGGAGACAAGATTAAAATTCATGCAATATGGCTCCTAAGTTCCTGCTTTTACCCATTCTGCCTCTCCAGACTGCAGAAAAAGGTCAACTTGGTAAGTTTCCGAGGAATAGATATCAGAGGGCCAGAGAGACAAGCGGGAAGGGGGTGGGAAGGTAGCTGTATGTGTATGTATTATGTATGACTAGTGACACCACTGGGGAGTGTTTCCTGATGGAAAAGAAAACAGAGCACAGAGACTAGTGGGCAGTCATGTCAGGGATTCTGAGATGGAGTCCATGCAGGAATCTGCAAGTCCCCTAAACCTCTATTTAAAATGCTGTGTACGTTAAAAATGACAAATACACAGAGATAAGGAATACTTATCTTGGATAGGAATACTGAATACTGTAAAAAATGTCAATTCTTCCCAAATTGATCTATAGATTCAATGTAATCACAGTTGAAATTCCAATGGGATTTTTCATGGAACTCAACAAGCTGTTTCTGAAATTTGCAGAAAAGAGTTTGCCAAGACACTTCCAAAGAAAAAGAGCTGGAGAGTCTTGCCCCATCAGATGGAAAAACTTATTATATGGCAAAGTTGTTTGTTTGTTTTCCCAGCTTTATTGGGGTATAATTCACAAAAAGTTTTATATACTTAAAGTGTGCAACGTGATGATTTGATATACATATACATCATGATATGGTTACCATAATTAAGTTAATTAACACATCCATCACCTCACATAGTTACCTTTTGTGTGTGTGTGATGAAATATGTAAGATCTACTCTGCAAATTTCAAATATACAATAGAGTGTTGTTAGCTATAGTCACCATGCCGTACTTTAGAGCCCTAGAACTTAGTCACCTTATGACTGAAAGTTTGTACCTGAAAAACAATGTTAATTAAGACAATGTGGTATTGCTTGGACACAGAAAACCGACCAATGGGGCA
Organism: Hyperoodon ampullatus; assembly: GCF_949752795.1. Taxonomy (NCBI): domain Eukaryota; kingdom Metazoa; phylum Chordata; class Mammalia; order Artiodactyla; family Ziphiidae; genus Hyperoodon; species Hyperoodon ampullatus. The sequence continues at coordinate 29,948,181 of NC_136931.1, read as the reverse complement.
GAATGAAGAGCCCAGAAACAAACGCAACTGTACAAGGAGACGTGGTTGGTGAGTGAGCATTCTCTGCCAATCAGAGCAGAAAAGATAGAAGTACTTAATGAATGGGCCACAACAGTTTATCAGTGATTCATATGAAAAATAGTGAAGTGGAATCCCTACCTCACACCCTACACAAAATCAACTCCATGTGGATTAACAATATAAATATGAAGGGGAAAACTATCAAAATTTATAGTTTAGGAAAATATCAGGTAGGGAAGGTTTCTGAAATAAATACATAATGTATTTTAATGCATTGCTGCATTAAAATACATTAAAATGAATAACCTCTATCAAAATCACCATATAGAGAAAAAAGACTTACACAACCAAGACAAGATGTTTGCAACGTAAGTGACAAAGATTCGGGCCCAGTATATTAAGAACTACTGTGAATCAATTTAAAAAAAAAACAAGCCAACACAAAATGGCACAGACAACATGTTATCATGTCACAGAAAAAAAGAAACACAAATGACCCACACGTATGTGAAAAGATGGTCCAGGCCATTGGAAGTCAGAGCAATGCATGTTAAAATCACATCTTTTTTTTTGTTTTTTGGCTGCGCCGTGCGGCTTGCAGGATCTTTGTTCCCCAACCAGGGATTGAACCTGGGCCACTGCAGTGAAATTGCCAAGTCTTAACCACTGGTCCACCAGGGAATTCTCAAAAGCACATCTTAAAGATTGGTAAAAAATAAAAGCCAGATAATGCCAAGGGTTGGCAAGGATGTAAAGAAATTGGAAGTGAAGAAATAACAGTGTTAGAGTTTCAGCTGGTACCACTTTAGAAAATAGTTTGACATTATTTGATAAAGCTGAACAAACACGTACTCTGCACACCAGCACTTCACTAAGTATAGAGCCTAGAGAAACTTGCACATGGGCATAGGAGCTGTCTGTACAAAAGTTTCTAGGCAGCATTGTTCAAAATATTTAAAAAACTAGAAACAATCCAAATGTCCTTCAATAGCTGAATGAATAAACAAATTGTTATAATTCAGACAATAGAATGAATATATACAACAGGGAAAATGAGTGAACTACAGCTAACTCCATCATCATGGATGAATTTCAAAAATATTGTATTCGAGCCAAAGAAGTCACAGAACAGTATCTGTAGTATGATCCCTTTTATATAAAGTTCAAAGAAGGACAAAACTAAACAATATATTGTTAGGAATAGATTCATAGGTGACAGTACTGTGAAGAAAAACAAAGAAATTGATGAGTTGCTAAATACAGGAAAGTGGTTACCTTGGAGTGGGGACGAGTAGTAAGACGAGGGGCACACAGGGGCTCATAGGTTATTGGAAATGGTCTATTTCTTAATCCAAGAGGGTGGGTTCTTGTATGTTCATAGTATTGATACTTAAACTATAAATTGTTCATATATTTTTTATACACTTTTTCTTATGTATGAGAAATTTCACACTAAATTTTAAAATGCTGTGTGTGCGTGCATATTTCTGGGAGAGTCCACATTCATCGGAGGATCTAAGGAGTGTCTGGTCTTCTAACAGAGTACACCTGGGCATGAAGGTTTCTGTGGTCCCATCCTGCTCTGATATTCATTCCCATGATGGACAGAGGCCTTGTGTCAGCCTGATTATGGCTCATCCTGGTCAGCTGACCTCAACCCCCCTCTGCCTTGGAGCAGGACATGAATCAGGTGTGAGTCCTCTGTCCCCATAACTCACGTGACCACCTCAGGCCAAAGGATGTATGTGGTGGCTCATGCAGAAGAGGGAGGTCCTCCTCTCCTCCCAGGAGACTGAGTTCCTTTGCCTCGAACATCTCCTTTCCTTTCTCCTTCTGCAGTTCCAGTCCTGACATAACTTCTGTCTGTCTTTCTTCTTCCTATGTCCCTCCCCATCTTGCTGATGGACTTGGCCCTCACCAAAAAGCCCGAAAGCAGCAGAGCAGGAGTCAGAACCCAGGGTGCTGGCTCCCAGCCCTGTGCTTTTTCTGCCACCCCACCTGCCAGTGCCTCTGTCCATCCCATAGAGGGTCACGAGGCTTGGCCGGGCTTGTGTTGGCAAATCCACAAAAGGATGGTTTACTCAATCATCCATCTCACCCGTGGAAGGGCTTCAGATTCTATTCTGAATGAGATGGGAGCCATTGGAGAGAGGGAGGAATAGGATCTGAACTCGCTTCCAAAAGGTCTTCCTGGTGGCTGTGTAGAGCTTAAACTTCAGGGGGCAAAGGGAGAAGTGAGGGAGGCCATTCAGAGGCTGCCACAGTAATCCAGGTGAGGGATGACATAGCCTGGAACAGGGTGGTGACCTTGGAGGTGTGGAGGTGGGATCTGCATGCAGGTCAGCAAGGGGGCATCAAGGATTCTATCCTGGACATGGGAGTTCCAGGTGCCGTTTATTACCCATGTGGAGATGTCGGTCTGTATTTAGATCCAGGCAGGGGATGTAAATGGTTGTATCCATCATCAATGATGGGTAGACGCTCTTTAATGCCTGTGCCCAGATGTGGTCCCAGGTCGGGTAGGAGCTCCGTAGAGAAGAGTCTAAGGACTGAGTCCCATCTGGGTAGGTTGGAAGCCTCAAGGACACCTGGGGGACTTTAGTGGGAGGTGTCCTGAAGGAGACTGATTTCAGCTCCTAGGGGTCTTTTACTGAGGACACTTTTTTGCTATTTGTAAATGCAGTTTAACCTATACCAATGACCAATGACCCAGGGCAGGTCAGTGGCAAAGACATCAGTCTAATGCCCCTGATCAAAAGATGAAAAAAAAAAGAAAAAAAGAATCAGAAAGAAAGAGAGAGAGAGAGAGAGAGAGAGAGAGAGAGAGAGAGAGAGAGAGAAGGAAGGTGGGAAGGAAGGAGCGAAGGAGGAAAGAAGGAAGGGAGGAAATGTACAGGCGAACCTCTCCTCCTCTCTGGCCTTATTTTCCTCATCAGTGCAAGAGAGGTGCAGGTTCTGATAGTATCCTCAGGACACTTCCAGGACCAAGCCACTTGGATTCCAAATAACCTCCAGACCAGCCTTTGTGTGTCAGGGTCTTGGTGTCTGCAGGGAGATGGCCAGAGCTGGGCTGACAGCACCAGCCATCACCTTGTGCCCATGGCCTGTGTCACCAAGTGCCGTGGTAAGTAGAAGTGACGCCTCCCCAGGGATCCCGTTAGCTCTGATAATGCTCCAGCCGCCTGGCCACCCACTTGCCCTCAGGCCACCTGGAGGGGCAGGAGGCAGGGCACAGAGAGAAGCCACATGGCCCCATGGCTCTTGGAACTGAGGGCAGGGAGTCTGGGCCAGAGATGGAGAGAGATGCCTTCCCCTTCAGCACAGCCGCGGGCTGGTATCCTCACTGCTGTCCTCCAGAAGTCTCTGAAACCACAAAGTGGAACCCTCAGGACTTGCTGGCCGCCCCTCCAGTGATGTGCATGTATGGGGGTGTGTCTCCCTCCATCTCTGTAGCGAACACTTCCACTGCCTCACCAACACCACTCGTCATCTACTATTCCTGCCAACGCAGACCTGACCCACCAGCTTCCTACTGCCCTTACCTGGGACTCTGATGGGAGCCTTTTTCTGGCAACAGGAGCTCGCTCAGCCCACACACCAGACAGGCTGGGAATGCTGGGAAGTTAGCACCCTTCCAGGGAAGGCTGAAGGGAGCAGCCTTCATGGATAAATACTCCAGCTTCCTTGCCCGGGGATGGGACAACTCCGAGGCACAGTCAATGCTGTCTCCCAGAAGTTCCCAGCAGGACTGACCAACAGCTGCCCACAGCCGTAACTGCTTTTTTTTTTTTTTTTAACATCTTTATTGGAGTATAATTGCTCTACAATGGTGTGTTAGTTTCTGCTTTATAACAAGGTGAATCAGCCATACATATACGTATATCCCCATATCTCCTCCCTCTTGCGTCTCCCTGCCACCCTCCCTATCCCACCCCTCTAGATGGTCACAAAGCACCGAGCTGATCTCCCTGTGGTATGTGGCTGCTTCCCACTAGCTATCGATTTTACATTTGGTAGTAACTGCTTTTTAATGTCCCCTCTGTTGGGTTCCTTCCCTTTCTTACCTCCCCCCTCCTCTGTCAGTGCTTCCAGTATCCCCTCCTAAGTAAACTTCTTGAATTCAATTCTTTGTTTCAGGTTCTGTTTCTGGAAGAATCCAACAGAAAAAAAACCCAGCCAAAGACACCAAACCCAACCAACAATTGAGATCTCTCCTAGTTCTGTTGTGTACACATTTCTGGAGTGCAAGCTATGTAACAGGATATATCAGGTACTGTCCTTTTCCCTAGTAGGGAGGTCACACAGATAAAGTACTAGGCAAAAATACAAAGCACTATAAAGGAGGAGTTTACTCTCTTGTGGGAGGTGGTTATCAGGGAAGGCTTTACAGTGGAGGTGACATCTGAGGTTTTAAAGGATGAATAGTAGTTCTCCAGGTAGACAAGAGGAAGATGGACAGCCTACTTAAAAATCCAGAAGTGTAAAAAGGCACAAGGTGTCCAAGGAACCATTAATAGTTGAGTATCTCTCATGTTGCTGGAGAATAAAGCACATTTTGGAGATGGTAAAGGAATTTTAAGAAGAATGAGGAGAGAATTGGAATAGCAAGAGATGTGGTTAAATAGGCAGGCAGAATCTTGCCTGTACAGCTGAAGGTGTTTTGATATTATCTTGGAAAGGTTGGAAGATTTTAAGAAATTATCTTTTTTCTGATTGCATAAGTATCAAATGCTCATTGTAGAAAAGTTGTCAGATAAAGAGAAGTATAAAGAAGAAAATAAAATTACCTCAAATCCAGGGTTAATTAAATCACATTGATGTGTTGTTGTCTCTCAGAGGAGTTTTATGCAGAAGAGTGAGGTGATCAGATGAGTTTTAGAAAAGGCTCTGGCAGCTGGTGAATATCATGTGGCTGGAAAGATACTGGACACGGGGTAACCAGCGAGGAGGCTGCTGCAGTGGAAGGCGATGGGTGGGGACCCTCTGTGGGGATGCTGCAGCAGTGGGAATGGGGCTTCGTAGCAAATTTAAAGGTGGGACTCTCAGGACCAGTTGGATGGGACATGGGGTAGAAGAGAGGAGGGGAACATGACTCCCAGAGAGATTCTGAGTGTCTCCATCCATAAGCTGGTGGAGGAGACACAGGCTGGGAGCCAGGAGACCTGGGTTCTCATTTCAACTCTGTCACTTCCAACCTGTGAGACTTCACAGCCACAGTTTCCTGACCCCCAGAATGGAAAGATGATTCCATTCCTGCTTTCCTCACAGGTTTATCAAAATGTTCCACGGGTCAGAGGAGATGAACGTCCTTGATGGGTGTGGTTCCAGGCTTTCCTCCTGAAACCTCCTCCTTTCTCTGACCATCAGCCTCCAGAAGGCCAAGGCTGACCCACCACCCCACTATTTTCCCTTTCTCTTCTCTCTGCATCCTTCACAGAGGACATCTGTCATGCTGGTCGCCCTGATGAAAATGCTCTAAACACCCTCATGCACCACCATTAGTTCATTCACCTTATATAACTGATGCCCTAGTATGTTCCAGATATTAGGAATATGGTAGTGTATAGGACAGCCAAGGCCCCTGTCCTCATGGAGCTCATAAGCCACCAAGAGGAGACATATAATAGATAAACAAATTTTAAAATTTGGATAGTGATGTAATGAAAGGAATAAAACAGGATGATAGGGTGATGTGATAGAGAGTGGGCATACACTTTCAATTTGAGTGGTCAGGAAGGGACCACTGAACTGAGACCTGAACAACTCAGGCAGAGGAAACAGCAAGTGTAAAGGTCCTGAGGTAGGTTTGAGCTTAGAATGTTTAAACAAAAGAAAGGTCGGTGTGCCTGGGCTTATTCAAACTCCTACCTATCCTGCTTAAGAGTTGTCACCTCTGTGAGGCCTTCTTGGATCACCACCCCACCCCTTACTCGCTAATTCAGCTGCACCCAATTTCCACACCCTTGTGGTCACAACTAATTCTGACCATGCTGATTTGTGATCAACTCTTTACACACTGGACTGAGAGCTCCTTGAAGCTAAGGACTATCTCCATAGCTCCACCAGCCAGCACGCTTCAGGCATATAGCAGGTGATCAGCATCTACTGATGAATGAATAAATTAACCAATAGGTAAACAAATGAATGAATATCAGGTCCAAATGGCTCACTCCTTTACTTGTTTAAACGTCGCCTTCTCAAATTCCCTGGTCACACTGCAACTGCACCCTCACCCCACACAGCACTCCCTATCCTCTCATAGTACAGATCACCTTCTTATATACTATATAATAATGTGTTTACTTGTTATGTTTCTTGTTTTCCCCTGACTCCCCCTGACAGATTGTAAACACCATCATGTCAGGGATTTTTTTTTTAAAGGGATTTTTGACTGAGTTGTCCACTAATGTATCTCAAGAGCCTAGAACAGTGCCTGGCACATAAATGGCATATGTAGGAACACGTGAGCAAAGGGGTGCATGAATGGGTGAATAAATGAATGAATAGCGACTCTAAGCCTCATACAACAGGGGTCACAACCTCAAATCCCTTGCTAGCCTGCCCATAACAAACAGACGAAGGAGTAAGTGCCCAGTGGTGACCTTTCAATTCGAGCCAGCTAAACAAAACCCACCCAATGGCCTGCAGGCCCTCAGTGTGCCTTCCTAGGCACTGAACAGAACATTCCCATTTTGTTGGTGGAGAAACTCTGGCCAGGTAGTTTAAGTGGCCTGCGGCGGATGACAGAGCTGGTACTGAACCGTCGTTGATCTCCCCAGTCCTTTCCCCGTCCCCTCTCAAACGCGACTCAGATCCTAGTTCTGAGAGTCTCGCTCTCTTCCCGAGGTCAGAGGTCAGAGCCTGGTGCCCCCAGGAGCTGAGTCTGGTGTCCCACTGCGTGCTGCAACGGGAATGGGCGCCCGGGTCCCGTGAGTCGCTGGGAGTGGGACTCCCGCCGTCCCCCGAGCCCGCGCCGCGCTCCCGCCCCTGCCCATCCCCGGCCGCGCTGTCAGTCTCCATTAGCGCTAACAGGCTCCAGACAGAGCGGGCCCGGCGCTGGGTTAATGCAATCGGCGCGTTACCTGGGGCGCAGGCTACATTACCAGCCCGGCCCCCGCCCGGCGCGGTCAGAACCAACCAGCCTGCGCCCCGCCGGCCGCCCCGCGCTTTCAGCGCTCCTCGGGCCGCGCCCGAGCGCCACGCGGCGGAGCCCAGCCCCAGCCCGCGCCCCACAGCCTGGGGAGGCGAGGCGAGACGAGGCGCGGCGAGGCGGGTCCGGAGCAGGCAAGGCAGGGCGCACGGCAGCCGGGATCCCGTCGCCGCCGAACACGTGAGTGCGCCCTGCGCGCGGAACCGAGCTAGGTGTGCCGGGGAGGCCCAGGTTGGGATGCGCAGAGCTAGGGTGCCAGCGAGTTTGAAGTGCAGAGGTAATAAGTGTCCGGGGAGACTCCTGGGGCTCTCGGACGTGGCTCAGACCCGAGCCGAGGGTAGGGGGCAGCAAGCTGCACCCGGCCGGGTCACCGCCCTGGGAAACCTCTGCCTGGATGTGTCCAAACTCCGCCGTTTGGGGACAAGAGAGAGCAGGTGAATGAGGGAAGAGCTGCGGGGTGCCTAGCAGGATCCCTAGAGCGGCAGGGGTGGTCTCCACCTCGAAGTGCCGTCCCAGTCGGGCGCCCCACTACCTCTGCTTCCAAATTTTTCCAACAGACGCGCGCCCTTTTCTAGGAACCTTGCGTCCGCTCAGCGCGCGCCGACCACAGTATCCCGGCGCTCCCGGGAGGCCTCGGGAGGCGCGGGCAGGGTGGAAGGGCCCAGCGACCGCATCTTTTCCTTTGATTCCAGCAGAGCCTCGGCGTGCTCCCAGTATCATCGACTCCCCTCTCGCCAGCCGCACCCATGCTTCTGGCGCGGATGAACCCGCAGGTGCAACCTGAGAACAGCGGGGCGGGCCCGGGGTCGGAGCAGCCCCAGCGGAAGCGCAAAGCTGCAGAACTCTTGGTGGTGAAAGAGCGCAACGGCGTCCAGTGCCTCCTGGCACCCCGCGACGGCGATGAGCAGCCCCGGGAGACCTGGGGCAAGAAAATCGACTTCCTGCTGTCGGTGGTCGGCTTCGCCGTAGACCTGGCCAACGTGTGGCGCTTCCCCTATCTCTGCTACAAGAACGGCGGAGGTGAGCCCCCTGACGGGCTGGGGGTTTGTACTTGGGAGGCTACTTGAAGTCCACAGCGGTGGCCGGGAGAGGAGCTGGGATACACGCGGGAGGAGAAGAGGAGGCAGAAGGGCAAGTCTGGGACGCAGGAAGGGACTGGATGGGGCTCACGGAAAAAGGAGTCCCCTGTGGAACAGGGAAATCGAGGCATGACTTTGGACGGTGTTCGGCGCATGCGTGGAAGGACCAGGTTGGGTGAGGAATTCTGACCTTTTGGTGGTCCACAGGAAGGGAGGTGGAGATCTGGAGAGCTCTTGACTGGGCGCCAAAAGTGCCCACGGTGACCCCAACTCCAGCGCTTCAGGCTTGATAAAGGACTTGGGTACCCTGAAGGCACTTGGGAGGCCCTGCTCCCTTGGGGACAGAAACCCTGGAACAGAGACGCATAAAGAGAAGCTAGTGGCAGAGAGAACTCCACTCTCAGGTTGGTGGTCCTTTGGCTGGAGCGACCAGAGCACACAGCCTAGGCGGGATTGCATCAGTGGGTACCAAGAACTGGCCTGGTCCTTGAGACAGGAGGCCTGGGTGATTGGGATGAAGCCTCTACCTCCTGGGGTCTTGGCCACGTTGCAGGGTGGAGTGGGAGGAAGGCCTGGAGGAGACCCCAGTCCAGCAACCAGGCTCTCTCCCCCTCCTCCTGCTGGGTGACCGATTACTGTCTGCCCTGGGATGAGAGCCTAGAAATCAACTATAGACTACTCAGGGGGCAGAGTCCTGGGGGAAGCAGCCCAGGGGGCAGGATACTGGGGCCTAAAGCCCTAACTCCTTCCTGAGAGCTTTTGCCCAAACCACCCCAGACCTGCCCCCTTTGCTGGGATGAGCTCAGGAGTACCCTGTAGAGAGCCTGGGAAAATGACCCAGAGGAAGAAGTCGGCAAAGGGGGGGCCACCAGCAACCGAAACACTTTTCTATCCACTGGGCCATCTGCCTGGCAGGGGCTCTGGCTCAGGACTCCAGGGGGTCAGAGGGAGGTAGGGTGAGGGTTTGGAGCTAGAGGGAAAGCTCATGACCTTGTTCCATAGGGTCTGGGACCCTGCTGATTGCTTCAGTGTGTACTCTGGACACTTGCTTTGGGTGAGGAATGGAAAACAGATGATCCAGAGGTGAAACTTCTCCTCATTTGACTGCTGCAGCTTCTCAAGAGTTTCTGGTCAGGTTTAAGCATTCTGGCCCTTTGGACTCAAGGAGGGAGGAAATGCAGATTCTCTGTATTTTTAGCAGACAGGGAGATGAGGAATGAAAGACAGACTAAGAGAACCTAGGACACTCTGTCTAGCATGTCCTCCATGACTGTCCGAGGCTGCGTGTCCCTAGACAGCAGAAGGTTCTATCATTAATCAGCAATGCTTATTGGGTTCCTCTTGGCATGAGGTACAGTGCTAGGCTCTGCAGGGGTCACCTAGATGTATTAACAACCACTTCTGCCTGCCAGGAGCTCTAGTCATCTAAGGGCTTCATTGTCATGCGCTACACATCATTTCCATTGTTGTAAGTATCTGTTGAAACTAAAAGCACCCCAGATGGCCAATTGAACACATCAGCTAGATGGATATTCTGGGGTTTTCACTGACAGTGTCCGCTCACTTGGCCACCGCCACCAACTGAGAGTGCCTGCTGTATGCAAGGTAGTCTGTACCAGGCGCCCAGGGCACCAAACACAGCACATTTGTCACACATTCCAATTTTTAGGTGAAGTTGGCCAGAAGCTCCCTCTCCTAGGCTTGCTAGCCCTGCACATCACCCATCCTGAGTTGTTGAGTCATTTATCTCTTTGTGGGTCTGTCTTCCAAACAGACTGGGGCACATTGAGAGCAGAGACTGTGGCTTTTTCATGCCTGTATTTCTAACACCCAAGATAAGGGCTAGATCCCAGCAATGAGGTAGAAGGTGCCCAACAAACTTCTGTTGAATGAAGAAAATGAATGAAATGGTTCAAGCCCTCAGAGACCTAATGCCTACCCAGGAACAGCAGAACCCCCGACTCCACCGGCAGGAACTAATAAAGTGAGGCAGCCTGTGCTGGTGGGAGGCAGGGTTGGCACCTAGAGATCAGAAGCCCTGGCTGTGGAGTCCTGGGTTCCAGCTTCTAGCTGTGTGACATTGGGCACCTCTCCAAGCCTCTGTTTCCTCATCTGTCAAATGGAAACAATGGTGTTCACCTCAGAGGGTTGTTGTGAGGACTCAATGTGATAATGCTGTGGAGGGCCTGGCATCAAGTACGGCCTTAGTAAAGATAGCTGCCACCTCTTATTCACATCCTTGCGATGATGCGTGAGATGGATGGGAGAGGTGTCATGTGCTCTAAAGGCCTGAGGAGAGGCTGCTTAGGAAAGACTCGGAGGAAGTGAGCTGTGTGGTTGGAACTCAGCTCCTTGGGACGGATGGAGCACGGACAAGCCTGGGGAAGGGAGCAGGTCTACTAGTTGTGCAAGAATGCAGGAGGGATCGTCTCTGAGATTAGGAGTGCACACTGGCTGAAGGGCAAGCCGGGAGAGATAAGGGTGGAGAGGCAAGTTGGGGCCAGGCTATGGAGACCTTGGCTGGCAGGCTACGGGGTGGGGAAGTTATATGAGTGAATTTCCATTTCTGGCTAGGATGTCTACAGCTGGCACAATGGAGCAGTGCAGCCCCCCATCTCAGAGTCTGAGGCAGCTCCTGTTCTTACTCCGCACCCCTCCAGGGGATGCTTGGCTGGCTCCTCCTGGGCTTTGTCTCTGCTGAGACCTCCTGGCTGCTCCATGTGGATCAATTCTCATCCAGCAATTATAAAGTCAGCCCTAGAGATGGGCAAGCAGGTTGGCAGGTGGATATCCTGTAATTCTAGAAGCAGCCAAAAGACCCAAGTTCAAATCCCATCTCTGTCACTCTCTCTGAGCTCAAGTTCCCCGCTACAGCTGGAGGTGAGCTTGGATGACCCCCAAGATCCGTCCCTCTCCAATGCCTGGCTCAGCACTGTACCCAAGCCAGGACTCACGCACCCTGTTATTTAACAGGCTGTGTTCTCTTCTGGTGCCAGTATTAACACGGTAACCTCCAAGTCCAGCTGTTCATGCTGGCCCAGACTGGAGGATGTTTTGAAATGATAAAGGTGCCAGTAGTTTAGGCCTTTGGCTAATATATTTTTTTTTTTGGCTAATATTTTTTGAATGAATTACTGAGAAAGATCAGCCTGTCCGAACATCCTCCCATAAGCTAGCTGCTGGGATGCAGGGGGGCAAATGGCTTCCTTCCAGCTGGGAAAGCCACTCTTGGAAATTCCAAGGCTTTGTTCAGAACCTTCTCAAACAGGGAGGTGGTGCTCGTGGTGCTCTTTCCAAGGTCCTCCGCTCCTGTGGTCTTGGGCCGGGCCTGTGTTGGTCCCCAGGGAGGAATGGACAGATCCGTCGTGTGCCCGTGTCTGTCTCCTTGCCATGGAAGAGGCCACTCTGAATTAGCCTTTGTAAATGAACGCTTCTGAGATGTGTCCGGCTGACAGCTCTGAGCTGTCAGAGAGATGTCCTTTAGGTTCAGACAGACCTGAGTTTGAATCTGAGCCTGACATTTCCCAGAAGTGTGGCCTCGGACAAGGCACTCGTCCTGTTTGGACCTCAGTTTCCTTGTGCAGAAAAGGAAGGTGACTGCCTCTTCCCACAGGGTGATATGACATTAGATATAATATAAGCAAAGTACGTACAACAGTGTCTGACACATAGTAGGGGCTCAGTAAATGAAGTGGTTGCTGTTATTTTTATTGTTCAATGATTTTTAACTGCTAGACCCAGGCTAGATACAGGAGTAGGGCAGGGTCCTGATTTTGGAGCAGATTTGCTTCTAAGAGGAAGTTAGAAGGGATATAAGGCTGGAAAGTGGTCACACTTGGGCCTGGGATTTCTAACAGCCTAACCTTATCCCAGTGTTTCTTCCCTACCTGGAAAATGGGGATTAACATTCCTATATGGGGTCCCATGAGGTATGTAGTTCTGGGTCCCAAATGGGGTTCCCTTCCTTCCTCAAGTGAGCTCAGGGTCTCAGGTACCCACAGACCTTTGGGAATCCTCTTGGCCAAAATATCTGGGGTTCTTGAGGTCAAGCAAGAGGTGGTGACGTGTACAAAAGGCAGGAGTTTGCAAACTCATCGCCCTCACGTTGGGCCTGGCTGCAGGGAGCCATCGACACCCTGAGCTTGCCAAGCCTGATGCTGATTGTTCAGCTCAGATGTACATGAGCCAGCCAGCTGGTATGGCCCTTCGGCTAACAAGTTTGCAGGAATGAGGCGTTCATCAGGGGCTGGAGCTGAGACCGTGATCTGGCATTACTAGCATGACTTGGCCCATTGCTCTGAGCTGGCCAAAAAGATTTAGAGGGACTGTTTTCAACAAGGTGGGATTTCATAGGGATAAATGTTACATCCTGCCCTGTGGTCCCAAACCCAACTGCCTAAGTAAGGATTAGGCCACAGCACAAGCGGAGAAAGGCCCCAGGGCTTTCATTAGCTGCATCCTCTGTGTGAGTCACTGCCGGGATCCATTTATTTAACAAAAAAACCCACTTACTAACTGCCCATCATATGCCAGGAATATAGAGATGAGCAAAAGGCAATCCCTGCCTTTAGGGAGCTCATAGTCTATTACAGATATTCTACAAGTTAATGTCATTTTCAATTGTGTTATTGGAGGTACTATATCCCAAATCAGGGAGTTGAGGTTCCACTCTGTTCTTTGTGAGTTATATTTCCTTCTCTAATATAGTTCTGACCATTCCAAACACCCTGTAATTTGTTCCTCTTAAAGAGACCAGGATGGAAGAGATGGGAAACCAGAATCTTCGAGGAGCTTCATTAGTAAGAATCAAGTCAGATCCTGCAAAGTTGACACGGAGGGAGAATTGTCACAGCAGGAGGGGTAGCCTCAACTCCAATTCCCCTGAATTTCACCCCCACTGACCTCCTTAGAGGAGCGGGGTTTAATCTACCAGAGGAGCAAGCATGTTTCCTCATTGGAACTGTCCTTCTCTAAGAGCTAGGGTCCAGAGATCAGCTGGAAGAACCCAAAGTGAAGATGAGGGAGCAACCCCTTGTGGGACCAGAAAAGCCGGTCCTCATCACTTGGTAGATCATTCTGTAGAATCCCCTCTTGGAATAGCAGGGACTTATGTAGAAGCGTGTATAGATGCTGCTGGCTAGTCTCAGTAGAGTGCAGGGGATGGAGTGAAGAGGTGCAAGACTCCACTTGGGCTGAGGTCCCAGGAACTCTGAGGCCAGTGGGCAGAGCCCCACAGTGGTCGCTGAGTGTCCTAAGGAGAAGGTCGGTCTTGGGGTAGAGAAGACACAAGTTGACACCACATGGCTCAGCTACCCTACTCACGGCAGAGAATCTGTGTTGACAAACTTGAATGACCTGGGCGTGATTTGTTATCGGAACAGGCATGGTTTCTTACAGAAATGGCCACTGGCAAAGACTCAGAGGGGGACCCTATGCCTGGCACCCAAAGGGCACAAAGGATTGCTTTGGAAAAGTCTGATTTGTTTTGTTCTGGAGGACAGAATGGAGGCAGTAGGTGGAGGCTGCAGGGAGAGGGATTGAGGAGAAGGGAGGAAGCAGAGCTGGCCAGACGGAGAGGTTGGGCTGCCAGGGTCAGCAAAGCCTCAGCTGACCATGGTGTCCTCTGAAGCTGGGATGGCCCTTCAGACTGGTCCTGAGTTGGGGTGAGGGGACCAGGACTGTATGCCCCAGGGTCCGTCCGTCATCGGATGCCAGCTGCCCTGGGAAGGGAATGTGGCCTTGGGTGAGGCAGCTGGCTTCAGCCGAGGCAATTCCCAAAGGGCTGCTGCCGAGGGCTGAGCACTCCCAGCTGCGGGGGAACAGGTCCTTCATTCTTGAAGGAGAATCTGGGCAGTAGCGCCGGAGCCCTTTTTGCTCATGGCGCTGGCTGTGGCCTCGGGGAATCCTTGGATCTACCCCTCATGGTCAGCAATCTTGTTTGGACACAAGGAGGAGTAGCCAGCCTCGCTTGGGATGGGGACATGAGTTGCCCAAGCAACTTGCCTCAAAATCCTTCTGTGCTGGGAGCCTCCGTGCTGTGCTCTGCAGAGGACCCGGCCACCGTCAACCTCACGGGCGATCCCTAGCTTGTGATTTCCAGTCTGCAAAGGCGCATCCCAGCTGCTCTTACGTGTGATGGCAGGACGTGCTTCCCATGTACAGAGCACCTCAGTGCCAGGGACGTCACCTCCGTTATCTCTAATGATCACAGCAAACCAGTGATGCAGGTATTATCCCCCCTTACAAAGGGGAAACCAAAGCTCAGAGAAGTCACGTTGGCTCAAGGTCACAAAGCCATAAATAGCATGGTTGGGGGCCAGGATTGCCTCAGATCGAGGCAAGGGTGTAAGAGGAAAACTCCGTTTTTGTACACATTCTACAGTCTTTTGACACCAAATATGTGGGGGTTTTCCTAACACCAACCCATCCTCCAACTTTGGGGTGGGTGTCCTACCGTTCAGTTCTGACACCACCTGGAGTTAGTGCAGACCCCACAGGTTAGAGCTCAGTCTCACAAGAAACCTCTCACTTCACATGCCAGTCACAAGGGTCAAGATGTCACCTGTGCTTCTGACCAACCGGCTATAATCAGGGGTTCCCATGACCCCCTCTGCAGGTTTGATAATTTGCTATAACAGCTCACAGAACTCAGAGAAACATTTGCCAGTTTGTTATAAAGGATATTATGAAGAGTACAGGTAAACAGCCAGGTGAAGAAGTACACAGAGGGTGAGGTATGGAAGGGTCCTGAGTGCAGGAGCATCTGAGCCTGTGGAGATGGGATGCGCCACCCTCCCAGTATGTGCATGTGCTCACTAGTGCATCAGTCCGGAAGCTTTCCAAACCCCCTACGTTCGGGATATTTATGAAGGCTCCTCACAAAGGCATGATCGATATTAACTCAATCTCTAGCCCCTCTTCCTTCCCTGGAGGGTGGGCGTGGGGCTGAAAGTCCTAAGCCTCTAATCACGGCTTGATCTTTCTGGGGACCAGCCCCCATCTAGAAGCCCACCAAGAGTGGCTTCATTAGAACAAAAGACACTCCTATCACCCAGAAAATTCCCAGGGATTTAGGAGCTCTGTGTAAGATGCTCCTGTCACCCCCATCACTCGGGAAGTTACAAGGGTTTTAGGAGTTCTGTGTCAGGAGTCCAGAGCAGAGACAGGGGGTCTGCCCTGGGCCCTGGGCCCTGCTCTGCCCTCCTCTCTGCCTCACCCAGGCCAGGACTGAGAGGGCCTGCCCACCCAGAGCACTGATTCTAACCCCCATCAAACTCCAGGTACCTGGACTCCGGAATTCCCTGCCCAAACACTCCAACCCAGTCTACAAGGTCCTCTTACCTGGACCCTGCTTCCCCAGCCTGGACTGTGTTACAGGCCTGCACAGCCCCAGGCCCAAGGGGAAGCCAGAGGCCCCCGTCTGCAGAGGCTGTGGACAGAGCTTAGACATGTGGGCACAAGAGTCCACACGTACGTGCAAAAGGCCTCACACACTGCTGGTTGGAGCTGAGGTGGGGATGAAGCAGGGTGCGGGCTCCCCCCAGGCCTCCACACTCCAGCGCAAAGCTCCAAGAACTGGAGATTCCAGATTTGAACTTTATAATAGAACCATGCTGAGTTGTCAAGGTAGGATGATAGAGCAGGTTTGGTTTAACAGCTGTGGCCTGAGTTGTCACCTTTAAATATGTAGATATCGCAGGGTAAGTCTCCACGGGTGCTCTTGTCCCCGTTTCTGCAAGTTGGGTGGGCCTGCTGCATGCAGCCCTGTCTCTACTGAAATCTCACCTTCTCTTGCACCCTGATGTCTATACCCTTGGGGTACCTGGGAAGCGGGGACAAATCTGGCTACCGTAGGCATTGACCAAGTTTTTCTTGGAATTCTGGTGAAAGCCACGGGCAGTGACAACCCATAGCTGAGCTACAGGCACCAGGCGAACAGTTCTGTGGGTTTTCACTTCTTAATATATCAGGATGTGGCCAGTTTGAGGAATCCTACCCTCCACCAACTGGGAAGCTGGTCCAGTGAGGTCTCAAGGGACCCTCCTGTCCCTCCTGCAGCCCCTCCTTGATCACAGTCTCTCCACCTCCACACCAGGCCTGGCCCGCACCTCCTCTTGCTGAGCCACCTCCCACAGGCATCCCGTCCCCTCCCCTGGGGTCCTCCTCACCCACCAGGGTTCTGCTCCAGCACTTCCCACTCTGAACAGAGTGACCACTGGCTTCCCTTTTCTGAGGACTTGACATTTGCACAGAGGAGTCCAGAACCCCTCTCTGACCACTAGGGTTCCTCTCTAATGGTGGGGCGTCAGGCAGTGTGTGCCAGACAGATGCTTTTCTTACTGAATTCATCCAAAGGCCATGGGTTGGAGTCCCTTTCGCAGTTGACAGTCTTTTCTTCCTGTGTTCGTGAGTGTGTCGATGTGCAGAATCCGTGTGTACCTTTGCATGAAGATGTACTGGTGTGCATCTGTGTACGTGTGTGGATGTTGGAGACCCCTAGGAGCTGAGACCCTCAGGAGGTCTGGCCCTGTCAGCCCAGCCAGAGCATTCCAGAGCCAGGATTCTGTGCCTGTAGCTCCTCAGGTTCTCAGCTCTCTGGCCCTGCATGAGGCTTGATGAAGCTGACACTGCCATGCGTGGAGATGAGGCAGGGCCGTGGGAATGTGGCAGTCATGGGCCTTGCAGAGCAGTACCTTCTAGGAAGTTTGCAACCAGCCTTGGTGTCCCAGGAGCTGCTGCAGGGCTGTTTCTAAGAGAAGCATCCTTAGCTGACCTCAGGCACCCCTGAAACCTCTTTCTGACACTTCAGCTCTGTCCTGGCTTCCTCCAGATCTTTCTGCAAGGGGGCTTAGACCATCTCCCTGGTCGATGTCCTCTTTTAGAATAAGACACTGGCCACTGGGCAGCTTTCTGGTTTTCATTCATACTCAGCCATTCCAACATTCTTAAACGTTCCCCATCTGTTACCACCTGAAGCTTTGGCTGGTCCACATCAAACGCACTTGGAAGAGTCTTGGGCTTGTGCAGACCCATAATCTTTCCTCCTCTCCTTCCACTGGAACTCCCAGCCAGCACAAGAGGAGATGAATCTCAAACTGGGCAATTTACCTACCTGTTGGCAGTGCCACCCAGAGGGTTAGAGTTGAGAAAACTGGCCAATGTGAGATCCCTGGTGAATTGGCTGACGTTGCTCTTTCCTCTGGTTGTAGAAAAGAATATCTAGTTGACAGCGGCAAACCATGGTGCCAAGATCTGAGCCGTGACTCCTGGCTTTTTCCTTCCCTGTTGTCCCTTGGGCCACTGACTTCAGTCTTCAGGCCTGTTAAATACTCTAATACATCTATTTCCCTTACTTTCTGGCTCCAGGCCCCCAAGGGCAGTGGCAGGTGGCCACAAGGCAGAGTGGCGCTCCAACAGATCCAGCTGTGGAGCCAAGCAAGCATACTTACTAGTTTGGACAAGCATCTTGACCTTTCTAAGCCTCAGTTTCCTCATCTTTTACGTGGGATTGGTGGTAATTCTCAGGGATGGTTTTAAAGGAATAATTATGCAAAAACTTAGTGTGTGGCTTGGCATATAACGGAGCTCAATAAATGGTACTTGTTACTTTCACCAGCTCCACCGTCACCACCACCACCCTGACCTCCATCAGCATCACCAGCATTGCTATCAGCAGCGTGAACGGATGTGGGTTCCAGTGCCAGACTAGCCCTCTCTGTGTGGGGAAAGAGAAGGGTGGAGATTGAGAGTAGAAATGAGGAGGGGAAGAGAGAGGTTGGCATGTGGCCGTTTCAAAGTCCAGCCTGGAGCAGGGGCTGGAGGCTTGGACCAGCCCATGACCAGCAGACCAGCTGGCTCAGCTGGCCCCACAGTCCCAGTTTCAGATCACCCTCCACCAAGCCTCTATGCAGACTCATGTCCTCCATCGAGGCTTGGATATTCTGGAATCAGCAGAATATTTGGGGAATGGCTCTGGAGCTCTGGAGTCAGGCAGACCTGGGCCCAAATCCCAGATCTATCACTGACCAGTTGGCTGAACTTAGACAAGTCACTTAATTTCTCTAAGCCTCAGTTTCCTCCTCTGAAAAATGGGTATAGCAGTTGCCACCTGAGATGGTTTCTGGGTAGGGTAAACGGGATCACAGATGTCCTGTGCCCAGTGCCCTGCCTGATACATAGGAGGTACTCATGTTCCAGTGGTTTCTTCCCTACTGCCCACTCTGCTGGTCCATCTCCTGCTTCAGAAGGACTGGGTCTCAGAACACTGCGGCCAAAACTTCATGCTTTGTCCCTAAGAGCCCTGGGCTTCCTGAGGAGAAGCCCTGGGAGGAAAGTGGAGACTGACAATCTGAGTAGCTGGGGGAGTTTGACCCTGGGTGCATGCGACTTTGCTACAATTCTCTGTTGAAACCTGGTGCCCCGGTTTCCACATCTGTAAAATGGCGGTAGTAATACTTTTAGGGTTGTTGTGAAGATGGAATGAGATATTGCATGGAACACAGTGCCTGGAACACAGTAGGGAATATTATATTCCTAACATTATCATCGTTACGCATTTCCCGGTTTCTGCGCTTTCCTAGCATGGGCGGGTCAGAGAGTGTTTGGTTTCCAAGGTTACGACATCTCAGCCAAAGGCCAATGGCGGGAGGAGTGTGGATCTGGCCTGGCCACCTCCGGTTGCACCAGGCCAAGGAGCAGCCTAGGCTGACGTGGCAAGTACCCCGTGAGTCACCTCACGGCGTCAGAGCCCGTTAAGCTCACCCCAGGCTACCAGGCATACCGAGAACTGTCTCTGGAACTCAGACGTGTCTAATTCTACCAGGAATTTTCCCAGGGATTTGCTGCTGCCCATTGCCAAGGGCTCCCTGTAGCTTCGGCAGTGTTCTGGGTGGGCATCTTCCCTGGTCAGAGACTTAACCCTCTGGCCTCTTTGCTCCAGTGTTTGTTTACCTTCAGCCAGCAGTGACAGAGTGAGCTTGATGGTTGGAAGACATGAATGCGAATCCTGCTTCTGTCACTTAGCAACAGTGCAAACAAAACCAATTCGACTCCCTTCTCTGCCTTCAGTTTCCCCTGGGAGGAAATAATGACCCTCTCTGATTATTTCTGTGAGCTGATGTGAGACTAAGGACAATCCAGTGAGGTCATGTTTGGGAAAACCCGAGGTGACCTTAAACTGATACAGACATGAGCAAAATGAAAACTCAGTCATATGTAACTTTGGGCGCTGTCTCTCCCTCTCTGACCTCAATTGCCTTACCTATAAAAGGAAGGGTTTGGGGTGATTGGCATTCCCCAGAGTTGTGATTCATGAAAGAAAGGGTTCTATGTTGAAATTAATTTGGTAAAGACTGCACCTGATCTTCCCCATAGCCCGTCACAGCTTGTGCTTGTGTATCAAAGGCTAGGAGAATCCTGCAAGAAACAAGCCTATTTGGCTTTTTTTAAATTTTTATTTCTTTAATTTACTTTTGGCTGCTTTGGTTCCTTTGTTGCTGTGCATGGCTTTCTCTAGTTGCGGCAAGCGGGGGCTACTCTTCGTTGCGGTGCGTGGGCTTCTCATTGCGGTGGCTTCTCTTGGGGAGCACGGGCTCCAGGTGCACGGGCTTCAGTAGTTGTGGCTTGCAGGCTCTAGAGCACAGGCTCAGTAGCTGTGGCTCACGGGCTTCGTTGCTCCGTGGCATGTGGGATCTTCCCAGACCAGGGCTCGAACCCATGTCCCCTGCATTGGCAGGCAGATTCTTAACCACTGCGCCACCAGGGAAGCCCAAGCCTATTTAGCTTTGATGAACACAGATTTTACTAATTTGAGCACAGACCCTCATTATTATGATTATGATTATGACTACTGCTATAACTATTATTATGTTATGGCTATTTGTATTAATTGCTCTGATTTACCTACCACAAGACATCCCTTGAGAAGTGGCCGGGTGACAGGAATGAGGACCCTCACAGCTCTGGCTGACATGGGTCCACACACTCTGAGGGGCAGGCCCAAGGCTGGGCAGGGATCTAGGGGCTCACACTCTGCTTCTGTGTCTTCCAGGTGCCTTTCTGATCCCGTACACCCTGTTCCTCATCATCGCTGGCATGCCCCTGTTCTACATGGAGCTGGCTCTGGGCCAGTACAACCGGGAAGGGGCAGCCACCGTGTGGAAGATCTGCCCATTTTTCAAAGGTAAAGAAGGAATCTGGGGGAGTCAAAAGTTGTTCTAAAAGACTTCTGTGTGCCCCTGGAGAATCTGCTCCAGAGGTGGGATCTGTGGTAGACCAACTCTCTCGAGATTTACAGTTATTGGCAAGGTCAAGCACGTCCACCATTCAAAGTTACATGGAATGCATTGGGGGTGTCAGGAACAGCTTTAGCCTAGAAAGTCTGGAAATCTGGGTTCCAGTCCAGGCTGTACAGCTGAGTAACCAGAGGGAGTCTGTTTTCCTGAATGGGAAAAACTCATAGAAGTGTCAGAAGTACCCAGAACACATACCACTACTCTCCCCTCTTGCTCCCATGGCAGACGTGATAAATGGATCACGTGCCTTTCCACCGTGGGCAACTGGCTTCATTCCGCTGGGAGAGAATGTTATCATGCCTCAGTGTTATCCTGCCCAAGGGGTGGGAGGAGCTGGGATACTTATACTCCAACACCTGACCCGGCTGCTCCTTGGGGCATTAAAGGTCCTGGCAATTTTACCTTGCCTGATGAGTGAACAGAAGGGGCTCCAGGGGCAAGAGAGAGCCCTCAGGCAAAGGAATGGGGAGTGGGGCCCTAGGGGATTTAGGGCTCCAACAATCTGCTGCAGAAAAAAAGAGAGGTGTGGGAGGTCGGGTAGAGCAATGGTTGGAGCCAACTCCCCAGGAGAGGTGGTTCTGGGGAAGCCCCTGCCTGACCCCCTCTGCCCCCCACCCAGGAGTTGGCTATGCTGTGATCCTCATTGCACTCTACGTTGGCTTCTACTACAATGTCATCATTGCCTGGTCACTCTACTACCTCTTCTCCTCCTTCACCCTTAACCTGCCCTGGACTGACTGCGGCCATGCCTGGAACAGCCCCAACTGCACCGACCCCAAGCTCCTCAACAGCTCCGTGCTGGGCAACCATACCACGTACTCCAAGTACAAGTTCACGCCGGCAGCAGAGTTTTATGAGTAAGTCATCAACCCCTTGTCCTGTTCACACGGGCACGTCGAGACCTGTGCTGGGCAGGACCTGAGCCAAACACTAAGGAAAACCACAGGAGGGGAGGGGGCCACGCCAGTCACCGTAATGTGTACTCAGCAGCCACCACAGGCCTGATCCTGGCTAGAAGCCAAGGCTACAGCCGTGGACAAAGCTTGAGGAGCTTGTGTTCTGACGCAGAATGGGGGTGGGGAGACAACACACTAGCAAAAAGGTAAGGAAGCAAGAATGCTGTACAGCGTGAACATACCCTTCAGGAAAGCAAACACATTTTAGGGAGTATAAGTGCTCTTAAGGAACTAAAACCAGTGCTACACAGTGATCGTGTAGGGAAAAGGAACTTTAGTGCAGGTGGTCAGGGAGGGCTTCTAGGAGGAGGTGTCATAAGAACTGATGAAGTCAGCCAGAGGAACACCTAAGGGCTCAGCTGGTAGGTGATGGAGCTGCAGCTTGAACCCAAGTCAATCTGATCCTGAAGCTGTCACCTGGTCCACCCTGTGCTGCTGTCTCTCTGGAGCTTCCATGGGTGAAAGTAGCCAGAGTTTGTGAGTGAGATTTAGGAAGCAGGAGGCAGGCCAGCTGTGTATAGCTCAGAGAAATTATTTGGATTGTGTGTATGAGAGGCACTGACTGGTGGTAGAAGACAGAACATCTTTTAAAAAAAGAAACATTTTATGTTGAAATCATTTTAGAGGTAGAAAAAAGTTGCAAATGTAGTACACAGAGCCCCTGTAGACCCTTCACCCAGTTTCCCCTAATGTTGACACCTTATACAACCATAGTGCAAAGACTGAAATCAGAAAATTAACATGGATTAACTAACCTGCTAAAGACTATTTTTAAATTTGTTAGTTTTCCCACTAATGTCATATCCTCGTCCAGGATCCAACCTAGAGTCCCATGTGGCATTTAATTGTCACATCTCCTTAGTCTCCTCCAATCTGTGAGAGTTCTTTAGTCTTTCCTTGAGTGTCATGCCCTTGATGCTTTTGAAGAGCACTGATCAGTTTTTCTATAAAATAGCCCTCAGTGTGGGTTGGTCATTGTTTTCTCCTGATTAGAATGAGTTTGACATTTTTGGCAAGAATAACTTGGAAATGACATTGTGTCCTTCTGGGTGCATCATATCAGGGGGTACAGGATGCCAGTCTCTTATTACTAGGCATGTTGACCTTGATCACTCAGCTAAAGTGCTATCTACCTGCTTCCTCCTGTGCAGAGGTAACATTATTCTCTGTAATTAGTAAGTGTCTTCTGGGGAGTTACTTTGAGGTTATGCCAATATCTCATTTGTCATCAAACTTTTGCCCACAGTTCTTACCGTCCTTCAATGAGTCTTGCAAACAAGGATTATTATTTATAGTGTTGGTCTAAAGTGATTTCTAGTCCCATCATCCCCTCTAGATTAATTGAAAAGTCCCTTTTCCCCTATTTATTCATTCATTTGTTTACTCATTTATTCATTTCTATCAGTATGGGCTCATTGGTATTTATTTTATTCTGTGGTTTTAACCCATAGCCATCATTATTTATTTTGTTGCTCCCTAGAATCCTCTCAACCTCTGCTCCATCCTTTTAAGTCCTTGAGGTTGGTAATAGTCAACTTGCTTTCAATCACCTAATTTCAAATGTTTGCATGGTGGTCTCTTCAGAATGTAGCATCTATTGTCTTTATGCTTCAGGTGGGGGTGAGTCCCATTTTAGCAACCCCTACACAAGTGTTAGCAGCTAAGCAGAAAGTCCCTGGTACAAACTGTGGGGCAGGACAAGTAAATCCCACTCAAACCTCACTCTCAAGGTACACATGGTCTAGAGTAGTGGTTGGAAAACTTTCCAGTAAAAAATTAGATAGGAAATATTTTGGGCCTTGTGGGCCACGTAGGTCTCTTGCATGTTCTTTATTTGATTTTACCCTTTAAAAAGATAGAAACCATCCTTACCTCACAGGCCATAACTCAATGGGCCACAGCTGGATTTGGGGGCAGGGGTGTGGGGCATGGCTTGCTGACTGCTGGTCTGGAGCAGTGCTGCTCAGGAGAACTCCCCATGATAGAAATGTCCTACGTCTGCACAGCCCAGTGCAGTAGCTACATGCCACACGTGGTTAGTGAGCAGTTGAAATGTGGCTAGCATGACTAAGTTGAATTTTTAACTTCATTAATTTTCATTCATTTATGTGTAAATAGCTCGTGGTTACCATATTGGGCAGTACAGGTCTAGAGGATGGAAAACAACAAATTCACCAACACCAAAACCTTAGGGCTACTCTTCTTTGGTCCTATGTATTCCCTAAGCCAAGGACCTTGGAACGAGTCCTGATTATCCAGAGAGTGGGGTTCCTGAGGACCACTTCCACTCCTGCCATCTCGGTGCAGCATGACCAAGGAGTCCTGGTGTGGTTAAAGGTGGCCTCTGGAAAGTCTGCTGCCTCCTGGGGCTCAGAGGAGTCAGGGTTCTCAGGACCCAGGAACTACCCTCAATGAGCCATGGCGGAGAATTTGCTAAGGGTCCTGGACCTGTGTGTCCACCTGCCCCCATCTGTGTTTTCTGCAGACTTCCAGCAGGCATGTGCACAATTATGTAGATTTGGGAATTTTGTGGGGAGAGGGTCCACAGTTGTCATGGAATTTGAAATCCTTCTGCAGCCCCAGACGGATCTGAAGGACTGCTGTTACTTAAAGTAAGCATCTAAGTAACACCATCATCCCTGTCTTCCTCCTCATCACATCAACAGCTAATCACTTACCGTGTGCCTCAAGCTTTCTGCTAACTTCTCTGTATGTGTTATTTCATTGTAAGCCTCACACCAACCTGATGAGGTTTCTGTAACTCTTACCTTCATTTCATACATGATGCGGCCTCATTTCGCAGATAAATAAATCACTGGCCCATGGCCACATGGCTAGTCCCGTGCAGAGCCAAGATTTGGACCCAGATGGTTTGCAGCTATGGGACTCCAAGAGTGAGAGCCCCCTTACACTTTGCCCCCAGGAGCCTCACTCTCCTCACCCTGGCCCCTCCCTTGCCAGGCAGTGAAACTCCAGAGCCTGCAGGCTTAACTTCTGTGTTATATTGGATTCTAGCCATTATAAATGGCTATTATTATTCCAAAATACTGTCATAGTCACAACTAACTTTATCCAGCTTAGATTATATCCCAGCCATGCATTTGGAAGTGACATTTGAAGTGGGTTTGAATCCAGAAAGTCTGGCTCCAAAGTCCAGGCTCTTAGCCCAGCAATTCTAAACACTGGCTGCTCATTGGAACCACTTGGAGAGCTTTAAAACACACTGATGCCTGGATCCCACACCCGGAGATTCATTTCATTGGTCTGGGTGCAGCCGGTGGGGCGTGGAGATTTGTATTAACAGCTCCTCCAGTGATTCTAATATCCAGCCAAGGTTGAAAGCCCCTGTCTTAGGCACTGCACTCTCCCATCTCAAACAAAATAAGATTCTTAGTGGGCTCAGGCTAACATGCCTACAGTACCATGTCATGGAAAATCTAGGGCCTCCTTTATTCTTCTCCTTAGGGGTGTGGCCTCGGACAATCCCAGAACCGTTAGGGACCTTGCAGGCGGAGGTTTTAGGCCTTCCTAGTTTATAAGTGTGGTTTGGACTGGGAGATGGTAAAGGATAGTGGAGCTGAGGGTGCTACTGATACATGTAATTGGTTCCGTGCTTTCTCCTTTATCATCTCATGATAAAGGAAGGAAACATGATCTTTCTTTTTGCTCTTGGCAACCCTCGTCCTTATAAATTAAAATGAGAAATGATGGCCTTGTCTCTAGTCTAGTTATTATTTGATTCCTTCTCTGACGTCTTCATAGCCAGCAGATCTGCCCCAGCTGGAGGGAGAAGTGAGTTGGGTTTTGAAACCCAGGTTGCTTTAATTACAGCCTTAAACTTCCTCCCGGCTTGGCTGTGAGCAGAATAAGGTGGAAGAAGAGGACATTCTCTTGCGTGGGGCCGAAGGGGCTTGGGGGATGTCGTGGGGAGCAGAATCCAGGACTTACTTCTACAGCTTTCTGCTCCACAGAGCTCCTATCCCCTCCCCGCCTCCCCCTTCCTTCCCCTCCTCCACCCTTTTAAGTACATCCCCACCCCAAGCTTCACAGCTGCCGTGAGCCAGGCACCAAGCATCTTCTCAGATCCAAGTCCCATTTAGTCCTCGGAGTTCATGGAGGTGGGAATTACTCCTATTTTACAGATAAGAATGTAGTGGTACAGGTTTTAGGGAAGTGGCAGAGCTGGGATCCGAACCCGGGCCATCTGAGTTAAGGCCCTCACCCCATCCACAGGCCTCTCCCCTGTCTTCTCTTCCATCCCATCAGAGTCTCCAGTGGGGTGTATTCGGGACAGGAGTGCAGGAGTGTCTGTGGGTAGATCGGAGCCCTTCTCATGCATCTCTTTCTCACCTTGAAGCTGCTTTTGTGTGCTTCTCAGTATCTAAGTCATGAGCTGCCTCTGGATTTGTTATTAATGGCCCTTTTATCTAAATGCTTCTGCTTTAAAAGTTACCCCCTCTCAGTCTGGGGACCCAGCAGGTAGGACTCCCAGGGCCAGCCCTGAAGAGATTAGTTGGTTTTTTTGCTTTCCTCAGAGCCTGCTGGCCGATTCTCTTGCCATCTTGTACTTATTTAAGCTGATAGATTGAACATATCATTCAAGAGAACAAAACTTGGATACTCCCCAGGCTCTAGGCCTGAAGCCAAATAGCCCAAGGCTGAAGGAAACCCCGAGGCTCTGTAACTTAATCTGTAAAGGGCACCCTTGGTGAACACGCTCAGGGAACAGAAAACTTCTACCCACTGCGTGTTCCTGGTGCGGAAGAGAACTCTCCCTCCACCCCAGCACTAACCCTTTGCACTTAAATGTCAAGTGAGATCTGAGCCCTTTTGGCCTGTAGACTTCAGAAAGTCTGGACCGTGTACTCCACGATGATTCATTTTCATTAAACTGCTGGAAAACTACAACAAACAATAAAGTTACTTGTACTAATCCCCAAGGCTTGGGCCTGTTATGGGGGAAGAGGCTGGATTCACTTTTCTTGGAAATCAGCTCTGGAGTCTGGCTTTTTCACTGATGAAATATCTAGACAACCACTGCAAGGCTGAAAGTGGACCTCACACACATGTGGGTCACCTGGGCCGGTTAGGAGGCGTTTCGGCCATCTGATTGTATTCTAGAGTCATTTTAGCACGTTTGAGGGCAAGCACAGTTGGTTCAGTGCCTCTTTTTTTTCACGATTTTAACAGTCAAATTGGCCAAATGGTGATTGATACCATTCAATACTTGGCCCGTATGGAAAGAAATGGGAAGAAGCAGGATTAAGAGTCAGATGGGCTCAGTACCTGATTGTGGTTCTTTTTAGATATGCCCGGCCTCTCTTCTCTTCCAATCTCCTCCCTTACCTTCATTTCCCTCCCTCCCCTCTCCCCTCCCCAACCCCATGCTTCTCCTCCTCTTCCCCCTCCCCCTCCTCCCCTCCCCCTCCTCCCCTCCCTTTTCCTCTCTCCCCCTACTCTTCCCCCTCCCCCTCGTACCCTCCCCCTCCTCCCCTCCCTTTTCCTCTCTCTCCCCCTCCTCTTCCCCCTCCCCCTCCTCCCCTCCCTTTTCCTCTCTCTCCCCTACTCTTCCCCCTCCCCCTCCTCCCCTCCCTTTTCCTCTCTCTCCCCCTACTCTTCCCCCTCCTCCTCCTTCCCCTCCTTCTCCTTCTTCTTCCTCTCTCTCTCCCTCCCTCTCCCACTCTCTCCCTCCTTCTCAGCATAGGAGAGGGACCTCAGCCAGGGCCTCATTTTTGAGCTGAGACTAGCAGGGATAGAAGTTCACCAGAAGTTCACATTGAGCCAGGAAGTGTGTTCTAGGCATAAAGGAACAGACGGTTCCAAGGCCCAGAGTGACGGAGAGCTTCATATAATTCGGGAATGACACGTGGCTGGTGGTCACCAGGAGCCAAAGTCATGGTGTGGCAAGGCATGTGGTGCACTTGGTACAGGACGATTGAGAAAGGCCTCCGATTCTGAAAGACTTATGTTTTTATCCTCTCTACCAGGATTCCACAACGCTGATGCTTTTGACATTTGGGGCTGGATAATTGCGGTGGGAAGGCTGTCCTGTGCATTTTGGACATTTAGCCCCATCCCGGGCTTCTGCCCACTAGAAACCAGTAACACCCCTCTGCCCTCCAGCTGTGACAACCAAAACTGTCTCCAGCTGTTGCCAAGTGTCCAGGGAAGGCAGGGGCAAAATTGCCCCCAGTGAGAACCACTGTTTTAGGTGATAAGGAGCCTCTGAGGATTTGGGGGCAGAGGAGTGACAAAGTTAGAACACAACTTCAGATGAATTGGATGGTTCTATGGCAGCACAGACTGTGGATTTAAGGAGGCTGACTGGAGGTAGAGAGACTGGGATGGTGGGAGGATGGGGAGGTTTTTACAGTAGTCCTGGAGGAACAGAATATGGGTCTGGCCTGGCATAGGGCCATGAGGACAGGGGTGTTGGTTGAGCTGATTTCCAAGAGATAGGACTAGGAGGGGCCAGACACAGATTGCTCAGGGAAGTTGATGCAGGGTGAGTAGTTTAAAGCCACAGCATCCTGCCTGGAGGCAGTGGGGATGAAGGCCGTTCTGGAGATGGGGACACGGGTCTTTGTAGGCCTTGATCAGCCACACAGCTCTGCTCATTCATTCCTGAGTGCTCACTGCAGACTCCTCTGTTTGCCTGTCACCACCCACCTCCCTCTCCCCATCTCACCCCTACCACACCTGGGCACCCCTTCTCAACTCACCGGCTCTCCCACAGGCCCACAGAGAAGGCACCAGCCACCCCCTCAGTGGAGCCCGCCACACTGACTCCCTTGGCTGAGTTTTCTGGGCACTCCTTAGCTTCTTTGCCAATGCCTGCTGCTCCTTGAAGGCTGGGACTCAATCAGAATGATAGTTACAATGCCCATTAGCCCTGAGCATTTCCTGGGTTCTAGGCACTGTCTCACATTCTGCAACGTAAGCCTTGTGAGAGCCATTTTACTGAAGAGGAAAATGGCTCAAGATGGGGAATGTTTACACCAGCTATTGTCACCCAGGAGCTCCATGTGGCTGGAGCCATCACCTACTTGCCCACAGCCTTGTCACCTGCACCCAGCAGTCCTCTTTTGGTTTTGACTTCTTTCTCACGAAATTAGGTGTGTGAGATTCATCCATACAGAACTAGTTGCTATATAATATTCCAATTTATGAATATATCATAATTTATGTAGTCTACTGTTTTTGTTTTGTTTTGTTTAATATTTATTTATTTATTGGCTGCATTGGGTCTTAGTTG
Organism: Hyperoodon ampullatus; assembly: GCF_949752795.1. Lineage (NCBI taxonomy): Eukaryota > Metazoa > Chordata > Mammalia > Artiodactyla > Ziphiidae > Hyperoodon > Hyperoodon ampullatus. The sequence continues at coordinate 29,919,427 of NC_136931.1, read as the reverse complement.
CAGCACGTGGGATCTTTTGTTGCAGTGTGCAGTCTTCTCTCTAGTTGAGGTGCACAGGCTTAGTTGCCCCAAGGCATGTGGGATCTCAGTTCCCCAACCAGAGATCGAACCTGCCATGCATCCCCTGCATTGCAAGGTGGATTCTTAACCACTGGACCACCAGGGAAGTCCCTGTAGTCTACTGTTTATAGATATTTATTTTGCAATTTGGGATTGTTATGAATAATGCTGCTATGAACATTCTAGACCATGTCTTTTGGTGAACATACATACATGTTTCTACTGGGCAAACACCCAGGAGTGGAATTGCTAAGGCAGAGGATACACATACCTTTAGTTGGGTATTCCCAAATAGGAGAAAAGTTTACTCTTATCTCAGTCTCTAGACTAGGGATTCTAAACCTCAGCAACATGAGAATTTTGGAGGCTGTCCTGTGCCTTATAGGATGTTTAGGTTGTCCTGTGCATCATAGGATGTCCCACTTCTCTATCTTCTAGATGTCTCCTACCCAAGTCGTGACAATCAAAGACATCTCCAGACACTGCCAAATGTTCCAGTGTCCACTGCTTTAGACCATGAGTGCTATGAGGGCAGAGACCTTTCCTCTGTTTATTTACCACCATCTCCCCAGGACCTGGCTTGCAGGTGGCACTCAAGAGATATTTGTTATGTTGAAAGCTTCTGTTACCGTTTAAAAAGCAGCCTTGGGTGGGGACGTCTCCCCAGATGAGTTGCTGGCCCAGGGCAGGGAGATGCTGGGCACAGGCCATGACTGTGCAAGGCAGGTCCAAGTGATGCAGGGCTGTAGCCGGGGCAGCCGAGGGCCTGTCTCTATCAATGTGCACTTTCGAGGACTGGCCTGTTGTCGAGGCCTTGGTCATCCTCCCTGACGACACCATCTTCCCTGGTCTGCTCCCCTCTCCTCCCCGCAGACGTGGTGTCCTGCACCTTCACGAGAGCAGTGGGATCCATGACATCGGCCTGCCCCAGTGGCAGCTCTTGCTCTGTCTGATCGTCGTCGTCATCGTCCTGTTTTTTAGCCTCTGGAAAGGAGTGAAGACATCAGGAAAGGTAATATCTTTGTTTCTCTTTCAGTTGGGAGGTTGGCCTCAAAAAAGATGTTTTTTTCTACCTATAAACAGGTAGTTGGTGAAAAGAAAAGGTGGTGCTAGAAGTACAAAACCTGGGTTTGCACCCCAGCTCTGCCACTGGCTTGCTGGAGACTTTAGATGAATCCCCTCCCTTCCCTAAGCCCAGGACTCCCCAGCAGTAGGATGAGGGAGTGCAAGTGGATCAGAGTTCTTCACACTTTCCCACCAAAGCCTCCCTAATGGCAGAGACCAGGGAACGGGACACCCCAAGGGTCTCTGGAAAAAGTCCAAAGCAACCTGTTGACATGTGTTTGATAAATCTTAAATTCTGGACTAAAACTGTATGCAAATATTACAGCCTTCTCTAGCATATAACCATTTCCTTCACTATAAAATTGATTGTTCCCACCTCTGAATTTTTGAGTAAATGAGAACGCTCCAGAAGATATCTAGATGAATCCTGGGGCATCTTCTGACACAGTGCAGAGTGCTCGCAAGGGTCTACGTTTCCTGGAGAGAGGAGCACAGGGTTCGATGACCTAGGAGAGCCTGCCAGAGTTGGCATTCTGACTTAGGTGACACTGCTCCCCATAGTCAGCACCCCAGGGTGGAGTATACTCAGGTCATGGCCCACAGTGATTCTGAGCCTGAGGAATATCATGAGAACAACAGCTCCATTTGGACCCTATGGGTCCATGTGGAGCTTGGCTGTATTAAAGAGGCTGTGGCTGGGAAATATTCTGTCCAGTGTTTTGGTTAGCTATCGCTGTGTAACAAAATACCTCAAGATGTAGAGATGTAAAATAACAGCCATTTTATTACCTCTCATGATCCTGTGGGTTGACTGGACTCAGTAAGGTGGTTCTTCTGCTCCATGTGATACTGCCTGAGCTACATGTCTGGGTGCTTGACTGGGCTGGAACCTCCAAGATGGCTAACACTCATGGATGGCAGTTGGTACTGGCTGGGAGCTTAACTGGAGCTGTCAACCAGAGCAACTTGGGTGGTTTCCATATAGCCTCGCCCTGTAGCTTGGGTATCTCACAGCATGATGGTTGAGTTCCAAGAGCATGTTTCAAGCAGACAAGCCCCAATATACAAGTAGCTCTTCCAGTCTCTGTTTTCATCATGCTTGCTATCGTCCCAATGAACAAGATAAGTCTTGCGGTAAAGCCCAGAGTCAGTGTGGAACACACAGTGTGTATGTTCATTGGGGGTTACAAGGCAACAATAATCAGGTAGGCATGAATTTATGAGAAGCTTCATTAGGTAACTGATTTTGAATTTTTTTTAATTTAATTAATTAATTTATTTTTGTCTGCATTGTGTCTTCATTGCTGTGCGTGGACTTTCTCTAGTTGTGGCAAGCGGGGGCTACTCTTCCTTGTGGTGCACGGGCTTCTCATTGCAGTGGCTTCTCTTGTTGTGGAGCACGGGCTCTAGGCGCACAGGCTTCAGTAGTTGTGGTACACGGGCTCAGTAGTTGTGGCTCACGGGCTCTAGAGCGCAGGCTCAGTAGTTGTGGCTCACGGGCTTAGTTGCTCGGCGGCATGTGGGATCTTCCTTGACCAGGGATCGAACCTGTGTCCCCTGCATTGGCAGGCAGATTCTTAACCATGGCGCCACCAGGGAAGCCCCACCTAGGCAACTGATTTTGAAAAGTGGGGTGCATCAGGGTTCTCTCTGGTTCTCCTAAAGTCTTGGTTATGCCATAGATAGCAAAGATAGTGACAGGGGACCAGCAGCCAACGGGAATGAAATTTGACAAGAGCCTGAAGTGGAACTTCCTATCAGCGTATTGGAGACATGGTATCTGCCCCAAGGAAGAACCCAAATGAAATGCAGACCAGGGCTTGGAGGAATTCTAAGATAGGGCAAAACCAGGCTAGGACCACAACCATCCCAACACCTGACACATAGTAGGTCTTCAGTAAATATTTATTGACGGACTAGTGAGGAAAGAAGGGAAGGTAGGAAGAAGGGTAGGTGGGTAAATAAGTTTGGGGAACTTCATTAAGTGTTCTTTTGAATTCAACTCGGTAAACATTTATGGATACCTACCATGTGCCAGGCTTGATGCTAGTACTAGTGATGCAAGAAGAAATAAGACAGATTCAACTGATTGTAGTATTATGTGTGTTATAGCCAGGTAGGTGTAGGTCAATGTTATTATTTTCTTGCATCTCCGTTCAAAGACATATGTGTGTCCCCCTTTCAATAAACACTAATGGTCACAAACTATACGCACTATTATAGATCTTGCTTTTTAAAAACTTAACTTTACCTTGAAGACAATTTTACATCAGGTAGGTTGCACTTTAATTGAGACACAAACTGTGGGTTTTTCAACTGTCATTAAATCAATTTAGTGGGTCACCACAATTTTTCAAAATGAAATCGTCTGGATAATAACAGCGTGCATTGCACATACTAAAGTTAGAGCTGTCTTGTGGAATTTTTGTGTTTCAGTTATAGCAACCCATACGTCTCGATAATTAAGGTTTTTCTTACCATGAGTTCCCATGGTCCAAAAAGCATAAGATGTTACATTAGTGGAAGAAGGAAGCTCTTCAGACTGAGAAGGTCTGCAAAGACCATGGAGAAGGTGGCATTGGGCACTACAGAAGCCCCAGGCCAGCCTTGTCCAGCCTCTCCGCGCCTCTCCTGGGTATCAGGAGCAGGGCTTTCCTGGCCTCTGCAGGCAGCAGAGCTGCAGAAGGTGTATGAGCTTTACTACTGCTGCCGGCCTGGGTGAGCGGCCACCACGGGCTTCTAATATTACACCCCAAGATTACGTTTCCTGTAGCCATCACCAAAGGGGTACAGCCTGCCCCACCTTGTTTAGCACTTGGCTGGAGCAGGCCAGAGTTGTCTATGGGGAGACTGATGCTACAGAGAAAAGGAGTGGAGCCTTGCATGCTCCGTTTCTTTGTGCAAAGTCACCTTTGGAGGAGGAGGACTCACGCCCTCCCCTGAGGAGTGTAATGACGAGTGGGGCAGAAGTGTTGCCCTAGGAAGCCCCCCGCAGATGGAAACTTGTCGCCTGAAGTCCCTGCCCACATTTTGCCTCCAGAGCAGGCGAGGACCCCTGCAGTCCATAGGGAGGGGCTTTCTAGAATAAGGAACTTCATGCAGGACATTGCTGTGTCCTGTCTTTAATTGTTTTTATACTCTGGCTCATGAGCAAACCAAGAGCATTGCTTATTTCTTCCCAGACTACGTCTGGAACAGGACACAGATCTTTTCTTAGCAGGCTGCCAAAGCCACAGAGCCAGCCTGAAATGAATTGCAAGTGTTCAAACTTCCTGTCTTGGCCGGTGAAGGCTCTGTTCTTGGGAAGATGGCTCCACAGCCGGCAGCTGGGATATTGGGGGTCGAGGTACAGTCTGAATCAGGGAAAGGGGTTACTGCAGACCACACACTCTGTGACCCTGGCCCACCGACCACCGCGGGGTAGAGGGCGGAGGCCAGTCAGCCCCCAGGGCATCGGGCAAGTATGCACACAGTGCTGCTTGCTGCCCTGGAGTCCTGTCTGCCCACCCCCCGCTCATAGGCATTGGCTGAACCAGCACTTAGCAACTACAAGCCTGTACCGAATGCCTAAATGTTGAACTGGAAGGTTCTCCAAAGCCATCTACTCCAGCCTGCTTGTACAGATGGGGAAGCTGAGGCCAAGAGAGGGACAGGGTTTCACAGCCATCTTGGCAGAGCCAGGACTTGAACCTGGGTCTCAAATATGCAGTAGCGTGAGTGATTAAGAACACGGCTTTGTGGTCAGACCACCTGGGTTGGAGTCCTGGCACCGTCATTCCCTAATGGGTGACCTCGGGATGAATGATGCTCCCTAAGCTTCAGTGTCCTCACCCGCAAAATGAGGGCAGTTCATGATCCTGCCCGCCTCCAGGGCAGTTGGGATGGGGTGAGAGGTCCTCACTGCTGGGCTAGCAGATGGAAATTGCTCAATAAATGATCCTCATCTGTCTTTGTCCCCTGCATCCACCTGAGGGAGCTTTTAAAGCATGGAGTGCAAGCCCCATCCCAGACCAATTAAATCAGAAACTCCAAAAATGGAGTCTGAACTTGGACATTTTTGTCTATAACTTCCCCCAGAGTAGTCTAATGTATAGCCAGGGGTGAGAAGGGACAGCGAGGAAGCCTACGCATCCTTCTCCTCTCCCCGCGTCTCTTCTCTGTTTCTTCATCGTGGGCAGGGTGGGCTGGTGTCTCTTTTCAGTCTGGGGACAGTTTCTTCCCTTATGGGTTTCTGGACGAGGCAGTTTGTCTTTGCCCTAAATCCGTCCCCAAATAAAGAGCAGCCAGGGATTCTGCTTTCTGCCCAGCCACATCCCTCCCTGGGTGGTGAGCTTAGGAGGATACACTTGAATGAAGGTAAACGAGAGGGGGAGAGAAGGGAGGAAGGACGGCGTAAAGGTGAGGGTGCTAGTTCTTACCGGGGGCGAGTCAGCGCAGGAAGCTTGTAGAGCAGGAGGCGCTGGGCACCAAGAGAGTCTGCGTCCTCACTGCCCTTGGCTTCCTTGGCAGTGGTGCCCCCAGGGTGCTGACTTTCTCATTGGGTGCAGCCTTGGTCTGTCCACTCTGTCCTGGAGTGCCCCAGGCCTGGCCTAGAGGTGGAAGATTTAGCGTGAGCACTGTGTGAAGGAAGGTGTAGGGAGGGTGTGACTGGCTCGCCCCCCGCTGGCAGCAGAGTCAGGCTCTCACTGCGAGCTTGTCCACCGCCAGGTGGTGTGGATCACGGCCACGCTGCCTTACCTCGTGCTGTTTGTGCTCCTGGTCCACGGCATCACGCTGCCCGGCGCTTCCAATGGCATCAACGCCTACCTGCACATCGACTTCTACCGTCTGAAAGAGGCCACGGTCAGTGCCCAGTGACCACCCACCCTTGGGCCAGGGTTGGGGAGGGTTCTCGGTGCAGGCAGTGAAAGCAAATCTGGTCCCAACTCTGCGTAGCCTGGGATGGATCCTTCCCACTCTGGGCTGCAGCTTCTCTACCTGACCAAGGCCAATTTGATTTGCACCTGAGAGTCTCCGTGAGCCTGTCCAGCTCGGATGGCTTGGGATCTGTGGTTCTGTTGAGTGGCCTTTGCAGACCCCTCCTTTCAAAGAAAGCAATACCCTGTCCTGGGTTCTTACCTCTGCCCTGTGCCGTGGCCCCAGCCTCACCCCAGCCACCCTAGCCCTATTTCTACTCTGGTCTCCAACCCTGGCCTCTGATACCATCTGTGCTGTTGGCATGAGGAGCAGCATCAGCCACAGGGAGACCCAGACCCTGCTGACTCTCCCCTCGCAGCCCCTCCAGCTCACTGTCCTGCCCAGAGGCAGAGATTACAATGAAGGTGGGGTGAATTTGGAGTGGAGTCCAAAGTAGCGCAGTGAGGCTGGGAGCAGGGACAATCTTAGAGGTTCCTAGTGCCTTGAGCATCTTCAAATCACAGCTGAGATTATTTCCAACCTCCTCCCTCGCCTCTGCCTCAGTGACCACACCTCAGTATTTCCCCTCATAATCCCCAAAGACTTCCCCACACTCTACTTGAACCCATAATAATCCTGGCAGGCAACATCAACACAGGATTAGGACAGACGCCTCCCAGTACACACCTCCCATTGTCCCAGCACAACTCAGTGTTACAGCCCAGTAACCAAGAGAAAACCCTACTTCCTTAGTAACTGTCAGAAAAACAACAGAGCATTAAGACATGAAACAGCCTTGTAAATTGTGAAGCAAGTCAGAGTTCTATCTGTTCTGCATTGTTTAAATATCCTAAGTCTTTCTGGACAGTAGAAGCTCAGCCTGAGTGCCGTCTCAGGGAGCAGATCTATCTTCCTCCGTCAGATTGCTTCTCTCATTACACCCTTTGCTTACAAAGCAGGGGAAGTCTAGAATAGCATGAGTGGGGAGATGACAGAAGTCTCACAAATCCGAATTGTGGCTTAGTCCTGGTGAGCTAAGTAAAATTATCCCCACTGTACAGATGAGGAAACTGAGATATAGACAGTGAAATTGACCAGGGCAAGACCATGAGGCTGAAAGGTTGGAGAGGAGTTCAGATCTCCGGGCTGCCAGCCATGCAGTTTCATCATCCAAAAGATGAAGGAAGTAGACCCCACTGGCCACCAAGGAGTCACCACTGTCTATGGGTTGGTAGAAGCTACTAGGAATCATCACCCCTTTCTGAAGATGTCTCCATAACCCCTGAGATAGTCATAACCCTTTGCCCTTGCCCTATCCACATTCTAGCCTAGAACATTTTGTTTATTAACTTTCTTTGAAAATCAGGATGTCAAATTGAGCCAGTGAGTTCCTCCGGGGTGAGCTCACTCATGACCACCCAAGGCTGGGAGATGCTAGAGAGACCCCAGCCTCTCTCCACAGTGATTCTGTACAGGCTGCTGGAGAGCAGGAGTTGCATGGCTGCCCATCTCTAGTTCAGACCTCATTTCCTCAGGTCTTAGGGCATCCCTGGGACTTCCCAGCCCTTCTGGAGCATTGAGGTAGTCCCATTCTGTGGAAACAGAGGGTGATGGCCTTTATCTGCCCATTTCAGGTATGGATTGATGCTGCAACTCAGATATTTTTTTCCTTGGGCGCTGGATTTGGTGTCTTGATTGCATTTGCTAGTTACAACAAATTTGACAACAACTGCTATAGGTAAGATCCTTCCTGGGGCTCTGGAAAGCTCTAAATCCTGGGAATCAACCCTTGCAGGGATGGGAGAGAGGGCTCCGGTCTGGGACAAGTCAAATTTTCTTCTTGGGTTTCTTTCCCTGTGAAATGAAGCAGAGTAGACCATCCTGGATGTTCTGTGAACTCCGACATGGCCTATGGGGGTCCCGATGAACATATGTCAGTTCAGGACACCTCCCAGATAGATGCAGGGTGAAGAGCTGGGGCAGTTGAGGCCACTAACACTGGGATATCATGAGGGTGGGTAGCTGGGACAGAGGGGCACTGTGTGGCTTTCAGAGCAGCCAGCACTGCCTGTCTATCCATCTTATGCCCAGGCAGACAAGGTTGGAATATCCAGGCTGGTTGCTTGAGGGGTGAGGGCCTAGCAGGGTCAGAGCTTAAGACCACACAGCAGAATGAGAAGTTTGCTCAGTGCCATAGAGTCAGAAGACCATGCTCTAGATCATCTGGTCCTGTAAGCATTTAATGCTTCCTCCAGTGCTGTGAGGGCTTCAGACATGGGCACAGATGGGGCTGCTTCCATCCCTCTCCATCAAAGGCTTAAGACAGAATCATAACCTCCCTGGTACAAGACAGAGTAGGATGAATGCATACCAGTGGGACAGGCTTTAGGGAGGCTAAGGAAATGGGGTGATCAGCCATCTGATGGGGGATCAGCAAGAGCATAGAGGTGCATTTGAGGTGAGCCTTGGAAGATAGTTAGGGTTGGGATAGGCAGACACGGAGTGAGTGGACAGCTTATAGCATGAGCAAAGCCAGGGGGGGTGGTGTGTTTGTGAACCAGCAAGTTGACTGGTTTGCTCAGAGAGTACATGTTGGGGAGTCATGGGAAATAAGCCTGGAAAGAAGGTTGGGTCATCTCAGCAAAGCTCTTGAATGCCTGGTTGAAAAGTTGAGAGGCACTGGGGAGCCACAGACAGTTTGTTGAGGAAGGAGGCTGGTGACTCGATTTCCTAGCAAGAGTTTGATGTCAGGCTCTGGTATCAAAGTGCTTCATCCAGAAGCTGCTGACCTATTTCCTGCACCTACAGGTTCTGACCCTGTGATGGTGGGGTACTGGGGGTCCATGTGGCAGCAGGGATGCTGAAGAGGGGGCTGGCATTTGAAGCCGTGGATTCCATAGATGGTCCAGCAGTCCATAAGCGGGTTGGGGAGAGTCAGACCACTTGAACTAACAGTGCTTTCTTTTCCCTCAGGGACGCCCTGCTCACCAGCACCATCAACTGTGTCACCAGCTTCATCTCTGGGTTCGCCATCTTCTCCATCCTGGGTTACATGGCCCATGAACACAAGGTCAACATTGAGGATGTTGCCACTGAAGGTGGGTGGGCAGGCTCGCCCACTGAGGAGAAGGGGGCTGTAAAACTCACCTCTTTCTTAGCAGTTCTCCTGTGGCTGTGGGACTGAGAGGACTGGACACGGAGCTTTCCCAGCTGCCCACTTTCTTTGAGGCCATCAGTAGGAAGTCCAGGAAGAATCATCTTCTGAGTCAGGCCAGACCAGATAGATTTTGGAGCACTGACTCTGTACCAGCCCCTGTGCTAAGTACTTGACGTATCTTGGTTAGTTCTTGCAGTGTTACTAGGCAAGTGTTAATAGACCCACTTTAAAGATCAGAAAGCTGAGACTCAGGCGATTGAAGTTGTTCAAGCAGCTCGTGTCCTTCCCCACTGCTTCTCATATTCTTATGGCCACAAACGGGCCAAGACTTGGGGAGGGGCTGCCTCTGATGGACTCTGAAAATCACAAAGTTTTGAGAGTAAGAGGATCCCTCATGGGGTGCAGGAGGTGGGGTTTGAGGCCCATTGCCTGTAGCTGTCCAGGAGAGGCACTGCCCTCTGGCTTGGCTGTTTGAGGTCAACCTCCTTGGTGCATAGGTGAACTCAGGCTGAAGCTGGCTTCATCAGTCATTTTTAGACCTTGGTTTGCTCCATCCACACATGACTGCCCAAATATCATGGGGCTGGGCTGGGGCTTGTTGGGCCTCAAAATGCTCTCCTATCATCTGCAGCTCAGACCAACAGTCCCAGCTATTAATGAGGTCCTTGATGTTTCTTACAGGAGCTGGCCTGGTCTTCATCCTGTACCCAGAAGCCATTTCCACCCTATCAGGATCCACGTTCTGGGCTGTTGTGTTCTTCGTCATGCTCCTGGCTCTGGGAATTGACAGCTCAGTGAGTGACCTTGCTGGGGATACCATCCCCCCACAGACACCACTAAACCTGACCCTCCCTCCCCTAAATACACTCACACTACTCAGTCTAAAGTTCCCCCCCCATTCAAGCCCCTAATCAGTAGTTGTTTGCAGAAGACCTTATTTAAATGCAAACAAGGAAATCAGTACTCACTCAGAAAGGCAAGATTTAGGCCAAAGCCAAGAACCAAGAGAAACCTACTTGGCATCATGGAACTCTACATTAGAAGGGACCTCAGATAAGCCAGCCCAATACTCGTCTTTTACAGATGGGAAACTGAATTCAGAGAGGGCGTGGTTAGAACTCTTGTTCTCTAACCAATCACTCTTCCCACGGTATTTCATCAGCATCCACTCAGGCTGAGGGAGTGAACAGGAGTCAGGTCCCTGTTGATAAGGGGGAGACAGGAGTTAACTCTTCACCCTCTCCCACATGGTTTCTGAGTTCTGAGGTTGGTTGAGAACAGGGCAGAAGTGGAGTGAGAGGATGGGGAGAAGGGAGGACCTGCTGATTTCTCTAGAGAAGCAAGGCAGCCTCCAGGGTTCATGAGTCCAGGGCTGCGGGAGGTCCAAGGGAGCCGGGAGGCCTGAGACTGGGGTTCGGAGAGTCCCTCACTCCTGTGTTGACTGAAAAAAAAAAAGCACAACCTGGGACTTCCCTGGTGGTCCAGTGGTTAAGACTCCAAGCTTCCACTGCAGGGGGCACGGGTTCACTCCCTGGTTGGGGAGCCAACAATCCCTCATGCGCGTGGTGCGGAAAAAAAAAAAAAAAAAGCACAACCTAAAAGTTGAGAATTATGTTTCAGTTGGCAGACTTTCTGGGGACTTCAAGCCTGGGAGGCAGCCTCTCAGACCGCTCTGAGGGACTGCTCTAAAGAGGTCAGGGAGGAGCCAGGATATGTAGGAGTTTTTGCACCAAAGACCAGGTGGTCAGAGCAGCAAAAGATTACTGTTAATTAAACAAAACCAGACATCTCAAGTTAATGAATTTAGCGCTTTTCTCTATATGGGAAGATGCAAGAGTCTGGGCTCATTGAAATCATTCCTTTGATATGCACCTGAGCTATCTAGGGCCAGTATCCTTTCCTTCCCATCCTGAGTCCCCCTCAGGTGCACCTTTGCAGGGGCAGCAGTAGTGGCTGATTGTTTGATGGCTGCAGCATCCTTTGTTTGCTGATATGTTGGACAACATTTTTCATTCACCCCTGTATCCCACCTGCCTGGTTCCCTTCAGATGGGAGGCATGGAGGCGGTCATCACGGGCCTGGCCGACGACTTCCAGGTCCTGAAACGACACCGGAAACTCTTCACATTTGGTGTCTCCTTTGGAACCTTCCTTCTGGCCCTGTTTTGCATAACCAAGGTGAGGGGGGCTGGGCTCTGGGTCACCTGGGGCTTCTGAGGCTGCATTTCAATCCAGCCAGATATTCCCAGACTTGAAGCTGGGGGGTAGGGCTAGGGTGAGCTCAGGGGAGCCATGGCAGTGCCTGGTATCCTGAACTCCGTGGCCCAGTCCCCTAGGGTTACATCCCGTTGTTATCTGTCCCTTCTGAGCCTGAGGATATCCAGACAAATCTTTCAACTGCTTGTTGGTTTGGGGGGACAGCAAAAGTCCATTTTAAACTGCCAACTGAAAAAGTGCACAACCTGAAAGCTGAGAATTATGTTTTATTCGGTGGACAAAACTGAGGACTTAAGCCTGGGACACAGCATCTCAGATAGCTCTGAGGGACTGCTCCAGAGAGGTAAGGGAGGATCCAGGATACATGGGTTTTTGCGACAAAGACCAGGTAGTTGTTACATCAAAAGATTTCTGTTGACTAAAGAAAACCAGACATCTCAAGTTAAGGAATTTCGTGCTTTTCCGTGTATGGGAAGATGCAAGAGGTTGGGCTCACTGAAGTCATTCCTTTGATATGGACCTCAGCTCTGTAGGGCCAGTATCTGAGCTTTTTGCTGACTGCTAGATGGCGGGCATCCTGTTTCTATCCTGAATTCCCTCAGAGCTCACCTTCAGAGCGGCGGCTATAATGTGATGGCTGCAACATCTTTTGTTTACTGATATGGCAGGCAACATTTTTTTTTCACTGATAAAATCCATCTTGCTTTTTACTGGCTGAAGTCCCCACCCTCAGACCCAGTGAATACATAGAATACATAGCAGCAACACAGTAGCACCAGAAAGCCCATTACCTGTGTTAGGGGTGGGTGTGAGTTCTGAGTTGAGTGGGACAGGGGACAGCTAAATTTTGATGGATGTAACAGTTGATAGCCATTTCTATCCATCATGGCCTCAGGCTTTCTCTGTCCATGCTCCAGGGTGGAATATACGTGCTGACCCTGCTGGACACGTTTGCGGCGGGGACCTCCATTCTGTTTGCTGTGCTCATGGAGGCCATAGGCGTCTCCTGGTTTTATGGTACGTGCTGGGTCCTGAGCGTGTGGAAAAGCCTCGGGCCCTGTGTGCTTCTGGAGCCTTTTCACCTGGAGGTGCATAGGGGCTTTGCATTTCCAGGGCAGTCACTGGCTGATCCCAGAGTTGAGCAAGTTGCTTATTGGACACAGCTCTTCCAGCCCTCAGCTCATCTTTGCATGAGCTCCCTTTAAAAGGAGGAGGCAAAGGCCCCAAAGGCATCAGTGTCAGCTGTTAGAGAGGAACTCAGAGGAAGCTGCTGCTCCTCAAGCCCTGTAATTCATTCTAGAGTAGGGTTGCCAGGTTTAGCAAATCTGGGCTACAACACATCCAGTTAAACTTGAATTTCAGATAATGAATCATTTTTTTTTAGTATATGTCCCAAATATTGCATGAAATTACTTAAACTAAAATGACTTTTGTTGTCTCTCCGAAATTCAAATGTAACTGAGTGTCCTCTATCTTCTCTGGCAACCTTATTCCAGAGCTGAATGGGGAGAACATGGTAGAAAGTGAAATGTGTTGTCATTGTTCATTTTTTCCCCATGTGTCACTCACTCTTTTCTACTCATTGGAAAGAGTCTGGTCTCTTCTACCAGATTAAAGTCGGGGAAAGCTCTATATACACAGCCATCATTGTTTTAAGAGAGAGGGAGCGGGCGGGAAGAGCTGGGCTTTGGAGTCAGGCCACTCTGGCTGTGTAACCAGGGCCAAGTCCCCTCCCTTCTCCGAGCCCTGGTTTTCCCTCTGAAAAAGGAATTGGGGCGGCACCTACGAGGGGATGCTACCCCTGAGTGTGTTCTCTCCCCTGTTCTGAACCAGCCAAGTGCCTGTCCCCAGGTCTCCTAAGTGCCAGGGTATCCCTGTCTTAGGACATACTGTTCTGCTCTCCACCTGGGGACAGACCCTCTTGGGAAGGCAGCAGGGGTGGCCCCAGGCTCTGCAGGGGCCGCTGTGATGGGCCTGCCCTGTGTGTGCACAGGTGTGGACAGGTTCAGCAACGACATCCAGCAGATGATGGGATTCAAGCCAGGCCTGTACTGGAGACTCTGCTGGAAGTTTGTCAGCCCTGCGTTCCTCCTGGTGTGTAGTGTGGGGCTGGGCATCCTCGGGTGAGGGCTGCTGTGTGTCTGGGGTGAGGGTGGGGGCAGGGATCTTTGCTTCTAAGGGGAGGAGGTTGGGATGCAGGGCCCTGGTCACGCAGACAGATGCTCAGGATGCTCCGCCCTGTTGATTCCCAGGAGGCTGCACATGAGAGGGGTCGCCAGCCTGGGGCCAGGTCTGGGCCGGGGGCTGTCTGTGCCACCACTCAGTTCCAAGGTCACCTTTCTAGTCTTCTTCTCTTTGTATTGCTCCTGTTTCTTTGTCTCCTTTTTGTTATCCTTCCTTACTTGGATTCTTCCTCCTTTCTCTCTCGATCTCCCTCCTTCCTTATCTTCTCTGTTCCTGCATCCATCTCACCCGCTGGTCCTCACTTCCCTCTGGTCCCTCTCTGCATCTCTCCCTCTCTCCCACCTCCTTCCCTCTCTCTCCCCTCTCCCACCTCCTTCCCTCTCTCTCCCCTCTCCCACCTCCTTCCCTCTCTCTCCTCTCTCCCACCTCCTTCCCTCTCTCTCCCCTCTCCCACCTCCTTCCCTCTCTCTCCCCTCTCCCACCTCCTTCCCTCTCTCTCCCCTCTCCCTCTTCCTTCTGTCCCTTCCCCCCCAGTTTGTGGTGGTCGTGAGCATCATCAATTTCAAGCCGCTCACCTACGATGACTACATCTTCCCACTCTGGGCCAACTGGGTCGGGTGGGGCATCGCGGGCTCCTCCATGGTCCTGGTGCCCGCCTACGTCGTCTACAAGTTCCTCAGCACGCGGGGCTCCCTTCGCGAGGTGAGCTCTGGGCCGAGCCTGGGGGAGGGTGGGGGACAGCACGGGAGGGGGCATCCCGAGTCATTCCCGTTGGGGTGAGAGAGGGAGACAGAAGGACACGGAATCTAGAGTCAGACGGACCTGCCACATTGGCCACGTTATTTACCCCCAAGCCTCAGGTTCTACATTTGTAACCTGGGGTAATCATCCAGACCTTGAAAGGTGAAAGGAAGTGCTTAGAACAGTGCCTGGCACACGGTAGATGGTCACCACGTGGCACCTGCTACCGTGTTGAACGTCATATGCACTGTGTGCTCCCACTCTGTTCCTACCGTTGTTTATGTGAGATGCTCAGCCCTCCAGTCCCCTAAGGAGCAGTTAATCTGCATTAACTGTGCCCACTCCTGTGTCCCACCTCCTAAGGTTTGTCATGTCCCCAGATGTCCCCCACTCTCCCCATCCAAACTCACCGTGACCTTGTATCTTGGCTTTCACCTGCTTCTATTGTGAACCTGATACCTGATCAGCCTAAACCAGAGATTTCCAAAATACATTTTCTTCTTTGACCTACATTGCAGATACATATACTCATGATCTGCCTTTTAACTAAAATTATGTCTTTCCTATAGTTTGGTTGTTAAATGCCCTTTCTTTTATAAATAAGGGTGATAGTCTTTTCCTCATGTCCTTATTTATAAAGATCTCACCCCTTCATTCCTTTATCCACTCCCTTCACAGATATTTACTGAGAATCTGTAGGGGGCAGGCAGTATCCTCAGCACTAGACACACTCCCCGGAGCTCATGTTCTCATGAGGGGACAGAAAGACACAGGAGGACGTAAAGGAGTGAGCTGTACAGGAACTTAGGGCTGAGGGTCCTAGGCAGGGCTGGGACCCCCTCCCCCTTGTGACATGTTTCCTGTCCATGAAATCCCAAAGTCCAGGAACCTCTAGGTCACTGGGAGGATCCGTGTTCTGTGAGCTCATCCCAGACGTGGAACCAGGACCTGCTTTGAGCTTTTTATTCTCCGCACTTTGGGATCCCCCTCTAGTGATCAGACATTGATTCCAGACGCATTCCCTGAGTCCACCCTGTGTCTACAGCCCAAGGAGGCGGCCCCAATCCCCAGGCAGGACTGAGGTCCCATCACTGAGTTCTCATTGTGCTCTGAACTTGTCCTCTGCAGCACTGACTCCAATCGTGGTTGTAAAATTGCCTCTGTGTGTTTCTGTTCAGTGTCAGCCCCTTCCATGAGCTGTAAGCTCTCCCAAAGCAGAATGTGTGGGTGACCTTCAACTCTGGATCCCCAGGGCCTAGGCCAGTGTGTGACTACAGTCATTGACTCAATAAACATTCACTGGATGAATGTCTCAAAGTGAACCAACCAGCTCCACAAACCAGGGTGGGGAGTGTCTTGTACGAACCTCTCCTGCTGTCCATGTGAGACTTCAGGGCCAACTAGCAGGTGGCCCTGATGTGTGGTGTCCTCTGGGCAGCTGGAAGGGTGTCCCTGGGCCAAGCTGAGGCCTCCTCCCCTTCTCCATCCTTTCACAGAGACTGGCCTATGGCATCACCCCAGAGAACGAGCATCACCTGGTGGCCCAGAGGGACGTCAGGCAGTTCCAAGTAGGTGCAGCTTGGACCATTTTGATGGGGGCCACGGGGCGGGGGGCCTACTGCTCCCTGCTGTGCTATCGGAGGCAAGACCACACACCACACTCCAGAAAACCCAGAGCAGCTGTGGGCTATAGCCCCTGGGGGCGTGAGGTTACAGCGGAGGAGGGGGGCCTGTCTTCTGCCTCTACCGGCTTTCGCCTGCCCCTCCACTCCTTGGTCCTGAGACACCAAATGCCCAGACTTTCCTCAACTCGGTTCTCCCTCTTTGAGTTGTGACCACGGAGTATCCCCAGATTAGGCTGAGGATTTCTTATCTTGAAGGAAGCGCCGTAGGTACATCAGTAACATGTTGACCTGAGTCCTACCCTTTTCCCCTGTAAAATATGGGGGTGGGGGAGCCAGGAGGGTCCCGGTGAGCCCCCCTGCTTCAGACTTACTGTGTGACTTGGTGAAGCCTCCTTCGCCCTTTCTGGGTGCCAGTGACAATTAGGGGATTGGCCTGCGTGTTCTGCGGGTCTTTGAAGGAAACAGCTGTGTTTTCTGCCCCTGCATGTGTCTTACTGCCCTTCTCAGCTGGCCCTTGTCCCTCAGTCCCTGCCCGCCCTGGCCCTGGCCTAACAGCCTTGCCGTCTTCCTCTGCAGTTGGAACACTGGCTGGCCATCTGAATCTGACCCCGAGGAGGAACCCTGCTGCACCAACGTTCAGGTCAAAGGTTTCCTACCACCCCAGACACTGTCTGGGGATTCCTCTCTGACCCCCCTCTTCCTCTTTTCCAAGTTACAACTGATTTAGTGACCTGGTTTTCGTTCACTTTCTGTTCACCTGGCCTGAGGGCTGTGAGCTTGGATTGGTAAGCCTTGTGGGAGAGGAGGAGAGGAGGGAACAGGAAAAATGACTTCTGTCGAACCTCTTTAGTTCTGAGGAAGTCTCACCCAGTGTGGGATCCGGCCCGAGCTGACGTCCACGGGCTCGGGCAGGACTCCCCACCTCGTTTGCTGGTACTTTGGGCTGCAGAAGAAATCCTCAGTCCACCAAATCAGACAGAGGATGTTGCTTTTTGGTCAGACACTGTAAAACCAAAACACAAATAAAAAGCCCAGCTGAGTTTGGGAGGTACAGAGATCTTGCCTCTCTCGTCTGCCCCGGTCAGTGCTCTGTTGTTTGGACCTTGGCTGGGGAGCTTGGGGATATTTGTCGCTGTTATGAAGTCCGTGGATAGAAGCTCTGGGGGATCGTGAGCAGAAATCTTCATAGTTAGTTTTCACTCTGGTTGACCTGGGTTTAATTTGTGTGTGTTCTGGAATATTCTTCTGGTTTCTGGCGCTCAGAGGGTCCAGAGCTATGGGTGTCACGGTGAGTTGCTTCTGCAGAAGAAGCAGACAAGTCTGTAGAGACCACATGCGGGTCTCGCTCTGTCAGATGCACGGAGCTCAGGAACCTACCTGTGGCTCCTGAGACCTTCCTGGGGGACTCAGGACAGGAACCCAGCAAGGCCAGCTGCGTGTCTCCGCTACGGGATCCTCTGCTGTCCTCACGGGGCCAGGTGGGTGTCCAAGGGCAGCCCGACAGGCTGTCTGTTTCTGTATTGTTCACAGACACCTGCAAAGCCTGTCCCTGGGAATCCCACCCAGCCTGGACAAGGAGTCTCAAGTGATGGGGAGTGGGCCCTGAAAACTCCCTTCGTCTCTCTTCATGGGCCATACTTTGCACCGTGGAGGGCAGCATGGAACCAAGCATATAGCACCCCGGTCACTCAGGTTGAGGGGAGAATAGTCTCAATTGAGGGAGCAGCGGTTGTAGAGAATTTCAGGTTGATTTCTTATACAAACTTATAAGTGGTGCCCTCTGGTGGTGCTGGTGGCTAGTCTCAGCTCATTCAGAGAAGCGATTTGTAGTTTGGTAAGTCGGCGGCATCCATTTGGAATTTTTTTTTTTTTTTTTTAAACATATGGTCTGAGTTTCTTACGCTCTCATTGGCAATCTAAAGTTGTGGATTATTGTCCTGACTGTAGGAGCCCCTGTTGCAGAATCTTGGGCAAAAAAAAAAAGGCCACATCATTTCCACTGGGAGTAGAGGGTGACACACATCCAAAAGGTGCTTTGGGGAAAGTGGGGTGTCACTGAGCCTAATCTATTGATCATGCAGTCTGTGGAAGATGGGCTGGCTGGGGGCAGGGCGGTGGTTTTCTCCCAGGGACAGGGTCCTTATGTCATTTCTTTTCTTTAAAGAAAAGTAGGAAAATCAGGAGACTTTGGATCTTTCCATATAAAAAGTTCAGTTCAAAATCTGAGACAGCCCAAGTGGCAGGTGTCTTGGACCCTGAAAAAGATGAGGCCTGGGAGCATCCAACAGAGTAGAACAAACAGGTAGGGGTCTGGGAATGAGAGCAAGGTGACCCGTCACTGATGGAATTTGGCCTCACAAGTGACTGAGTCCGCCCATGAAGGGTAATTCCTCCCTAGGTGTGACAGTTTTGTTTGTTTGTTTGTTTTTAACAAAGCACTTTCATCCATGTTTACTCCCATCCGCCCAGCAAGTACTGCAGGGCTGGCTTCTGTGTCCCCATTCTCCAGGTGAGAAAACCAAGGTCCAGCATTTCAGTCATTCTTGCTCAAGGTTCCCCAGCTACTAAGGCATCCAGTTGGACCCTCAGGTCAGAGGCCCTGACTCTCAGCTGAGAGCACTTTGAAATTCCCAGCACAATATGGTTCACCCCACCCAGGGCTGTCATTAAACATAAACAAAAATCCATCCGGTCAAGTGGCCAAGGCATATTTCCTAGCAAAAGAACAATGCGTTGGAAGAAGGGGGGTGGGGGGATGTCATTTATTCTCCACTAGCTGGTTGCTAGAGAGGAAATGATTTAGCTGCTCTCTTTGATGAAAATAATCACTCTAGGGAACAGGGGGTTGTGAAAAGCTGAGTCTACTTGGCAGAAATGAGTCAGAAAAGCCTGTGTATCAGGGGCACCCTTCAGAGAGAGCCTGACGTTTGCTCTTTGCCATCTGCACGTGGCCCTTCTGCCTCCAGACATTTGTCCGAAGGCAAATCAGAGATGCGGTGCTACCTGAACCAACACCAACCAACCCAGTGGTGCTGCCTTGCGGGGAAAGTTGGCTCCCGAGCCTGGGGAGGGGCTCTGGAGATGGGGGGACCCGGGACACCCATGGACATTTTCGAGGAGGTGCTGGCAGACCTTCTGGGTTCACCTTTCACCCACACTCGATGGAGAGGGAGCATGGGCTTTATCATAAGTAATGTTTGACTTCTTATTTGAGGCCTTTTTTTGATAGTAGAGGTTATCCGGGATAAGGGTGCTCCTGTGTACTGTATAGAGCACTTTTGATACTTTACCAGATTTTTTTAAAGAATTATTATTTTCCATGAAGTGTAAAAATATGTTTAATACCATCCCGTTAACAACTATTCAATGTCTAATTATAACATTTAGTGTCGACCTGTGAGTCGGTCTTCATTCTAGATGCGAATGAGACAGAGGAGAAGGGGACCTGCCAACTCTTGCCAAATATCGTGCCAAATAAAGGTCCTAAAAGCTGCCTTAATTCTCAGAGAGGTTCCGGCCCAGGTGGGAGCCAGTCTCTTGCCAAATGATCCCGTTAATGTGAGACCAAACATTCTTACCAAAGATGTCATTTCTTAGTAAGAAGCCCACTGAGCTCATTTCATTTCTTTATTTCCTTTGAAAGCCATGGAAGGGAGAAGAACAGAGAGGGAGTGTGGCATGGGGGAAACAGCACAGCATTTAGAGTTGCATAGACCTGGGTCTACGGCTGTCTTACTGGGTCACCTGGGGAGAGGGGCTCCACCTCTGCGGGCTTCAGAGTTCTCTGTCTGTAAAAGCAAGGGTTGGATCAGAGATCAAAGGTCCCATCCAGTAAAAAAAATTTCCTGTCTCCGTAACAATGTTATTGTTGTAAATTTACAATGAAGGAAGCACACGGTTTATTGTAGGACTTTCCAGAATGATCTAGTGACCAATAACCTACTGCTGAGCAGAGACATATCAGAACTTTGATTTTTCTGGACATTCAGTAGTTCCTCTTTCGACAATATTTCTTCAAGTGATGCCAGAAACACTTGGTATTTTAAAAAAATAAATCCAACCCTTTTGTTTTGCGGAATTTGAGGGTAAGTTGTCATGCTCTTATGAGTCCCAAAATCCACAGCTCTGCGATGTGCAGCATGGCTATAGCTGCGATCATAGAAGTCACCAAAATTCTGGTGAATGTGAAGTAGCTTTTGGGGTTCCCACCCTCATCCCTCTGTTTCTCCATTTTTATGTAAATAAGGACTCTATCAGTGGTGCCCTGTGTCATGGACTGTTCCAATGTCATGCATATTTCTATAACTGGTGTGTGCGTTTATTTTAAAAGCTGTTCTCTTCATGGAAAATTAAGTGTACAGAATAATAAAGGATATTTCCTGTGCCATGTATCTGGTAGTGGAATTCTTTCTGGCGTGAAGGTAAAATGCTACAAATTAAGTCCAATGGGTCTTCTGTGATCAGCCTCCAGCTAGTAAAGTAGAGCTTCTGGTCATAGTGGCCCACCTTTCACCCAAACAACTCTTTTGATAACCTATGGAACAGAAGACTGGGGGGGAGTTAAATCTGTAATCCTAGCTCTGAGATTGACACTTTTTTTTTTTTTTTTTTTTGCTGTATGCGGGCCTCTCACTGTTGTGGCCTCTCCCGTTGCAGAGCACAGGCTCCGGATGCGCAGGCTCAGCAGCCATGGCTCACGGGCCCAGCCGCTCCGCAGCATGTGGGATCTTCCCAGACCGGGGCACGAACCCGTGTCCCCTGCATCGGCAATCGGACTCTCAACCACTGCACCACCAGGGAAGCCCGACACATTTTTATTTAAGTAGAAAGTGGATACCAAGTTAGTAGTTTCGCTTTTTCGTTTCTAGGGCTGAATTTCAAGGGGATCAGAACTTCCAGTTGGATGGAAATGAACGTGCAATTTAACACGAGTGCATTTTTCTGGGAAGAGGGATACACTAACGCTTAGGGCCTTAGTGCTATATTGTATTGTTTGGGGAAGGTGTGACCTTACATTGTTATTTTAACGCAAGTAAGCAGATAGACAGTGACACCAATATAAGGGAGGTATTGACAACCAACAATTCAGTCTATGTCTTCAAGTATGTAAAGGCTATCAGGGAGTGGGTGGTGGGCCCGAGGGCTGAATTGAGGCCAAACAGAAAATGGGATGGTGCCAGAAGTAGTGAGCACCCCAGTGATGTCTCTTAGGGAGGTTGCAGAGGGAGCTCAGTGTCAGGTAGGGGTGTGAGAGGGGGTTGCATACCTCTAAGGTCCCTTCCACTTGGAGCTTATGGAATTTTTTTAAATTTTCTTTTGGATAGCCATGAACCCAACCTTGCACAGCAGCATTGGGAGAGGCAAATACATTTATGCCAAAGATGTCGGGGTGGGTTTGGCTTGTCGAATTGGAGTTGGGCAGACATCCCAGAGGGGGTATTATCATCTGATCATTTAAATTTTACCTCCAGAATTGGAGTTAGGGTTTATTATAATGAATCAAACAAAAGGCAGCCACATTGCTTCCAGCCCTCCCCTCAAGCCTGCCAACATTTAATAAGGGGCCCTGCGGGAGTGGAGGAGGGAGCCTGGAGCAGAGGGGGAAAGGGCAGCTCTTCTGGGGGGCTGGCTACCACTCTGACCCCTAGGCTGACAAATGTAGTTGGAGAAGCCTCACAGGTGGGCTTCACTTTAAGAAACTTGTGGGCTTTTGAAATGTCCCAATTTTAATAGCACTCCTGTCCTATGTTTGGAGAGATAGAGCTTCATCTTTATCTCCTTCCAAAAGGCCCTGATATGTGGAGTCTCTCCCTAGGCCTCAATTTGTTCATCTGTGCAATGGGTCAGGGGTTAGTAACACTAAGTGTTCATGGATAGGCTTCAGAAATATCAGAAGAACCTTCTGAAATGAAACGCAAATTTTTATGTGCATGAGTTTGTGTCTACCTTTCCAGGAGAGAGAATTGATACACTCATCAGATTCTCAAATATTGAAGACTCACAGGTATATATTAACTTTGGGGGCCTCTTTCTTCCAATAGTACATGGCATCTCTCTCTGTCCTCACTCCAAATGAAATCAGTATGACAACAGAGTTCATTTCTAAATCTCCATCACCCTGCATTATGTTGACTTTTCATTTTAATCCACCCCAGATCCAATATCTCATCTGTTTTCCTGGCAACAGTTATTAAACCTTAGTTTTCCAATCGGTAAAATGAAAAGGTTGGATTAGGTGATTCTGTAAAGTCCCTTCTGTTTTTTGTTTTTTTGTTTGTTTGGGGGGCGTTTTGGCCGCACTGCGTGGCATACAGGATCTTAGTTCCCTGACTTGGGATGCAACCCCATACCCCCTGCACTGGAAGGGCAGAGTCTTAACCACTGGACCACCAGGGAAGTCCCGCCTTCTGTTTTTGACTCTATGATATACTCTCAGGGAGCGACCATAGATGTGATTGCTGAATTCACAATAAAATGTGAATGACTACCTTTCTAGGCAGCTGCTGATAGACAGAAGTGGGAGTTGCTGCTTTTCACCCATTCTAAGTTTTTAGTGTAGGTTTCAGCGAACATTTTCTGTAAAGGTCTCTGTCAGAAGTACTCAACTCTCCTGTTGTAGCATAAAAGTAGCTTTATTTACAAGACAGGTAGTGGGCTGGATTTGGCCTGAGGTCTGTGGTTTGCCCTGGATTAGTGAAAAGAACAAAGGTTTTGAGCCAGATTAGACCTGGGTTTGAATACCAGCTCTACTACTTACTCCTGAGGAGACCTGGACAAGTTATGTAAAATCTGAGTCTCTCTAGCTTCTGAAGAGTGGGAATAAGACTGCCAAGAGGGTCAGCAGGATCAAATAAAGATGATGAACACTTAAGAGCAACCTCTCTGGGGCCACATTGCCTGGATCCAAATCCTGGTTCCATCACTCAATTGTGTGAAGACTTGGGCAAGTTACTTAACCTCCCTTTGCCTCAGTTTATCATCGATCCATGGGAATGAAAATGACCCCACCAGCTCGTGGGATCATAGGTAGGATTAAATATTAATATTGGATTCAGAATAATGCTAGTTTACACAGCTTGTTGTTGTATGTTTAGTACATGTCAGTTACATAATGCTGATCTATTTCTTCTCCTTCTCATCCATCTTTGCCCATTTCAAAGGCAACCCAGCTACTGCTGTGTTTTCATGTAGCCGAAACAATGTCTCTGCTCCCTTGTCCCCTCCTTAGAAAACTGCCCCAGAGGTTTGAATTGGGGTCTGAGTAGCCAAATCTGAGTCTCCTTGGGCCTGAGTGCATGTGACCACTGGGCAGGAAGTTCCAGCTTCGGAAATACCATCCTCCACAAGCCTTGCCAGGCAGCAGCCAACCTCCTGCAGGACCTGGCTGCCTCACAAGCCCTCTGCTGTCAGTCCCCATTAGGCTGCTGGCAAGGGAGATGCTCCCTCAGCTGGGCATGTTTCAGGGAGGCCCTGACCTCAGCTATGACCCAGAAGAGCTGGAGACAGAAGTGTGGTAACCAGAGGCTCCTGAAAGAGCTGGCAAGTGATTGGTTTCTGATGTCTTTCTTATTAGCTACTGGCTTGTCATCAGGCCTGGGAGGGGCTGAGCTGGGCCCCTAGCAGGGCATGAAGGTAAGGGGTTGGGCCGCAGGAAATCAAGGGAAACCATCTCTGTCCCCAGAGAATGCCCAGCAGGGGTCATGGCCGGAACATGCCCTTGAGCCACGGTTGACTGTTTCTACAGCAAAGAATATAGAGGGAGCAGCCACCCCACCTACTGCAGCTTCAGGCTCCAGTCCAGAGTCTCAGCCTAGGGCAGGAAGATGTGGAGTCAGAAGAGGAGAGGCCTGAAGCAAAAACCCAGCTTCTGGCAATGGTGAGCCTGGGGCAGACTTGAAGGCCATGGTCAGGCCAACAAAAGGGTACCTGCCTACTGCCCACCATGAGTCTATTCCCAGGTTCTTGCTACATTTCTGTTCTTGCACCACGGCGCCCCAGACTTCCCTGGTAGTTGCCATTGACCCCTGACTCCCATCTCCAGTCACTTGACAGTAACAATAACCTATCAATGGAGAGGAGTGAGAGGGCAGGGCCGATAAATGAGGCAAACTCACTTCACAGATAAGGAAGGACGTTGCCACTCTGACATTTCAAGTGAGCCGCAGAATCAGATCAGGGAGTGTCAGGGCCAAGACTAGAATTTTTAGGTAAGCAATTAAATGTATAGAGTTCCCCACTGGAGTTTTGGGATTGGAAGGGAGCATGGCACAAGCAGTACCTGGCTGGCTTTGTTAAAATAGAAAATGGGGCCATCCAGGTCTCACAGGCCATGGTTCCCAGGAGGACTGAGACCTTAGGAGCATCAGCACCTTGGACAAGGCCACTGCACTGGGCTGATGTTCGATTAACAAGCACATTAGCTTATCCTGCCGCAGTTACTATTCCCAGTGCTTTACAAATTGCAACTCTTTGAATCCTCTTAATGAGTCGATGAGGTAGTATTATTATCCCCATTTGTAAGTGGGGAAAATGGAGACACAAAGAGAAGAGACAACTCACTAGCTGGTGGGACTGTGATTTGAAGCCAGGAAGTCTGGCTGCAGTCTGTGCTTCTAACCACGCTGATGTGCCATATTCCTTGGTCCCCAGCCATCCAGGCATACCATGGTCCAGCTGGTAGGGGCATGGGTCCTCAACTAGTTCCAACACCCTCTTCAATTACAAATAAGTACTAGATATTAAAATAAATTTATTTATATGTATACACATTTGTAATTTGTACACATATACATACTTTATTATTATTTTTTTCTTTTGCTGTACGCGGGCCTCTCACTGCTGTGGCCTCTCCCGTTGCGAAGCACAGGCTCCAGATGCACAGGCCCAGCGGCCATGGCTCACGGGCCCAGCTGCTCCACGGCATCTGGGATCCTCCCAGACTGGGGCACGAACCCGCGTCCGCTGCATCGGCAGGAGGACCCTGAACCACTGTGCTACCAGGGAAGCCCTACATACTTTATATACATATGTTATATATGCATGCACTTAAATCTATATACATTTATATATAAATATAATTTGCCTACATGATGCTAGGAAGCAAATGACTTGCCCTAGATCACAAAGTAAGATTTCATCTTGAACAGACCTCTCCTGTATCTCAAGGAAAATATCTTTGCTGGCTTTCTCCATACACACCCCAATCCCATGCTTTCTGGTTCTTATGTCCATCTGGACTCACTATCAAAAAGCAAAAATATTATACTCATATGCATTAGGATGATAAGTGGCTGCATGTAACTGAAATCTAACCATGGTCTCTTAACAATGAGTTTTTCTCATTTTCTTGTAACAAATAGGCAATGAATCAGAGAGAAGAGTGTTCTTCAGCAGGAAGAAAAGGGAGAAGTGTCCCCGGTTCTGGAGAAGGACTTTAGTGAGGATCTCCTCCTGGACATGCCCAGAAGCCCAGGATGCCTCTGGTGAGGCTTAAGAAAGTCATCAAGGATTTGGACTCCTTCTAGCTTCCTGTTCTACCATGTACAGCATGCGGTTCTCACAGTCATGGAGAAAAATGGCTCATCCACCTGCTGACATCTTGCCCACCTTTCAGACAGGAAGAAGGGAAATAAAGAGAAAGAGCAAAGGGCAGAGGCCTGCTGAATCTGTGCCTCTTGACTCTGAAGAAGAGTAGATTTCCTAGAAACCTACCTGGATATCCATCTACATCTCATTGGCCAGATTCATGTAACCTGGCAACTTTAGCTGTAAGAGAGTCTGGGGTGGGAGAAAGACTGTGTAACTGGATACATTGCTTCTCTGGACAGGATCAGGAAGAGGATCTTAGGAAGAGGATGAGAAGGATATTGGGAAGACACTAGTCATTACCTCCCTTTCGTGGCTTCCTCACCTGAATTCCATCATCTGCTGACAATGGCAGGGGCCCTTGTGAAAAGCACCATGGTCTGAGTGGCCATAGATAAAGGGCTTCTCTGTCCTATGGGGTGAGATCAATGACTCCCTTGGGCTCAAGTTATGGGGATTCGGGACGCAGGTCTTGCAGGTGAGGACAGACTGACCTGGGTTGGCATTTACAGAGGCACCTCTAACTGGCTGAGCAGGCAGCTATGTCTGCTTGTAGCCAAATATAGAGTTAAAATTTTAACAACTGACCTTCACTTTTAACTCATGTATTAATTCAAATAATGTACACATGCTGCTTCTCTCTGCTAACTATGCTGATAGGCTCTAGCCTGTTTGGCTATTTCTTTTTATCCTGAATCACAGGTGTGTAGGATCAAGCAGTCAGCAGAAAAACAGTCAGTCTGGTCTGCCTTGACCGGAAGCAGACCACCACAATGTCCATGAATCACGGAAGTATCAAAAGAAGCGGCTCCAGCCCAGCGAGGTCTCAGTCACATAGTCTTGTGGTCCCCACCCTCAAACTTCTCCTTAAATAGACCTGCCCTCTTTCAGAGAGTAGGACGGTAGTTCTCAAGATCTTAGTCTGTTACCCTCCTCACTTGCTGGCACATTAAGAAATTTTTCTTTCCTTTATCCTCAAAATCTTGCCCTCGTTATTCTCTTTTGGCATCGGGGACAGGGACCAAATTTTCGGTGACAAATTGGCTGAGCCAGCCAGAGGCACCTCCGTTCCCCAGTGGGGTGGTGTTCATCCCCTACCCACGTCCAATGGAACACTGTCGGAGCGGGGAGGGCCCGCCCCCGCCCCCGCCCCCGCCCCAGGTTGCACTTGGAGCCCATGCCGGCTAGAGGGCCGCCTTCCGGGAAGAGAGTGAAAGACTGTCGAAGCAGCTGCCGGATCCCCATTTAGCTCTGGGGAACTCCGGTCTCTCTCCCCAGGTAGGACGTGGTCTCCTGCAACTTGAACCTTCTTGGAGGAAAAGGAAACAGATTTTGGAAGAGTCGAGACACTTTGGCCATTTGGGTAAGTCCCCTGGTGTGCACACCGAGATCCTTGATTCCGTACTTTTAAGGAAGGTTGTGAAACTTCCAGCCCTTTACGGGGTGTTTGTGGCACCACTGGTATGGAGGTCACGGTTGAGTGGGACCAGAGAACCCGGGGAAGTTGTTCCCTTTTGTTCTCTTGAGTTTTGAAAGGTTCCTGTTTGTTTAGCTGGCCTTGTTGGGTTTGGTTCCTTTGTTGTTCCTTTGTCGTTTGTCTGCTTTTAAACATGGGAGGTGCCGTTTCAGTTCCGTCTGAAAGTCCCTTGGGAAGGATTATGGCCGAATGACCAACTTACAGCTATAAGCCTATGTCTAAAAGGAAAATGGGTAATGAGAGCTCTATTCCATCTTGTACTTGTTCCCTAGGGTGTATTTTACAAAACTGGGTGATTTTTAGTATGCTCCTAGAAAGAGAAAGAAGTTGGGTTTTTTTAGAAGATGTTGGGGGTAGGAGTTTATTAATTAATTTATTTATTTTTGCTGTGTTGAGTCTTCGTTTCTGTGCGAGGGCTTTCTCTAGTTGTGGCAAGCGGGGGCCACTCTTCATCGCGGTGCGCGGGCCTCTCACTATCGCGGCCTTTCCTATTGCGGAGCACAGGCTCCAGACGCGCAGGCTCAGTAGTTGTGGCTCACGGGCCTAGTTGCTCCGCGGCATGTGGGATCCTCCCAGACCAGGGCTCGAACCCGTGTCCCCTGCACTAGCAGGCAGATTCTGAACCACTGCGCCACCAGGGAAGCCCAAAGGTTTTTTTTGTTTGTTTGTTTGTTTGTTTCTTTTAACACTGCATGGCCACAGTGTTCTTTAGACTCTGGAGAAAAATGTCCAAGATGAAGTTTTTTTATTCCAAAACTGTTTCTTTTTGCATATGCAGTTAGAGAAAGCTGGTTTGATAAAATACTTTTTTTCAGAATTGTGACCCTGTGAGAACAAAAATATGCCTAGGAGAAAGCTTGAGGTTAACTCTTACATGTCCTTGAAATATAAACGCAGCCCTCTTTGCCTGAAACTTCAGCCTTGGGTTAATGAGTAGAACTGTTGCCGAAATCTCGGCTTCTCTGTGCCCCGATGCCGAACAGAAATTCGGAGCCAGAGATTTTGGAGGAACAGAGAGATGGCTTGATTTTTTCTGCCAGGCACAAGGGAAGACACAGCAGTTAGCGCCTCAAGGACTGTGCCCCCCACCCTCCTTCGGGAATCGGAGAAGATTTTATATGTGGGACTGCAGTCCCGGGTAGATGATAAGGATCAAAGTAGTGAAGGTCTTGCATTCTTCTTCTTCCCGCATTATTTCAAAACAGTCACAGCTGGCGTCAGGCGGTCGGGTAATTGGGTCCGTTTGTCTCTGGGTTATCCGCCTGCGACCTTGTTTCTGAAATGCAAATCCTACAAGGGGTGATTTACTACAAGGGAGTGCAGGATGTAATTCACATAGTGTTAAAGAGTAATAGGTTAGCTTTGTGAAGTACAAATCTAGTTACAGAAACTACAGATTAGTAACAGTTAAAAAAAAAAAACTGGGAGTGATTAACTCTTTCAGGCCAGGTTATGTTTCTTCTCTAGCCTGTTCAGTGTTCCCTTGTTCTCGGGAGAGGGAAAACTTCACTTCTATTTTTGCTGCAACAAATTCCCCACTGCTAGTTCATTCCCTCCATATCAATGGAGGGAGGGAAACAGGCGTCATTCTTGTCTGGCTGAGGACAAAACTTCAGTTTTGCTCCACTTGACAAACACCAGCTATCCGGCCCAGGGGCCCATCTATCTCCTATTTTATATCCCCCCCTGAGAAGTGTGAACCCCAAGAAATCTTCATTGGGAGGATAAGGGACGACTATATGTCTTCTGTAGCTTCTTTAGGCTGGCAAGGGGCTCGTAGACCCTACCTAGTTGGGGTCACGGAGCTCTCACCCTGTCTTATTAAGGGCCCGGGGGTGACTTCTGTTGTTGTTTTGGCAGGATCTGTTCTGAGAAATGGCTGGAATCTTTGCATCATCATTATCTTGATGTGAACCTATTGTAATGTGGAAGAGACAGAACTTAACAAGTAGTTTAAAAAGAAACAGAGGCCAAAGATTAGTAAAAGAATTATTGTAGCTGGGGGGCCCAAGCAGGACTACGATCCATGTTACCTTCCGTAGCAATTTTGATCCTGGTCTAGATAGAGTCAGCATTTGGGTTACCCTGTCTAAAGGAATGGAGTCATTTGGTGTAGTCATATATATAATTTTATGCCCTCTTCTGTTAGCCCAGTGTGATTGATGTAGGTGTAACAGACCCTGTTAGAAGTATTTGGAGGAGTGACAACCTAAACCTTAATAGACAAAATAGATTTCATTTCTTTTTAGGAGAATAAGCCTGAAACCCAGTCTAGGCCTGGCACTTTGGGGAGACTTGTTGCTAGGTAGCCGGTTATCTAGTTTCATCAAAGTAGGTTTTAACCTTTGATGTGGTATTAACATATAAATAACAGGAGCTACTGGTCACTACATATGTGTTTTCTCTTTTTGTTAACATATGATCTAAAGCAAGTTTTTCATCTAAAAGTGTAATAGTTACCAGAGGAGACCTTTAAGAAGTAAGGTTGCAGTTACCAGCTGCCAGCAGACGTTCTTTTGAGAATGGCTGGTAACATCCCAAATCTAACACAGCTCAGAAAACTCAAGTTCTTAGCAATAAAAGGACTTGCCTAAAATAACACCTTAGTGTCACTGTTAATGATGTCAGTGTTTCTCTAGGTATGAGACGATGCAAGAATTGGAGCTCATAAAATCTTCTCCTGAAAGTATTTAACTATCTGAAGGCCTGTCCTGTCTGTTTTTCCCAGAGCACAGAGGGCCTCATTTAAGATCTCCACCCTGAACTCCTTGTAGAGGGTGTTGAAGGTCACCAGCTACAGAAGCTCATGATTTAATCCTTGTAGAAGTAGATGGCAAGTGTCAGTTTTCAGTCGGCAGGACCCCTTTATGGTCATAGTTTCAACCATGGTTTGGGGCATTTCATGACCATTTTGTCCCACAGTACTAGGAATGCTCTTTCCCAGGTCTAGCAAAGATTTTGCTGATAGGCCACTCCATGTGCTATTACTGGACTAGGCCTTTACTCGTATCCAGAAGTCTCTGGACCACCTGTCTTCCTAGTCTCTTATGGTCCAGGATATTCCCTCTTGTTGCTTCTTCTCATATCTAGAGTTAGGTTATGGTAATCATTTGATCTCCCATGGAACTATATATCATCATATTATCAGAGGCTCAGTCACACATTTGGTAACGTAAGAAACAATAATTTTTTTGAAATAGGCAAAATACAAATAGCATAGCTGGCAGTATTAATGAAGTCATAAGTAAGAATTAAGCCAAGAACTTCCATTAGGTGCAGCCCAGTATATCCCAGATTGTCTTGACTTAGTCTGTTCTATACTAATCCCTATTCTTCAGGGAAATTATATATTGTCATTGTCCATAAGGTACTCAGCCCAGCTTCCTAGTGTTACTAGAATGATTATCCTTAGTATGATTTAATTGTTCCCAACATAGAGAAGCCTTTAACCTTAAATTACCATAGCCTGGTGTTAATTACATAAATCCATCCCATAATTATGGGAGGTTTTATTCCTTGGCTGAAATTTTGCTTGTTGCTCTGATTGAACTTTGAGTAATAGAGGAAAATTCATATTTATGGTCAGGGTCAGAGCAGGTATTATTAATTGGTCAGGTGAGGGGATCTTATCTAGTAATATCATTAGTGGCCTGAAATGACTATAATTTTCCTTTTAAGATTAATTTCTTAAGAGCCAACCAATTAGAGCCTTGGAGTGGAGAAATCCACTCGGGTAATCCAGAAGTACTAGACATAGGTAATTGGCCACAAACCCAACAACTGGATTGATTTTTAAAACTAGCATAGGATCGTGCCTATGATAGAAAAACATTTGATTCATATGCAAAGGTCCAAGGAGTCAAGAGAACATTATAAATGGGCATATGAGTCAGGTCCAGGATCTTGGGTAAGCTGTCTACTTCTGATGTTGTCTTTTTCTCATCCTGGTGTGAGTGTAGTTCCTCCTCTGTTTGAGCATTGTTTTAAGGTGATTTTGAGGTCAACTGCCCTCTCTATAGGCCAGTCCAGGGCAGGGGCCCTTTGTGAGTGGAAATTAATCCAAGAATTAATTCCCTTTAGTTTTACTGTGTATGAGCTAGTTAAGAGTACCTGATAAGGGTCCTTCCATCCAGTTTGGAGATAGTCCTTTAAATTATGTCTTTTCCAGTATGTATAATCCTCTGGTTGTAGGTCGTGGGGCATCTGATCTTCATTCAAAGATAGATTACTAACATAAGCTTTAGAAACAAACTTAGAGTGGCCTTTAATAATTCAATTAAACTTTTTAGCAATATAACATAACAGCAAGGAACTATCTGGGAAGTGAGTCTTGGTAAACACAGGTCTCAATGAACAAAACTAGAATTTAATATTCAGTAAAACATAATTTTTTTTTCTTCACTGTGAGGGCATTAACCTTGCAGCCAGGGAAGGCTTTATCCCATCAAATAAAAAATGAGGTTTGTTAGGGAGCCAGAAAAAGCCAAGCAGTCTTGGATTTTCCATAGCCCTGACTGTTTGATTGACAGCTATTGTTTACACATTTTTAATTCCCTGATTTAGGAGTAGGCTGTTGTCATGTTTTCAGGACATCAGGATGGCAAAAGTCTGACAATGAGGGGTTAATTTTTGTAGAAGCAGAGTGAACTTTATCTACATGTGCCATCATAATCTTTATAGATCATTGTGAAATAATACTTATTTACTTTACCGAAGTAACAAAAGATTTTAAAAGCAAATGTAAATCACTTAAAGGCAAAGAAATTTACATAGTCTGTTATTAAAGCAGCATTCCAAGAAAACTTTGTTCTCTTAACAGAGAGAGAGAACCAAATTTTAGTCTGGTATCAATAAACTTGGCCTGATGATTTATATAACTGTAATTGATCATATAGGCTTTTTGCTTGCTGAAACTTTTATAAGGAGTCTCAGATTGAACTTTTAAAAGACCTCTCAGGGAAGTCACACCAAGGGCTTGTCACAGATTTCGCTTACCAGATGTAGGTGAATTCCTCCCTTTTCAAGGTCCCCAAAATACCATGAGATTCCTATACCTGTTAGTGAGGTAGCCTTCCTAATTTATCTGATAAAGCTGCTGGAGACCTAAGAGTTTCCAGTCTCTGGAGGGAGCAGATAGAGAAGATAAATGTTTTAATTTTACCCATAAGTGTAAATCACCAAATTGTTGTAAACCATAAGTAGCTTGAGGAGAAGAGCTTCTTTATATCCAATTTAGCATTATGGTCTGAAAGTCAGAAACTTGTATTTATCCAAAAGTCCTTTTTATAAAAATCTTGAAGAGGAAGCATTTTTGCAAAGGCATCAGAGTGAAACTGTGTCTATAGAGACAAAAGACTTAAGGCAAATTTAAAATCTGATTACAATGTAATTAACAAGGTAACTTGGTTACTGTTGTGACATATGACACTTAAGATAATAACTAGAATTATGACTGATAACATTTTACCAGGACATATCAGAATTTTTTTGAAACTCTGTATGATTTCTAGACTATCTATATTAGTAACAATTACCGTACAATATAACCTAAGAAGATTTATTACACATTTGACAATACTTCCCACATACTTTTAACATACCAAATGAACATAATTAGTGTAATCTCTCTCTTTGGGATGTTTCAGGGGCCATTTGAAGCACCCCAAAGTTATCTAGAGGTCAAAGAAACTTCATTACATTTGGTTTGGGAAGTTTTATCAAAAAAATCAAAAGCGTTTAGAACACTCAGTCAGATAAGATCATACATCACTGGGAAACAGTAGTTATTCACTTAGCCAAAGTGACGATAAAAGATTTTTTTTTTTTTTTTTGCGGTAAGCAGGCCTCTCACTGCTGTGGCCTCTCCCGTTGCGGAGCACAGGCTCCGGACGCGCAGGCTCAGCGGCCATGGCTCATGGGCCCAGCCGCTCCGCGGCATGTGGGATCTTCCCGGACCGGGGCACGAACCCGTGTCCCCTGCATGGGCAGGCGGACTCTCAACCACTGCGCCACCAGGGAAGCCCTCCTCTGGCTTTTGATTATGGAGCCACCTAGAGCAGAATTATAATAAAAGGGGCACAAAGTCCTGAACATAAGGGAACCTCAGTCCATTTTCCCCATCCTGTGGCAATAAAGATCTAATTGTAGGAGACCCATTTTCAGGCCATTTTTCTTTGTCATTGGATCATAGCTACAGGTCGACCAGTCATTTAAGATTTTCCCTAAAAGTTCCCAGATGCGGGTGGAACCTTAGAGGAAGCGCTTCCCATTTTGTCTAGAGCAGTTGGTAACAGACATTAGATGTTAGCGTGCTCAAATCAAAACATAAACCTTCACCTCGTCAGCTGGAAGTCACACATAAACATAAACCATAAAAGGAAACAGCAAAGGGATGCTCAAAAAGAAAAAAGAGAAACATATGGCAGAGACCTGCCCAAACGTGACTTCCGAGTCCCACTCGACCTGGACGGTTGCCCCAAAGCGGCACCTTACATCAGAATCTCCCTTTGCAGGGAGAACTCCACGTCAGGATTTCCCTTTGCAGGAAAATCCCCCAAATTGGAACCGAAATTCCCCTATGGGGACGGTCGGAGGTCACGGAGTGCACTCCTGGAGACTCACCGTAGGTGCAGACGGGGTGTGTCGCGACCTCCGTATGCCCTCTTTCTGATCCTCCAATATTTAGTGTTTTCTCAGAGTGGAAGTCCAGGCCGGCACGGGCAAGAGAAGAGAAGGTGTCCTTAAGGCAAAAGAAGCCTGGCAGCTGCTGGGTCAGCCTCTCCCGCGTTCTCTGCCGCAGCCTCGGAGTTCCGCAGCCAAGTCGTTGGGCCGGGTGTGATCGGGGCACAGCCCTGGGGCAGGGAGTCCCTGGCGATCTGGACTCAGGGATATCCTCGAACCCTCCGCTCTCCTGAAGGGCGTGGAGAGAGATCCCCAAGCTTCCGATCAAGCCGAGGGGCACTGCGGAGCCGCCTGCCTGCAAGCAGATCACGGAGGAGCCCCCATTTTGTGGACGAAATCTCGGCTTCTCTGTGCACCGATGCGGAACAGAAATTTGGAGCCAGAGATTTTGGAGGAAGAGAGAGATGACTTGATTTTTTTGCCAGGCACAAGGGAAGACACAGCAGGCTAGCGCCTCAAGGACTGTGCCCCCCACCCTCCTTCGGGAATCGGAGAAGATTTTATATGTGGGGCTACAGTCGGGGGGGGGGGGTATATGATAAGGATCAAAGTAGTGAAGGTCTTGCATTCTTCTTCTTCCCGCATTATTTCAAAACAGTCACAGCTGGCGTCAGGCGGTCGGGTAATTGGGTCCGTTTGTCTCTGGGTTATCCGTCTGCGACCTTTTTTCTGAAATGCAAATCCTACAAGGGGTGATTTACTACAAGGGAGTGCAGGATGTAATTCATATAGTGTTAAAGAGTAATAGGTTAGCTTTGTGAAGTACAAATCGAGTTACAGAAACTACAGATGCTAGTAACAGAACAAAAAACAAAAAACTAGGAGTGATTAACTCTTTCAGGCAAGATTATGTTTCTTCTCTAGCCTGTTCACTGTTCCTTTTATTTTCCTTGTTCTCAGGAGAAGGGAAACTTCACTTCTATTTTTGCTGCAACAGAACATCAAGCCAAGGAGGAAAAAAAGGCAAAGAGGCATTTTTAACCTCAAGCAGAAACTATGAGATCTCTGTGTCTGTCTGGATACATGTATGTCTCATTACATGTCTTTGGATAATATTGCTGAGGTTAATTTGTAAATGAGCTCAATTTAATTGGCTTAAAGTAAGCACTTACAAATCAAACATTTCTAAATACAAGAGAAATTAAGCTAAATAAATTTCAAGTTCACATGATCTGAGGAATATTAAGTATTAAATTAATATCTAGTAATAAAGTCAGTTTAAGTTCATTGTTTAAGTATGTTAATTAGCAAGGCACATCTTTAGAATCATCAACGTTAAGTATAGTACTTTTATTGTACTTGGGCTTACTGAGAGTCAATAAGTTCATACTATTGGGATTGCCAAAAAGTGCCTTCGGTTTTTAAGTAAAAATAAGACACAGTTTTCATTTTCATCAAGAACTTTATTGAACAACGTATTCACCCTTTTGTTCCACTACCTTCTGCCATTTTTCAGGCAACTTCATAATTCCATCTTCCCAAAACTTATCTTTTTGAGCAAAGAACTGTTCCAGGTGCCTTTTAGAGTCTTCCAGAGAACTGAATTTTTTTCCATTAAGAGAATTTTGTAAAGACCGAAATAAATGGAAATCCGAAGGTGCAATGTCTGGTGAATATGGCAGATGAATCAGAACTTCCCAGCCAAGCTGTAACAGTTTTTGTCTGGTCATCAAAAAAACATGCAGTCTTGCATTATCATGATGGAAGATTTTGCATTTTCTATTGACTGATTCCGGATGCTTTTCGTTGAGTGCTGCTTTCAGTGGGTGTAAATGGGAGCAGTACTTGTTGGAATTAATCGTTTGGTTTTCTGGAAGGAGCTCATAATAGAGGACTCCCTTCCAATCCCACCATATACACATCATCTTCTTTGGATGAAGACCGGTCTTTGGTGTGGTTGGTGGTGATTCATTTCACTTGCCCCACAATCTCTTCCGTTCCACATTATTGTACAGTATCTACTTTTTATCACCCGTCACAATTTGTTTTAAAAAGAGAACGTTTTCCTTACGTTTAATTAGAGAATCACGTGCAGAAATACGGTCAAGAAGGTTTTCTTAGCTTAACTTATGTGGAACCCAAACCTCAAAGCAATTAACACAACCAAGATGGTGCAAATGATTTTCAGTGCTTGATTTGGATATTTTGAATATGTTGGCTATCTCCCGCGTGGTATAATGTTGATTGTTCTCAATTAATATCTCGATTTGATTGCTATCAACTTCAGCTGGTCTACCCAACCATGGAGCATCGTCCAGCGAGAAATCTCCGGCACGAAACTTTGCAAACCTCTTCTGACACGTTCGATCAGTCACAGTACCTTCTCCTTACACTGCACAAATCTGTTTTGCATTTCAGTTGCGTTTTTACCTTTCTTGAAATGATAAACCATAATATGCCAAAAATGTTGCTTTTTTCCTTCCATCTTCAATATTAAAATGGCTATACAAAAATTCACCAATTTTGATGTCTTTTTTTAAATGCATGCTGATATGACAGCTGTCACATACAGTCTAACAAAATTGTTTCGAATGAAGTTAAAGAAAACTAAGTGCTACTAGAGACATCTTATGAAAAAACCGAACGAACCTTTTGGCCAGTCCAGTATATCTATTGCAAAATTTGTCAACAAGAAAATTAACTTGGTATGGGATAAAAGCTTTTGGGTGAACACTTTGGGAATAATTATGTTTTAGAAATGTCTACTTAAAAATAGTTTTTCCAGATTTCTGGTAACTTGAAATTTAAGAGTTTCGCTAAATTAAATTAAATGATAACATTAAATGTCAAAATCATTTTTAAGGTAAAATACTGGAACATTGATTGCTGAACAAATCTAAGTTTACCTACTTTTGTCTTCTTACGAGAGGGAAACTAAAGATGTTTGGGTTTATTAGACATGCATCTTGCACCACATGCAAGAGAAATCATGCTATGAGGAAACTGTATGTTTTTGGAGGTTATGAAATAAATTCTTAAGTTTGCTAATCAAGGAATGCTGATATCACAACCAGTTAAATTACTTGTTTCTTGGTTTTGTTAAGGTTTCTAAGAGTTTAAAAATTATTATATATAACTAAAGCTACTAAAATAATAAGGGAAACATTTCAATATGTAAAGATAGTAGGATATATGTTGTCAGTGACAGAAGACATGAAGACTGGAAATATATTCATGGGGGAAAAAAAGAAGAATAATTTTGTCCTAGAGATGGTTGTTTATAGTTTTAAAAAAGGGGACAAATTAACATGGACACAGAAAGTTATGGAAGGTTTACAGAAAAAGAACCTTGAAAAAAGGAGGGTTTTTTAATGGTCAGGATTGATTAAGATTAGATTGAATTTAATTAAATAAATGGATTTTGTTATTAACAGTAAGGTGGTACCAAAAAAAAAAAAGAATTTGGTTTTCTCTCTGTTAAAAGAACAAAGTTTTCTTGAAATGCTGCTTTTGATAACAGATTATGTGAATCTCTTTGCCTTTAAGTGACTTGTATTTGCTTTTGAAATCTTTTATTACTTTGGTTGAGTGAATAAGTATTGTTTCAAAATGACCTATAATTCCGTTCACCAAGTGTTTTGAAACTTTTTGATATTTTTGACAAAATTCCCAAAAGTCAAATTCTAGTTAAGGTTCTTCTGACCTCCAGCTAACTTTGAGGTGCTTCAGAGGGCCCCTGATGCATCTCAGAAAAAATATTAAACTAACTAGGATTATTTGGTAGATTAAATTAGAGGGGAAGCATTGTCAAATAAAAGGTAACATTAAGCCTTCTTTTTGTTATGTCTATATAAATATATTGTGGGTGTTACAGAAATTATATGAAATTCCTTAAAATCTTATATACCTGACATAAAATGTTATCCATCATCAAAATTGAGGCTCACACCAAAGGGACTGAACCTGAGTATTAGGGAAATGCCCTAACTGACTTTCATGCAAAGGCAACAACAGAATCTATAAAGATTATAGCACATGTAGATAAACTCCATTCTGGTTCTACAAAGAAACTTAACCCCTCATTGCCATCCTGATGTCTTTATAACATGGCAACAGTCTGCTCCTAAATCAGAGAAATTAAGATAGGTAAACAATAGCTGTGAGTTAAACAGTCAGGGCTATGGGAAACCCAAGACAGCCACTTGGATTGTCCCAGCTCCCTGGCAAACCCCATTTTTTATTTGATGGGTTAAAGCCTTCCCTGACTGCAAGGCTGATGCCCTCACAATGAAAAAAGAAATGGTTAGAAAATGTGTTTTCCACTTGGGATATTCTTTCTACAATCATAATTTGGCTATATTTGGTAAAAATGAGGGTACTTTTAGAGAGAAAAGATTGTTTCAATAGATGTTAAATTCTAGTTTTGTTAATTGAGGTCAGTATTTACCATCTAAAACTCTCTTCCCAAATAGCTCTTTGTTACTATGTTACGTTATTGTAAAGTTTAACTGCATTATTAAGAAGATATCCTAAGCTTATTTCTGAAGCTGATCACTGTAATCTATCTTTGGATGAAGATCAGGTGCCCCATGATCTATAACAAAGGGGTTATGCATACTGGAAAAAGCATCATTTAAAGGACTGTGTCCAACCTAGATGAAAGGCTTCTTATCAGGTATTCTCAAGTACCTCATGCACAAGGAAACTGAAGGGAATCAACTCTTAAATTCGTATTTCCCAATTAAGAAGGACCTCTGCATTGAACTGTCTATAGAAAAGACTGCTGACCCCACCAGGATAAGAAGACAACAGCAGTGGTAGGCAGCTGACCCAAGAATCTGTATCAGCCTTGAAGAACCATCCAACTAATTT
The DNA here is from genome assembly GCF_949752795.1 of Hyperoodon ampullatus. Classification (NCBI taxonomy): domain Eukaryota; kingdom Metazoa; phylum Chordata; class Mammalia; order Artiodactyla; family Ziphiidae; genus Hyperoodon; species Hyperoodon ampullatus. Next base: position 29,880,928 of record NC_136931.1, on the reverse strand, counting down.
AATTGAACTGTTTACCAAATGTTTGTCTTCCTATCAAAATGGAAAGTTATTGTTTTACTTCTGACCATACTTTTAACCCCAATGTTCAGGATGGAAAGAAAATTCTCTAGTGAAGTTGTCTAACTATTCATGACATATATCATTGCTTGCTTTGAGTGTACTGCTAAAAGCACATATACAATGTTTGAATGACAATTTGGTACAATTGATTAAATGCATAGCCTATAAAGTGTTTCCCTGTCAGCATACCTCACTATATTTGTTTGTCCTATCTGATTAGTTTTCCCCCAACATGGAGAACTAGGCAAAGGTATAAATGAAGAGTAAGCCTAGCACTGAGGGACATGAATGGACCTGGAGCAGGCAGCTAAACCACTCCAACAACAATGGAAAAATGTATTGATTATCAATGCTTTCTATGGAGAGATTTGCAACTAAAGGGAAAATGATGGAGGAAATTTTCACATATTGAGGTATGGGAAAGTCATTCTGGCTTATACATTATTTTGAACTTCAGGCTAACCAGAACAGCCTGTTTATGTCCTGTTATATATACTTTGTACATCTGCTTTAACCATTAAGAAAAAGTATACATTTAAAAATCAAAGTAGAGTAACTGTGGTTCAGGCATTGAATACAGAGCTGGATGGCTGTTATGGATGTGGTTTCAGACATGTTTCTGTACTACTGAGAACCTGGTGGCTCACTGCAACCTTATGCCCTCCGAGGTGTTAATATAACAAAAGGTGACATCAGGCCAGAAAGAAAGAAAAAGCCTCTCTGCTTATCTTGCAGGATTCTAGAGCATCTTTTGGGACAAGCAAATCCTTTAAAATGAAAGTCCAGAACTTTCTCTCTTCTAATCCTCCCCAATTTTAACACTGCCCCTGTTCAGCAGAAAGTAGCCAGATGACATTTTAGTCCTCACTCCCATAGATATGGAGGGTTATAATTGACAGTGGGGAATATGTAGCTGAATATAGATTTAAAAATTTAACAACTGACCTTCTCTTTTAACTCATGCATTAAATCAAATAATGTACACATGCTGATTCTGTCTGCTAACTATGCTGATAAGTTCTAGCCTGTTTGGCTAGTTCTTCTTAATTTGAGTCACAGGTGTGTAGGATCAAGCAGAAGAAAAACAGAACATCTTGACCAGAGGCAGACCACTGCAATGGCCATGAATCACAGATATATCGAAAGAAACAGCACCAGCCCAGTGAGGTCTTGGTCATGTAATCCTGTGACCCCTACCCTCAAAATTCTCCTTAAATAGACCTGCCCTCTTTCAGAGAGTAAGACAGTAGTTTTCAAGATGTTAGTCTCCTACCCTCCTCATTTGCTGGCAAAATAATATTTCTCAAGGGAATTCCCTGGCAGTCCAATGGTTAGGACCCTGCGCTTTTACTGCAGAGAGCGCAGGTTCAATCCCTGGTCAGGGAACTGAGATCTCACAAGCCATGTGGGGTAACCAAAAAAAAAAAAAAAAAAAAAAAAAATATATATATATATATATATATATATATATATATATATATATGTCTCAAGGACTCCAAAATGACACTGGCCAGCACCAGTGTGCTTGTGGTAGAATGAGCTACCAAAAATGGCTACTGCCAGCAACTGTGTCCCCAGGGTGAGCTCCAATTGCTTCCCGCCTCTCCAGGAGACTCTTCTAGAACAGCAGAGGTGACTCAGGAGGCCCTGGAAGATCTCAGCATCACAAGATGGAGAAGCCAGATACCAGATCACGAGGGAAGGCCAGTTGCAGTTGGCAAAACTCATTTGGACTGTGATGTGAGTGAAAAACATATGCTTGTTGAATGAAGGAATAATCAAAGAGCTAAACGACTGGAATGTTTCTAAGTACCAAGAGCAGAAGAGTACAGGGTTTTCTGTGAAACTTTGGAAAGGATGATGAACTACTTGATAAGAAATTTTTCTCACTCCAAACAATTGGGTTGGGTCAACTGGCACTTTGGTGAAGCTATCATGAGAAGCCACTATTCTTTTCCATTTTCTCCTGCTGCCCCCACATCTAAAGAGCACAAAGTGTTTCTAAGGCTATAGATAGCCATGTGGGATGGTATTGTAATTAATACTGAGTTCTGAAGACCCTGGTTTTGCTAGTGCAATGACAGGAGAATGATGTGTGTACGTTAAAAGAAGTGCTGTTATATTTAAATCTTTTCTCTCTTTCCTTTATTCTCAAAACCTTGTCCTCATTATCATTTGGCATTGGGAACGGGGACCAAAATTTTGGTTACATGCTGAACAGAGCATTTCTGCCCACTCCAGGCTCCTGCTCCCCTCCTCTGTCCTGACAGGGCCCCTTGGCAATGGAGGAAGACAATCAAAATAGAACATGAGGCTTCCCCCACCTCCACAGTGCGGGATGTTTTAATCCCAGAGGTGTCGCCCTCCTGGCGCTCGCCAAGGTCCCCACGGACCCGGAACAGCCCCCATCTAATCAGCCGGGAAGAAATAAGTGCAGCAAGACACTCCAGGAAAGTCGAAGAGAGGAATCTTCCATTCTTCTTCCCAGAGGATGTAAGCTGATCTACCATCATTCTGGCTGCTGGGCAGGGAAAGTGGGTGAGGCGTTCGCCACCTGCCTCCAGCCGGGTAGATGAAAGGCTCTTGGTGCTACAGCCAGGAGTCAGTGCTGTGCCTCTGAAGTGGGAGAGCCAACTTCAGGACACGGGTCCACAAGAGACCTCCCAGCTCCACATAATATCAAGCAGCGAAAATCTCCCAGAGATCTCCATCTCAACACCAGCACCCAGCTTCAGTCAACGACCAGCAAACTACAGTGCTGGACACCCTATGCCAAGCAACTAGCAAGTCAGGAACACAACCCCACCCATTAGCAGAGAGGCTGCCTAAAAACATAATAAGGCCACAGGCACCCCAAAACACACCACCAGACGTGGACCTGTCCACCAGAAAGACAAGATCGAGCCTCGACCACCAGAACACAGGCACTAGTCCCCTCCACCAGGAAGCCGACACAACCTACTGAAACAACCTTAGCCACTGGGGACAGACACCAAAAACAACGGGAACTACGAATCTGCAGCCTGCAAAAAGGAGACCCAAAACACAGTAACATAAGCAAAATGAGAAGACAGAAAAACACACAGCAGGTGAAGGAGCAAGATAAAAACCTACCAGACCTAACAAATGAAGAGGTAATAGGCAGTCTACCTGAAAAAGAATTCAGAATGATAGTAAAGATGATCCAAGATTCTATTTCCAAGATCCAAAATCTTGGAAATAGAATAGACAAAATGCAAGAAACAGTTAACAAGGACCTAGAAGAACTAAAGATGAATCAAGCATCGATTAAAAACACAATAAATGAAATGAAAAATACTCTAGATGGGATCAATAGCAGAATAACTGAGGCAGAAGAACGGATAAGTGAGGTGGAAGATAAAATAGTGGAAATAACTGCTGCAGAGCAAAATAAAGAAAAAAGAATGAAAAGAACAGAGGACAGTCTCAGAGACCTCTGGGACAACATTAAACGCACCAACATTCGAATTATAGGGGTTCCAGAAGAAGAAGAGAAAAAGAAAGGGACTGAGAAAATATTTGAAGAGATTATAGTTGAAAACTTTCCTAATATGGGAAAGGAAATAGTTAATCAAGTCCAGGAGGAACAGAGAGTCCCATACAGAATAAATCCAAGGAGAAATACGCCAAGACACATATTAATCAAACTGTCAAAAATTAAACACAAAGAAATCATATTAAAAGCAGCAAGGGAAAAACAACAAATAACACACAAGGGAATCCCCATCAGGTTAACAGCTGATCTCTCAGCAGAAACTCTACAAGCCAGAAGGGAGTGGCAGGACATAATTAAAGTGATGAAGGAGAGAAACCTGCAACCAAGATTACTCTACCCAGCAAGGATCTCATTCAGATTTGATGGAGAAATTAAAACGTTTACAGACAAGCAAAAGCTGAGAGAGTTCAGCACCACCAAACCAGCTTTACAACAAATGCTAAAGGAACTTCTCTAGGCAAGAAACACAACAGAAGGAATATACCTACAATAACGAACCCAAAGCAATTAAGGAAATGGGAATAGGAACATACATATCAATAATTACCTTAAATGTAAATGGACGAAATGCTCCCACGAGAAGACACAGATTGGCTGAATGGATACAAAAACAAGACCCATATATATGCTGTCTACAAGAGACCCACTTCAGACCTAGAGACACATACAGATTGAAAGTAAGGGGATGGAAAAAGATATTCCATGCAAATGGAAATCAAAAGAAAGCTGGAGTAGCAATTCTTATATCAGACAAAATAGACTTTAAAATAAAGACTATTAGAAGAGACAAAGAAGGACACTATATAATGATAAAGGGATCGATCCAAGAAGAAGATATAACAATTGTAAATATTTATGCACCCAACGTAGGAGCACCTCAATACATAAGGCAAATACTAACAGCCATAAAAGGGGAAATCGACAGTAACACACTCATAGTAGGGGACTTTAACACCCCACTTTCACCAATGGACAGATCATCCAAAATGAAAATAAATAAGGAAACACAGGCTTTAAATGATACATTAAACAAGATGGACTTAATTGATATTTATAGGACATTCCATCCAAAAACAACAGAATACACATTTTTCTCAAGTGCTCATGGAACATTCTCCAGGATAGATCATATCTTGGGTCACAAATCAAGCCTTGGTAAATTTAAGAAAATTGAAATTGTATCAAGTATCTTTTCCGACCACAATGCTATGAGACTAGACATCAATTACAGGAAAAGAGCTGTAAAACATACAAACACATGGAGGCTAAACAATACACTACTCAATAACGAAGTGATCACTGAAGAAATCAAAGAGGAAATTAAAAAATACCTAGAAACAAATGACAATGGAGACACGACGACCCAAAACCTATGGGACGCAGCAAAAGCAGTTCTAAGGGGGACGTTTATAGCAATACAATCCCACCTTAAGAAACAGGAAACATCTCGAGTAAACAACCTGACCCTGCACCTAAAGCAATTAGAGAAAGAAGAACAAAAAACCCCCAAAGCTAGCAGAAGGAAAGAAATCATAAAGATCAGATCAGAAATAAATGAAAAAGAAATGAAGGAAACGATAGCAAAGATCAATAAAACTAAAAGCTGGTTCTTTGAGAAGATAAACAAAATTGACAAACCATTAGCCAGACTCATCAAGAAAAAAAGGGAGAAGACTCAAATCAATAGAATTAGAAATGAAAAAGGAGAAGTAACAACTGACACTGCAGAAATACAAAAGATCATGAGAGATTACTACAAGCAACTCTATGCCAATAAAATGGACAACCTGGAAGAACTGGACAAATTCTTAGAAATGCACAACCTGCCAAGACTGAATCAGGAAGAAATAGAAAATATGAATAGACCAATCACAAGCACTGAAATTGAAACTGTGATTAAAAATCTTCCAACAAACAAAAGCCCAGGACCAGATGGTTTCACAGGCGAATTCTATCAAACATTTAGAGAAGAGCTAACACCCATCCTTCTCAAACTCTTCCAAACAATTTCAGAGGAAGGAACACTCCCAAACTCATTCTACGAGGCCACCATCACCTTGATACCAAAACCAGGCAAGGATGTCACAAAGAAAGAAAACTACAGGCCAATATCACTGATGAACATAGATGCAAAAATCCTCAACAAAATACTAGCAAACAGAATCCAACAGCACATTAAAAGGATCATACACCATGATCAAGTGGGGTTTATTCCAGGAATGCAAGGATTCTTCAATATACGCAAATCAATCAATGTGATACACCATATTAACAAGTTGAAGGAGAAAAACCATATGATCATCTCAATAGATGCAGAGAAAGCTTTCGACAAAATTCAACACCCATTTATGATAAAAACCCTGCAGAAAGTAGGCATAGAGGGAACTTTCCTCAACATAATAAAGGCCATATATGACAAACCCACAGCCAACATCATTCTCAATGGTGAAAAACTGAAACCATTTCCACTAAGATCAGGAACAAGACAAGGCTGCCCACCTTCACCACTCTTATTCAACCTAGTTTTGGAAGTTTTAGCCACAGCAATCAGAGAAGAAAAGCAAATAAAAGGAATCCAAATTGGAAAAGAAGAAGTAAAGCTGTCACTGTTTGCAGATGACATGATACTATACATAGAGAATCCTAAAGATGCTACCAGAAAACTACTAGAGCTAACCAATGAATTTGGTAAAGTAGCAGGATACAAAATTAACGCACAGAAATCTCTGGCATTCCTGTACACTAATGATGAAAAATCTGAAAATGGAATCAAGAAAACACTCCCATTTACCATTGCGACAAAAAGAATAAAATATCTAGGAACAAACCTACCTAAGGAGACAAAAGACCTGTATGCAGAAAATTATAAGACACTGATGAAAGAAATTAAAGATGATACAAATAGATGGAGAGATATACCATGCTCCTGGATTGGAAGAATCAATATTGTGAAAATGACTCTACTACCCAAAGCAATCTACAGATTCAATGCAATCCCTATCAAACTACCACTGGCATTTTTCACAGAACTAGAACAAAAAATTTCAAAATTTGGTTGGAAAGACAAAAGACCCCGAATAGCCAAAGCAATCTTGAGAGCGAAAAACGGAGCTGGAGGAATCAGGCTCCCTGACTTCAGACTATACTACAAAGCTACAGTAATCAAGACAGTGTGGTACTGGCACAAAAACAGAAAGATAGATCAATGGAACAGGATAGAAAGCCCAGAGATAAACCCATGCACATACGGTCAACTTATCTTTGATAAAGGAGGCAGGAATGTACAGTGGAGAAAGGACAGCCTCTTCAATAAGTGGTGCTGGGAAAACTGGACAGGGACATGTAAAAGTATGAGATTAGATCATTCCCTAACACCATACACAAAAATAAGCTCAAAATGGATTAAAGACCTAAATGTAAGGCCAGAAACTATCAAACTCTTAGAGGAAAACATAGGCAGAACACTCTATGACATAAATCACAGCAAGATCCTTTTGGACCCACCTCCTAGAGAAATGGAAATAAAAACAAAGATAAACAAATGGGACCTAATGAAACTTCAAAGCTTTTGCACAGCAAAGGAAACCATAAACAAGACCAAAAGACAACCCTCAGAATGGGAGAAAATATTTGCAAATGAAGCAACTGACAAAGCACTAATCTCCAAAATTTATAAGCAGCTCATGCAGCTCAATAGCAAAAAAACAAACAACCCAATCCCAAAATGGGCAGAAGACTTAAATAGGCATTTCTCCAAAGAAGATATACAGACTGCCAACAAACACATGAAAGAATGCTCAACATCATTAATCATTAGAGAAATGCAAATCAAAACTACAATGAGATATCATCTCACACCAGTCAGAATAGCCATCATCAAGAAATCTAGAAACAATAAATGCTGGAGAGGGTGTGGAGAAAAGGGAACACTCTTGAACTGCTGGTGGGAATGTGAATTGGTACAGCCACTATGGAGAACAGTATGGAGGTTCCTTAAAAAACTAAAAATAGAACTACCATATGACCCAGCAATCCCACTACTAGGCATATACCCTGAGAAAACCATAATTCAAAAAGAGTCATGTACCAAAATGTTCATTGCAGCTCTATTCACAATAGCCTGGAACTGGAAACAACCTAAGTGTCCATCATCGGATGAATGGATAAAGAAGATGTGGCACATATATACAATGGAATATTACTCAGCCATAAAAAGAAACGAAACTGAGCTATTTGTAATGAGGTGGATAGACCTAGAGTCTGTCATACAGAGTGAAGTAAGTCAGAAAGAGAAAGACAAATACCGTATGCTAACACATATATATGGGATTAAAAAAAAAATGTCATGAAGAACCTAGGGGTAAAACGGGAATAAAGACACAGACCTACTTGAGAATGGACTTGAGGATATGGGGAGGGGGAAGGGTAAGCTGTGACAAAGCGAAAGAGAGGCATGGACATATATACACTACCAAACGTAAGGTAGATAGATAGTGGGAAGCAGCCGCAGAGCACAGGGAGATCAGCTCGGTGCTTTGTGACCGCCTGGAGGGGTGGGATGGGGAGGGTGGGAGGGAGGGAGATGCATGAGGGAAGGGATGTGGGAACAGATGTATACGTATGACTGATTCACTTTGTTATAAAGCAGAAACTAATAAAAAAAAGAAATAGAACATGAGCACTGTGGCCACCAGGTAGCACCAGCACACACTCCTGCTGCCAAGCAAAGGCTGAGGGAAGCCCAGAGGACTCGGGGTCTTTGTTCTCTGGACCCGTCTCAGAGCCTTTCTGAACCCTCAACACCTCCCTGACCAGGGGAGTGAAAAGCGGTTCTTGTTTGGATGAAAAGACCCATTGTGTTTTGTATTGTTATATCTTGGGTGGCATTATTCACTCTTTCATTCACTGATCAAAATCATACCCAGCCATTCCAGGAAGGAAATAGAGAATACAAAGAAGGAATAACCCTGTCCTCGGGAACTCTCAGTCTAATGGAGAAAACAGACGGTGTGCTAATAAGGAAACAGTTATTGAGCACCTATTGCATGCTTTCTTAAAGTCCTCTAGTGGCTCCCATTGCCTTCAAGGTAAATCCAAACTCCCCCTCCTCAGCCCACCCTACCTCTCTGCTCCAGTCATCCTGTACTACCTGCAGGTGTGTCCCCAAGCACACCCAGCCCCTTGGGCCTCATACCTGTGCATTTCTCTGAAACTAATTCCTATTTGTCCCTCAAGGTGTCACCTCTAAAAAAAGTCTTTCTGAACCTATCCTTGTCACTGCATTTACCACAATTTGTCAAACTGATCTTTCAGGGGACCAACAACTTTGGGGCCAGGAGGTCACAACCACTTACTTTTATTTGTATATCCAGTGCCTAGACAAGTATCTGGAACATGGTTGGCCCTCAGTGGGTGGTTGGGTTTACAGATGAATGAGACAAGGCCATTTCATGACCTGGCAGTGAAATCATGCACAGAATCCCACCTAGGGAGACAGGGCTCCCCATTACCGATGGCACTTGAGCTGAGTCATGAGGGAAATTCCAGGTCGTGAGAGTCACAAAAGTGACAGCACAGAAGTATGAAGCAGTACAAGGAATACAAGGATTTGCAGATTTGAAGGGTCTAAGTGAAAGGGCTGCAGAGGGACATAAAATCCAGAAGACAGGGGCCCTCCTATTCTGGATAAGGAGATGGAACTTCTTCCAGAGGGCGGTGGGGAGTCACTGAAAAGCTCTAGATTGGTGGAATAATGTGATCAGACTTGGGTGTTATATAGTGTATCAGTGAGCAATTGCTGTATAACAAACCACCCCCAAACTGAAAACAACAACCATATATTTGGCTCCCGAGTCTGTGGGCTACCTAGGAAGTACTGCTGATTTGGACCAGCCTCTGCTGATCTTGACTGGGCTCACCCATGTGTCTGCATCTGTGGGTCAGCCAGAGGCTGGCTGGTCTTTGTTGCCTCCAGGTGCTGTCTCGTTCTCCAGCAGGCTCAGCTGGGCTTGTTCACATGGCGGTCACAGGGGCGCAAGAGAGTAAGTGTTTGCATGCAAGGCCTCATATCCAGAGCTGAGAGCTGGCACACCATCATGTCTGCTGTGTTTTACTATCAAAGTGAGTCAAGCAGCTGGCCCAGACTCTTCATGAGTGCAGCTGCAAAATCACATGGCAAAGGACACGTACAGAGAGATGTGAAAACGACTGTGGCCATTGAGATGAATCTCTCTGGGTCTGCAGGGTGGAGAACAGCAGCAGGGAGAACTAGTTAGATTAACCCAGGTAAGAGGCAAAAGATAGATATTCTTCTGAGAAATGCTCTGTGAGTGAAGTCTCCTTAGCACTTCCAAGGTGCCAGGTACTGGATTAGTTCCATCTTGGAGGCTGGGGAGTCCACCTGACCAGAAGGCATTAAATCTCAGTTTGAAGAGGAGGAATAAGATTTGGGAAGCTCCCACCCAAGCAGCCGCTGCATGGTTGGGGCTCTAGAGGCTGCAAGAGCCAAGGGATCAGTCCGAATGGTCAGCTCAGGCAAGTGTCAGCTCAGGCATAGTCACCATTATTAGGGAAAACTGCTGGGAGTCTGGCCCTGGGGTTGTCGTCCCGCTCCATCCCTGAAGGAGGTGTGGCTATATGGACAAGAGGACAGCAGAGAATCACCAGTCAAATGGGTGCCTTTCTCCAGAATCAGGCAATGATGTTAAAGATGAGAAGCCCAGGTAAAGATTTTTAAACCATGTTCTGTGTAGGAAGGAAGGATTACTTTGCACCTAAGGACTCAGGTTCTAGAGCCAAACTGGCAAGGGTCATATCCCAGCTCTGTCACCAGCTCTGTCATGGGTGTGAGACCTGTGCTGTCACACAGTACCCACTCAGAAGCCTCCAGGCTCCGTGGTACTCGGCTGTTGCCATCTTGAAATTCTTAAAAATTTTTAAATTATTGCCTGTGCAGTCCAGTTCCTTTAATCTTCACAAAAGCCTTACTAAGTAGACATTAATATGCCCATTTTACAGATGAGGTAACTGATGAAATGGAGGCACCCAGTATGGGCTTTCTAAAGGAACTGGCGTGGCCCTGCCAGGGGGTAAACAGCAGTAAGGGAATTATCTGCCCCTAATTTGGTTCTTACTCTGCTCTTACCCTCAGTTCCAGGCCTCTCACAGTGTCATAGGCCCAGGAAGAAGATAAAACCCAGTGGATCCTGGGCTGTAAGTGCACTGACAGCCAGAGCACTGGCTCTGGACTCAGGAGTTAGAGATAGAATTCAGAGCGTGATTTTCCGGTTGACCTTGGCATGTACATTTCCCTCTCTGAGTCTCAGTTTCTCCATCTATAAAATGGCACAGATGCATTCTGAGGTCTCTTGCCACACCCTTGTATTAACCAGGTCTTTTATGTTCTGTATTCTGATGCCTTGACATCTGGGGCCTTGCTGATTCTGGAGGGACTGCCCCTCCCAGAGCTCGCCCATCCCTAATGATAGGAATGAATTTCCCCTTCAAGCGTGCCAGAGCCTGTACCCCAACTACCTTCTTTACCAGGCCCTCCACATCTGGCCACTGTCATCCTGCCCTAATCACTCCAGGCCAAGTACCTGACAACTGTGGGAACTCCCTAAGCCCCAGAGCCCATTGCAATCGGCTGCCAATCCCAAACCTGCTTATTCTGCTTCACCTCTGCCTTCCCCCCAGTAACCAAGATAAAGGTTCTTGCGCCCAATTCCTCCTTCCTTCCTCTGCCTCCTGATGCACCGGGTGCCTCACCTTGTGGCCCACCATGGTGGTGTCACGCCCCCTCCTCTGGGGAGCTGTGGGTAACAAACTATCTTTTCAGTGGCAGTTGGCTCCTGATCCGTGGCCTTACCACACCTCAGATTGTCTATTAATACACTATATCTTAAAACAACCCTTTTATTTATGAATTCCTTTTTTGCACTGTCTCCATTCCAGACACATTTTAGAAACAGCAACCCATTTCAACCTCACAGTAGCCCAATGAGGTAGATAACAGCTGTCACCCCCATTTTAGAAATACAAAACCGAGGCACAGAAAAGGGAAGGTTCTTGCCTCAGGACACACAGCTAGTAAGTGCTGAGCTGGGATGCAAACACATGCACTATGGCTCCAGAGTCGGTATTAATATTCTGGTATGCCACTCTCCATGTTTTGGCCTCATCCATACTAATAATCAAGAGGAAAATAGTAGGCACTCTCCAAAGTTCTCAACAGCAAGGCGGGAGGTCAGCTGATTTCCCTCCTGCACGTGGCCCGTGCAGCTGTGTCTCTTGGTGTTTACCCTCCCCTGTGTCTCCTGCCACCAGATTGGCTGGGCTCAAAGCTCCAAGTCCAGAGGGTGAGCCATTGCTAGGGAACTTTTGCCCTGTATGCATCTCTGGCACCTCGTCCCAGACAGATTTCAAAATGTCACCCCGCTATTTGCATTTCAGGAGGATTCATGCCAAGCTGTGGAAGTGGAGAGGGAGGTCAGGACCAGAGCAGAGAGCCACAGTACAGAAGAGCAGCTCCCATGCCTGCAGGTCTCTAGGAGTTTGGAGAGGCAGTACGGTCCCACCCCTCAGCTCTGTCCCCCTCCAGTCCTGCCCTCTCCAGCTCTGGCTGCAAGCTCTTACCCCCCGAACACCCCCGGCCACCTCTAAGACACACCCTCCCCTCCCCAGAGTCTGCCCTCTTTTATACTGACAGCCAGGACTAAACCCTCCAATTACAGGTAGCCAGAGATTCTTCAAACAATTTGTTTCATAAGTGTTTTTGCCTTCCTGGACTCTAACCTTAGTGTGCTGTGGGCTACCAGGGCAGACACCAGCACACAGAGGCCTTTGGACGAGGGGAGGCTGTGGTCTGGGGTCCTCAGAACAACTCGAAAACTTTCAGAGCAACTCCCAGCCCCACAGCTGCCCAGCTGGGGAATTAAGGGCAAATCTTTTCATTTCCCTGGGCTTCTATTTCATAGAGTTCCATGCTCTTATTTTGGAAACATCTTAAATCTCATTCAGTCTCCCTTCTGATGCCTAAATTAACTTCACAGTATTCCTGCTAAGTGACTCAGCCTCCTGTTGCACACCTGCAGGGTCAGGGAACTCATTACCTCTCCAGGCAGGGATCTTTGGACAGAATGTTCTTACAATAAAGGGACTCCCTCTCTCCATAGTCTTTGGCTCTATTCATTCATCCATCCCTCCATCTTTCCTTCCATTTATTCATTATTTCATTTATTCATTCATTCTCCAAACATTTACCAAATGCCTGGCACTATGCTAAGTGTAATGGATACAAAGATAAATCCAAGACATGTTGCTGTAAACTGGACTGGATCCTGAATTTTTCTAGTTTCCTCAAGTATCTGGCTATGACTCTCCAAACTAAAGTTTCAAGTTTTTTCCCACCCTTCTGATTTGGAATCACTAAGCACAAAGACTGTCCTTGAATCTCCTTGGAAGGGAACCCATTATAACAGGTCCTCCTGACTACCCAGATGACAGCCAAGTATCGGGGACTTACACCTTGGGTCCTCATTTCCTTTTTTTTTTTAAATTAATTAATTTATTTATTTAGTTTTGGCTGCGTTGGGTCTTTGTTGTTGCACACGGGCTTTCTCTAGTTGCGGCGAGCAGGGACTACCCTCCGTTGCAGTGCACAGGCTTCTCATTGCAGTGGCTTCTCTTGTTGTGGAGCACGGGGTCTACGCACACGGGATTCAGTAGTTGTGGCACGTGGGCTCAGTAGTTGTGGTACATGGGCTTAGTTGCTCCACGGCCTGTGGGATCTTCCCAGACCAGGGCTCAAACCCACGTCCCCTGCATTGGCAGGCAGGTTCTTTTTTTTAATATATAAATTTATTTGTTTTATTTATTTATTTTTGTCTGCGTTGGGTCTTCGTTGCTACGCGTGGGCTTTTCTCTAGTTGCAGAGAGCAGGGGGCACCTCTTCGTTGCAGTGTGCAGCCTTCTCATTGCAGGAGCTTCTCTTGTTGTGGAGCACGGGCTCTAGGCATGCGAGCTTCAGTAGTTGTGGCACACAGGCTCGGTAGTTGTGGCTCATAGGCTTATTTGCTCCACGGCATGTGGGATCTTCCTGGACCAGGGCTGGAACCCATGTGCCCTGCATTAGCAGGCAGATTCTTAAGCACTGCGCCACCAGGGAAGTCTGGCAGGCGGATTCTTAACCACTGTGCCACCAGGATAGTCCTTTGGGTCCTCATTTCTCAACTTAAAAGGATTCCTCTAGACGCTAGGAACTGCACACCTGCTGGAGACCTCAAAATCAAATTGACTAGGAAAAGAAGTAGCCAACATTGAGGTAGACTACTTCCTACCAAGACATTGGATCCAGAAAGTTTCATTCCATTTCTCCTTTGCTATTTGACCATTCTTTTCCTAATTCTTACACCATGAAAATATTTTATGATTCTTTTGTCCACCTTTTGCCTTGCTCTGGCCTGGAAAGATAATGCCATTGCTCAAATACCATTGCAAATAATGGTAATCCAACCACCAAATGGCCATTAGATTTGCCACGATGGTGGTGATTCTGTAGTTTTTCCTGTCACAAACTTACCCTGATTTCCAGTGCCTCAGTTTCTCTGGAACAAACTCAGTCCCCTCTGTACTGTGTCAGACAGCGTGACCCTGGGGGTCCATTTCCCTGTCTCTGATTCCCTGCCTGTGATCCCAAACTGTGTACAAAAAGATGGACACAAGGCAAGGATAACTGGAATAAATACGCCTGTGTGGTCTATCAACCCTCAAATTTTATTGACCTCCATGGCTGATGCCTTTCCAGCCCTGAGACACAGACTCAAGTGGGAATTATCAGAAGGCATTCATTATTCAGAATTAGCTTCCTGGGCTTCTCTGGTGGTGCAGTGGTTGAGAGTCCGCGTGCCGGTTCAGGGGACACGGGTTCGTGCCCCGGTCCGGGAAGATCCCACGTGCAGCAGAGCGGCTGGGCCCGTGAGCCATGGCCGCTGAGCCTGCGCATCCGGAGCCTGTGCTCCACAATGGGAGAGGCCGCAACAGGGAGAGGCCCGCGTACCGCAAAAAAAAAATTAGCTTCCTTTGGCAGATTACTACTCTCCCGGGTAGGAGTAAGTGCAAATGAGGCTGTGATCTGAAACCTCTCCTCAACTGTTAAAAGTATTGCAGGATCTTCTGCTAACATAATGGTTGCCCAACAAAAATCCTTAGACTCTCTAGACAGGTTGTTTTTTGTTTGTTTGTTTTGTTTTTTTAACATCTTTATTGGAGTATAATTGCTTTACAATATTGTGTTAGTTTAACAAAGTGAATATATAACTGTATAACAAAGTGAATCAGCTATACGTATACATATATCCCCATATCTCTTCCCTCTTGCGTCTCCCTCCCTCCCACCCTCCCTATCCCACCCCTCTAGGTGATCACAAAGCACCAAGCTGATCTCCCTGTGCTATGCGGCTGCTTCCCACTAGCTAACTGTTTTACATTTGGTAGTGTGTATATTGGACAGGTTGTTTTTGATAATAAAACTGCCATTGATTATCTTTTAGATGAACAAGTAGGTGTCTTTGCTGTGGACCACGACACTTGAGGCACCTGGATTAACACTTCTGGGGAAGCTGAACATCAGTTGAGCATGAGATCACTGAGCAAGCCACATGCCTTAAGAAAGTGACTCTTTCAATGGGGTCTTTCCTTAACTTATTTGATTTTGATTGATTTTAGGTCTTGGGGACCACAGCTTTAAAGTACACTCTAGACATTGGGAATTATCCTGCTTCTAATAATCATAGTAATCTCCCTGGTGTGTTGTAGCCTCTCAAAATCTTAAATACATATTCGTAGCTAATCTCCCTAAGACTGGAACATCAGAAAAGGAACAAAGAGAATAACCAACAAAAAAAATGTGAATCGAAAATCATGACCTCTGAATACAACAGAGATTCAGCAAAGAACATCATGACCTGTGAAGACGACACAGAAGATCAGCAAAAACTTCAGAGTGGTAGCTGGGAGTGGCACTGATGCCTTAAATTTTTATCACGTCTCTCAGTTAAGCTGAGACTCTGACCAAAAGCAGAAAATTGTCAAAAGAGACAACAGTCCCAAAATGGAATCACTTGCACTAAGCACACATCACCAAACAGGTTTAATATCTAACTTAATTATAGTTCAACTTCTCCCAGGAATAAAATGTTAAACCAGTCAATCTGGAACTGCCTGGTCAGCACCAGTGAGGGCATTGGCCTGATAGACCCCTGCCATCCCCTCCTTTAAAATTTTTTTTTTATTGTGGTAAAAGTCACATAATATAAAACATACTGTTTTAACCATATTTAACTGTACAGTTCAGTGGCACATTGCTGTGCAACTCTCACCGTCATCCATCTACTGCATTTTTCACCTTCCTAAACTGAAACTGTCCCCATCAAACACTAACTCCCCATTCCCCCTCCCCATCCCGCCAACCCCCTAGCACCTGGCATCTACAAATGTACTTTCATACTCCATGAATTTGACTATTCAAGGTACCTTGTATAAGTGGAACCAAACAGTATTTGCCTGCACCTACTGTATATTGGAATGCATTTTTAAGGTTAACTTAATATATGTCCTACAAACAGATTGTACCTTCTTTTTTTTCCCCCTGTGCTAAACAATAGGTTCTCATTAGTTATCTAGTTTATACATAGTAGGATATATATGCCAATCCCAATTTCCCAATTTATCCCACCCCCTTTTCACCCTTGGTGTCCTTTGTTCTCTATGTCTGTGTCTCTATTTCTGCTTTGCAAATAGGTTCATCTGTATTATTTTTCTAGATTGCACATATATGTGTTAATGTATGATATTTGTTTTTCTCTTTCTGACTTACTTCACTCTGTATGACAGTCTCTAGGTCCATCCACATCTCTGCAAATAGCACAATTTCATTCCTTTTTATGGCTGAGTAATGTTCCATTGTATATATGTACCTCATCTTCTTTATCCATTCATCTATTGACAGGCATTCCATGAACTGGCTATTGTAAATAGTGCTGCAGTGAACCTTGGGGTGCATGTATCTTTTCAAATTATGGTTTTCTCTGAGTATATGCCCAGGAGTGGGATTGCTGGGTCATATGGTAATTCTATTTTAGTTTTTTAAGGAACCTCCATAGTGTTCTCCATAGTGGCTGTATTAATTTACATTCCCACCAACAGTGTAAGAGGGTTCCTTTTTCTCCACACCCTCTCCAGCATTTATTGTTTGTAGATGTTTTGATGATGCCCATTCTGACGGGTGTGAGGTGGTACCTCACTGTAGTTTTGATTTGCATTTCTCTAATAATTAGTGATGTTGAGCATCTTTTCATGTGCCTCTTGGCCATCTGTATGTCTTCTTTGGAGAAATGTCTATTTAGGTCTTCCGCCCTTTTTTTGATTGGGTCGTTTGTTTTTTTGGTATTGAGCTTCATGAGCTGTTGTTATATTTTGGAGATTAATCCCTTGTCAGTTGCTTCATTTGCAAATATTTTCTCCTATTCTGAGGGTTGTCTTTTCATCTTGTTTATGGTTTCCTTTGCTGTGCAAAAGCTTTTAAGTTTAATTAGGTCCCATTTGTTTATTTTTGTTTTTATTTCATTACTCTAGGAGATGGGTCAAAAAAGATCTTGCTGCAATTTATGTCAATCCGGAATTGCCTGGTCAGAACCAGTGAGGTCATTGGCCTGATAGACCCCTGCCACCCCTTAATGTAAGGTGACCATGCCACAAAAAATCCACTCTTATTTAGTAACTTCCTTGTCCCACCTCCTTCTGCCTATAAGAGTCTTTCATTTTGTATAGCTCTCTGAGCATCTTTCTTTCTGCTATATGGGATACTGCCCGATTCATGAATTATTGAATAGAGCCAATAAGATCTTTAAATTTTACTCAGTTGAATTTTTACCTTTTTAACACCTTTAATTCATGTCAATTTATAAACTTCCATTTATGGAAATGGGTAAAATTTTCTTTTTGAACAATTGCATTAAAACAAAAAGAATTAATTCATTTAAGAAAACTGCTAATAGGAACTTCCCTGGTGGCGCAGTGGTTAAGAATCCGCCTGCCAATGCAGGGGACATGGGTTCGAGCCCTGGTCCGGGAAGATCCCATATGCTGCGGAGCAACTGAGCCCATGCGCCACAACTACTGAACCTGCCCTCTAGAGCTCATGAGCCACAACTACTGAGCCCATGGGCCACAACTACTGAGCCCATGAGCCACAACTACTGAACCCGTGTGCCACAACTACTGAAGCCCGCACACCTAGAGCCCGTGCTCCACAACAAGAGAAGCCACCGCAATGAGGAGCCCGCACACCGCAACGAAGAGTAGCCCCCGCTCGCCACAACTAGAGAAAGCCTGCGTGCAGCAACAAAGACCCAACACAGCCAAAAATAAATAAATTAAAAAAAAAAAGAAAACTGCTCATAATAGTACAGATGGTATGCTGATATGGCTAAAAATGTGATGTTAGCATGAGAGTAACAGATTCCAGAAACACTGTATATGTCTAGGCTGCATTGAAAAATTTCATAGAATTCCGGGTTCATAGAATGTTGATCCAAGGTGGATGGCACATGAGGGACCCCCTCAGCCCTCACCACCCCTTCCTCTCACCACTCCCTTTCCAAAAAGGACGTCCGAAGTCACCCTGTGGGTTTCCAGACCTCTGGTCCCCCAGCGCAGCGTTCTCCACCACGAAGACTCTGCCTGATTAATCCCATGATTAATGGACAGAGTCCAGCTGAATGGTCCTGGGCTCAGACTTGTCCAGTGCTTGTTCTAGTATGTGCTCGCCATGTATCTGTTGAGTGAATTGATGGAGACGGCAGGGGTCTGATTTGGAGCTTAGAGGTGTCTTCTTTCCCAAGACCTGCCCAGCTACTTAGGCATTAAGGCCAGTATAGGATTTTCTTCTTCAGACTAGTTCCATATGGCAGTTTCCCAAGTTAAAAGCTGTAATCTCTATCAAATGCCACTGAAACAAGAGCTGTATCACTTACAGCTGGTGCGACCCAGGGATGGGGCACAGGTTAAGCAAATTGAGGTCTGGCTTGATGCCTCACCCATTTCTGCAGAGTCATCATGAGCCAGGAGTGGGCATGCAGGCTGCAGACACTTCAAGGTCTGGGCGTAGCTGCGCGTGTTTGCGGAACTGTGGGTGTCACAAGAGGGCATGTGATGGAACAGTGGGGCTGGGAGAATAATTCATCCTTACCTTTTATATTTTGCTAAGACAGCATCCTGCAGTCTTCATAGTCTAAGAGCCAGGTCTGTCTCAAGTTGCAAAGGCCAGCTGGCCAGGGCAAAAGGCAGGATGTTTTTGCCTTAACAGCTGTGTGTGTGTGTGTGTGTGTGTGTGTGTGTGTGTGCACGCACGCACATGTGTGTGAGTGTATGAGTGCAAAGTGATTAGAAACAGCTTTGTTTTCTGCTTGGGAAGACAGCCTGGGTTGTTCATTGTGGATAGAGATAGGGGTGTTCTTTATTAGGGTGTTCTTTAGGACCCATGTTTCTTTCCTGGTAAAAGGGAGGAGCCCAGCCCAGGTCAGTCTTTGTAGAAGCAGTCACCTCTGGGGCCTGACTCTACTGCTGTCCCAAACTCAGCCCTCACCAGCCTGCCACAGTGGCTAGAATGGGTGCAAATGAGCATCACTCTTAGAATGTGGGTCTCCAAAAGCTTCATTTCAGCTACAACCTATGACGTTGGCCAAGAACCCGTGAGCTTTTCTAAGATTGTCATGTGCTTTATGGTTGCCCAATTCTTCCTAATGTTAATATTGGTCTGGCCTGGACAAGGTCAGTTTTGACAGATGACAGTTGGAAAACAGTGCAAGCATTGAGAAGGCACAGCTGCCTCTTCAGTCTGCTGCCCTAGAGACAACCCCTTCACATCTGCTCCCTCTCCATGGACAAGAACAAATTTCACATCTCACGGCTCCGGTTAACACAATGTTTAGAGTAAGGTCTATAACACTGTGCAGCTTTTGTTCAAGTCTCAGCTCTTCCTCTTGCTTGCTGTGTGACTGTGGGCCATTTCCTTGTCCTCACTGGGCACTGGGAGATCACAGTATCAATTCACAGGTTTATTTTGAGAACTAAGTGAGATCCTACATACAAAGCCCTCAGCACGGTCATTCCCACACTGTGAGTGCTCGTAAATATTTGTCAAATGAATGTCTGAGTGAATACAAGTGGAAAATACTAATAAAAACACTCGCAGTATTATAGCCAGGAAATGTCTGTTGCAACACAAATTAGAGATATAACCTTCCAAAATTTTTCCTCCCCAAAGAAAGATATTTTTTATATTATAATGGGATATTGTACATGACTAGATTTTTTATTTTAATTTATTTTTAAAATTTTTTTAAAATAAATTTATTTATTGATTTATTTATTTTTGGCTGCGTTGGGTCTTTGTTGCTGCACGTGGGCTTTCTCTAGTTGAGGTGAGTGGGGGCTACTCTTCGTTGAGGTGCGTGGGCTTCTCATTGCGGTGGCTTCTCTTGTTGTGGAGCATGGGCTCTAGGCTCGCAGGCTTCAGTAGTTGTGGCGTGCAGGCTCAGTAGTTGTGGCACACAGGCCCAGTTGCTCTGCGGCATGTGGGATCTTCCCAGACCAGGGCTCGAACCCATGTCCCCTGCATTGGCAGGCGGACTCCCAACCACTGCGCCACCAGGGAAGCCCTAGATTTTAAAAAATATTTATTTATTGAAAGATTATCCACACACCATAAAATTTCACCTTTCTAAGGCGTACACTTCAGTGGTTTTCGGTATATTCACAGAGTTGTGCAACCATCACCACTATGTAATCCCAGAGCATTTTCATCACCTCAAAGAGAAGCCTCTACGCATTAGCAGCCACACATCATTCCCCTACCCCAGGCCTGCAGCAGCCACTAAACTACTTTCTGCCTCTATGGATTTGCTTAATCTGGACATTTCATACAAATAGAATCATACAATATATGTCCTTTCATGTCTGGCTTCTTTCATTAGCATAATATTTTCAAGGTTCATCCATGTTTAGCGTGTACCAGTACTTCATTTCTTTTTATGGCTGAATAATATTCCGTTGTATAGATAGATATTATTTTATTTGTCCATTCATCAGTTCCTGGATATTTGGGTTCTTTCCACTTCGGGCCATTGTGACTAATGCAGCTATTTGTGTACAAGTTTTTGTATAGATATGTTTTCAGCTGTTGTGGGTATATACCTAGGAGTGGAACTGCTGGGAAATCTGGTAACTTTGTGTTTGATTTTTTTTAATTTTTAAATTTTTTTAGCCTCATCACATGGCATGCAGGACCCTCAGGGATCGAACCCGCGCCCCCTGCAGCGGAAGCATGGAGTCTTAATCGCTGGACTGCCAGGGAAGTCCCTGTGTTTGATTTTTGAGGAATTGCCAAACTGTTTCCTAAAGCAGTCATAACTATATTATAATCTGGTTTTTTCCCCTTCACAATAGATCATGACTGTCTTTCCTTGTCAATAAATAGAGGTGTGTATGACTTCCCTGGTGGCTCAGTGGTTAAGAATCCACCTGCCAATGCAGGGGACACGGATTCGAGCCCTGGTCAGAGAAGATCCCACATGCCACAGAGCAACTAAGCACATGTGCTACAACTACTGAGCCCGCGTGCCACAACTACTGAAGCCCCCACACCTAGACCCCGTGCTCTGCAACAAGAGAAGCCACCCCCGTGAGAAGCTCGCGCACCGCAACAAAGAGCAGCCCCTGCTTGCCTCAACTAGAGAAAGCCCGCACGCAACAACAAAGACCCAATACAGCCATAAATAAATAAATAAATAAATAAATAGAGGTGTGCATCACTAGTTTGAGTGGAAGCATAGTATTTCCTTAGAGAGCTGTACCAGAATGTATTTAGAGAATGTCCTATTGTTCAACATTTAATAATTCTGTAAAACAGGCTTTGAGCATTTTCCTTGTGTCCCTAGTGAGTAAGTGGCACTTTCACAGGTGGACTCAGAGCACTTTGTATCCCTCTACTTTGGTGCTTTCAGACTGCACTGCAATCTACCTATCACCTCTCCCTGCATCTGTCTTATTTATTACATGGTGAGTTCCTCCAGGAGATGGAACATGTCTTGAATTTATCTTTGTATCCATTGCACTTAGCATAGTGCCAAGTATTTGGTAAATGTTTGGAGAATGAATGAATGCGTGAAATAATGAATAAATGGAAGGAAATATGGAGGGATGGATGAATGAATAGAGCCAAAGACTATGGAGAGAGGGAGTCCCTTTATTGTAAGAACATTCTGTCCAAAGATCCCTGCCTGGAGAGGTAATGAGTTCCCTGACCCTGCAGGTGTGCAACAGGAGGCTGAGTCACTTAGCAGGAGTACTGTGAAGTTAATTTAGGCATCAGAAGGGAGACTGAATGAGATTTAAGATGTTTCCAAAATAAGAGCATGGAACTCTATGAAATAGAAGCCCAGGGAAATGAAAAGATTTGCCCTTAATTCCCCAGCTGGGCAGCTGTGGGTCTGGGATTTGCTCTGAAAGTTTTCGAGTTGTTCTGAGGACCCCAGGCCAAAGCCTCCCCTCGTCCAAAGGCCTCTGTGTGCTGGTGTCTACCTTGCGTAGCCCACAGCACACTAAGGTTAGAGTCCAGGAAGGGAAAAACACTTATGAAACAAATCGTTGAACCTGTAGGTGACTACCTGTAACTGGAGAGTAAAGTCTGGGCTCTTGATTTAAAAGAAGGTAAATTCTGGGTGGGCATGGCTTACAGCCCTAAACAGCAGCCCACAGGGAAGGGTGGGAGAGCTTTTCTGTTATTTCCAGATTAGGCTACTGAGCAACTGGGGCGGGAGCCTGTGCAGAGAGCTGGGGGCGGGGACTGGGGGCGGGGACTGGAACAGCCCCTCTGAGCAGGGCCGAGACCTGCGGGCACAGGAGCTGCTGTCCTTCCACGATGTGGCTCTTCGCTCTGGTCTTGTCCTCCCTCACCACTTTCACGGCTTGGGGTGAGTCCTCCTAAATTCAAATAGTGGGGGACCTTTGGAAATCCTTGTGTGGGACAAGGGGAAGGAGTGACAGGCATGGTTCTGCAGCAGTGCGCGCTCTGTGGACTTGGACCCTCTAGCCCAGCCGGTTCCGCGCAGCAGGAGACACAGTGGACTATAAACACCCTAGACTCGGCTGCACACCGCCACACCAGAGGAGGACAACCAGCTAACCTCCTGGTTGGACAACCAGCTAACCTCACCCTCCAGTTGAGGACTTTGGAGAGTTCCGTATCTTTTCCTCTTGATTACTAATACGGACGTGGCCAAATCCTGGAGGTTAGCTTTACCAAAATATTAATACCGCCTCTGGAGGCAGAGTGTGTGGGTTTGCATCCCAGCTCAGCACTTACTAGCACTGTGAGCTTAGGCAAAGGACTTCCTTTTTCTGTGCCTCAGTTTCCCCCTCTGTAAAATGGGGGTGAAAGCTGTATCTACATCATTAGGCTGTTGTGAGGTTGAAATGGGCTGTTGTTTCTGAGAGAGTGCCTGGAATGGAGAGAGTGCAAAAAAGGGATAAAGAAGTTGTTTTAAAAGACAGTGTTGGGCTTCCCTGGTGGCGCAGTGGTTGAGAGTCCGCCTGCCGATGCAGGGGACACGGGTTCGTGCCCCGGTCCGCGAAGATCCCACATGCCGCGGAGCAGCTGGGCCCGTGAGCCGTGGCCACTGAGCCTGCGCGTCCGGAGCCTGTGCTCCGCAACGGGAGAGGCCACAACAATGAGAGGCCCGCATACAGCAAAAAAATTAATTAATTAATTAATTAAATAAAGACAGCGTACTGGAACTTCCCTGGCGGTCCAGTGGTTAAAGACTCTGCACTTCTACTGCAGGGGGCGCAGGTTTGATTCCCGGTCGGGGAACTGAGATCCCGCATGCCTCGCAGGGCAGCCAGAAAAAAATGACAGTGTATTAATAGACAATTTGGGGTATTCTAAGGCCCACAGATCAGGAACCAACTGTCATTGAAAAGATGGTTTATGAGTCAACTTCCCCACAGGAAGGAGTACAGAACTACCATGGTGGGCCTGGAGGTGAAGCCCTGGGTGGGTCATAAGACACAGGGAAGAAGGAGGAACTGGGGGTGAGGGGCTTTATCTTGGCTGCTGGGGGGAAGGTAGAGGTGAGGCAGGATAAGCAGGTTTGGGATTGGCAAAGTAGCCAATTTCAACAGGTTCTGGGGCTTAGGGACTGCACAGTTGTCAGGTACTTGGCGTGGAGTGATTAGGGCAGGATGATAGTGGCCAGATGTGGAGGGCCTGGTAAAGAAGGTAGTTGGGGTACAGGCTCTGGCACGCTTGAAGGGGAAGTTCATTCCTATCATTAGGGATGGGCGAGCTCTGGGAGGGGCAGTCCCTCCAGAATCAGCAAGGCCCCAGATGTCAAGGCATCAGAATACAGAACATAAAAGACCTGGTTAATACAAAGGTGCGGCAAGGGACCTCAGAATGAATCTGTGCCATTTTATAGATGGAGAAACTGAGACTCAGAGAGGGAAATGTACATGCCCAAGGTCAACCGGAAAATCATGCTCTGAATTCTCTATCTCCTGAGTCCAGAGCTAGTGCTCTGGCTGTCAGTGCACTGACAGCCCAGGCTCCACTGGGTTTTATCTTCTTCCTGGGCCTATGACACTGTGAGAGGCCTGGAACTGAGGGTAAGAGCAGAGTAAGAACCAAATTAGGGGCAGATTATTCCCTTACTGCTGTTTACCCCCTGGCAGGGCCATGCCAATTCCACCTTTAGAAAGTCCATACTGGGAACTTCCGTGGTGGCCCAGTGGTTAATAATACACCTGCCAATGCAGGGGACACGGGTTCGAGCCCTGGTCCGGGAAGATCCCACATGCTGTGGAAACTAAGCCCGTGCGCCCCAACTGCTGAGCCTGCGCTCTAGAGCCCGCATGCCACAATTACTGAGCCCACACACTGCAACTACTGAAGCCACATGCCTCGAGCCCATGCTCTGCAACAAGAGAAGTCACCCAATGAGAAGCCCACGCACCACAATGAAGGGTAGCCCCCGCTTGCCACAACTAGAGAAAGCCCGCGCACAGAAACCAAGACCCAACACAGCCAAAAATAAATAAAATTAGAAAAAAAAAGAAAGTCCATACTGGCTGCCTCCATTTTCTCAGTTACTTATTCTGAAAAATGGGCATATTGATGTCTACCTAGCAAGGCTTTTGTGAAGATTAGTTTAAAGGAAGTGGAATGCCCATGTAGCACATAGTAAGTGCTCAATATACTAACATTACATATAACACAAGTGGTAACTGCTGCTGTTACCTCTCAGCCAATCGCCCTCTTTTTCACCCTTGCCAGTTGGACATCTGTCCACTTCATCTCTCTTGAAGGTTATCATCGGATTTGTCTGTAAGACCAAATCTGGGTTATTCTTTTCTGTTCTGGCCACATACTTTGAGAGAGAGGTTGACCTTGTGTCTATATCTAAAAGGGAACAATTGGGAGGATGAGAGGCTGGAAATCGTTTCCTGTTAGGATGCTTAAACAAACTGAAGCTGTTGAGGACGGACAAGAGAAGACTTGAGGGATGGGTATGAACATGGGTCACTAAGGCTGCCTGTCACATGAAGGTGCAGGATGTCCCAGAGCAGGTAGGACCAGGACTGATGTGGCAGCTGCAGGGAGATGCATTTCAGCTCAGTGAGAAAGAACTGTCTGCTCCATGAGAAGGGGACAGATGGAATCTGAGCCCCAGTGTTGCTCCCTCTGGATGACCGTGCTCAGAGCCAGCAGAAGGAGCCTCTTCAAGCTGATTGTGTCACTCTCTTTTACTCCAGGACGGTTCACCGCTGCTCATTTACCCACTAGATAAAGCCCGAATCACTGGTCTGGCGTTTGAGACCCTCCCAGACATGAACCTGTCTCATCCAGGATTATGTTCCTCCCCCATTACTCTTCCTGACCCAAATGGGCCAATCGCTCTTCCTCAAGCAGGTCTTGCACTTTGCTGTTGCAGAGCCTCACCTCTGCACAATCTCATCTCTGTTTATACCTTTAAGCACCCTCTTCCACCTCCCCTTGTCACTCCTTCCACTACTGCAAGTCCCAGCTCCAAGGTCACTGCCTCCATGAAGCCACCAGGCAGAAGGCCTCGCTCCCTCTTCTGTCTCCTATGGCACCTTACTTGGTACCTCTCTCAGGACACGGACCACTTTCTTCCCAGCAGTAGGGTCAGGTATGTTTGTGGCTCATCCTCCACATAAGGCCAGATTTCTGAGAAGAGCAGCCTGCTCTTGTTCATCCTCTCATCCAGCGTGCAGCTCGGCACCAGCATCCAGTGATTGTTTCTAGATGCTCCTAAGTGGAAACTGAATGCCTTCTTCATTCCCAGTGGCTCTTCGTTTTGCATTTATGTCTTATTGGATGCTGTTATACCTCCAATTCCAATTCGCTCCTTCAGAGAGCGCTGTGAGTTAAGAAGGACAGTTAGCTTCACTCTCTCTTACATAAGAAGAAACTGAGGCTTAGAGAGTTGAGGGGACATTCAAGATCACGTGGCAAAAGTAACAAAATTCACCCAGAGTCCAGTTCACACCTTCACCACTGACATGTCCTCATTTCCTCTCAATGTCCAGCAGGGCAACCACCCTCACCGCCTGTTGTGGACACCGCGCAGGGCAGAGTCCTGGGGAAATATGTCAGCTTAGAAGGTTTTGCACAGCCTGTGGCCGTTTTCCTGGGAGTCCCTTTTGCCAAGCCCCCTCTTGGATCCTTGAGGTTTGCTCCGCCACAGCCTGCAGAACCATGGATCTTCGTGAAGAATACCACCTCTTACCCTCCCATGTAAGTCAAGGTGTGACTCTGGCATCTTCCAGTGGGGATGTTAGCCTCAAAGGGACGCAGGAAGGAGCCAAGGCAGTCCTCTGAGTGGCTCATACTTCATCCTGGAATCCTCAAGATACTGTAGATCGTTAAAAACATCCCAGGGGCTTCCCTGGTGGCGCAGTGGTTGGGAGTCTGCCTGCCGATGCAGGGGACGCGGGTTCGTGCCCTGGTCCGGGAGGATCCCACGTGCCGCGGAGCGGCTGGGCCCGTGAGCCATGGCCGCTGGGCCTGCGCATCCGGAGCCTGTGCCCCGTGGCGGGAGGGGCCACAGCGGTGAGGGGCCCGCGTACCGCAAAAAAAAAAAAAAAATTCCAGAGCTCTCATAGCATTCTAGAGCCCTTTATTCAACTACTATTTATTGAGCAACTTTGCCAGGTATTTTCTAGTTTCCTGGAATCTATTAGTGAACAGAACAAAGATCCCACCTTCATGGAGCTTGCATTCTAGCAGGGGCAGATAGATAGTAAACAATATGCAAATTAATAAATAGACTATACAGTATGTTAGAATATGATAAGTGCTGTGGAAAAAAATAGAAAGTTGAGCAGGTGAGGGGTTTCGAAAGTAATGATTCTGTTAACCTAAAACAGTAAAACAACCAGATATTTTACCAGCAAAACCAGAGATTTATTTGGGAGCAGCAAAGAATTGCAACTGGGGACATACAACTATGGCAAACCACATGCAATTCTGGTAAAAGGAAAGGAAACTCTTTTATAGAGGCAAAGAGGAAATTAGGAGGCATTGTTATAAACAAAAAGTCCATTGGAGGAAACTGGGAGTTTGTTATGTAGTGGCTTTTAATTGGCTGAGTAATGGTAGTCTCTGATTGGCTGAGCTGTTGCCAGGCAAGAAGGAAATCTTTCCTGTAGTAAAGTCGTGTCACTTCTGGTCAGAGGTACACAGTATGTCTCTTCCTAGGGGGATCTGTATTGAGGTGGAGTGATATCTTCCTGAGATCTCCCCCTCCTGACCTCCAGATTCCATTTTAGTGAGGGTTCTCTTTATTAATTTTCACAGTTCTATTCATTTTCCTTCTTGAACTTTACCGTAGTGGAAAGTGAGGTGGGCCAGGAGATGTGTGGATGGGTAGTGCTTTGGGGTGTTGACTGGGCAAGTTCTCAACTCCCAAATGTGTCTAGGTACCTAGTCACAAGCAGAACAATGGTTGAGGTGTTCTAGTTAGCTGGTCAAGTTGGGCAAGAAGACTCACAACTCTCCCCCAAGGCACCTTAGCTGTCTACAAGCATTGATTCAGACCTTATTTATCTCAGCAAGAGATTTCTAATAATTTCCAGGGTCCTGCCTCTTGCTGAATTTTCTTTTCTTCTCTTCTCTCCTTACTCCCTTCCTTCCTTACTTCTTCCGTTCTTTTAAAATAATATTCATTATTTTTATTTCCTGATTGCAATTAATATGTTTTATTTATTTTTATTGCAAGTATACATTTTATTTCCTGATTGCAAGTAATAAGTAATACATACTTATTACATAAAAGTGAGAAAATATAGGTAAGTAAAGGTAAGAAAATGAAAATCATACACCACCTAGCAAGAACTGTTGTTCATATTTTAGATTCTATTTTTCCAGTCTTTTATCTGTTGCATAATTTCTCCCTTAAAATGTAATCACATAATTTTCTGTACCCAATTCTAATGTGTGTGTTTTTTTCCCCCGCACCAAAAAGCAATTCTCACACACCATATGTGTGTACAACAATTTAGCTAATTCTGACGCTCTCTTCCTAGAGATAGCATCAGATTCCACAGATTAAGGGCTCAGCTCCACAATAACTCCCTCTGCTTCAAATGCCAGTTCCATGTCCAAGTTGTCACCTATGCTTCTGACCAACTGGCTATAAATTAGAGGTTCCTGTGACCCCCCTCCTTAGGTTCTATTAATTTGCCGTAGCAGCTCACAGAACTCAGGAAATTAGCTTTTTCACTGGATTACCAGTTTATTATGAAGGATATAAAAGGATACAAGCCACTAGCCAGATGAAGATATCCATAAGGTGAGGTCCCTAACAAAGGAGCATCCATCCATCCTTCTGGAGTTTGGGACCCAGCACGGTGGCAATTAGAAGAGTTCTGGTTCACCTACCAGGACGCCCTCTGAACCCTGTCCTTTGGGTTTCATGGAGCTTTCATTACATGGGCAGGATGATTGAAAACATTAGTCACTGGTGATTGATTCCTCTCCAGCCCATCTCCCCTTTCCAGAGGTCGGGCCTGTGGCACAAAGTTCCAACCCTCTAATCACATGATTGTTCCTCTGGCAACCAGTTCCTGCTCTTAGATGAGGTCCAAAAGTGACCTCATTAACCCAACAGTATACACCACTCAGGAGATTTCAAGGGTTTTAAGAGCTCTTCAGCAGAAACTGGACAAAGATCATATACATATTTCTTCTTATATCACAATATCATATTACACGATACAGATACTTTATTTTTTTAATTTATTTATTTTAATTTATTTATTTTTGGTTGCACTGGGTCTTCGTTGCTGCATGCAGGCTTTCTCTAGTTGCGGCCAGCGGGGGCTACTCTTCGTTGTGGTGTGTGGGCTTCTCATTGCGGTGGCTTCTCCTGTTGTGGAGCACAGGCTCTAGGCATGCGGTCTTCAGTAGTTGTGGTTCACAGGCTCTAGAGCGCCGGCTCAGTAGTTGTGGCGCACAGGATTAGGTGCTCCATGGCATGTGGGATCTTCCCGGACCAGGGCTGGAGCCCATGTCCCCTGCATTGGCAGGCAGATTCTCAACCACTGCACCACCTGGGAAACCCCAAGACAGATACTTTAGATGCCTGTTTTGCTCATGAAAGTATATCATGAACATCATTCTATGTCATTAAATATCACACCCCGACATTTAATAGCTGCATTACATTGCATATTGAATCATAATTATCGCACCTCTTATTTTGGATTATTAACTGTTCTTGATGATTTTGATAATATAAGTAGCACTATGATGAATATCCTGTAGCTAAATCTTCATGCATGTTCATAAATATTTTTGGATAAGTTCTAAGAAATAACATTTCCGAGTAAGAGTATTTTTAAAATTTCCCTTCAGAAATATTCCAACTGCACCCCTTTAATTAATATATGAAAACCTCCATTAACTGAATTTTTAACAATGTTTTGGGTTATTAAAAATGATTTTGGGCCATTGAATAGGCAAAATAACAGTAATTTTTATTATCATCGTCATTATATATATATTATTCTCTTTATTCTACATTTATCTGAATACTAGTGACATTGACTTATTTTTCTCTTTTTAAACTTTTGATTGTCTTCTTTTATGAATATTATGCCCCTTGCCTTGGTGATCTGGGGAAAGCACAGTGGGGAGTGGTGGTGGTGGTGGGATGAATTGGGAGATTGGGATTGACATATATATACTAATATGTATAAAATAGATAACTAATTAGAACCTGCTGTATAAAAAAATAAATAAAATTAAATTAAAATGATAAAAAGAGAATCTCCAATAGGGCAACCAGTAGTTCTTGCCTGTGATGGGTTGATGATAGAATTTTAGCATGTCAGTGCTGCAGGACCGTTATGGAAATCACTCCCCTCATTTACACAGAGGAGCAGACTGGGGCCCAGAGCAGGCAAAGAATTCACCCAAGGAAACCCAGCAAATTAGGCTGAGGCAGGACTAGAACATAGTTCTCCTAAAGCTGCCCCACAAATATTTCACCCCTGACCTGTTGTAGGCCGTAAATAACTGCCATTTGAGTGATTTCTCCTGGTTTATGGAAGTGTCCCGTGGACTAGAACATGTTTCCCTGTTGGCAGAATATGGTCACCCTATAGCGGGCATCATACAGCGCCCTGCAGAGAGCTGGTCTGGACCCAGGGCATGCAGGAAATGGTCCTTTCCCCGGCCCATCAGCATATAGGCAGCCTCCTTCCTTGACTCAGGACATCCCAAAGGCCCCAGGAAGGGAAGAGGGTCAGGCCTCACCATACCTGGTCTGGGGAGACCTTGGTGAGCCTGAGAAGCCCCCATCAGATGCCCCTGGTAGCCTCCTACCTAACCCAGTGTCTTGAGTCTGGTGAGAACAACTCTATTTACTGCCCTAAACCTGCCAGTCCAAGACCTGGCCTGACCGCAGGAGACAGCTCCTTGGTCAGCTCTGATTGAACTTCAAGAATTCTTCTCTCTCCTTGCCCCTCCCAGGTGCTCCCAAGACCCAGCGGCGGGGCAGAGGATCTCAGAGCTCTTTACCAACAGAAAGGAGAACATTAACCTCACGTTTTCCGAAGACTGTCTTTACCTAAATATTTACACTCCTGCTGACTTGAGGAAGAGAAGCAGGCTGCCGGTAAGCAGTGGGAACAAATGGTCAAGGCTGGTGTAGACTGGAAGGGGATGAAGACAGTGTTGGGTTGGGGCGTCTTGGGCCAAGGCTGTTCCAGGGGCCCCAGGCTGTTCCCCAGGGGCCCCAGGGCTTTCTTTACCACCACAGCCAAACTTGACATCAGGGAACACAGGTTTTCCACACCTCAGTTTCCCATAGTGACAGACATAGGGCCTCTGGGGGAGTTTGCTGTACGTCTGTAATGAACATTTTAATTTGTCTAAGGTCTCTCATGCTAATAGATGGACAAGAGGATTACTCTTAATTGTTAGATTAGGAATCTGATACCCAGGGTGGCTAAGACATAATTTCCAATAAAGTCAGAGCTGGAAGGAATCTTGGAGATAAGCCAACAACCCAACCCTTGTGTTACAGATAGAGAAACTGAAGCCCAGTGAGGGGAAGGCGAGGTCATAGAGTAGGGTTGGCAGGACTAGAGCACCAGTCTCCTGATCTTCAAGTCACGCTCTTTGACACACACACACTAGCAAGTGGAGCCTGTGTGTGGCCTTTCCTCAGCACACAAAGACCTTCTCTGACAAACTTTCAGTGTCTCAGTGTCACAGGTGGAGGGTGCTGAGCCTGGAGCAACAGAGAAGCACTTTCCTTTGCCTTTGCCAACTATCAAGATGTTATTGTAGATAATTTCACTTCCTAATTTGCTTTGACACAAGCTGATGACCCAGTGAGTCAGCATTTCCAGAATAAATGGAAGCCCAGAGATGGGGCAGCCTTCCAGACTCAGGCTGGAGGGTGGGGCTGGTCTGCTGGGAAAGGAGGGGTCAGTGGGGTAGAGACAGGAGGGGTGTGAGCACCCAGCCATCTCCCAGGAACACCCCTGGCATGGTGCCCAGATGTGGAGGAGGGCATCTGTGAACTTGTGACTAGAAGGTGGCCCTGCACATGCTGGGCTCAAAGAGGTGGGGACAATTGTTAATTCATTCATTCATGCATTCATTCATTACCCTAGTACATACTCAGTGCCCCCATATGCATAGCTAGAATTGGAGGTTAAGAGAAAGGAGGAACATAAAACCATGACCACACAGCCCCTGCCTTCGAGGATCTTAGCATCTGGGTTGCACAGAGCTGGACTAGCTTCTTCAGCAAATCACTGCTGGCCAGCCATTGGCTCAGCCTGGACTCAGAGGTGACTGCACACTCAGTCCCTCTGCCCGGAGGTAGGCAGGGATCAGAGATGTAGGAGGAGCAGGGGCTCCAGGAACCTGAAGCTGGAGAACCTCTACTGTGGACACAGGCTCCGGAACCGCAGGGTCTGGGTGTAAGTCCTGGTTCCGCCTTTTACTAGCTGAGAGACCTGGCTCTGTTTCCTCAAATCAGGGA
Source organism: Hyperoodon ampullatus (assembly GCF_949752795.1). Classification (NCBI taxonomy): domain Eukaryota; kingdom Metazoa; phylum Chordata; class Mammalia; order Artiodactyla; family Ziphiidae; genus Hyperoodon; species Hyperoodon ampullatus. The sequence continues at coordinate 29,848,711 of NC_136931.1, read as the reverse complement.
TAATCACACACAAGTGTTCAATGATGAATATCAAGATTTATGTCAGTATTTGACACAGCACACAAGGCAAGTCTTGCTGATGCATTAGTTAGAGTTGAAGGGAAGAAATTCCTCCTGCCCCAACAGCCAGCCTACTGCACTGTGGCCATTGGCTGCCATGTGCTGGGCAGCTCAACATGTGGACTCTGGAGCCAGACTGCCTGGGTTCAAGTCCTGCCTCCACCACCTATTAGCTGCGTGACCTCAGGGTGGTTAAGTGCCTCAGCTTTCCTGTCTGTGAAATGGGACAATAGTAGTCCCTATCTCGTGGATGGTTTATTTTTAAATGCTTAGAGCAGTACTTGACACATAGTTCATGTATGAGTTCTTTGATTTTTTTATTAACAAAATCATTATACTGTTATTTTAGCCATTCTCACTTTCTTGCTATGTGAACTCTTTAAATTCAGGGCCATGCATTATGAATTGTCATGTCCACTCTCATCCTTAATTCTTACCACAGTCCCTGGCACCTAGTAGGTTTTCAGATCATATTCATCAGATGATTGAAGACTTCTTAGAGGAGGTGGCTTTTAGGCTGGGCTTTGGAGGATGGGTGAGATTTGGGGAACAGAGGAGGCAGCGGAAAGGCCTATTAAGAAGAGGTACCACCCGGGGCGTGTGCTTCTTGACATGGTCACCATTCACGTGAGAAGTTTATTTCACCACACAAAAAGTAACTAAGGTGAGGCTGAAATAAGATTCTAACCACGGGCTGTTGCATGCGGAGTGTGCTGAGCTGCGTGAGGGGTCCAGGAGTGAGGACGGTGGGAGTGTTGGGGAGAAGATGATGCTCTTAGCCTTGGCTGTTCCCGTGATGATGTTCTCAGCATGAAGAGCACTGGCAGGAGGTGGCACTGAGGCAGGGGAGACCGGCGAGGGCAGCCAGGGTGCACTGAGTGGGGTGGTGGCCTGGGCCACAGCTGGGAGAACGGGTAGATGACCAAACCAGACAGCCTCTTGAGGTCTTTCCCAGCTCTGCTTCCTATGCCCTGTACGGTTGCTTCCTCCCCATCCAGGTGATGGTGTGGATCCACGGAGGAGGTCTGATGTTGGGCGGGGCATCAACCTATGATGGGCTGGCCCTCTCTGCCCATGAAAACGTGGTGGTGGTGACCATTCAGTACCGCCTGGGCATCTGGGGATTCTTCAGGTAAGACACTGGACTCTCCTCATGGCCCATTGACCCTCAGTGTGGGAGTGCTAGGACCCCACTCTGGTCCTGCAAGCCCCCAAAGGGATCTTTGCTAGGTTCCCTACTAAGACATGCAAGTCCCCTCGTAATTGGGCTCTACCTACCTTCTCCTTCCCCAGCCACCCTGGTCCACTTACTTGCATGTAAAATGCCTAATCTGCCTGACAAACTCCTATTATTCCTGCAAAGCCCAACCCAAATGTTACCTCGTCTGAAATGCTGATCTCTTTTTCACCTGTGCTGCCCAGCATGTTGCATACCTGTAAGATGACAGTTAACATGCGGCGCAGCAGTTAGAGGCTTATACGTCTTACCTCACGGGGAAGTAAAGAAGGAGCGGACTCACGTGGGAGCTCCGTAAAGTCTTGTAGGTGGAGGAACGGGCGGCTGGAACTTGGAGGCTGTAACGAGCACCTGACTCCAGTGGACACGTCTACGGGGAGGAGCGTAGGGCCCACTCACCCCATTTCCTTCGTGGAGTTTGGCACATGCGTGAGCGAAGGCTCGAGTCTCCTCCATGGAGTCTCCGTGGGGACAGGAACCGGACTTCCTGCAGGCACAGTTACTGAGCCTTTTCTGAATGCACCAGCCCCAGGACCTCTTACCCTCAGATGGCTGGTGGGTGGGCTGGGGGAGGGGTGGTCATCTCACTGGAAAGACCTATGGGCTGGAGGAGGCTTGTCCCAGGCGAGTCATGTCCCGGGATGTGTCACCTTCACTGAGACTCCTCATCTCCCTCCCCCACGGCCCACGGCTTCTCCCAGTTACAGTATAACTGCGTACACTCCCCCTTCCTCTCCCCCAGGCTCTCCTCTACCATGTCAGGGTTTCACCCCGACCAGACACCACACTGCTCTGGTCCAGGTCACCAGCGGCCCAGCCTTGGCAGCAACCGCACGTCACCCCTCAAATCTTTTTGAAAAATGTCCTTCTCTTGGCTCCTGGCCACCTCCTCCCTCATGGCTGCTCCTTCTCGGCCCCTCCCGGCCCCTCCCCCTCCCCGTCTCAGCCTCTGTGTGCATCTTCTCTGTCCCACTGGTTCCCTAAGTGACCTCAGGGGGTACTTCCAAGCTCCCTATTTTTAGCCCATTTCTCCTTTGAAACCCGCAGGTACATCATTAACTACCTCCTGCCATCCCCTTGGGACACCTGAGGGCGCCTCTCCCTTCCACGGACAAACTTAACCCTTGACTCCCAATGCCCCTCCCCCCAGACCCTCCTCCTTTCTCCACAGGGCCTCCTGCTCAGCTGCAGGCAGCTCCACCCTTCCAGTTACTCAGGATAAAACCCTGTGGGCACTTGGATTCTTTTCTTTTCCTCACACCCCACATCCAGTCACCAGCAAGTCCTCTTGGCTCCACTTTTACAATATATTCAGAATCCAGCCACTTCTCACCTCCTCCCTTGTAGTCACCCTGTTCAAAGCACTCTGTGTCTCTCCCCTGGATTGTTGTAATAACACCTACTTTTATAACCCTGCTATTTTACACCATGTCTGATCCACACAGTAGCCAAAGTGATCATTTAAGACATAAATGGAATCATGTCATCCCTGCAATGGCTTCCTAACTTACTCAAGATGACATTGACATCTTTACTAAGGCCCTCAGGGCCCTCTGTAGCTGTATGTCCTAGACTCACACTTTTGTTCACTGGACGCCGGGGCCTTTGCATGTGCTGTTTCTTCTGCCTGGAATTCCCTTTGGAACTGTAGAATAGTAGATACTCAATAAATAGATGTGGGATGGATGTATAGAGCGCTACAGTGGAACAATGCTGCAGGATGGGAGGCAGGTGAAGACCCCAGTGTCAGGGCTGTGGAAGCCCAGCCTTTTCCAGAAGCCTCACCCAGACCCCCCAGCCCCATCTGTGGTCCTGAGGGCCCTGCTGTGACATCTCTGCTCTCAACCCCACCCTGTCCTCTTACTCACAGCACGGGGGATGAACACAGCCGGGGGAACTGGGGTCACTTGGACCAGTTGGCCGCACTGCACTGGGTCCAGGAGAACATTGCCAACTTCGGAGGGGATCCAGGCTCTGTGACCATCTTTGGAGAGTCAGCAGGAGGGGAAAGTGTCTCTATTCTTGTAAGTATTCCTGGCCCTGATGTGGCTACCAATGGGACCCCTTGCAGACCAGCCAGTCTAGTCATGGGACCTGGATTCAAGGCTGACCCTACTATGTGCAGCGTCAGATGGTGAAAAGTTATGGCCAAACTTTCCTTGGTCCCCAGGGAGCTCAGAGCTCAGCTTAGCATCCTGGGACCATATCTCCAGCCACGGCTGCATCGGAGACATTCCTCCTGTCCTGTGTTGGTTGAGCTCTTACTCTCCTTCCTAATCATTTTACCATTAGTACCCACCTTGCTCCTCTTGGGGAGTAGGAGTGGGTGTAAATTCTGAATAAAAAGAGGCAACCATGCAGTTGGGTGCCATGTCATTATTTGGCTTGAAGCCAGATCTACAATTCAAGGGGACACAAGCACTAAGAACAGGTCAGAGGCCTCCTCTGAGGAGGTCTGATGGCTTGTTCATGCTCAGGAAGGAGGGCAGCAGCCTCTGGGACTGAGGATGGAGCTGGGCTGGGGGAGGAGGGGTAGAGAGAGGAAGGAGGATGGAAGGGGGGATGGGACCCGGGAAATGGAACACAGACACGACCTGGGAGGCTGATGTGGGAATGGGAGTTGGGAGACACCGAGGGAAGCAAAGGTGGAAAACCAGATTAGAGGTGCTGGGAGCTGTTAGAAACCCTCCAGCTGCCTCACAGTTGAGCAGAAGGTTAACACTATTACTGTCTTTTTAAAACATATGTTGGGTTCATAGTTGAATATTCAGAGGAAAATGTTTTTAGTTTATAAAATGGAGAAAAAAGAAAAGCATAGATAACTCCCCCAAAATAAAAAGTCATCCACAATCCCCTTAGCCAGGGATTGTCACCATGGACAGTTTTTTTTTCTAGTCTTTTTTCCGTGAATCTATCTATCTATCATCTGTCATCTATCTACCTATCTATCTGTATCTATGAATTTTTAAACAAAAAAGCTTCCTTAATATTATAACACAAGTATTTCCCTAACCTTTAGTTATTCTTTCATATTTTTTGTGTGTATAGTCGAGTATAGTATAGTATTTCATTGTAAGAATGAAAAATACCTTATTTACCCAATGTCATATATTAGAACCTTGCGTTATTTCCACTTTTTACTGTTATAAATAACACGAACATTTTAGAGATTTTTATGTGCCTCCATGATCATTTTCCTTAAAATAAATCCTAAGTAATGGAAATGGGGAATCAGAACTGTGCCTTTAAAGTGTTGCTAGGAATTGCTGAGCTGCCTTTCAGATACTTTGATTGTTATAATCAGTGTGTGCCACACACTTCCTGTTTTGTCCTTCACTCTGCTCCTGGCTCCTTCCAGCTGAGGTTTTCTTGCAGAAGCCAGGCCCCATGGTCTCCAGGGGAACAGCCCAGGATAGGGCTGTGGATGGGGGTAGCTCTTGAAGACCCCTCCCCGTGAGCGTAAACTCCCTTTCTCGCCACCCTCCTCCCAGGTGTTATCTCCCCTGGCCAAGAATCTCTTCCACCGGGCCATCTCTGAGAGTGGTGTGGCCCTCACTTCTATCCTGGTCAAGAAGGACATGAAGGCCGTAGCTAAGGTAGGTCTCACACTGGACTGTCCCCACACCCTTTGCTGTGCTCTCCTGGAGTTGTCAGGGTCTTTCTTGCTGTGGGAGCCAGCTGACATCCTCAAAGAATCACAGAAGTGAGCGTGGCTGAGCAGGGAGGGCAAGGACACACCTCATCCCACCTCCACCTTCTACCGCTGAGCAAACTGGGGCAGAGAGCAGAAGCACTTGCCAAGGTCTGCGAGTGATCAGAGCAGAGCCGGACTCAATCTCATGACTCTGGACTGCCAGCCCCATGCACTTTCCACTGAACACGCTTCCCAAAGTGTTCCAGGTGGGGTGCTGGCCTGGACAGTGGTCAGTGAACTGTCATCCTATCTTGCCTCGCTCAGGGTCTGAAATCTGATGAACTCATTGGTACTATGTGGGCCTGGAGTGGATTCTCCCTGGGGGCTTGTGACTGGGGTGGGTTCCTGAAGAATTCATCCATTGATTCATTCATTCACTCAACAAATAGTTTTGATATAATCTGACATCTCGCAACCTCGTGAAGCTTCTGTTATAGTTGAGGAGACAGATTAATAATTATATAATTGCACAACTTACAAAACGTCAACTGTGACTAGAGCAATAGAGGAGAGATACCTGATGTTATAACAGAATCCAAAAGGAGCACTTAGTCCAGTGGATAGGGGGAGGTTTTCAGGAAAGGCTTCATGAAAAAAAGTGATCAACGAGTTGAGATGAGAAGGATGAGCAGTAAATTATTTGACAAGAAAAGAATATCCAGGAAGAGGGAACAGCCTGTGCAAATGTCCTGTGGCAGGAGCAGGTATCTCAAGTGAGAGAGAGTGAGAAAGGCTGCTGTGGCCAGAGCAGAAAGAGCAGACGGAACCTGGAGCGAAGTGAGGATGGAGCCATCGGCAGGGCCATGCTGCATAGGACCTGGTGAGGACTTTGTCTTTATTTGGAGAGTGTTAGGAAGCCAAGGAAGGGTGAGCAACAGGGAGGCTCTGCTGAGGAGTGTGCGCTGAAGTCATTGATGTGGAGCATTTTCGTCGGGCTGTGAGAGCTGGTTAGGTGGACGGGTGGGGGCAGCAGCCACTGGTAAGCAGGAGGGGAGGAGATAAGACACCAAGAATTTTAAAAATTGTTGAGACTGTTTTTCAGAATTCTTTGGCTATTAACAGCAGAAGCCCATTGATCAGGCTTAAGTCAAGAAGGGGGAGTTTATTTAAAGGAAACAAAGGTGGCAGAAATGGTGCTGGATTTTGCTATCACACAGGACCAGAAATTGGCAGAATGAAGAATCCAAGACTCATATTCTTGTGCGCTCTCTCTCCCTCTCTCCCTCTCTCTCTCTCTCCCTCTCTCCCCTCTACTTCTTCATGTACCTTTTTATTTAATTTTTCACCAAATACATACTGAGCATTGATTGTATGTCAGACACTGGACCAGGCTCTGGGTAGCCCATGTGCACTCTCCATGGTCCCGCCATCATGGAGCCTGACTTCTCTCCTTCTGCATCTTCCCCTCTGGCTGCACTTTGCAAGTGTCTAGCCTGAGGCCAAAAGGCTATTAATTGGGTGAGCTGAGATTTGAAATTAGACAGTGGATTCTGGATTCCATGCTCTTAAGCCCCACTCCATGCTGCCTCTCTTTAGATGTTCAGCTTTGAGATCATTATGTCCACTTGAACAGAGATAAGGCAGCAGAGGCTGAGGAGTATAATTGGGACGTCTGGGATCCAGGACGTACTGGTCTAGAGTATCTTCCGCTGCCATGTGTTGACTTTAGAAATTGAGGTTGGAACAGAACACCTCTTTATTGATGGAGGGAAGAGACAGGGCTCTTGAATTCTGCTGTCACCTGTGATCTCTGCAGAAAATTGCTGTCTTTGCTGGGTGTAAAACCACCACCTCGGCTGTCCTCGTTCACTGCCTGCGCCAGAAGACAGAGGACGAGCTCTTGGAGATAACGCTGAAGATGGTGAGTACATCCACTCTCATGGCCACACAAGCTCCCCGCCCTGTAAATATGGCCCCAGGCTTCATCATTTCAGCTGTCCCCTTGCCCTGGAAAAACTACCTAGGACAGTTTCTCACCTCTCAAGAGCAGTGTCAGACTGGATCTGAAGGGGGAATTTCCTTCTTTCTTTTTTATTATGGGATATCTCAGATGTTAGCAAAGATAAAAAATAACATAATGAACAACTGTGTAATAACTCCTCATATCTGTCAAAACTTACTTTTTCCAATCTTGTTTTTCTGATAGATTTTTTTATATGTGACTATTTTCTTTATTGTAAATATATATATGTCACATATAATTTACCATTTTAATCATTTTAAGTGTACAATTCAGTGGCATTAATTACACTCATAGTACTGTGCAACCATCACCACTATTTCCAAAACTTTTCATCATCCCAGACAAAAAATCCCTACCTCTTTAAACAGTTACTCTGCCTTCTCCCCTTCCCCCCAGTCTCTGGAAACCTCTAATCTACTTTCTGTCTATGAATTTGCCCATCCTAGATTCATTCATATAAGTGGAATCTGATTGGTTTTTAAGGAGTTAAACATTACACATTCTCAGAGGTGATTACCATCCTGAATTTTAGGAATGGGGTTATTTAGAACAAAGCTTTTCAGAAAGGTTGCCACAATTGTCTTGGTTAATTTAGAAACCACCTCAATTATAATCCAGTGGTGGCTCAGTTTTCTAGATTTTCTGCATGTCTGCCTCAATAGTGATTCTCACATAATCGTATATCTACCCATTCATCCATCCAACCATCCATCCATCTATTCATCCATCCATTCATTCATCATCTTATTATACATCTGTCCATCCACCAATGAATCCAGTTCATCAGTATCTTTTCATCAATCTAATATCAACTCATCTATAACATTCATTCATCTGTTATCAGTCATTCATATATCTGTATTTCATCATCCATCTCTCTAAAATCAATGATCCATCCATCACCTAATGCACTAGCTATAATCCATCTATCCACTTATCCCCCCAATTCAATACTCCAAATATTGACTAATTCCATCCACCCATCCATGTGTCTTTGCTAAGTGTATGGGGGGAGGTAACAGTGTGGGTGATGCAGACATAACTGGATATAGTCCCTGCTCATAAGGAACTATTCCAGGAGAAACACGCCCATATATGTAGTGGGTTAAGTGTGGTGGGAATACAGAGAGGGGACGCGTTCATTATAGTAAGCAGGGATGCTTCACAGAGAAGGTGACATTTCAGGATTGGTGGATGGCTATGGTAGTGGGTCATCAGAGGAAGCTACAGCACAACATATACCCAGAGATCAACACTTACAAGATCCGCTTATAAGGGGAGAGTCTGGACCCTGGACCCCTGAGGATGCTCCTGGACCCCCAGCGGCCAGCCTCCAGCACTGGACTCTGCTCTGTTTCCATGGGTTAAGTCCAGTGTAGCCTTGGATCCTGGTTTCTCAGGCTCAAATAAGGTGACCAATGTGTTCAAAGATAAAAACACATCTGTTTTCTGATGCCTGGAAAGAGGTAAATTTATTTCAGCAATTCTCCATGTGGCACAAGAGATCCGCTTATAAGGGGAGAGTCGGTGACTTTGGGAGAATCCAGAGATCCCAAGAGCCCATGTTATCCTTCTGAGATCTTCTGAGATCACGTGGAAGTGTTTCCATGATTATCCTCTCTCCCCAGTAACACACGTGGGTGCGCACGCGCACACACACACACCTGGATTGTGGGGTACAACCCATAACGGAGGGACCCTTACTGGGACTTCCTGCATACTGGTCAGGCCTGTTAGCTGCCGTGTCACAATAAAATCAGCACAATCTTGGTGAACTCACAACAAAGGGAAGCGTGGGGTGGGGTGAATTTCAGTGAGCTTGTATGGGTCAGGATTTTCTAATGCAAGATGAGAAAACTAGAAAGGGGTATGTTGTAACAGAATCTTCAGGTAACTAACTGAAAAGTCCAGGAGTTGATGGCTTCAGGCATGTCCGGATCCAGATGCACATATGATATCATTAAGGCTCTGTCTCTGTCCCTCAGCTTTTTACCTCTCTGTGTTGGCTTCACTCTCAGGCAGGTTTGTCCCCTGGTGAGGTTAGACAACAACAGTATTCTAGACTTACATCCCATCTGCTTAGAAACCCTCTTTCCCAGTAATTCCAGCAAAAGTTTTGGGTGAACTCTATTGAACTGCCATGGGCACATGTCCATCCCTGAAGTAATCCCTGTCTTCAGGGAGATGGTGCACCTCAGGTCACATATAGATTCCTGGAATCATGGAGTGAGGCTGGGGAAGAGGGAGTCCCCCAAAGGAAAATTGGGGTGTTTTTGCCTGGAGGAACAAGAAGAGGAAATGGGTGGAGGGCAGGGCAGGCACAAGCAACAGTCCTCTCCAGAGCTCCCCTCCCCCGTCCCATACCTCCACCCTGTGCCCGTGCCCAGGGGAGCTGGTGCCCTGCCCGCTTCCTTTCAGCCCAGCCAGGGTGTCACCAGGAGGGAGAACTTGTACCTTTGACGCACAGCTCACCAGGATCAGCTTTTCTCTCAGGAAGCCTTCTCACCCACAACCTCTGCCTTTGTCTTCACAGAAATTTTTCGCTCTTGATTTACATGGAGACCCCAGAGAGGTAAGATGCTTACAAGAACTGACTATAGATCGAGAGTTGCATATAGATATACATACCCTTCAAATTAAATACACATTATGTTATATAGTTTATACCAACTTGAGTGAAGATTTGCCTGCATCACCTAACCACCGCTGGCCCTCGTCAGAGTTCTGCCCTCTGGGGTCCACAGACTTAGCCCCCTTTGTTAGGACCTTGAGTGTGTGGCCACCGCCCATGGGCACACAGGTCTGCGATGCCGGCCGTGAGCTCAGGCACGTGGAGAGGGGGACGCGGGTGTGACCTCGAAGGGGAGGCACAGACACGACGCTGTACTTTTCCCCAGAGCTTTCCTTTCCTGCCCACCGTGCTTGACGGAGCGCTGCTGCCAAAGACGCCCGAAGAGATTCTGGCTGAAAAGAATTTCCACCCCGTTCCCTACATCGTGGGAATCAACAAGCAGGAGTGTGGCTGGCTTCTGCCAATGGTGAGAAAGTGCAGGCCTCTTAGACTCGCCTCCCCTGCCCGTCACATCACCCCTCCCATCTCTGGTCACAGGACCCCTCCTTCTACGCACCCCCCTCTGGGACCTTCGTACACCTTGACGTTTCTGTGGAAACCTTCTCCACGATGGCCCAGCTGTCACCTGGGTGGTGCGGCCCTGGGGAGCCACATCCCCACACACTCTCTGCTTGTCCTCCCATCCAAGAATCCTGAAATGTCAGTGCCAGGAGGGCTGGTAGAGATAGGGATTGGGCAGATGAGAAACCCAAGGCCTGGAAAGGGGACGGGGCTTGGGAGTTAAGGAGAGTGAGGCCTCAGACCTGCAGCCTCTCCCCTGGGCTTGGTGCTTTCATAGTTTCTCCATAAATTCCACCCACCCACACCTCATGCTCTCATTCATCTAACTGGAAAGATTCAAAGGAGCCTGCTTCCGTCTGAGTTAAAATTGACTTCTAAAAGTTAGGAAGAGCTTTCCCTTCAGTCAAAAATAAACAAAGCCGGACACTAGTTGCATTGGTAATAAGTTTGATTCAGTGACACTCTTGCTATAGGGAAAAGATCAATTGTAAACTGAACCCAAATCCCTGAAACAAAAGGCTGGAGCCTATCTAAGGCTGCGGGCGTGGGGAGGGGGGATTTGTCCATGAAACTGGGCCACCTGGATTTGTTAGCTGGCATTTATCTGGAGAAGAAACAAACCTCTGTCTGTATGCCAGGAGACTGTGGTGGAAGTAGAAGCAAGGCTCCCACTGAAATTAGGCATTATCTTTCCACAGGGACTGGGGGAGAGAGCAAGAATTATCCCCTGAATGTTTGCTTTTCATAAAAGTTGGCTCTCAGGTCCTTGAGAAAACAGGTTGGAGCAGTGGTTTTACATGCCAAAGGGCAGAAAAAGGATTTATAATGACGAGCTTTCCAAAGTAACTGCACTAAGAAAGGGTCAGGGACATACCTGCCTATCACCAGGTTTTGGCTAGAACAAACAGTAAAATCTCCTGGCAGCACAGAGCTTTATAAGGGGGCCTGGGGTCATCCTGGGGACATGGCCTTAAGCTGCTTGTAGCCGTGCTAGAGTTTGGTCAAGTCACTTAGTGCAGAATTTTGATGGAGTCATTATGTGCAGAGTTCTGCAGTTCTTCATAATGATTTCAGAGGTTATACCAAAGGACCAAAACCATAATGGCAGAATTTGGGGCTTTCTCTGCTATCTAACACAGGTGGGGTATTTGTGAGGTCCGTGTCATCTGCCCCAGAGCCCTCTACTTGAACACTTGGCTGGTTGAAACCTTCCCTCTCTGTCTTGATGACCACTCTGGAGACTCTAGCCTAAATATATATATATATATATATGCACACATATATATGCACGCATATATATACACACACACACACACATATATATACATATATATACATACACACACACACACAAAGACTGGGACAGCTTCCCTTAACAATTACTTTATCTTCTTTGCATTCCTTGATTTCTAGATATAAAAGTCCATTTGATTCATTGATTTTGCCCAACTCATCAAAGACCCATGCCCTACAGAGTGAAGTAAGTCAGAAAGAGAAAAACAAATACCGTATGCTGACACATATGTATGGAATCTAAAAAACAAACAAAAAAATGGTCATGAAGAACCTAGGGGCAAGATGGGAATAAAGACACAGACGTAGAGAATGGACTTGAGGATATGGGGAGGGGGAAGGGTAAGCTGGGACAAAGTGAGAGAGTGGCATGGACATATATACACTACCAAATGTAAAATAGCTAGTGGGAAGCAGCCGCATAGCACAGGGAGATCAGCTCCGCCCTTTGTGACCACCTAGAGGGGTGGGATGGGGAGGCGGGGAGGGAGGGAGACACAAGTGGGAAGAGATATGGGGATATACGTATATGTATAACTGATTCACTTTGTTATAAAGCAGAAACTAACACACAATTGTAAAGCAATTATACTCCAATAAAGATGTTAAATAAATAAATAAACAATAAAAGACTCAAAAAGAAAAAAAATAAACCCATGCCCATCAAGATATGACAGTGACCTTCAGCCTGCATTGGTTTGGTTTGCTGGTAACTTTGGTTTTTCCTGTCATTACCTGATGATTCACAATTGCTTAACCTTTGTTTTAACAGTTCATGGGCTACTCATTCTCTGAAGGCAAGCTGGACCAGAAGACGGCCACGTCACTCATGTGGAAGTCCTACCCCATCCTTGTAAGAGTCTAGGAATCACAGGAACTGGCTGAGCCCTCAAGAGGGGAAGAGGCTTGTCCCCAATTGCAAAGCAACTAATGGCAGAATGAAGACTGGGGCTGGGGGTTTTGCCCCACTTTTTCTGCTTTTCTTATCACTACCCATGGTTGGGGGAGGGTGAAAGTTTGCACTGGGCTCAAAAAGTTCACCATTAACACAAGAAGAAAAACTGTGTCACTCACCAGGGGTGGTGAAGTCAAAAATCCAGAAATAGCTAAATTAAAACCACCGAATGAATGAAGAGTATTTAGTAAGAGTTTACGGTACATAAAAAATAGTTCACGCCCTGGGGGCTTCCAACTTCAAAGACTGGTAGGAAGCTCGGGGGCCTGAAGTTACAAGATGGCTTATAAAGTAAAAATGAGGAAGTTGTTAACATTTTCAGTGATTGCTTATTACAATAGAGGCTTTCAGGTGGCAAGGGATTGGTTAAAAGTGATTATCTCATACTATTTTCGGGAGATGACTTAGTTTATTTTGTGAATGTTAGAGGGATTTACAAAAAATAACCTAAGTTAGATTTTGCTTATGTGCATGAAATAAGCTAGAGTTAGTTTTGCTTACATGGCTTAAATGGTTTTGTCTGCACAGATAATTCATAAGTCTGGTCTCCATTTTATATTTAACTTTAACAGTGGTCACTTTCACTCGATCTATTTCAGAGCATCCCTGAGGAACTGACCACGGTGGCCACTGACAGGTATTTAGGAGGGACGGACGACCCTGCCAGAAAGAAAGACCTGTTCCTGGACTTGATTGCAGATGGGATGTTTGGTGTCCCATCTGTGAATGTGGCCCGTCACCACAGAGGTGAGTCCCAGACGTTGGACGGGAGAGGGACACTGACCGCTCCAGCTTCACTGACTGTCCTGCCCAGCCCTCAGCACAAACACATGTGCAAATTGCTGAGGGTCGTACATCCAAGGCTGATTGCATTTGGCCTGGGGTGGGGCACTGTCCTATTTTGGTTTCCACCAGAAGCAGACTCCGAGAAAAGGATCCAAATGCAAAGAGTTTCTTTGGGGGGTGATCCCAGAAAACACCAGTAGAAGAGTGGAGAAGTGACATGAATGGAGAGGAAGCCAGTCCACACTGCACTGTCAAGAAAGCATCCACTGTGGACACCTGGACCCGGGGAGCTCTGGGAAACCAGCAGAACACATGTCTCAGGGTTATCCCTAGTGAGTGGCAAGAGAGCTGGGGTATTTATCCTCCAACTTTGACGAGTCATTGGTTGAAGACTGTTCCCAAGGGCAGTTAATTCCCTGGTGCTCTGACCTGTTGCACACGTGGGCAGAGTGGTCTCTGGCTGCCAAAGACCTCAGGCAAAGAGCTACGGATGCAGGAGGTGGAACTCAGGCTGGCATGCCCGGAAGCAGGGCATATGGGGAGGCACCGATAGCATCTGCCACAGGGCTCCTCACCTGAATTGTGGTGGTCTGTGGGGCTAGAGGGGAAATCTTGGAAGATAGGTGTTGGGAGGTTTCCACGGTCAGAGCTATCTACAAACTAGTTTGTTAAGCAGTGGAGCTGGGGGTGGAGTGAGGCCAAGCATAGGATCAGGATGTTGTCTGGGACCAAGAAAGCTGAAAGGAGTGAGTAGTGGAAGAGTGGGGCCACGGGGGCTAGAGAATGTCAATGTCTGTGGCCGGCTGTTGTTTCTCCCAGTGTGTGCTGTGTCTACCACAGGACCTTCCAACATTGACCCAAGACTGTGTGTAGGGTGTGAGGTCAGGGATGGATGAGCTCACCTGGAGAGGAGGTGTCCCTTTTGGGTACCTTTTGAGTTACTCACAGGACCCTTCACTTCTTGGAGACCTCATTCACCTAGTCTGCAAGCCAGGAGATGGTTCTGGGGTCCAAACCTCTCTGCCTAACGGTGCTAAAAGGGTTGTAAACCTTGAGACTTTATAAGCATGATAAAACGTAGCTGTGGCTGACTTACTGTGTCCCCGAGCACTCAGTACAGTAATTTGGAGGTACTGGTTACCATTTCTTCCTCCCTAGGGTCCTGATGACCAGCCAGGGACTGCCTGGGGTCAAATCTGTTCTTTCATGAATTTGGTCTTGCCTCTTGCTACGTGTCTTGATTTGTAGTATCCCCTTCAGCATCCATGCTGCTTCCAGCCATACTGGACTTGAGTTTTTTATCTGACATCCCGTGACTTTGAATTCAGGGTCTTATTGCCAGCACTTCCCAGAGTTTATCAATGTTATTTTTTCATCGTCGTATTTCTCTCAATCTCTTTTTGATAAAGTATTTTTCTGAGTATAAAATTAATCTTACCATTGTAGAAAGTTTTGAAAATATGGGAGCATGTTAAAGAAGCAACTATATATTACTCATAATTCCTTCACCTAGAAGTATCAGCTATAAAGTTTTGTTTTTTTGTTTTTTTGGTTTTTTTGCAGTACGCAGGCCTCTCACTGTTGTGGCCTCTCCCGTTGCGGAGCACAGTCTCCGGACGCGCAGGCTCAGCGGCCAGGGGCCCAGCCGCTCCGCAGCATGTGGGATCTTCCCAGACCAGGGCACGAACCCGTGTCCCCTGCATTGGCAGGCGGACTCTCAACCACTGCACCACCAGGGAAGCCCCAGCTATAAAGTTTTGACATTTTTTTTTTCTATTAGCCTTTCCATGTCTTACACATAATTTTAAAATTAATTTTATGTTCATAGACAACTATATTGTAGGCATTTCCTCAATGTCAATAAAAATTCATGGAAAATATCAATTATTTCATGGTATGATGGATTAAAATTTACTTTAGTATTCCTGTCCTATTGGGTATTTAGCCTGGCTGCTCATTTTGATGCCACAGAAAACATCATACTCAGCCCTATGTGCATAAATCTTTAACCAAGTCTCAAATAATTTTCTTAGAGTTGGTTTCTAGAAGTGAAATTATTAAGCTGGGCTGTAGTAGAATTTTAAAGTTCTTGATACATTTTGTGAAATTGCTTTCTAGTGTATCAGAGTGTGGATTTCTTAGCTCTCTCACTTGGGATAGTCAGATTAAAAGAATAAAAATAATGCTGCCAATTTTATATAAGTCCTACCTCACCAAAAAAAGAACGTCACACTGTTTTAATTCGCATATTTTTATTACTAGCTCTCTCCTTCCCCCTGCTTCTCTTGTTGCTCCTAATTGTTATTATTGAAATATTTGCCCTACTTTCCTTTGAAGACATATGTTGTGATTGTAGGAATTTTTAAAAAATATTTATTTATTTAGCTAAGCCGGGTCTTAGCTGTGGCACACAGGATCTTCAGTTATGGCATGCGGGATCTTTAGTTACAGCATGTGGGATCTTTAGTTGCGGCATGTGGGATCTAGTTCCCCGATCAGGGATTGAACCCAGGCTGCCTGCACTGGGAGCATGGAGTCTTAACCACCGGACCACCAGAAAAGTCCCCCCGTAGGAATTTTTTTTATAAATCTCAGTGGTTTAAGGCAAAACACTGAAAAAAAAAAAAAGAAGAGGAATGAAAAGAAGAATATCTTTTGGGCAGCATGCTGCCATAATTAAGTTCTCTCATTCACACTAGGTCTTTCTTTGTATGGTTGGGTTCTGAGTTCCTTTCTAACACTTCTGAGTAGTAGAGGCAAGGGTAAACACCCTCCTTTCAGTGAGTTCTGCTTGACCCTGAAGCAGCTGTTTAGCAAGTGGATTATGGAACCACAGACGGATTGCTTCTTCCAAACAATAACCACAGACGGATTGCTTCTTCCAAACAATGCCTCCTGCTAAACCAAGAGTGCAGTGGCGGGGGGGGCAATTAAATAAATTATTCTACATCCTCCTGTCAGGATGGCATATATTGTTACACTAGGTAGTGGACAAACATTTAACGATATGAAGAAATTATTATAGTCATTACAAAACTACACATCCAATAGTATCCTTATTTTATATACATAAGTGAGATAAGTGCTAAAATATTAACAGAGGTTTCTCTGAGCGGTGGGATTAGATGTGACCTTTTTGTTCTTATTCCTTTTTTCTGCATTTTCCAAATGTGATTCTGTCCCCAGGAAGGGAAAAAGTGTGATATTTCCCCACCAGTCTGACTTGGGGCCTGACCCTTCCCGGGTAGAGTCACTCGCTCTGGGCATAATGATCAGTGCAAAGCACAGAGCTCCACAGGCAGGTGGCCCGTGAGTTAGCCCTGAAGGAGCAAGATGGGCAACGCTGCTGAAGCATCAGCAGGAAAACTGACATCTTCCTGGGGCTTAGAGAGGGGGTGGTGAGCGTAGGGGCAGGGGAGAGGAGGAGGGAGGAGCTGTACCCTCCCTCGGCCCCTTCTTCCTTCTGCCACTACCTTATCACTCCCTGGGCCAAGCAGGAAGCAAGACCTGTGAGATGACAGAGGAAAAGGAAATGCTGAATTGTGGTTTCCTGAGACACAAAGAATAGACTGTCCCCTTTCTGCATAGGCTTGTATTTAAATATCTGCACTTTCAGACTAGCAACTTGGATTTACTTCGCTCTTCTTGGAATACGTGTGAAAAACACCAGAAACGCTCAAAAATGGGCATAATAGAAGACACCTGTCAGGCTGCAGGTATTCTCCAAGGGAATGAAGACTAACCTGTTAGCAATGAAATGTCGTGGTATTTCTGTGTACATAAACTATGTATCTAGATGTTCTGGTGTGTGAATGCATCAATAGGCAAAGAGGTTTATATGTATCGACCCAATGCCTCTATAACGATAGTTATTTTGAATCAATTTCCCCGAAGTTTCAACATTCATTCATTCAATAACTGGCTCAAATCCAGTTCCACCTCCACCACCAGTACATCCTTAAGCAAGTCATAGAACTTTTCCCAAACTGTTTTTCTCTGTTATGCTGATAACCAGAGGCCTCCTGCGGGGACACACAGGGTCTGGCACACAGTTGCTTCTCACAACGGGCAACTTCTGTTAATATTGTTGTTCACTCAGGACCAGGCATGCCCCCAATTTCCTGATTGCTCACAGCTCCCCTCCCACCCACCTCTGGAGCCCTTGATACCATCCAGGTGTGCATCTGCTGAAGTGAACTGTGCATGAATCCATGTCTTCCAGATGCCGGAGCCCCCACTTACATGTATGAGTTTCAGTATCGCCCAAGCTTCTCATCAGCGATGAAACCCAAGACGGTGATAGGGGACCATGGGGATGAGCTCTTCTCGGTCTTCGGGGCTCCATTTTTGAAAGGTGATGGCCCTTTGGTGACTACAGACTTGGAGTTAGGGGATCTGGGTTCAAGTCTTGGTTTGGTGGCCTTGGGAAAGTTCCTCCTTCTCTCCAGGTTTTAGTTTCCTGAATTCACCATAACACAGTTGAAGGACAAAGAGTCCCAACCTTTCTCTTGCTCTAATGTGCATGATGGAGAATGTGTATCCTTGCGCCCTCATCCATGGTCACTCTAAGAATCCAGACCTGGGCATCAGTAAGACAGGAGGTGGGTCACCTGCGGGGCCCTGCTCAGGGCTAGAATGCCACCACTCACTTCGCACTCACAAGAGCATATCAGAAGGTACGTGAGAGTAAGGTTAGAATTGCTCTTAACCTTGAATCAGGACTAATATGTGTCTGTCTATCCAACCATCTATCTATCTATCTATCTAAAACTCATATCTTTTAAAATTAAATATGTTTAGGATTATAATATTTTAAAGAATACCTCTCACAGATGTGTTTAATGTCTTAACCCTCAGCAGTTAGAGACAACTTGTGATTGACACCCCCCAGGGCTGTTCATGACACCCAGTGCCTCTGGGCATTTTCTGGTTGGGTGACTCTTTGGGGGCCTTGCAGCTTGGTTATTTTTCAGATTCTATGAAATGTGTGTGGGTGTAGGAGATTGAAAAAAGACCCAAAGGAGAGTACCCTGGGAGGTGGGGTTACCGTAGCAGAAACCCTGGGGTGTGGCCCTGTGACCCAGCCAGTTTATGGATTGACTACAGCCCTTCACTGACCCCGACCTAGGTCGGTAACTGTCAAGCTTAAAGTGCACTTGAATTACCCAAGATCTTCTTAAAATGCGGTTTTGACTCAGTAGGTCTGGAGTAAGGGCTCCGTTTCTGAATTTCTAACAAGTTCTCAAGGGCTGCTGCTGCCCCTGAACCACACTTTGAGTAGCAATGGCTTTGTCTCCTCCCCACAGATGGTGCCTCAGAAGAGGAGACCAATCTCAGCAAGATGGTGATGAAATTTTGGGCCAACTTTGCTCGGAACGGGTGAGCTGGTAGCACAGACGGAGCAGGGTTGGGAAGGGGCAGGGCATGTCTGCTGGGTGGGAGGAGCTTCAACGTGTGCTGGGCAAACTCCCCGCCCTGTGACCCCTGATGTGAGAGCCCCCTCAGTGGACAGGCTGCCCAGGAGATGGTCAGCCTCCTGTCTCTGGAGGCGTATGAGCCTTTGGCAGAGATGAAGCCAGAGGGTCCCTGACAATCTCTGAGGGTTGTTGGGGCCACACAGTAGCTTTGGGGAATTTATGTGATTCTGTTCCCAGGAATCCCAACGGGGAGGGGCTTCCCCCTTGGCCACTATATGACCAGAAAGAAGGGTACCTTCAGATTGGCGTCACCACCCAGGCAGCCGAGAAGCTGAAAGACAAGGAGGTGGCTTTCTGGAACGAGCTCCTGTCCAAGGAGGCGGCAAAGAAGCCACCCCAGTTAAAACATGCTGAGCTGTGAACGGGAGGCTCAGCTGGCCTTGGGGGCTTGTGGGACCCCAGACAGGGGTATTCTATAGAAGGTGTTTGTGGGCCAAAGAGGCATCTTATTGTGGAGGCTGGAGAATTATCTGATGGAAGTTGCAGAGGTCAGGGAGGGGGACTTTCTGTTTCTGTGGCCTCAATTTTGGAAATAAATGTTCTTTTGGAGACCAAGTCAGTGTCTTTGTCTTGGGCTGGAATTAAGTCATCCTCATTAGCGAGAGAAGGATGAGAGAGGGCACCACTGGCAGGAAGGTGACTCGGGCAGCTGTGGCTTGGCCTCTGGACAGGAAGAGTCCAGTAGGCTGGGACCTGGGAGGGGCTGAGGGGGACACTGCATCTGCTCCATGTCTCTGGGCCATCAACAACTCCAGTAAGTGGATGTGAGGGAACCAGAGTGCAGTGTCCCTCTCCTCCATGTGGAGCCGCCTGTAGACATGGAGGGGGCACAGACCGAGGATGTACCTGGAGTGGGAAAGAGGGGGACTTGCCATGGTGACACTGTGGCACTGTTGTGTGGCCCTTACTGACCCTCCCACAGGTCTACAATTCTTTCTTCAACTTACATAGTATCCTCCCAGGCCCCTCCCTGAGGCCATCTCTTCCAGCAATTCCTCTGAACCCTTTCTGCAGCCTGGACCACATCAGGTCCAAGCAGTGACCACCTTGAAGTGAGTCCCTGAAGTGTCACCTGAAAACTGACTCAGAATCCCTGGGGTGACTTCTGCCTCCAGGGATATAGAAAGCTCTAAGGAATGCCACTCCCACCTTAACAGAAAGAAAAAAATGGATTATCCTCAAAATCATGACTTTCTCTGACTCATTCAAAGAGGCTGCAGGGCAAACAATTACCCTGAAATCTCAGGGAAGACGGGCATTTTGGAGGAGAGGTGGGAAGTGAACACTGGCTTACCATCTGGCGACAGATGGAAGATGGAGTCACCATATGTGTGAGTACAATTACTCTAAAAATTGGAATCAAGGGCTAGAGGCCAAATGTGGGTGAGTATGAGAGTGTGAAATCCTAAAAACCACACACCCACAGGGAATTCACACTTGTTACAGGCCCTTCTCATGGACCTCTATCAGGGACCCGTGAGAAATACTGGGAACAGGTAGTAAGATGAGAGAAAACCTGCCTCAAGGGTGCAGGCTTCAAGCTCTGCTCAGACACTTCTCCATTAAAAAATAAAATCCCGGGCTTCCCTGGTGGCGCAGTGGTTGAGAGTCCGCCTGCCGATGCAGGGGACACGGGTTCGTGCCCCGGTCTGGGAGGATCCCACATGCCACGGGGCGGCTGGGCCCGTGAGCCATGACCGCTGAGCCTGCGCGTCCGGAGCCTGTGCTCTGCAACGGGAGAGGCCACAACAGTGAGAGGCCCGCGTACCACAAAAATAATAATAATAATAATAATAAATAAAAAAATAATATCCCAAAACCACTGACGAAAGGTCAGCAAACCCACTTCCCTTGGAGCCCTGGGAAAGACCTATTGTGGCTGAGGAAAAGGAAAATTTTAGAACTTTATATACATATAAAAAGTCTTGGGCTTCCCTGGTGGCGCAGTGGTTAAGAATCCGCCTGCCCAATGCAGGCGAAATGAGTTCGAGCCCTGGTCCAGGAAGATCCCACATGCTGCAGAGCAACTAAGCCCGTGCGCCACAACTGAGCCCACATGCCGCAACTACTGAAGGCCAAGTGCCTAGAGGCCGTGCTCCTCAACTACAGAAGTCACCTCAATGAGAAGCCCATGCACCACAACGAAGAGTAGCCTCCACTCGCCGCAACTAAAGAAATCCCGCGTGCAGCAACGAAGAACCATTGCACTCAAAAATAAATAAAAATAAATAAATTTATTTTAACAACAAAAACAAAATGTTAAGTATAATCCTAGTGCAGGTGACAGCAGAAATGCTAGGCATCCTCCTGCAACGTTTTGAAGGACAGGGACAGTCTAGATCATGGCTTTATATCTAAAGTGCCAACTCCGCTTTTCTGGGAAAGAGGATAACCCTTTCTGGGAGTTGGCACATGCTCACATGATTGATGAGGACGACACAGGACACACAGCTATGCACAGCAGCCCTGTCTTACTGGTTTGTAAGTAAGAAAATATCGCCTAAAATATGACGGATAATAATAAAGTAATAGCTAATATTTTGGTAACTTACTGTGTGCCAGGCTTAAACCTAATGTTGCATCTATTAAATTCTTAAATCCTATTAAATTCTGATATCATAATTTGTTGCATAGATAAATTCTTAAATAACCAGGCATTATTATTTTACACGTTTGCAGCAGAGGAGGATGAGCAAACAGGTTATGACACCTGGCAGTAACAGACACATGTGGTACTGGCCCTCCTGCAGGCTGACTGCAGGCCCCAACCCAACCGGACACCATGTCATCCCATGAAAGGTGAGAACACTGAACACCTGGCACAGAGGCAGCAGTGGGAAAGCCCTGAGCTGGCAGTCAGAACCCTCTGCACAGCTCTGTGACCTCTCTGGGCTTCAGCCTCCCACCTCTGCAGCCAGGAGCACAGCTGAACTGTCTCCGAACACCCTTGCGGCCTTGAAAAAGAAGACATCGAATTCAGCCTCCAGTGATGTCATAACCGGCACCATGTGGCCGGGAGGTGAGACAGCTGTAGTGTAGGTTTACTCCTCTGAGTATAGGCTGTGTGCCCTTGGGTAAGTTGCTTAACCTCTCTGGAATTGGCACAATCGCTCCAGAGCTTGCAGGTTCACTGCATGGTGCTGGGGGCTGGCTTTCTCTTGTCCCCAGAGGCCCTGTTAATGGTCTCTCCAAGGCTCTGTACCCTGTTCTGGGCACAGATCGGGCAGGAAACCTGAACCCAGTGACTGAAAGCAATTATCTCAAGACAGAGGACACCATCCTAAACTCAGGGTCTTGGCCTGAGGGCAGTGGAGCCAGGCCTGCTGTTGGGAAGGGTGGAGACTGTCCAGATGCTGTGGCAGTGACTCGTTCCATGAGGTTTGTTGGAGGACATCCCCACGTCCTCTGGCACTGGATAAGCAAGGTTCCTATCCATCTCTGCCCTCACCATGAGCTTGCTTGCAAACCAGGGAGCCTTTCTCCAGGAGCTTGTTGGGAGCTCAAGGATTCTCTGTGCACAAATGTCAGTGTGGAGAGAGCGATCATAAAGGACACCGTTCGGGAAGCCCGAGCTAGGAGCCAGGCCACTATCTGGCTTATTCCCCCTCATTGAAATTAATCTTTTTTATCGAAAGGAGGAAATGAAATCTCAGAGAGTATCAGTGACTTGCCAGGTCAGGAAGTGGCATGCTGGCTGTGAACCCGAGTGCCTGACACCAACACCCACGCACGCAGAGCGGGCCGGCTCCCGAAATGCCCCCCTTCACACAGGGCACCTGTGGGCAATCTTGCTCCTGACTTCTGAGCCACGTGTCTCCTCTTTCTCTCCGAGTGCCCATCAACTAGGAATTCCCTCCCCAGACCGCCAGGGGGCGCAACACCTGAACTATATTACCTGTTCCCTCAGCACACACTTCTTGCTAATAAACAGCACCAGGCCCTCCGCACTGCAGCACCACCATCGCTCTGCAGAGGAACACATGAAGTCCTTCTTCTGAAAGCAAGTCTCAGGGAAACAGCTGGGAAATTCCCACCAAATTCAAATCACTATCGGGGTGTCAAGTAGCCACGGGCTGCATTTGAGGGAAGGGAAGATGTCAGCCTGATCTAGGGAGGACCTTGCGAAGATTCAGAGCCAAGGCCCTGCAGGGAGCTGTCACGGGTGGCGAGTGTCCTGTCAGTAGCCCTGGGCAAGCCAAGACTGATGTTCCCTGTGGGGAGGCAGGGGGCAGAGCTGCTCCGGGCGTGTGTGGTCCGCACAGTGGGGCATCTGTGAAGCGTTCCCAGGACTCGGGCACACCTTCCATGTAAGTGCAGCATATGAAAGCGTCCAGCTTTCAGAGTTGCTCCTCCACGTATGAAGGTGATTTGACGTGTTGAAGGGAAAAATGGGTGTCACATATAGTGTCCTTTTACATTTTATCTTAGCGATTCTTTTTACTGACCAGGGTTAAAACTGTGGCCGAAAATACAAATAGGTCTTTCCAGGGTGTTTTAGACGCCAGTCCCGTGTAGAAGTCAGACAAGAGGGGTGTGGGATTCCATCCCCTCTGGGTACTTTTCCAGGCTCTCATCACCGAGGACTGAGTTTGGCAGGGGCCCCCAGAGAAGGAAAATGAGAAATGGACAACGTTCTCTGCAATCCATACTCGTAAGGGGAATAGAGGGAGTGTGTCCTCTGTGTGTCCAGTGCCCTATGTCATCTGGCGAGGCTTTCATTTGGAGCTGAGAAACTGAAGCTCAACTTGACCTAAGGGGCTAAGACGCTCCGTGTGCGTGTGTTTTGGGGGGTGGGGGGGTACTCTTTGGTCCAGAGCCGAGGTCTCTGCACGTCCAGTCCAGTTCCCCACGCCAGCCCTGATGGGCACGGCGTCTCTTTGTTCAAGACAGACAAAGGAAGACAGAGCCAGAATAAAGTCAACAACTTTTATTACAACTCACATATATCACAGGAAAAGAAATGTAGCGTCAGGTCCGCTTGTATGAAAAACGGTAAAATGCAGGGTTGTCCTGGTTGCTCTGTTGACACCCGGGGCAGGCTCTCCGCGACATCAGGCACAGCAGCTGCACTTGTCCGAGGCCCCTTTGCAGACGCAGCCCTGGGCACACTTGGCGCAGCCCACGGGGCAGCAGGAGCAGCAGCCTGGGGAGGCAAGGGCAGCGTGCAGTCGGACCACGCGTTGTCCGCAACCACCCTTCCCAACAGCAGGCCTGGCCCCAGCCGCCCTCAGGCCCAGACCCTGAGTTTACGATGGTGTCCTCTGTCCTGAGATAATTGCTCTCAGGCACTAGGTTCAGGTTGCCTGCCCCATCTGTGCCCGGGATAGGGCACAGCGCCTTGGAGAGACACTGAGCAGGGCCTCTGGGGACAAGACAAAGCCAGCCCCCAGCACCACCAGTGATGTGAGCCACGTCCTCAGGATCAAAGTGGAGGCAAACCCCTCACAGAGCAGCTCCCGCTCGGGATAGGGAGGCTCTGGGCTGCTTCGACAGGAAGGGGCTGCACCAGGTCCGAGAAGCCACACAGGGTCACTCGTTCATATCCCTACAGTGCTTCAGTGCCTGGGAGGATTCAGAAGCGTGACTCAGGAGGGAGGAGGACTAGTTCTAGTGACAGGTCTGAGGTTGTTTGTTGGTGACCCGTCTGGGCCTCAGTCTCCCTGTTCTCTAGTGCGCGCCTGGGTCTCGGTCATGTCGAAGGCGATTCCAGCTCTGACTGGGAATCCCTTCCTGGTGAGGGGGGTGCCGGGAAGTTTGGTCACTGTCCTGCTCCTGCCTGCTGAGCTCTGGGCTCCCTCCTCGCACTCAGCTCACACCCCGCATTGCCAGAGAAGGCCCCGCACACTCACTTTTCTTGCAGGAGGTGCATCTGCAGGCCTTGCAGGTGCAGGAGCCAGCGCAGCTGCAGGAGCCGCCTGCCAGGAAGGGAAAGGCCAGCAGTGAGCAGGGAGAGGGATGCAGGAGCTACAGCAGACGGTCAGCAATGCCTCCCTGAGCCCTCCTCCTCCGTCAGGACGCGGCCCTGGGAGCTCGTGTCCACTCAGGCGGATAGAGAAGCCCCAGCTCGTGTCTTCTGGTCCAAGGAGAGTAGGTCCCCTCCTGATGGGACTCCACAGGGAAGGTCCCAGGCTCCAGACCCAGCCCAGGCTGACTGGGGCCGGGGGCCAGGGCCCATGGCGTGAACCCCAAAGAGGCAGTGTCCCCTCCTCCCATCAAGTCCTGGCAGCTCCGAGGCCTCCTCCAAACCCTGGGTCTAGCAATTCCGTGACCTGCTGGGTGACCTCAACAAAGTCAGTCTTGAGCCTCTGTACCCCCCATTCAAAAATAGAGGCTGGAACTCTCTGGCGATCTAGTGGTTAGGGGACAGCGCTCTCACTTCCTAGTGTCTGGGTTCCGTCCCCGGTCAGGGAACTAAGCTCCCACAAGCTGAGTGGTACAGCCAAAAAACAAAAAACAAAAAATAGATTAAAAAAATGCTGTCGCTGCCCTGGCTGGGAAGAAAGCACTGGGTGAACCGTGGCCGTCCACTTGTGCTCAAATTGAAACTTCTTCCTCATCTAACCCCAGGGACACTGTGTCCTGGGCTGAGAAGCGGGCATCCAAGGCCCAGAGCCAGGGGTTCCTTACCAGTGGGGCAGGAGCAGTTGGGGTCCATTTGGAGCCAAGGCGAGGCCGGGGGTAGAAAGCAAGCGGCCAAGAGGCCCGTGAGCTGGTGGGAGGCGTGTCGAGCCTAGGAGCCTGCTTGCAGTGTTTGTACCCAGAGGAGGCGGCCCGGGCGCAGAGGTCCCACCCCCTCCTTGCACCCGCCCCGCGGATCTGCGCCCGCCCCGCCCGCAGCGCCGGGGGCCCGGCCGTGAGCAACCCCTGGGGCCGAGACAGGATTCTCCCAGTGTACGTGGGTCCGCTCTGCGCACGGAGAGCCGTATTTGGTGCCTGCTCGCCGGTAGGGACTGTTTGCCAGGAGGTGCGCGGTGTCCTAGCCTCCCTGTCCGCCCCTCCCGATTTTCCCGAGGGCGGCAGCCACCTTGTTCCGGGATTTTCCAGCAAGCCAGCCTCTGTATCCTCGCTGTCTTCCCCACCACCGGCCCCCGCGCTGTTGTCTTCAGGTTCCCCCTTTCCGGAGCCCGTGTGCAACCCTAGTCTCGCGCTCCCGTCCCAGGCATGGCTGGATCCTGGGAGTTGTGTGCAGAGAGCGGCGGTGGATGTGACCTTCACCACCAATCCTCCGACTCCCTCTTCCCCCACCATTTCCTGTCCTGGTCCCCACGATGGTCCTTAGGCAGCGTTTCTCTAACGTTTCTCCGTAAGAGCACCGCGACCAACTCAGGCCTCTGCCTCCCATCCTTCCTTCTTTTCTGCACTACTGAATGGATGGATGGGCACACTTGTCCCTGTGCTCCTGGCCTAAACTTGGCAGGGGATTTCCTGATCCTAGCCAGTCCACCCTGCACCAGGATGGAGGTTCCCAAAGGATGAGATCCCACCCCGTGGAAGGGATCATTGTAAGTGATGGGCAGACCTGGCATTAAATAGCAAAGCATGACAAGTGGTTATTTCCCTTTCAGTATTCAGCAGTGGGAAGGGCACTGAGCAGGCAGTCACATCCCTCTGCATAGCTCTGTGACCTCTCTGGACTTTAGTCTCCCATCTCTGCAGCCAGAAGCACAACTAGACTGTCTGAAAGGACACTTCCAGCTCTGAGTAATGATAGGCAGGACTCAGCCTTCAGTGACCTCCTAATCAGCGACCTTTGGCAAGGAGGTGAGACAGCCTTGCTATAGCTTCAGACCTCTGAATATGATCTGTGTGCCCTTAGGCAGGTTGCTGAAACTCTGGGTAGCTGGCGCAATCATTCCAGCCCCTGCAGGTTCACTGTGTTACTGGTTCAATATAGATCAAGTGATAGGAAGGGTGGGCATTGATTTTGTGTTTCTCCAAATGGTGTGGCAGCATTTTATCCTGGGGGGGGGGGGGGCTATTGCAGGGCATCCACACTCCCCCTGCCAGTGGATCAGTAAATTTGCAATCAAACCTTAACCTCCAGCCTGGAGTGATGCTTGCAAAACCATGAGCCTTTCCCCAAGAGCTTGTTGGAATTCAGCAAGATTGTGTCCCAGTAAAGTCACTGTGAACAGAAGCATCCTAATAGACAGAGTTTATTAAGCCCTAGTGAGGAGCTAGGCCACTCTCAATACCACACAGGGATATCATCTCCTTTTTATAGGAAATGGAGACTTAGAGAGGTCGAGCGACTCATTTAGGATACGCGGCTGGTAAGGGCCACTGTGGTCTGTGAACCAAGACTGCCTGACACCAGCACCCACGCACCCAGCACAGGCTGGCTCCTGAAATCCCCTCTTCACACAGGACACCTGTGGGTGAGTGTGGTCCTGACACTTGGGCCACGTGACTCGTCTTTCTCTTTGACTTTCCATCAAATAGCAAATCCCTCCAGAAGTTGTCAGGAGGACCAGCTCTCGCCATTATTTACAGGTCACTCAGCGCCTCACTCCTTCCTAGTAAATACCACCACCACGTTGTAAATGCAGAATCTGACACTACCCTGCACAGGCAGACATGAAGTCCTTCATCTGGAACCAATTTCCAGGTACTCTGCCTCTTGTTGGGAAGTGGCTGGGCATTACCTACAAATTCCTAGTCACTTTGTGGTTTCCAGTAGCCAAGGGCTGGATTTTGAAGGCAGCGTTCAGCCTGACCTAAAGGAACTTCCAAAGATTCAGAGCCAACTCACCACAGGGAGCTCTCAGGGGTAGCAGGTGTCCTCTCACTGGCACTGGGCCAGCCGAGACGGATGTTCCCTGTGGGGATGGTGGGAAGAGCTACTTCAGGTGTGGGTGATCCACACAGTGGGGCGTTTGAAAGTGTTTTCCGTGTTCAACATACTCCTTTGATGAACTCATGGTTTTTTTTTTAATAATTGAAGTGTAGCTGATTTACAATATTGTGTTAGTTTCAGGTGAACAAACATGTTTTTACTTTTTAAATTTTTCCTGTACTACTCTGATCCTCATACATTTATTCAAATTTATTGAATCAACAATTGGGTTTTGTATTTTGTGTCCTTTGAAATTTTTCTTAGTAGTTCACTTAATTTTATTTTACCAAAGTTTAGGTTTGTGACGTTAGAAAATAAAAACCACAGCTAGAAAATTCACACATCTTTCAGTGCAGGGAGTTTGAGACTTCCAGGTAGGGCTTCAGGTAACTGGAGGTGTGATTCCAACTTCTTTAGAGTCTATGAAGCCTAAAATCTATGAGGACGTGAAGTTAGCCAGGGAAATCAGAGGATGGGAAATGAGGCATGGAGAAGTCACCAACCCTTGCCATGCCACGAACCCTTGCCATGAGAATGGAGGGGACCTTGTATCTGCTCAACACCCTTAGAGCATCTGGTCTAATGCTCTTCCATTTTACGGAAGATGAACCCAGTGAGGGAGTGTGGCTTGTCTTAGGCACTCAGTTTGTGAGGGACTCACATTTTGTTCCAGTACCCAAGTCTCTGCACTTCTCATCCAGTCTCCTACACCAGCCCTGGTGTAGGGCAGGAGCCCTTATTCCCAATGCACAGAAAAAAGAGCCGAGTCGGAAGAGTGTCAACAGCTTTTATTACAACTCACATATTTCATAGGAAAGGGAATGTAGCAATCAAGTCAGAGTTGTATAAAAACACAGGTCGGCCCGTGGTCCTCCATTGACACCTGGGGCAGGCTCTCCGCGACATCAGGCACAGCAGCTGCACTTGTCCGAGGCCCCTTTGCAGACGCAGCCCTGGGCACACTTGGCGCAGCCCACGGGGCAGCAGGAGCAGCAGCCTGGGGAGGCAAGGGCAGCGTGCAGTCGGACCACGCGTTGTCCACAACCACCCTTCCCAACAGCAGGCCTGGCCCCAGCCGCCCTCAGGCCCAGACCCTGAGTTTACGATGGTGTCCTCTGTCCTGAGATAATTGCTCTCAGGCACTAGGTTCAGGTTGCCTGCCCCATCTGTGCCCAGGACAGGGCACAGCGCCTTGGACAGACAGTGAGCAGGGCCTCTGGGGCAAGAGAAAGCCGGCCCCCAGCACCACCAGTGATGTGAGCCACGTCCTCAGGATCAAAGTGGAGGCAAACCCCTCACAGAGTAGCTCCCGCTCGGGATAGGGAAGCTCTGGGTTGCTTCGACAGGAAGGGGCTGCACCAGGTCCGAGAAGCCACACAGGGTCACTCGCTCATGTCCCTACAGTGCTTCAGTCCCTGGGAGGATTCAGAAGCGGGCCTCAGGAGGCAGGAGGACTAGTTCTAGTGACAGGTCTGAGGTTGTTTGTTGGTGACCCGTCTGGGCCTCAGTCTCTCTGTTCTCTAGTGCGCGCCTGGGTCTCGGTCACGTCGAAGGCGATTCCAGCTCTGATTGGGAATCCCTTTCTGGTGAGGAGGGTGCCGGGAAGTTTGGTCTCTCTCCTGCTCCTGCCTGCTGAGCTCTGGGCTCCCTCCTCGCACTCAGCCCACACCCCGCATTCCCAGAGAAGGCCCCGCACACTCACTCTTCTTGCAGGACGTGCATCTGCAGGCCTTGCAGGTGCAGGAGCCAGCGCAGCTGCAGGAGCCGCCTGCCAGGAAGGGAAAGGCCAGCAGTGAGCAGGGAGAGGGATGCAGGAGCTACAGCAGACGGTCAGCAATGCCTCCCTGAGCCCTCCTCCGTCAGGACCCAGTCCTGGGAGCTCGTGTCCACTCAGGCGGATAGAGAAGCCCCAGCTCGTCTCTTCTGGTCCAAGGAGAGTAGGTCCCCTCCTGATGGGACTCCACAGGGAAGGTCCCAGGCTCCAGACCCAGCCCAGGGTGACTGGGGCCGGGGGCCAGGGCCCATGGCCTGAACCCCAAAGAGGCAGTGTCCCCTCCTCCCATCCAGTCCTGGCAGCTCCGAGGCCTCGTCCAAACACTGGGTCCCGGTCTAGCAATCCCCTGACCAGCTGGGTGACCTCAATCAGGACAGCCTGGAGCCCCCGTGACCTCAGTGTTAACAGAGAGGCAAAGGGAGACTGACCTGCTCCCAGGGGCCTGGCTCCCAAGAAAGCCCCGGACCCGTGACAGGAGTCCTCCTGAGCTCAAACTCAAAACCCTCCCTTGTCGTCCTGTGCCTGGGAAGGGGGCATCCTAAGGCTCAAAGCCAGGGCTCCCTTACCAGTGGGGCAGGAGCACTTGGGGTCCATCTGGAGGAGAAGTGAGGCCCGAGGTCCAAAGCAAGGGGCGAAGCGGCTGCACGGGTCCGGTGGGGGCCGTGTGGGAGCGAGGAGCCCGGGGGCTCAGTTATAGGCCGAGGAGGCGGCCCGGGCGCAGAGGCCCCGCCCCCGCCTTGCACGCGCCCCGCGGGTCCGCGCCCGCGCCCACGCCCGCGCCGTCCGCATCGCCCTCGGCGCCCTGGGCCGGGCTGTGAGCAACAGGCGGGGCCGAGCGCAGGATTCCACTTCGGTGCCGGCTGGAGCGGAGGAACCGGGTGCCGTGCGGTAAGCGGTGTCCCAGCCCCCTGGCCGCCCCTTCCCAATGTGCCCGACGGGAGCAGCCACCCTGTTGGCGGGTTGTGCAGGAATCCAGCTCCCGCGTCCTCCGGTCTTCCCCGCCCCGGGCCCCGCGCCGCCGGCCTGCGGGTCGCCGTTTCCTGTAGCCTGAGAACAGCCCCCGCCTCCCGCTCGTGTCCCTGGCTTGGCTGGAGCCGGGGAGCGGTGTCAGAGACGGCAGGCGTATGTGACCCTCACCACCGTTTCGCCCAGCCCATGTGTCCCCAGGCGTTGCCAGCCCCGGTCCCCACCACGGTCCTTTGGAAGCACGTTTCTGGTACCGTCTCCTGGAACGGCAGCGCGGTGAACATTGCCTTCAGCCGCTAGTCCTCCTCACTTGTGTTTTCCTTTCCTGGAGGGATCATGGCTCATTTCGGCGGGGGCTTCTTTGCCTAAACTTTCCAGGGGGGCTCCTCACTGTAGCCGGTCCACCCCACGCCAGGGTGGAGGTTCCCTAATCATGGGATGCTCCCCAGGGACGGCGTCATTGTAGGTGATAGGCAGCCCTGGCGTTAAATAACAAAGCGAGACAAGTGGATAGTTCCCTTTGAGTAGTCCCGACAGTTACTCACCGTGGAGTCCAGGCCAAGCCTTGTTAATCACTTTTGCTCTTTGAACTGTCACACCAACCGGGAAGGGAGATCCTAGTCAGGAGCCCGTTTCCCAAAGGCCAAAGTACCTACAGTACAAGGAGGCTCCGGAGGCAGGCACACGGTGCTGGGGAGTGGTGCCCTGCTTCTGTGCTTTTGTCGCTTCGCAGCTGAGAGAGGGAGTCAGTGAGAAAGCTCCCCTTTGGCCCAGAGCTGTGTCCTCAGCCCGTCTCTACCATGTCCAGCTCAATCCTGGGGGCGACCAGAGTGACAGAATAGGAATGGATTTATGACTTTGTGGCTACCTTCTGACTCTCTCCTTCAGTAGTGCTCAAGAGGTTTCTTTTGGTATAACGTATTTCGGAAAATCGCTGAAAAGAGAATGGTAAGGAAATCCTGATGCAGGTGACAGCAGAAATGGCAGGATCCTTCTGTATGTGTTAGGAGGACACCGACTGTGTTACTCACGGCTTTCTACCTGTAGTGTCAACGGCTCTTTGCGTGAAGGCAGGATAACCCTCTCAGGGGAACTGGTCCCAGGCTCACAGGGTTGATGAGGACGGCCCAGAGCACAGAGCTAAACACACCATCCTTGCTTGCGTGTCTGGAAGGAGGACAATGTCTCCTAGGCTAATGATAACAAATAAATAAAGAGATAAATAAATGAATCGGTGGTACGATAGATTACTCCCTGAGTGCCCAGTATGTTCTGACCTTCTTTGCATGTATTCAATTCTGTAATCCCGAGAGCCAGACACTGTTATTTTGCCCTTTAGAGCAGAGGAGACTGAGCCAGAGAGAGGTTATGTCACAGGGCTATGTGTGACACAGATGGGACTGGCCCTCCTGCAGGCTGACTGCAGCCCCCCGCCCAACCGGACACCATGTCATCCCATGAAAGGTGAGAACACTGAACACCTGGCACAGAGGCAGCAGTGGGAAAGCCCTGAGCTGGCAGTCAGAGCCCTCTGCACAGCTCTGTGACCTCTGTGGGCTTCAGCCTCCCACCTCTGCAGCCAGGAGCACAGCTGGACTGTCTCCGAAGACCCTTGCAGCCCTGAAAAAGGAGAGGCCGGATTCAGCCTCCAGTGATGTCATAACCGGCCCCATGTGGCCGGGAGGTGAGACAGCTGTGGTGTAGGTGTAGTCCTCTGAGTATAGGCTGTGTGCCCTTGGGTAAGTTGCTTAACCTCTCTGCAATTGGCACCATCACTCCAGACCTTGCAGGTTCACTGAGTCTGTGCAAATGCTGTGGCGGTGACTCGTTCCATGGGGCTTGTTGGAGAACATCCCTACGCCCTCTGGCACTGGATAAGCAAGGTTCCTATCCACCTCTGCCCTCACCATGAGCTTGCTTGCAAACCAGGGAGCCTTTCTCCAGGAGCTTGTTGGGAGCTCAAGGATTCTCTGTGCACAAATGTCCGTGTGGAGAGAGCGATCATAAAGGACACCGTTCGGGAAGCCCGAGCTAGGAGCCAGGCCACTATCTGGCTTATTCCCCCTCATTGAAATTAATCTTTTTTATCGAAAGGAGGAAATGAAATCTCAGAGAGTATCAGTGACTTGCCAGGTCAGGAAGTGGCATGCTGGCTGTGAACCCGAGTGCCTGACACCAACACCCACGCACGCAGAACGGGCCGGCTCCCGAAATGCCCCCTTCACACAGGGCACCTGTGGGCAATCTTGCTCCTGACTTCTGAGCCACGTGTCTCCTCTTTCTCTCCGAGTGCCCATCAACTAGGAATTCCCTCCCCAGACCGCCAGGGGGCGCAACACCTGAACTATATTACCTGTTCCCTCAGCACACACTTCTTGCTAATAAACAGCACCAGGCCCTCCGCACTGCAGCACCACCATCACTCTGCAGAGGAACACATGAAGTCCTTCTTCTGAAAGCAAGTCTCAGGGAAACAGCTGGGAAATTCCCACCAAATTCAAATCACTATCGGGGTGTCAAGTAGCCACGGGCTGCATTTGAGGGAAGGGAAGATGTCAGCCTGATCTAGGGAGGACCTTGCGAAGATTCAGAGCCAAGGCCCTGCAGGGAGCTGTCACGGGTGGCGAGTGTCCTGTCAGTAGCCCTGGGCAAGCCAAGACTGATGTTCCCTGTGGGGAGGCAGGGGGCAGAGCTGCTCCGGGCGTGTGTGGTCCGCACAGTGGGGCATCTGTGAAGCGTTCCCAGGACTCGGGCACACCTTCCATGTAAGTGCAGCATATGAAAGCGTCCAGCTTTCAGAATTGCTCCTCCACGTATGAGGGTGATTTGACGTGTTGAAGGGAAAAATGGGTGTCACATATAGTGTCCTTTTACATTTTATCTTAGCGATTCTTTTTACTGACCAGGGTTAAAACTGTGGCCGAAAATACAAATAGGTCTTTCCAGGGTGTTTTAGACGCCAGTCCCGTGTAGAAGTCAAACAAGAGGGGTGTGGGATTCCATCCCCTCTGGGTACTTTTCCAGGCTCTCATCACCGAGGACTGAGTTTGGCAGGGGCCCCCAGAGAAGGAAAATGAGAAATGGACAACGTTCTCTGCAATCCATACTCGTAAGGGGAATAGAGGGAGTGTGTCCTCTGTGTGTCCAGTGCCCTATGTCATCTGGCGAGGCTTTCATTTGGAGCTGAGAAACTGAAGCTCAACTTAACCTAAGGGGCTAAGACGCTCCGTGTGCGTGTGTTTTGGGGGGTGGGGGGGTACTCTTTGGTCCAGAGCCGAGGTCTCTGCACGTCCAGTCCAGTTCCCCACGCCAGCCCTGATGGGCACGGCGTCTCTTTGTTCAAGACAGACAAAGGAAGACAGAGCCAGAATAAAGTCAACAACTTTTATTACAACTCACATATATCACAGGAAAAGAAATGTAGCGTCAGGTCCGCTTGTATGAAAAACGGTAAAATGCAGGTTTGTCCTGGTTGCTCTGTTGACACCCGGGGCAGGCTCTCCGCGACATCAGGCACAGCAGCTGCACTTGTCCGAGGCCCCTTTGCAGACGCAGCCCTGGGCACACTTGGCGCAGCCCACGGGGCAGCAGGAGCAGCAGCCTGGGGAGGCAAGGGCAGCGTGCAGTCGGACCACGCGTTGTCCGCAACCACCCTTCCCAACAGCAGGCCTGGCCCCAGCCGCCCTCAGGCCCAGACCCTGAGTTTACGATGGTGTCCTCTGTCCTGAGATAATTGCTCTCAGGCACTAGGTTCAGGTTGCCTGCCCCATCTGTGCCCGGGACAGGGCACAGCGCCTTGGAGAGACACTGAGCAGGGCCTCTGGGGACAAGACAAAGCCAGCCCCCAGCACCACCAGTGATGTGAGCCACGTCCTCAGGATCAAAGTGGAGGCAAACCCCTCACAGAGCAGCTCCCGCTCGGGATAGGGAGGCTCTGGGCTGCTTCGACAGGAAGGGGCTGCACCAGGTCCGAGAAGCCACACAGGGTCACTCGTTCATATCCCTACAGTGCTTCAGTGCCTGGGAGGATTCAGAAGCGTGACTCAGGAGGGAGGAGGACTAGTTCTAGTGACAGGTCTGAGGTTGTTTGTTGGTGACCCGTCTGGGCCTCAGTCTCCCTGTTCTCTAGTGCGCGCCTGGGTCTCGGTCATGTCGAAGGCGATTCCAGCTCTGACTGGGAATCCCTTCCTGGTGAGGGGGGTGCCGGGAAGTTTGGTCACTGTCCTGCTCCTGCCTGCTGAGCTCTGGGCTCCCTCCTCGCACTCAGCCCACACCCCGCATTGCCAGAGAAGGCCCCGCACACTCACTCTTCTTGCAGGAGGTGCATCTGCAGGCCTTGCAGGTGCAGGAGCCAGCGCAGCTGCAGGAGCCGCCTGCCAGGAAGGGAAAGGCCAGCAGTGAGCAGGGAGAGGGATGCAGGAGCTACAGCAGACGGTCAGCAATGCCTCCCTGAGCCCTCCTCCTCCGTCAGGACGCGGCCCTGGGAGCTCGTGTCCACTCAGGCGGATAGAGAAGCCCCAGCTCGTGTCTTCTGGTCCGAGGAGAGTAGGTCCCCTCCTGATGGGACTCCACAGGGAAGGTCCCAGGCTCCAGACCCAGCCCAGGCTGACTGGGGCCGGGGGCCAGGGCCCATGGCGTGAACCCCAAAGAGGCAGTGTCCCCTCCTCCCATCAAGTCCTGGCAGCTCCGAGGCCTCCTCCAAACCCTGGGTCTAGCAATTCCGTGACCTGCTGGGTGACCTCAACAAAGTCAGTCTTGAGCCTCTGTACCCCCCATTCAAAAATAGAGGCTGGAACTCTCTGGCGATCTAGTGGTTAGGGGACAGCGCTCTCACTTCCTAGTGTCTGGGTTCCGTCCCCGGTCAGGGAACTAAGCTCCCACAAGCTGAGTGGTACAGCCAAAAAACAAAAAACAAAAAATAGATTAAAAAAATGCTGTCGCTGCCCTGGCTGGGAAGAAAGCACTGGGTGAACCGTGGCCGTCCACTTGTGCTCAAATTGAAACTTCTTCCTCATCTAACCCCAGGGACACTGTGTCCTGGGCTGAGAAGCGGGCATCCAAGGCCCAGAGCCAGGGGTTCCTTACCAGTGGGGCAGGAGCAGTTGGGGTCCATTTGGAGCCAAGGCGAGGCCGGGGGTAGAAAGCAAGCGGCCAAGAGGCCCGTGAGCTGGTGGGAGGCGTGTCGAGCCTAGGAGCCTGCTTGCAGTGTTTGTACCCAGAGGAGGCGGCCCGGGCGCAGAGGTCCCACCCCCTCCTTGCACCCGCCCCGCGGATCTGCGCCCGCCCCGCCCGCAGCGCCGGGGGCCCGGCCGTGAGCAACCCCTGGGGCCGAGACAGGATTCTCCCAGTGTACGTGGGTCCGCTCTGCGCACGGAGAGCCGTATTTGGTGCCTGCTCGCCGGTAGGGACTGTTTGCCAGGAGGTGCGCGGTGTCCTAGCCTCCCTGTCCGCCCCTCCCGATTTTCCCGAGGGCGGCAGCCACCTTGTTCCGGGATTTTCCAGCAAGCCAGCCTCTGTATCCTCGCTGTCTTCCCCACCACCGGCCCCCGCGCTGTTGTCTTCAGGTTCCCCCTTTCCGGAGCCCGTGTGCAACCCTAGTCTCGCGCTCCCGTCCCAGGCATGGCTGGATCCTGGGAGTTGTGTGCAGAGAGCGGCGGTGGATGTGACCTTCACCACCAATCCTCCGACTCCCTCTTCCCCCACCATTTCCTGTCCTGGTCCCCACGATGGTCCTTAGGCAGCGTTTCTCTAACGTTTCTCCGTAAGAGCACCGCGACCAACTCAGGCCTCTGCCTCCCATCCTTCCTTCTTTTCTGCACTACTGAATGGATGGATGGGCACACTTGTCCCTGTGCTCCTGGCCTAAACTTGGCAGGGGATTTCCTGATCCTAGCCAGTCCACCCTGCACCAGGATGGAGGTTCCCAAAGGATGAGATCCCACCCCGTGGAAGGGATCATTGTAAGTGATGGGCAGACCTGGCATTAAATAGCAAAGCATGACAAGTGGTTATTTCCCTTTCAGTATTCAGCAGTGGGAAGGGCACTGAGCAGGCAGTCACATCCCTCTGCATAGCTCTGTGACCTCTCTGGACTTTAGTCTCCCATCTCTGCAGCCAGAAGCACAACTAGACTGTCTGAAAGGACACTTCCAGCTCTGAGTAATGATAGGCAGGACTCAGCCTTCAGTGACCTCCTAATCAGCGACCTTTGGCAAGGAGGTGAGACAGCCTTGCTATAGCTTCAGACCTCTGAATATGATCTGTGTGCCCTTAGGCAGGTTGCTGAAACTCTGGGTAGCTGGCGCAATCATTCCAGCCCCTGCAGGTTCACTGTGTTACTGGTTCAATATAGATCAAGTGATAGGAAGGGTGGGCATTGATTTTGTGTTTCTCCAAATGGTGTGGCAGCATTTTATCCTGGGGGGGGGGGCTATTGCAGGGCATCCACACTCCCCCTGCCAGTGGATCAGTAAATTTGCAATCAAACCTTAACCTCCAGCCTGGAGTGATGCTTGCAAAACCATGAGCCTTTCCCCAAGAGCTTGTTGGAATTCAGCAAGATTGTGTCCCAGTAAAGTCACTGTGAACAGAAGCATCCTAATAGACAGAGTTTATTAAGCCCTAGTGAGGAGCTAGGCCACTCTCAATACCACACAGGGATATCATCTCCTTTTTATAGGAAATGGAGACTTAGAGAGGTCGAGCGACTCATTTAGGATACGCGGCTGGTAAGGGCCACTGTGGTCTGTGAACCAAGACTGCCTGACACCAGCACCCACGCACCCAGCACAGGCTGGCTCCTGAAATCCCCTCTTCACACAGGACACCTGTGGGTGAGTGTGGTCCTGACACTTGGGCCACGTGACTCGTCTTTCTCTTTGACTTTCCATCAAATAGCAAATCCCTCCAGAAGTTGTCAGGAGGACCAGCTCTCGCCATTATTTACAGGTCACTCAGCGCCTCACTCCTTCCTAGTAAATACCACCACCACGTTGTAAATGCAGAATCTGACACTACCCTGCACAGGCAGACATGAAGTCCTTCATCTGGAACCAATTTCCAGGTACTCTGCCTCTTGTTGGGAAGTGGCTGGGCATTACCTACAAATTCCTAGTCACTTTGTGGTTTCCAGTAGCCAAGGGCTGGATTTTGAAGGCAGCGTTCAGCCTGACCTAAAGGAACTTCCAAAGATTCAGAGCCAACTCACCACAGGGAGCTCTCAGGGGTAGCAGGTGTCCTCTCACTGGCACTGGGCCAGCCGAGACGGATGTTCCCTGTGGGGATGGTGGGAAGAGCTACTTCAGGTGTGGGTGATCCACACAGTGGGGCGTTTGAAAGTGTTTTCCGTGTTCAACATACTCCTTTGATGAACTCATGGTTTTTTTTTAATAATTGAAGTGTAGCTGATTTACAATATTGTGTTAGTTTCAGGTGAACAAACATGTTTTTACTTTTTAAATTTTTCCTGTACTACTCTGATCCTCATACATTTATTCAAATTTATTGAATCAACAATTGGGTTTTGTATTTTGTGTCCTTTGAAATTTTTCTTAGTAGTTCACTTAATTTTATTTTACCAAAGTTTAGGTTTGTGACGTTAGAAAATAAAAACCACAGCTAGAAAATTCACACATCTTTCAGTGCAGGGAGTTTGAGACTTCCAGGTAGGGCTTCAGGTAACTGGAGGTGTGATTCCAACTTCTTTAGAGTCTATGAAGCCTAAAATCTATGAGGACGTGAAGTTAGCCAGGGAAATCAGAGGATGGGAAATGAGGCATGGAGAAGTCACCAACCCTTGCCATGCCACGAACCCTTGCCATGAGAATGGAGGGGACCTTGTATCTGCTCAACACCCTTAGAGCATCTGGTCTAATGCTCTTCCATTTTACGGAAGATGAACCCAGTGAGGGAGTGTGGCTTGTCTTAGGCACTCAGTTTGTGAGGGACTCACATTTTGTTCCAGTACCCAAGTCTCTGCACTTCTCATCCAGTCTCCTACACCAGCCCTGGTGTAGGGCAGGAGCCCTTATTCCCAATGCACAGAAAAAAGAGCCGAGTCGGAAGAGTGTCAACAGCTTTTATTACAACTCACATATTTCATAGGAAAGGGAATGTAGCAATCAAGTCAGAGTTGTATAAAAACACAGGTCGGCCCGTGGTCCTCCATTGACACCTGGGGCAGGCTCTCCGCGACATCAGGCACAGCAGCTGCACTTGTCCGAGGCCCCTTTGCAGACGCAGCCCTGGGCACACTTGGCGCAGCCCACGGGGCAGCAGGAGCAGCAGCCTGGGGAGGCAAGGGCAGCGTGCAGTCGGACCACGCGTTGTCCACAACCACCCTTCCCAACAGCAGGCCTGGCCCCAGCCGCCCTCAGGCCCAGACCCTGAGTTTACGATGGTGTCCTCTGTCCTGAGATAATTGCTCTCAGGCACTAGGTTCAGGTTGCCTGCCCCATCTGTGCCCAGGACAGGGCACAGCGCCTTGGACAGACAGTGAGCAGGGCCTCTGGGGCAAGAGAAAGCCGGCCCCCAGCACCACCAGTGATGTGAGCCACGTCCTCAGGATCAAAGTGGAGGCAAACCCCTCACAGAGTAGCTCCCGCTCGGGATAGGGAAGCTCTGGGTTGCTTCGACAGGAAGGGGCTGCACCAGGTCCGAGAAGCCACACAGGGTCACTCGCTCATGTCCCTACAGTGCTTCAGTCCCTGGGAGGATTCAGAAGCGGGCCTCAGGAGGCAGGAGGACTAGTTCTAGTGACAGGTCTGAGGTTGTTTGTTGGTGACCCGTCTGGGCCTCAGTCTCCCTGTTCTCTAGTGCGCGCCTGGGTCTCGGTCACGTCGAAGGCGATTCCAGCTCTGATTGGGAATCCCTTTCTGGTGAGGAGGGTGCCGGGAAGTTTGGTCTCTCTCCTGCTCCTGCCTGCTGAGCTCTGGGCTCCCTCCTCGCACTCAGCCCACACCCCGCATTCCCAGAGAAGGCCCCGCACACTCACTCTTCTTGCAGGACGTGCATCTGCAGGCCTTGCAGGTGCAGGAGCCAGCGCAGCTGCAGGAGCCGCCTGCCAGGAAGGGAAAGGCCAGCAGTGAGCAGGGAGAGGGATGCAGGAGCTACAGCAGACGGTCAGCAATGCCTCCCTGAGCCCTCCTCCGTCAGGACCCAGTCCTGGGAGCTCGTGTCCACTCAGGCGGATAGAGAAGCCCCAGCTCGTCTCTTCTGGTCCAAGGAGAGTAGGTCCCCTCCTGATGGGACTCCACAGGGAAGGTCCCAGGCTCCAGACCCAGCCCAGGGTGACTGGGGCCGGGGGCCAGGGCCCATGGCCTGAACCCCAAAGAGGCAGTGTCCCCTCCTCCCATCCAGTCCTGGCAGCTCCGAGGCCTCCTCCAAACACTGGGTCCCGGTCTAGCAATCCCCTGACCAGCTGGGTGACCTCAATCAGGACAGCCTGGAGCCCCCGTGCCCTCAGTGTTAACAGAGAGGCAAAGGGAGACTGACCTGCTCCCAGGGGCCTGGCTCCCAAGAAAGCCCCGGACCCGTGACAGGAGTCCTCCTGAGCTCAAACTCAAAACCCTCCCTTGTCGTCCTGTGCCTGGGAAGGGGGCATCCTAAGGCTCAAAGCCAGGGCTCCCTTACCAGTGGGGCAGGAGCACTTGGGGTCCATCTGGAGGAGAAGTGAGGCCCGAGGTCCAAAGCAAGGGGCGAAGCGGCTGCACGGGTCCGGTGGGGGCCGTGTGGGAGCGAGGAGCCCGGGGGCTCAGTTATAGGCCGAGGAGGCGGCCCGGGCGCAGAGGCCCCGCCCCCGCCTTGCACGCGCCCCGCGGGTCCGCGCCCGCGCCCGCGCCCGCGCCCACGCCCGCGCCGTCCGCAGCGCCCTCAGCGCCCTGGGCCGGGCTGTGAGCAACAGGCGGGGCCGAGCGCACGATTCCACTTCGGTGCCGGCTGGAGCGGAGGAACCGGGTGCCGTGCGGTAAGCGGTGTCCCAGCCCCCTGGCCGCCCCTTCCCAATGTGCCCGACGGGAGCAGCCACCCTGTTGGCGGGTTGTGCAGGAATCCAGCTCCCGCGTCCTCCGGTCTTCCCCGCCCCGGGCCCCGCGCCGCCGGCCTGCGGGTCGCCGTTTCCTGCAGCCTGAGAACAGCCCCCGCCTCCCGCTCGTGTCCCTGGCTTGGCTGGAGCCGGGGAGCGGTGTCAGAGACGGCAGGCGTATGTGACCCTCACCACCGTTTCGCCCAGCCCATGTGTCCCCAGGCGTTGCCAGCCCCGGTCCCCACCACGGTCCTTTGGAAGCACGTTTCCGGTACCGTCTCCTGGAACGGCAGCGCGGTGAACATTGCCTTCAGCCGCTAGTCCTCCTCACTTGTGTTTTCCTTTCCTGGAGGGATCATGGCTCATTTCGGCGGGGGCTTCTTTGCCTAAACTTTCCAGGGGGGCTCCTCACTGTAGCCGGTCCACCCCACGCCAGGGTGGAGGTTCCCTAATCATGGGATGCTCCCCAGGGACGGCGTCATTGTAGGTGATAGGCAGCCCTGGCGTTAAATAACAAAGCGAGACAAGTGGATAGTTCCCTTTGAGTAGTCCCGACAGTTACTCACCGTGGAGTCCAGGCCAAGCCTTGTTAATCACTTTTGCTCTTTGAACTGTCACACCAACCGGGAAGGGAGATCCTAGTCAGGAGCCCGTTTCCCAAAGGCCAAAGTACCTACAGTACAAGGAGGCTCCGGAGGCAGGCACACGGTGCTGGGGAGTGGTGCCCTGCTTCTGTGCTTTTGTCGCTTCGCAGCTGAGAGAGGGAGTCAGTGAGAAAGCTCCCCTTTGGCGCAGAGCTGTGTCCTCAGCCCGTCTCTACCATGTCCAGCTCAATCCTGGGGGCGACCAGAGTGACAGAATAGGAATGGATTTATGACTTTGTGGCTACCTTCTGACTCTCTCCTTCAGTAGTGCTCAAGAGGTTTCTTTTGGTATAACGTATTTCGGAAAATCGCTGAAAAGAGAATGGTAAGGAAATCCTGATGCAGGTGACAGCAGAAATGGCAGGATCCTTCTGTATGTGTTAGGAGGACACCGACTGTGTTACTCACGGCTTTCTACCTGTAGTGTCAACGGCTCTTTGCGTGAAGGCAGGATAACCCTCTCAGGGGAACTGGTCCCAGGCTCACAGGGTTGATGAGGACGGCCCAGAGCACAGAGCTAAACACACCATCCTTGCTTGCGTGTCTGGAAGGAGGACAATGTCTCCTAGGCTAATGATAACAAATA
Source organism: Hyperoodon ampullatus (assembly GCF_949752795.1). Taxonomy (NCBI): domain Eukaryota; kingdom Metazoa; phylum Chordata; class Mammalia; order Artiodactyla; family Ziphiidae; genus Hyperoodon; species Hyperoodon ampullatus. The sequence continues at coordinate 29,807,286 of NC_136931.1, read as the reverse complement.
AATAAAGAGATAAATAAATGAATCGGTGGTACGATAGATTACTCCCTGAGTGCCCAGTATGTTCTGACCTTCTTTGCATGTATTCAATTCTGTAATCCCGAGAGCCAGACACTGTTATTTTGCCCTTTAGAGCAGAGGAGACTGAGCCAGAGAGAGGTTATGTCACAGGGCTATGTGTGACACAGATGGGACTGGCCCTCCTGCAGGCTGACTGCAGCCCCCCGCCCAACCGGACACCATGTCATCCCATGAAAGGTGAGAACACTGAACACCTGGCACAGAGGCAGCAGTGGGAAAGCCCTGAGCTGGCAGTCAGAGCCCTCTGCACAGCTCTGTGACCTCTGTGGGCTTCAGCCTCCCACCTCTGCAGCCAGGAGCACAGCTGGACTGTCTCCGAAGACCCTTGCAGCCCTGAAAAAGGAGAGGCCGGATTCAGCCTCCAGTGATGTCATAACCGGCCCCATGTGGCCGGGAGGTGAGACAGCTGTGGTGTAGGTGTAGTCCTCTGAGCATAGGCTGTGTGCCCTTGGGTAAGTTGCTTAACCTCTCTGCAATTGGCACCATCACTCCAGACCTTGCAGGTTCACTGAGTCTGTGCAAATGCTGTGGCGGTGACTCGTTCCATGGGGCTTGTTGGAGAACATCCCTACGCCCTCTGGCACTGGATAAGCAAGGTTCCTATCCACCTCTGCCCTCACCATGAGCTTGCTTGCAAACCAGGGAGCCTTTCTCCAGGAGCTTGTTGGGAGCTCAAGGATTCTCTGTGCACAAATGTCCGTGTGGAGAGAGCGATCATAAAGGACACCGTTCGGGAAGCCCGAGCTAGGAGCCAGGCCACTATCTGGCTTATTCCCCCTCATTGAAATTAATCTTTTTTATCGAAAGGAGGAAATGAAATCTCAGAGAGTATCAGTGACTTGCCAGGTCAGGAAGTGGCATGCTGGCTGTGAACCCGAGTGCCTGACACCAACACCCACGCACGCAGAACGGGCCGGCTCCTGAAATGCCCCCTTCACACAGGGCACCTGTGGGCAATCTTGCTCCTGACTTCTGAGCCACGTGTCTCCTCTTTCTCTCCGAGTGCCCATCAACTAGGAATTCCCTCCCCAGACCGCCAGGGGGCGCAACACCTGAACTATATTACCTGTTCCCTCAGCACACACTTCTTGCTAATAAACAGCACCAGGCCCTCCGCACTGCAGCACCACCATCACTCTGCAGAGGAACACATGAAGTCCTTCTTCTGAAAGCAAGTCTCAGGGAAACAGCTGGGAAATTCCCACCAAATTCAAATCACTATCGGGGTGTCAAGTAGCCACGGGCTGCATTTGAGGGAAGGGAAGATGTCAGCCTGATCTAGGGAGGACCTTGCGAAGATTCAGAGCCAAGGCCCTGCAGGGAGCTGTCACGGGTGGCGAGTGTCCTGTCAGTAGCCCTGGGCAAGCCAAGACTGATGTTCCCTGTGGGGAGGCAGGGGGCAGAGCTGCTCCGGGCGTGTGTGGTCCGCACAGTGGGGCATCTGTGAAGCGTTCCCAGGACTCGGGCACACCTTCCATGTAAGTGCAGCATATGAAAGCGTCCAGCTTTCAGAATTGCTCCTCCACGTATGAAGGTGATTTGACGTGTTGAAGGGAAAAATGGGTGTCACATATAGTGTCCTTTTACATTTTATCTTAGCGATTCTTTTTACTGACCAGGGTTAAAACTGTGGCCGAAAATACAAATAGGTCTTTCCAGGGTGTTTTAGACGCCAGTCCCGTGTAGAAGTCAAACAAGAGGGGTGTGGGATTCCATCCCCTCTGGGTACTTTTCCAGGCTCTCATCACCGAGGACTGAGTTTGGCAGGGGCCCCCAGAGAAGGAAAATGAGAAATGGACAACGTTCTCTGCAATCCATACTCGTAAGGGGAATAGAGGGAGTGTGTCCTCTGTGTGTCCAGTGCCCTATGTCATCTGGCGAGGCTTTCATTTGGAGCTGAGAAACTGAAGCTCAACTTAACCTAAGGGGCTAAGACGCTCCGTGTGCGTGTGTTTTGGGGGGTGGGGGGGTACTCTTTGGTCCAGAGCCGAGGTCTCTGCACGTCCAGTCCAGTTCCCCACGCCAGCCCTGATGGGCACGGCGTCTCTTTGTTCAAGACAGACAAAGGAAGACAGAGCCAGAATAAAGTCAACAACTTTTATTACAACTCACATATTTCACAGAAAAAGGAATGTAGCGTCAGGTCCGCTTGTATGAAAAACGGTAAAATGCAGGTTTGTCCTGGTTGCTCTGTTGACACCCGGGGCAGGCTCTCCGCGACATCAGGCACAGCAGCTGCACTTGTCCGAGGCCCCTTTGCAGACGCAGCCCTGGGCACACTTGGCGCAGCCCACGGGACAGCAGGAGCAGCAGCCTGGGGAGGCAAGGGCAGCGTGCAGTCGGACCACGCGTTGTCCGCAACCACCCTTCCCAACAGCAGGCCTGGCCCCAGCCGCCCTCAGGCCCAGACCCTGAGTTTACGATGGTGTCCTCTGTCCTGAGATAATTGCTCTCAGGCACTAGGTTCAGGTTGCCTGCCCCATCTGTGCCCGGGACAGGGCACAGCGCCTTGGAGAGACACTGAGCAGGGCCTCTGGGGACAAGACAAAGCCAGCCCCCAGCACCACCAGTGATGTGAGCCACGTCCTCAGGATCAAAGTGGAGGCAAACCCCTCACAGAGCAGCTCCCGCTCGGGATAGGGAGGCTCTGGGCTGCTTCGACAGGAAGGGGCTGCACCAGGTCCGAGAAGCCACACAGGGTCACTCGTTCATGTCCCTACAGTGCTTCAGTGCCTGGGAGGATTCAGAAGCGTGACTCAGGAGGGAGGAGGACTAGTTCTAGTGACAGGTCTGAGGTTGTTTGTTGGTGACCCGTCTGGGCCTCAGTCTCCCTGTTCTCTAGTGCGCGCCTGGGTCTCGGTCATGTCGAAGGCGATTCCAGCTCTGACTGGGAATCCCTTCCTGGTGAGGGGGGTGCCGGGAAGTTTGGTCACTGTCCTGCTCCTGCCTGCTGAGCTCTGGGCTCCCTCCTCGCACTCAGCCCACACCCCGCATTGCCAGAGAAGGCCCCGCACACTCACTCTTCTTGCAGGAGGTGCATCTGCAGGCCTTGCAGGTGCAGGAGCCAGCGCAGCTGCAGGAGCCGCCTGCCAGGAAGGGAAAGGCCAGCAGTGAGCAGGGAGAGGGATGCAGGAGCTACAGCAGACGGTCAGCAATGCCTCCCTGAGCCCTCCTCCTCCGTCAGGACGCGGCCCTGGGAGCTCGTGTCCACTCAGGCGGATAGAGAAGCCCCAGCTCGTGTCTTCTGGTCCGAGGAGAGTAGGTCCCCTCCTGATGGGACTCCACAGGGAAGGTCCCAGGCTCCAGACCCAGCCCAGGCTGACTGGGGCCGGGGGCCAGGGCCCATGGCGTGAACCCCAAAGAGGCAGTGTCCCCTCCTCCCATCAAGTCCTGGCAGCTCCGAGGCCTCCTCCAAACCCTGGGTCTAGCAATTCCGTGACCTGCTGGGTGACCTCAACAAAGGCAGTCTTGAGCCTCTGTACCCCCCATTCAAAAATAGAGGCTGGAAATCTCTGGCGATCTAGTGGTTACGGGACAGCGCTCTCACTTCCTAGTGTCTGGGTTCCGTCCCCGGTCAGGGAACTAAGCTCCCACAAGCTGAGTGGTACAGCCAAAAAACAAAAAACAAAAAATAGATTAAAAAAATGCTGTCGCTGCCCTGGCTGGGAAGAAAGCACTGGGTGAACCGTGGCCGTCCACTTGTGCTCAAATTGAAACTTCTTCCTCATCTAACCCCAGGGACACTGTGTCCTGGGCTGAGAAGCGGGCATCCAAGGCCCAGAGCCAGGGGTTCCTTACCAGTGGGGCAGGAGCAGTTGGGGTCCATTTGGAGCCAAGGCGAGGCCGGGGGTAGAAAGCAAGCGGCCAAGAGGCCCGTGAGCTGGTGGGAGGCGTGTCGAGCCTAGGAGCCTGCTTGCAGTGTTTGTACCCAGAGGAGGCGGCCCGGGCGCAGAGGTCCCACCCCCTCCTTGCACCCGCCCCGCGGATCTGCGCCCGCCCCGCCCGCAGCGCCGGGGGCCCGGCCGTGAGCAACCCCTGGGGCCGAGACAGGATTCTCCCAGTGTACGTGGGTCCGCTCTGCGCACGGAGAGCCGTATTTGGTGCCTGCTCGCCGGTAGGGACTGTTTGCCAGGAGGTGCGCGGTGTCCTAGCCTCCCTGTCCGCCCCTCCCGATTTTCCCGAGGGCGGCAGCCACCTTGTTCCGGGATTTTCCAGCAAGCCAGCCTCTGTATCCTCGCTGTCTTCCCCACCACCGGCCCCCGCGCTGTTGTCTTCAGGTTCCCCCTTTCCGGAGCCCGTGTGCAACCCTAGTCTCGCGCTCCCGTCCCAGGCATGGCTGGATCCTGGGAGTTGTGTGCAGAGAGCGGCGGTGGATGTGACCTTCACCACCAATCCTCCGACTCCCTCTTCCCCCACCATTTCCTGTCCTGGTCCCCACGATGGTCCTTAGGCAGCGTTTCTCTAACGTTTCTCCGTAAGAGCACCGCGACCAACTCAGGCCTCTGCCTCCCATCCTTCCTTCTTTTCTGCACTACTGAATGGATGGATGGGCACACTTGTCCCTGTGCTCCTGGCCTAAACTTGGCAGGGGATTTCCTGATCCTAGCCAGTCCACCCTGCACCAGGATGGAGGTTCCCAAAGGATGAGATCCCACCCCGTGGAAGGGATCATTGTAAGTGATGGGCAGACCTGGCATTAAATAGCAAAGCATGACAAGTGGTTATTTCCCTTTCAGTATTCAGCAGTGGGAAGGGCACTGAGCAGGCAGTCACATCCCTCTGCATAGCTCTGTGACCTCTCTGGACTTTAGTCTCCCATCTCTGCAGCCAGAAGCACAACTAGACTGTCTGAAAGGACACTTCCAGCTCTGAGTAATGATAGGCAGGACTCAGCCTTCAGTGACCTCCTAATCAGCGACCTTTGGCAAGGAGGTGAGACAGCCTTGCTATAGCTTCAGACCTCTGAATATGATCTGTGTGCCCTTAGGCAGGTTGCTGAAACTCTGGGTAGCTGGCGCAATCATTCCAGCCCCTGCAGGTTCACTGTGTTACTGGTTCAATATAGATCAAGTGATAGGAAGGGTGGGCATTGATTTTGTGTTTCTCCAAATGGTGTGGCAGCATTTTATCCTGGGGGGGGGGGCGGCTATTGCAGGGCATCCACACTCCCCCTGCCAGTGGATCAGTAAATTTGCAATCAAACCTTAACCTCCAGCCTGGAGTGATGCTTGCAAAACCATGAGCCTTTCCCCAAGAGCTTGTTGGAATTCAGCAAGATTGTGTCCCAGTAAAGTCACTGTGAACAGAAGCATCCTAATAGACAGAGTTTATTAAGCCCTAGTGAGGAGCTAGGCCACTCTCAATACCACACAGGGATATCATCTCCTTTTTATAGGAAATGGAGACTTAGAGAGGTCGAGCGACTCATTTAGGATACGCGGCTGGTAAGGGCCACTGTGGTCTGTGAACCAAGACTGCCTGACACCAGCACCCACGCACCCAGCACAGGCTGGCTCCTGAAATCCCCTCTTCACACAGGACACCTGTGGGTGAGTGTGGTCCTGACACTTGGGCCACGTGACTCGTCTTTCTCTTTGACTTTCCATCAAATAGCAAATCCCTCCAGAAGTTGTCAGGAGGACCAGCTCTCGCCATTATTTACAGGTCACTCAGCGCCTCACTCCTTCCTAGTAAATACCACCACCACGTTGTAAATGCAGAATCTGACACTACCCTGCACAGGCAGACATGAAGTCCTTCATCTGGAACCAATTTCCAGGTACTCTGCCTCTTGTTGGGAAGTGGCTGGGCATTACCTACAAATTCCTAGTCACTTTGTGGTTTCCAGTAGCCAAGGGCTGGATTTTGAAGGCAGCGTTCAGCCTGACCTAAAGGAACTTCCAAAGATTCAGAGCCAACTCACCACAGGGAGCTCTCAGGGGTAGCAGGTGTCCTCTCACTGGCACTGGGCCAGCCGAGACGGATGTTCCCTGTGGGGATGGTGGGAAGAGCTACTTCAGGTGTGGGTGATCCACACAGTGGGGCGTTTGAAAGTGTTTTCCGTGTTCAACATACTCCTTTGATGAACTCATGGTTTTTTTTTAATAATTGAAGTGTAGCTGATTTACAATATTGTGTTAGTTTCAGGTGAACAAACATGTTTTTACTTTTTAAATTTTTCCTGTACTACTCTGATCCTCATACATTTATTCAAATTTATTGAATCAACAATTGGGTTTTGTATTTTGTGTCCTTTGAAATTTTTCTTAGTAGTTCACTTAATTTTATTTTACCAAAGTTTAGGTTTGTGACGTTAGAAAATAAAAACCACAGCTAGAAAATTCACACATCTTTCAGTGCAGGGAGTTTGAGACTTCCAGGTAGGGATTCAGGTAACTGGAGGTGTGATTCCAGCTTCTTTAGAGTCTATGAAGCCTAAAATCTATGAGGACGTGAAGTTAGCCAGGGAAATCAGAGGATGGGAAATGAGGCATGGAGAAGTCACCAACCCTTGCCATGCCACGAACCCTTGCCATGAGAATGGAGGGGACCTTGTATCTGCTCAACACCCTTAGAGCATCTGGTCTAATGCTCTTCCATTTTACGGAAGATGAACCCAGTGAGGGAGTGTGGCTTGTCTTAGGCACTCAGTTTGTGAGGGACTCACATTTTGTTCCAGTACCCAAGTCTCTGCACTTCTCATCCAGTCTCCTACACCAGCCCTGGTGTAGGGCAGGAGCCCTTATTCCCAATGCACAGAAAAAAGAGCCGAGTCGGAAGAGTGTCAACAGCTTTTATTACAACTCACATATTTCATAGGAAAGGGAATGTAGCAATCAAGTCAGAGTTGTATAAAAACACAGGTCGGCCCGTGGTCCTCCATTGACACCTGGGGCAGGCTCTCCGCGACATCAGGCACAGCAGCTGCACTTGTCCGAGGCCCCTTTGCAGACGCAGCCCTGGGCACACTTGGCGCAGCCCACGGGGCAGCAGGAGCAGCAGCCTGGGGAGGCAAGGGCAGCGTGCAGTCGGACCACGCGTTGTCCACAACCACCCTTCCCAACAGCAGGCCTGGCCCCAGCCGCCCTCAGGCCCAGACCCTGAGTTTACGATGGTGTCCTCTGTCCTGAGATAATTGCTCTCAGGCACTAGGTTCAGGTTGCCTGCCCCATCTGTGCCCAGGACAGGGCACAGCGCCTTGGACAGACAGTGAGCAGGGCCTCTGGGGCAAGAGAAAGCCGGCCCCCAGCACCACCAGTGATGTGAGCCACGTCCTCAGGATCAAAGTGGAGGCAAACCCCTCACAGAGTAGCTCCCGCTCGGGATAGGGAAGCTCTGGGTTGCTTCGACAGGAAGGGGCTGCACCAGGTCCGAGAAGCCACACAGGGTCACTCGCTCATGTCCCTACAGTGCTTCAGTCCCTGGGAGGATTCAGAAGCGGGCCTCAGGAGGCAGGAGGACTAGTTCTAGTGACAGGTCTGAGGTTGTTTGTTGGTGACCCGTCTGGGCCTCAGTCTCCCTGTTCTCTAGTGCGCGCCTGGGTCTCGGTCACGTCGAAGGCGATTCCAGCTCTGATTGGGAATCCCTTTCTGGTGAGGAGGGTGCCGGGAAGTTTGGTCTCTCTCCTGCTCCTGCCTGCTGAGCTCTGGGCTCCCTCCTCGCACTCAGCCCACACCCCGCATTCCCAGAGAAGGCCCCGCACACTCACTCTTCTTGCAGGACGTGCATCTGCAGGCCTTGCAGGTGCAGGAGCCAGCGCAGCTGCAGGAGCCGCCTGCCAGGAAGGGAAAGGCCAGCAGTGAGCAGGGAGAGGGATGCAGGAGCTACAGCAGACGGTCAGCAATGCCTCCCTGAGCCCTCCTCCGTCAGGACCCAGTCCTGGGAGCTCGTGTCCACTCAGGCGGATAGAGAAGCCCCAGCTCGTCTCTTCTGGTCCAAGGAGAGTAGGTCCCCTCCTGATGGGACTCCACAGGGAAGGTCCCAGGCTCCAGACCCAGCCCAGGGTGACTGGGGCCGGGGGCCAGGGCCCATGGCCTGAACCCCAAAGAGGCAGTGTCCCCTCCTCCCATCCAGTCCTGGCAGCTCCGAGGCCTCCTCCAAACACTGGGTCCCGGTCTAGCAATCCCCTGACCAGCTGGGTGACCTCAATCAGGACAGCCTGGAGCCCCCGTGACCTCAGTGTTAACAGAGAGGCAAAGGGAGACTGACCTGCTCCCAGGGGCCTGGCTCCCAAGAAAGCCCCGGACCCGTGACAGGAGTCCTCCTGAGCTCAAACTCAAAACCCTCCCTTGTCGTCCTGTGCCTGGGAAGGGGGCATCCTAAGGCTCAAAGCCAGGGCTCCCTTACCAGTGGGGCAGGAGCACTTGGGGTCCATCTGGAGGAGAAGTGAGGCCCGAGGTCCAAAGCAAGGGGCGAAGCGGCTGCACGGGTCCGGTGGGGGCCGTGTGGGAGCGAGGAGCCCGGGGGCTCAGTTATAGGCCGAGGAGGCGGCCCGGGCGCAGAGGCCCCGCCCCCGCCTTGCACGCGCCCCGCGGGTCCGCGCCCGCGCCCACGCCCGCGCCGTCCGCAGCGCCCTCAGCGCCCTGGGCCGGGCTGTGAGCAACAGGCGGGGCCGAGCGCACGATTCCACTTCGGTGCCGGCTGGAGCGGAGGAACCGGGTGCCGTGCGGTAAGCGGTGTCCCAGCCCCCTGGCCGCCCCTTCCCAATGTGCCCGACGGGAGCAGCCACCCTGTTGGCGGGTTGTGCAGGAATCCAGCTCCCGCGTCCTCCGGTCTTCCCCGCCCCGGGCCCCGCGCCGCCGGCCTGCGGGTCGCCGTTTCCTGCAGCCTGAGAACAGCCCCCGCCTCCCGCTCGTGTCCCTGGCTTGGCTGGAGCCGGGGAGCGGTGTCAGAGACGGCAGGCGTATGTGACCCTCACCACCGTTTCGCCCAGCCCATGTGTCCCCAGGCGTTGCCAGCCCCGGTCCCCACCACGGTCCTTTGGAAGCACGTTTCCGGTACCGTCTCCTGGAACGGCAGCGCGGTGAACATTGCCTTCAGCCGCTAGTCCTCCTCACTTGTGTTTTCCTTTCCTGGAGGGATCATGGCTCATTTCGGCGGGGGCTTCTTTGCCTAAACTTTCCAGGGGGGCTCCTCACTGTAGCCGGTCCACCCCACGCCAGGGTGGAGGTTCCCTAATCATGGGATGCTCCCCAGGGACGGCGTCATTGTAGGTGATAGGCAGCCCTGGCGTTAAATAACAAAGCGAGACAAGTGGATAGTTCCCTTTGAGTAGTCCCGACAGTTACTCACCGTGGAGTCCAGGCCAAGCCTTGTTAATCACTTTTGCTCTTTGAACTGTCACACCAACCGGGAAGGGAGATCCTAGTCAGGAGCCCGTTTCCCAAAGGCCAAAGTACCTACAGTACAAGGAGGCTCCGGAGGCAGGCACACGGTGCTGGGGAGTGGTGCCCTGCTTCTGTGCTTTTGTCGCTTCGCAGCTGAGAGAGGGAGTCAGTGAGAAAGCTCCCCTTTGGCCCAGAGCTGTGTCCTCAGCCCGTCTCTACCATGTCCAGCTCAATCCTGGGGGCGACCAGAGTGACAGAATAGGAATGGATTTATGACTTTGTGGCTACCTTCTGACTCTCTCCTTCAGTAGTGCTCAAGAGGTTTCTTTTGGTATAACGTATTTCGGAAAATCGCTGAAAAGAGAATGGTAAGGAAATCCTGATGCAGGTGACAGCAGAAATGGCAGGATCCTTCTGTATGTGTTAGGAGGACACCGACTGTGTTACTCACGGCTTTCTACCTGTAGTGTCAACGGCTCTTTGCGTGAAGGCAGGATAACCCTCTCAGGGGAACTGGTCCCAGGCTCACAGGGTTGATGAGGACGGCCCAGAGCACAGAGCTAAACACACCATCCTTGCTTGCGTGTCTGGAAGGAGGACAATGTCTCCTAGGCTAATGATAACAAATAAATAAAGAGATAAATAAATGAATCGGTGGTACGATAGATTACTCCCTGAGTGCCCAGTATGTTCTGACCTTCTTTGCATGTATTCAATTCTGTAATCCCGAGAGCCAGACACTGTTATTTTGCCCTTTAGAGCAGAGGAGACTGAGCCAGAGAGAGGTTATGTCACAGGGCTATGTGTGACACAGATGGGACTGGCCCTCCTGCAGGCTGACTGCAGCCCCCCGCCCAACCGGACACCATGTCATCCCATGAAAGGTGAGAACACTGAACACCTGGCACAGAGGCAGCAGTGGGAAAGCCCTGAGCTGGCAGTCAGAGCCCTCTGCACAGCTCTGTGACCTCTGTGGGCTTCAGCCTCCCACCTCTGCAGCCAGGAGCACAGCTGGACTGTCTCCGAAGACCCTTGCAGCCCTGAAAAAGGAGAGGCCGGATTCAGCCTCCAGTGATGTCATAACCAGCCCCATGTGGCCGGGAGGTGAGACAGCTGTGGTGTAGGTGTAGTCCTCTGAGTATAGGCTGTGTGCCCTTGGGTAAGTTGCTTAACCTCTCTGCAATTGGCACCATCACTCCAGACCTTGCAGGTTCACTGAGTCTGTGCAAATGCTGTGGCGGTGACTCGTTCCATGGGGCTTGTTGGAGAACATCCCTACGCCCTCTGGCACTGGATAAGCAAGGTTCCTATCCACCTCTGCCCTCACCATGAGCTTGCTTGCAAACCAGGGAGCCTTTCTCCAGGAGCTTGTTGGGAGCTCAAGGATTCTCTGTGCACAAATGTCCGTGTGGAGAGAGCGATCATAAAGGACACCGTTCGGGAAGCCCGAGCTAGGAGCCAGGCCACTATCTGGCTTATTCCCCCTCATTGAAATTAATCTTTTTTATCGAAAGGAGGAAATGAAATCTCAGAGAGTATCAGTGACTTGCCAGGTCAGGAAGTGGCATGCTGGCTGTGAACCCGAGTGCCTGACACCAACACCCACGCACGCAGAACGGGCCGGCTCCTGAAATGCCCCCTTCACACAGGGCACCTGTGGGCAATCTTGCTCCTGACTTCTGAGCCACGTGTCTCCTCTTTCTCTCCGAGTGCCCATCAACTAGGAATTCCCTCCCCAGACCGCCAGGGGGCGCAACACCTGAACTATATTACCTGTTCCCTCAGCACACACTTCTTGCTAATAAACAGCACCAGGCCCTCCGCACTGCAGCACCACCATCACTCTGCAGAGGAACACATGAAGTCCTTCTTCTGAAAGCAAGTCTCAGGGAAACAGCTGGGAAATTCCCACCAAATTCAAATCACTATCGGGGTGTCAAGTAGCCACGGGCTGCATTTGAGGGAAGGGAAGATGTCAGCCTGATCTAGGGAGGACCTTGCGAAGATTCAGAGCCAAGGCCCTGCAGGGAGCTGTCACGGGTGGCGAGTGTCCTGTCAGTAGCCCTGGGCAAGCCAAGACTGATGTTCCCTGTGGGGAGGCAGGGGGCAGAGCTGCTCCGGGCGTGTGTGGTCCGCACAGTGGGGCATCTGTGAAGCGTTCCCAGGACTCGGGCACACCTTCCATGTAAGTGCAGCATATGAAAGCGTCCAGCTTTCAGAATTGCTCCTCCACGTATGAGGGTGATTTGACGTGTTGAAGGGAAAAATGGGTGTCACATATAGTGTCCTTTTACATTTTATCTTAGCGATTCTTTTTACTGACCAGGGTTAAAACTGTGGCCGAAAATACAAATAGGTCTTTCCAGGGTGTTTTAGACGCCAGTCCCGTGTAGAAGTCAAACAAGAGGGGTGTGGGATTCCATCCCCTCTGGGTACTTTTCCAGGCTCTCATCACCGAGGACTGAGTTTGGCAGGGGCCCCCAGAGAAGGAAAATGAGAAATGGACAACGTTCTCTGCAATCCATACTCGTAAGGGGAATAGAGGGAGTGTGTCCTCTGTGTGTCCAGTGCCCTATGTCATCTGGCGAGGCTTTCATTTGGAGCTGAGAAACTGAAGCTCAACTTAACCTAAGGGGCTAAGACGCTCCGTGTGCGTGTGTTTTGGGGGGTGGGGGGGTACTCTTTGGTCCAGAGCCGAGGTCTCTGCACGTCCAGTCCAGTTCCCCACGCCAGCCCTGATGGGCACGGCGTCTCTTTGTTCAAGACAGACAAAGGAAGACAGAGCCAGAATAAAGTCAACAACTTTTATTACAACTCACATATATCACAGGAAAAGAAATGTAGCGTCAGGTCCGCTTGTATGAAAAACGGTAAAATGCAGGTTTGTCCTGGTTGCTCTGTTGACACCCGGGGCAGGCTCTCCGCGACATCAGGCACAGCAGCTGCACTTGTCCGAGGCCCCTTTGCAGACGCAGCCCTGGGCACACTTGGCGCAGCCCACGGGGCAGCAGGAGCAGCAGCCTGGGGAGGCAAGGGCAGCGTGCAGTCGGACCACGCGTTGTCCGCAACCACCCTTCCCAACAGCAGGCCTGGCCCCAGCCGCCCTCAGGCCCAGACCCTGAGTTTACGATGGTGTCCTCTGTCCTGAGATAATTGCTCTCAGGCACTAGGTTCAGGTTGCCTGCCCCATCTGTGCCCGGGACAGGGCACAGCGCCTTGGAGAGACACTGAGCAGGGCCTCTGGGGACAAGACAAAGCCAGCCCCCAGCACCACCAGTGATGTGAGCCACGTCCTCAGGATCAAAGTGGAGGCAAACCCCTCACAGAGCAGCTCCCGCTCGGGATAGGGAGGCTCTGGGCTGCTTCGACAGGAAGGGGCTGCACCAGGTCCGAGAAGCCACACAGGGTCACTCGTTCATGTCCCTACAGTGCTTCAGTGCCTGGGAGGATTCAGAAGCGTGACTCAGGAGGGAGGAGGACTAGTTCTAGTGACAGGTCTGAGGTTGTTTGTTGGTGACCCGTCTGGGCCTCAGTCTCCCTGTTCTCTAGTGCGCGCCTGGGTCTCGGTCATGTCGAAGGCGATTCCAGCTCTGACTGGGAATCCCTTCCTGGTGAGGGGGGTGCCGGGAAGTTTGGTCACTGTCCTGCTCCTGCCTGCTGAGCTCTGGGCTCCCTCCTCGCACTCAGCCCACACCCCGCATTGCCAGAGAAGGCCCCGCACACTCACTCTTCTTGCAGGAGGTGCATCTGCAGGCCTTGCAGGTGCAGGAGCCAGCGCAGCTGCAGGAGCCGCCTGCCAGGAAGGGAAAGGCCAGCAGTGAGCAGGGAGAGGGATGCAGGAGCTACAGCAGACGGTCAGCAATGCCTCCCTGAGCCCTCCTCCTCCGTCAGGACGCGGCCCTGGGAGCTCGTGTCCACTCAGGCGGATAGAGAAGCCCCAGCTCGTGTCTTCTGGTCCAAGGAGAGTAGGTCCCCTCCTGATGGGACTCCACAGGGAAGGTCCCAGGCTCCAGACCCAGCCCAGGCTGACTGGGGCCGGGGGCCAGGGCCCATGGCGTGAACCCCAAAGAGGCAGTGTCCCCTCCTCCCATCAAGTCCTGGCAGCTCCGAGGCCTCCTCCAAACCCTGGGTCTAGCAATTCCGTGACCTGCTGGGTGACCTCAACAAAGGCAGTCTTGAGCCTCTGTACCCCCCATTCAAAAATAGAGGCTGGAAATCTCTGGCGATCTAGTGGTTACGGGACAGCGCTCTCACTTCCTAGTGTCTGGGTTCCGTCCCCGGTCAGGGAACTAAGCTCCCACAAGCTGAGTGGTACAGCCAAAAAACAAAAAACAAAAAATAGATTAAAAAAATGCTGTCGCTGCCCTGGCTGGGAAGAAAGCACTGGGTGAACCGTGGCCGTCCACTTGTGCTCAAATTGAAACTTCTTCCTCATCTAACCCCAGGGACACTGTGTCCTGGGCTGAGAAGCGGGCATCCAAGGCCCAGAGCCAGGGGTTCCTTACCAGTGGGGCAGGAGCAGTTGGGGTCCATTTGGAGCCAAGGCGAGGCCGGGGGTAGAAAGCAAGCGGCCAAGAGGCCCGTGAGCTGGTGGGAGGCGTGTCGAGCCTAGGAGCCTGCTTGCAGTGTTTGTACCCAGAGGAGGCGGCCCGGGCGCAGAGGTCCCACCCCCTCCTTGCACCCGCCCCGCGGATCTGCGCCCGCCCCGCCCGCAGCGCCGGGGGCCCGGCCGTGAGCAACCCCTGGGGCCGAGACAGGATTCTCCCAGTGTACGTGGGTCCGCTCTGCGCACGGAGAGCCGTATTTGGTGCCTGCTCGCCGGTAGGGACTGTTTGCCAGGAGGTGCGCGGTGTCCTAGCCTCCCTGTCCGCCCCTCCCGATTTTCCCGAGGGCGGCAGCCACCTTGTTCCGGGATTTTCCAGCAAGCCAGCCTCTGTATCCTCGCTGTCTTCCCCACCACCGGCCCCCGCGCTGTTGTCTTCAGGTTCCCCCTTTCCGGAGCCCGTGTGCAACCCTAGTCTCGCGCTCCCGTCCCAGGCATGGCTGGATCCTGGGAGTTGTGTGCAGAGAGCGGCGGTGGATGTGACCTTCACCACCAATCCTCCGACTCCCTCTTCCCCCACCATTTCCTGTCCTGGTCCCCACGATGGTCCTTAGGCAGCGTTTCTCTAACGTTTCTCCGTAAGAGCACCGCGACCAACTCAGGCCTCTGCCTCCCATCCTTCCTTCTTTTCTGCACTACTGAATGGATGGATGGGCACACTTGTCCCTGTGCTCCTGGCCTAAACTTGGCAGGGGATTTCCTGATCCTAGCCAGTCCACCCTGCACCAGGATGGAGGTTCCCAAAGGATGAGATCCCACCCCGTGGAAGGGATCATTGTAAGTGATGGGCAGACCTGGCATTAAATAGCAAAGCATGACAAGTGGTTATTTCCCTTTCAGTATTCAGCAGTGGGAAGGGCACTGAGCAGGCAGTCACATCCCTCTGCATAGCTCTGTGACCTCTCTGGACTTTAGTCTCCCATCTCTGCAGCCAGAAGCACAACTAGACTGTCTGAAAGGACACTTCCAGCTCTGAGTAATGATAGGCAGGACTCAGCCTTCAGTGACCTCCTAATCAGCGACCTTTGGCAAGGAGGTGAGACAGCCTTGCTATAGCTTCAGACCTCTGAATATGATCTGTGTGCCCTTAGGCAGGTTGCTGAAACTCTGGGTAGCTGGCGCAATCATTCCAGCCCCTGCAGGTTCACTGTGTTACTGGTTCAATATAGATCAAGTGATAGGAAGGGTGGGCATTGATTTTGTGTTTCTCCAAATGGTGTGGCAGCATTTTATCCGGGGGGGGGCTATTGCAGGGCATCCACACTCCCCCTGCCAGTGGATCAGTAAATTTGCAATCAAACCTTAACCTCCAGCCTGGAGTGATGCTTGCAAAACCATGAGCCTTTCCCCAAGAGCTTGTTGGAATTCAGCAAGATTGTGTCCCAGTAAAGTCACTGTGAACAGAAGCATCCTAATAGACAGAGTTTATTAAGCCCTAGTGAGGAGCTAGGCCACTCTCAATACCACACAGGGATATCATCTCCTTTTTATAGGAAATGGAGACTTAGAGAGGTCGAGCGACTCATTTAGGATACGCGGCTGGTAAGGGCCACTGTGGTCTGTGAACCAAGACTGCCTGACACCAGCACCCACGCACCCAGCACAGGCTGGCTCCTGAAATCCCCTCTTCACACAGGACACCTGTGGGTGAGTGTGGTCCTGACACTTGGGCCACGTGACTCGTCTTTCTCTTTGACTTTCCATCAAATAGCAAATCCCTCCAGAAGTTGTCAGGAGGACCAGCTCTCGCCATTATTTACAGGTCACTCAGCGCCTCACTCCTTCCTAGTAAATACCACCACCACGTTGTAAATGCAGAATCTGACACTACCCTGCACAGGCAGACATGAAGTCCTTCATCTGGAACCAATTTCCAGGTACTCTGCCTCTTGTTGGGAAGTGGCTGGGCATTACCTACAAATTCCTAGTCACTTTGTGGTTTCCAGTAGCCAAGGGCTGGATTTTGAAGGCAGCGTTCAGCCTGACCTAAAGGAACTTCCAAAGATTCAGAGCCAACTCACCACAGGGAGCTCTCAGGGGTAGCAGGTGTCCTCTCACTGGCACTGGGCCAGCCGAGACGGATGTTCCCTGTGGGGATGGTGGGAAGAGCTACTTCAGGTGTGGGTGATCCACACAGTGGGGCGTTTGAAAGTGTTTTCCGTGTTCAACATACTCCTTTGATGAACTCATGGTTTTTTTTTTTAATAATTGAAGTGTAGCTGATTTACAATATTGTGTTAGTTTCAGGCGAACAAACATGTTTTTACTTTTTAAATTTTTCCTGTACTACTCTGATCCTCATACATTTATTCAAATTTATTGAATCAACAATTGGGTTTTGTATTTTGTGTCCTTTGAAATTTTTCTTAGTAGTTCACTTAATTTTATTTTACCAAAGTTTAGGTTTGTGACGTTAGAAAATAAAAACCACAGCTAGAAAATTCACACATCTTTCAGTGCAGGGAGTTTGAGACTTCCAGGTAGGGATTCAGGTAACTGGAGGTGTGATTCCAACTTCTTTAGAGTCTATGAAGCCTAAAATCTATGAGGACGTGAAGTTAGCCAGGGAAATCAGAGGATGGGAAATGAGGCATGGAGAAGTCACCAACCCTTGCCATGCCACGAACCCTTGCCATGAGAATGGAGGGGACCTTGTATCTGCTCAACACCCTTAGAGCATCTGGTCTAATGCTCTTCCATTTTACGGAAGATGAACCCAGTGAGGGAGTGTGGCTTGTCTTAGGCACTCAGTTTGTGAGGGACTCACATTTTGTTCCAGTACCCAAGTCTCTGCACTTCTCATCCAGTCTCCTACACCAGCCCTGGCTGGTGTAGGGCAGGAGCCCTTATTCCCAATGCACAGAAAAAAGAGCCGAGTCGGAAGAGTGTCAACAGCTTTTATTACAACTCACATATTTCATAGGAAAGGGAATGTAGCAATCAAGTCAGAGTTGTATAAAAACACAGGTTGGCCCGTGGTCCTCCATTGACACCTGGGGCAGGCTCTCCGCGACATCAGGCACAGCAGCTGCACTTGTCCGAGGCCCCTTTGCAGACGCAGCCCTGGGCACACTTGGCGCAGCCCACGGGGCAGCAGGAGCAGCAGCCTGGGGAGGCAAGGGCAGCGTGCAGTCGGACCACGCGTTGTCCACAACCACCCTTCCCAACAGCAGGCCTGGCCCCAGCCGCCCTCAGGCCCAGACCCTGAGTTTACGATGGTGTCCTCTGTCCTGAGATAATTGCTCTCAGGCACTAGGTTCAGGTTGCCTGCCCCATCTGTGCCCAGGACAGGGCACAGCGCCTTGGACAGACAGTGAGCAGGGCCTCTGGGGCAAGAGAAAGCCGGCCCCCAGCACCACCAGTGATGTGAGCCACGTCCTCAGGATCAAAGTGGAGGCAAACCCCTCACAGAGTAGCTCCCGCTCGGGATAGGGAAGCTCTGGGTTGCTTCGACAGGAAGGGGCTGCACCAGGTCCGAGAAGCCACACAGGGTCACTCGCTCATGTCCCTACAGTGCTTCAGTCCCTGGGAGGATTCAGAAGCGGGCCTCAGGAGGCAGGAGGACTAGTTCTAGTGACAGGTCTGAGGTTGTTTGTTGGTGACCCGTCTGGGCCTCAGTCTCCCTGTTCTCTAGTGCGCGCCTGGGTCTCGGTCACGTCGAAGGCGATTCCAGCTCTGATTGGGAATCCCTTTCTGGTGAGGAGGGTGCCGGGAAGTTTGGTCTCTCTCCTGCTCCTGCCTGCTGAGCTCTGGGCTCCCTCCTCGCACTCAGCCCACACCCCGCATTCCCAGAGAAGGCCCCGCACACTCACTCTTCTTGCAGGACGTGCATCTGCAGGCCTTGCAGGTGCAGGAGCCAGCGCAGCTGCAGGAGCCGCCTGCCAGGAAGGGAAAGGCCAGCAGTGAGCAGGGAGAGGGATGCAGGAGCTACAGCAGACGGTCAGCAATGCCTCCCTGAGCCCTCCTCCGTCAGGACCCAGTCCTGGGAGC
Organism: Hyperoodon ampullatus; assembly: GCF_949752795.1. Taxonomy (NCBI): domain Eukaryota; kingdom Metazoa; phylum Chordata; class Mammalia; order Artiodactyla; family Ziphiidae; genus Hyperoodon; species Hyperoodon ampullatus. The sequence goes on along the minus strand of NC_136931.1, from coordinate 29,789,289 downwards.
TCGTGTCCACTCAGGCGGATAGAGAAGCCCCAGCTCGTCTCTTCTGGTCCAAGGAGAGTAGGTCCCCTCCTGATGGGACTCCACAGGGAAGGTCCCAGGCTCCAGACCCAGCCCAGGGTGACTGGGGCCGGGGGCCAGGGCCCATGGCCTGAACCCCAAAGAGGCAGTGTCCCCTCCTCCCATCCAGTCCTGGCAGCTCCGAGGCCTCCTCCAAACACTGGGTCCCGGTCTAGCAATCCCCTGACCAGCTGGGTGACCTCAATCAGGACAGCCTGGAGCCCCCGTGCCCTCAGTGTTAACAGAGAGGCAAAGGGAGACTGACCTGCTCCCAGGGGCCTGGCTCCCAAGAAAGCCCCGGACCCGTGACAGGAGTCCTCCTGAGCTCAAACTCAAAACCCTCCCTTGTCGTCCTGTGCCTGGGAAGGGGGCATCCTAAGGCTCAAAGCCAGGGCTCCCTTACCAGTGGGGCAGGAGCACTTGGGGTCCATCTGGAGGAGAAGTGAGGCCCGAGGTCCAAAGCAAGGGGCGAAGCGGCTGCACGGGTCCGGTGGGGGCCGTGTGGGAGCGAGGAGCCCGGGGGCTCAGTTATAGGCCGAGGAGGCGGCCCGGGCGCAGAGGCCCCGCCCCCGCCTTGCACGCGCCCCGCGGGTCCGCGCCCGCGCCCGCGCCCGCGCCCGCGCCCACGCCCGCGCCGTCCGCAGCGCCCTCAGCGCCCTGGGCCGGGCTGTGAGCAACAGGCGGGGCCGAGCGCACGATTCCACTTCGGTGCCGGCTGGAGCGGAGGAACCGGGTGCCGTGCGGTAAGCGGTGTCCCAGCCCCCTGGCCGCCCCTTCCCAATGTGCCCGACGGGAGCAGCCACCCTGTTGGCGGGTTGTGCAGGAATCCAGCTCCCGCGTCCTCCGGTCTTCCCCGCCCCGGGCCCCGCGCCGCCGGCCTGCGGGTCGCCGTTTCCTGCAGCCTGAGAACAGCCCCCGCCTCCCGCTCGTGTCCCTGGCTTGGCTGGAGCCGGGGAGCGGTGTCAGAGACGGCAGGCGTATGTGACCCTCACCACCGTTTCGCCCAGCCCATGTGTCCCCAGGCGTTGCCAGCCCCGGTCCCCACCACGGTCCTTTGGAAGCACGTTTCCGGTACCGTCTCCTGGAACGGCAGCGCGGTGAACATTGCCTTCAGCCGCTAGTCCTCCTCACTTGTGTTTTCCTTTCCTGGAGGGATCATGGCTCATTTCGGCGGGGGCTTCTTTGCCTAAACTTTCCAGGGGGGCTCCTCACTGTAGCCGGTCCACCCCACGCCAGGGTGGAGGTTCCCTAATCATGGGATGCTCCCCAGGGACGGCGTCATTGTAGGTGATAGGCAGCCCTGGCGTTAAATAACAAAGCGAGACAAGTGGATAGTTCCCTTTGAGTAGTCCCGACAGTTACTCACCGTGGAGTCCAGGCCAAGCCTTGTTAATCACTTTTGCTCTTTGAACTGTCACACCAACCGGGAAGGGAGATCCTAGTCAGGAGCCCGTTTCCCAAAGGCCAAAGTACCTACAGTACAAGGAGGCTCCGGAGGCAGGCACACGGTGCTGGGGAGTGGTGCCCTGCTTCTGTGCTTTTGTCGCTTCGCAGCTGAGAGAGGGAGTCAGTGAGAAAGCTCCCCTTTGGCGCAGAGCTGTGTCCTCAGCCCGTCTCTACCATGTCCAGCTCAATCCTGGGGGCGACCAGAGTGACAGAATAGGAATGGATTTATGACTTTGTGGCTACCTTCTGACTCTCTCCTTCAGTAGTGCTCAAGAGGTTTCTTTTGGTATAACGTATTTCGGAAAATCGCTGAAAAGAGAATGGTAAGGAAATCCTGATGCAGGTGACAGCAGAAATGGCAGGATCCTTCTGTATGTGTTAGGAGGACACCGACTGTGTTACTCACGGCTTTCTACCTGTAGTGTCAACGGCTCTTTGCGTGAAGGCAGGATAACCCTCTCAGGGGAACTGGTCCCAGGCTCACAGGGTTGATGAGGACGGCCCAGAGCACAGAGCTAAACACACCATCCTTGCTTGCGTGTCTGGAAGGAGGACAATGTCTCCTAGGCTAATGATAACAAATAAATAAAGAGATAAATAAATGAATCGGTGGTACGATAGATTACTCCCTGAGTGCCCAGTATGTTCTGACCTTCTTTGCATGTATTCAATTCTGTAATCCCGAGAGCCAGACACTGTTATTTTGCCCTTTAGAGCAGAGGAGACTGAGCCAGAGAGAGGTTATGTCACAGGGCTATGTGTGACACAGATGGGACTGGCCCTCCTGCAGGCTGACTGCAGCCCCCCGCCCAACCGGACACCATGTCATCCCATGAAAGGTGAGAACACTGAACACCTGGCACAGAGGCAGCAGTGGGAAAGCCCTGAGCTGGCAGTCAGAGCCCTCTGCACAGCTCTGTGACCTCTGTGGGCTTCAGCCTCCCACCTCTGCAGCCAGGAGCACAGCTGGACTGTCTCCGAAGACCCTTGCAGCCCTGAAAAAGGAGAGGCCGGATTCAGCCTCCAGTGATGTCATAACCGGCCCCATGTGGCCGGGAGGTGAGACAGCTGTGGTGTAGGTGTAGTCCTCTGAGTATAGGCTGTGTGCCCTTGGGTAAGTTGCTTAACCTCTCTGCAATTGGCACCATCACTCCAGACCTTGCAGGTTCACTGAGTCTGTGCAAATGCTGTGGCGGTGACTCGTTCCATGGGGCTTGTTGGAGAACATCCCTACGCCCTCTGGCACTGGATAAGCAAGGTTCCTATCCACCTCTGCCCTCACCATGAGCTTGCTTGCAAACCAGGGAGCCTTTCTCCAGGAGCTTGTTGGGAGCTCAAGGATTCTCTGTGCACAAATGTCAGTGTGGAGAGAGCGATCATAAAGGACACCGTTCGGGAAGCCCGAGCTAGGAGCCAGGCCACTATCTGGCTTATTCCCCCTCATTGAAATTAATCTTTTTTATCGAAAGGAGGAAATGAAATCTCAGAGAGTATCAGTGACTTGCCAGGTCAGGAAGTGGCATGCTGGCTGTGAACCCGAGTGCCTGACACCAACACCCACGCACGCAGAACGGGCCGGCTCCCGAAATGCCCCCTTCACACAGGGCACCTGTGGGCAATCTTGCTCCTGACTTCTGAGCCACGTGTCTCCTCTTTCTCTCCGAGTGCCCATCAACTAGGAATTCCCTCCCCAGACCGCCAGGGGGCGCAACACCTGAACTATATTACCTGTTCCCTCAGCACACACTTCTTGCTAATAAACAGCACCAGGCCCTCCGCACTGCAGCACCACCATCACTCTGCAGAGGAACACATGAAGTCCTTCTTCTGAAAGCAAGTCTCAGGGAAACAGCTGGGAAATTCCCACCAAATTCAAATCACTATCGGGGTGTCAAGTAGCCACGGGCTGCATTTGAGGGAAGGGAAGATGTCAGCCTGATCTAGGGAGGACCTTGCGAAGATTCAGAGCCAAGGCCCTGCAGGGAGCTGTCACGGGTGGCGAGTGTCCTGTCAGTAGCCCTGGGCAAGCCAAGACTGATGTTCCCTGTGGGGAGGCAGGGGGCAGGGCTGCTCCGGGCGTGTGTGGTCCGCACAGTGGGGCATCTGTGAAGCGTTCCCAGGACTCGGGCACACCTTCCATGTAAGTGCAGCATATGAAAGCGTCCAGCTTTCAGAATTGCTCCTCCACGTATGAGGGTGATTTGACGTGTTGAAGGGAAAAATGGGTGTCACATATAGTGTCCTTTTACATTTTATCTTAGCGATTCTTTTTACTGACCAGGGTTAAAACTGTGGCCGAAAATACAAATAGGTCTTTCCAGGGTGTTTTAGACGCCAGTCCCGTGTAGAAGTCAAACAAGAGGGGTGTGGGATTCCATCCCCTCTGGGTACTTTTCCAGGCTCTCATCACCGAGGACTGAGTTTGGCAGGGGCCCCCAGAGAAGGAAAATGAGAAATGGACAACGTTCTCTGCAATCCATACTCGTAAGGGGAATAGAGGGAGTGTGTCCTCTGTGTGTCCAGTGCCCTATGTCATCTGGCGAGGTTTTCATTTGGAGCTGAGAAACTGAAGCTCAACTTAACCTAAGGGGCTAAGACGCTCCGTGTGCGTGTGTTTTGGGGGGTGGGGGGGTACTCTTTGGTCCAGAGCCGAGGTCTCTGCACGTCCAGTCCAGTTCCCCACGCCAGCCCTGATGGGCACGGCATCTCTTTGTTCAAGACAGACAAAGGAAGACAGAGCCAGAATAAAGTCAACAACTTTTATTACAACTCACATATTTCACAGAAAAAGGAATGTAGCGTCAGGTCCGCTTGTATGAAAAACGGTAAAATGCAGGTTTGTCCTGGTTGCTCTGTTGACACCCGGGGCAGGCTCTCCGCGACATCAGGCACAGCAGCTGCACTTGTCCGAGGCCCCTTTGCAGACGCAGCCCTGGGCACACTTGGCGCAGCCCACGGGGCAGCAGGAGCAGCAGCCTGGGGAGGCAAGGGCAGCGTGCAGTCGGACCACGCGTTGTCCGCAACCACCCTTCCCAACAGCAGGCCTGGCCCCAGCCGCCCTCAGGCCCAGACCCTGAGTTTACGATGGTGTCCTCTGTCCTGAGATAATTGCTCTCAGGCACTAGGTTCAGGTTGCCTGCCCCATCTGTGCCCGGGACAGGGCACAGCGCCTTGGAGAGACACTGAGCAGGGCCTCTGGGGACAAGACAAAGCCAGCCCCCAGCACCACCAGTGATGTGAGCCACGTCCTCAGGATCAAAGTGGAGGCAAACCCCTCACAGAGCAGCTCCCGCTCGGGATAGGGAGGCTCTGGGCTGCTTCGACAGGAAGGGGCTGCACCAGGTCCGAGAAGCCACACAGGGTCACTCGTTCATGTCCCTACAGTGCTTCAGTCCCTGGGAGGATTCAGAAGCGTGACTCAGGAGGGAGGAGGACTAGTTCTAGTGACAGGTCTGAGGTTGTTTGTTGGTGACCCGTCTGGGCCTCAGTCTCCCTGTTCTCTAGTGCGCGCCTGGGTCTCGGTCATGTCGAAGGCGATTCCAGCTCTGACTGGGAATCCCTTCCTGGTGAGGGGGGTGCCGGGAAGTTTGGTCACTGTCCTGCTCCTGCCTGCTGAGCTCTGGGCTCCCTCCTCGCACTCAGCCCACACCCCGCATTGCCAGAGAAGGCCCCGCACACTCACTCTTCTTGCAGGACGTGCATCTGCAGGCCTTGCAGGTGCAGGAGCCAGCGCAGCTGCAGGAGCCGCCTGCCAGGAAGGGAAAGGCCAGCAGTGAGCAGGGAGAGGGATGCAGGAGCTACAGCAGACGGTCAGCAATGCCTCCCTGAGCCCTCCTCCGTCAGGACCCAGTCCTGGGAGCTCGTGTCCACTCAGGCGGATAGAGAAGCCCCAGCTCGTCTCTTCTGGTCCAAGGAGAGTAGGTCCCCTCCTGATGGGACTCCACAGGGAAGGTCCCAGGCTCCAGACCCAGCCCAGGCTGACTGGGGCCGGGGGCCAGGGCCCATGGCCTGAACCCCAAAGAGGCAGTGTCCCCTCCTCCCATCCAGTCCTGGCAGCTCCGAGCCCTCCTCCAAACACTGGGTCCCGGTCTAGCAATCCCCTGACCAGCTGGGTGACCTCAATCAGGACAGCCTGGAGCCCCCGTGACCTCAGTGTTAACAGAGAGGCAAAGGGAGACTGACCTGCTCCCAGGGGCCTGGCTCCCAAGAAAGCCCCGGACCCGTGACAGGAGTCCTCCTGAGCTCAAACTCAAAACCCTCCCTTGTCGTCCTGTGCCTGGGAAGGGGGCATCCTAAGGCTCAAAGCCAGGGCTCCCTTACCAGTGGGGCAGGAGCACTTGGGGTCCATCTGGAGGAGAAGTGAGGCCCGAGGTCCAAAGCAAGGGGCGAAGCGGCTGCACGGGTCCGGTGGGGGCCGTGTGGGAGCGAGGAGCCCGGGGGCTCAGTTATAGGCCGAGGAGGCGGCCCGGGCGCAGAGGCCCCGCCCCCGCCTTGCACGCGCCCCGCGGGTCCGCGCCCGCGCCCACGCCCGCGCCGTCCGCATCGCCCTCGGCGCCCTGGGCCGGGCTGTGAGCAACAGGCGGGGCCGAGCGCAGGATTCCACTTCGGTGCCGGCTGGAGCGTAGGAACCGGGTGCCGTGCGGTAAGCGGTGTCCCAGCCCCCTGGCCGCCCCTTCCCAATGTGCCCGACGGGAGCAGCCACCCTGTTGGCGGGTTGTGCAGGAATCCAGCTCCCGCGTCCTCCGGTCTTCCCCGCCCCGGGCCCCGCGCCGCCGGCCTGCGGGTCGCCGTTTCCTGTAGCCTGAGAACAGCCCCCGCCTCCCGCTCGTGTCCCTGGCTTGGCTGGAGCCGGGGAGCGGTGTCAGAGACGGCAGGCGTATGTGACCCTCACCACCGTTTCGCCCAGCCCATGTGTCCCCAGGCGTTGCCAGCCCCGGTCCCCACCACGGTCCTTTGGAAGCACGTTTCCGGTACCGTCTCCTGGAACGGCAGCGCGGTGAACATTGCCTTCAGCCGCTAGTCCTCCTCACTTGTGTTTTCCTTTCCTGGAGGGATCATGGCTCATTTCGGCGGGGGCTTCTTTGCCTAAACTTTCCAGGGGGGCTCCTCACTGTAGCCGGTCCACCCCACGCCAGGGTGGAGGTTCCCTAATCATGGGATGCTCCCCAGGGACGGCGTCATTGTAGGTGATAGGCAGCCCTGGCGTTAAATAACAAAGCGAGACAAGTGGATAGTTCCCTTTGAGTAGTCCCGACAGTTACTCACCGTGGAGTCCAGGCCAAGCCTTGTTAATCACTTTTGCTCTTTGAACTGTCACACCAACCGGGAAGGGAGATCCTAGTCAGGAGCCCGTTTCCCAAAGGCCAAAGTACCTACAGTACAAGGAGGCTCCGGAGGCAGGCACACGGTGCTGGGGAGTGGTGCCCTGCTTCTGTGCTTTTGTCGCTTCGCAGCTGAGAGAGGGAGTCAGTGAGAAAGCTCCCCTTTGGCCCAGAGCTGTGTCCTCAGCCCGTCTCTACCATGTCCAGCTCAATCCTGGGGGCGACCAGAGTGACAGAATAGGAATGGATTTATGACTTTGTGGCTACCTTCTGACTCTCTCCTTCAGTAGTGCTCAAGAGGTTTCTTTTGGTATAACGTATTTCGGAAAATCGCTGAAAAGAGAATGGTAAGGAAATCCTGATGCAGGTGACAGCAGAAATGGCAGGATCCTTCTGTATGTGTTAGGAGGACACCGACTGTGTTACTCACGGCTTTCTACCTGTAGTGTCAACGGCTCTTTGCGTGAAGGCAGGATAACCCTCTCAGGGGAACTGGTCCCAGGCTCACAGGGTTGATGAGGACGGCCCAGAGCACAGAGCTAAACACACCATCCTTGCTTGCGTGTCTGGAAGGAGGACAATGTCTCCTAGGCTAATGATAACAAATAAATAAAGAGATAAATAAATGAATCGGTGGTACGATAGATTACTCCCTGAGTGCCCAGTATGTTCTGACCTTCTTTGCATGTATTCAATTCTGTAATCCCGAGAGCCAGACACTGTTATTTTGCCCTTTAGAGCAGAGGAGACTGAGCCAGAGAGAGGTTATGTCACAGGGCTATGTGTGACACAGATGGGACTGGCCCTCCTGCAGGCTGACTGCAGCCCCCCGCCCAACCGGACACCATGTCATCCCATGAAAGGTGAGAACACTGAACACCTGGCACAGAGGCAGCAGTGGGAAAGCCCTGAGCTGGCAGTCAGAGCCCTCTGCACAGCTCTGTGACCTCTGTGGGCTTCAGCCTCCCACCTCTGCAGCCAGGAGCACAGCTGGACTGTCTCCGAAGACCCTTGCAGCCCTGAAAAAGGAGAGGCCGGATTCAGCCTCCAGTGATGTCATAACCGGCCCCATGTGGCCGGGAGGTGAGACAGCTGTGGTGTAGGTGTAGTCCTCTGAGCATAGGCTGTGTGCCCTTGGGTAAGTTGCTTAACCTCTCTGCAATTGGCACCATCACTCCAGACCTTGCAGGTTCACTGAGTCTGTGCAAATGCTGTGGCAGTGACTCGTTCCATGGGGCTTGTTGGAGAACATCCCTACGCCCTCTGGCACTGGATAAGCAAGGTTCCTATCCACCTCTGCCCTCACCATGAGCTTGCTTGCAAACCAGGGAGCCTTTCTCCAGGAGCTTGTTGGGAGCTCAAGGATTCTCTGTGCACAAATGTCAGTGTGGAGAGAGCGATCATAAAGGACACCGTTCGGGAAGCCCGAGCTAGGAGCCAGGCCACTATCTGGCTTATTCCCCCTCATTGAAATTAATTTTTATCGAAAGGAGGAAATGAAATCTCAGAGAGTATCAGTGACTTGCCAGGTCAGGAAGTGGCATGCTGGCTGTGAACCCGAGTGCCTGACACCAACACCCACGCACGCAGAACGGGCCGGCTCCCGAAATGCCCCCCTTCACACAGGGCACCTGTGGGCAATCTTGCTCCTGACTTCTGAGCCACGTGTCTCCTCTTTCTCTCCGAGTGCCCATCAACTAGGAATTCCCTCCCCAGACCGCCAGGGGGCGCAACACCTGAACTATATTACCTGTTCCCTCAGCACACACTTCTTGCTAATAAACAGCACCAGGCCCTCCGCACTGCAGCACCACCATCACTCTGCAGAGGAACACATGAAGTCCTTCTTCTGAAAGCAAGTCTCAGGGAAACAGCTGGGAAATTCCCACCAAATTCAAATCACTATCGGGGTGTCAAGTAGCCACGGGCTGCATTTGAGGGAAGGGAAGATGTCAGCCTGATCTAGGGAGGACCTTGCGAAGATTCAGAGCCAAGGCCCTGCAGGGAGCTGTCACGGGTGGCGAGTGTCCTGTCAGTAGCCCTGGGCAAGCCAAGACTGATGTTCCCTGTGGGGAGGCAGGGGGCAGGGCTGCTCCGGGCGTGTGTGGTCCGCACAGTGGGGCATCTGTGAAGCGTTCCCAGGACTCGGGCACACCTTCCATGTAAGTGCAGCATATGAAAGCGTCCAGCTTTCAGAATTGCTCCTCCACGTATGAAGGTGATTTGACGTGTTGAAGGGAAAAATGGGTGTCACATATAGTGTCCTTTTACATTTTATCTTAGCGATTCTTTTTACTGACCAGGGTTAAAACTGTGGCCGAAAATACAAATAGGTCTTTCCAGGGTGTTTTAGACGCCAGTCCCGTGTAGAAGTCAAACAAGAGGGGTGTGGGATTCCATCCCCTCTGGGTACTTTTCCAGGCTCTCATCACCGAGGACTGAGTTTGGCAGGGGCCCCCAGAGAAGGAAAATGAGAAATGGACAACGTTCTCTGCAATCCATACTCGTAAGGGGAATAGAGGGAGTGTGTCCTCTGTGTGTCCAGTGCCCTATGTCATCTGGCGAGGCTTTCATTTGGAGCTGAGAAACTGAAGCTCAACTTAACCTAAGGGGCTAAGACGCTCCGTGTGCGTGTGTTTTGGGGGGTGGGGGGGTACTCTTTGGTCCAGAGCCGAGGTCTCTGCACGTCCAGTCCAGTTCCCCACGCCAGCCCTGATGGGCACGGCGTCTCTTTGTTCAAGACAGACAAAGGAAGACAGAGCCAGAATAAAGTCAACAACTTTTATTACAACTCACATATTTCACAGAAAAAGGAATGTAGCGTCAGGTCCGCTTGTATGAAAAACGGTAAAATGCAGGTTTGTCCTGGTTGCTCTGTTGACACCCGGGGCAGGCTCTCCGCGACATCAGGCACAGCAGCTGCACTTGTCCGAGGCCCCTTTGCAGACGCAGCCCTGGGCACACTTGGCGCAGCCCACGGGGCAGCAGGAGCAGCAGCCTGGGGAGGCAAGGGCAGCGTGCAGTCGGACCACGCGTTGTCCGCAACCACCCTTCCCAACAGCAGGCCTGGCCCCAGCCGCCCTCAGGCCCAGACCCTGAGTTTACGATGGTGTCCTCTGTCCTGAGATAATTGCTCTCAGGCACTAGGTTCAGGTTGCCTGCCCCATCTGTGCCCGGGACAGGGCACAGCGCCTTGGAGAGACACTGAGCAGGGCCTCTGGGGACAAGACAAAGCCAGCCCCCAGCACCACCAGTGATGTGAGCCACGTCCTCAGGATCAAAGTGGAGGCAAACCCCTCACAGAGCAGCTCCCGCTCGGGATAGGGAGGCTCTGGGCTGCTTCGACAGGAAGGGGCTGCACCAGGTCCGAGAAGCCACACAGGGTCACTCGTTCATGTCCCTACAGTGCTTCAGTCCCTGGGAGGATTCAGAAGCGTGACTCAGGAGGGAGGAGGACTAGTTCTAGTGACAGGTCTGAGGTTGTTTGTTGGTGACCCGTCTGGGCCTCAGTCTCCCTGTTCTCTAGTGCACGCCTGGGTCTCGGTCATGTCGAAGGCGATTCCAGCTCTGACTGGGAATCCCTTCCTGGTGAGGGGGGTGCCGGGAAGTTTGGTCACTGTCCTGCTCCTGCCTGCTGAGCTCTGGGCTCCCTCCTCGCACTCAGCCCACACCCCGCATTGCCAGAGAAGGCCCCGCACACTCACTCTTCTTGCAGGAGGTGCATCTGCAGGCCTTGCAGGTGCAGGAGCCAGCGCAGCTGCAGGAGCCGCCTGCCAGGAAGGGAAAGGCCAGCAGTGAGCAGGGAGAGGGATGCAGGAGCTACAGCAGACGGTCAGCAATGCCTCCCTGAGCCCTCCTCCTCCGTCAGGACGCGGCCCTGGGAGCTCGTGTCCACTCAGGCGGATAGAGAAGCCCCAGCTCGTGTCTTCTGGTCCAAGGAGAGTAGGTCCCCTCCTGATGGGACTCCACAGGGAAGGTCCCAGGCTCCAGACCCAGCCCAGGCTGACTGGGGCCGGGGGCCAGGGCCCATGGCGTGAACCCCAAAGAGGCAGTGTCCCCTCCTCCCATCAAGTCCTGGCAGCTCCGAGGCCTCCTCCAAACCCTGGTTCTAGCAATTCCGTGACCTGCTGGGTGACCTCAACAAAGGCAGTCTTGAGCCTCTGTACCCCCCATTCAAAAATAGAGGCTGGAAATCTCTGGCGATCTAGTGGTTACGGGACAGCGCTCTCACTTCCTAGTGTCTGGGTTCCGTCCCCGGTCAGGGAACTAAGCTCCCACAAGCTGAGTGGTACAGCCAAAAAACAAAAAACAAAAAATAGATTAAAAAAATGCTGTCGCTGCCCTGGCTGGGAAGAAAGCACTGGGTGAACCGTGGCCGTCCACTTGTGCTCAAATTGAAACTTCTTCCTCATCTAACCCCAGGGACACTGTGTCCTGGGCTGAGAAGCGGGCATCCAAGGCCCAGAGCCAGGGGTTCCTTACCAGTGGGGCAGGAGCAGTTGGGGTCCATTTGGAGCCAAGGCGAGGCCGGGGGTAGAAAGCAAGCGGCCAAGAGGCCCGTGAGCTGGTGGGAGGCGTGTCGAGCCTAGGAGCCTGCTTGCAGTGTTTGTACCCAGAGGAGGCGGCCCGGGCGCAGAGGTCCCACCCCCTCCTTGCACCCGCCCCGCGGATCTGCGCCCGCCCCGCCCGCAGCGCCGGGGGCCCGGCCGTGAGCAACCCCTGGGGCCGAGACAGGATTCTCCCAGTGTACGTGGGTCCGCTCTGCGCACGGAGAGCCGTATTTGGTGCCTGCTCGCCGGTAGGGACTGTTTGCCAGGAGGTGCGCGGTGTCCTAGCCTCCCTGTCCGCCCCTCCCGATTTTCCCGAGGGCGGCAGCCACCTTGTTCCGGGATTTTCCAGCAAGCCAGCCTCTGTATCCTCGCTGTCTTCCCCACCACCGGCCCCCGCGCTGTTGTCTTCAGGTTCCCCCTTTCCGGAGCCCGTGTGCAACCCTAGTCTCGCGCTCCCGTCCCAGGCATGGCTGGATCCTGGGAGTTGTGTGCAGAGAGCGGCGGTGGATGTGACCTTCACCACCAATCCTCCGACTCCCTCTTCCCCCACCATTTCCTGTCCTGGTCCCCACGATGGTCCTTAGGCAGCGTTTCTCTAACGTTTCTCCGTAAGAGCACCGCGACCAACTCAGGCCTCTGCCTCCCATCCTTCCTTCTTTTCTGCACTACTGAATGGATGGATGGGCACACTTGTCCCTGTGCTCCTGGCCTAAACTTGGCAGGGGATTTCCTGATCCTAGCCAGTCCACCCTGCACCAGGATGGAGGTTCCCAAAGGATGAGATCCCACCCCGTGGAAGGGATCATTGTAAGTGATGGGCAGACCTGGCATTAAATAGCAAAGCATGACAAGTGGTTATTTCCCTTTCAGTATTCAGCAGTGGGAAGGGCACTGAGCAGGCAGTCACATCCCTCTGCATAGCTCTGTGACCTCTCTGGACTTTAGTCTCCCATCTCTGCAGCCAGAAGCACAACTAGACTGTCTGAAAGGACACTTCCAGCTCTGAGTAATGATAGGCAGGACTCAGCCTTCAGTGACCTCCTAATCAGCGACCTTTGGCAAGGAGGTGAGACAGCCTTGCTATAGCTTCAGACCTCTGAATATGATCTGTGTGCCCTTAGGCAGGTTGCTGAAACTCTGGGTAGCTGGCGCAATCATTCCAGCCCCTGCAGGTTCACTGTGTTACTGGTTCAATATAGATCAAGTGATAGGAAGGGTGGGCATTGATTTTGTGTTTCTCCAAATGGTGTGGCAGCATTTTATCCTGGGGGGGGGGGCGGCTATTGCAGGGCATCCACACTCCCCCTGCCAGTGGATCAGTAAATTTGCAATCAAACCTTAACCTCCAGCCTGGAGTGATGCTTGCAAAACCATGAGCCTTTCCCCAAGAGCTTGTTGGAATTCAGCAAGATTGTGTCCCAGTAAAGTCACTGTGAACAGAAGCATCCTAATAGACAGAGTTTATTAAGCCCTAGTGAGGAGCTAGGCCACTCTCAATACCACACAGGGATATCATCTCCTTTTTATAGGAAATGGAGACTTAGAGAGGTCGAGCGACTCATTTAGGATACGCGGCTGGTAAGGGCCACTGTGGTCTGTGAACCAAGACTGCCTGACACCAGCACCCACGCACCCAGCACAGGCTGGCTCCTGAAATCCCCTCTTCACACAGGACACCTGTGGGTGAGTGTGGTCCTGACACTTGGGCCACGTGACTCGTCTTTCTCTTTGACTTTCCATCAAATAGCAAATCCCTCCAGAAGTTGTCAGGAGGACCAGCTCTCGCCATTATTTACAGGTCACTCAGCGCCTCACTCCTTCCTAGTAAATACCACCACCACGTTGTAAATGCAGAATCTGACACTACCCTGCACAGGCAGACATGAAGTCCTTCATCTGGAACCAATTTCCAGGTACTCTGCCTCTTGTTGGGAAGTGGCTGGGCATTACCTACAAATTCCTAGTCACTTTGTGGTTTCCAGTAGCCAAGGGCTGGATTTTGAAGGCAGCGTTCAGCCTGACCTAAAGGAACTTCCAAAGATTCAGAGCCAACTCACCACAGGGAGCTCTCAGGGGTAGCAGGTGTCCTCTCACTGGCACTGGGCCAGCCGAGACGGATGTTCCCTGTGGGGATGGTGGGAAGAGCTACTTCAGGTGTGGGTGATCCACACAGTGGGGCGTTTGAAAGTGTTTTCCGTGTTCAACATACTCCTTTGATGAACTCATGGTTTTTTTTTTAATAATTGAAGTGTAGCTGATTTACAATATTGTGTTAGTTTCAGGTGAACAAACATGTTTTTACTTTTTAAATTTTTCCTGTACTACTCTGATCCTCATACATTTATTCAAATTTATTGAATCAACAATTGGGTTTTGTATTTTGTGTCCTTTGAAATTTTTCTTAGTAGTTCACTTAATTTTATTTTACCAAAGTTTAGGTTTGTGACGTTAGAAAATAAAAACCACAGCTAGAAAATTCACACATCTTTCAGTGCGGGGAGTTTGAGACTTCCAGGTAGGGATTCAGGTAACTGGAGGTGTGATTCCAACTTCTTTAGAGTCTATGAAGCCTAAAATCTATGAGGACGTGAAGTTAGCCAGGGAAATCAGAGGATGGGAAATGAGGCATGGAGAAGTCACCAACCCTTGCCATGCCACGAACCCTTGCCATGAGAATGGAGGGGACCTTGTATCTGCTCAACACCCTTAGAGCATCTGGTCTAATGCTCTTCCATTTTACGGAAGATGAACCCAGTGAGGGAGTGTGGCTTGTCTTAGGCACTCAGTTTGTGAGGGACTCACATTTTGTTCCAGTACCCAAGTCTCTGCACTTCTCATCCAGTCTCCTACACCAGCCCTGGTGTAGGGCAGGAGCCCTTATTCCCAATGCACAGAAAAAAGAGCCGAGTCGGAAGAGTGTCAACAGCTTTTATTACAACTCACATATTTCATAGGAAAGGGAATGTAGCAATCAAGTCAGAGTTGTATAAAAACACAGGTCGGCCCGTGGTCCTCCATTGACACCTGGGGCAGGCTCTCCGCGACATCAGGCACAGCAGCTGCACTTGTCCGAGGCCCCTTTGCAGACGCAGCCCTGGGCACACTTGGCGCAGCCCACGGGGCAGCAGGAGCAGCAGCCTGGGGAGGCAAGGGCAGCGTGCAGTCGGACCACGCGTTGTCCACAACCACCCTTCCCAACACCAGGCCTGGCCCCAGCCGCCCTCAGGCCCAGACCCTGAGTTTACGATGGTGTCCTCTGTCCTGAGATAATTGCTCTCAGGCACTAGGTTCAGGTTGCCTGCCCCATCTGTGCCCAGGACAGGGCACAGCGCCTTGGACAGACAGTGAGCAGGGCCTCTGGGGCAAGAGAAAGCCGGCCCCCAGCACCACCAGTGATGTGAGCCACGTCCTCAGGATCAAAGTGGAGGCAAACCCCTCACAGAGTAGCTCCCGCTCGGGATAGGGAAGCTCTGGGTTGCTTCGACAGGAAGGGGCTGCACCAGGTCCGAGAAGCCACACAGGGTCACTCGCTCATGTCCCTACAGTGCTTCAGTCCCTGGGAGGATTCAGAAGCGGGCCTCAGGAGGCAGGAGGACTAGTTCTAGTGACAGGTCTGAGGTTGTTTGTTGGTGACCCGTCTGGGCCTCAGTCTCCCTGTTCTCTAGTGCGCGCCTGGGTCTCGGTCACGTCGAAGGCGATTCCAGCTCTGATTGGGAATCCCTTTCTGGTGAGGAGGGTGCCGGGAAGTTTGGTCTCTCTCCTGCTCCTGCCTGCTGAGCTCTGGGCTCCCTCCTCGCACTCAGCCCACACCCCGCATTCCCAGAGAAGGCCCCGCACACTCACTCTTCTTGCAGGACGTGCATCTGCAGGCCTTGCAGGTGCAGGAGCCAGCGCAGCTGCAGGAGCCGCCTGCCAGGAAGGGAAAGGCCAGCAGTGAGCAGGGAGAGGGATGCAGGAGCTACAGCAGACGGTCAGCAATGCCTCCCTGAGCCCTCCTCCGTCAGGACCCAGTCCTGGGAGCTCGTGTCCACTCAGGCGGATAGAGAAGCCCCAGCTCGTCTCTTCTGGTCCAAGGAGAGTAGGTCCCCTCCTGATGGGACTCCACAGGGAAGGTCCCAGGCTCCAGACCCAGCCCAGGGTGACTGGGGCCGGGGGCCAGGGCCCATGGCCTGAACCCCAAAGAGGCAGTGTCCCCTCCTCCCATCCAGTCCTGGCAGCTCCGAGGCCTCCTCCAAACACTGGGTCCCGGTCTAGCAATCCCCTGACCAGCTGGGTGACCTCAATCAGGACAGCCTGGAGCCCCCGTGACCTCAGTGTTAACAGAGAGGCAAAGGGAGACTGACCTGCTCCCAGGGGCCTGGCTCCCAAGAAAGCCCCGGACCCGTGACAGGAGTCCTCCTGAGCTCAAACTCAAAACCCTCCCTTGTCGTCCTGTGCCTGGGAAGGGGGCATCCTAAGGCTCAAAGCCAGGGCTCCCTTACCAGTGGGGCAGGAGCACTTGGGGTCCATCTGGAGGAGAAGTGAGGCCCGAGGTCCAAAGCAAGGGGCGAAGCGGCTGCACGGGTCCGGTGGGGGCCGTGTGGGAGCGAGGAGCCCGGGGGCTCAGTTATAGGCCGAGGAGGCGGCCCGGGCGCAGAGGCCCCGCCCCCGCCTTGCACGCGCCCCGCGGGTCCGCGCCCGCGCCCGCGCCCGCGCCCGCGCCCACGCCCGCGCCGTCCGCAGCGCCCTCAGCGCCCTGGGCCGGGCTGTGAGCAACAGGCGGGGCCGAGCGCACGATTCCACTTCGGTGCCGGCTGGAGCGGAGGAACCGGGTGCCGTGCGGTAAGCGGTGTCCCAGCCCCCTGGCCGCCCCTTCCCAATGTGCCCGACGGGAGCAGCCACCCTGTTGGCGGGTTGTGCAGGAATCCAGCTCCCGCGTCCTCCGGTCTTCCCCGCCCCGGGCCCCGCGCCGCCGGCCTGCGGGTCGCCGTTTCCTGCAGCCTGAGAACAGCCCCCGCCTCCCGCTCGTGTCCCTGGCTTGGCTGGAGCCGGGGAGCGGTGTCAGAGACGGCAGGCGTATGTGACCCTCACCACCGTTTCGCCCAGCCCATGTGTCCCCAGGCGTTGCCAGCCCCGGTCCCCACCACGGTCCTTTGGAAGCACGTTTCCGGTACCGTCTCCTGGAACGGCAGCGCGGTGAACATTGCCTTCAGCCGCTAGTCCTCCTCACTTGTGTTTTCCTTTCCTGGAGGGATCATGGCTCATTTCGGCGGGGGCTTCTTTGCCTAAACTTTCCAGGGGGGCTCCTCACTGTAGCCGGTCCACCCCACGCCAGGGTGGAGGTTCCCTAATCATGGGATGCTCCCCAGGGACGGCGTCATTGTAGGTGATAGGCAGCCCTGGCGTTAAATAACAAAGCGAGACAAGTGGATAGTTCCCTTTGAGTAGTCCCGACAGTTACTCACCGTGGAGTCCAGGCCAAGCCTTGTTAATCACTTTTGCTCTTTGAACTGTCACACCAACCGGGAAGGGAGATCCTAGTCAGGAGCCCGTTTCCCAAAGGCCAAAGTACCTACAGTACAAGGAGGCTCCGGAGGCAGGCACACGGTGCTGGGGAGTGGTGCCCTGCTTCTGTGCTTTTGTCGCTTCGCAGCTGAGAGAGGGAGTCAGTGAGAAAGCTCCCCTTTGGCGCAGAGCTGTGTCCTCAGCCCGTCTCTACCATGTCCAGCTCAATCCTGGGGGCGACCAGAGTGACAGAATAGGAATGGATTTATGACTTTGTGGCTACCTTCTGACTCTCTCCTTCAGTAGTGCTCAAGAGGTTTCTTTTGGTATAACGTATTTCGGAAAATCGCTGAAAAGAGAATGGTAAGGAAATCCTGATGCAGGTGACAGCAGAAATGGCAGGATCCTTCTGTATGTGTTAGGAGGACACCGACTGTGTTACTCACGGCTTTCTACCTGTAGTGTCAACGGCTCTTTGCGTGAAGGCAGGATAACCCTCTCAGGGGAACTGGTCCCAGGCTCACAGGGTTGATGAGGACGGCCCAGAGCACAGAGCTAAACACACCATCCTTGCTTGCGTGTCTGGAAGGAGGACAATGTCTCCTAGGCTAATGATAACAAATAAATAAAGAGATAAATAAATGAATCGGTGGTACGATAGATTACTCCCTGAGTGCCCAGTATGTTCTGACCTTCTTTGCATGTATTCAATTCTGTAATCCCGAGAGCCAGACACTGTTATTTTGCCCTTTAGAGCAGAGGAGACTGAGCCAGAGAGAGGTTATGTCACAGGGCTATGTGTGACACAGATGGGACTGGCCCTCCTGCAGGCTGACTGCAGCCCCCCGCCCAACCGGACACCATGTCATCCCATGAAAGGTGAGAACACTGAACACCTGGCACAGAGGCAGCAGTGGGAAAGCCCTGAGCTGGCAGTCAGAGCCCTCTGCACAGCTCTGTGACCTCTGTGGGCTTCAGCCTCCCACCTCTGCAGCCAGGAGCACAGCTGGACTGTCTCCGAAGACCCTTGCAGCCCTGAAAAAGGAGAGGCCGGATTCAGCCTCCAGTGATGTCATAACCGGCCCCATGTGGCCGGGAGGTGAGACAGCTGTGGTGTAGGTGTAGTCCTCTGAGTATAGGCTGTGTGCCCTTGGGTAAGTTGCTTAACCTCTCTGCAATTGGCACCATCACTCCAGACCTTGCAGGTTCACTGAGTCTGTGCAAATGCTGTGGCGGTGACTCGTTCCATGGGGCTTGTTGGAGAACATCCCTACGCCCTCTGGCACTGGATAAGCAAGGTTCCTATCCACCTCTGCCCTCACCATGAGCTTGCTTGCAAACCAGGGAGCCTTTCTCCAGGAGCTTGTTGGGAGCTCAAGGATTCTCTGTGCACAAATGTCAGTGTGGAGAGAGCGATCATAAAGGACACCGTTCGGGAAGCCCGAGCTAGGAGCCAGGCCACTATCTGGCTTATTCCCCCTCATTGAAATTAATCTTTTTTATCGAAAGGAGGAAATGAAATCTCAGAGAGTATCAGTGACTTGCCAGGTCAGGAAGTGGCATGCTGGCTGTGAACCCGAGTGCCTGACACCAACACCCACGCACGCAGAACGGGCCGGCTCCCGAAATGCCCCCTTCACACAGGGCACCTGTGGGCAATCTTGCTCCTGACTTCTGAGCCACGTGTCTCCTCTTTCTCTCCGAGTGCCCATCAACTAGGAATTCCCTCCCCAGACCGCCAGGGGGCGCAACACCTGAACTATATTACCTGTTCCCTCAGCACACACTTCTTGCTAATAAACAGCACCAGGCCCTCCGCACTGCAGCACCACCATCACTCTGCAGAGGAACACATGAAGTCCTTCTTCTGAAAGCAAGTCTCAGGGAAACAGCTGGGAAATTCCCACCAAATTCAAATCACTATCGGGGTGTCAAGTAGCCACGGGCTGCATTTGAGGGAAGGGAAGATGTCAGCCTGATCTAGGGAGGACCTTGCGAAGATTCAGAGCCAAGGCCCTGCAGGGAGCTGTCACGGGTGGCGAGTGTCCTGTCAGTAGCCCTGGGCAAGCCAAGACTGATGTTCCCTGTGGGGAGGCAGGGGGCAGGGCTGCTCCGGGCGTGTGTGGTCCGCACAGTGGGGCATCTGTGAAGCGTTCCCAGGACTCGGGCACACCTTCCATGTAAGTGCAGCATATGAAAGCGTCCAGCTTTCAGAATTGCTCCTCCACGTATGAGGGTGATTTGACGTGTTGAAGGGAAAAATGGGTGTCACATATAGTGTCCTTTTACATTTTATCTTAGCGATTCTTTTTACTGACCAGGGTTAAAACTGTGGCCGAAAATACAAATAGGTCTTTCCAGGGTGTTTTAGACGCCAGTCCCGTGTAGAAGTCAAACAAGAGGGGTGTGGGATTCCATCCCCTCTGGGTACTTTTCCAGGCTCTCATCACCGAGGACTGAGTTTGGCAGGGGCCCCCAGAGAAGGAAAATGAGAAATGGACAACGTTCTCTACAATCCATACTCGTAAGGGGAATAGAGGGAGTGTGTCCTCTGTGTGTCCAGTGCCCTATGTCATCTGGCGAGGTTTTCATTTGGAGCTGAGAAACTGAAGCTCAACTTAACCTAAGGGGCTAAGACGCTCCGTGTGCGTGTGTTTTGGGGGGTGGGGGGGTACTCTTTGGTCCAGAGCCGAGGTCTCTGCACGTCCAGTCCAGTTCCCCACGCCAGCCCTGATGGGCACGGCATCTCTTTGTTCAAGACAGACAAAGGAAGACAGAGCCAGAATAAAGTCAACAACTTTTATTACAACTCACATATTTCACAGAAAAAGGAATGTAGCGTCAGGTCCGCTTGTATGAAAAACGGTAAAATGCAGGTTTGTCCTGGTTGCTCTGTTGACACCCGGGGCAGGCTCTCCGCGACATCAGGCACAGCAGCTGCACTTGTCCGAGGCCCCTTTGCAGACGCAGCCCTGGGCACACTTGGCGCAGCCCACGGGGCAGCAGGAGCAGCAGCCTGGGGAGGCAAGGGCAGCGTGCAGTCGGACCACGCGTTGTCCGCAACCACCCTTCCCAACAGCAGGCCTGGCCCCAGCCGCCCTCAGGCCCAGACCCTGAGTTTACGATGGTGTCCTCTGTCCTGAGATAATTGCTCTCAGGCACTAGGTTCAGGTTGCCTGCCCCATCTGTGCCCGGGACAGGGCACAGCGCCTTGGAGAGACACTGAGCAGGGCCTCTGGGGACAAGACAAAGCCAGCCCCCAGCACCACCAGTGATGTGAGCCACGTCCTCAGGATCAAAGTGGAGGCAAACCCCTCACAGAGCAGCTCCCGCTCGGGATAGGGAGGCTCTGGGCTGCTTCGACAGGAAGGGGCTGCACCAGGTCCGAGAAGCCACACAGGGTCACTCGTTCATGTCCCTACAGTGCTTCAGTCCCTGGGAGGATTCAGAAGCGTGACTCAGGAGGGAGGAGGACTAGTTCTAGTGACAGGTCTGAGGTTGTTTGTTGGTGACCCGTCTGGGCCTCAGTCTCCCTGTTCTCTAGTGCGCGCCTGGGTCTCGGTCATGTCGAAGGCGATTCCAGCTCTGACTGGGAATCCCTTCCTGGTGAGGGGGGTGCCGGGAAGTTTGGTCACTGTCCTGCTCCTGCCTGCTGAGCTCTGGGCTCCCTCCTCGCACTCAGCCCACACCCCGCATTGCCAGAGAAGGCCCCGCACACTCACTCTTCTTGCAGGAGGTGCATCTGCAGGCCTTGCAGGTGCAGGAGCCAGCGCAGCTGCAGGAGCCGCCTGCCAGGAAGGGAAAGGCCAGCAGTGAGCAGGGAGAGGGATGCAGGAGCTACAGCAGACGGTCAGCAATGCCTCCCTGAGCCCTCCTCCGTCAGGACCCAGTCCTGGGAGCTCGTGTCCACTCAGGCGGATAGAGAAGCCCCAGCTCGTCTCTTCTGGTCCAAGGAGAGTAGGTCCCCTCCTGATGGGACTCCACAGGGAAGGTCCCAGGCTCCAGACCCAGCCCAGGCTGACTGGGGCCGGGGGCCAGGGCCCATGGCCTGAACCCCAAAGAGGCAGTGTCCCCTCCTCCCATCCAGTCCTGGCAGCTCCGAGGCCTCCTCCAAACACTGGGTCCCGGTCTAGCAATCCCCTGACCAGCTGGGTGACCTCAATCAGGACAGCCTGGAGCCCCCGTGACCTCAGTGTTAACAGAGAGGCAAAGGGAGACTGACCTGCTCCCAGGGGCCTGGCTCCCAAGAAAGCCCCGGACCCGTGACAGGAGTCCTCCTGAGCTCAAACTCAAAACCCTCCCTTGTCGTCCTGTGCCTGGGAAGGGGGCATCCTAAGGCTCAAAGCCAGGGCTCCCTTACCAGTGGGGCAGGAGCACTTGGGGTCCATCTGGAGGAGAAGTGAGGCCCGAGGTCCAAAGCAAGGGGCGAAGCGGCTGCACGGGTCCGGTGGGGGCCGTGTGGGAGCGAGGAGCCCGGGGGCTCAGTTATAGGCCGAGGAGGCGGCCCGGGCGCAGAGGCCCCGCCCCCGCCTTGCACGCGCCCCGCGGGTCCGCGCCCGCGCCCACGCCCGCGCCGTCCGCATCGCCCTCGGCGCCCTGGGCCGGGCTGTGAGCAACAGGCGGGGCCGAGCGCAGGATTCCACTTCGGTGCCGGCTGGAGCGTAGGAACCGGGTGCCGTGCGGTAAGCGGTGTCCCAGCCCCCTGGCCGCCCCTTCCCAATGTGCCCGACGGGAGCAGCCACCCTGTTGGCGGGTTGTGCAGGAATCCAGCTCCCGCGTCCTCCGGTCTTCCCCGCCCCGGGCCCCGCGCCGCCGGCCTGCGGGTCGCCGTTTCCTGCAGCCTGAGAACAGCCCCCGCCTCCCGCTCGTGTCCCTGGCTTGGCTGGAGCCGGGGAGCGGTGTCAGAGACGGCAGGCGTATGTGACCCTCACCACCGTTTCGCCCAGCCCATGTGTCCCCAGGCGTTGCCAGCCCCGGTCCCCACCACGGTCCTTTGGAAGCACGTTTCCGGTGCCGTCTCCTGGAACGGCAGCGCGGTGAACATTGCCTTCAGCCGCTAGTCCTCCTCACTTGTGTTTTCCTTTCCTGGAGGGATCATGGCTCATTTCGGCGGGGGCTTCTTTGCCTAAACTTTCCAGGGGGGCTCCTCACTGTAGCCGGTCCACCCCACGCCAGGGTGGAGGTTCCCTAATCATGGGATGCTCCCCAGGGACGGCGTCATTGTAGGTGATAGGCAGCCCTGGCGTTAAATAACAAAGCGAGACAAGTGGATAGTTCCCTTTGAGTAGTCCCGACAGTTACTCACCGTGGAGTCCAGGCCAAGCCTTGTTAATCACTTTTGCTCTTTGAACTGTCACACCAACCGGGAAGGGAGATCCTAGTCAGGAGCCCGTTTCCCAAAGGCCAAAGTACCTACAGTACAAGGAGGCTCCGGAGGCAGGCACACGGTGCTGGGGAGTGGTGCCCTGCTTCTGTGCTTTTGTCGCTTCGCAGCTGAGAGAGGGAGTCAGTGAGAAAGCTCCCCTTTGGCGCAGAGCTGTGTCCTCAGCCCGTCTCTACCATGTCCAGCTCAATCCTGGGGGCGACCAGAGTGACAGAATAGGAATGGATTTATGACTTTGTGGCTACCTTCTGACTCTCTCCTTCAGTAGTGCTCAAGAGGTTTCTTTTGGTATAACGTATTTCGGAAAATCGCTGAAAAGAGAATGGTAAGGAAATCCTGATGCAGGTGACAGCAGAAATGGCAGGATCCTTCTGTATGTGTTAGGAGGACACCGACTGTGTTACTCACGGCTTTCTACCTGTAGTGTCAACGGCTCTTTGCGTGAAGGCAGGATAACCCTCTCAGGGGAACTGGTCCCAGGCTCACAGGGTTGATGAGGACGGCCCAGAGCACAGAGCTAAACACACCATCCTTGCTTGCGTGTCTGGAAGGAGGACAATGTCTCCTAGGCTAATGATAACAAATAAATAAAGAGATAAATAAATGAATCGGTGGTACGATAGATTACTCCCTGAGTGCCCAGTATGTTCTGACCTTCTTTGCATGTATTCAATTCTGTAATCCCGAGAGCCAGACACTGTTATTTTGCCCTTTAGAGCAGAGGAGACTGAGCCAGAGAGAGGTTATGTCACAGGGCTATGTGTGACACAGATGGGACTGGCCCTCCTGCAGGCTGACTGCAGCCCCCCGCCCAACCGGACACCATGTCATCCCATGAAAGGTGAGAACACTGAACACCTGGCACAGAGGCAGCAGTGGGAAAGCCCTGAGCTGGCAGTCAGAGCCCTCTGCACAGCTCTGTGACCTCTGTGGGCTTCAGCCTCCCACCTCTGCAGCCAGGAGCACAGCTGGACTGTCTCCGAAGACCCTTGCAGCCCTGAAAAAGGAGAGGCCGGATTCAGCCTCCAGTGATGTCATAACCGGCCCCATGTGGCCGGGAGGTGAGACAGCTGTGGTGTAGGTGTAGTCCTCTGAGCATAGGCTGTGTGCCCTTGGGTAAGTTGCTTAACCTCTCTGCAATTGGCACCATCACTCCAGACCTTGCAGGTTCACTGAGTCTGTGCAAATGCTGTGGCGGTGACTCGTTCCATGGGGCTTGTTGGAGAACATCCCTACGCCCTCTGGCACTGGATAAGCAAGGTTCCTATCCACCTCTGCCCTCACCATGAGCTTGCTTGCAAACCAGGGAGCCTTTCTCCAGGAGCTTGTTGGGAGCTCAAGGATTCTCTGTGCACAAATGTCAGTGTGGAGAGAGCGATCATAAAGGACACCGTTCGGGAAGCCCGAGCTAGGAGCCAGGCCACTATCTGGCTTATTCCCCCTCATTGAAATTAATCTTTTTTATCGAAAGGAGGAAATGAAATCTCAGAGAGTATCAGTGACTTGCCAGGTCAGGAAGTGGCATGCTGGCTGTGAACCCGAGTGCCTGACACCAACACCCACGCACGCAGAACGGGCCGGCTCCCGAAATGCCCCCCTTCACACAGGGCACCTGTGGGCAATCTTGCTCCTGACTTCTGAGCCACGTGTCTCCTCTTTCTCTCCGAGTGCCCATCAACTAGGAATTCCCTCCCCAGACCGCCAGGGGGCGCAACACCTGAACTATATTACCTGTTCCCTCAGCACACACTTCTTGCTAATAAACAGCACCAGGCCCTCCGCACTGCAGCACCACCATCACTCTGCAGAGGAACACATGAAGTCCTTCTTCTGAAAGCAAGTCTCAGGGAAACAGCTGGGAAATTCCCACCAAATTCAAATCACTATCGGGGTGTCAAGTAGCCACGGGCTGCATTTGAGGGAAGGGAAGATGTCAGCCTGATCTAGGGAGGACCTTGCGAAGATTCAGAGCCAAGGCCCTGCAGGGAGCTGTCACGGGTGGCGAGTGTCCTGTCAGTAGCCCTGGGCAAGCCAAGACTGATGTTCCCTGTGGGGAGGCAGGGGGCAGGGCTGCTCCGGGCGTGTGTGGTCCGCACAGTGGGGCATCTGTGAAGCGTTCCCAGGACTCGGGCACACCTTCCATGTAAGTGCAGCATATGAAAGCGTCCAGCTTTCAGAATTGCTCCTCCACGTATGAAGGTGATTTGACGTGTTGAAGGGAAAAATGGGTGTCACATATAGTGTCCTTTTACATTTTATCTTAGCGATTCTTTTTACTGACCAGGGTTAAAACTGTGGCCGAAAATACAAATAGGTCTTTCCAGGGTGTTTTAGACGCCAGTCCCGTGTAGAAGTCAAACAAGAGGGGTGTGGGATTCCATCCCCTCTGGGTACTTTTCCAGGCTCTCATCACCGAGGACTGAGTTTGGCAGGGGCCCCCAGAGAAGGAAAATGAGAAATGGACAACGTTCTCTGCAATCCATACTCGTAAGGGGAATAGAGGGAGTGTGTCCTCTGTGTGTCCAGTGCCCTATGTCATCTGGCGAGGCTTTCATTTGGAGCTGAGAAACTGAAGCTCAACTTAACCTAAGGGGCTAAGACGCTCCGTGTGCGTGTGTTTTGGGGGGTGGGGGGGTACTCTTTGGTCCAGAGCCGAGGTCTCTGCACGTCCAGTCCAGTTCCCCACGCCAGCCCTGATGGGCACGGCATCTCTTTGTTCAAGACAGACAAAGGAAGACAGAGCCAGAATAAAGTCAACAACTTTTATTACAACTCACATATTTCACAGAAAAAGGAATGTAGCGTCAGGTCCGCTTGTATGAAAAACGGTAAAATGCAGGTTTGTCCTGGTTGCTCTGTTGACACCCGGGGCAGGCTCTCCGCGACATCAGGCACAGCAGCTGCACTTGTCCGAGGCCCCTTTGCAGACGCAGCCCTGGGCACACTTGGCGCAGCCCACGGGGCAGCAGGAGCAGCAGCCTGGGGAGGCAAGGGCAGCGTGCAGTCGGACCACGCGTTGTCCGCAACCACCCTTCCCAACAGCAGGCCTGGCCCCAGCCGCCCTCAGGCCCAGACCCTGAGTTTACGATGGTGTCCTCTGTCCTGAGATAATTGCTCTCAGGCACTAGGTTCAGGTTGCCTGCCCCATCTGTGCCCGGGACAGGGCACAGCGCCTTGGAGAGACACTGAGCAGGGCCTCTGGGGACAAGACAAAGCCAGCCCCCAGCACCACCAGTGATGTGAGCCACGTCCTCAGGATCAAAGTGGAGGCAAACCCCTCACAGAGCAGCTCCCGCTCGGGATAGGGAGGCTCTGGGCTGCTTCGACAGGAAGGGGCTGCACCAGGTCCGAGAAGCCACACAGGGTCACTCGTTCATGTCCCTACAGTGCTTCAGTGCCTGGGAGGATTCAGAAGCGTGACTCAGGAGGGAGGAGGACTAGTTCTAGTGACAGGTCTGAGGTTGTTTGTTGGTGACCCGTCTGGGCCTCAGTCTCCCTGTTCTCTAGTGCGCGCCTGGGTCTCGGTCATGTCGAAGGCGATTCCAGCTCTGACTGGGAATCCCTTCCTGGTGAGGGGGGTGCCGGGAAGTTTGGTCACTGTCCTGCTCCTGCCTGCTGAGCTCTGGGCTCCCTCCTCGCACTCAGCCCACACCCCGCATTGCCAGAGAAGGCCCCGCACACTCACTCTTCTTGCAGGAGGTGCATCTGCAGGCCTTGCAGGTGCAGGAGCCAGCGCAGCTGCAGGAGCCGCCTGCCAGGAAGGGAAAGGCCAGCAGTGAGCAGGGAGAGGGATGCAGGAGCTACAGCAGACGGTCAGCAATGCCTCCCTGAGCCCTCCTCCTCCGTCAGGACGCGGCCCTGGGAGCTCGTGTCCACTCAGGCGGATAGAGAAGCCCCAGCTCGTGTCTTCTGGTCCAAGGAGAGTAGGTCCCCTCCTGATGGGACTCCACAGGGAAGGTCCCAGGCTCCAGACCCAGCCCAGGCTGACTGGGGCCGGGGGCCAGGGCCCATGGCGTGAACCCCAAAGAGGCAGTGTCCCCTCCTCCCATCAAGTCCTGGCAGCTCCGAGGCCTCCTCCAAACCCTGGGTCTAGCAATTCCGTGACCTGCTGGGTGACCTCAACAAAGGCAGTCTTGAGCCTCTGTACCCCCCATTCAAAAATAGAGGCTGGAAATCTCTGGCGATCTAGTGGTTACGGGACAGCGCTCTCACTTCCTAGTGTCTGGGTTCCGTCCCCGGTCAGGGAACTAAGCTCCCACAAGCTGAGTGGTACAGCCAAAAAACAAAAAACAAAAAATAGATTAAAAAAATGCTGTCGCTGCCCTGGCTGGGAAGAAAGCACTGGGTGAACCGTGGCCGTCCACTTGTGCTCAAATTGAAACTTCTTCCTCATCTAACCCCAGGGACACTGTGTCCTGGGCTGAGAAGCGGGCATCCAAGGCCCAGAGCCAGGGGTTCCTTACCAGTGGGGCAGGAGCAGTTGGGGTCCATTTGGAGCCAAGGCGAGGCCGGGGGTAGAAAGCAAGCGGCCAAGAGGCCCGTGAGCTGGTGGGAGGCGTGTCGAGCCTAGGAGCCTGCTTGCAGTGTTTGTACCCAGAGGAGGCGGCCCGGGCGCAGAGGTCCCACCCCCTCCTTGCACCCGCCCCGCGGATCTGCGCCCGCCCCGCCCGCAGCGCCGGGGGCCCGGCCGTGAGCAACCCCTGGGGCCGAGACAGGATTCTCCCAGTGTACGTGGGTCCGCTCTGCGCACGGAGAGCCGTATTTGGTGCCTGCTCGCCGGTAGGGACTGTTTGCCAGGAGGTGCGCGGTGTCCTAGCCTCCCTGTCCGCCCCTCCCGATTTTCCCGAGGGCGGCAGCCACCTTGTTCCGGGATTTTCCAGCAAGCCAGCCTCTGTATCCTCGCTGTCTTCCCCACCACCGGCCCCCGCGCTGTTGTCTTCAGGTTCCCCCTTTCCGGAGCCCGTGTGCAACCCTAGTCTCGCGCTCCCGTCCCAGGCATGGCTGGATCCTGGGAGTTGTGTGCAGAGAGCGGCGGTGGATGTGACCTTCACCACCAATCCTCCGACTCCCTCTTCCCCCACCATTTCCTGTCCTGGTCCCCACGATGGTCCTTAGGCAGCGTTTCTCTAACGTTTCTCCGTAAGAGCACCGCGACCAACTCAGGCCTCTGCCTCCCATCCTTCCTTCTTTTCTGCACTACTGAATGGATGGATGGGCACACTTGTCCCTGTGCTCCTGGCCTAAACTTGGCAGGGGATTTCCTGATCCTAGCCAGTCCACCCTGCACCAGGATGGAGGTTCCCAAAGGATGAGATCCCACCCCGTGGAAGGGATCATTGTAAGTGATGGGCAGACCTGGCATTAAATAGCAAAGCATGACAAGTGGTTATTTCCCTTTCAGTATTCAGCAGTGGGAAGGGCACTGAGCAGGCAGTCACATCCCTCTGCATAGCTCTGTGACCTCTCTGGACTTTAGTCTCCCATCTCTGCAGCCAGAAGCACAACTAGACTGTCTGAAAGGACACTTCCAGCTCTGAGTAATGATAGGCAGGACTCAGCCTTCAGTGACCTCCTAATCAGCGACCTTTGGCAAGGAGGTGAGACAGCCTTGCTATAGCTTCAGACCTCTGAATATGATCTGTGTGCCCTTAGGCAGGTTGCTGAAACTCTGGGTAGCTGGCGCAATCATTCCAGCCCCTGCAGGTTCACTGTGTTACTGGTTCAATATAGATCAAGTGATAGGAAGGGTGGGCATTGATTTTGTGTTTCTCCAAATGGTGTGGCAGCATTTTATCCTGGGGGGGGGGGGCTATTGCAGGGCATCCACACTCCCCCTGCCAGTGGATCAGTAAATTTGCAATCAAACCTTAACCTCCAGCCTGGAGTGATGCTTGCAAAACCATGAGCCTTTCCCCAAGAGCTTGTTGGAATTCAGCAAGATTGTGTCCCAGTAAAGTCACTGTGAACAGAAGCATCCTAATAGACAGAGTTTATTAAGCCCTAGTGAGGAGCTAGGCCACTCTCAATACCACACAGGGATATCATCTCCTTTTTATAGGAAATGGAGACTTAGAGAGGTCGAGCGACTCATTTAGGATACGCGGCTGGTAAGGGCCACTGTGGTCTGTGAACCAAGACTGCCTGACACCAGCACCCACGCACCCAGCACAGGCTGGCTCCTGAAATCCCCTCTTCACACAGGACACCTGTGGGTGAGTGTGGTCCTGACACTTGGGCCACGTGACTCGTCTTTCTCTTTGACTTTCCATCAAATAGCAAATCCCTCCAGAAGTTGTCAGGAGGACCAGCTCTCGCCATTATTTACAGGTCACTCAGCGCCTCACTCCTTCCTAGTAAATACCACCACCACGTTGTAAATGCAGAATCTGACACTACCCTGCACAGGCAGACATGAAGTCCTTCATCTGGAACCAATTTCCAGGTACTCTGCCTCTTGTTGGGAAGTGGCTGGGCATTACCTACAAATTCCTAGTCACTTTGTGGTTTCCAGTAGCCAAGGGCTGGATTTTGAAGGCAGCGTTCAGCCTGACCTAAAGGAACTTCCAAAGATTCAGAGCCAACTCACCACAGGGAGCTCTCAGGGGTAGCAGGTGTCCTCTCACTGGCACTGGGCCAGCCGAGACGGATGTTCCCTGTGGGGATGGTGGGAAGAGCTACTTCAGGTGTGGGTGATCCACACAGTGGGGCGTTTGAAAGTGTTTTCCGTGTTCAACATACTCCTTTGATGAACTCATGGTTTTTTTTTTAATAATTGAAGTGTAGCTGATTTACAATATTGTGTTAGTTTCAGGTGAACAAACATGTTTTTACTTTTTAAATTTTTCCTGTACTACTCTGATCCTCATACATTTATTCAAATTTATTGAATCAACAATTGGGTTTTGTATTTTGTGTCCTTTGAAATTTTTCTTAGTAGTTCACTTAATTTTATTTTACCAAAGTTTAGGTTTGTGACGTTAGAAAATAAAAACCACAGCTAGAAAATTCACACATCTTTCAGTGCGGGGAGTTTGAGACTTCCAGGTAGGGATTCAGGTAACTGGAGGTGTGATTCCAACTTCTTTAGAGTCTATGAAGCCTAAAATCTATGAGGACGTGAAGTTAGCCAGGGAAATCAGAGGATGGGAAATGAGGCATGGAGAAGTCACCAACCCTTGCCATGCCACGAACCCTTGCCATGAGAATGGAGGGGACCTTGTATCTGCTCAACACCCTTAGAGCATCTGGTCTAATGCTCTTCCATTTTACGGAAGATGAACCCAGTGAGGGAGTGTGGCTTGTCTTAGGCACTCAGTTTGTGAGGGACTCACATTTTGTTCCAGTACCCAAGTCTCTGCACTTCTCATCCAGTCTCCTACACCAGCCCTGGTGTAGGGCAGGAGCCCTTATTCCCAATGCACAGAAAAAAGAGCCGAGTCGGAAGAGTGTCAACAGCTTTTATTACAACTCACATATTTCATAGGAAAGGGAATGTAGCAATCAAGTCAGAGTTGTATAAAAACACAGGTCGGCCCGTGGTCCTCCATTGACACCTGGGGCAGGCTCTCCGCGACATCAGGCACAGCAGCTGCACTTGTCCGAGGCCCCTTTGCAGACGCAGCCCTGGGCACACTTGGCGCAGCCCACGGGGCAGCAGGAGCAGCAGCCTGGGGAGGCAAGGGCAGCGTGCAGTCGGACCACGCGTTGTCCACAACCACCCTTCCCAACACCAGGCCTGGCCCCAGCCGCCCTCAGGCCCAGACCCTGAGTTTACGATGGTGTCCTCTGTCCTGAGATAATTGCTCTCAGGCACTAGGTTCAGGTTGCCTGCCCCATCTGTGCCCAGGACAGGGCACAGCGCCTTGGACAGACAGTGAGCAGGGCCTCTGGGGCAAGAGAAAGCCGGCCCCCAGCACCACCAGTGATGTGAGCCACGTCCTCAGGATCAAAGTGGAGGCAAACCCCTCACAGAGTAGCTCCCGCTCGGGATAGGGAAGCTCTGGGTTGCTTCGACAGGAAGGGGCTGCACCAGGTCCGAGAAGCCACACAGGGTCACTCGCTCATGTCCCTACAGTGCTTCAGTCCCTGGGAGGATTCAGAAGCGGGCCTCAGGAGGCAGGAGGACTAGTTCTAGTGACAGGTCTGAGGTTGTTTGTTGGTGACCCGTCTGGGCCTCAGTCTCCCTGTTCTCTAGTGCGCGCCTGGGTCTCGGTCACGTCGAAGGCGATTCCAGCTCTGATTGGGAATCCCTTTCTGGTGAGGAGGGTGCCGGGAAGTTTGGTCTCTCTCCTGCTCCTGCCTGCTGAGCTCTGGGCTCCCTCCTCGCACTCAGCCCACACCCCGCATTCCCAGAGAAGGCCCCGCACACTCACTCTTCTTGCAGGACGTGCATCTGCAGGCCTTGCAGGTGCAGGAGCCAGCGCAGCTGCAGGAGCCGCCTGCCAGGAAGGGAAAGGCCAGCAGTGAGCAGGGAGAGGGATGCAGGAGCTACAGCAGACGGTCAGCAATGCCTCCC
Source organism: Hyperoodon ampullatus (assembly GCF_949752795.1). NCBI lineage: Eukaryota > Metazoa > Chordata > Mammalia > Artiodactyla > Ziphiidae > Hyperoodon > Hyperoodon ampullatus. Next base: position 29,758,533 of record NC_136931.1, on the reverse strand, counting down.
TGAGCCCTCCTCCGTCAGGACCCAGTCCTGGGAGCTCGTGTCCACTCAGGCGGATAGAGAAGCCCCAGCTCGTCTCTTCTGGTCCAAGGAGAGTAGGTCCCCTCCTGATGGGACTCCACAGGGAAGGTCCCAGGCTCCAGACCCAGCCCAGGGTGACTGGGGCCGGGGGCCAGGGCCCATGGCCTGAACCCCAAAGAGGCAGTGTCCCCTCCTCCCATCCAGTCCTGGCAGCTCCGAGGCCTCCTCCAAACACTGGGTCCCGGTCTAGCAATCCCCTGACCAGCTGGGTGACCTCAATCAGGACAGCCTGGAGCCCCCGTGACCTCAGTGTTAACAGAGAGGCAAAGGGAGACTGACCTGCTCCCAGGGGCCTGGCTCCCAAGAAAGCCCCGGACCCGTGACAGGAGTCCTCCTGAGCTCAAACTCAAAACCCTCCCTTGTCGTCCTGTGCCTGGGAAGGGGGCATCCTAAGGCTCAAAGCCAGGGCTCCCTTACCAGTGGGGCAGGAGCACTTGGGGTCCATCTGGAGGAGAAGTGAGGCCCGAGGTCCAAAGCAAGGGGCGAAGCGGCTGCACGGGTCCGGTGGGGGCCGTGTGGGAGCGAGGAGCCCGGGGGCTCAGTTATAGGCCGAGGAGGCGGCCCGGGCGCAGAGGCCCCGCCCCCGCCTTGCACGCGCCCCGCGGGTCCGCGCCCGCGCCCGCGCCCGCGCCCGCGCCCACGCCCGCGCCGTCCGCAGCGCCCTCAGCGCCCTGGGCCGGGCTGTGAGCAACAGGCGGGGCCGAGCGCACGATTCCACTTCGGTGCCGGCTGGAGCGGAGGAACCGGGTGCCGTGCGGTAAGCGGTGTCCCAGCCCCCTGGCCGCCCCTTCCCAATGTGCCCGACGGGAGCAGCCACCCTGTTGGCGGGTTGTGCAGGAATCCAGCTCCCGCGTCCTCCGGTCTTCCCCGCCCCGGGCCCCGCGCCGCCGGCCTGCGGGTCGCCGTTTCCTGCAGCCTGAGAACAGCCCCCGCCTCCCGCTCGTGTCCCTGGCTTGGCTGGAGCCGGGGAGCGGTGTCAGAGACGGCAGGCGTATGTGACCCTCACCACCGTTTCGCCCAGCCCATGTGTCCCCAGGCGTTGCCAGCCCCGGTCCCCACCACGGTCCTTTGGAAGCACGTTTCCGGTACCGTCTCCTGGAACGGCAGCGCGGTGAACATTGCCTTCAGCCGCTAGTCCTCCTCACTTGTGTTTTCCTTTCCTGGAGGGATCATGGCTCATTTCGGCGGGGGCTTCTTTGCCTAAACTTTCCAGGGGGGCTCCTCACTGTAGCCGGTCCACCCCACGCCAGGGTGGAGGTTCCCTAATCATGGGATGCTCCCCAGGGACGGCGTCATTGTAGGTGATAGGCAGCCCTGGCGTTAAATAACAAAGCGAGACAAGTGGATAGTTCCCTTTGAGTAGTCCCGACAGTTACTCACCGTGGAGTCCAGGCCAAGCCTTGTTAATCACTTTTGCTCTTTGAACTGTCACACCAACCGGGAAGGGAGATCCTAGTCAGGAGCCCGTTTCCCAAAGGCCAAAGTACCTACAGTACAAGGAGGCTCCGGAGGCAGGCACACGGTGCTGGGGAGTGGTGCCCTGCTTCTGTGCTTTTGTCGCTTCGCAGCTGAGAGAGGGAGTCAGTGAGAAAGCTCCCCTTTGGCGCAGAGCTGTGTCCTCAGCCCGTCTCTACCATGTCCAGCTCAATCCTGGGGGCGACCAGAGTGACAGAATAGGAATGGATTTATGACTTTGTGGCTACCTTCTGACTCTCTCCTTCAGTAGTGCTCAAGAGGTTTCTTTTGGTATAACGTATTTCGGAAAATCGCTGAAAAGAGAATGGTAAGGAAATCCTGATGCAGGTGACAGCAGAAATGGCAGGATCCTTCTGTATGTGTTAGGAGGACACCGACTGTGTTACTCACGGCTTTCTACCTGTAGTGTCAACGGCTCTTTGCGTGAAGGCAGGATAACCCTCTCAGGGGAACTGGTGCCAGGCTCACAGGGTTGATGAGGACGGCCCAGAGCACAGAGCTAAACACACCATCCTTGCTTGCGTGTCTGGAAGGAGGACAATGTCTCCTAGGCTAATGATAACAAATAAATAAAGAGATAAATAAATGAATCGGTGGTACGATAGATTACTCCCTGAGTGCCCAGTATGTTCTGACCTTCTTTGCATGTATTCAATTCTGTAATCCCGAGAGCCAGACACTGTTATTTTGCCCTTTAGGGCAGAGGAGACTGAGCCAGAGAGAGGTTATGTCACAGGGCTATGTGTGACACAGATGGGACTGGCCCTCCTGCAGGCTGACTGCAGCCCCCCGCCCAACCGGACACCATGTCATCCCATGAAAGGTGAGAACACTGAACACCTGGCACAGAGGCAGCAGTGGGAAAGCCCTGAGCTGGCAGTCAGAGCCCTCTGCACAGCTCTGTGACCTCTGTGGGCTTCAGCCTCCCACCTCTGCAGCCAGGAGCACAGCTGGACTGTCTCCGAAGACCCTTGCAGCCCTGAAAAAGGAGAGGCCGGATTCAGCCTCCAGTGATGTCATAACCGGCCCCATGTGGCCGGGAGGTGAGACAGCTGTGGTGTAGGTGTAGTCCTCTGAGCATAGGCTGTGTGCCCTTGGGTAAGTTGCTTAACCTCTCTGCAATTGGCACCATCACTCCAGACCTTGCAGGTTCACTGAGTCTGTGCAAATGCTGTGGCGGTGACTCGTTCCATGGGGCTTGTTGGAGAACATCCCTACGCCCTCTGGCACTGGATAAGCAAGGTTCCTATCCACCTCTGCCCTCACCATGAGCTTGCTTGCAAACCAGGGAGCCTTTCTCCAGGAGCTTGTTGGGAGCTCAAGGATTCTCTGTGCACAAATGTCAGTGTGGAGAGAGCGATCATAAAGGACACCGTTCGGGAAGCCCGAGCTAGGAGCCAGGCCACTATCTGGCTTATTCCCCCTCATTGAAATTAATCTTTTTTATCGAAAGGAGGAAATGAAATCTCAGAGAGTATCAGTGACTTGCCAGGTCAGGAAGTGGCATGCTGGCTGTGAACCCGAGTGCCTGACACCAACACCCACGCACGCAGAACGGGCCGGCTCCCGAAATGCCCCCCTTCACACAGGGCACCTGTGGGCAATCTTGCTCCTGACTTCTGAGCCACGTGTCTCCTCTTTCTCTCCGAGTGCCCATCAACTAGGAATTCCCTCCCCAGACCGCCAGGGGGCGCAACACCTGAACTATATTACCTGTTCCCTCAGCACACACTTCTTGCTAATAAACAGCACCAGGCCCTCCGCACTGCAGCACCACCATCACTCTGCAGAGGAACACATGAAGTCCTTCTTCTGAAAGCAAGTCTCAGGGAAACAGCTGGGAAATTCCCACCAAATTCAAATCACTATCGGGGTGTCAAGTAGCCACGGGCTGCATTTGAGGGAAGGGAAGATGTCAGCCTGATCTAGGGAGGACCTTGCGAAGATTCAGAGCCAAGGCCCTGCAGGGAGCTGTCACGGGTGGCGAGTGTCCTGTCAGTAGCCCTGGGCAAGCCAAGACTGATGTTCCCTGTGGGGAGGCAGGGGGCAGGGCTGCTCCGGGCGTGTGTGGTCCGCACAGTGGGGCATCTGTGAAGCGTTCCCAGGACTCGGGCACACCTTCCATGTAAGTGCAGCATATGAAAGCGTCCAGCTTTCAGAATTGCTCCTCCACGTATGAAGGTGATTTGACGTGTTGAAGGGAAAAATGGGTGTCACATATAGTGTCCTTTTACATTTTATCTTAGCGATTCTTTTTACTGACCAGGGTTAAAACTGTGGCCGAAAATACAAATAGGTCTTTCCAGGGTGTTTTAGACGCCAGTCCCGTGTAGAAGTCAAACAAGAGGGGTGTGGGATTCCATCCCCTCTGGGTACTTTTCCAGGCTCTCATCACCGAGGACTGAGTTTGGCAGGGGCCCCCAGAGAAGGAAAATGAGAAATGGACAACGTTCTCTGCAATCCATACTCGTAAGGGGAATAGAGGGAGTGTGTCCTCTGTGTGTCCAGTGCCCTATGTCATCTGGCGAGGCTTTCATTTGGAGCTGAGAAACTGAAGCTCAACTTAACCTAAGGGGCTAAGACGCTCCGTGTGCGTGTGTTTTGGGGGGTGGGGGGGTACTCTTTGGTCCAGAGCCGAGGTCTCTGCACGTCCAGTCCAGTTCCCCACGCCAGCCCTGATGGGCACGGCGTCTCTTTGTTCAAGACAGACAAAGGAAGACAGAGCCAGAATAAAGTCAACAACTTTTTTTTTTGTTTGTTTTGTTGTTTTTTTTTTGTTTTTTTTTTTTGCGGTATGCGGGCCTCTCACTGTTGTGGCCTCTCCCGTTGCGGAGCGCAGGCTCCGGACGCGCAGGCTCAGCGGCCATGGCTCACGGGCCCAGCCGCTCCGCGGCATATGGGATCCTCCCGGACCGGGGCACGAGCCCGTATCCCCTGCATCGGCAGGCGGACTCTCAACCACTGCGCCACCAGGGAGGCCCCAACAACTTTTATTACAACTCACATATATCACAGGAAAAGAAATGTAGCGTCAGGTCCGCTTGTATGAAAAACGGTAAAATGCAGGTTTGTCCTGGTTGCTCTGTTGACACCCGGGGCAGGCTCTCCGCGACATCAGGCACAGCAGCTGCACTTGTCCGAGGCCCCTTTGCAGACGCAGCCCTGGGCACACTTGGCGCAGCCCACGGGGCAGCAGGAGCAGCAGCCTGGGGAGGCAAGGGCAGCGTGCAGTCGGACCACGCGTTGTCCGCAACCACCCTTCCCAACAGCAGGCCTGGCCCCAGCCGCCCTCAGGCCCAGACCCTGAGTTTACGATGGTGTCCTCTGTCCTGAGATAATTGCTCTCAGGCACTAGGTTCAGGTTGCCTGCCCCATCTGTGCCCGGGACAGGGCACAGCGCCTTGGAGAGACACTGAGCAGGGCCTCTGGGGACAAGACAAAGCCAGCCCCCAGCACCACCAGTGATGTGAGCCACGTCCTCAGGATCAAAGTGGAGGCAAACCCCTCACAGAGCAGCTCCCGCTCGGGATAGGGAGGCTCTGGGCTGCTTCGACAGGAAGGGGCTGCACCAGGTCCGAGAAGCCACACAGGGTCACTCGTTCATGTCCCTACAGTGCTTCAGTCCCTGGGAGGATTCAGAAGCGTGACTCAGGAGGGAGGAGGACTAGTTCTAGTGACAGGTCTGAGGTTGTTTGTTGGTGACCCGTCTGGGCCTCAGTCTCCCTGTTCTCTAGTGCGCGCCTGGGTCTCGGTCATGTCGAAGGCGATTCCAGCTCTGACTGGGAATCCCTTCCTGGTGAGGGGGGTGCCGGGAAGTTTGGTCACTGTCCTGCTCCTGCCTGCTGAGCTCTGGGCTCCCTCCTCGCACTCAGCCCACACCCCGCATTGCCAGAGAAGGCCCCGCACACTCACTCTTCTTGCAGGAGGTGCATCTGCAGGCCTTGCAGGTGCAGGAGCCAGCGCAGCTGCAGGAGCCGCCTGCCAGGAAGGGAAAGGCCAGCAGTGAGCAGGGAGAGGGATGCAGGAGCTACAGCAGACGGTCAGCAATGCCTCCCTGAGCCCTCCTCCTCCATCAGGACGCGGCCCTGGGAGCTCGTGTCCACTCAGGCGGATAGAGAAGCCCCAGCTCGTGTCTTCTGGTCCAAGGAGAGTAGGTCCCCTCCTGATGGGACTCCACAGGGAAGGTCCCAGGCTCCAGACCCAGCCCAGGCTGACTGGGGCCGGGGGCCAGGGCCCATGGCGTGAACCCCAAAGAGGCAGTGTCCCCTCCTCCCATCAAGTCCTGGCAGCTCCGAGGCCTCCTCCAAACCCTGGGTCTAGCAATTCCGTGACCTGCTGGGTGACCTCAACAAAGGCAGTCTTGAGCCTCTGTACCCCCCATTCAAAAATAGAGGCTGGAACTCTCTGGCGATCTAGTGGTTAGGGGACAGCGCTCTCACTTCCTAGTGTCTGGGTTCCGTCCCCGGTCAGGGAACTAAGCTCCCACAAGCTGAGTGGTACAGCCAAAAAACAAAAAACAAAAAATAGATTAAAAAAATGCTGTCGCTGCCCTGGCTGGGAAGAAAGCACTGGGTGAACCGTGGCCGTCCACTTGTGCTCAAATTGAAACTTCTTCCTCGTCTAACCCCAGGGACACTGTGTCCTGGGCTGAGAAGCGGGCATCCAAGGCCCAGAGCCAGGGGTTCCTTACCAGTGGGGCAGGAGCAGTTGGGGTCCATTTGGAGCCAAGGCGAGGCCGGGGGTAGAAAGCAAGCGGCCAAGAGGCCCGTGAGCTGGTGGGAGGCGTGTCGAGCCTAGGAGCCTGCTTGCAGTGTTTGTACCCAGAGGAGGCGGCCCGGGCGCAGAGGTCCCACCCCCTCCTTGCACCCGCCCCGCGGATCTGCGCCCGCCCCGCCCGCAGCGCCGGGGGCCCGGCCGTGAGCAACCCCTGGGGCCGAGACAGGATTCTCCCAGTGTACGTGGGTCCGCTCTGCGCACGGAGAGCCGTATTTGGTGCCTGCTCGCCGGTAGGGACTGTTTGCCAGGAGGTGCGCGGTGTCCTAGCCTCCCTGTCCGCCCCTCCCGATTTTCCCGAGGGCGGCAGCCACCTTGTTCCGGGATTTTCCAGCAAGCCAGCCTCTGTATCCTCGCTGTCTTCCCCACCACCGGCCCCCGCGCTGTTGTCTTCAGGTTCCCCCTTTCCGGAGCCCGTGTGCAACCCTAGTCTCGCGCTCCCGTCCCAGGCATGGCTGGATCCTGGGAGTTGTGTGCAGAGAGCGGCGGTGGATGTGACCTTCACCACCAATCCTCCGACTCCCTCTTCCCCCACCATTTCCTGTCCTGGTCCCCACGATGGTCCTTAGGCAGCGTTTCTCTAACGTTTCTCCGTAAGAGCACCGCGACCAACTCAGGCCTCTGCCTCCCATCCTTCCTTCTTTTCTGCACTACTGAATGGATGGATGGGCACACTTGTCCCTGTGCTCCTGGCCTAAACTTGGCAGGGGATTTCCTGATCCTAGCCAGTCCACCCTGCACCAGGATGGAGGTTCCCAAAGGATGAGATCCCACCCCGTGGAAGGGATCATTGTAAGTGATGGGCAGACCTGGCATTAAATAGCAAAGCATGACAAGTGGTTATTTCCCTTTCAGTATTCAGCAGTGGGAAGGGCACTGAGCAGGCAGTCACATCCCTCTGCATAGCTCTGTGACCTCTCTGGACTTTAGTCTCCCATCTCTGCAGCCAGAAGCACAACTAGACTGTCTGAAAGGACACTTCCAGCTCTGAGTAATGATAGGCAGGACTCAGCCTTCAGTGACCTCCTAATCAGCGACCTTTGGCAAGGAGGTGAGACAGCCTTGCTATAGCTTCAGACCTCTGAATATGATCTGTGTGCCCTTAGGCAGGTTGCTGAAACTCTGGGTAGCTGGCGCAATCATTCCAGCCCCTGCAGGTTCACTGTGTTACTGGTTCAATATAGATCAAGTGATAGGAAGGGTGGGCATTGATTTTGTGTTTCTCCAAATGGTGTGGCAGCATTTTATCCTGGGGTGGGGGGGGGGCTATTGCAGGGCATCCACACTCCCCCTGCCAGTGGATCAGTAAATTTGCAATCAAACCTTAACCTCCAGCCTGGAGTGATGCTTGCAAAACCATGAGCCTTTCCCCAAGAGCTTGTTGGAATTCAGCAAGATTGTGTCCCAGTAAAGTCACTGTGAACAGAAGCATCCTAATAGACAGAGTTTATTAAGCCCTAGTGAGGAGCTAGGCCACTCTCAATACCACACAGGGATATCATCTCCTTTTTATAGGAAATGGAGACTTAGAGAGGTCGAGCGACTCATTTAGGATACGCGGCTGGTAAGGGCCACTGTGGTCTGTGAACCAAGACTGCCTGACACCAGCACCCACGCACCCAGCACAGGCTGGCTCCTGAAATCCCCTCTTCACACAGGACACCTGTGGGTGAGTGTGGTCCTGACACTTGGGCCACGTGACTCGTCTTTCTCTTTGACTTTCCATCAAATAGCAAATCCCTCCAGAAGTTGTCAGGAGGACCAGCTCTCGCCATTATTTACAGGTCACTCAGCGCCTCACTCCTTCCTAGTAAATACCACCACCACGTTGTAAATGCAGAATCTGACACTACCCTGCACAGGCAGACATGAAGTCCTTCATCTGGAACCAATTTCCAGGTACTCTGCCTCTTGTTGGGAAGTGGCTGGGCATTACCTACAAATTCCTAGTCACTTTGTGGTTTCCAGTAGCCAAGGGCTGGATTTTGAAGGCAGCGTTCAGCCTGACCTAAAGGAACTTCCAAAGATTCAGAGCCAACTCACCACAGGGAGCTCTCAGGGGTAGCAGGTGTCCTCTCACTGGCACTGGGCCAGCCGAGACGGATGTTCCCTGTGGGGATGGTGGGAAGAGCTACTTCAGGTGTGGGTGATCCACACAGTGGGGCGTTTGAAAGTGTTTTCCGTGTTCAACATACTCCTTTGATGAACTCATGGTTTTTTTTTTAATAATTGAAGTGTAGCTGATTTACAATATTGTGTTAGTTTCAGGTGAACAAACATGTTTTTACTTTTTAAATTTTTCCTGTACTACTCTGATCCTCATACATTTATTCAAATTTATTGAATCAACAATTGGGTTTTGTATTTTGTGTCCTTTGAAATTTTTCTTAGTAGTTCACTTAATTTTATTTTACCAAAGTTTAGGTTTGTGACGTTAGAAAATAAAAACCACAGCTAGAAAATTCACACATCTTTCAGTGCAGGGAGTTTGAGACTTCCAGGTAGGGATTCAGGTAACTGGAGGTGTGATTCCAGCTTCTTTAGAGTCTATGTAGCCTAAAATCTATGAGGACGTGAAGTTAGCCAGGGAAATCAGAGGATGGGAAATGAGGCATGGAGAAGTCACCAACCCTTGCCATGCCACGAACCCTTGCCATGAGAATGGAGGGGACCTTGTATCTGCTCAACACCCTTAGAGCATCTGGTCTAATGCTCTTCCATTTTACGGAAGATGAACCCAGTGAGGGAGTGTGGCTTGTCTTAGGCACTCAGTTTGTGAGGGACTCACATTTTGTTCCAGTACCCAAGTCTCTGCACTTCTCATCCAGTCTCCTACACCAGCCCTGGTGTAGGGCAGGAGCCCTTATTCCCAATGCACAGAAAAAAGAGCCGAGTCGGAAGAGTGTCAACAGCTTTTATTACAACTCACATATTTCATAGGAAAGGGAATGTAGCAATCAAGTCAGAGTTGTATAAAAACACAGGTCGGCCCGTGGTCCTCCATTGACACCTGGGGCAGGCTCTCCGCGACATCAGGCACAGCAGCTGCACTTGTCCGAGGCCCCTTTGCAGACGCAGCCCTGGGCACACTTGGCGCAGCCCACGGGGCAGCAGGAGCAGCAGCCTGGGGAGGCAAGGGCAGCGTGCAGTCGGACCACGCGTTGTCCACAACCACCCTTCCCAACACCAGGCCTGGCCCCAGCCGCCCTCAGGCCCAGACCCTGAGTTTACGATGGTGTCCTCTGTCCTGAGATAATTGCTCTCAGGCACTAGGTTCAGGTTGCCTGCCCCATCTGTGCCCAGGACAGGGCACAGCGCCTTGGACAGACAGTGAGCAGGGCCTCTGGGGCAAGAGAAAGCCGGCCCCCAGCACCACCAGTGATGTGAGCCACGTCCTCAGGATCAAAGTGGAGGCAAACCCCTCACAGAGTAGCTCCCGCTCGGGATAGGGAAGCTCTGGGTTGCTTCGACAGGAAGGGGCTGCACCAGGTCCGAGAAGCCACACAGGGTCACTCGCTCATGTCCCTACAGTGCTTCAGTCCCTGGGAGGATTCAGAAGCGGGCCTCAGGAGGCAGGAGGACTAGTTCTAGTGACAGGTCTGAGGTTGTTTGTTGGTGACCCGTCTGGGCCTCAGTCTCCCTGTTCTCTAGTGCGCGCCTGGGTCTCGGTCACGTCGAAGGCGATTCCAGCTCTGATTGGGAATCCCTTTCTGGTGAGGAGGGTGCCGGGAAGTTTGGTCTCTCTCCTGCTCCTGCCTGCTGAGCTCTGGGCTCCCTCCTCGCACTCAGCCCACACCCCGCATTCCCAGAGAAGGCCCCGCACACTCACTCTTCTTGCAGGACGTGCATCTGCAGGCCTTGCAGGTGCAGGAGCCAGCGCAGCTGCAGGAGCCGCCTGCCAGGAAGGGAAAGGCCAGCAGTGAGCAGGGAGAGGGATGCAGGAGCTACAGCAGACGGTCAGCAATGCCTCCCTGAGCCCTCCTCCGTCAGGACCCAGTCCTGGGAGCTCGTGTCCACTCAGGCGGATAGAGAAGCCCCAGCTCGTCTCTTCTGGTCCAAGGAGAGTAGGTCCCCTCCTGATGGGACTCCACAGGGAAGGTCCCAGGCTCCAGACCCAGCCCAGGGTGACTGGGGCCGGGGGCCAGGGCCCATGGCCTGAACCCCAAAGAGGCAGTGTCCCCTCCTCCCATCCAGTCCTGGCAGCTCCGAGGCCTCCTCCAAACACTGGGTCCCGGTCTAGCAATCCCCTGACCAGCTGGGTGACCTCAATCAGGACAGCCTGGAGCCCCCGTGACCTCAGTGTTAACAGAGAGGCAAAGGGAGACTGACCTGCTCCCAGGGGCCTGGCTCCCAAGAAAGCCCCGGACCCGTGACAGGAGTCCTCCTGAGCTCAAACTCAAAACCCTCCCTTGTCGTCCTGTGCCTGGGAAGGGGGCATCCTAAGGCTCAAAGCCAGGGCTCCCTTACCAGTGGGGCAGGAGCACTTGGGGTCCATCTGGAGGAGAAGTGAGGCCCGAGGTCCAAAGCAAGGGGCGAAGCGGCTGCACGGGTCCGGTGGGGGCCGTGTGGGAGCGAGGAGCCCGGGGGCTCAGTTATAGGCCGAGGAGGCGGCCCGGGCGCAGAGGCCCCGCCCCCGCCTTGCACGCGCCCCGCGGGTCCGCGCCCGCGCCCGCGCCCGCGCCCACGCCCGCGCCGTCCGCAGCGCCCTCAGCGCCCTGGGCCGGGCTGTGAGCAACAGGCGGGGCCGAGCGCACGATTCCACTTCGGTGCCGGCTGGAGCGGAGGAACCGGGTGCCGTGCGGTAAGCGGTGTCCCAGCCCCCTGGCCGCCCCTTCCCAATGTGCCCGACGGGAGCAGCCACCCTGTTGGCGGGTTGTGCAGGAATCCAGCTCCCGCGTCCTCCGGTCTTCCCCGCCCCGGGCCCCGCGCCGCCGGCCTGCGGGTCGCCGTTTCCTGCAGCCTGAGAACAGCCCCCGCCTCCCGCTCGTGTCCCTGGCTTGGCTGGAGCCGGGGAGCGGTGTCAGAGACGGCAGGCGTATGTGACCCTCACCACCGTTTCGCCCAGCCCATGTGTCCCCAGGCGTTGCCAGCCCCGGTCCCCACCACGGTCCTTTGGAAGCACGTTTCCGGTGCCGTCTCCTGGAACGGCAGCGCGGTGAACATTGCCTTCAGCCGCTAGTCCTCCTCACTTGTGTTTTCCTTTCCTGGAGGGATCATGGCTCATTTCGGCGGGGGCTTCTTTGCCTAAACTTTCCAGGGGGGCTCCTCACTGTAGCCGGTCCACCCCACGCCAGGGTGGAGGTTCCCTAATCATGGGATGCTCCCCAGGGACGGCGTCATTGTAGGTGATAGGCAGCCCTGGCGTTAAATAACAAAGCGAGACAAGTGGATAGTTCCCTTTGAGTAGTCCCGACAGTTACTCACCGTGGAGTCCAGGCCAAGCCTTGTTAATCACTTTTGCTCTTTGAACTGTCACACCAACCGGGAAGGGAGATCCTAGTCAGGAGCCCGTTTCCCAAAGGCCAAAGTACCTACAGTACAAGGAGGCTCCGGAGGCAGGCACACGGTGCTGGGGAGTGGTGCCCTGCTTCTGTGCTTTTGTCGCTTCGCAGCTGAGAGAGGGAGTCAGTGAGAAAGCTCCCCTTTGGCGCAGAGCTGTGTCCTCAGCCCGTCTCTACCATGTCCAGCTCAATCCTGGGGGCGACCAGAGTGACAGAATAGGAATGGATTTATGACTTTGTGGCTACCTTCTGACTCTCTCCTTCAGTAGTGCTCAAGAGGTTTCTTTTGGTATAACGTATTTCGGAAAATCGCTGAAAAGAGAATGGTAAGGAAATCCTGATGCAGGTGACAGCAGAAATGGCAGGATCCTTCTGTATGTGTTAGGAGGACACCGACTGTGTTACTCACGGCTTTCTACCTGTAGTGTCAACGGCTCTTTGCGTGAAGGCAGGATAACCCTCTCAGGGGAACTGGTGCCAGGCTCACAGGGTTGATGAGGACGGCCCAGAGCACAGAGCTAAACACACCATCCTTGCTTGCGTGTCTGGAAGGAGGACAATGTCTCCTAGGCTAATGATAACAAATAAATAAAGAGATAAATAAATGAATCGGTGGTACGATAGATTACTCCCTGAGTGCCCAGTATGTTCTGACCTTCTTTGCATGTATTCAATTCTGTAATCCCGAGAGCCAGACACTGTTATTTTGCCCTTTAGAGCAGAGGAGACTGAGCCAGAGAGAGGTTATGTCACAGGGCTATGTGTGACACAGATGGGACTGGCCCTCCTGCAGGCTGACTGCAGCCCCCCGCCCAACCGGACACCATGTCATCCCATGAAAGGTGAGAACACTGAACACCTGGCACAGAGGCAGCAGTGGGAAAGCCCTGAGCTGGCAGTCAGAGCCCTCTGCACAGCTCTGTGACCTCTGTGGGCTTCAGCCTCCCACCTCTGCAGCCAGGAGCACAGCTGGACTGTCTCCGAAGACCCTTGCAGCCCTGAAAAAGGAGAGGCCGGATTCAGCCTCCAGTGATGTCATAACCGGCCCCATGTGGCCGGGAGGTGAGACAGCTGTGGTGTAGGTGTAGTCCTCTGAGCATAGGCTGTGTGCCCTTGGGTAAGTTGCTTAACCTCTCTGCAATTGGCACCATCACTCCAGACCTTGCAGGTTCACTGAGTCTGTGCAAATGCTGTGGCGGTGACTCGTTCCATGGGGCTTGTTGGAGAACATCCCTACGCCCTCTGGCACTGGATAAGCAAGGTTCCTATCCACCTCTGCCCTCACCATGAGCTTGCTTGCAAACCAGGGAGCCTTTCTCCAGGAGCTTGTTGGGAGCTCAAGGATTCTCTGTGCACAAATGTCAGTGTGGAGAGAGCGATCATAAAGGACACCGTTCGGGAAGCCCGAGCTAGGAGCCAGGCCACTATCTGGCTTATTCCCCCTCATTGAAATTAATCTTTTTTATCGAAAGGAGGAAATGAAATCTCAGAGAGTATCAGTGACTTGCCAGGTCAGGAAGTGGCATGCTGGCTGTGAACCCGAGTGCCTGACACCAACACCCACGCACGCAGAACGGGCCGGCTCCCGAAATGCCCCCCTTCACACAGGGCACCTGTGGGCAATCTTGCTCCTGACTTCTGAGCCACGTGTCTCCTCTTTCTCTCCGAGTGCCCATCAACTAGGAATTCCCTCCCCAGACCGCCAGGGGGCGCAACACCTGAACTATATTACCTGTTCCCTCAGCACACACTTCTTGCTAATAAACAGCACCAGGCCCTCCGCACTGCAGCACCACCATCACTCTGCAGAGGAACACATGAAGTCCTTCTTCTGAAAGCAAGTCTCAGGGAAACAGCTGGGAAATTCCCACCAAATTCAAATCACTATCGGGGTGTCAAGTAGCCACGGGCTGCATTTGAGGGAAGGGAAGATGTCAGCCTGATCTAGGGAGGACCTTGCGAAGATTCAGAGCCAAGGCCCTGCAGGGAGCTGTCACGGGTGGCGAGTGTCCTGTCAGTAGCCCTGGGCAAGCCAAGACTGATGTTCCCTGTGGGGAGGCAGGGGGCAGGGCTGCTCCGGGCGTGTGTGGTCCGCACAGTGGGGCATCTGTGAAGCGTTCCCAGGACTCGGGCACACCTTCCATGTAAGTGCAGCATATGAAAGCGTCCAGCTTTCAGAATTGCTCCTCCACGTATGAAGGTGATTTGACGTGTTGAAGGGAAAAATGGGTGTCACATATAGTGTCCTTTTACATTTTATCTTAGCGATTCTTTTTACTGACCAGGGTTAAAACTGTGGCCGAAAATACAAATAGGTCTTTCCAGGGTGTTTTAGACGCCAGTCCCGTGTAGAAGTCAAACAAGAGGGGTGTGGGATTCCATCCCCTCTGGGTACTTTTCCAGGCTCTCATCACCGAGGACTGAGTTTGGCAGGGGCCCCCAGAGAAGGAAAATGAGAAATGGACAACGTTCTCTGCAATCCATACTCGTAAGGGGAATAGAGGGAGTGTGTCCTCTGTGTGTCCAGTGCCCTATGTCATCTGGCGAGGCTTTCATTTGGAGCTGAGAAACTGAAGCTCAACTTAACCTAAGGGGCTAAGACGCTCCGTGTGCGTGTGTTTTGGGGGGTGGGGGGGTACTCTTTGGTCCAGAGCCGAGGTCTCTGCACGTCCAGTCCAGTTCCCCACGCCAGCCCTGATGGGCACGGCGTCTCTTTGTTCAAGACAGACAAAGGAAGACAGAGCCAGAATAAAGTCAACAACTTTTATTACAACTCACATATTTCACAGAAAAAGGAATGTAGCGTCAGGTCCGCTTGTATGAAAAACGGTAAAATGCAGGTTTGTCCTGGTTGCTCTGTTGACACCCGGGGCAGGCTCTCCGCGACATCAGGCACAGCAGCTGCACTTGTCCGAGGCCCCTTTGCAGACGCAGCCCTGGGCACACTTGGCGCAGCCCACGGGGCAGCAGGAGCAGCAGCCTGGGGAGGCAAGGGCAGCGTGCAGTCGGACCACGCGTTGTCCGCAACCACCCTTCCCAACAGCAGGCCTGGCCCCAGCCGCCCTCAGGCCCAGACCCTGAGTTTACGATGGTGTCCTCTGTCCTGAGATAATTGCTCTCAGGCACTAGGTTCAGGTTGCCTGCCCCATCTGTGCCCGGGACAGGGCACAGCGCCTTGGAGAGACACTGAGCAGGGCCTCTGGGGACAAGACAAAGCCAGCCCCCAGCACCACCAGTGATGTGAGCCACGTCCTCAGGATCAAAGTGGAGGCAAACCCCTCACAGAGCAGCTCCCGCTCGGGATAGGGAGGCTCTGGGCTGCTTCGACAGGAAGGGGCTGCACCAGGTCCGAGAAGCCACACAGGGTCACTCGTTCATGTCCCTACAGTGCTTCAGTGCCTGGGAGGATTCAGAAGCGTGACTCAGGAGGGAGGAGGACTAGTTCTAGTGACAGGTCTGAGGTTGTTTGTTGGTGACCCGTCTGGGCCTCAGTCTCCCTGTTCTCTAGTGCGCGCCTGGGTCTCGGTCATGTCGAAGGCGATTCCAGCTCTGACTGGGAATCCCTTCCTGGTGAGGGGGGTGCCGGGAAGTTTGGTCACTGTCCTGCTCCTGCCTGCTGAGCTCTGGGCTCCCTCCTCGCACTCAGCCCACACCCCGCATTGCCAGAGAAGGCCCCGCACACTCACTCTTCTTGCAGGAGGTGCATCTGCAGGCCTTGCAGGTGCAGGAGCCAGCGCAGCTGCAGGAGCCGCCTGCCAGGAAGGGAAAGGCCAGCAGTGAGCAGGGAGAGGGATGCAGGAGCTACAGCAGACGGTCAGCAATGCCTCCCTGAGCCCTCCTCCTCCGTCAGGACGCGGCCCTGGGAGCTCGTGTCCACTCAGGCGGATAGAGAAGCCCCAGCTCGTGTCTTCTGGTCCAAGGAGAGTAGGTCCCCTCCTGATGGGACTCCACAGGGAAGGTCCCAGGCTCCAGACCCAGCCCAGGCTGACTGGGGCCGGGGGCCAGGGCCCATGGCGTGAACCCCAAAGAGGCAGTGTCCCCTCCTCCCATCAAGTCCTGGCAGCTCCGAGGCCTCCTCCAAACCCTGGGTCTAGCAATTCCGTGACCTGCTGGGTGACCTCAACAAAGGCAGTCTTGAGCCTCTGTACCCCCCATTCAAAAATAGAGGCTGGAAATCTCTGGCGATCTAGTGGTTACGGGACAGCGCTCTCACTTCCTAGTGTCTGGGTTCCGTCCCCGGTCAGGGAACTAAGCTCCCACAAGCTGAGTGGTACAGCCAAAAAACAAAAAACAAAAAATAGATTAAAAAAATGCTGTCGCTGCCCTGGCTGGGAAGAAAGCACTGGGTGAACCGTGGCCGTCCACTTGTGCTCAAATTGAAACTTCTTCCTCATCTAACCCCAGGGACACTGTGTCCTGGGCTGAGAAGCGGGCATCCAAGGCCCAGAGCCAGGGGTTCCTTACCAGTGGGGCAGGAGCAGTTGGGGTCCATTTGGAGCCAAGGCGAGGCCGGGGGTAGAAAGCAAGCGGCCAAGAGGCCCGTGAGCTGGTGGGAGGCGTGTCGAGCCTAGGAGCCTGCTTGCAGTGTTTGTACCCAGAGGAGGCGGCCCGGGCGCAGAGGTCCCACCCCCTCCTTGCACCCGCCCCGCGGATCTGCGCCCGCCCCGCCCGCAGCGCCGGGGGCCCGGCCGTGAGCAACCCCTGGGGCCGAGACAGGATTCTCCCAGTGTACGTGGGTCCGCTCTGCGCACGGAGAGCCGTATTTGGTGCCTGCTCGCCGGTAGGGACTGTTTGCCAGGAGGTGCGCGGTGTCCTAGCCTCCCTGTCCGCCCCTCCCGATTTTCCCGAGGGCGGCAGCCACCTTGTTCCGGGATTTTCCAGCAAGCCAGCCTCTGTATCCTCGCTGTCTTCCCCACCACCGGCCCCCGCGCTGTTGTCTTCAGGTTCCCCCTTTCCGGAGCCCGTGTGCAACCCTAGTCTCGCGCTCCCGTCCCAAGCATGGCTGGATCCTGGGAGTTGTGTGCAGAGAGCGGCGGTGGATGTGACCTTCACCACCAATCCTCCGACTCCCTCTTCCCCCACCATTTCCTGTCCTGGTCCCCACGATGGTCCTTAGGCAGCGTTTCTCTAACGTTTCTCCGTAAGAGCACCGCGACCAACTCAGGCCTCTGCCTCCCATCCTTCCTTCTTTTCTGCACTACTGAATGGATGGATGGGCACACTTGTCCCTGTGCTCCTGGCCTAAACTTGGCAGGGGATTTCCTGATCCTAGCCAGTCCACCCTGCACCAGGATGGAGGTTCCCAAAGGATGAGATCCCACCCCGTGGAAGGGATCATTGTAAGTGATGGGCAGACCTGGCATTAAATAGCAAAGCATGACAAGTGGTTATTTCCCTTTCAGTATTCAGCAGTGGGAAGGGCACTGAGCAGGCAGTCACATCCCTCTGCATAGCTCTGTGACCTCTCTGGACTTTAGTCTCCCATCTCTGCAGCCAGAAGCACAACTAGACTGTCTGAAAGGACACTTCCAGCTCTGAGTAATGATAGGCAGGACTCAGCCTTCAGTGACCTCCTAATCAGCGACCTTTGGCAAGGAGGTGAGACAGCCTTGCTATAGCTTCAGACCTCTGAATATGATCTGTGTGCCCTTAGGCAGGTTGCTGAAACTCTGGGTAGCTGGCGCAATCATTCCAGCCCCTGCAGGTTCACTGTGTTACTGGTTCAATATAGATCAAGTGATAGGAAGGGTGGGCATTGATTTTGTGTTTCTCCAAATGGTGTGGCAGCATTTTATCCTGGGGGGGGGGGCTATTGCAGGGCATCCACACTCCCCCTGCCAGTGGATCAGTAAATTTGCAATCAAACCTTAACCTCCAGCCTGGAGTGATGCTTGCAAAACCATGAGCCTTTCCCCAAGAGCTTGTTGGAATTCAGCAAGATTGTGTCCCAGTAAAGTCACTGTGAACAGAAGCATCCTAATAGACAGAGTTTATTAAGCCCTAGTGAGGAGCTAGGCCACTCTCAATACCACACAGGGATATCATCTCCTTTTTATAGGAAATGGAGACTTAGAGAGGTCGAGCGACTCATTTAGGATACGCGGCTGGTAAGGGCCACTGTGGTCTGTGAACCAAGACTGCCTGACACCAGCACCCACGCACCCAGCACAGGCTGGCTCCTGAAATCCCCTCTTCACACAGGACACCTGTGGGTGAGTGTGGTCCTGACACTTGGGCCACGTGACTCGTCTTTCTCTTTGACTTTCCATCAAATAGCAAATCCCTCCAGAAGTTGTCAGGAGGACCAGCTCTCGCCATTATTTACAGGTCACTCAGCGCCTCACTCCTTCCTAGTAAATACCACCACCACGTTGTAAATGCAGAATCTGACACTACCCTGCACAGGCAGACATGAAGTCCTTCATCTGGAACCAATTTCCAGGTACTCTGCCTCTTGTTGGGAAGTGGCTGGGCATTACCTACAAATTCCTAGTCACTTTGTGGTTTCCAGTAGCCAAGGGCTGGATTTTGAAGGCAGCGTTCAGCCTGACCTAAAGGAACTTCCAAAGATTCAGAGCCAACTCACCACAGGGAGCTCTCAGGGGTAGCAGGTGTCCTCTCACTGGCACTGGGCCAGCCGAGACGGATGTTCCCTGTGGGGATGGTGGGAAGAGCTACTTCAGGTGTGGGTGATCCACACAGTGGGGCGTTTGAAAGTGTTTTCCGTGTTCAACATACTCCTTTGATGAACTCATGGTTTTTTTTTAATAATTGAAGTGTAGCTGATTTACAATATTGTGTTAGTTTCAGGTGAACAAACATGTTTTTACTTTTTAAATTTTTCCTGTACTACTCTGATCCTCATACATTTATTCAAATTTATTGAATCAACAATTGGGTTTTGTATTTTGTGTCCTTTGAAATTTTTCTTAGTAGTTCACTTAATTTTATTTTACCAAAGTTTAGGTTTGTGACGTTAGAAAATAAAAACCACAGCTAGAAAATTCACACATCTTTCAGTGCAGGGAGTTTGAGACTTCCAGGTAGGGATTCAGGTAACTGGAGGTGTGATTCCAGCTTCTTTAGAGTCTATGAAGCCTAAAATCTATGAGGACGTGAAGTTAGCCAGGGAAATCAGAGGATGGGAAATGAGGCATGGAGAAGTCACCAACCCTTGCCATGCCACGAACCCTTGCCATGAGAATGGAGGGGACCTTGTATCTGCTCAACACCCTTAGAGCATCTGGTCTAATGCTCTTCCATTTTACGGAAGATGAACCCAGTGAGGGAGTGTGGCTTGTCTTAGGCACTCAGTTTGTGAGGGACTCACATTTTGTTCCAGTACCCAAGTCTCTGCACTTCTCATCCAGTCTCCTACACCAGCCCTGGTGTAGGGCAGGAGCCCTTATTCCCAATGCACAGAAAAAAGAGCCGAGTCGGAAGAGTGTCAACAGCTTTTATTACAACTCACATATTTCATAGGAAAGGGAATGTAGCAATCAAGTGAGAGTTGTATAAAAACACAGGTCGGCCCGTGGTCCTCCATTGACACCTGGGGCAGGCTCTCCGCGACATCAGGCACAGCAGCTGCACTTGTCCGAGGCCCCTTTGCAGACGCAGCCCTGGGCACACTTGGCGCAGCCCACGGGGCAGCAGGAGCAGCAGCCTGGGGAGGCAAGGGCAGCGTGCAGTCGGACCATGCGTTGTCCACAACCACCCTTCCCAACAGCAGGCCTGGCCCCAGCCGCCCTCAGGCCCAGACCCTGAGTTTACGATGGTGTCCTCTGTCCTGAGATAATTGCTCTCAGGCACTAGGTTCAGGTTGCCTGCCCCATCTGTGCCCGGGACAGGGCACAGCGCCTTGGAGAGACACTGAGCAGGGCCTCTGGGGACAAGACAAAGCCAGCCCCCAGCACCACCAGTGATGTGAGCCACGTCCTCAGGATCAAAGTGGAGGCAAACCTCTCACAGAGCAGCTCCCGCTCGGGATAGGGAGGCTCTGGGCTGCTTCGACAGGAAGGGGCTGCACCAGGTCCGAGAAGCCACACAGGGTCACTCGTTCATGTCCCTACAGTGCTTCAGTCCCTGGGAGGATTCAGAAGCGTGACTCAGGAGGGAGGAGGACTAGTTCTAGTGACAGGTCTGAGGTTGTTTGTTGGTGACCCGTCTGGGCCTCAGTCTCCCTGTTCTCTAGTGCGCGCCTGGGTCTCGGTCATGTCGAAGGCGATTCCAGCTCTGACTGGGAATCCCTTCCTGGTGAGGGGGGTGCCGGGAAGTTTGGTCACTGTCCTGCTCCTGCCTGCTGAGCTCTGGGCTCCCTCCTCGCACTCAGCCCACACCCCGCATTGCCAGAGAAGGCCCCGCACACTCACTCTTCTTGCAGGAGGTGCATCTGCAGGCCTTGCAGGTGCAGGAGCCAGCGCAGCTGCAGGAGCCACCTGCCAGGAAGGGAAAGGCCAGCAGTGAGCAGGGAGAGGGATGCAGGAGCTACAGCAGACGGTCAGCAATGCCTCCCTGAGCCCTCCTCCTCCGTCAGGACGCGGCCCTGGGAGCTCGTGTCCACTCAGGCGGATAGAGAAGCCCCAGCTCGTGTCTTCTGGTCCAAGGAGAGTAGGTCCCCTCCTGATGGGACTCCACAGGGAAGGTCCCAGGCTCCAGACCCAGCCCAGGCTGACTGGGGCCGGGGGCCAGGGCCCATGGCGTGAACCCCAAAGAGGCAGTGTCCCCTCCTCCCATCAAGTCCTGGCAGCTCCGAGGCCTCCTCCAAACCCTGGGTCTAGCAATTCCGTGACCTGCTGGGTGACCTCAACAAAGGCAGTCTTGAGCCTCTGTACCCCCCATTCAAAAATAGAGGCTGGAAATCTCTGGCGATCTAGTGGTTACGGGACAGCGCTCTCACTTCCTAGTGTCTGGGTTCCGTCCCCGGTCAGGGAACTAAGCTCCCACAAGCTGAGTGGTACAGCCAAAAAACAAAAAACAAAAAATAGATTAAAAAAATGCTGTCGCTGCCCTGGCTGGGAAGAAAGCACTGGGTGAACCGTGGCCGTCCACTTGTGCTCAAATTGAAACTTCTTCCTCATCTAACCCCAGGGACACTGTGTCCTGGGCTGAGAAGCGGGCATCCAAGGCCCAGAGCCAGGGGTTCCTTACCAGTGGGGCAGGAGCAGTTGGGGTCCATTTGGAGCCAAGGCGAGGCCGGGGGTAGAAAGCAAGCGGCCAAGAGGCCCGTGAGCTGGTGGGAGGCGTGTCGAGCCTAGGAGCCTGCTTGCAGTGTTTGTACCCAGAGGAGGCGGCCCGGGCGCAGAGGTCCCACCCCCTCCTTGCACCCGCCCCGCGGATCTGCGCCCGCCCCGCCCGCAGCGCCGGGGGCCCGGCCGTGAGCAACCCCTGGGGCCGAGACAGGATTCTCCCAGTGTACGTGGGTCCGCTCTGCGCACGGAGAGCCGTATTTGGTGCCTGCTCGCCGGTAGGGACTGTTTGCCAGGAGGTGCGCGGTGTCCTAGCCTCCCTGTCCGCCCCTCCCGATTTTCCCGAGGGCGGCAGCCACCTTGTTCCGGGATTTTCCAGCAAGCCAGCCTCTGTATCCTCGCTGTCTTCCCCACCACCGGCCCCCGCGCTGTTGTCTTCAGGTTCCCCCTTTCCGGAGCCCGTGTGCAACCCTAGTCTCGCGCTCCCGTCCCAGGCATGGCTGGATCCTGGGAGTTGTGTGCAGAGAGCGGCGGTGGATGTGACCTTCACCACCAATCCTCCGACTCCCTCTTCCCCCACCATTTCCTGTCCTGGTCCCCACGATGGTCCTTAGGCAGCGTTTCTCTAACGTTTCTCCGTAAGAGCACCGCGACCAACTCAGGCCTCTGCCTCCCATCCTTCCTTCTTTTCTGCACTACTGAATGGATGGATGGGCACACTTGTCCCTGTGCTCCTGGCCTAAACTTGGCAGGGGATTTCCTGATCCTAGCCAGTCCACCCTGCACCAGGATGGAGGTTCCCAAAGGATGAGATCCCACCCCGTGGAAGGGATCATTGTAAGTGATGGGCAGACCTGGCATTAAATAGCAAAGCATGACAAGTGGTTATTTCCCTTTCAGTATTCAGCAGTGGGAAGGGCACTGAGCAGGCAGTCACATCCCTCTGCATAGCTCTGTGACCTCTCTGGACTTTAGTCTCCCATCTCTGCAGCCAGAAGCACAACTAGACTGTCTGAAAGGACACTTCCAGCTCTGAGTAATGATAGGCAGGACTCAGCCTTCAGTGACCTCCTAATCAGCGACCTTTGGCAAGGAGGTGAGACAGCCTTGCTATAGCTTCAGACCTCTGAATATGATCTGTGTGCCCTTAGGCAGGTTGCTGAAACTCTGGGTAGCTGGCGCAATCATTCCAGCCCCTGCAGGTTCACTGTGTTACTGGTTCAATATAGATCAAGTGATAGGAAGGGTGGGCATTGATTTTGTGTTTCTCCAAATGGTGTGGCAGCATTTTATCCTGGGGGGGGGGGGCTATTGCAGGGCATCCACACTCCCCCTGCCAGTGGATCAGTAAATTTGCAATCAAACCTTAACCTCCAGCCTGGAGTGATGCTTGCAAAACCATGAGCCTTTCCCCAAGAGCTTGTTGGAATTCAGCAAGATTGTGTCCCAGTAAAGTCACTGTGAACAGAAGCATCCTAATAGACAGAGTTTATTAAGCCCTAGTGAGGAGCTAGGCCACTCTCAATACCACACAGGGATATCATCTCCTTTTTATAGGAAATGGAGACTTAGAGAGGTCGAGCGACTCATTTAGGATACGCGGCTGGTAAGGGCCACTGTGGTCTGTGAACCAAGACTGCCTGACACCAGCACCCACGCACCCAGCACAGGCTGGCTCCTGAAATCCCCTCTTCACACAGGACACCTGTGGGTGAGTGTGGTCCTGACACTTGGGCCACGTGACTCGTCTTTCTCTTTGACTTTCCATCAAATAGCAAATCCCTCCAGAAGTTGTCAGGAGGACCAGCTCTCGCCATTATTTACAGGTCACTCAGCGCCTCACTCCTTCCTAGTAAATACCACCACCACGTTGTAAATGCAGAATCTGACACTACCCTGCACAGGCAGACATGAAGTCCTTCATCTGGAACCAATTTCCAGGTACTCTGCCTCTTGTTGGGAAGTGGCTGGGCATTACCTACAAATTCCTAGTCACTTTGTGGTTTCCAGTAGCCAAGGGCTGGATTTTGAAGGCAGCGTTCAGCCTGACCTAAAGGAACTTCCAAAGATTCAGAGCCAACTCACCACAGGGAGCTCTCAGGGGTAGCAGGTGTCCTCTCACTGGCACTGGGCCAGCCGAGACGGATGTTCCCTGTGGGGATGGTGGGAAGAGCTACTTCAGGTGTGGGTGATCCACACAGTGGGGCGTTTGAAAGTGTTTTCCGTGTTCAACATACTCCTTTGATGAACTCATGGTTTTTTTTTTTAATAATTGAAGTGTAGCTGATTTACAATATTGTGTTAGTTTCAGGCGAACAAACATGTTTTTACTTTTTAAATTTTTCCTGTACTACTCTGATCCTCATACATTTATTCAAATTTATTGAATCAACAATTGGGTTTTGTATTTTGTGTCCTTTGAAATTTTTCTTAGTAGTTCACTTAATTTTATTTTACCAAAGTTTAGGTTTGTGACGTTAGAAAATAAAAACCACAGCTAGAAAATTCACACATCTTTCAGTGCAGGGAGTTTGAGACTTCCAGGTAGGGATTCAGGTAACTGGAGGTGTGATTCCAACTTCTTTAGAGTCTATGAAGCCTAAAATCTATGAGGACGTGAAGTTAGCCAGGGAAATCAGAGGATGGGAAATGAGGCATGGAGAAGTCACCAACCCTTGCCATGCCACGAACCCTTGCCATGAGAATGGAGGGGACCTTGTATCTGCTCAACACCCTTAGAGCATCTGGTCTAATGCTCTTCCATTTTACGGAAGATGAACCCAGTGAGGGAGTGTGGCTTGTCTTAGGCACTCAGTTTGTGAGGGACTCACATTTTGTTCCAGTACCCAAGTCTCTGCACTTCTCATCCAGTCTCCTACACCAGCCCTGGTGTAGGGCAGGAGCCCTTATTCCCAATGCACAGAAAAAAGAGCCGAGTCGGAAGAGTGTCAACAGCTTTTATTACAACTCACATATTTCATAGGAAAGGGAATGTAGCAATCAAGTGAGAGTTGTATAAAAACACAGGTCGGCCCGTGGTCCTCCATTGACACCTGGGGCAGGCTCTCCGCGACATCAGGCACAGCAGCTGCACTTGTCCGAGGCCCCTTTGCAGACGCAGCCCTGGGCACACTTGGCGCAGCCCACGGGGCAGCAGGAGCAGCAGCCTGGGGAGGCAAGGGCAGCGTGCAGTCGGACCACGCGTTGTCCACAACCACCCTTCCCAACAGCAGGCCTGGCCCCAGCCGCCCTCAGGCCCAGACCCTGAGTTTACGATGGTGTCCTCTGTCCTGAGATAATTGCTCTCAGGCACTAGGTTCAGGTTGCCTGCCCCATCTGTGCCCAGGACAGGGCACAGCGCCTTGGACAGACAGTGAGCAGGGCCTCTGGGGCAAGAGAAAGCCGGCCCCCAGCACCACCAGTGATGTGAGCCACGTCCTCAGGATCAAAGTGGAGGCAAACCCCTCACAGAGTAGCTCCCGCTCGGGATAGGGAAGCTCTGGGTTGCTTCGACAGGAAGGGGCTGCACCAGGTCCGAGAAGCCACACAGGGTCACTCGCTCATGTCCCTACAGTGCTTCAGTCCCTGGGAGGATTCAGAAGCGGGCCTCAGGAGGCAGGAGGACTAGTTCTAGTGACAGGTCTGAGGTTGTTTGTTGGTGACCCGTCTGGGCCTCAGTCTCCCTGTTCTCTAGTGCGCGCCTGGGTCTCGGTCACGTCGAAGGCGATTCCAGCTCTGATTGGGAATCCCTTTCTGGTGAGGAGGGTGCCGGGAAGTTTGGTCTCTCTCCTGCTCCTGCCTGCTGAGCTCTGGGCTCCCTCCTCGCACTCAGCCCACACCCCGCATTCCCAGAGAAGGCCCCGCACACTCACTCTTCTTGCAGGACGTGCATCTGCAGGCCTTGCAGGTGCAGGAGCCAGCGCAGCTGCAGGAGCCGCCTGCCAGGAAGGGAAAAGCCAGCAGTGAGCAGGGAGAGGGATGCAGGAGCTACAGCAGACGGTCAGCAATGCCTCCCTGAGCCCTCCTCCGTCAGGACCCAGTCCTGGGAGCTCGTGTCCACTCAGGCGGATAGAGAAGCCCCAGCTCGTCTCTTCTGGTCCAAGGAGAGTAGGTCCCCTCCTGATGGGACTCCACAGGGAAGGTCCCAGGCTCCAGACCCAGCCCAGGGTGACTGGGGCCGGGGGCCAGGGCCCATGGCCTGAACCCCAAAGAGGCAGTGTCCCCTCCTCCCATCCAGTCCTGGCAGCTCCGAGGCCTCCTCCAAACACTGGGTCCCGGTCTAGCAATCCCCTGACCAGCTGGGTGACCTCAATCAGGACAGCCTGGAGCCCCCGTGACCTCAGTGTTAACAGAGAGGCAAAGGGAGACTGACCTGCTCCCAGGGGCCTGGCTCCCAAGAAAGCCCCGGACCCGTGACAGGAGTCCTCCTGAGCTCAAACTCAAAACCCTCCCTTGTCGTCCTGTGCCTGGGAAGGGGGCATCCTAAGGCTCAAAGCCAGGGCTCCCTTACCAGTGGGGCAGGAGCACTTGGGGTCCATCTGGAGGAGAAGTGAGGCCCGAGGTCCAAAGCAAGGGGCGAAGCGGCTGCACGGGTCCGGTGGGGGCCGTGTGGGAGCGAGGAGCCCGGGGGCTCAGTTATAGGCCGAGGAGGCGGCCCGGGCGCAGAGGCCCCGCCCCCGCCTTGCACGCGCCCCGCGGGTCCGCGCCCGCGCCCACGCCCGCGCCGTCCGCAGCGCCCTCAGCGCCCTGGGCCGGGCTGTGAGCAACAGGCGGGGCCGAGCGCACGATTCCACTTCGGTGCCGGCTGGAGCGGAGGAACCGGGTGCCGTGCGGTAAGCGGTGTCCCAGCCCCCTGGCCGCCCCTTCCCAATGTGCCCGACGGGAGCAGCCACCCTGTTGGCGGGTTGTGCAGGAATCCAGCTCCCGCGTCCTCCGGTCTTCCCCGCCCCGGGCCCCGCGCCGCCGGCCTGCGGGTCGCCGTTTCCTGCAGCCTGAGAACAGCCCCCGCCTCCCGCTCGTGTCCCTGGCTTGGCTGGAGCCGGGGAGCGGTGTCAGAGACGGCAGGCGTATGTGACCCTCACCACCGTTTCGCCCAGCCCATGTGTCCCCAGGCGTTGCCAGCCCCGGTCCCCACCACGGTCCTTTGGAAGCACGTTTCCGGTACCGTCTCCTGGAACGGCAGCGCGGTGAACATTGCCTTCAGCCGCTAGTCCTCCTCACTTGTGTTTTCCTTTCCTGGAGGGATCATGGCTCATTTCGGCGGGGGCTTCTTTGCCTAAACTTTCCAGGGGGGCTCCTCACTGTAGCCGGTCCACCCCACGCCAGGGTGGAGGTTCCCTAATCATGGGATGCTCCCCAGGGACGGCGTCATTGTAGGTGATAGGCAGCCCTGGCGTTAAATAACAAAGCGAGACAAGTGGATAGTTCCCTTTGAGTAGTCCCGACAGTTACTCACCGTGGAGTCCAGGCCAAGCCTTGTTAATCACTTTTGCTCTTTGAACTGTCACACCAACCGGGAAGGGAGATCCTAGTCAGGAGCCCGTTTCCCAAAGGCCAAAGTACCTACAGTACAAGGAGGCTCCGGAGGCAGGCACACGGTGCTGGGGAGTGGTGCCCTGCTTCTGTGCTTTTGTCGCTTCGCAGCTGAGAGAGGGAGTCAGTGAGAAAGCTCCCCTTTGGCGCAGAGCTGTGTCCTCAGCCCGTCTCTACCATGTCCAGCTCAATCCTGGGGGCGACCAGAGTGACAGAATAGGAATGGATTTATGACTTTGTGGCTACCTTCTGACTCTCTCCTTCAGTAGTGCTCAAGAGGTTTCTTTTGGTATAACGTATTTCGGAAAATCGCTGAAAAGAGAATGGTAAGGAAATCCTGATGCAGGTGACAGCAGAAATGGCAGGATCCTTCTGTATGTGTTAGGAGGACACCGACTGTGTTACTCACGGCTTTCTACCTGTAGTGTCAACGGCTCTTTGCGTGAAGGCAGGATAACCCTCTCAGGGGAACTGGTCCCAGGCTCACAGGGTTGATGAGGACGGCCCAGAGCACAGAGCTAAACACACCATCCTTGCTTGCGTGTCTGGAAGGAGGACAATGTCTCCTAGGCTAATGATAACAAATAAATAAAGAGATAAATAAATGAATCGGTGGTACGATAGATTACTCCCTGAGTGCCCAGTATGTTCTGACCTTCTTTGCATGTATTCAATTCTGTAATCCCGAGAGCCAGACACTGTTATTTTGCCCTTTAGAGCAGAGGAGACTGAGCCAGAGAGAGGTTATGTCACAGGGCTATGTGTGACACAGATGGGACTGGCCCTCCTGCAGGCTGACTGCAGCCCCCCGCCCAACCGGACACCATGTCATCCCATGAAAGGTGAGAACACTGAACACCTGGCACAGAGGCAGCAGTGGGAAAGCCCTGAGCTGGCAGTCAGAGCCCTCTGCACAGCTCTGTGACCTCTGTGGGCTTCAGCCTCCCACCTCTGCAGCCAGGAGCACAGCTGGACTGTCTCCGAAGACCCTTGCAGCCCTGAAAAAGGAGAGGCCGGATTCAGCCTCCAGTGATGTCATAACCGGCCCCATGTGGCCGGGAGGTGAGACAGCTGTGGTGTAGGTGTAGTCCTCTGAGTATAGGCTGTGTGCCCTTGGGTAAGTTGCTTAACCTCTCTGCAATTGGCACCATCACTCCAGACCTTGCAGGTTCACTGAGTCTGTGCAAATGCTGTGGCGGTGACTCGTTCCATGGGGCTTGTTGGAGAACATCCCTACGCCCTCTGGCACTGGATAAGCAAGGTTCCTATCCACCTCTGCCCTCACCATGAGCTTGCTTGCAAACCAGGGAGCCTTTCTCCAGGAGCTTGTTGGGAGCTCAAGGATTCTCTGTGCACAAATGTCCGTGTGGAGAGAGCGATCATAAAGGACACCGTTCGGGAAGCCCGAGCTAGGAGCCAGGCCACTATCTGGCTTATTCCCCCTCATTGAAATTAATCTTTTTTATCGAAAGGAGGAAATGAAATCTCAGAGAGTATCAGTGACTTGCCAGGTCAGGAAGTGGCATGCTGGCTGTGAACCCGAGTGCCTGACACCAACACCCACGCACGCAGAACGGGCCGGCTCCCGAAATGCCCCCTTCACACAGGGCACCTGTGGGCAATCTTGCTCCTGACTTCTGAGCCACGTGTCTCCTCTTTCTCTCCGAGTGCCCATCAACTAGGAATTCCCTCCCCAGACCGCCAGGGGGCGCAACACCTGAACTATATTACCTGTTCCCTCAGCACACACTTCTTGCTAATAAACAGCACCAGGCCCTCCGCACTGCAGCACCACCATCACTCTGCAGAGGAACACATGAAGTCCTTCTTCTGAAAGCAAGTCTCAGGGAAACAGCTGGGAAATTCCCACCAAATTCAAATCACTATCGGGGTGTCAAGTAGCCACGGGCTGCATTTGAGGGAAGGGAAGATGTCAGCCTGATCTAGGGAGGACCTTGCGAAGATTCAGAGCCAAGGCCCTGCAGGGAGCTGTCACGGGTGGCGAGTGTCCTGTCAGTAGCCCTGGGCAAGCCAAGACTGATGTTCCCTGTGGGGAGGCAGGGGGCAGAGCTGCTCCGGGCGTGTGTGGTCCGCACAGTGGGGCATCTGTGAAGCGTTCCCAGGACTCGGGCACACCTTCCATGTAAGTGCAGCATATGAAAGCGTCCAGCTTTCAGAATTGCTCCTCCACGTATGAGGGTGATTTGACGTGTTGAAGGGAAAAATGGGTGTCACATATAGTGTCCTTTTACATTTTATCTTAGCGATTCTTTTTACTGACCAGGGTTAAAACTGTGGCCGAAAATACAAATAGGTCTTTCCAGGGTGTTTTAGACGCCAGTCCCGTGTAGAAGTCAAACAAGAGGGGTGTGGGATTCCATCCCCTCTGGGTACTTTTCCAGGCTCTCATCACCGAGGACTGAGTTTGGCAGGGGCCCCCAGAGAAGGAAAATGAGAAATGGACAACGTTCTCTGCAATCCATACTCGTAAGGGGAATAGAGGGAGTGTGTCCTCTGTGTGTCCAGTGCCCTATGTCATCTGGCGAGGCTTTCATTTGGAGCTGAGAAACTGAAGCTCAACTTAACCTAAGGGGCTAAGACGCTCCGTGTGCGTGTGTTTTGGGGGGTGGGGGGGTACTCTTTGGTCCAGAGCCGAGGTCTCTGCACGTCCAGTCCAGTTCCCCACGCCAGCCCTGATGGGCACGGCGTCTCTTTGTTCAAGACAGACAAAGGAAGACAGAGCCAGAATAAAGTCAACAACTTTTATTACAACTCACATATTTCACAGAAAAAGGAATGTAGCGTCAGGTCCGCTTGTATGAAAAACGGTAAAATGCAGGTTTGTCCTGGTTGCTCTGTTGACACCCGGGGCAGGCTCTCCGCGACATCAGGCACAGCAGCTGCACTTGTCCGAGGCCCCTTTGCAGACGCAGCCCTGGGCACACTTGGCGCAGCCCACGGGGCAGCAGGAGCAGCAGCCTGGGGAGGCAAGGGCAGCGTGCAGTCGGACCACGCGTTGTCCGCAACCACCCTTCCCAACAGCAGGCCTGGCCCCAGCCGCCCTCAGGCCCAGACCCTGAGTTTACGATGGTGTCCTCTGTCCTGAGATAATTGCTCTCAGGCACTAGGTTCAGGTTGCCTGCCCCATCTGTGCCCGGGACAGGGCACAGCGCCTTGGAGAGACACTGAGCAGGGCCTCTGGGGACAAGACAAAGCCAGCCCCCAGCACCACCAGTGATGTGAGCCACGTCCTCAGGATCAAAGTGGAGGCAAACCCCTCACAGAGCAGCTCCCGCTCGGGATAGGGAGGCTCTGGGCTGCTTCGACAGGAAGGGGCTGCACCAGGTCCGAGAAGCCACACAGGGTCACTCGTTCATGTCCCTACAGTGCTTCAGTGCCTGGGAGGATTCAGAAGCGTGACTCAGGAGGGAGGAGGACTAGTTCTAGTGACAGGTCTGAGGTTGTTTGTTGGTGACCCGTCTGGGCCTCAGTCTCCCTGTTCTCTAGTGCGCGCCTGGGTCTCGGTCATGTCGAAGGCGATTCCAGCTCTGACTGGGAATCCCTTCCTGGTGAGGGGGGTGCCGGGAAGTTTGGTCACTGTCCTGCTCCTGCCTGCTGAGCTCTGGGCTCCCTCCTCGCACTCAGCCCACACCCCGCATTGCCAGAGAAGGCCCCGCACACTCACTCTTCTTGCAGGAGGTGCATCTGCAGGCCTTGCAGGTGCAGGAGCCAGCGCAGCTGCAGGAGCCGCCTGCCAGGAAGGGAAAGGCCAGCAGTGAGCAGGGAGAGGGATGCAGGAGCTACAGCAGACGGTCAGCAATGCCTCCCTGAGCCCTCCTCCTCCGTCAGGACGCGGCCCTGGGAGCTCGTGTCCACTCAGGCGGATAGAGAAGCCCCAGCTCGTGTCTTCTGGTCCAAGGAGAGTAGGTCCCCTCCTGATGGGACTCCACAGGGAAGGTCCCAGGCTCCAGACCCAGCCCAGGCTGACTGGGGCCGGGGGCCAGGGCCCATGGCGTGAACCCCAAAGAGGCAGTGTCCCCTCCTCCCATCAAGTCCTGGCAGCTCCGAGGCCTCCTCCAAACCCTGGGTCTAGCAATTCCGTGACCTGCTGGGTGACCTCAACAAAGGCAGTCTTGAGCCTCTGTACCCCCCATTCAAAAATAGAGGCTGGAAATCTCTGGCGATCTAGTGGTTACGGGACAGCGCTCTCACTTCCTAGTGTCTGGGTTCCGTCCCCGGTCAGGGAACTAAGCTCCCACAAGCTGAGTGGTACAGCCAAAAAACAAAAAACAAAAAATAGATTAAAAAAATGCTGTCGCTGCCCTGGCTGGGAAGAAAGCACTGGGTGAACCGTGGCCGTCCACTTGTGCTCAAATTGAAACTTCTTCCTCATCTAACCCCAGGGACACTGTGTCCTGGGCTGAGAAGCGGGCATCCAAGGCCCAGAGCCAGGGGTTCCTTACCAGTGGGGCAGGAGCAGTTGGGGTCCATTTGGAGCCAAGGCGAGGCCGGGGGTAGAAAGCAAGCGGCCAAGAGGCCCGTGAGCTGGTGGGAGGCGTGTCGAGCCTAGGAGCCTGCTTGCAGTGTTTGTACCCAGAGGAGGCGGCCCGGGCGCAGAGGTCCCACCCCCTCCTTGCACCCGCCCCGCGGATCTGCGCCCGCCCCGCCCGCAGCGCCGGGGGCCCGGCCGTGAGCAACCCCTGGGGCCGAGACAGGATTCTCCCAGTGTACGTGGGTCCGCTCTGCGCACGGAGAGCCGTATTTGGTGCCTGCTCGCCGGTAGGGACTGTTTGCCAGGAGGTGCGCGGTGTCCTAGCCTCCCTGTCCGCCCCTCCCGATTTTCCCGAGGGCGGCAGCCACCTTGTTCCGGGATTTTCCAGCAAGCCAGCCTCTGTATCCTCGCTGTCTTCCCCACCACCGGCCCCCGCGCTGTTGTCTTCAGGTTCCCCCTTTCCGGAGCCCGTGTGCAACCCTAGTCTCGCGCTCCCGTCCCAGGCATGGCTGGATCCTGGGAGTTGTGTGCAGAGAGCGGCGGTGGATGTGACCTTCACCACCAATCCTCCGACTCCCTCTTCCCCCACCATTTCCTGTCCTGGTCCCCACGATGGTCCTTAGGCAGCGTTTCTCTAACGTTTCTCCGTAAGAGCACCGCGACCAACTCAGGCCTCTGCCTCCCATCCTTCCTTCTTTTCTGCACTACTGAATGGATGGATGGGCACACTTGTCCCTGTGCTCCTGGCCTAAACTTGGCAGGGGATTTCCTGATCCTAGCCAGTCCACCCTGCACCAGGATGGAGGTTCCCAAAGGATGAGATCCCACCCCGTGGAAGGGATCATTGTAAGTGATGGGCAGACCTGGCATTAAATAGCAAAGCATGACAAGTGGTTATTTCCCTTTCAGTATTCAGCAGTGGGAAGGGCACTGAGCAGGCAGTCACATCCCTCTGCATAGCTCTGTGACCTCTCTGGACTTTAGTCTCCCATCTCTGCAGCCAGAAGCACAACTAGACTGTCTGAAAGGACACTTCCAGCTCTGAGTAATGATAGGCAGGACTCAGCCTTCAGTGACCTCCTAATCAGCGACCTTTGGCAAGGAGGTGAGACAGCCTTGCTATAGCTTCAGACCTCTGAATATGATCTGTGTGCCCTTAGGCAGGTTGCTGAAACTCTGGGTAGCTGGCGCAATCATTCCAGCCCCTGCAGGTTCACTGTGTTACTGGTTCAATATAGATCAAGTGATAGGAAGGGTGGGCATTGATTTTGTGTTTCTCCAAATGGTGTGGCAGCATTTTATCCTGGGGGGGGGGGGCTATTGCAGGGCATCCACACTCCCCCTGCCAGTGGATCAGTAAATTTGCAATCAAACCTTAACCTCCAGCCTGGAGTGATGCTTGCAAAACCATGAGCCTTTCCCCAAGAGCTTGTTGGAATTCAGCAAGATTGTGTCCCAGTAAAGTCACTGTGAACAGAAGCATCCTAATAGACAGAGTTTATTAAGCCCTAGTGAGGAGCTAGGCCACTCTCAATACCACACAGGGATATCATCTCCTTTTTATAGGAAATGGAGACTTAGAGAGGTCGAGCGACTCATTTAGGATACGCGGCTGGTAAGGGCCACTGTGGTCTGTGAACCAAGACTGCCTGACACCAGCACCCACGCACCCAGCACAGGCTGGCTCCTGAAATCCCCTCTTCACACAGGACACCTGTGGGTGAGTGTGGTCCTGACACTTGGGCCACGTGACTCGTCTTTCTCTTTGACTTTCCATCAAATAGCAAATCCCTCCAGAAGTTGTCAGGAGGACCAGCTCTCGCCATTATTTACAGGTCACTCAGCGCCTCACTCCTTCCTAGTAAATACCACCACCACGTTGTAAATGCAGAATCTGACACTACCCTGCACAGGCAGACATGAAGTCCTTCATCTGGAACCAATTTCCAGGTACTCTGCCTCTTGTTGGGAAGTGGCTGGGCATTACCTACAAATTCCTAGTCACTTTGTGGTTTCCAGTAGCCAAGGGCTGGATTTTGAAGGCAGCGTTCAGCCTGACCTAAAGGAACTTCCAAAGATTCAGAGCCAACTCACCACAGGGAGCTCTCAGGGGTAGCAGGTGTCCTCTCACTGGCACTGGGCCAGCCGAGACGGATGTTCCCTGTGGGGATGGTGGGAAGAGCTACTTCAGGTGTGGGTGATCCACACAGTGGGGCGTTTGAAAGTGTTTTCCGTGTTCAACATACTCCTTTGATGAACTCATGGTTTTTTTTTAATAATTGAAGTGTAGCTGATTTACAATATTGTGTTAGTTTCAGGTGAACAAACATGTTTTTACTTTTTAAATTTTTCCTGTACTACTCTGATCCTCATACATTTATTCAAATTTATTGAATCAACAATTGGGTTTTGTATTTTGTGTCCTTTGAAATTTTTCTTAGTAGTTCACTTAATTTTATTTTACCAAAGTTTAGGTTTGTGACGTTAGAAAATAAAAACCACAGCTAGAAAATTCACACATCTTTCAGTGCAGGGAGTTTGAGACTTCCAGGTAGGGATTCAGGTAACTGGAGGTGTGATTCCAGCTTCTTTAGAGTCTATGAAGCCTAAAATCTATGAGGACGTGAAGTTAGCCAGGGAAATCAGAGGATGGGAAATGAGGCATGGAGAAGTCACCAACCCTTGCCATGCCACGAACCCTTGCCATGAGAATGGAGGGGACCTTGTATCTGCTCAACACCCTTAGAGCATCTGGTCTAATGCTCTTCCATTTTACGGAAGATGAACCCAGTGAGGGAGTGTGGCTTGTCTTAGGCACTCAGTTTGTGAGGGACTCACATTTTGTTCCAGTACCCAAGTCTCTGCACTTCTCATCCAGTCTCCTACACCAGCCCTGGTGTAGGGCAGGAGCCCTTATTCCCAATGCACAGAAAAAAGAGCCGAGTCGGAAGAGTGTCAACAGCTTTTATTACAACTCACATATTTCATAGGAAAGGGAATGTAGCAATCAAGTGAGAGTTGTATAAAAACACAGGTCGGCCCGTGGTCCTCCATTGACACCTGGGGCAGGCTCTCCGCGACATCAGGCACAGCAGCTGCACTTGTCCGAGGCCCCTTTGCAGACGCAGCCCTGGGCACACTTGGCGCAGCCCACGGGGCAGCAGGAGCAGCAGCCTGGGGAGGCAAGGGCAGCGTGCAGTCGGACCATGCGTTGTCCACAACCACCCTTCCCAACAGCAGGCCTGGCCCCAGCCGCCCTCAGGCCCAGACCCTGAGTTTACGATGGTGTCCTCTGTCCTGAGATAATTGCTCTCAGGCACTAGGTTCAGGTTGCCTGCCCCATCTGTGCCCGGGACAGGGCACAGCGCCTTGGAGAGACACTGAGCAGGGCCTCTGGGGACAAGACAAAGCCAGCCCCCAGCACCACCAGTGATGTGAGCCACGTCCTCAGGATCAAAGTGGAGGCAAACCTCTCACAGAGCAGCTCCCGCTCGGGATAGGGAGGCTCTGGGCTGCTTCGACAGGAAGGGGCTGCACCAGGTCCGAGAAGCCACACAGGGTCACTCGTTCATGTCCCTACAGTGCTTCAGTCCCTGGGAGGATTCAGAAGCGTGACTCAGGAGGGAGGAGGACTAGTTCTAGTGACAGGTCTGAGGTTGTTTGTTGGTGACCCGTCTGGGCCTCAGTCTCCCTGTTCTCTAGTGCGCGCCTGGGTCTCGGTCATGTCGAAGGCGATTCCAGCTCTGACTGGGAATCCCTTCCTGGTGAGGGGGGTGCCGGGAAGTTTGGTCACTGTCCTGCTCCTGCCTGCTGAGCTCTGGGCTCCCTCCTCGCACTCAGCCCACACCCCGCATTGCCAGAGAAGGCCCCGCACACTCACTCTTCTTGCAGGAGGTGCATCTGCAGGCCTTGCAGGTGCAGGAGCCAGCGCAGCTGCAGGAGCCACCTGCCAGGAAGGGAAAGGCCAGCAGTGAGCAGGGAGAGGGATGCAGGAGCTACAGCAGACGGTCAGCAATGCCTCCCTGAGCCCTCCTCCTCCGTCAGGACGCGGCCCTGGGAGCTCGTGTCCACTCAGGCGGATAGAGAAGCCCCAGCTCGTGTCTTCTGGTCCAAGGAGAGTAGGTCCCCTCCTGATGGGACTCCACAGGGAAGGTCCCAGGCTCCAGGCCCAGCCCAGGCTGACTGGGGCCGGGGGCCAGGGCCCATGGCGTGAACCCCAAAGAGGCAGTGTCCCCTCCTCCCATCAAGTCCTGGCAGCTCCGAGGCCTCCTCCAAACCCTGGGTCTAGCAATTCCGTGACCTGCTGGGTGACCTCAACAAAGGCAGTCTTGAGCCTCTGTACCCCCCATTCAAAAATAGAGGCTGGAAATCTCTGGCGATCTAGTGGTTACGGGACAGCGCTCTCACTTCCTAGTGTCTGGGTTCCGTCCCCGGTCAGGGAACTAAGCTCCCACAAGCTGAGTGGTACAGCCAAAAAACAAAAAACAAAAAATAGATTAAAAAAATGCTGTCGCTGCCCTGGCTGGGAAGAAAGCACTGGGTGAACCGTGGCCGTCCACTTGTGCTCAAATTGAAACTTCTTCCTCATCTAACCCCAGGGACACTGTGTCCTGGGCTGAGAAGCGGGCATCCAAGGCCCAGAGCCAGGGGTTCCTTACCAGTGGGGCAGGAGCAGTTGGGGTCCATTTGGAGCCAAGGCGAGGCCGGGGGTAGAAAGCAAGCGGCCAAGAGGCCCGTGAGCTGGTGGGAGGCGTGTCGAGCCTAGGAGCCTGCTTGCAGTGTTTGTACCCAGAGGAGGCGGCCCGGGCGCAGAGGTCCCACCCCCTCCTTGCACCCGCCCCGCGGATCTGCGCCCGCCCCGCCCGCAGCGCCGGGGGCCCGGCCGTGAGCAACCCCTGGGGCCGAGACAGGATTCTCCCAGTGTACGTGGGTCCGCTCTGCGCACGGAGAGCCGTATTTGGTGCCTGCTCGCCGGTAGGGACTGTTTGCCAGGAGGTGCGCGGTGTCCTAGCCTCCCTGTCCGCCCCTCCCGATTTTCCCGAGGGCGGCAGCCACCTTGTTCCGGGATTTTCCAGCAAGCCAGCCTCTGTATCCTCGCTGTCTTCCCCACCACCGGCCCCCGCGCTGTTGTCTTCAGGTTCCCCCTTTCCGGAGCCCGTGTGCAACCCTAGTCTCGCGCTCCCGTCCCAGGCATGGCTGGATCCTGGGAGTTGTGTGCAGAGAGCGGCGGTGGATGTGACCTTCACCACCAATCCTCCGACTCCCTCTTCCCCCACCATTTCCTGTCCTGGTCCCCACGATGGTCCTTAGGCAGCGTTTCTCTAACGTTTCTCCGTAAGAGCACCGCGACCAACTCAGGCCTCTGCCTCCCATCCTTCCTTCTTTTCTGCACTACTGAATGGATGGATGGGCACACTTGTCCCTGTGCTCCTGGCCTAAACTTGGCAGGGGATTTCCTGATCCTAGCCAGTCCACCCTGCACCAGGATGGAGGTTCCCAAAGGATGAGATCCCACCCCGTGGAAGGGATCATTGTAAGTGATGGGCAGACCTGGCATTAAATAGCAAAGCATGACAAGTGGTTATTTCCCTTTCAGTATTCAGCAGTGGGAAGGGCACTGAGCAGGCAGTCACATCCCTCTGCATAGCTCTGTGACCTCTCTGGACTTTAGTCTCCCATCTCTGCAGCCAGAAGCACAACTAGACTGTCTGAAAGGACACTTCCAGCTCTGAGTAATGATAGGCAGGACTCAGCCTTCAGTGACCTCCTAATCAGCGACCTTTGGCAAGGAGGTGAGACAGCCTTGCTATAGCTTCAGACCTCTGAATATGATCTGTGTGCCCTTAGGCAGGTTGCTGAAACTCTGGGTAGCTGGCGCAATCATTCCAGCCCCTGCAGGTTCACTGTGTTACTGGTTCAATATAGATCAAGTGATAGGAAGGGTGGGCATTGATTTTGTGTTTCTCCAAATGGTGTGGCAGCATTTTATCCTGGGGGGGGGCTATTGCAGGGCATCCACACTCCCCCTGCCAGTGGATCAGTAAATTTGCAATCAAACCTTAACCTCCAGCCTGGAGTGATGCTTGCAAAACCATGAGCCTTTCCCCAAGAGCTTGTTGGAATTCAGCAAGATTGTGTCCCAGTAAAGTCACTGTGAACAGAAGCATCCTAATAGACAGAGTTTATTAAGCCCTAGTGAGGAGCTAGGCCACTCTCAATACCACACAGGGATATCATCTCCTTTTTATAGGAAATGGAGACTTAGAGAGGTCGAGCGACTCATTTAGGATACGCGGCTGGTAAGGGCCACTGTGGTCTGTGAACCAAGACTGCCTGACACCAGCACCCACGCACCCAGCACAGGCTGGCTCCTGAAATCCCCTCTTCACACAGGACACCTGTGGGTGAGTGTGGTCCTGACACTTGGGCCACGTGACTCGTCTTTCTCTTTGACTTTCCATCAAATAGCAAATCCCTCCAGAAGTTGTCAGGAGGACCAGCTCTCGCCATTATTTACAGGTCACTCAGCGCCTCACTCCTTCCTAGTAAATACCACCACCACGTTGTAAATGCAGAATCTGACACTACCCTGCACAGGCAGACATGAAGTCCTTCATCTGGAACCAATTTCCAGGTACTCTGCCTCTTGTTGGGAAGTGGCTGGGCATTACCTACAAATTCCTAGTCACTTTGTGGTTTCCAGTAGCCAAGGGCTGGATTTTGAAGGCAGCGTTCAGCCTGACCTAAAGGAACTTCCAAAGATTCAGAGCCAACTCACCACAGGGAGCTCTCAGGGGTAGCAGGTGTCCTCTCACTGGCACTGGGCCAGCCGAGACGGATGTTCCCTGTGGGGATGGTGGGAAGAGCTACTTCAGGTGTGGGTGATCCACACAGTGGGGCGTTTGAAAGTGTTTTCCGTGTTCAACATACTCCTTTGATGAACTCATGGTTTTTTTTTTTAATAATTGAAGTGTAGCTGATTTACAATATTGTGTTAGTTTCAGGCGAACAAACATGTTTTTACTTTTTAAATTTTTCCTGTACTACTCTGATCCTCATACATTTATTCAAATTTATTGAATCAACAATTGGGTTTTGTATTTTGTGTCCTTTGAAATTTTTCTTAGTAGTTCACTTAATTTTATTTTACCAAAGTTTAGGTTTGTGACGTTAGAAAATAAAAACCACAGCTAGAAAATTCACACATCTTTCAGTGCAGGGAGTTTGAGACTTCCAGGTAGGGATTCAGGTAACTGGAGGTGTGATTCCAACTTCTTTAGAGTCTATGAAGCCTAAAATCTATGAGGACGTGAAGTTAGCCAGGGAAATCAGAGGATGGGAAATGAGGCATGGAGAAATCACCAACCCTTGCCATGCCACGAACCCTTGCCATGAGAATGGAGGGGACCTTGTATCTGCTCAACACCCTTAGAGCATCTGGTCTAATGCTCTTCCATTTTACGGAAGATGAACCCAGTGAGGGAGTGTGGCTTGTCTTAGGCACTCAGTTTGTGAGGGACTCACATTTTGTTCCAGTACCCAAGTCTCTGCACTTCTCATCCAGTCTCCTACACCAGCCCTGGCTGGTGTAGGGCAGGAGCCCTTATTCCCAATGCACAGAAAAAAGAGCCGAGTCGGAAGAGTGTCAACAGCTTTTATTACAACTCACATATTTCATAGGAAAGGGAATGTAGCAATCAAGTCAGAGTTGTATAAAAACACAGGTTGGCCCGTGGTCCTCCATTGACACCTGGGGCAGGCTCTCCGCGACATCAGGCACAGCAGCTGCACTTGTCCGAGGCCCCTTTGCAGACGCAGCCCTGGGCACACTTGGCGCAGCCCACGGGGCAGCAGGAGCAGCAGCCTGGGGAGGCAAGGGCAGCGTGCAGTCGGACCACGCGTTGTCCACAACCACCCTTCCCAACAGCAGGCCTGGCCCCAGCCGCCCTCAGGCCCAGACCCTGAGTTTACGATGGTGTCCTCTGTCCTGAGATAATTGCTCTCAGGCACTAGGTTCAGGTTGCCTGCCCCATCTGTGCCCAGGACAGGGCACAGCGCCTTGGACAGACAGTGAGCAGGGCCTCTGGGGCAAGAGAAAGCCGGCCCCCAGCACCACCAGTGATGTGAGCCACGTCCTCAGGATCAAAGTGGAGGCAAACCCCTCACAGAGTAGCTCCCGCTCGGGATAGGGAAGCTCTGGGTTGCTTCGACAGGAAGGGGCTGCACCAGGTCCGAGAAGCCACACAGGGTCACTCGCTCATGTCCCTACAGTGCTTCAGTCCCTGGGAGGATTCAGAAGCGGGCCTCAGGAGGCAGGAGGACTAGTTCTAGTGACAGGTCTGAGGTTGTTTGTTGGTGACCCGTCTGGGCCTCAGTCTCCCTGTTCTCTAGTGCGCGCCTGGGTCTCGGTCACGTCGAAGGCGATTCCAGCTCTGATTGGGAATCCCTTTCTGGTGAGGAGGGTGCCGGGAAGTTTGGTCTCTCTCCTGCTCCTGCCTGCTGAGCTCTGGGCTCCCTCCTCGCACTCAGCCCACACCCCGCATTCCCAGAGAAGGCCCCGCACACTCACTCTTCTTGCAGGACGTGCATCTGCAGGCCTTGCAGGTGCAGGAGCCAGCGCAGCTGCAGGAGCCGCCTGCCAGGAAGGGAAAGGCCAGCAGTGAGCAGGGAGAGGGATGCAGGAGCTACAGCAGACGGTCAGCAATGCCTCCCTGAGCCCTCCTCCGTCAGGACCCAGTCCTGGGAGCTCGTGTCCACTCAGGCGGATAGAGAAGCCCCAGCTCGTCTCTTCTGGTCCAAGGAGAGTAGGTCCCCTCCTGATGGGACTCCACAGGGAAGGTCCCAGGCTCCAGACCCAGCCCAGGGTGACTGGGGCCGGGGGCCAGGGCCCATGGCCTGAACCCCAAAGAGGCAGTGTCCCCTCCTCCCATCCAGTCCTGGCAGCTCCGAGGCCTCCTCCAAACACTGGGTCCCGGTCTAGCAATCCCCTGACCAGCTGGGTGACCTCAATCAGGACAGCCTGGAGCCCCCGTGACCTCAGTGTTAACAGAGAGGCAAAGGGAGACTGACCTGCTCCCAGGGGCCTGGCTCCCAAGAAAGCCCCGGACCCGTGACAGGAGTCCTCCTGAGCTCAAACTCAAAACCCTCCCTTGTCGTCCTGTGCCTGGGAAGGGGGCATCCTAAGGCTCAAAGCCAGGGCTCCCTTACCAGTGGGGCAGGAGCACTTGGGGTCCATCTGGAGGAGAAGTGAGGCCCGAGGTCCAAAGCAAGGGGCGAAGCGGCTGCACGGGTCCGGTGGGGGCCGTGTGGGAGCGAGGAGCCCGGGGGCTCAGTTATAGGCCGAGGAGGCGGCCCGGGCGCAGAGGCCCCGCCCCCGCCTTGCACGCGCCCCGCGGGTCCGCGCCCGCGCCCGCGCCCGCGCCCGCGCCCACGCCCGCGCCGTCCGCAGCGCCCTCAGCGCCCTGGGCCGGGCTGTGAGCAACAGGCGGGGCCGAGCGCACGATTCCACTTCGGTGCCGGCTGGAGCGGAGGAACCGGGTGCCGTGCGGTAAGCGGTGTCCCAGCCCCCTGGCCGCCCCTTCCCAATGTGCCCGACGGGAGCAGCCACCCTGTTGGCGGGTTGTGCAGGAATCCAGCTCCCGCGTCCTCCGGTCTTCCCCGCCCCGGGCCCCGCGCCGCCGGCCTGCGGGTCGCCGTTTCCTGCAGCCTGAGAACAGCCCCCGCCTCCCGCTCGTGTCCCTGGCTTGGCTGGAGCCGGGGAGCGGTGTCAGAGACGGCAGGCGTATGTGACCCTCACCACCGTTTCGCCCAGCCCATGTGTCCCCAGGCGTTGCCAGCCCCGGTCCCCACCACGGTCCTTTGGAAGCACGTTTCCGGTACCGTCTCCTGGAACGGCAGCGCGGTGAACATTGCCTTCAGCCGCTAGTCCTCCTCACTTGTGTTTTCCTTTCCTGGAGGGATCATGGCTCATTTCGGCGGGGGCTTCTTTGCCTAAACTTTCCAGGGGGGCTCCTCACTGTAGCCGGTCCACCCCACGCCAGGGTGGAGGTTCCCTAATCATGGGATGCTCCCCAGGGACGGCGTCATTGTAGGTGATAGGCAGCCCTGGCGTTAAATAACAAAGCGAGACAAGTGGATAGTTCCCTTTGAGTAGTCCCGACAGTTACTCACCGTGGAGTCCAGGCCAAGCCTTGTTAATCACTTTTGCTCTTTGAACTGTCACACCAACCGGGAAGGGAGATCCTAGTCAGGAGCCCGTTTCCCAAAGGCCAAAGTACCTACAGTACAAGGAGGCTCCGGAGGCAGGCACACGGTGCTGGGGAGTGGTGCCCTGCTTCTGTGCTTTTGTCGCTTCGCAGCTGAGAGAGGGAGTCAGTGAGAAAGCTCCCCTTTGGCGCAGAGCTGTGTCCTCAGCCCGTCTCTACCATGTCCAGCTCAATCCTGGGGGCGACCAGAGTGACAGAATAGGAATGGATTTATGACTTTGTGGCTACCTTCTGACTCTCTCCTTCAGTAGTGCTCAAGAGGTTTCTTTTGGTATAACGTATTTCGGAAAATCGCTGAAAAGAGAATGGTAAGGAAATCCTGATGCAGGTGACAGCAGAAATGGCAGGATCCTTCTGTATGTGTTAGGAGGACACCGACTGTGTTACTCACGGCTTTCTACCTGTAGTGTCAACGGCTCTTTGCGTGAAGGCAGGATAACCCTCTCAGGGGAACTGGTCCCAGGCTCACAGGGTTGATGAGGACGGCCCAGAGCACAGAGCTAAACACACCATCCTTGCTTGCGTGTCTGGAAGGAGGACAATGTCTCCTAGGCTAATGATAACAAATAAATAAAGAGATAAATAAATGAATCGGTGGTACGATAGATTACTCCCTGAGTGCCCAGTATGTTCTGACCTTCTTTGCATGTATTCAATTCTGTAATCCCGAGAGCCAGACACTGTTATTTTGCCCTTTAGAGCAGAGGAGACTGAGCCAGAGAGAGGTTATGTCACAGGGCTATGTGTGACACAGATGGGACTGGCCCTCCTGCAGGCTGACTGCAGCCCCCCGCCCAACCGGACACCATGTCATCCCATGAAAGGTGAGAACACTGAACACCTGGCACAGAGGCAGCAGTGGGAAAGCCCTGAGCTGGCAGTCAGAGCCCTCTGCACAGCTCTGTGACCTCTGTGGGCTTCAGCCTCCCACCTCTGCAGCCAGGAGCACAGCTGGACTGTCTCCGAAGACCCTTGCAGCCCTGAAAAAGGAGAGGCCGGATTCAGCCTCCAGTGATGTCATAACCGGCCCCATGTGGCCGGGAGGTGAGACAGCTGTGGTGTAGGTGTAGTCCTCTGAGTATAGGCTGTGTGCCCTTGGGTAAGTTGCTTAACCTCTCTGCAATTGGCACCATCACTCCAGACCTTGCAGGTTCACTGAGTCTGTGCAAATGCTGTGGCGGTGACTCGTTCCATGGGGCTTGTTGGAGAACATCCCTACGCCCTCTGGCACTGGATAAGCAAGGTTCCTATCCACCTCTGCCCTCACCATGAGCTTGCTTGCAAACCAGGGAGCCTTTCTCCAGGAGCTTGTTGGGAGCTCAAGGATTCTCTGTGCACAAATGTCAGTGTGGAGAGAGCGATCATAAAGGACACCGTTCGGGAAGCCCGAGCTAGGAGCCAGGCCACTATCTGGCTTATTCCCCCTCATTGAAATTAATCTTTTTTATCGAAAGGAGGAAATGAAATCTCAGAGAGTATCAGTGACTTGCCAGGTCAGGAAGTGGCATGCTGGCTGTGAACCCGAGTGCCTGACACCAACACCCACGCACGCAGAACGGGCCGGCTCCCGAAATGCCCCCTTCACACAGGGCACCTGTGGGCAATCTTGCTCCTGACTTCTGAGCCACGTGTCTCCTCTTTCTCTCCGAGTGCCCATCAACTAGGAATTCCCTCCCCAGACCGCCAGGGGGCGCAACACCTGAACTATATTACCTGTTCCCTCAGCACACACTTCTTGCTAATAAACAGCACCAGGCCCTCCGCACTGCAGCACCACCATCACTCTGCAGAGGAACACATGAAGTCCTTCTTCTGAAAGCAAGTCTCAGGGAAA
The DNA here is from genome assembly GCF_949752795.1 of Hyperoodon ampullatus. NCBI lineage: Eukaryota > Metazoa > Chordata > Mammalia > Artiodactyla > Ziphiidae > Hyperoodon > Hyperoodon ampullatus. The sequence continues at coordinate 29,715,394 of NC_136931.1, read as the reverse complement.
CAGCTGGGAAATTCCCACCAAATTCAAATCACTATCGGGGTGTCAAGTAGCCACGGGCTGCATTTGAGGGAAGGGAAGATGTCAGCCTGATCTAGGGAGGACCTTGCGAAGATTCAGAGCCAAGGCCCTGCAGGGAGCTGTCACGGGTGGCGAGTGTCCTGTCAGTAGCCCTGGGCAAGCCAAGACTGATGTTCCCTGTGGGGAGGCAGGGGGCAGGGCTGCTCCGGGCGTGTGTGGTCCGCACAGTGGGGCATCTGTGAAGCGTTCCCAGGACTCGGGCACACCTTCCATGTAAGTGCAGCATATGAAAGCGTCCAGCTTTCAGAATTGCTCCTCCACGTATGAGGGTGATTTGACGTGTTGAAGGGAAAAATGGGTGTCACATATAGTGTCCTTTTACATTTTATCTTAGCGATTCTTTTTACTGACCAGGGTTAAAACTGTGGCCGAAAATACAAATAGGTCTTTCCAGGGTGTTTTAGACGCCAGTCCCGTGTAGAAGTCAAACAAGAGGGGTGTGGGATTCCATCCCCTCTGGGTACTTTTCCAGGCTCTCATCACCGAGGACTGAGTTTGGCAGGGGCCCCCAGAGAAGGAAAATGAGAAATGGACAACGTTCTCTGCAATCCATACTCGTAAGGGGAATAGAGGGAGTGTGTCCTCTGTGTGTCCAGTGCCCTATGTCATCTGGCGAGGTTTTCATTTGGAGCTGAGAAACTGAAGCTCAACTTAACCTAAGGGGCTAAGACGCTCCGTGTGCGTGTGTTTTGGGGGGTGGGGGGGTACTCTTTGGTCCAGAGCCGAGGTCTCTGCACGTCCAGTCCAGTTCCCCACGCCAGCCCTGATGGGCACGGCATCTCTTTGTTCAAGACAGACAAAGGAAGACAGAGCCAGAATAAAGTCAACAACTTTTATTACAACTCACATATTTCACAGAAAAAGGAATGTAGCGTCAGGTCCGCTTGTATGAAAAACGGTAAAATGCAGGTTTGTCCTGGTTGCTCTGTTGACACCCGGGGCAGGCTCTCCGCGACATCAGGCACAGCAGCTGCACTTGTCCGAGGCCCCTTTGCAGACGCAGCCCTGGGCACACTTGGCGCAGCCCACGGGGCAGCAGGAGCAGCAGCCTGGGGAGGCAAGGGCAGCGTGCAGTCGGACCACGCGTTGTCCGCAACCACCCTTCCCAACAGCAGGCCTGGCCCCAGCCGCCCTCAGGCCCAGACCCTGAGTTTACGATGGTGTCCTCTGTCCTGAGATAATTGCTCTCAGGCACTAGGTTCAGGTTGCCTGCCCCATCTGTGCCCGGGACAGGGCACAGCGCCTTGGAGAGACACTGAGCAGGGCCTCTGGGGACAAGACAAAGCCAGCCCCCAGCACCACCAGTGATGTGAGCCACGTCCTCAGGATCAAAGTGGAGGCAAACCCCTCACAGAGCAGCTCCCGCTCGGGATAGGGAGGCTCTGGGCTGCTTCGACAGGAAGGGGCTGCACCAGGTCCGAGAAGCCACACAGGGTCACTCGTTCATGTCCCTACAGTGCTTCAGTCCCTGGGAGGATTCAGAAGCGTGACTCAGGAGGGAGGAGGACTAGTTCTAGTGACAGGTCTGAGGTTGTTTGTTGGTGACCCGTCTGGGCCTCAGTCTCCCTGTTCTCTAGTGCGCGCCTGGGTCTCGGTCATGTCGAAGGCGATTCCAGCTCTGACTGGGAATCCCTTCCTGGTGAGGGGGGTGCCGGGAAGTTTGGTCACTGTCCTGCTCCTGCCTGCTGAGCTCTGGGCTCCCTCCTCGCACTCAGCCCACACCCCGCATTGCCAGAGAAGGCCCCGCACACTCACTCTTCTTGCAGGAGGTGCATCTGCAGGCCTTGCAGGTGCAGGAGCCAGCGCAGCTGCAGGAGCCGCCTGCCAGGAAGGGAAAGGCCAGCAGTGAGCAGGGAGAGGGATTCAGGAGCTACAGCAGACGGTCAGCAATGCCTCCCTGAGCCCTCCTCCGTCAGGACCCAGTCCTGGGAGCTCGTGTCCACTCAGGCGGATAGAGAAGCCCCAGCTCGTCTCTTCTGGTCCAAGGAGAGTAGGTCCCCTCCTGATGGGACTCCACAGGGAAGGTCCCAGGCTCCAGACCCAGCCCAGGCTGACTGGGGCCGGGGGCCAGGGCCCATGGCCTGAACCCCAAAGAGGCAGTGTCCCCTCCTCCCATCCAGTCCTGGCAGCTCCGAGGCCTCCTCCAAACACTGGGTCCCGGTCTAGCAATCCCCTGACCAGCTGGGTGACCTCAATCAGGACAGCCTGGAGCCCCCGTGACCTCAGTGTTAACAGAGAGGCAAAGGGAGACTGACCTGCTCCCAGGGGCCTGGCTCCCAAGAAAGCCCCGGACCCGTGACAGGAGTCCTCCTGAGCTCAAACTCAAAACCCTCCCTTGTCGTCCTGTGCCTGGGAAGGGGGCATCCTAAGGCTCAAAGCCAGGGCTCCCTTACCAGTGGGGCAGGAGCACTTGGGGTCCATCTGGAGGAGAAGTGAGGCCCGAGGTCCAAAGCAAGGGGCGAAGCGGCTGCACGGGTCCGGTGGGGGCCGTGTGGGAGCGAGGAGCCCGGGGGCTCAGTTATAGGCCGAGGAGGCGGCCCGGGCGCAGAGGCCCCGCCCCCGCCTTGCACGCGCCCCGCGGGTCCGCGCCCGCGCCCACGCCCGCGCCGTCCGCATCGCCCTCGGCGCCCTGGGCCGGGCTGTGAGCAACAGGCGGGGCCGAGCGCAGGATTCCACTTCGGTGCCGGCTGGAGCGTAGGAACCGGGTGCCGTGCGGTAAGCGGTGTCCCAGCCCCCTGGCCGCCCCTTCCCAATGTGCCCGACGGGAGCAGCCACCCTGTTGGCGGGTTGTGCAGGAATCCAGCTCCCGCGTCCTCCGGTCTTCCCCGCCCCGGGCCCCGCGCCGCCGGCCTGCGGGTCGCCGTTTCCTGTAGCCTGAGAACAGCCCCCGCCTCCCGCTCGTGTCCCTGGCTTGGCTGGAGCCGGGGAGCGGTGTCAGAGACGGCAGGCGTATGTGACCCTCACCACCGTTTCGCCCAGCCCATGTGTCCCCAGGCGTTGCCAGCCCCGGTCCCCACCACGGTCCTTTGGAAGCACGTTTCCGGTACCGTCTCCTGGAACGGCAGCGCGGTGAACATTGCCTTCAGCCGCTAGTCCTCCTCACTTGTGTTTTCCTTTCCTGGAGGGATCATGGCTCATTTCGGCGGGGGCTTCTTTGCCTAAACTTTCCAGGGGGGCTCCTCACTGTAGCCGGTCCACCCCACGCCAGGGTGGAGGTTCCCTAATCATGGGATGCTCCCCAGGGACGGCGTCATTGTAGGTGATAGGCAGCCCTGGCGTTAAATAACAAAGCGAGACAAGTGGATAGTTCCCTTTGAGTAGTCCCGACAGTTACTCACCGTGGAGTCCAGGCCAAGCCTTGTTAATCACTTTTGCTCTTTGAACTGTCACACCAACCGGGAAGGGAGATCCTAGTCAGGAGCCCGTTTCCCAAAGGCCAAAGTACCTACAGTACAAGGAGGCTCCGGAGGCAGGCACACGGTGCTGGGGAGTGGTGCCCTGCTTCTGTGCTTTTGTCGCTTCGCAGCTGAGAGAGGGAGTCAGTGAGAAAGCTCCCCTTTGGCCCAGAGCTGTGTCCTCAGCCCGTCTCTACCATGTCCAGCTCAATCCTGGGGGCGACCAGAGTGACAGAATAGGAATGGATTTATGACTTTGTGGCTACCTTCTGACTCTCTCCTTCAGTAGTGCTCAAGAGGTTTCTTTTGGTATAACGTATTTCGGAAAATCGCTGAAAAGAGAATGGTAAGGAAATCCTGATGCAGGTGACAGCAGAAATGGCAGGATCCTTCTGTATGTGTTAGGAGGACACCGACTGTGTTACTCACGGCTTTCTACCTGTAGTGTCAACGGCTCTTTGCGTGAAGGCAGGATAACCCTCTCAGGGGAACTGGTCCCAGGCTCACAGGGTTGATGAGGACGGCCCAGAGCACAGAGCTAAACACACCATCCTTGCTTGCGTGTCTGGAAGGAGGACAATGTCTCCTAGGCTAATGATAACAAATAAATAAAGAGATAAATAAATGAATCGGTGGTACGATAGATTACTCCCTGAGTGCCCAGTATGTTCTGACCTTCTTTGCATGTATTCAATTCTGTAATCCCGAGAGCCAGACACTGTTATTTTGCCCTTTAGAGCAGAGGAGACTGAGCCAGAGAGAGGTTATGTCACAGGGCTATGTGTGACACAGATGGGACTGGCCCTCCTGCAGGCTGACTGCAGCCCCCCGCCCAACCGGACACCATGTCATCCCATGAAAGGTGAGAACACTGAACACCTGGCACAGAGGCAGCAGTGGGAAAGCCCTGAGCTGGCAGTCAGAGCCCTCTGCACAGCTCTGTGACCTCTGTGGGCTTCAGCCTCCCACCTCTGCAGCCAGGAGCACAGCTGGACTGTCTCCGAAGACCCTTGCAGCCCTGAAAAAGGAGAGGCCGGATTCAGCCTCCAGTGATGTCATAACCGGCCCCATGTGGCCGGGAGGTGAGACAGCTGTGGTGTAGGTGTAGTCCTCTGAGCATAGGCTGTGTGCCCTTGGGTAAGTTGCTTAACCTCTCTGCAATTGGCACCATCACTCCAGACCTTGCAGGTTCACTGAGTCTGTGCAAATGCTGTGGCAGTGACTCGTTCCATGGGGCTTGTTGGAGAACATCCCTACGCCCTCTGGCACTGGATAAGCAAGGTTCCTATCCACCTCTGCCCTCACCATGAGCTTGCTTGCAAACCAGGGAGCCTTTCTCCAGGAGCTTGTTGGGAGCTCAAGGATTCTCTGTGCACAAATGTCAGTGTGGAGAGAGCGATCATAAAGGACACCGTTCGGGAAGCCCGAGCTAGGAGCCAGGCCACTATCTGGCTTATTCCCCCTCATTGAAATTAATTTTTATCGAAAGGAGGAAATGAAATCTCAGAGAGTATCAGTGACTTGCCAGGTCAGGAAGTGGCATGCTGGCTGTGAACCCGAGTGCCTGACACCAACACCCACGCACGCAGAACGGGCCGGCTCCCGAAATGCCCCCCTTCACACAGGGCACCTGTGGGCAATCTTGCTCCTGACTTCTGAGCCACGTGTCTCCTCTTTCTCTCCGAGTGCCCATCAACTAGGAATTCCCTCCCCAGACCGCCAGGGGGCGCAACACCTGAACTATATTACCTGTTCCCTCAGCACACACTTCTTGCTAATAAACAGCACCAGGCCCTCCGCACTGCAGCACCACCATCACTCTGCAGAGGAACACATGAAGTCCTTCTTCTGAAAGCAAGTCTCAGGGAAACAGCTGGGAAATTCCCACCAAATTCAAATCACTATCGGGGTGTCAAGTAGCCACGGGCTGCATTTGAGGGAAGGGAAGATGTCAGCCTGATCTAGGGAGGACCTTGCGAAGATTCAGAGCCAAGGCCCTGCAGGGAGCTGTCACGGGTGGCGAGTGTCCTGTCAGTAGCCCTGGGCAAGCCAAGACTGATGTTCCCTGTGGGGAGGCAGGGGGCAGGGCTGCTCCGGGCGTGTGTGGTCCGCACAGTGGGGCATCTGTGAAGCGTTCCCAGGACTCGGGCACACCTTCCATGTAAGTGCAGCATATGAAAGCGTCCAGCTTTCAGAATTGCTCCTCCACGTATGAAGGTGATTTGACGTGTTGAAGGGAAAAATGGGTGTCACATATAGTGTCCTTTTACATTTTATCTTAGCGATTCTTTTTACTGACCAGGGTTAAAACTGTGGCCGAAAATACAAATAGGTCTTTCCAGGGTGTTTTAGACGCCAGTCCCGTGTAGAAGTCAAACAAGAGGGGTGTGGGATTCCATCCCCTCTGGGTACTTTTCCAGGCTCTCATCACCGAGGACTGAGTTTGGCAGGGGCCCCCAGAGAAGGAAAATGAGAAATGGACAACGTTCTCTGCAATCCATACTCGTAAGGGGAATAGAGGGAGTGTGTCCTCTGTGTGTCCAGTGCCCTATGTCATCTGGCGAGGCTTTCATTTGGAGCTGAGAAACTGAAGCTCAACTTAACCTAAGGGGCTAAGACGCTCCGTGTGCGTGTGTTTTGGGGGGTGGGGGGGTACTCTTTGGTCCAGAGCCGAGGTCTCTGCACGTCCAGTCCAGTTCCCCACGCCAGCCCTGATGGGCACGGCGTCTCTTTGTTCAAGACAGACAAAGGAAGACAGAGCCAGAATAAAGTCAACAACTTTTATTACAACTCACATATTTCACAGAAAAAGGAATGTAGCGTCAGGTCCGCTTGTATGAAAAACGGTAAAATGCAGGTTTGTCCTGGTTGCTCTGTTGACACCCGGGGCAGGCTCTCCGCGACATCAGGCACAGCAGCTGCACTTGTCCGAGGCCCCTTTGCAGACGCAGCCCTGGGCACACTTGGCGCAGCCCACGGGGCAGCAGGAGCAGCAGCCTGGGGAGGCAAGGGCAGCGTGCAGTCGGACCACGCGTTGTCCGCAACCACCCTTCCCAACAGCAGGCCTGGCCCCAGCCGCCCTCAGGCCCAGACCCTGAGTTTACGATGGTGTCCTCTGTCCTGAGATAATTGCTCTCAGGCACTAGGTTCAGGTTGCCTGCCCCATCTGTGCCCGGGACAGGGCACAGCGCCTTGGAGAGACACTGAGCAGGGCCTCTGGGGACAAGACAAAGCCAGCCCCCAGCACCACCAGTGATGTGAGCCACGTCCTCAGGATCAAAGTGGAGGCAAACCCCTCACAGAGCAGCTCCCGCTCGGGATAGGGAGGCTCTGGGCTGCTTCGACAGGAAGGGGCTGCACCAGGTCCGAGAAGCCACACAGGGTCACTCGTTCATGTCCCTACAGTGCTTCAGTCCCTGGGAGGATTCAGAAGCGTGACTCAGGAGGGAGGAGGACTAGTTCTAGTGACAGGTCTGAGGTTGTTTGTTGGTGACCCGTCTGGGCCTCAGTCTCCCTGTTCTCTAGTGCACGCCTGGGTCTCGGTCATGTCGAAGGCGATTCCAGCTCTGACTGGGAATCCCTTCCTGGTGAGGGGGGTGCCGGGAAGTTTGGTCACTGTCCTGCTCCTGCCTGCTGAGCTCTGGGCTCCCTCCTCGCACTCAGCCCACACCCCGCATTGCCAGAGAAGGCCCCGCACACTCACTCTTCTTGCAGGAGGTGCATCTGCAGGCCTTGCAGGTGCAGGAGCCAGCGCAGCTGCAGGAGCCGCCTGCCAGGAAGGGAAAGGCCAGCAGTGAGCAGGGAGAGGGATGCAGGAGCTACAGCAGACGGTCAGCAATGCCTCCCTGAGCCCTCCTCCTCCGTCAGGACGCGGCCCTGGGAGCTCGTGTCCACTCAGGCGGATAGAGAAGCCCCAGCTCGTGTCTTCTGGTCCAAGGAGAGTAGGTCCCCTCCTGATGGGACTCCACAGGGAAGGTCCCAGGCTCCAGACCCAGCCCAGGCTGACTGGGGCCGGGGGCCAGGGCCCATGGCGTGAACCCCAAAGAGGCAGTGTCCCCTCCTCCCATCAAGTCCTGGCAGCTCCGAGGCCTCCTCCAAACCCTGGGTCTAGCAATTCCGTGACCTGCTGGGTGACCTCAACAAAGGCAGTCTTGAGCCTCTGTACCCCCCATTCAAAAATAGAGGCTGGAAATCTCTGGCGATCTAGTGGTTACGGGACAGCGCTCTCACTTCCTAGTGTCTGGGTTCCGTCCCCGGTCAGGGAACTAAGCTCCCACAAGCTGAGTGGTACAGCCAAAAAACAAAAAACAAAAAATAGATTAAAAAAATGCTGTCGCTGCCCTGGCTGGGAAGAAAGCACTGGGTGAACCGTGGCCGTCCACTTGTGCTCAAATTGAAACTTCTTCCTCATCTAACCCCAGGGACACTGTGTCCTGGGCTGAGAAGCGGGCATCCAAGGCCCAGAGCCAGGGGTTCCTTACCAGTGGGGCAGGAGCAGTTGGGGTCCATTTGGAGCCAAGGCGAGGCCGGGGGTAGAAAGCAAGCGGCCAAGAGGCCCGTGAGCTGGTGGGAGGCGTGTCGAGCCTAGGAGCCTGCTTGCAGTGTTTGTACCCAGAGGAGGCGGCCCGGGCGCAGAGGTCCCACCCCCTCCTTGCACCCGCCCCGCGGATCTGCGCCCGCCCCGCCCGCAGCGCCGGGGGCCCGGCCGTGAGCAACCCCTGGGGCCGAGACAGGATTCTCCCAGTGTACGTGGGTCCGCTCTGCGCACGGAGAGCCGTATTTGGTGCCTGCTCGCCGGTAGGGACTGTTTGCCAGGAGGTGCGCGGTGTCCTAGCCTCCCTGTCCGCCCCTCCCGATTTTCCCGAGGGCGGCAGCCACCTTGTTCCGGGATTTTCCAGCAAGCCAGCCTCTGTATCCTCGCTGTCTTCCCCACCACCGGCCCCCGCGCTGTTGTCTTCAGGTTCCCCCTTTCCGGAGCCCGTGTGCAACCCTAGTCTCGCGCTCCCGTCCCAGGCATGGCTGGATCCTGGGAGTTGTGTGCAGAGAGCGGCGGTGGATGTGACCTTCACCACCAATCCTCCGACTCCCTCTTCCCCCACCATTTCCTGTCCTGGTCCCCACGATGGTCCTTAGGCAGCGTTTCTCTAACGTTTCTCCGTAAGAGCACCGCGACCAACTCAGGCCTCTGCCTCCCATCCTTCCTTCTTTTCTGCACTACTGAATGGATGGATGGGCACACTTGTCCCTGTGCTCCTGGCCTAAACTTGGCAGGGGATTTCCTGATCCTAGCCAGTCCACCCTGCACCAGGATGGAGGTTCCCAAAGGATGAGATCCCACCCCGTGGAAGGGATCATTGTAAGTGATGGGCAGACCTGGCATTAAATAGCAAAGCATGACAAGTGGTTATTTCCCTTTCAGTATTCAGCAGTGGGAAGGGCACTGAGCAGGCAGTCACATCCCTCTGCATAGCTCTGTGACCTCTCTGGACTTTAGTCTCCCATCTCTGCAGCCAGAAGCACAACTAGACTGTCTGAAAGGACACTTCCAGCTCTGAGTAATGATAGGCAGGACTCAGCCTTCAGTGACCTCCTAATCAGCGACCTTTGGCAAGGAGGTGAGACAGCCTTGCTATAGCTTCAGACCTCTGAATATGATCTGTGTGCCCTTAGGCAGGTTGCTGAAACTCTGGGTAGCTGGCGCAATCATTCCAGCCCCTGCAGGTTCACTGTGTTACTGGTTCAATATAGATCAAGTGATAGGAAGGGTGGGCATTGATTTTGTGTTTCTCCAAATGGTGTGGCAGCATTTTATCCTGGGGGGGGGGGCTATTGCAGGGCATCCACACTCCCCCTGCCAGTGGATCAGTAAATTTGCAATCAAACCTTAACCTCCAGCCTGGAGTGATGCTTGCAAAACCATGAGCCTTTCCCCAAGAGCTTGTTGGAATTCAGCAAGATTGTGTCCCAGTAAAGTCACTGTGAACAGAAGCATCCTAATAGACAGAGTTTATTAAGCCCTAGTGAGGAGCTAGGCCACTCTCAATACCACACAGGGATATCATCTCCTTTTTATAGGAAATGGAGACTTAGAGAGGTCGAGCGACTCATTTAGGATACGCGGCTGGTAAGGGCCACTGTGGTCTGTGAACCAAGACTGCCTGACACCAGCACCCACGCACCCAGCACAGGCTGGCTCCTGAAATCCCCTCTTCACACAGGACACCTGTGGGTGAGTGTGGTCCTGACACTTGGGCCACGTGACTCGTCTTTCTCTTTGACTTTCCATCAAATAGCAAATCCCTCCAGAAGTTGTCAGGAGGACCAGCTCTCGCCATTATTTACAGGTCACTCAGCGCCTCACTCCTTCCTAGTAAATACCACCACCACGTTGTAAATGCAGAATCTGACACTACCCTGCACAGGCAGACATGAAGTCCTTCATCTGGAACCAATTTCCAGGTACTCTGCCTCTTGTTGGGAAGTGGCTGGGCATTACCTACAAATTCCTAGTCACTTTGTGGTTTCCAGTAGCCAAGGGCTGGATTTTGAAGGCAGCGTTCAGCCTGACCTAAAGGAACTTCCAAAGATTCAGAGCCAACTCACCACAGGGAGCTCTCAGGGGTAGCAGGTGTCCTCTCACTGGCACTGGGCCAGCCGAGACGGATGTTCCCTGTGGGGATGGTGGGAAGAGCTACTTCAGGTGTGGGTGATCCACACAGTGGGGCGTTTGAAAGTGTTTTCCGTGTTCAACATACTCCTTTGATGAACTCATGGTTTTTTTTTTAATAATTGAAGTGTAGCTGATTTACAATATTGTGTTAGTTTCAGGTGAACAAACATGTTTTTACTTTTTAAATTTTTCCTGTACTACTCTGATCCTCATACATTTATTCAAATTTATTGAATCAACAATTGGGTTTTGTATTTTGTGTCCTTTGAAATTTTTCTTAGTAGTTCACTTAATTTTATTTTACCAAAGTTTAGGTTTGTGACGTTAGAAAATAAAAACCACAGCTAGAAAATTCACACATCTTTCAGTGCGGGGAGTTTGAGACTTCCAGGTAGGGATTCAGGTAACTGGAGGTGTGATTCCAACTTCTTTAGAGTCTATGAAGCCTAAAATCTATGAGGACGTGAAGTTAGCCAGGGAAATCAGAGGATGGGAAATGAGGCATGGAGAAGTCACCAACCCTTGCCATGCCACGAACCCTTGCCATGAGAATGGAGGGGACCTTGTATCTGCTCAACACCCTTAGAGCATCTGGTCTAATGCTCTTCCATTTTACGGAAGATGAACCCAGTGAGGGAGTGTGGCTTGTCTTAGGCACTCAGTTTGTGAGGGACTCACATTTTGTTCCAGTACCCAAGTCTCTGCACTTCTCATCCAGTCTCCTACACCAGCCCTGGTGTAGGGCAGGAGCCCTTATTCCCAATGCACAGAAAAAAGAGCCGAGTCGGAAGAGTGTCAACAGCTTTTATTACAACTCACATATTTCATAGGAAAGGGAATGTAGCAATCAAGTCAGAGTTGTATAAAAACACAGGTCGGCCCGTGGTCCTCCATTGACACCTGGGGCAGGCTCTCCGCGACATCAGGCACAGCAGCTGCACTTGTCCGAGGCCCCTTTGCAGACGCAGCCCTGGGCACACTTGGCGCAGCCCACGGGGCAGCAGGAGCAGCAGCCTGGGGAGGCAAGGGCAGCGTGCAGTCGGACCACGCGTTGTCCACAACCACCCTTCCCAACACCAGGCCTGGCCCCAGCCGCCCTCAGGCCCAGACCCTGAGTTTACGATGGTGTCCTCTGTCCTGAGATAATTGCTCTCAGGCACTAGGTTCAGGTTGCCTGCCCCATCTGTGCCCAGGACAGGGCACAGCGCCTTGGACAGACAGTGAGCAGGGCCTCTGGGGCAAGAGAAAGCCGGCCCCCAGCACCACCAGTGATGTGAGCCACGTCCTCAGGATCAAAGTGGAGGCAAACCCCTCACAGAGTAGCTCCCGCTCGGGATAGGGAAGCTCTGGGTTGCTTCGACAGGAAGGGGCTGCACCAGGTCCGAGAAGCCACACAGGGTCACTCGCTCATGTCCCTACAGTGCTTCAGTCCCTGGGAGGATTCAGAAGCGGGCCTCAGGAGGCAGGAGGACTAGTTCTAGTGACAGGTCTGAGGTTGTTTGTTGGTGACCCGTCTGGGCCTCAGTCTCCCTGTTCTCTAGTGCGCGCCTGGGTCTCGGTCACGTCGAAGGCGATTCCAGCTCTGATTGGGAATCCCTTTCTGGTGAGGAGGGTGCCGGGAAGTTTGGTCTCTCTCCTGCTCCTGCCTGCTGAGCTCTGGGCTCCCTCCTCGCACTCAGCCCACACCCCGCATTCCCAGAGAAGGCCCCGCACACTCACTCTTCTTGCAGGACGTGCATCTGCAGGCCTTGCAGGTGCAGGAGCCAGCGCAGCTGCAGGAGCCGCCTGCCAGGAAGGGAAAGGCCAGCAGTGAGCAGGGAGAGGGATGCAGGAGCTACAGCAGACGGTCAGCAATGCCTCCCTGAGCCCTCCTCCGTCAGGACCCAGTCCTGGGAGCTCGTGTCCACTCAGGCGGATAGAGAAGCCCCAGCTCGTCTCTTCTGGTCCAAGGAGAGTAGGTCCCCTCCTGATGGGACTCCACAGGGAAGGTCCCAGGCTCCAGACCCAGCCCAGGGTGACTGGGGCCGGGGGCCAGGGCCCATGGCCTGAACCCCAAAGAGGCAGTGTCCCCTCCTCCCATCCAGTCCTGGCAGCTCCGAGGCCTCCTCCAAACACTGGGTCCCGGTCTAGCAATCCCCTGACCAGCTGGGTGACCTCAATCAGGACAGCCTGGAGCCCCCGTGACCTCAGTGTTAACAGAGAGGCAAAGGGAGACTGACCTGCTCCCAGGGGCCTGGCTCCCAAGAAAGCCCCGGACCCGTGACAGGAGTCCTCCTGAGCTCAAACTCAAAACCCTCCCTTGTCGTCCTGTGCCTGGGAAGGGGGCATCCTAAGGCTCAAAGCCAGGGCTCCCTTACCAGTGGGGCAGGAGCACTTGGGGTCCATCTGGAGGAGAAGTGAGGCCCGAGGTCCAAAGCAAGGGGCGAAGCGGCTGCACGGGTCCGGTGGGGGCCGTGTGGGAGCGAGGAGCCCGGGGGCTCAGTTATAGGCCGAGGAGGCGGCCCGGGCGCAGAGGCCCCGCCCCCGCCTTGCACGCGCCCCGCGGGTCCGCGCCCGCGCCCACGCCCGCGCCGTCCGCATCGCCCTCGGCGCCCTGGGCCGGGCTGTGAGCAACAGGCGGGGCCGAGCGCAGGATTCCACTTCGGTGCCGGCTGGAGCGTAGGAACCGGGTGCCGTGCGGTAAGCGGTGTCCCAGCCCCCTGGCCGCCCCTTCCCAATGTGCCCGACGGGAGCAGCCACCCTGTTGGCGGGTTGTGCAGGAATCCAGCTCCCGCGTCCTCCGGTCTTCCCCGCCCCGGGCCCCGCGCCGCCGGCCTGCGGGTCGCCGTTTCCTGCAGCCTGAGAACAGCCCCCGCCTCCCGCTCGTGTCCCTGGCTTGGCTGGAGCCGGGGAGCGGTGTCAGAGACGGCAGGCGTATGTGACCCTCACCACCGTTTCGCCCAGCCCATGTGTCCCCAGGCGTTGCCAGCCCCGGTCCCCACCACGGTCCTTTGGAAGCACGTTTCCGGTACCGTCTCCTGGAACGGCAGCGCGGTGAACATTGCCTTCAGCCGCTAGTCCTCCTCACTTGTGTTTTCCTTTCCTGGAGGGATCATGGCTCATTTCGGCGGGGGCTTCTTTGCCTAAACTTTCCAGGGGGGCTCCTCACTGTAGCCGGTCCACCCCACGCCAGGGTGGAGGTTCCCTAATCATGGGATGCTCCCCAGGGACGGCGTCATTGTAGGTGATAGGCAGCCCTGGCGTTAAATAACAAAGCGAGACAAGTGGATAGTTCCCTTTGAGTAGTCCCGACAGTTACTCACCGTGGAGTCCAGGCCAAGCCTTGTTAATCACTTTTGCTCTTTGAACTGTCACACCAACCGGGAAGGGAGATCCTAGTCAGGAGCCCGTTTCCCAAAGGCCAAAGTACCTACAGTACAAGGAGGCTCCGGAGGCAGGCACACGGTGCTGGGGAGTGGTGCCCTGCTTCTGTGCTTTTGTCGCTTCGCAGCTGAGAGAGGGAGTCAGTGAGAAAGCTCCCCTTTGGCGCAGAGCTGTGTCCTCAGCCCGTCTCTACCATGTCCAGCTCAATCCTGGGGGCGACCAGAGTGACAGAATAGGAATGGATTTATGACTTTGTGGCTACCTTCTGACTCTCTCCTTCAGTAGTGCTCAAGAGGTTTCTTTTGGTATAACGTATTTCGGAAAATCGCTGAAAAGAGAATGGTAAGGAAATCCTGATGCAGGTGACAGCAGAAATGGCAGGATCCTTCTGTATGTGTTAGGAGGACACCGACTGTGTTACTCACGGCTTTCTACCTGTAGTGTCAACGGCTCTTTGCGTGAAGGCAGGATAACCCTCTCAGGGGAACTGGTCCCAGGCTCACAGGGTTGATGAGGACGGCCCAGAGCACAGAGCTAAACACACCATCCTTGCTTGCGTGTCTGGAAGGAGGACAATGTCTCCTAGGCTAATGATAACAAATAAATAAAGAGATAAATAAATGAATCGGTGGTACGATAGATTACTCCCTGAGTGCCCAGTATGTTCTGACCTTCTTTGCATGTATTCAATTCTGTAATCCCGAGAGCCAGACACTGTTATTTTGCCCTTTAGAGCAGAGGAGACTGAGCCAGAGAGAGGTTATGTCACAGGGCTATGTGTGACACAGATGGGACTGGCCCTCCTGCAGGCTGACTGCAGCCCCCCGCCCAACCGGACACCATGTCATCCCATGAAAGGTGAGAACACTGAACACCTGGCACAGAGGCAGCAGTGGGAAAGCCCTGAGCTGGCAGTCAGAGCCCTCTGCACAGCTCTGTGACCTCTGTGGGCTTCAGCCTCCCACCTCTGCAGCCAGGAGCACAGCTGGACTGTCTCCGAAGACCCTTGCAGCCCTGAAAAAGGAGAGGCCGGATTCAGCCTCCAGTGATGTCATAACCGGCCCCATGTGGCCGGGAGGTGAGACAGCTGTGGTGTAGGTGTAGTCCTCTGAGTATAGGCTGTGTGCCCTTGGGTAAGTTGCTTAACCTCTCTGCAATTGGCACCATCACTCCAGACCTTGCAGGTTCACTGAGTCTGTGCAAATGCTGTGGCGGTGACTCGTTCCATGGGGCTTGTTGGAGAACATCCCTACGCCCTCTGGCACTGGATAAGCAAGGTTCCTATCCACCTCTGCCCTCACCATGAGCTTGCTTGCAAACCAGGGAGCCTTTCTCCAGGAGCTTGTTGGGAGCTCAAGGATTCTCTGTGCACAAATGTCAGTGTGGAGAGAGCGATCATAAAGGACACCGTTCGGGAAGCCCGAGCTAGGAGCCAGGCCACTATCTGGCTTATTCCCCCTCATTGAAATTAATCTTTTTTATCGAAAGGAGGAAATGAAATCTCAGAGAGTATCAGTGACTTGCCAGGTCAGGAAGTGGCATGCTGGCTGTGAACCCGAGTGCCTGACACCAACACCCACGCACGCAGAACGGGCCGGCTCCCGAAATGCCCCCTTCACACAGGGCACCTGTGGGCAATCTTGCTC
This sequence comes from Hyperoodon ampullatus, assembly GCF_949752795.1. Lineage (NCBI taxonomy): Eukaryota > Metazoa > Chordata > Mammalia > Artiodactyla > Ziphiidae > Hyperoodon > Hyperoodon ampullatus. The sequence goes on along the minus strand of NC_136931.1, from coordinate 29,700,242 downwards.
CTGACTTCTGAGCCACGTGTCTCCTCTTTCTCTCCGAGTGCCCATCAACTAGGAATTCCCTCCCCAGACCGCCAGGGGGCGCAACACCTGAACTATATTACCTGTTCCCTCAGCACACACTTCTTGCTAATAAACAGCACCAGGCCCTCCGCACTGCAGCACCACCATCACTCTGCAGAGGAACACATGAAGTCCTTCTTCTGAAAGCAAGTCTCAGGGAAACAGCTGGGAAATTCCCACCAAATTCAAATCACTATCGGGGTGTCAAGTAGCCACGGGCTGCATTTGAGGGAAGGGAAGATGTCAGCCTGATCTAGGGAGGACCTTGCGAAGATTCAGAGCCAAGGCCCTGCAGGGAGCTGTCACGGGTGGCGAGTGTCCTGTCAGTAGCCCTGGGCAAGCCAAGACTGATGTTCCCTGTGGGGAGGCAGGGGGCAGGGCTGCTCCGGGCGTGTGTGGTCCGCACAGTGGGGCATCTGTGAAGCGTTCCCAGGACTCGGGCACACCTTCCATGTAAGTGCAGCATATGAAAGCGTCCAGCTTTCAGAATTGCTCCTCCACGTATGAGGGTGATTTGACGTGTTGAAGGGAAAAATGGGTGTCACATATAGTGTCCTTTTACATTTTATCTTAGCGATTCTTTTTACTGACCAGGGTTAAAACTGTGGCCGAAAATACAAATAGGTCTTTCCAGGGTGTTTTAGACGCCAGTCCCGTGTAGAAGTCAAACAAGAGGGGTGTGGGATTCCATCCCCTCTGGGTACTTTTCCAGGCTCTCATCACCGAGGACTGAGTTTGGCAGGGGCCCCCAGAGAAGGAAAATGAGAAATGGACAACGTTCTCTACAATCCATACTCGTAAGGGGAATAGAGGGAGTGTGTCCTCTGTGTGTCCAGTGCCCTATGTCATCTGGCGAGGTTTTCATTTGGAGCTGAGAAACTGAAGCTCAACTTAACCTAAGGGGCTAAGACGCTCCGTGTGCGTGTGTTTTGGGGGGTGGGGGGGTACTCTTTGGTCCAGAGCCGAGGTCTCTGCACGTCCAGTCCAGTTCCCCACGCCAGCCCTGATGGGCACGGCATCTCTTTGTTCAAGACAGGCAAAGGAAGACAGAGCCAGAATAAAGTCAACAACTTTTATTACAACTCACATATTTCACAGAAAAAGGAATGTAGCGTCAGGTCCGCTTGTATGAAAAACGGTAAAATGCAGGTTTGTCCTGGTTGCTCTGTTGACACCCGGGGCAGGCTCTCCGCGACATCAGGCACAGCAGCTGCACTTGTCCGAGGCCCCTTTGCAGACGCAGCCCTGGGCACACTTGGCGCAGCCCACGGGGCAGCAGGAGCAGCAGCCTGGGGAGGCAAGGGCAGCGTGCAGTCGGACCACGCGTTGTCCGCAACCACCCTTCCCAACAGCAGGCCTGGCCCCAGCCGCCCTCAGGCCCAGACCCTGAGTTTACGATGGTGTCCTCTGTCCTGAGATAATTGCTCTCAGGCACTAGGTTCAGGTTGCCTGCCCCATCTGTGCCCGGGACAGGGCACAGCGCCTTGGAGAGACACTGAGCAGGGCCTCTGGGGACAAGACAAAGCCAGCCCCCAGCACCACCAGTGATGTGAGCCACGTCCTCAGGATCAAAGTGGAGGCAAACCCCTCACAGAGCAGCTCCCGCTCGGGATAGGGAGGCTCTGGGCTGCTTCGACAGGAAGGGGCTGCACCAGGTCCGAGAAGCCACACAGGGTCACTCGTTCATGTCCCTACAGTGCTTCAGTCCCTGGGAGGATTCAGAAGCGTGACTCAGGAGGGAGGAGGACTAGTTCTAGTGACAGGTCTGAGGTTGTTTGTTGGTGACCCGTCTGGGCCTCAGTCTCCCTGTTCTCTAGTGCGCGCCTGGGTCTCGGTCATGTCGAAGGCGATTCCAGCTCTGACTGGGAATCCCTTCCTGGTGAGGGGGGTGCCGGGAAGTTTGGTCACTGTCCTGCTCCTGCCTGCTGAGCTCTGGGCTCCCTCCTCGCACTCAGCCCACACCCCGCATTGCCAGAGAAGGCCCCGCACACTCACTCTTCTTGCAGGAGGTGCATCTGCAGGCCTTGCAGGTGCAGGAGCCAGCGCAGCTGCAGGAGCCGCCTGCCAGGAAGGGAAAGGCCAGCAGTGAGCAGGGAGAGGGATGCAGGAGCTACAGCAGACGGTCAGCAATGCCTCCCTGAGCCCTCCTCCGTCAGGACCCAGTCCTGGGAGCTCGTGTCCACTCAGGCGGATAGAGAAGCCCCAGCTCGTCTCTTCTGGTCCAAGGAGAGTAGGTCCCCTCCTGATGGGACTCCACAGGGAAGGTCCCAGGCTCCAGACCCAGCCCAGGCTGACTGGGGCCGGGGGCCAGGGCCCATGGCCTGAACCCCAAAGAGGCAGTGTCCCCTCCTCCCATCCAGTCCTGGCAGCTCCGAGGCCTCCTCCAAACACTGGGTCCCGGTCTAGCAATCCCCTGACCAGCTGGGTGACCTCAATCAGGACAGCCTGGAGCCCCCGTGACCTCAGTGTTAACAGAGAGGCAAAGGGAGACTGACCTGCTCCCAGGGGCCTGGCTCCCAAGAAAGCCCCGGACCCGTGACAGGAGTCCTCCTGAGCTCAAACTCAAAACCCTCCCTTGTCGTCCTGTGCCTGGGAAGGGGGCATCCTAAGGCTCAAAGCCAGGGCTCCCTTACCAGTGGGGCAGGAGCACTTGGGGTCCATCTGGAGGAGAAGTGAGGCCCGAGGTCCAAAGCAAGGGGCGAAGCGGCTGCACGGGTCCGGTGGGGGCCGTGTGGGAGCGAGGAGCCCGGGGGCTCAGTTATAGGCCGAGGAGGCGGCCCGGGCGCAGAGGCCCCGCCCCCGCCTTGCACGCGCCCCGCGGGTCCGCGCCCGCGCCCACGCCCGCGCCGTCCGCATCGCCCTCGGCGCCCTGGGCCGGGCTGTGAGCAACAGGCGGGGCCGAGCGCAGGATTCCACTTCGGTGCCGGCTGGAGCGTAGGAACCGGGTGCCGTGCGGTAAGCGGTGTCCCAGCCCCCTGGCCGCCCCTTCCCAATGTGCCCGACGGGAGCAGCCACCCTGTTGGCGGGTTGTGCAGGAATCCAGCTCCCGCGTCCTCCGGTCTTCCCCGCCCCGGGCCCCGCGCCGCCGGCCTGCGGGTCGCCGTTTCCTGCAGCCTGAGAACAGCCCCCGCCTCCCGCTCGTGTCCCTGGCTTGGCTGGAGCCGGGGAGCGGTGTCAGAGACGGCAGGCGTATGTGACCCTCACCACCGTTTCGCCCAGCCCATGTGTCCCCAGGCGTTGCCAGCCCCGGTCCCCACCACGGTCCTTTGGAAGCACGTTTCCGGTACCGTCTCCTGGAACGGCAGCGCGGTGAACATTGCCTTCAGCCGCTAGTCCTCCTCACTTGTGTTTTCCTTTCCTGGAGGGATCATGGCTCATTTCGGCGGGGGCTTCTTTGCCTAAACTTTCCAGGGGGGCTCCTCACTGTAGCCGGTCCACCCCACGCCAGGGTGGAGGTTCCCTAATCATGGGATGCTCCCCAGGGACGGCGTCATTGTAGGTGATAGGCAGCCCTGGCGTTAAATAACAAAGCGAGACAAGTGGATAGTTCCCTTTGAGTAGTCCCGACAGTTACTCACCGTGGAGTCCAGGCCAAGCCTTGTTAATCACTTTTGCTCTTTGAACTGTCACACCAACCGGGAAGGGAGATCCTAGTCAGGAGCCCGTTTCCCAAAGGCCAAAGTACCTACAGTACAAGGAGGCTCCGGAGGCAGGCACACGGTGCTGGGGAGTGGTGCCCTGCTTCTGTGCTTTTGTCGCTTCGCAGCTGAGAGAGGGAGTCAGTGAGAAAGCTCCCCTTTGGCGCAGAGCTGTGTCCTCAGCCCGTCTCTACCATGTCCAGCTCAATCCTGGGGGCGACCAGAGTGACAGAATAGGAATGGATTTATGACTTTGTGGCTACCTTCTGACTCTCTCCTTCAGTAGTGCTCAAGAGGTTTCTTTTGGTATAACGTATTTCGGAAAATCGCTGAAAAGAGAATGGTAAGGAAATCCTGATGCAGGTGACAGCAGAAATGGCAGGATCCTTCTGTATGTGTTAGGAGGACACCGACTGTGTTACTCACGGCTTTCTACCTGTAGTGTCAACGGCTCTTTGCGTGAAGGCAGGATAACCCTCTCAGGGGAACTGGTCCCAGGCTCACAGGGTTGATGAGGACGGCCCAGAGCACAGAGCTAAACACACCATCCTTGCTTGCGTGTCTGGAAGGAGGACAATGTCTCCTAGGCTAATGATAACAAATAAATAAAGAGATAAATAAATGAATCGGTGGTACGATAGATTACTCCCTGAGTGCCCAGTATGTTCTGACCTTCTTTGCATGTATTCAATTCTGTAATCCCGAGAGCCAGACACTGTTATTTTGCCCTTTAGAGCAGAGGAGACTGAGCCAGAGAGAGGTTATGTCACAGGGCTATGTGTGACACAGATGGGACTGGCCCTCCTGCAGGCTGACTGCAGCCCCCCGCCCAACCGGACACCATGTCATCCCATGAAAGGTGAGAACACTGAACACCTGGCACAGAGGCAGCAGTGGGAAAGCCCTGAGCTGGCAGTCAGAGCCCTCTGCACAGCTCTGTGACCTCTGTGGGCTTCAGCCTCCCACCTCTGCAGCCAGGAGCACAGCTGGACTGTCTCCGAAGACCCTTGCAGCCCTGAAAAAGGAGAGGCCGGATTCAGCCTCCAGTGATGTCATAACCGGCCCCATGTGGCCGGGAGGTGAGACAGCTGTGGTGTAGGTGTAGTCCTCTGAGCATAGGCTGTGTGCCCTTGGGTAAGTTGCTTAACCTCTCTGCAATTGGCACCATCACTCCAGACCTTGCAGGTTCACTGAGTCTGTGCAAATGCTGTGGCGGTGACTCGTTCCATGGGGCTTGTTGGAGAACATCCCTACGCCCTCTGGCACTGGATAAGCAAGGTTCCTATCCACCTCTGCCCTCACCATGAGCTTGCTTGCAAACCAGGGAGCCTTTCTCCAGGAGCTTGTTGGGAGCTCAAGGATTCTCTGTGCACAAATGTCAGTGTGGAGAGAGCGATCATAAAGGACACCGTTCGGGAAGCCCGAGCTAGGAGCCAGGCCACTATCTGGCTTATTCCCCCTCATTGAAATTAATCTTTTTTATCGAAAGGAGGAAATGAAATCTCAGAGAGTATCAGTGACTTGCCAGGTCAGGAAGTGGCATGCTGGCTGTGAACCCGAGTGCCTGACACCAACACCCACGCACGCAGAACGGGCCGGCTCCCGAAATGCCCCCCTTCACACAGGGCACCTGTGGGCAATCTTGCTCCTGACTTCTGAGCCACGTGTCTCCTCTTTCTCTCCGAGTGCCCATCAACTAGGAATTCCCTCCCCAGACCGCCAGGGGGCGCAACACCTGAACTATATTACCTGTTCCCTCAGCACACACTTCTTGCTAATAAACAGCACCAGGCCCTCCGCACTGCAGCACCACCATCACTCTGCAGAGGAACACATGAAGTCCTTCTTCTGAAAGCAAGTCTCAGGGAAACAGCTGGGAAATTCCCACCAAATTCAAATCACTATCGGGGTGTCAAGTAGCCACGGGCTGCATTTGAGGGAAGGGAAGATGTCAGCCTGATCTAGGGAGGACCTTGCGAAGATTCAGAGCCAAGGCCCTGCAGGGAGCTGTCACGGGTGGCGAGTGTCCTGTCAGTAGCCCTGGGCAAGCCAAGACTGATGTTCCCTGTGGGGAGGCAGGGGGCAGGGCTGCTCCGGGCGTGTGTGGTCCGCACAGTGGGGCATCTGTGAAGCGTTCCCAGGACTCGGGCACACCTTCCATGTAAGTGCAGCATATGAAAGCGTCCAGCTTTCAGAATTGCTCCTCCACGTATGAAGGTGATTTGACGTGTTGAAGGGAAAAATGGGTGTCACATATAGTGTCCTTTTACATTTTATCTTAGCGATTCTTTTTACTGACCAGGGTTAAAACTGTGGCCGAAAATACAAATAGGTCTTTCCAGGGTGTTTTAGACGCCAGTCCCGTGTAGAAGTCAAACAAGAGGGGTGTGGGATTCCATCCCCTCTGGGTACTTTTCCAGGCTCTCATCACCGAGGACTGAGTTTGGCAGGGGCCCCCAGAGAAGGAAAATGAGAAATGGACAACGTTCTCTGCAATCCATACTCGTAAGGGGAATAGAGGGAGTGTGTCCTCTGTGTGTCCAGTGCCCTATGTCATCTGGCGAGGCTTTCATTTGGAGCTGAGAAACTGAAGCTCAACTTAACCTAAGGGGCTAAGACGCTCCGTGTGCGTGTGTTTTGGGGGGTGGGGGGGTACTCTTTGGTCCAGAGCCGAGGTCTCTGCACGTCCAGTCCAGTTCCCCACGCCAGCCCTGATGGGCACGGCATCTCTTTGTTCAAGACAGACAAAGGAAGACAGAGCCAGAATAAAGTCAACAACTTTTATTACAACTCACATATTTCACAGAAAAAGGAATGTAGCGTCAGGTCCGCTTGTATGAAAAACGGTAAAATGCAGGTTTGTCCTGGTTGCTCTGTTGACACCCGGGGCAGGCTCTCCGCGACATCAGGCACAGCAGCTGCACTTGTCCGAGGCCCCTTTGCAGACGCAGCCCTGGGCACACTTGGCGCAGCCCACGGGGCAGCAGGAGCAGCAGCCTGGGGAGGCAAGGGCAGCGTGCAGTCGGACCACGCGTTGTCCGCAACCACCCTTCCCAACAGCAGGCCTGGCCCCAGCCGCCCTCAGGCCCAGACCCTGAGTTTACGATGGTGTCCTCTGTCCTGAGATAATTGCTCTCAGGCACTAGGTTCAGGTTGCCTGCCCCATCTGTGCCCGGGACAGGGCACAGCGCCTTGGAGAGACACTGAGCAGGGCCTCTGGGGACAAGACAAAGCCAGCCCCCAGCACCACCAGTGATGTGAGCCACGTCCTCAGGATCAAAGTGGAGGCAAACCCCTCACAGAGCAGCTCCCGCTCGGGATAGGGAGGCTCTGGGCTGCTTCGACAGGAAGGGGCTGCACCAGGTCCGAGAAGCCACACAGGGTCACTCGTTCATGTCCCTACAGTGCTTCAGTGCCTGGGAGGATTCAGAAGCGTGACTCAGGAGGGAGGAGGACTAGTTCTAGTGACAGGTCTGAGGTTGTTTGTTGGTGACCCGTCTGGGCCTCAGTCTCCCTGTTCTCTAGTGCGCGCCTGGGTCTCGGTCATGTCGAAGGCGATTCCAGCTCTGACTGGGAATCCCTTCCTGGTGAGGGGGGTGCCGGGAAGTTTGGTCACTGTCCTGCTCCTGCCTGCTGAGCTCTGGGCTCCCTCCTCGCACTCAGCCCACACCCCGCATTGCCAGAGAAGGCCCCGCACACTCACTCTTCTTGCAGGAGGTGCATCTGCAGGCCTTGCAGGTGCAGGAGCCAGCGCAGCTGCAGGAGCCGCCTGCCAGGAAGGGAAAGGCCAGCAGTGAGCAGGGAGAGGGATGCAGGAGCTACAGCAGACGGTCAGCAATGCCTCCCTGAGCCCTCCTCCTCCGTCAGGACGCGGCCCTGGGAGCTCGTGTCCACTCAGGCGGATAGAGAAGCCCCAGCTCGTGTCTTCTGGTCCAAGGAGAGTAGGTCCCCTCCTGATGGGACTCCACAGGGAAGGTCCCAGGCTCCAGACCCAGCCCAGGCTGACTGGGGCCGGGGGCCAGGGCCCATGGCGTGAACCCCAAAGAGGCAGTGTCCCCTCCTCCCATCAAGTCCTGGCAGCTCCGAGGCCTCCTCCAAACCCTGGGTCTAGCAATTCCGTGACCTGCTGGGTGACCTCAACAAAGGCAGTCTTGAGCCTCTGTACCCCCCATTCAAAAATAGAGGCTGGAAATCTCTGGCGATCTAGTGGTTACGGGACAGCGCTCTCACTTCCTAGTGTCTGGGTTCCGTCCCCGGTCAGGGAACTAAGCTCCCACAAGCTGAGTGGTACAGCCAAAAAACAAAAAACAAAAAATAGATTAAAAAAATGCTGTCGCTGCCCTGGCTGGGAAGAAAGCACTGGGTGAACCGTGGCCGTCCACTTGTGCTCAAATTGAAACTTCTTCCTCATCTAACCCCAGGGACACTGTGTCCTGGGCTGAGAAGCGGGCATCCAAGGCCCAGAGCCAGGGGTTCCTTACCAGTGGGGCAGGAGCAGTTGGGGTCCATTTGGAGCCAAGGCGAGGCCGGGGGTAGAAAGCAAGCGGCCAAGAGGCCCGTGAGCTGGTGGGAGGCGTGTCGAGCCTAGGAGCCTGCTTGCAGTGTTTGTACCCAGAGGAGGCGGCCCGGGCGCAGAGGTCCCACCCCCTCCTTGCACCCGCCCCGCGGATCTGCGCCCGCCCCGCCCGCAGCGCCGGGGGCCCGGCCGTGAGCAACCCCTGGGGCCGAGACAGGATTCTCCCAGTGTACGTGGGTCCGCTCTGCGCACGGAGAGCCGTATTTGGTGCCTGCTCGCCGGTAGGGACTGTTTGCCAGGAGGTGCGCGGTGTCCTAGCCTCCCTGTCCGCCCCTCCCGATTTTCCCGAGGGCGGCAGCCACCTTGTTCCGGGATTTTCCAGCAAGCCAGCCTCTGTATCCTCGCTGTCTTCCCCACCACCGGCCCCCGCGCTGTTGTCTTCAGGTTCCCCCTTTCCGGAGCCCGTGTGCAACCCTAGTCTCGCGCTCCCGTCCCAGGCATGGCTGGATCCTGGGAGTTGTGTGCAGAGAGCGGCGGTGGATGTGACCTTCACCACCAATCCTCCGACTCCCTCTTCCCCCACCATTTCCTGTCCTGGTCCCCACGATGGTCCTTAGGCAGCGTTTCTCTAACGTTTCTCCGTAAGAGCACCGCGACCAACTCAGGCCTCTGCCTCCCATCCTTCCTTCTTTTCTGCACTACTGAATGGATGGATGGGCACACTTGTCCCTGTGCTCCTGGCCTAAACTTGGCAGGGGATTTCCTGATCCTAGCCAGTCCACCCTGCACCAGGATGGAGGTTCCCAAAGGATGAGATCCCACCCCGTGGAAGGGATCATTGTAAGTGATGGGCAGACCTGGCATTAAATAGCAAAGCATGACAAGTGGTTATTTCCCTTTCAGTATTCAGCAGTGGGAAGGGCACTGAGCAGGCAGTCACATCCCTCTGCATAGCTCTGTGACCTCTCTGGACTTTAGTCTCCCATCTCTGCAGCCAGAAGCACAACTAGACTGTCTGAAAGGACACTTCCAGCTCTGAGTAATGATAGGCAGGACTCAGCCTTCAGTGACCTCCTAATCAGCGACCTTTGGCAAGGAGGTGAGACAGCCTTGCTATAGCTTCAGACCTCTGAATATGATCTGTGTGCCCTTAGGCAGGTTGCTGAAACTCTGGGTAGCTGGCGCAATCATTCCAGCCCCTGCAGGTTCACTGTGTTACTGGTTCAATATAGATCAAGTGATAGGAAGGGTGGGCATTGATTTTGTGTTTCTCCAAATGGTGTGGCAGCATTTTATCCTGGGGGGGGGGGGGCTATTGCAGGGCATCCACACTCCCCCTGCCAGTGGATCAGTAAATTTGCAATCAAACCTTAACCTCCAGCCTGGAGTGATGCTTGCAAAACCATGAGCCTTTCCCCAAGAGCTTGTTGGAATTCAGCAAGATTGTGTCCCAGTAAAGTCACTGTGAACAGAAGCATCCTAATAGACAGAGTTTATTAAGCCCTAGTGAGGAGCTAGGCCACTCTCAATACCACACAGGGATATCATCTCCTTTTTATAGGAAATGGAGACTTAGAGAGGTCGAGCGACTCATTTAGGATACGCGGCTGGTAAGGGCCACTGTGGTCTGTGAACCAAGACTGCCTGACACCAGCACCCACGCACCCAGCACAGGCTGGCTCCTGAAATCCCCTCTTCACACAGGACACCTGTGGGTGAGTGTGGTCCTGACACTTGGGCCACGTGACTCGTCTTTCTCTTTGACTTTCCATCAAATAGCAAATCCCTCCAGAAGTTGTCAGGAGGACCAGCTCTCGCCATTATTTACAGGTCACTCAGCGCCTCACTCCTTCCTAGTAAATACCACCACCACGTTGTAAATGCAGAATCTGACACTACCCTGCACAGGCAGACATGAAGTCCTTCATCTGGAACCAATTTCCAGGTACTCTGCCTCTTGTTGGGAAGTGGCTGGGCATTACCTACAAATTCCTAGTCACTTTGTGGTTTCCAGTAGCCAAGGGCTGGATTTTGAAGGCAGCGTTCAGCCTGACCTAAAGGAACTTCCAAAGATTCAGAGCCAACTCACCACAGGGAGCTCTCAGGGGTAGCAGGTGTCCTCTCACTGGCACTGGGCCAGCCGAGACGGATGTTCCCTGTGGGGATGGTGGGAAGAGCTACTTCAGGTGTGGGTGATCCACACAGTGGGGCGTTTGAAAGTGTTTTCCGTGTTCAACATACTCCTTTGATGAACTCATGGTTTTTTTTTTAATAATTGAAGTGTAGCTGATTTACAATATTGTGTTAGTTTCAGGTGAACAAACATGTTTTTACTTTTTAAATTTTTCCTGTACTACTCTGATCCTCATACATTTATTCAAATTTATTGAATCAACAATTGGGTTTTGTATTTTGTGTCCTTTGAAATTTTTCTTAGTAGTTCACTTAATTTTATTTTACCAAAGTTTAGGTTTGTGACGTTAGAAAATAAAAACCACAGCTAGAAAATTCACACATCTTTCAGTGCGGGGAGTTTGAGACTTCCAGGTAGGGATTCAGGTAACTGGAGGTGTGATTCCAACTTCTTTAGAGTCTATGAAGCCTAAAATCTATGAGGACGTGAAGTTAGCCAGGGAAATCAGAGGATGGGAAATGAGGCATGGAGAAGTCACCAACCCTTGCCATGCCACGAACCCTTGCCATGAGAATGGAGGGGACCTTGTATCTGCTCAACACCCTTAGAGCATCTGGTCTAATGCTCTTCCATTTTACGGAAGATGAACCCAGTGAGGGAGTGTGGCTTGTCTTAGGCACTCAGTTTGTGAGGGACTCACATTTTGTTCCAGTACCCAAGTCTCTGCACTTCTCATCCAGTCTCCTACACCAGCCCTGGTGTAGGGCAGGAGCCCTTATTCCCAATGCACAGAAAAAAGAGCCGAGTCGGAAGAGTGTCAACAGCTTTTATTACAACTCACATATTTCATAGGAAAGGGAATGTAGCAATCAAGTCAGAGTTGTATAAAAACACAGGTCGGCCCGTGGTCCTCCATTGACACCTGGGGCAGGCTCTCCGCGACATCAGGCACAGCAGCTGCACTTGTCCGAGGCCCCTTTGCAGACGCAGCCCTGGGCACACTTGGCGCAGCCCACGGGGCAGCAGGAGCAGCAGCCTGGGGAGGCAAGGGCAGCGTGCAGTCGGACCACGCGTTGTCCACAACCACCCTTCCCAACACCAGGCCTGGCCCCAGCCGCCCTCAGGCCCAGACCCTGAGTTTACGATGGTGTCCTCTGTCCTGAGATAATTGCTCTCAGGCACTAGGTTCAGGTTGCCTGCCCCATCTGTGCCCAGGACAGGGCACAGCGCCTTGGACAGACAGTGAGCAGGGCCTCTGGGGCAAGAGAAAGCCGGCCCCCAGCACCACCAGTGATGTGAGCCACGTCCTCAGGATCAAAGTGGAGGCAAACCCCTCACAGAGTAGCTCCCGCTCGGGATAGGGAAGCTCTGGGTTGCTTCGACAGGAAGGGGCTGCACCAGGTCCGAGAAGCCACACAGGGTCACTCGCTCATGTCCCTACAGTGCTTCAGTCCCTGGGAGGATTCAGAAGCGGGCCTCAGGAGGCAGGAGGACTAGTTCTAGTGACAGGTCTGAGGTTGTTTGTTGGTGACCCGTCTGGGCCTCAGTCTCCCTGTTCTCTAGTGCGCGCCTGGGTCTCGGTCACGTCGAAGGCGATTCCAGCTCTGATTGGGAATCCCTTTCTGGTGAGGAGGGTGCCGGGAAGTTTGGTCTCTCTCCTGCTCCTGCCTGCTGAGCTCTGGGCTCCCTCCTCGCACTCAGCCCACACCCCGCATTCCCAGAGAAGGCCCCGCACACTCACTCTTCTTGCAGGACGTGCATCTGCAGGCCTTGCAGGTGCAGGAGCCAGCGCAGCTGCAGGAGCCGCCTGCCAGGAAGGGAAAGGCCAGCAGTGAGCAGGGAGAGGGATGCAGGAGCTACAGCAGACGGTCAGCAATGCCTCCCTGAGCCCTCCTCCGTCAGGACCCAGTCCTGGGAGCTCGTGTCCACTCAGGCGGATAGAGAAGCCCCAGCTCGTCTCTTCTGGTCCAAGGAGAGTAGGTCCCCTCCTGATGGGACTCCACAGGGAAGGTCCCAGGCTCCAGACCCAGCCCAGGGTGACTGGGGCCGGGGGCCAGGGCCCATGGCCTGAACCCCAAAGAGGCAGTGTCCCCTCCTCCCATCCAGTCCTGGCAGCTCCGAGGCCTCCTCCAAACACTGGGTCCCGGTCTAGCAATCCCCTGACCAGCTGGGTGACCTCAATCAGGACAGCCTGGAGCCCCCGTGACCTCAGTGTTAACAGAGAGGCAAAGGGAGACTGACCTGCTCCCAGGGGCCTGGCTCCCAAGAAAGCCCCGGACCCGTGACAGGAGTCCTCCTGAGCTCAAACTCAAAACCCTCCCTTGTCGTCCTGTGCCTGGGAAGGGGGCATCCTAAGGCTCAAAGCCAGGGCTCCCTTACCAGTGGGGCAGGAGCACTTGGGGTCCATCTGGAGGAGAAGTGAGGCCCGAGGTCCAAAGCAAGGGGCGAAGCGGCTGCACGGGTCCGGTGGGGGCCGTGTGGGAGCGAGGAGCCCGGGGGCTCAGTTATAGGCCGAGGAGGCGGCCCGGGCGCAGAGGCCCCGCCCCCGCCTTGCACGCGCCCCGCGGGTCCGCGCCCGCGCCCGCGCCCGCGCCCGCGCCCACGCCCGCGCCGTCCGCAGCGCCCTCAGCGCCCTGGGCCGGGCTGTGAGCAACAGGCGGGGCCGAGCGCACGATTCCACTTCGGTGCCGGCTGGAGCGGAGGAACCGGGTGCCGTGCGGTAAGCGGTGTCCCAGCCCCCTGGCCGCCCCTTCCCAATGTGCCCGACGGGAGCAGCCACCCTGTTGGCGGGTTGTGCAGGAATCCAGCTCCCGCGTCCTCCGGTCTTCCCCGCCCCGGGCCCCGCGCCGCCGGCCTGCGGGTCGCCGTTTCCTGCAGCCTGAGAACAGCCCCCGCCTCCCGCTCGTGTCCCTGGCTTGGCTGGAGCCGGGGAGCGGTGTCAGAGACGGCAGGCGTATGTGACCCTCACCACCGTTTCGCCCAGCCCATGTGTCCCCAGGCGTTGCCAGCCCCGGTCCCCACCACGGTCCTTTGGAAGCACGTTTCCGGTACCGTCTCCTGGAACGGCAGCGCGGTGAACATTGCCTTCAGCCGCTAGTCCTCCTCACTTGTGTTTTCCTTTCCTGGAGGGATCATGGCTCATTTCGGCGGGGGCTTCTTTGCCTAAACTTTCCAGGGGGGCTCCTCACTGTAGCCGGTCCACCCCACGCCAGGGTGGAGGTTCCCTAATCATGGGATGCTCCCCAGGGACGGCGTCATTGTAGGTGATAGGCAGCCCTGGCGTTAAATAACAAAGCGAGACAAGTGGATAGTTCCCTTTGAGTAGTCCCGACAGTTACTCACCGTGGAGTCCAGGCCAAGCCTTGTTAATCACTTTTGCTCTTTGAACTGTCACACCAACCGGGAAGGGAGATCCTAGTCAGGAGCCCGTTTCCCAAAGGCCAAAGTACCTACAGTACAAGGAGGCTCCGGAGGCAGGCACACGGTGCTGGGGAGTGGTGCCCTGCTTCTGTGCTTTTGTCGCTTCGCAGCTGAGAGAGGGAGTCAGTGAGAAAGCTCCCCTTTGGCGCAGAGCTGTGTCCTCAGCCCGTCTCTACCATGTCCAGCTCAATCCTGGGGGCGACCAGAGTGACAGAATAGGAATGGATTTATGACTTTGTGGCTACCTTCTGACTCTCTCCTTCAGTAGTGCTCAAGAGGTTTCTTTTGGTATAACGTATTTCGGAAAATCGCTGAAAAGAGAATGGTAAGGAAATCCTGATGCAGGTGACAGCAGAAATGGCAGGATCCTTCTGTATGTGTTAGGAGGACACCGACTGTGTTACTCACGGCTTTCTACCTGTAGTGTCAACGGCTCTTTGCGTGAAGGCAGGATAACCCTCTCAGGGGAACTGGTCCCAGGCTCACAGGGTTGATGAGGACGGCCCAGAGCACAGAGCTAAACACACCATCCTTGCTTGCGTGTCTGGAAGGAGGACAATGTCTCCTAGGCTAATGATAACAAATAAATAAAGAGATAAATAAATGAATCGGTGGTACGATAGATTACTCCCTGAGTGCCCAGTATGTTCTGACCTTCTTTGCATGTATTCAATTCTGTAATCCCGAGAGCCAGACACTGTTATTTTGCCCTTTAGGGCAGAGGAGACTGAGCCAGAGAGAGGTTATGTCACAGGGCTATGTGTGACACAGATGGGACTGGCCCTCCTGCAGGCTGACTGCAGCCCCCCGCCCAACCGGACACCATGTCATCCCATGAAAGGTGAGAACACTGAACACCTGGCACAGAGGCAGCAGTGGGAAAGCCCTGAGCTGGCAGTCAGAGCCCTCTGCACAGCTCTGTGACCTCTGTGGGCTTCAGCCTCCCACCTCTGCAGCCAGGAGCACAGCTGGACTGTCTCCGAAGACCCTTGCAGCCCTGAAAAAGGAGAGGCCGGATTCAGCCTCCAGTGATGTCATAACCGGCCCCATGTGGCCGGGAGGTGAGACAGCTGTGGTGTAGGTGTAGTCCTCTGAGCATAGGCTGTGTGCCCTTGGGTAAGTTGCTTAACCTCTCTGCAATTGGCACCATCACTCCAGACCTTGCAGGTTCACTGAGTCTGTGCAAATGCTGTGGCGGTGACTCGTTCCATGGGGCTTGTTGGAGAACATCCCTACGCCCTCTGGCACTGGATAAGCAAGGTTCCTATCCACCTCTGCCCTCACCATGAGCTTGCTTGCAAACCAGGGAGCCTTTCTCCAGGAGCTTGTTGGGAGCTCAAGGATTCTCTGTGCACAAATGTCAGTGTGGAGAGAGCGATCATAAAGGACACCGTTCGGGAAGCCCGAGCTAGGAGCCAGGCCACTATCTGGCTTATTCCCCCTCATTGAAATTAATCTTTTTTATCGAAAGGAGGAAATGAAATCTCAGAGAGTATCAGTGACTTGCCAGGTCAGGAAGTGGCATGCTGGCTGTGAACCCGAGTGCCTGACACCAACACCCACGCACGCAGAACGGGCCGGCTCCCGAAATGCCCCCCTTCACACAGGGCACCTGTGGGCAATCTTGCTCCTGACTTCTGAGCCACGTGTCTCCTCTTTCTCTCCGAGTGCCCATCAACTAGGAATTCCCTCCCCAGACCGCCAGGGGGCGCAACACCTGAACTATATTACCTGTTCCCTCAGCACACACTTCTTGCTAATAAACAGCACCAGGCCCTCCGCACTGCAGCACCACCATCACTCTGCAGAGGAACACATGAAGTCCTTCTTCTGAAAGCAAGTCTCAGGGAAACAGCTGGGAAATTCCCACCAAATTCAAATCACTATCGGGGTGTCAAGTAGCCACGGGCTGCATTTGAGGGAAGGGAAGATGTCAGCCTGATCTAGGGAGGACCTTGCGAAGATTCAGAGCCAAGGCCCTGCAGGGAGCTGTCACGGGTGGCGAGTGTCCTGTCAGTAGCCCTGGGCAAGCCAAGACTGATGTTCCCTGTGGGGAGGCAGGGGGCAGGGCTGCTCCGGGCGTGTGTGGTCCGCACAGTGGGGCATCTGTGAAGCGTTCCCAGGACTCGGGCACACCTTCCATGTAAGTGCAGCATATGAAAGCGTCCAGCTTTCAGAATTGCTCCTCCACGTATGAAGGTGATTTGACGTGTTGAAGGGAAAAATGGGTGTCACATATAGTGTCCTTTTACATTTTATCTTAGCGATTCTTTTTACTGACCAGGGTTAAAACTGTGGCCGAAAATACAAATAGGTCTTTCCAGGGTGTTTTAGACGCCAGTCCCGTGTAGAAGTCAAACAAGAGGGGTGTGGGATTCCATCCCCTCTGGGTACTTTTCCAGGCTCTCATCACCGAGGACTGAGTTTGGCAGGGGCCCCCAGAGAAGGAAAATGAGAAATGGACAACGTTCTCTGCAATCCATACTCGTAAGGGGAATAGAGGGAGTGTGTCCTCTGTGTGTCCAGTGCCCTATGTCATCTGGCGAGGCTTTCATTTGGAGCTGAGAAACTGAAGCTCAACTTAACCTAAGGGGCTAAGACGCTCCGTGTGCGTGTGTTTTGGGGGGTGGGGGGGTACTCTTTGGTCCAGAGCCGAGGTCTCTGCACGTCCAGTCCAGTTCCCCACGCCAGCCCTGATGGGCACGGCGTCTCTTTGTTCAAGACAGACAAAGGAAGACAGAGCCAGAATAAAGTCAACAACTTTTTTTTTTGTTTGTTTTGTTGTTTTTTTTTTGTTTTTTTTTTTTGCGGTATGCGGGCCTCTCACTGTTGTGGCCTCTCCCGTTGCGGAGCGCAGGCTCCGGACGCGCAGGCTCAGCGGCCATGGCTCACGGGCCCAGCCGCTCCGCGGCATATGGGATCCTCCCGGACCGGGGCACGAGCCCGTATCCCCTGCATCGGCAGGCGGACTCTCAACCACTGCGCCACCAGGGAGGCCCCAACAACTTTTATTACAACTCACATATATCACAGGAAAAGAAATGTAGCGTCAGGTCCGCTTGTATGAAAAACGGTAAAATGCAGGTTTGTCCTGGTTGCTCTGTTGACACCCGGGGCAGGCTCTCCGCGACATCAGGCACAGCAGCTGCACTTGTCCGAGGCCCCTTTGCAGACGCAGCCCTGGGCACACTTGGCGCAGCCCACGGGGCAGCAGGAGCAGCAGCCTGGGGAGGCAAGGGCAGCGTGCAGTCGGACCACGCGTTGTCCGCAACCACCCTTCCCAACAGCAGGCCTGGCCCCAGCGCCCTCAGGCCCAGACCCTGAGTTTACGATGGTGTCCTCTGTCCTGAGATAATTGCTCTCAGGCACTAGGTTCAGGTTGCCTGCCCCATCTGTGCCCGGGACAGGGCACAGCGCCTTGGAGAGACACTGAGCAGGGCCTCTGGGGACAAGACAAAGCCAGCCCCCAGCACCACCAGTGATGTGAGCCACGTCCTCAGGATCAAAGTGGAGGCAAACCCCTCACAGAGCAGCTCCCGCTCGGGATAGGGAGGCTCTGGGCTGCTTCGACAGGAAGGGGCTGCACCAGGTCCGAGAAGCCACACAGGGTCACTCGTTCATGTCCCTACAGTGCTTCAGTCCCTGGGAGGATTCAGAAGCGTGACTCAGGAGGGAGGAGGACTAGTTCTAGTGACAGGTCTGAGGTTGTTTGTTGGTGACCCGTCTGGGCCTCAGTCTCCCTGTTCTCTAGTGCGCGCCTGGGTCTCGGTCATGTCGAAGGCGATTCCAGCTCTGACTGGGAATCCCTTCCTGGTGAGGGGGGTGCCGGGAAGTTTGGTCACTGTCCTGCTCCTGCCTGCTGAGCTCTGGGCTCCCTCCTCGCACTCAGCCCACACCCCGCATTGCCAGAGAAGGCCCCGCACACTCACTCTTCTTGCAGGAGGTGCATCTGCAGGCCTTGCAGGTGCAGGAGCCAGCGCAGCTGCAGGAGCCGCCTGCCAGGAAGGGAAAGGCCAGCAGTGAGCAGGGAGAGGGATGCAGGAGCTACAGCAGACGGTCAGCAATGCCTCCCTGAGCCCTCCTCCTCCATCAGGACGCGGCCCTGGGAGCTCGTGTCCACTCAGGCGGATAGAGAAGCCCCAGCTCGTGTCTTCTGGTCCAAGGAGAGTAGGTCCCCTCCTGATGGGACTCCACAGGGAAGGTCCCAGGCTCCAGACCCAGCCCAGGCTGACTGGGGCCGGGGGCCAGGGCCCATGGCGTGAACCCCAAAGAGGCAGTGTCCCCTCCTCCCATCAAGTCCTGGCAGCTCCGAGGCCTCCTCCAAACCCTGGGTCTAGCAATTCCGTGACCTGCTGGGTGACCTCAACAAAGGCAGTCTTGAGCCTCTGTACCCCCCATTCAAAAATAGAGGCTGGAACTCTCTGGCGATCTAGTGGTTAGGGGACAGCGCTCTCACTTCCTAGTGTCTGGGTTCCGTCCCCGGTCAGGGAACTAAGCTCCCACAAGCTGAGTGGTACAGCCAAAAAACAAAAAACAAAAAATAGATTAAAAAAATGCTGTCGCTGCCCTGGCTGGGAAGAAAGCACTGGGTGAACCGTGGCCGTCCACTTGTGCTCAAATTGAAACTTCTTCCTCGTCTAACCCCAGGGACACTGTGTCCTGGGCTGAGAAGCGGGCATCCAAGGCCCAGAGCCAGGGGTTCCTTACCAGTGGGGCAGGAGCAGTTGGGGTCCATTTGGAGCCAAGGCGAGGCCGGGGGTAGAAAGCAAGCGGCCAAGAGGCCCGTGAGCTGGTGGGAGGCGTGTCGAGCCTAGGAGCCTGCTTGCAGTGTTTGTACCCAGAGGAGGCGGCCCGGGCGCAGAGGTCCCACCCCCTCCTTGCACCCGCCCCGCGGATCTGCGCCCGCCCCGCCCGCAGCGCCGGGGGCCCGGCCGTGAGCAACCCCTGGGGCCGAGACAGGATTCTCCCAGTGTACGTGGGTCCGCTCTGCGCACGGAGAGCCGTATTTGGTGCCTGCTCGCCGGTAGGGACTGTTTGCCAGGAGGTGCGCGGTGTCCTAGCCTCCCTGTCCGCCCCTCCCGATTTTCCCGAGGGCGGCAGCCACCTTGTTCCGGGATTTTCCAGCAAGCCAGCCTCTGTATCCTCGCTGTCTTCCCCACCACCGGCCCCCGCGCTGTTGTCTTCAGGTTCCCCCTTTCCGGAGCCCGTGTGCAACCCTAGTCTCGCGCTCCCGTCCCAGGCATGGCTGGATCCTGGGAGTTGTGTGCAGAGAGCGGCGGTGGATGTGACCTTCACCACCAATCCTCCGACTCCCTCTTCCCCCACCATTTCCTGTCCTGGTCCCCACGATGGTCCTTAGGCAGCGTTTCTCTAACGTTTCTCCGTAAGAGCACCGCGACCAACTCAGGCCTCTGCCTCCCATCCTTCCTTCTTTTCTGCACTACTGAATGGATGGATGGGCACACTTGTCCCTGTGCTCCTGGCCTAAACTTGGCAGGGGATTTCCTGATCCTAGCCAGTCCACCCTGCACCAGGATGGAGGTTCCCAAAGGATGAGATCCCACCCCGTGGAAGGGATCATTGTAAGTGATGGGCAGACCTGGCATTAAATAGCAAAGCATGACAAGTGGTTATTTCCCTTTCAGTATTCAGCAGTGGGAAGGGCACTGAGCAGGCAGTCACATCCCTCTGCATAGCTCTGTGACCTCTCTGGACTTTAGTCTCCCATCTCTGCAGCCAGAAGCACAACTAGACTGTCTGAAAGGACACTTCCAGCTCTGAGTAATGATAGGCAGGACTCAGCCTTCAGTGACCTCCTAATCAGCGACCTTTGGCAAGGAGGTGAGACAGCCTTGCTATAGCTTCAGACCTCTGAATATGATCTGTGTGCCCTTAGGCAGGTTGCTGAAACTCTGGGTAGCTGGCGCAATCATTCCAGCCCCTGCAGGTTCACTGTGTTACTGGTTCAATATAGATCAAGTGATAGGAAGGGTGGGCATTGATTTTGTGTTTCTCCAAATGGTGTGGCAGCATTTTATCCTGGGGGGGGGGGGGGGCTATTGCAGGGCATCCACACTCCCCCTGCCAGTGGATCAGTAAATTTGCAATCAAACCTTAACCTCCAGCCTGGAGTGATGCTTGCAAAACCATGAGCCTTTCCCCAAGAGCTTGTTGGAATTCAGCAAGATTGTGTCCCAGTAAAGTCACTGTGAACAGAAGCATCCTAATAGACAGAGTTTATTAAGCCCTAGTGAGGAGCTAGGCCACTCTCAATACCACACAGGGATATCATCTCCTTTTTATAGGAAATGGAGACTTAGAGAGGTCGAGCGACTCATTTAGGATACGCGGCTGGTAAGGGCCACTGTGGTCTGTGAACCAAGACTGCCTGACACCAGCACCCACGCACCCAGCACAGGCTGGCTCCTGAAATCCCCTCTTCACACAGGACACCTGTGGGTGAGTGTGGTCCTGACACTTGGGCCACGTGACTCGTCTTTCTCTTTGACTTTCCATCAAATAGCAAATCCCTCCAGAAGTTGTCAGGAGGACCAGCTCTCGCCATTATTTACAGGTCACTCAGCGCCTCACTCCTTCCTAGTAAATACCACCACCACGTTGTAAATGCAGAATCTGACACTACCCTGCACAGGCAGACATGAAGTCCTTCATCTGGAACCAATTTCCAGGTACTCTGCCTCTTGTTGGGAAGTGGCTGGGCATTACCTACAAATTCCTAGTCACTTTGTGGTTTCCAGTAGCCAAGGGCTGGATTTTGAAGGCAGCGTTCAGCCTGACCTAAAGGAACTTCCAAAGATTCAGAGCCAACTCACCACAGGGAGCTCTCAGGGGTAGCAGGTGTCCTCTCACTGGCACTGGGCCAGCCGAGACGGATGTTCCCTGTGGGGATGGTGGGAAGAGCTACTTCAGGTGTGGGTGATCCACACAGTGGGGCGTTTGAAAGTGTTTTCCGTGTTCAACATACTCCTTTGATGAACTCATGGTTTTTTTTTTAATAATTGAAGTGTAGCTGATTTACAATATTGTGTTAGTTTCAGGTGAACAAACATGTTTTTACTTTTTAAATTTTTCCTGTACTACTCTGATCCTCATACATTTATTCAAATTTATTGAATCAACAATTGGGTTTTGTATTTTGTGTCCTTTGAAATTTTTCTTAGTAGTTCACTTAATTTTATTTTACCAAAGTTTAGGTTTGTGACGTTAGAAAATAAAAACCACAGCTAGAAAATTCACACATCTTTCAGTGCAGGGAGTTTGAGACTTCCAGGTAGGGATTCAGGTAACTGGAGGTGTGATTCCAGCTTCTTTAGAGTCTATGAAGCCTAAAATCTATGAGGACGTGAAGTTAGCCAGGGAAATCAGAGGATGGGAAATGAGGCATGGAGAAGTCACCAACCCTTGCCATGCCACGAACCCTTGCCATGAGAATGGAGGGGACCTTGTATCTGCTCAACACCCTTAGAGCATCTGGTCTAATGCTCTTCCATTTTACGGAAGATGAACCCAGTGAGGGAGTGTGGCTTGTCTTAGGCACTCAGTTTGTGAGGGACTCACATTTTGTTCCAGTACCCAAGTCTCTGCACTTCTCATCCAGTCTCCTACACCAGCCCTGGTGTAGGGCAGGAGCCCTTATTCCCAATGCACAGAAAAAAGAGCCGAGTCGGAAGAGTGTCAACAGCTTTTATTACAACTCACATATTTCATAGGAAAGGGAATGTAGCAATCAAGTCAGAGTTGTATAAAAACACAGGTCGGCCCGTGGTCCTCCATTGACACCTGGGGCAGGCTCTCCGCGACATCAGGCACAGCAGCTGCACTTGTCCGAGGCCCCTTTGCAGACGCAGCCCTGGGCACACTTGGCGCAGCCCACGGGGCAGCAGGAGCAGCAGCCTGGGGAGGCAAGGGCAGCGTGCAGTCGGACCACGCGTTGTCCACAACCACCCTTCCCAACAGCAGGCCTGGCCCCAGCCGCCCTCAGGCCCAGACCCTGAGTTTACGATGGTGTCCTCTGTCCTGAGATAATTGCTCTCAGGCACTAGGTTCAGGTTGCCTGCCCCATCTGTGCCCAGGACAGGGCACAGCGCCTTGGACAGACAGTGAGCAGGGCCTCTGGGGCAAGAGAAAGCCGGCCCCCAGCACCACCAGTGATGTGAGCCACGTCCTCAGGATCAAAGTGGAGGCAAACCCCTCACAGAGTAGCTCCCGCTCGGGATAGGGAAGCTCTGGGTTGCTTCGACAGGAAGGGGCTGCACCAGGTCCGAGAAGCCACACAGGGTCACTCGCTCATGTCCCTACAGTGCTTCAGTCCCTGGGAGGATTCAGAAGCGGGCCTCAGGAGGCAGGAGGACTAGTTCTAGTGACAGGTCTGAGGTTGTTTGTTGGTGACCCGTCTGGGCCTCAGTCTCCCTGTTCTCTAGTGCGCGCCTGGGTCTCGGTCACGTCGAAGGCGATTCCAGCTCTGATTGGGAATCCCTTTCTGGTGAGGAGGGTGCCGGGAAGTTTGGTCTCTCTCCTGCTCCTGCCTGCTGAGCTCTGGGCTCCCTCCTCGCACTCAGCCCACACCCCGCATTGCCAGAGAAGGCCCCGCACACTCACTCTTCTTGCAGGAGGTGCATCTGCAGGCCTTGCAGGTGCAGGAGCCAGCGCAGCTGCAGGAGCCGCCTGCCAGGAAGGGAAAGGCCAGCAGTGAGCAGGGAGAGGGATGCAGGAGCTACAGCAGACGGTCAGCAATGCCTCCCTGAGCCCTCCTCCGTCAGGACCCAGTCCTGGGAGCTCGTGTCCACTCAGGCGGATAGAGAAGCCCCAGCTCGTCTCTTCTGGTCCAAGGAGAGTAGGTCCCCTCCTGATGGGACTCCACAGGGAAGGTCCCAGGCTCCAGACCCAGCCCAGGGTGACTGGGGCCGGGGGCCAGGGCCCATGGCCTGAACCCCAAAGAGGCAGTGTCCCCTCCTCCCATCCAGTCCTGGCAGCTCCGAGGCCTCCTCCAAACACTGGGTCCCGGTCTAGCAATCCCCTGACCAGCTGGGTGACCTCAATCAGGACAGCCTGGAGCCCCCGTGACCTCAGTGTTAACAGAGAGGCAAAGGGAGACTGACCTGCTCCCAGGGGCCTGGCTCCCAAGAAAGCCCCGGACCCGTGACAGGAGTCCTCCTGAGCTCAAACTCAAAACCCTCCCTTGTCGTCCTGTGCCTGGGAAGGGGGCATCCTAAGGCTCAAAGCCAGGGCTCCCTTACCAGTGGGGCAGGAGCACTTGGGGTCCATCTGGAGGAGAAGTGAGGCCCGAGGTCCAAAGCAAGGGGCGAAGCGGCTGCACGGGTCCGGTGGGGGCCGTGTGGGAGCGAGGAGCCCGGGGGCTCAGTTATAGGCCGAGGAGGCGGCCCGGGCGCAGAGGCCCCGCCCCCGCCTTGCACGCGCCCCGCGGGTCCGCGCCCGCGCCCGCGCCCGCGCCCACGCCCGCGCCGTCCGCAGCGCCCTCAGCGCCCTGGGCCGGGCTGTGAGCAACAGGCGGGGCCGAGCGCACGATTCCACTTCGGTGCCGGCTGGAGCGGAGGAACCGGGTGCCGTGCGGTAAGCGGTGTCCCAGCCCCCTGGCCGCCCCTTCCCAATGTGCCCGACGGGAGCAGCCACCCTGTTGGCGGGTTGTGCAGGAATCCAGCTCCCGCGTCCTCCGGTCTTCCCCGCCCCGGGCCCCGCGCCGCCGGCCTGCGGGTCGCCGTTTCCTGCAGCCTGAGAACAGCCCCCGCCTCCCGCTCGTGTCCCTGGCTTGGCTGGAGCCGGGGAGCGGTGTCAGAGACGGCAGGCGTATGTGACCCTCACCACCGTTTCGCCCAGCCCATGTGTCCCCAGGCGTTGCCAGCCCCGGTCCCCACCACGGTCCTTTGGAAGCACGTTTCCGGTACCGTCTCCTGGAACGGCAGCGCGGTGAACATTGCCTTCAGCCGCTAGTCCTCCTCACTTGTGTTTTCCTTTCCTGGAGGGATCATGGCTCATTTCGGCGGGGGCTTCTTTGCCTAAACTTTCCAGGGGGGCTCCTCACTGTAGCCGGTCCACCCCACGCCAGGGTGGAGGTTCCCTAATCATGGGATGCTCCCCAGGGACGGCGTCATTGTAGGTGATAGGCAGCCCTGGCGTTAAATAACAAAGCGAGACAAGTGGATAGTTCCCTTTGAGTAGTCCCGACAGTTACTCACCGTGGAGTCCAGGCCAAGCCTTGTTAATCACTTTTGCTCTTTGAACTGTCACACCAACCGGGAAGGGAGATCCTAGTCAGGAGCCCGTTTCCCAAAGGCCAAAGTACCTACAGTACAAGGAGGCTCCGGAGGCAGGCACACGGTGCTGGGGAGTGGTGCCCTGCTTCTGTGCTTTTGTCGCTTCGCAGCTGAGAGAGGGAGTCAGTGAGAAAGCTCCCCTTTGGCGCAGAGCTGTGTCCTCAGCCCGTCTCTACCATGTCCAGCTCAATCCTGGGGGCGACCAGAGTGACAGAATAGGAATGGATTTATGACTTTGTGGCTACCTTCTGACTCTCTCCTTCAGTAGTGCTCAAGAGGTTTCTTTTGGTATAACGTATTTCGGAAAATCGCTGAAAAGAGAATGGTAAGGAAATCCTGATGCAGGTGACAGCAGAAATGGCAGGATCCTTCTGTATGTGTTAGGAGGACACCGACTGTGTTACTCACGGCTTTCTACCTGTAGTGTCAACGGCTCTTTGCGTGAAGGCAGGATAACCCTCTCAGGGGAACTGGTGCCAGGCTCACAGGGTTGATGAGGACGGCCCAGAGCACAGAGCTAAACACACCATCCTTGCTTGCGTGTCTGGAAGGAGGACAATGTCTCCTAGGCTAATGATAACAAATAAATAAAGAGATAAATAAATGAATCGGTGGTACGATAGATTACTCCCTGAGTGCCCAGTATGTTCTGACCTTCTTTGCATGTATTCAATTCTGTAATCCCGAGAGCCAGACACTGTTATTTTGCCCTTTAGAGCAGAGGAGACTGAGCCAGAGAGAGGTTATGTCACAGGGCTATGTGTGACACAGATGGGACTGGCCCTCCTGCAGGCTGACTGCAGCCCCCCGCCCAACCGGACACCATGTCATCCCATGAAAGGTGAGAACACTGAACACCTGGCACAGAGGCAGCAGTGGGAAAGCCCTGAGCTGGCAGTCAGAGCCCTCTGCACAGCTCTGTGACCTCTGTGGGCTTCAGCCTCCCACCTCTGCAGCCAGGAGCACAGCTGGACTGTCTCCGAAGACCCTTGCAGCCCTGAAAAAGGAGAGGCCGGATTCAGCCTCCAGTGATGTCATAACCGGCCCCATGTGGCCGGGAGGTGAGACAGCTGTGGTGTAGGTGTAGTCCTCTGAGCATAGGCTGTGTGCCCTTGGGTAAGTTGCTTAACCTCTCTGCAATTGGCACCATCACTCCAGACCTTGCAGGTTCACTGAGTCTGTGCAAATGCTGTGGCGGTGACTCGTTCCATGGGGCTTGTTGGAGAACATCCCTACGCCCTCTGGCACTGGATAAGCAAGGTTCCTATCCACCTCTGCCCTCACCATGAGCTTGCTTGCAAACCAGGGAGCCTTTCTCCAGGAGCTTGTTGGGAGCTCAAGGATTCTCTGTGCACAAATGTCAGTGTGGAGAGAGCGATCATAAAGGACACCGTTCGGGAAGCCCGAGCTAGGAGCCAGGCCACTATCTGGCTTATTCCCCCTCATTGAAATTAATCTTTTTTATCGAAAGGAGGAAATGAAATCTCAGAGAGTATCAGTGACTTGCCAGGTCAGGAAGTGGCATGCTGGCTGTGAACCCGAGTGCCTGACACCAACACCCACGCACGCAGAACGGGCCGGCTCCCGAAATGCCCCCCTTCACACAGGGCACCTGTGGGCAATCTTGCTCCTGACTTCTGAGCCACGTGTCTCCTCTTTCTCTCCGAGTGCCCATCAACTAGGAATTCCCTCCCCAGACCGCCAGGGGGCGCAACACCTGAACTATATTACCTGTTCCCTCAGCACACACTTCTTGCTAATAAACAGCACCAGGCCCTCCGCACTGCAGCACCACCATCACTCTGCAGAGGAACACATGAAGTCCTTCTTCTGAAAGCAAGTCTCAGGGAAACAGCTGGGAAATTCCCACCAAATTCAAATCACTATCGGGGTGTCAAGTAGCCACGGGCTGCATTTGAGGGAAGGGAAGATGTCAGCCTGATCTAGGGAGGACCTTGCGAAGATTCAGAGCCAAGGCCCTGCAGGGAGCTGTCACGGGTGGCGAGTGTCCTGTCAGTAGCCCTGGGCAAGCCAAGACTGATGTTCCCTGTGGGGAGGCAGGGGGCAGGGCTGCTCCGGGCGTGTGTGGTCCGCACAGTGGGGCATCTGTGAAGCGTTCCCAGGACTCGGGCACACCTTCCATGTAAGTGCAGCATATGAAAGCGTCCAGCTTTCAGAATTGCTCCTCCACGTATGAAGGTGATTTGACGTGTTGAAGGGAAAAATGGGTGTCACATATAGTGTCCTTTTACATTTTATCTTAGCGATTCTTTTTACTGACCAGGGTTAAAACTGTGGCCGAAAATACAAATAGGTCTTTCCAGGGTGTTTTAGACGCCAGTCCCGTGTAGAAGTCAAACAAGAGGGGTGTGGGATTCCATCCCCTCTGGGTACTTTTCCAGGCTCTCATCACCGAGGACTGAGTTTGGCAGGGGCCCCCAGAGAAGGAAAATGAGAAATGGACAACGTTCTCTGCAATCCATACTCGTAAGGGGAATAGAGGGAGTGTGTCCTCTGTGTGTCCAGTGCCCTATGTCATCTGGCGAGGCTTTCATTTGGAGCTGAGAAACTGAAGCTCAACTTAACCTAAGGGGCTAAGACGCTCCGTGTGCGTGTGTTTTGGGGGGTGGGGGGGTACTCTTTGGTCCAGAGCCGAGGTCTCTGCACGTCCAGTCCAGTTCCCCACGCCAGCCCTGATGGGCACGGCGTCTCTTTGTTCAAGACAGACAAAGGAAGACAGAGCCAGAATAAAGTCAACAACTTTTATTACAACTCACATATATCACAGGAAAAGAAATGTAGCGTCAGGTCCGCTTGTATGAAAAACGGTAAAATGCAGGTTTGTCCTGGTTGCTCTGTTGACACCCGGGGCAGGCTCTCCGCGACATCAGGCACAGCAGCTGCACTTGTCCGAGGCCCCTTTGCAGACGCAGCCCTGGGCACACTTGGCGCAGCCCACGGGGCAGCAGGAGCAGCAGCCTGGGGAGGCAAGGGCAGCGTGCAGTCGGACCACGCGTTGTCCGCAACCACCCTTCCCAACAGCAGGCCTGGCCCCAGCCGCCCTCAGGCCCAGACCCTGAGTTTACGATGGTGTCCTCTGTCCTGAGATAATTGCTCTCAGGCACTAGGTTCAGGTTGCCTGCCCCATCTGTGCCCGGGACAGGGCACAGCGCCTTGGAGAGACACTGAGCAGGGCCTCTGGGGACAAGACAAAGCCAGCCCCCAGCACCACCAGTGATGTGAGCCACGTCCTCAGGATCAAAATGGAGGCAAACCCCTCACAGAGCAGCTCCCGCTCGGGATAGGGAGGCTCTGGGCTGCTTCGACAGGAAGGGGCTGCACCAGGTCCGAGAAGCCACACAGGGTCACTCGTTCATGTCCCTACAGTGCTTCAGTCCCTGGGAGGATTCAGAAGCGTGACTCAGGAGGGAGGAGGACTAGTTCTAGTGACAGGTCTGAGGTTGTTTGTTGGTGACCCGTCTGGGCCTCAGTCTCCCTGTTCTCTAGTGCGCGCCTGGGTCTCGGTCATGTCGAAGGCGATTCCAGCTCTGACTGGGAATCCCTTCCTGGTGAGGGGGGTGCCGGGAAGTTTGGTCACTGTCCTGCTCCTGCCTGCTGAGCTCTGGGCTCCCTCCTCGCACTCAGCCCACACCCCGCATTGCCAGAGAAGGCCCCGCACACTCACTCTTCTTGCAGGAGGTGCATCTGCAGGCCTTGCAGGTGCAGGAGCCAGCGCAGCTGCAGGAGCCGCCTGCCAGGAAGGGAAAGGCCAGCAGTGAGCAGGGAGAGGGATGCAGGAGCTACAGCAGACGGTCAGCAATGCCTCCCTGAGCCCTCCTCCTCCGTCAGGACGCGGCCCTGGGAGCTCGTGTCCACTCAGGCGGATAGAGAAGCCCCAGCTCGTGTCTTCTGGTCCAAGGAGAGTAGGTCCCCTCCTGATGGGACTCCACAGGGAAGGTCCCAGGCTCCAGACCCAGCCCAGGCTGACTGGGGCCGGGGGCCAGGGCCCATGGCGTGAACCCCAAAGAGGCAGTGTCCCCTCCTCCCATCAAGTCCTGGCAGCTCCGAGGCCTCCTCCAAACCCTGGGTCTAGCAATTCCGTGACCTGCTGGGTGACCTCAACAAAGGCAGTCTTGAGCCTCTGTACCCCCCATTCAAAAATAGAGGCTGGAACTCTCTGGCGATCTAGTGGTTAGGGGACAGCGCTCTCACTTCCTAGTGTCTGGGTTCCGTCCCCGGTCAGGGAACTAAGCTCCCACAAGCTGAGTGGTACAGCCAAAAAACAAAAAACAAAAAATAGATTAAAAAAATGCTGTCGCTGCCCTGGCTGGGAAGAAAGCACTGGGTGAACCGTGGCCGTCCACTTGTGCTCAAATTGAAACTTCTTCCTCGTCTAACCCCAGGGACACTGTGTCCTGGGCTGAGAAGCGGGCATCCAAGGCCCAGAGCCAGGGGTTCCTTACCAGTGGGGCAGGAGCAGTTGGGGTCCATTTGGAGCCAAGGCGAGGCCGGGGGTAGAAAGCAAGCGGCCAAGAGGCCCGTGAGCTGGTGGGAGGCGTGTCGAGCCTAGGAGCCTGCTTGCAGTGTTTGTACCCAGAGGAGGCGGCCCGGGCGCAGAGGTCCCACCCCCTCCTTGCACCCGCCCCGCGGATCTGCGCCCGCCCCGCGGATCTGCGCCCGCCCCGCCCGCAGCGCCGGGGGCCCGGCCGTGAGCAACCCCTGGGGCCGAGACAGGATTCTCCCAGTGTACGTGGGTCCGCTCTGCGCACGGAGAGCCGTATTTGGTGCCTGCTCGCCGGTAGGGACTGTTTGCCAGGAGGTGCGCGGTGTCCTAGCCTCCCTGTCCGCCCCTCCCGATTTTCCCGAGGGCGGCAGCCACCTTGTTCCGGGATTTTCCAGCAAGCCAGCCTCTGTATCCTCGCTGTCTTCCCCACCACCGGCCCCCGCGCTGTTGTCTTCAGGTTCCCCCTTTCCGGAGCCCGTGTGCAACCCTAGTCTCGCGCTCCCGTCCCAGGCATGGCTGGATCCTGGGAGTTGTGTGCAGAGAGCGGCGGTGGATGTGACCTTCACCACCAATCCTCCGACTCCCTCTTCCCCCACCATTTCCTGTCCTGGTCCCCACGATGGTCCTTAGGCAGCGTTTCTCTAACGTTTCTCCGTAAGAGCACCGCGACCAACTCAGGCCTCTGCCTCCCATCCTTCCTTCTTTTCTGCACTACTGAATGGATGGATGGGCACACTTGTCCCTGTGCTCCTGGCCTAAACTTGGCAGGGGATTTCCTGATCCTAGCCAGTCCACCCTGCACCAGGATGGAGGTTCCCAAAGGATGAGATCCCACCCCGTGGAAGGGATCATTGTAAGTGATGGGCAGACCTGGCATTAAATAGCAAAGCATGACAAGTGGTTATTTCCCTTTCAGTATTCAGCAGTGGGAAGGGCACTGAGCAGGCAGTCACATCCCTCTGCATAGCTCTGTGACCTCTCTGGACTTTAGTCTCCCATCTCTGCAGCCAGAAGCACAACTAGACTGTCTGAAAGGACACTTCCAGCTCTGAGTAATGATAGGCAGGACTCAGCCTTCAGTGACCTCCTAATCAGCGACCTTTGGCAAGGAGGTGAGACAGCCTTGCTATAGCTTCAGACCTCTGAATATGATCTGTGTGCCCTTAGGCAGGTTGCTGAAACTCTGGGTAGCTGGCGCAATCATTCCAGCCCCTGCAGGTTCACTGTGTTACTGGTTCAATATAGATCAAGTGATAGGAAGGGTGGGCATTGATTTTGTGTTTCTCCAAATGGTGTGGCAGCATTTTATCCTGGGGGGGGGGGGGCTATTGCAGGGCATCCACACTCCCCCTGCCAGTGGATCAGTAAATTTGCAATCAAACCTTAACCTCCAGCCTGGAGTGATGCTTGCAAAACCATGAGCCTTTCCCCAAGAGCTTGTTGGAATTCAGCAAGATTGTGTCCCAGTAAAGTCACTGTGAACAGAAGCATCCTAATAGACAGAGTTTATTAAGCCCTAGTGAGGAGCTAGGCCACTCTCAATACCACACAGGGATATCATCTCCTTTTTATAGGAAATGGAGACTTAGAGAGGTCGAGCGACTCATTTAGGATACGCGGCTGGTAAGGGCCACTGTGGTCTGTGAACCAAGACTGCCTGACACCAGCACCCACGCACCCAGCACAGGCTGGCTCCTGAAATCCCCTCTTCACACAGGACACCTGTGGGTGAGTGTGGTCCTGACACTTGGGCCACGTGACTCGTCTTTCTCTTTGACTTTCCATCAAATAGCAAATCCCTCCAGAAGTTGTCAGGAGGACCAGCTCTCGCCATTATTTACAGGTCACTCAGCGCCTCACTCCTTCCTAGTAAATACCACCACCACGTTGTAAATGCAGAATCTGACACTACCCTGCACAGGCAGACATGAAGTCCTTCATCTGGAACCAATTTCCAGGTACTCTGCCTCTTGTTGGGAAGTGGCTGGGCATTACCTACAAATTCCTAGTCACTTTGTGGTTTCCAGTAGCCAAGGGCTGGATTTTGAAGGCAGCGTTCAGCCTGACCTAAAGGAACTTCCAAAGATTCAGAGCCAACTCACCACAGGGAGCTCTCAGGGGTAGCAGGTGTCCTCTCACTGGCACTGGGCCAGCCGAGACGGATGTTCCCTGTGGGGATGGTGGGAAGAGCTACTTCAGGTGTGGGTGATCCACACAGTGGGGCGTTTGAAAGTGTTTTCCGTGTTCAACATACTCCTTTGATGAACTCATGGTTTTTTTTTTAATAATTGAAGTGTAGCTGATTTACAATATTGTGTTAGTTTCAGGTGAACAAACATGTTTTTACTTTTTAAATTTTTCCTGTACTACTCTGATCCTCATACATTTATTCAAATTTATTGAATCAACAATTGGGTTTTGTATTTTGTGTCCTTTGAAATTTTTCTTAGTAGTTCACTTAATTTTATTTTACCAAAGTTTAGGTTTGTGACGTTAGAAAATAAAAACCACAGCTAGAAAATTCACACATCTTTCAGTGCAGGGAGTTTGAGACTTCCAGGTAGGGATTCAGGTAACTGGAGGTGTGATTCCAGCTTCTTTAGAGTCTATGAAGCCTAAAATCTATGAGGACGTGAAGTTAGCCAGGGAAATCAGAGGATGGGAAATGAGGCATGGAGAAGTCACCAACCCTTGCCATGCCACGAACCCTTGCCATGAGAATGGAGGGGACCTTGTATCTGCTCAACACCCTTAGAGCATCTGGTCTAATGCTCTTCCATTTTACGGAAGATGAACCCAGTGAGGGAGTGTGGCTTGTCTTAGGCACTCAGTTTGTGAGGGACTCACATTTTGTTCCAGTACCCAAGTCTCTGCACTTCTCATCCAGTCTCCTACACCAGCCCTGGTGTAGGGCAGGAGCCCTTATTCCCAATGCACAGAAAAAAGAGCCGAGTCGGAAGAGTGTCAACAGCTTTTATTACAACTCACATATTTCATAGGAAAGGGAATGTAGCAATCAAGTCAGAGTTGTATAAAAACACAGGTCGGCCCGTGGTCCTCCATTGACACCTGGGGCAGGCTCTCCGCGACATCAGGCACAGCAGCTGCACTTGTCCGAGGCCCCTTTGCAGACGCAGCCCTGGGCACACTTGGCGCAGCCCACGGGGCAGCAGGAGCAGCAGCCTGGGGAGGCAAGGGCAGCGTGCAGTCGGACCACGCGTTGTCCACAACCACCCTTCCCAACACCAGGCCTGGCCCCAGCCGCCCTCAGGCCCAGACCCTGAGTTTACGATGGTGTCCTCTGTCCTGAGATAATTGCTCTCAGGCACTAGGTTCAGGTTGCCTGCCCCATCTGTGCCCAGGACAGGGCACAGCGCCTTGGACAGACAGTGAGCAGGGCCTCTGGGGCAAGAGAAAGCCGGCCCCCAGCACCACCAGTGATGTGAGCCACGTCCTCAGGATCAAAGTGGAGGCAAACCCCTCACAGAGTAGCTCCCGCTCGGGATAGGGAAGCTCTGGGTTGCTTCGACAGGAAGGGGCTGCACCAGGTCCGAGAAGCCACACAGGGTCACTCGCTCATGTCCCTACAGTGCTTCAGTCCCTGGGAGGATTCAGAAGCGGGCCTCAGGAGGCAGGAGGACTAGTTCTAGTGACAGGTCTGAGGTTGTTTGTTGGTGACCCGTCTGGGCCTCAGTCTCCCTGTTCTCTAGTGCGCGCCTGGGTCTCGGTCACGTCGAAGGCGATTCCAGCTCTGATTGGGAATCCCTTTCTGGTGAGGAGGGTGCCGGGAAGTTTGGTCTCTCTCCTGCTCCTGCCTGCTGAGCTCTGGGCTCCCTCCTCGCACTCAGCCCACACCCCGCATTCCCAGAGAAGGCCCCGCACACTCACTCTTCTTGCAGGACGTGCATCTGCAGGCCTTGCAGGTGCAGGAGCCAGCGCAGCTGCAGGAGCCGCCTGCCAGGAAGGGAAAGGCCAGCAGTGAGCAGGGAGAGGGATGCAGGAGCTACAGCAGACGGTCAGCAATGCCTCCCTGAGCCCTCCTCCGTCAGGACCCAGTCCTGGGAGCTCGTGTCCACTCAGGCGGATAGAGAAGCCCCAGCTCGTCTCTTCTGGTCCAAGGAGAGTAGGTCCCCTCCTGATGGGACTCCACAGGGAAGGTCCCAGGCTCCAGACCCAGCCCAGGGTGACTGGGGCCGGGGGCCAGGGCCCATGGCGTGAACCCCAAAGAGGCAGTGTCCCCTCCTCCCATCCAGTCCTGGCAGCTCCGAGGCCTCCTCCAAACACTGGGTCCCGGTCTAGCAATCCCCTGACCAGCTGGGTGACCTCAATCAGGACAGCCTGGAGCCCCCGTGACCTCAGTGTTAACAGAGAGGCAAAGGGAGACTGACCTGCTCCCAGGGGCCTGGCTCCCAAGAAAGCCCCGGACCCGTGACAGGAGTCCTCCTGAGCTCAAACTCAAAACCCTCCCTTGTCGTCCTGTGCCTGGGAAGGGGGCATCCTAAGGCTCAAAGCCAGGGCTCCCTTACCAGTGGGGCAGGAGCACTTGGGGTCCATCTGGAGGAGAAGTGAGGCCCGAGGTCCAAAGCAAGGGGCGAAGCGGCTGCACGGGTCCGGTGGGGGCCGTGTGGGAGCGAGGAGCCCGGGGGCTCAGTTATAGGCCGAGGAGGCGGCCCGGGCGCAGAGGCCCCGCCCCCGCCTTGCACGCGCCCCGCGGGTCCGCGCCCGCGCCCACGCCCGCGCCGTCCGCATCGCCCTCGGCGCCCTGGGCCGGGCTGTGAGCAACAGGCGGGGCCGAGCGCACGATTCCACTTCGGTGCCGGCTGGAGCGGAGGAACCGGGTGCCGTGCGGTAAGCGGTGTCCCAGCCCCCTGGCCGCCCCTTCCCAATGTGCCCGACGGGAGCAGCCACCCTGTTGGCGGGTTGTGCAGGAATCCAGCTCCCGCGTCCTCCGGTCTTCCCCGCCCCGGGCCCCGCGCCGCCGGCCTGCGGGTCGCCGTTTCCTGCAGCCTGAGAACAGCCCCCGCCTCCCGCTCGTGTCCCTGGCTTGGCTGGAGCCGGGGAGCGGTGTCAGAGACGGCAGGCGTATGTGACCCTCACCACCGTTTCGCCCAGCCCATGTGTCCCCAGGCGTTGCCAGCCCCGGTCCCCACCACGGTCCTTTGGAAGCACGTTTCCGGTACCGTCTCCTGGAACGGCAGCGCGGTGAACATTGCCTTCAGCCGCTAGTCCTCCTCACTTGTGTTTTCCTTTCCTGGAGGGATCATGGCTCATTTCGGCGGGGGCTTCTTTGCCTAAACTTTCCAGGGGGGCTCCTCACTGTAGCCGGTCCACCCCACGCCAGGGTGGAGGTTCCCTAATCATGGGATGCTCCCCAGGGACGGCGTCATTGTAGGTGATAGGCAGCCCTGGCGTTAAATAACAAAGCGAGACAAGTGGATAGTTCCCTTTGAGTAGTCCCGACAGTTACTCACCGTGGAGTCCAGGCCAAGCCTTGTTAATCACTTTTGCTCTTTGAACTGTCACACCAACCGGGAAGGGAGATCCTAGTCAGGAGCCCGTTTCCCAAAGGCCAAAGTACCTACAGTACAAGGAGGCTCCGGAGGCAGGCACACGGTGCTGGGGAGTGGTGCCCTGCTTCTGTGCTTTTGTCGCTTCGCAGCTGAGAGAGGGAGTCAGTGAGAAAGCTCCCCTTTGGCGCAGAGCTGTGTCCTCAGCCCGTCTCTACCATGTCCAGCTCAATCCTGGGGGCGACCAGAGTGACAGAATAGGAATGGATTTATGACTTTGTGGCTACCTTCTGACTCTCTCCTTCAGTAGTGCTCAAGAGGTTTCTTTTGGTATAACGTATTTCGGAAAATCGCTGAAAAGAGAATGGTAAGGAAATCCTGATGCAGGTGACAGCAGAAATGGCAGGATCCTTCTGTATGTGTTAGGAGGACACCGACTGTGTTACTCACGGCTTTCTACCTGTAGTGTCAACGGCTCTTTGCGTGAAGGCAGGATAACCCTCTCAGGGGAACTGGTCCCAGGCTCACAGGGTTGATGAGGACGGCCCAGAGCACAGAGCTAAACACACCATCCTTGCTTGCGTGTCTGGAAGGAGGACAATGTCTCCTAGGCTAATGATAACAAATAAATAAAGAGATAAATAAATGAATCGGTGGTACGATAGATTACTCCCTGAGTGCCCAGTATGTTCTGACCTTCTTTGCATGTATTCAATTCTGTAATCCCGAGAGCCAGACACTGTTATTTTGCCCTTTAGAGCAGAGGAGACTGAGCCAGAGAGAGGTTATGTCACAGGGCTATGTGTGACACAGATGGGACTGGCCCTCCTGCAGGCTGACTGCAGCCCCCCGCCCAACCGGACACCATGTCATCCCATGAAAGGTGAGAACACTGAACACCTGGCACAGAGGCAGCAGTGGGAAAGCCCTGAGCTGGCAGTCAGAGCCCTCTGCACAGCTCTGTGACCTCTGTGGGCTTCAGCCTCCCACCTCTGCAGCCAGGAGCACAGCTGGACTGTCTCCGAAGACCCTTGCAGCCCTGAAAAAGGAGAGGCCGGATTCAGCCTCCAGTGATGTCATAACCGGCCCCATGTGGCCGGGAGGTGAGACAGCTGTGGTGTAGGTGTAGTCCTCTGAGCATAGGCTGTGTGCCCTTGGGTAAGTTGCTTAACCTCTCTGCAATTGGCACCATCACTCCAGACCTTGCAGGTTCACTGAGTCTGTGCAAATGCTGTGGCGGTGACTCGTTCCATGGGGCTTGTTGGAGAACATCCCTACGCCCTCTGGCACTGGATAAGCAAGGTTCCTATCCACCTCTGCCCTCACCATGAGCTTGCTTGCAAACCAGGGAGCCTTTCTCCAGGAGCTTGTTGGGAGCTCAAGGATTCTCTGTGCACAAATGTCAGTGTGGAGAGAGCGATCATAAAGGACACCGTTCGGGAAGCCCGAGCTAGGAGCCAGGCCACTATCTGGCTTATTCCCCCTCATTGAAATTAATCTTTTTTATCGAAAGGAGGAAATGAAATCTCAGAGAGTATCAGTGACTTGCCAGGTCAGGAAGTGGCATGCTGGCTGTGAACCCGAGTGCCTGACACCAACACCCACGCACGCAGAACGGGCCGGCTCCCGAAATGCCCCCCTTCACACAGGGCACCTGTGGGCAATCTTGCTCCTGACTTCTGAGCCACGTGTCTCCTCTTTCTCTCCGAGTGCCCATCAACTAGGAATTCCCTCCCCAGACCGCCAGGGGGCGCAACACCTGAACTATATTACCTGTTCCCTCAGCACACACTTCTTGCTAATAAACAGCACCAGGCCCTCCGCACTGCAGCACCACCATCACTCTGCAGAGGAACACATGAAGTCCTTCTTCTGAAAGCAAGTCTCAGGGAAACAGCTGGGAAATTCCCACCAAATTCAAATCACTATCGGGGTGTCAAGTAGCCACGGGCTGCATTTGAGGGAAGGGAAGATGTCAGCCTGATCTAGGGAGGACCTTGCGAAGATTCAGAGCCAAGGCCCTGCAGGGAGCTGTCACGGGTGGCGAGTGTCCTGTCAGTAGCCCTGGGCAAGCCAAGACTGATGTTCCCTGTGGGGAGGCAGGGGGCAGGGCTGCTCCGGGCGTGTGTGGTCCGCACAGTGGGGCATCTGTGAAGCGTTCCCAGGACTCGGGCACACCTTCCATGTAAGTGCAGCATATGAAAGCGTCCAGCTTTCAGAATTGCTCCTCCACGTATGAAGGTGATTTGACGTGTTGAAGGGAAAAATGGGTGTCACATATAGTGTCCTTTTACATTTTATCTTAGCGATTCTTTTTACTGACCAGGGTTAAAACTGTGGCCGAAAATACAAATAGGTCTTTCCAGGGTGTTTTAGACGCCAGTCCCGTGTAGAAGTCAAACAAGAGGGGTGTGGGATTCCATCCCCTCTGGGTACTTTTCCAGGCTCTCATCACCGAGGACTGAGTTTGGCAGGGGCCCCCAGAGAAGGAAAATGAGAAATGGACAACGTTCTCTGCAATCCATACTCGTAAGGGGAATAGAGGGAGTGTGTCCTCTGTGTGTCCAGTGCCCTATGTCATCTGGCGAGGCTTTCATTTGGAGCTGAGAAACTGAAGCTCAACTTAACCTAAGGGGCTAAGACGCTCCGTGTGCGTGTGTTTTGGGGGGTGGGGGGGTACTCTTTGGTCCAGAGCCGAGGTCTCTGCACGTCCAGTCCAGTTCCCCACGCCAGCCCTGATGGGCACGGCGTCTCTTTGTTCAAGACAGACAAAGGAAGACAGAGCCAGAATAAAGTCAACAACTTTTATTACAACTCACATATATCACAGGAAAAGAAATGTAGCGTCAGGTCCGCTTGTATGAAAAACGGTAAAATGCAGGTTTGTCCTGGTTGCTCTGTTGACACCCGGGGCAGGCTCTCCGCGACATCAGGCACAGCAGCTGCACTTGTCCGAGGCCCCTTTGCAGACGCAGCCCTGGGCACACTTGGCGCAGCCCACGGGGCAGCAGGAGCAGCAGCCTGGGGAGGCAAGGGCAGCGTGCAGTCGGACCACGCGTTGTCCGCAACCACCCTTCCCAACAGCAGGCCTGGCCCCAGCCGCCCTCAGGCCCAGACCCTGAGTTTACGATGGTGTCCTCTGTCCTGAGATAATTGCTCTCAGGCACTAGGTTCAGGTTGCCTGCCCCATCTGTGCCCGGGACAGGGCACAGCGCCTTGGAGAGACACTGAGCAGGGCCTCTGGGGACAAGACAAAGCCAGCCCCCAGCACCACCAGTGATGTGAGCCACGTCCTCAGGATCAAAGTGGAGGCAAACCCCTCACAGAGCAGCTCCCGCTCGGGATAGGGAGGCTCTGGGCTGCTTCGACAGGAAGGGGCTGCACCAGGTCCGAGAAGCCACACAGGGTCACTCGTTCATGTCCCTACAGTGCTTCAGTCCCTGGGAGGATTCAGAAGCGTGACTCAGGAGGGAGGAGGACTAGTTCTAGTGACAGGTCTGAGGTTGTTTGTTGGTGACCCGTCTGGGCCTCAGTCTCCCTGTTCTCTAGTGCGCGCCTGGGTCTCGGTCATGTCGAAGGCGATTCCAGCTCTGACTGGGAATCCCTTCCTGGTGAGGGGGGTGCCGGGAAGTTTGGTCACTGTCCTGCTCCTGCCTGCTGAGCTCTGGGCTCCCTCCTCGCACTCAGCCCACACCCCGCATTGCCAGAGAAGGCCCCGCACACTCACTCTTCTTGCAGGAGGTGCATCTGCAGGCCTTGCAGGTGCAGGAGCCAGCGCAGCTGCAGGAGCCGCCTGCCAGGAAGGGAAAGGCCAGCAGTGAGCAGGGAGAGGGATGCAGGAGCTACAGCAGACGGTCAGCAATGCCTCCCTGAGCCCTCCTCCTCCGTCAGGACGCGGCCCTGGGAGCTCGTGTCCACTCAGGCGGATAGAGAAGCCCCAGCTCGTGTCTTCTGGTCCAAGGAGAGTAGGTCCCCTCCTGATGGGACTCCACAGGGAAGGTCCCAGGCTCCAGACCCAGCCCAGGCTGACTGGGGCCGGGGGCCAGGGCCCATGGCGTGAACCCCAAAGAGGCAGTGTCCCCTCCTCCCATCAAGTCCTGGCAGCTCCGAGGCCTCCTCCAAACCCTGGGTCTAGCAATTCCGTGACCTGCTGGGTGACCTCAACAAAGGCAGTCTTGAGCCTCTGTACCCCCCATTCAAAAATAGAGGCTGGAACTCTCTGGCGATCTAGTGGTTAGGGGACAGCGCTCTCACTTCCTAGTGTCTGGGTTCCGTCCCCGGTCAGGGAACTAAGCTCCCACAAGCTGAGTGGTACAGCCAAAAAACAAAAAACAAAAAATAGATTAAAAAAATGCTGTCGCTGCCCTGGCTGGGAAGAAAGCACTGGGTGAACCGTGGCCGTCCACTTGTGCTCAAATTGAAACTTCTTCCTCGTCTAACCCCAGGGACACTGTGTCCTGGGCTGAGAAGCGGGCATCCAAGGCCCAGAGCCAGGGGTTCCTTACCAGTGGGGCAGGAGCAGTTGGGGTCCATTTGGAGCCAAGGCGAGGCCGGGGGTAGAAAGCAAGCGGCCAAGAGGCCCGTGAGCTGGTGGGAGGCGTGTCGAGCCTAGGAGCCTGCTTGCAGTGTTTGTACCCAGAGGAGGCGGCCCGGGCGCAGAGGTCCCACCCCCTCCTTGCACCCGCCCCGCGGATCTGCGCCCGCCCCGCGGATCTGCGCCCGCCCCGCCCGCAGCGCCGGGGGCCCGGCCGTGAGCAACCCCTGGGGCCGAGACAGGATTCTCCCAGTGTACGTGGGTCCGCTCTGCGCACGGAGAGCCGTATTTGGTGCCTGCTCGCCGGTAGGGACTGTTTGCCAGGAGGTGCGCGGTGTCCTAGCCTCCCTGTCCGCCCCTCCCGATTTTCCCGAGGGCGGCAGCCACCTTGTTCCGGGATTTTCCAGCAAGCCAGCCTCTGTATCCTCGCTGTCTTCCCCACCACCGGCCCCCGCGCTGTTGTCTTCAGGTTCCCCCTTTCCGGAGCCCGTGTGCAACCCTAGTCTCGCGCTCCCGTCCCAGGCATGGCTGGATCCTGGGAGTTGTGTGCAGAGAGCGGCGGTGGATGTGACCTTCACCACCAATCCTCCGACTCCCTCTTCCCCCACCATTTCCTGTCCTGGTCCCCACGATGGTCCTTAGGCAGCGTTTCTCTAACGTTTCTCCGTAAGAGCACCGCGACCAACTCAGGCCTCTGCCTCCCATCCTTCCTTCTTTTCTGCACTACTGAATGGATGGATGGGCACACTTGTCCCTGTGCTCCTGGCCTAAACTTGGCAGGGGATTTCCTGATCCTAGCCAGTCCACCCTGCACCAGGATGGAGGTTCCCAAAGGATGAGATCCCACCCCGTGGAAGGGATCATTGTAAGTGATGGGCAGACCTGGCATTAAATAGCAAAGCATGACAAGTGGTTATTTCCCTTTCAGTATTCAGCAGTGGGAAGGGCACTGAGCAGGCAGTCACATCCCTCTGCATAGCTCTGTGACCTCTCTGGACTTTAGTCTCCCATCTCTGCAGCCAGAAGCACAACTAGACTGTCTGAAAGGACACTTCCAGCTCTGAGTAATGATAGGCAGGACTCAGCCTTCAGTGACCTCCTAATCAGCGACCTTTGGCAAGGAGGTGAGACAGCCTTGCTATAGCTTCAGACCTCTGAATATGATCTGTGTGCCCTTAGGCAGGTTGCTGAAACTCTGGGTAGCTGGCGCAATCATTCCAGCCCCTGCAGGTTCACTGTGTTACTGGTTCAATATAGATCAAGTGATAGGAAGGGTGGGCATTGATTTTGTGTTTCTCCAAATGGTGTGGCAGCATTTTATCCTGGGGGGGGGGGGGGCTATTGCAGGGCATCCACACTCCCCCTGCCAGTGGATCAGTAAATTTGCAATCAAACCTTAACCTCCAGCCTGGAGTGATGCTTGCAAAACCATGAGCCTTTCCCCAAGAGCTTGTTGGAATTCAGCAAGATTGTGTCCCAGTAAAGTCACTGTGAACAGAAGCATCCTAATAGACAGAGTTTATTAAGCCCTAGTGAGGAGCTAGGCCACTCTCAATACCACACAGGGATATCATCTCCTTTTTATAGGAAATGGAGACTTAGAGAGGTCGAGCGACTCATTTAGGATA
The DNA here is from genome assembly GCF_949752795.1 of Hyperoodon ampullatus. Lineage (NCBI taxonomy): Eukaryota > Metazoa > Chordata > Mammalia > Artiodactyla > Ziphiidae > Hyperoodon > Hyperoodon ampullatus. The sequence goes on along the minus strand of NC_136931.1, from coordinate 29,660,009 downwards.
CGCGGCTGGTAAGGGCCACTGTGGTCTGTGAACCAAGACTGCCTGACACCAGCACCCACGCACCCAGCACAGGCTGGCTCCTGAAATCCCCTCTTCACACAGGACACCTGTGGGTGAGTGTGGTCCTGACACTTGGGCCACGTGACTCGTCTTTCTCTTTGACTTTCCATCAAATAGCAAATCCCTCCAGAAGTTGTCAGGAGGACCAGCTCTCGCCATTATTTACAGGTCACTCAGCGCCTCACTCCTTCCTAGTAAATACCACCACCACGTTGTAAATGCAGAATCTGACACTACCCTGCACAGGCAGACATGAAGTCCTTCATCTGGAACCAATTTCCAGGTACTCTGCCTCTTGTTGGGAAGTGGCTGGGCATTACCTACAAATTCCTAGTCACTTTGTGGTTTCCAGTAGCCAAGGGCTGGATTTTGAAGGCAGCGTTCAGCCTGACCTAAAGGAACTTCCAAAGATTCAGAGCCAACTCACCACAGGGAGCTCTCAGGGGTAGCAGGTGTCCTCTCACTGGCACTGGGCCAGCCGAGACGGATGTTCCCTGTGGGGATGGTGGGAAGAGCTACTTCAGGTGTGGGTGATCCACACAGTGGGGCGTTTGAAAGTGTTTTCCGTGTTCAACATACTCCTTTGATGAACTCATGGTTTTTTTTTTAATAATTGAAGTGTAGCTGATTTACAATATTGTGTTAGTTTCAGGTGAACAAACATGTTTTTACTTTTTAAATTTTTCCTGTACTACTCTGATCCTCATACATTTATTCAAATTTATTGAATCAACAATTGGGTTTTGTATTTTGTGTCCTTTGAAATTTTTCTTAGTAGTTCACTTAATTTTATTTTACCAAAGTTTAGGTTTGTGACGTTAGAAAATAAAAACCACAGCTAGAAAATTCACACATCTTTCAGTGCAGGGAGTTTGAGACTTCCAGGTAGGGATTCAGGTAACTGGAGGTGTGATTCCAGCTTCTTTAGAGTCTATGAAGCCTAAAATCTATGAGGACGTGAAGTTAGCCAGGGAAATCAGAGGATGGGAAATGAGGCATGGAGAAGTCACCAACCCTTGCCATGCCACGAACCCTTGCCATGAGAATGGAGGGGACCTTGTATCTGCTCAACACCCTTAGAGCATCTGGTCTAATGCTCTTCCATTTTACGGAAGATGAACCCAGTGAGGGAGTGTGGCTTGTCTTAGGCACTCAGTTTGTGAGGGACTCACATTTTGTTCCAGTACCCAAGTCTCTGCACTTCTCATCCAGTCTCCTACACCAGCCCTGGTGTAGGGCAGGAGCCCTTATTCCCAATGCACAGAAAAAAGAGCCGAGTCGGAAGAGTGTCAACAGCTTTTATTACAACTCACATATTTCATAGGAAAGGGAATGTAGCAATCAAGTCAGAGTTGTATAAAAACACAGGTCGGCCCGTGGTCCTCCATTGACACCTGGGGCAGGCTCTCCGCGACATCAGGCACAGCAGCTGCACTTGTCCGAGGCCCCTTTGCAGACGCAGCCCTGGGCACACTTGGCGCAGCCCACGGGGCAGCAGGAGCAGCAGCCTGGGGAGGCAAGGGCAGCGTGCAGTCGGACCACGCGTTGTCCACAACCACCCTTCCCAACACCAGGCCTGGCCCCAGCCGCCCTCAGGCCCAGACCCTGAGTTTACGATGGTGTCCTCTGTCCTGAGATAATTGCTCTCAGGCACTAGGTTCAGGTTGCCTGCCCCATCTGTGCCCAGGACAGGGCACAGCGCCTTGGACAGACAGTGAGCAGGGCCTCTGGGGCAAGAGAAAGCCGGCCCCCAGCACCACCAGTGATGTGAGCCACGTCCTCAGGATCAAAGTGGAGGCAAACCCCTCACAGAGTAGCTCCCGCTCGGGATAGGGAAGCTCTGGGTTGCTTCGACAGGAAGGGGCTGCACCAGGTCCGAGAAGCCACACAGGGTCACTCGCTCATGTCCCTACAGTGCTTCAGTCCCTGGGAGGATTCAGAAGCGGGCCTCAGGAGGCAGGAGGACTAGTTCTAGTGACAGGTCTGAGGTTGTTTGTTGGTGACCCGTCTGGGCCTCAGTCTCCCTGTTCTCTAGTGCGCGCCTGGGTCTCGGTCACGTCGAAGGCGATTCCAGCTCTGATTGGGAATCCCTTTCTGGTGAGGAGGGTGCCGGGAAGTTTGGTCTCTCTCCTGCTCCTGCCTGCTGAGCTCTGGGCTCCCTCCTCGCACTCAGCCCACACCCCGCATTCCCAGAGAAGGCCCCGCACACTCACTCTTCTTGCAGGACGTGCATCTGCAGGCCTTGCAGGTGCAGGAGCCAGCGCAGCTGCAGGAGCCGCCTGCCAGGAAGGGAAAGGCCAGCAGTGAGCAGGGAGAGGGATGCAGGAGCTACAGCAGACGGTCAGCAATGCCTCCCTGAGCCCTCCTCCGTCAGGACCCAGTCCTGGGAGCTCGTGTCCACTCAGGCGGATAGAGAAGCCCCAGCTCGTCTCTTCTGGTCCAAGGAGAGTAGGTCCCCTCCTGATGGGACTCCACAGGGAAGGTCCCAGGCTCCAGACCCAGCCCAGGGTGACTGGGGCCGGGGGCCAGGGCCCATGGCCTGAACCCCAAAGAGGCAGTGTCCCCTCCTCCCATCCAGTCCTGGCAGCTCCGAGGCCTCCTCCAAACACTGGGTCCCGGTCTAGCAATCCCCTGACCAGCTGGGTGACCTCAATCAGGACAGCCTGGAGCCCCCGTGACCTCAGTGTTAACAGAGAGGCAAAGGGAGACTGACCTGCTCCCAGGGGCCTGGCTCCCAAGAAAGCCCCGGACCCGTGACAGGAGTCCTCCTGAGCTCAAACTCAAAACCCTCCCTTGTCGTCCTGTGCCTGGGAAGGGGGCATCCTAAGGCTCAAAGCCAGGGCTCCCTTACCAGTGGGGCAGGAGCACTTGGGGTCCATCTGGAGGAGAAGTGAGGCCCGAGGTCCAAAGCAAGGGGCGAAGCGGCTGCACGGGTCCGGTGGGGGCCGTGTGGGAGCGAGGAGCCCGGGGGCTCAGTTATAGGCCGAGGAGGCGGCCCGGGCGCAGAGGCCCCGCCCCCGCCTTGCACGCGCCCCGCGGGTCCGCGCCCGCGCCCACGCCCGCGCCGTCCGCAGCGCCCTCAGCGCCCTGGGCCGGGCTGTGAGCAACAGGCGGGGCCGAGCGCACGATTCCACTTCGGTGCCGGCTGGAGCGGAGGAACCGGGTGCCGTGCGGTAAGCGGTGTCCCAGCCCCCTGGCCGCCCCTTCCCAATGTGCCCGACGGGAGCAGCCACCCTGTTGGCGGGTTGTGCAGGAATCCAGCTCCCGCGTCCTCCGGTCTTCCCCGCCCCGGGCCCCGCGCCGCCGGCCTGCGGGTCGCCGTTTCCTGCAGCCTGAGAACAGCCCCCGCCTCCCGCTCGTGTCCCTGGCTTGGCTGGAGCCGGGGAGCGGTGTCAGAGACGGCAGGCGTATGTGACCCTCACCACCGTTTCGCCCAGCCCATGTGTCCCCAGGCGTTGCCAGCCCCGGTCCCCACCACGGTCCTTTGGAAGCACGTTTCCGGTGCCGTCTCCTGGAACGGCAGCGCGGTGAACATTGCCTTCAGCCGCTAGTCCTCCTCACTTGTGTTTTCCTTTCCTGGAGGGATCATGGCTCATTTCGGCGGGGGCTTCTTTGCCTAAACTTTCCAGGGGGGCTCCTCACTGTAGCCGGTCCACCCCACGCCAGGGTGGAGGTTCCCTAATCATGGGATGCTCCCCAGGGACGGCGTCATTGTAGGTGATAGGCAGCCCTGGCGTTAAATAACAAAGCGAGACAAGTGGATAGTTCCCTTTGAGTAGTCCCGACAGTTACTCACCGTGGAGTCCAGGCCAAGCCTTGTTAATCACTTTTGCTCTTTGAACTGTCACACCAACCGGGAAGGGAGATCCTAGTCAGGAGCCCGTTTCCCAAAGGCCAAAGTACCTACAGTACAAGGAGGCTCCGGAGGCAGGCACACGGTGCTGGGGAGTGGTGCCCTGCTTCTGTGCTTTTGTCGCTTCGCAGCTGAGAGAGGGAGTCAGTGAGAAAGCTCCCCTTTGGCGCAGAGCTGTGTCCTCAGCCCGTCTCTACCATGTCCAGCTCAATCCTGGGGGCGACCAGAGTGACAGAATAGGAATGGATTTATGACTTTGTGGCTACCTTCTGACTCTCTCCTTCAGTAGTGCTCAAGAGGTTTCTTTTGGTATAACGTATTTCGGAAAATCGCTGAAAAGAGAATGGTAAGGAAATCCTGATGCAGGTGACAGCAGAAATGGCAGGATCCTTCTGTATGTGTTAGGAGGACACCGACTGTGTTACTCACGGCTTTCTACCTGTAGTGTCAACGGCTCTTTGCGTGAAGGCAGGATAACCCTCTCAGGGGAACTGGTGCCAGGCTCACAGGGTTGATGAGGACGGCCCAGAGCACAGAGCTAAACACACCATCCTTGCTTGCGTGTCTGGAAGGAGGACAATGTCTCCTAGGCTAATGATAACAAATAAATAAAGAGATAAATAAATGAATCGGTGGTACGATAGATTACTCCCTGAGTGCCCAGTATGTTCTGACCTTCTTTGCATGTATTCAATTCTGTAATCCCGAGAGCCAGACACTGTTATTTTGCCCTTTAGAGCAGAGGAGACTGAGCCAGAGAGAGGTTATGTCACAGGGCTATGTGTGACACAGATGGGACTGGCCCTCCTGCAGGCTGACTGCAGCCCCCCGCCCAACCGGACACCATGTCATCCCATGAAAGGTGAGAACACTGAACACCTGGCACAGAGGCAGCAGTGGGAAAGCCCTGAGCTGGCAGTCAGAGCCCTCTGCACAGCTCTGTGACCTCTGTGGGCTTCAGCCTCCCACCTCTGCAGCCAGGAGCACAGCTGGACTGTCTCCGAAGACCCTTGCAGCCCTGAAAAAGGAGAGGCCGGATTCAGCCTCCAGTGATGTCATAACCGGCCCCATGTGGCCGGGAGGTGAGACAGCTGTGGTGTAGGTGTAGTCCTCTGAGCATAGGCTGTGTGCCCTTGGGTAAGTTGCTTAACCTCTCTGCAATTGGCACCATCACTCCAGACCTTGCAGGTTCACTGAGTCTGTGCAAATGCTGTGGCGGTGACTCGTTCCATGGGGCTTGTTGGAGAACATCCCTACGCCCTCTGGCACTGGATAAGCAAGGTTCCTATCCACCTCTGCCCTCACCATGAGCTTGCTTGCAAACCAGGGAGCCTTTCTCCAGGAGCTTGTTGGGAGCTCAAGGATTCTCTGTGCACAAATGTCAGTGTGGAGAGAGCGATCATAAAGGACACCGTTCGGGAAGCCCGAGCTAGGAGCCAGGCCACTATCTGGCTTATTCCCCCTCATTGAAATTAATCTTTTTTATCGAAAGGAGGAAATGAAATCTCAGAGAGTATCAGTGACTTGCCAGGTCAGGAAGTGGCATGCTGGCTGTGAACCCGAGTGCCTGACACCAACACCCACGCACGCAGAACGGGCCGGCTCCCGAAATGCCCCCCTTCACACAGGGCACCTGTGGGCAATCTTGCTCCTGACTTCTGAGCCACGTGTCTCCTCTTTCTCTCCGAGTGCCCATCAACTAGGAATTCCCTCCCCAGACCGCCAGGGGGCGCAACACCTGAACTATATTACCTGTTCCCTCAGCACACACTTCTTGCTAATAAACAGCACCAGGCCCTCCGCACTGCAGCACCACCATCACTCTGCAGAGGAACACATGAAGTCCTTCTTCTGAAAGCAAGTCTCAGGGAAACAGCTGGGAAATTCCCACCAAATTCAAATCACTATCGGGGTGTCAAGTAGCCACGGGCTGCATTTGAGGGAAGGGAAGATGTCAGCCTGATCTAGGGAGGACCTTGCGAAGATTCAGAGCCAAGGCCCTGCAGGGAGCTGTCACGGGTGGCGAGTGTCCTGTCAGTAGCCCTGGGCAAGCCAAGACTGATGTTCCCTGTGGGGAGGCAGGGGGCAGGGCTGCTCCGGGCGTGTGTGGTCCGCACAGTGGGGCATCTGTGAAGCGTTCCCAGGACTCGGGCACACCTTCCATGTAAGTGCAGCATATGAAAGCGTCCAGCTTTCAGAATTGCTCCTCCACGTATGAAGGTGATTTGACGTGTTGAAGGGAAAAATGGGTGTCACATATAGTGTCCTTTTACATTTTATCTTAGCGATTCTTTTTACTGACCAGGGTTAAAACTGTGGCCGAAAATACAAATAGGTCTTTCCAGGGTGTTTTAGACGCCAGTCCCGTGTAGAAGTCAAACAAGAGGGGTGTGGGATTCCATCCCCTCTGGGTACTTTTCCAGGCTCTCATCACCGAGGACTGAGTTTGGCAGGGGCCCCCAGAGAAGGAAAATGAGAAATGGACAACGTTCTCTGCAATCCATACTCGTAAGGGGAATAGAGGGAGTGTGTCCTCTGTGTGTCCAGTGCCCTATGTCATCTGGCGAGGCTTTCATTTGGAGCTGAGAAACTGAAGCTCAACTTAACCTAAGGGGCTAAGACGCTCCGTGTGCGTGTGTTTTGGGGGGTGGGGGGGTACTCTTTGGTCCAGAGCCGAGGTCTCTGCACGTCCAGTCCAGTTCCCCACGCCAGCCCTGATGGGCACGGCGTCTCTTTGTTCAAGACAGACAAAGGAAGACAGAGCCAGAATAAAGTCAACAACTTTTATTACAACTCACATATATCACAGGAAAAGAAATGTAGCGTCAGGTCCGCTTGTATGAAAAACGGTAAAATGCAGGTTTGTCCTGGTTGCTCTGTTGACACCCGGGGCAGGCTCTCCGCGACATCAGGCACAGCAGCTGCACTTGTCCGAGGCCCCTTTGCAGACGCAGCCCTGGGCACACTTGGCGCAGCCCACGGGGCAGCAGGAGCAGCAGCCTGGGGAGGCAAGGGCAGCGTGCAGTCGGACCACGCGTTGTCCGCAACCACCCTTCCCAACAGCAGGCCTGGCCCCAGCCGCCCTCAGGCCCAGACCCTGAGTTTACGATGGTGTCCTCTGTCCTGAGATAATTGCTCTCAGGCACTAGGTTCAGGTTGCCTGCCCCATCTGTGCCCGGGACAGGGCACAGCGCCTTGGAGAGACACTGAGCAGGGCCTCTGGGGACAAGACAAAGCCAGCCCCCAGCACCACCAGTGATGTGAGCCACGTCCTCAGGATCAAAATGGAGGCAAACCCCTCACAGAGCAGCTCCCGCTCGGGATAGGGAGGCTCTGGGCTGCTTCGACAGGAAGGGGCTGCACCAGGTCCGAGAAGCCACACAGGGTCACTCGTTCATGTCCCTACAGTGCTTCAGTCCCTGGGAGGATTCAGAAGCGTGACTCAGGAGGGAGGAGGACTAGTTCTAGTGACAGGTCTGAGGTTGTTTGTTGGTGACCCGTCTGGGCCTCAGTCTCCCTGTTCTCTAGTGCGCGCCTGGGTCTCGGTCATGTCGAAGGCGATTCCAGCTCTGACTGGGAATCCCTTCCTGGTGAGGGGGGTGCCGGGAAGTTTGGTCACTGTCCTGCTCCTGCCTGCTGAGCTCTGGGCTCCCTCCTCGCACTCAGCCCACACCCCGCATTGCCAGAGAAGGCCCCGCACACTCACTCTTCTTGCAGGAGGTGCATCTGCAGGCCTTGCAGGTGCAGGAGCCAGCGCAGCTGCAGGAGCCGCCTGCCAGGAAGGGAAAGGCCAGCAGTGAGCAGGGAGAGGGATGCAGGAGCTACAGCAGACGGTCAGCAATGCCTCCCTGAGCCCTCCTCCTCCGTCAGGACGCGGCCCTGGGAGCTCGTGTCCACTCAGGCGGATAGAGAAGCCCCAGCTCGTGTCTTCTGGTCCAAGGAGAGTAGGTCCCCTCCTGATGGGACTCCACAGGGAAGGTCCCAGGCTCCAGACCCAGCCCAGGCTGACTGGGGCCGGGGGCCAGGGCCCATGGCGTGAACCCCAAAGAGGCAGTGTCCCCTCCTCCCATCAAGTCCTGGCAGCTCCGAGGCCTCCTCCAAACCCTGGGTCTAGCAATTCCGTGACCTGCTGGGTGACCTCAACAAAGGCAGTCTTGAGCCTCTGTACCCCCCATTCAAAAATAGAGGCTGGAACTCTCTGGCGATCTAGTGGTTAGGGGACAGCGCTCTCACTTCCTAGTGTCTGGGTTCCGTCCCCGGTCAGGGAACTAAGCTCCCACAAGCTGAGTGGTACAGCCAAAAAACAAAAAACAAAAAATAGATTAAAAAAATGCTGTCGCTGCCCTGGCTGGGAAGAAAGCACTGGGTGAACCGTGGCCGTCCACTTGTGCTCAAATTGAAACTTCTTCCTCGTCTAACCCCAGGGACACTGTGTCCTGGGCTGAGAAGCGGGCATCCAAGGCCCAGAGCCAGGGGTTCCTTACCAGTGGGGCAGGAGCAGTTGGGGTCCATTTGGAGCCAAGGCGAGGCCGGGGGTAGAAAGCAAGCGGCCAAGAGGCCCGTGAGCTGGTGGGAGGCGTGTCGAGCCTAGGAGCCTGCTTGCAGTGTTTGTACCCAGAGGAGGCGGCCCGGGCGCAGAGGTCCCACCCCCTCCTTGCACCCGCCCCGCGGATCTGCGCCCGCCCCGCGGATCTGCGCCCGCCCCGCCCGCAGCGCCGGGGGCCCGGCCGTGAGCAACCCCTGGGGCCGAGACAGGATTCTCCCAGTGTACGTGGGTCCGCTCTGCGCACGGAGAGCCGTATTTGGTGCCTGCTCGCCGGTAGGGACTGTTTGCCAGGAGGTGCGCGGTGTCCTAGCCTCCCTGTCCGCCCCTCCCGATTTTCCCGAGGGCGGCAGCCACCTTGTTCCGGGATTTTCCAGCAAGCCAGCCTCTGTATCCTCGCTGTCTTCCCCACCACCGGCCCCCGCGCTGTTGTCTTCAGGTTCCCCCTTTCCGGAGCCCGTGTGCAACCCTAGTCTCGCGCTCCCGTCCCAGGCATGGCTGGATCCTGGGAGTTGTGTGCAGAGAGCGGCGGTGGATGTGACCTTCACCACCAATCCTCCGACTCCCTCTTCCCCCACCATTTCCTGTCCTGGTCCCCACGATGGTCCTTAGGCAGCGTTTCTCTAACGTTTCTCCGTAAGAGCACCGCGACCAACTCAGGCCTCTGCCTCCCATCCTTCCTTCTTTTCTGCACTACTGAATGGATGGATGGGCACACTTGTCCCTGTGCTCCTGGCCTAAACTTGGCAGGGGATTTCCTGATCCTAGCCAGTCCACCCTGCACCAGGATGGAGGTTCCCAAAGGATGAGATCCCACCCCGTGGAAGGGATCATTGTAAGTGATGGGCAGACCTGGCATTAAATAGCAAAGCATGACAAGTGGTTATTTCCCTTTCAGTATTCAGCAGTGGGAAGGGCACTGAGCAGGCAGTCACATCCCTCTGCATAGCTCTGTGACCTCTCTGGACTTTAGTCTCCCATCTCTGCAGCCAGAAGCACAACTAGACTGTCTGAAAGGACACTTCCAGCTCTGAGTAATGATAGGCAGGACTCAGCCTTCAGTGACCTCCTAATCAGCGACCTTTGGCAAGGAGGTGAGACAGCCTTGCTATAGCTTCAGACCTCTGAATATGATCTGTGTGCCCTTAGGCAGGTTGCTGAAACTCTGGGTAGCTGGCGCAATCATTCCAGCCCCTGCAGGTTCACTGTGTTACTGGTTCAATATAGATCAAGTGATAGGAAGGGTGGGCATTGATTTTGTGTTTCTCCAAATGGTGTGGCAGCATTTTATCCTGGGGGGGGGGGGGCTATTGCAGGGCATCCACACTCCCCCTGCCAGTGGATCAGTAAATTTGCAATCAAACCTTAACCTCCAGCCTGGAGTGATGCTTGCAAAACCATGAGCCTTTCCCCAAGAGCTTGTTGGAATTCAGCAAGATTGTGTCCCAGTAAAGTCACTGTGAACAGAAGCATCCTAATAGACAGAGTTTATTAAGCCCTAGTGAGGAGCTAGGCCACTCTCAATACCACACAGGGATATCATCTCCTTTTTATAGGAAATGGAGACTTAGAGAGGTCGAGCGACTCATTTAGGATACGCGGCTGGTAAGGGCCACTGTGGTCTGTGAACCAAGACTGCCTGACACCAGCACCCACGCACCCAGCACAGGCTGGCTCCTGAAATCCCCTCTTCACACAGGACACCTGTGGGTGAGTGTGGTCCTGACACTTGGGCCACGTGACTCGTCTTTCTCTTTGACTTTCCATCAAATAGCAAATCCCTCCAGAAGTTGTCAGGAGGACCAGCTCTCGCCATTATTTACAGGTCACTCAGCGCCTCACTCCTTCCTAGTAAATACCACCACCACGTTGTAAATGCAGAATCTGACACTACCCTGCACAGGCAGACATGAAGTCCTTCATCTGGAACCAATTTCCAGGTACTCTGCCTCTTGTTGGGAAGTGGCTGGGCATTACCTACAAATTCCTAGTCACTTTGTGGTTTCCAGTAGCCAAGGGCTGGATTTTGAAGGCAGCGTTCAGCCTGACCTAAAGGAACTTCCAAAGATTCAGAGCCAACTCACCACAGGGAGCTCTCAGGGGTAGCAGGTGTCCTCTCACTGGCACTGGGCCAGCCGAGACGGATGTTCCCTGTGGGGATGGTGGGAAGAGCTACTTCAGGTGTGGGTGATCCACACAGTGGGGCGTTTGAAAGTGTTTTCCGTGTTCAACATACTCCTTTGATGAACTCATGGTTTTTTTTTTAATAATTGAAGTGTAGCTGATTTACAATATTGTGTTAGTTTCAGGTGAACAAACATGTTTTTACTTTTTAAATTTTTCCTGTACTACTCTGATCCTCATACATTTATTCAAATTTATTGAATCAACAATTGGGTTTTGTATTTTGTGTCCTTTGAAATTTTTCTTAGTAGTTCACTTAATTTTATTTTACCAAAGTTTAGGTTTGTGACGTTAGAAAATAAAAACCACAGCTAGAAAATTCACACATCTTTCAGTGCAGGGAGTTTGAGACTTCCAGGTAGGGATTCAGGTAACTGGAGGTGTGATTCCAGCTTCTTTAGAGTCTATGAAGCCTAAAATCTATGAGGACGTGAAGTTAGCCAGGGAAATCAGAGGATGGGAAATGAGGCATGGAGAAGTCACCAACCCTTGCCATGCCACGAACCCTTGCCATGAGAATGGAGGGGACCTTGTATCTGCTCAACACCCTTAGAGCATCTGGTCTAATGCTCTTCCATTTTACGGAAGATGAACCCAGTGAGGGAGTGTGGCTTGTCTTAGGCACTCAGTTTGTGAGGGACTCACATTTTGTTCCAGTACCCAAGTCTCTGCACTTCTCATCCAGTCTCCTACACCAGCCCTGGTGTAGGGCAGGAGCCCTTATTCCCAATGCACAGAAAAAAGAGCCGAGTCGGAAGAGTGTCAACAGCTTTTATTACAACTCACATATTTCATAGGAAAGGGAATGTAGCAATCAAGTCAGAGTTGTATAAAAACACAGGTCGGCCCGTGGTCCTCCATTGACACCTGGGGCAGGCTCTCCGCGACATCAGGCACAGCAGCTGCACTTGTCCGAGGCCCCTTTGCAGACGCAGCCCTGGGCACACTTGGCGCAGCCCACGGGGCAGCAGGAGCAGCAGCCTGGGGAGGCAAGGGCAGCGTGCAGTCGGACCACGCGTTGTCCACAACCACCCTTCCCAACACCAGGCCTGGCCCCAGCCGCCCTCAGGCCCAGACCCTGAGTTTACGATGGTGTCCTCTGTCCTGAGATAATTGCTCTCAGGCACTAGGTTCAGGTTGCCTGCCCCATCTGTGCCCAGGACAGGGCACAGCGCCTTGGACAGACAGTGAGCAGGGCCTCTGGGGCAAGAGAAAGCCGGCCCCCAGCACCACCAGTGATGTGAGCCACGTCCTCAGGATCAAAGTGGAGGCAAACCCCTCACAGAGTAGCTCCCGCTCGGGATAGGGAAGCTCTGGGTTGCTTCGACAGGAAGGGGCTGCACCAGGTCCGAGAAGCCACACAGGGTCACTCGCTCATGTCCCTACAGTGCTTCAGTCCCTGGGAGGATTCAGAAGCGGGCCTCAGGAGGCAGGAGGACTAGTTCTAGTGACAGGTCTGAGGTTGTTTGTTGGTGACCCGTCTGGGCCTCAGTCTCCCTGTTCTCTAGTGCGCGCCTGGGTCTCGGTCACGTCGAAGGCGATTCCAGCTCTGATTGGGAATCCCTTTCTGGTGAGGAGGGTGCCGGGAAGTTTGGTCTCTCTCCTGCTCCTGCCTGCTGAGCTCTGGGCTCCCTCCTCGCACTCAGCCCACACCCCGCATTCCCAGAGAAGGCCCCGCACACTCACTCTTCTTGCAGGACGTGCATCTGCAGGCCTTGCAGGTGCAGGAGCCAGCGCAGCTGCAGGAGCCGCCTGCCAGGAAGGGAAAGGCCAGCAGTGAGCAGGGAGAGGGATGCAGGAGCTACAGCAGACGGTCAGCAATGCCTCCCTGAGCCCTCCTCCGTCAGGACCCAGTCCTGGGAGCTCGTGTCCACTCAGGCGGATAGAGAAGCCCCAGCTCGTCTCTTCTGGTCCAAGGAGAGTAGGTCCCCTCCTGATGGGACTCCACAGGGAAGGTCCCAGGCTCCAGACCCAGCCCAGGGTGACTGGGGCCGGGGGCCAGGGCCCATGGCCTGAACCCCAAAGAGGCAGTGTCCCCTCCTCCCATCCAGTCCTGGCAGCTCCGAGGCCTCCTCCAAACACTGGGTCCCGGTCTAGCAATCCCCTGACCAGCTGGGTGACCTCAATCAGGACAGCCTGGAGCCCCCGTGACCTCAGTGTTAACAGAGAGGCAAAGGGAGACTGACCTGCTCCCAGGGGCCTGGCTCCCAAGAAAGCCCCGGACCCGTGACAGGAGTCCTCCTGAGCTCAAACTCAAAACCCTCCCTTGTCGTCCTGTGCCTGGGAAGGGGGCATCCTAAGGCTCAAAGCCAGGGCTCCCTTACCAGTGGGGCAGGAGCACTTGGGGTCCATCTGGAGGAGAAGTGAGGCCCGAGGTCCAAAGCAAGGGGCGAAGCGGCTGCACGGGTCCGGTGGGGGCCGTGTGGGAGCGAGGAGCCCGGGGGCTCAGTTATAGGCCGAGGAGGCGGCCCGGGCGCAGAGGCCCCGCCCCCGCCTTGCACGCGCCCCGCGGGTCCGCGCCCGCGCCGTCCGCAGCGCCCTCAGCGCCCTGGGCCGGGCTGTGAGCAACAGGCGGGGCCGAGCGCACGATTCCACTTCGGTGCCGGCTGGAGCGGAGGAACCGGGTGCCGTGCGGTAAGCGGTGTCCCAGCCCCCTGGCCGCCCCTTCCCAATGTGCCCGACGGGAGCAGCCACCCTGTTGGCGGGTTGTGCAGGAATCCAGCTCCCGCGTCCTCCGGTCTTCCCCGCCCCGGGCCCCGCGCCGCCGGCCTGCGGGTCGCCGTTTCCTGCAGCCTGAGAACAGCCCCCGCCTCCCGCTCGTGTCCCTGGCTTGGCTGGAGCCGGGGAGCGGTGTCAGAGACGGCAGGCGTATGTGACCCTCACCACCGTTTCGCCCAGCCCATGTGTCCCCAGGCGTTGCCAGCCCCGGTCCCCACCACGGTCCTTTGGAAGCACGTTTCCGGTACCGTCTCCTGGAACGGCAGCGCGGTGAACATTGCCTTCAGCCGCTAGTCCTCCTCACTTGTGTTTTCCTTTCCTGGAGGGATCATGGCTCATTTCGGCGGGGGCTTCTTTGCCTAAACTTTCCAGGGGGGCTCCTCACTGTAGCCGGTCCACCCCACGCCAGGGTGGAGGTTCCCTAATCATGGGATGCTCCCCAGGGACGGCGTCATTGTAGGTGATAGGCAGCCCTGGCGTTAAATAACAAAGCGAGACAAGTGGATAGTTCCCTTTGAGTAGTCCCGACAGTTACTCACCGTGGAGTCCAGGCCAAGCCTTGTTAATCACTTTTGCTCTTTGAACTGTCACACCAACCGGGAAGGGAGATCCTAGTCAGGAGCCCGTTTCCCAAAGGCCAAAGTACCTACAGTACAAGGAGGCTCCGGAGGCAGGCACACGGTGCTGGGGAGTGGTGCCCTGCTTCTGTGCTTTTGTCGCTTCGCAGCTGAGAGAGGGAGTCAGTGAGAAAGCTCCCCTTTGGCGCAGAGCTGTGTCCTCAGCCCGTCTCTACCATGTCCAGCTCAATCCTGGGGGCGACCAGAGTGACAGAATAGGAATGGATTTATGACTTTGTGGCTACCTTCTGACTCTCTCCTTCAGTAGTGCTCAAGAGGTTTCTTTTGGTATAACGTATTTCGGAAAATCGCTGAAAAGAGAATGGTAAGGAAATCCTGATGCAGGTGACAGCAGAAATGGCAGGATCCTTCTGTATGTGTTAGGAGGACACCGACTGTGTTACTCACGGCTTTCTACCTGTAGTGTCAACGGCTCTTTGCGTGAAGGCAGGATAACCCTCTCAGGGGAACTGGTCCCAGGCTCACAGGGTTGATGAGGACGGCCCAGAGCACAGAGCTAAACACACCATCCTTGCTTGCGTGTCTGGAAGGAGGACAATGTCTCCTAGGCTAATGATAACAAATAAATAAAGAGATAAATAAATGAATCGGTGGTACGATAGATTACTCCCTGAGTGCCCAGTATGTTCTGACCTTCTTTGCATGTATTCAATTCTGTAATCCCGAGAGCCAGACACTGTTATTTTGCCCTTTAGAGCAGAGGAGACTGAGCCAGAGAGAGGTTATGTCACAGGGCTATGTGTGACACAGATGGGACTGGCCCTCCTGCAGGCTGACTGCAGCCCCCCGCCCAACCGGACACCATGTCATCCCATGAAAGGTGAGAACACTGAACACCTGGCACAGAGGCAGCAGTGGGAAAGCCCTGAGCTGGCAGTCAGAGCCCTCTGCACAGCTCTGTGACCTCTGTGGGCTTCAGCCTCCCACCTCTGCAGCCAGGAGCACAGCTGGACTGTCTCCGAAGACCCTTGCAGCCCTGAAAAAGGAGAGGCCGGATTCAGCCTCCAGTGATGTCATAACCGGCCCCATGTGGCCGGGAGGTGAGACAGCTGTGGTGTAGGTGTAGTCCTCTGAGCATAGGCTGTGTGCCCTTGGGTAAGTTGCTTAACCTCTCTGCAATTGGCACCATCACTCCAGACCTTGCAGGTTCACTGAGTCTGTGCAAATGCTGTGGCGGTGACTCGTTCCATGGGGCTTGTTGGAGAACATCCCTACGCCCTCTGGCACTGGATAAGCAAGGTTCCTATCCACCTCTGCCCTCACCATGAGCTTGCTTGCAAACCAGGGAGCCTTTCTCCAGGAGCTTGTTGGGAGCTCAAGGATTCTCTGTGCACAAATGTCAGTGTGGAGAGAGCGATCATAAAGGACACCGTTCGGGAAGCCCGAGCTAGGAGCCAGGCCACTATCTGGCTTATTCCCCCTCATTGAAATTAATCTTTTTTATCGAAAGGAGGAAATGAAATCTCAGAGAGTATCAGTGACTTGCCAGGTCAGGAAGTGGCATGCTGGCTGTGAACCCGAGTGCCTGACACCAACACCCACGCACGCAGAACGGGCCGGCTCCCGAAATGCCCCCCTTCACACAGGGCACCTGTGGGCAATCTTGCTCCTGACTTCTGAGCCACGTGTCTCCTCTTTCTCTCCGAGTGCCCATCAACTAGGAATTCCCTCCCCAGACCGCCAGGGGGCGCAACACCTGAACTATATCACCTGTTCCCTCAGCACACACTTCTTGCTAATAAACAGCACCAGGCCCTCCGCACTGCAGCACCACCATCACTCTGCAGAGGAACACATGAAGTCCTTCTTCTGAAAGCAAGTCTCAGGGAAACAGCTGGGAAATTCCCACCAAATTCAAATCACTATCGGGGTGTCAAGTAGCCACGGGCTGCATTTGAGGGAAGGGAAGATGTCAGCCTGATCTAGGGAGGACCTTGCGAAGATTCAGAGCCAAGGCCCTGCAGGGAGCTGTCACGGGTGGCGAGTGTCCTGTCAGTAGCCCTGGGCAAGCCAAGACTGATGTTCCCTGTGGGGAGGCAGGGGGCAGGGCTGCTCCGGGCGTGTGTGGTCCGCACAGTGGGGCATCTGTGAAGCGTTCCCAGGACTCGGGCACACCTTCCATGTAAGTGCAGCATATGAAAGCGTCCAGCTTTCAGAATTGCTCCTCCACGTATGAAGGTGATTTGACGTGTTGAAGGGAAAAATGGGTGTCACATATAGTGTCCTTTTACATTTTATCTTAGCGATTCTTTTTACTGACCAGGGTTAAAACTGTGGCCGAAAATACAAATAGGTCTTTCCAGGGTGTTTTAGACGCCAGTCCCGTGTAGAAGTCAAACAAGAGGGGTGTGGGATTCCATCCCCTCTGGGTACTTTTCCAGGCTCTCATCACCGAGGACTGAGTTTGGCAGGGGCCCCCAGAGAAGGAAAATGAGAAATGGACAACGTTCTCTGCAATCCATACTCGTAAGGGGAATAGAGGGAGTGTGTCCTCTGTGTGTCCAGTGCCCTATGTCATCTGGCGAGGCTTTCATTTGGAGCTGAGAAACTGAAGCTCAACTTAACCTAAGGGGCTAAGACGCTCCGTGTGCGTGTGTTTTGGGGGGTGGGGGGGTACTCTTTGGTCCAGAGCCGAGGTCTCTGCACGTCCAGTCCAGTTCCCCACGCCAGCCCTGATGGGCACGGCGTCTCTTTGTTCAAGACAGACAAAGGAAGACAGAGCCAGAATAAAGTCAACAACTTTTATTACAACTCACATATATCACAGGAAAAGAAATGTAGCGTCAGGTCCGCTTGTATGAAAAACGGTAAAATGCAGGTTTGTCCTGGTTGCTCTGTTGACACCCGGGGCAGGCTCTCCGCGACATCAGGCACAGCAGCTGCACTTGTCCGAGGCCCCTTTGCAGACGCAGCCCTGGGCACACTTGGCGCAGCCCACGGGGCAGCAGGAGCAGCAGCCTGGGGAGGCAAGGGCAGCGTGCAGTCGGACCACGCGTTGTCCGCAACCACCCTTCCCAACAGCAGGCCTGGCCCCAGCCGCCCTCAGGCCCAGACCCTGAGTTTACGATGGTGTCCTCTGTCCTGAGATAATTGCTCTCAGGCACTAGGTTCAGGTTGCCTGCCCCATCTGTGCCCGGGACAGGGCACAGCGCCTTGGAGAGACACTGAGCAGGGCCTCTGGGGACAAGACAAAGCCAGCCCCCAGCACCACCAGTGATGTGAGCCACGTCCTCAGGATCAAAGTGGAGGCAAACCCCTCACAGAGCAGCTCCCGCTCGGGATAGGGAGGCTCTGGGCTGCTTCGACAGGAAGGGGCTGCACCAGGTCCGAGAAGCCACACAGGGTCACTCGTTCATGTCCCTACAGTGCTTCAGTCCCTGGGAGGATTCAGAAGCGTGACTCAGGAGGGAGGAGGACTAGTTCTAGTGACAGGTCTGAGGTTGTTTGTTGGTGACCCGTCTGGGCCTCAGTCTCCCTGTTCTCTAGTGCGCGCCTGGGTCTCGGTCATGTCGAAGGCGATTCCAGCTCTGACTGGGAATCCCTTCCTGGTGAGGGGGGTGCCGGGAAGTTTGGTCACTGTCCTGCTCCTGCCTGCTGAGCTCTGGGCTCCCTCCTCGCACTCAGCCCACACCCCGCATTGCCAGAGAAGGCCCCGCACACTCACTCTTCTTGCAGGAGGTGCATCTGCAGGCCTTGCAGGTGCAGGAGCCAGCGCAGCTGCAGGAGCCGCCTGCCAGGAAGGGAAAGGCCAGCAGTGAGCAGGGAGAGGGATGCAGGAGCTACAGCAGACGGTCAGCAATGCCTCCCTGAGCCCTCCTCCTCCGTCAGGACGCGGCCCTGGGAGCTCGTGTCCACTCAGGCGGATAGAGAAGCCCCAGCTCGTGTCTTCTGGTCCAAGGAGAGTAGGTCCCCTCCTGATGGGACTCCACAGGGAAGGTCCCAGGCTCCAGACCCAGCCCAGGCTGACTGGGGCCGGGGGCCAGGGCCCATGGCGTGAACCCCAAAGAGGCAGTGTCCCCTCCTCCCATCAAGTCCTGGCAGCTCCGAGGCCTCCTCCAAACCCTGGGTCTAGCAATTCCGTGACCTGCTGGGTGACCTCAACAAAGGCAGTCTTGAGCCTCTGTACCCCCCATTCAAAAATAGAGGCTGGAACTCTCTGGCGATCTAGTGGTTAGGGGACAGCGCTCTCACTTCCTAGTGTCTGGGTTCCGTCCCCGGTCAGGGAACTAAGCTCCCACAAGCTGAGTGGTACAGCCAAAAAACAAAAAACAAAAAATAGATTAAAAAAATGCTGTCGCTGCCCTGGCTGGGAAGAAAGCACTGGGTGAACCGTGGCCGTCCACTTGTGCTCAAATTGAAACTTCTTCCTCGTCTAACCCCAGGGACACTGTGTCCTGGGCTGAGAAGCGGGCATCCAAGGCCCAGAGCCAGGGGTTCCTTACCAGTGGGGCAGGAGCAGTTGGGGTCCATTTGGAGCCAAGGCGAGGCCGGGGGTAGAAAGCAAGCGGCCAAGAGGCCCGTGAGCTGGTGGGAGGCGTGTCGAGCCTAGGAGCCTGCTTGCAGTGTTTGTACCCAGAGGAGGCGGCCCGGGCGCAGAGGTCCCACCCCCTCCTTGCACCCGCCCCGCGGATCTGCGCCCGCCCCGCGGATCTGCGCCCGCCCCGCCCGCAGCGCCGGGGGCCCGGCCGTGAGCAACCCCTGGGGCCGAGACAGGATTCTCCCAGTGTACGTGGGTCCGCTCTGCGCACGGAGAGCCGTATTTGGTGCCTGCTCGCCGGTAGGGACTGTTTGCCAGGAGGTGCGCGGTGTCCTAGCCTCCCTGTCCGCCCCTCCCGATTTTCCCGAGGGCGGCAGCCACCTTGTTCCGGGATTTTCCAGCAAGCCAGCCTCTGTATCCTCGCTGTCTTCCCCACCACCGGCCCCCGCGCTGTTGTCTTCAGGTTCCCCCTTTCCGGAGCCCGTGTGCAACCCTAGTCTCGCGCTCCCGTCCCAGGCATGGCTGGATCCTGGGAGTTGTGTGCAGAGAGCGGCGGTGGATGTGACCTTCACCACCAATCCTCCGACTCCCTCTTCCCCCACCATTTCCTGTCCTGGTCCCCACGATGGTCCTTAGGCAGCGTTTCTCTAACGTTTCTCCGTAAGAGCACCGCGACCAACTCAGGCCTCTGCCTCCCATCCTTCCTTCTTTTCTGCACTACTGAATGGATGGATGGGCACACTTGTCCCTGTGCTCCTGGCCTAAACTTGGCAGGGGATTTCCTGATCCTAGCCAGTCCACCCTGCACCAGGATGGAGGTTCCCAAAGGATGAGATCCCACCCCGTGGAAGGGATCATTGTAAGTGATGGGCAGACCTGGCATTAAATAGCAAAGCATGACAAGTGGTTATTTCCCTTTCAGTATTCAGCAGTGGGAAGGGCACTGAGCAGGCAGTCACATCCCTCTGCATAGCTCTGTGACCTCTCTGGACTTTAGTCTCCCATCTCTGCAGCCAGAAGCACAACTAGACTGTCTGAAAGGACACTTCCAGCTCTGAGTAATGATAGGCAGGACTCAGCCTTCAGTGACCTCCTAATCAGCGACCTTTGGCAAGGAGGTGAGACAGCCTTGCTATAGCTTCAGACCTCTGAATATGATCTGTGTGCCCTTAGGCAGGTTGCTGAAACTCTGGGTAGCTGGCGCAATCATTCCAGCCCCTGCAGGTTCACTGTGTTACTGGTTCAATATAGATCAAGTGATAGGAAGGGTGGGCATTGATTTTGTGTTTCTCCAAATGGTGTGGCAGCATTTTATCCTGGGGGGGGGGGGGCTATTGCAGGGCATCCACACTCCCCCTGCCAGTGGATCAGTAAATTTGCAATCAAACCTTAACCTCCAGCCTGGAGTGATGCTTGCAAAACCATGAGCCTTTCCCCAAGAGCTTGTTGGAATTCAGCAAGATTGTGTCCCAGTAAAGTCACTGTGAACAGAAGCATCCTAATAGACAGAGTTTATTAAGCCCTAGTGAGGAGCTAGGCCACTCTCAATACCACACAGGGATATCATCTCCTTTTTATAGGAAATGGAGACTTAGAGAGGTCGAGCGACTCATTTAGGATACGCGGCTGGTAAGGGCCACTGTGGTCTGTGAACCAAGACTGCCTGACACCAGCACCCACGCACCCAGCACAGGCTGGCTCCTGAAATCCCCTCTTCACACAGGACACCTGTGGGTGAGTGTGGTCCTGACACTTGGGCCACGTGACTCGTCTTTCTCTTTGACTTTCCATCAAATAGCAAATCCCTCCAGAAGTTGTCAGGAGGACCAGCTCTCGCCATTATTTACAGGTCACTCAGCGCCTCACTCCTTCCTAGTAAATACCACCACCACGTTGTAAATGCAGAATCTGACACTACCCTGCACAGGCAGACATGAAGTCCTTCATCTGGAACCAATTTCCAGGTACTCTGCCTCTTGTTGGGAAGTGGCTGGGCATTACCTACAAATTCCTAGTCACTTTGTGGTTTCCAGTAGCCAAGGGCTGGATTTGGAAGGCAGCGTTCAGCCTGACCTAAAGGAACTTCCAAAGATTCAGAGCCAACTCACCACAGGGAGCTCTCAGGGGTAGCAGGTGTCCTCTCACTGGCACTGGGCCAGCCGAGACGGATGTTCCCTGTGGGGATGGTGGGAAGAGCTACTTCAGGTGTGGGTGATCCACACAGTGGGGCGTTTGAAAGTGTTTTCCGTGTTCAACATACTCCTTTGATGAACTCATGGTTTTTTTTTTAATAATTGAAGTGTAGCTGATTTACAATATTGTGTTAGTTTCAGGTGAACAAACATGTTTTTACTTTTTAAATTTTTCCTGTACTACTCTGATCCTCATACATTTATTCAAATTTATTGAATCAACAATTGGGTTTTGTATTTTGTGTCCTTTGAAATTTTTCTTAGTAGTTCACTTAATTTTATTTTACCAAAGTTTAGGTTTGTGACGTTAGAAAATAAAAACCACAGCTAGAAAATTCACACATCTTTCAGTGCAGGGAGTTTGAGACTTCCAGGTAGGGATTCAGGTAACTGGAGGTGTGATTCCAGCTTCTTTAGAGTCTATGAAGCCTAAAATCTATGAGGACGTGAAGTTAGCCAGGGAAATCAGAGGATGGGAAATGAGGCATGGAGAAGTCACCAACCCTTGCCATGCCACGAACCCTTGCCATGAGAATGGAGGGGACCTTGTATCTGCTCAACACCCTTAGAGCATCTGGTCTAATGCTCTTCCATTTTACGGAAGATGAACCCAGTGAGGGAGTGTGGCTTGTCTTAGGCACTCAGTTTGTGAGGGACTCACATTTTGTTCCAGTACCCAAGTCTCTGCACTTCTCATCCAGTCTCCTACACCAGCCCTGGTGTAGGGCAGGAGCCCTTATTCCCAATGCACAGAAAAAAGAGCCGAGTCGGAAGAGTGTCAACAGCTTTTATTACAACTCACATATTTCATAGGAAAGGGAATGTAGCAATCAAGTCAGAGTTGTATAAAAACACAGGTCGGCCCGTGGTCCTCCATTGACACCTGGGGCAGGCTCTCCGCGACATCAGGCACAGCAGCTGCACTTGTCCGAGGCCCCTTTGCAGACGCAGCCCTGGGCACACTTGGCGCAGCCCACGGGGCAGCAGGAGCAGCAGCCTGGGGAGGCAAGGGCAGCGTGCAGTCGGACCACGCGTTGTCCACAACCACCCTTCCCAACACCAGGCCTGGCCCCAGCCGCCCTCAGGCCCAGACCCTGAGTTTACGATGGTGTCCTCTGTCCTGAGATAATTGCTCTCAGGCACTAGGTTCAGGTTGCCTGCCCCATCTGTGCCCAGGACAGGGCACAGCGCCTTGGACAGACAGTGAGCAGGGCCTCTGGGGCAAGAGAAAGCCGGCCCCCAGCACCACCAGTGATGTGAGCCACGTCCTCAGGATCAAAGTGGAGGCAAACCCCTCACAGAGTAGCTCCCGCTCGGGATAGGGAAGCTCTGGGTTGCTTCGACAGGAAGGGGCTGCACCAGGTCCGAGAAGCCACACAGGGTCACTCGCTCATGTCCCTACAGTGCTTCAGTCCCTGGGAGGATTCAGAAGCGGGCCTCAGGAGGCAGGAGGACTAGTTCTAGTGACAGGTCTGAGGTTGTTTGTTGGTGACCCGTCTGGGCCTCAGTCTCCCTGTTCTCTAGTGCGCGCCTGGGTCTCGGTCACGTCGAAGGCGATTCCAGCTCTGATTGGGAATCCCTTTCTGGTGAGGAGGGTGCCGGGAAGTTTGGTCTCTCTCCTGCTCCTGCCTGCTGAGCTCTGGGCTCCCTCCTCGCACTCAGCCCACACCCCGCATTCCCAGAGAAGGCCCCGCACACTCACTCTTCTTGCAGGACGTGCATCTGCAGGCCTTGCAGGTGCAGGAGCCAGCGCAGCTGCAGGAGCCGCCTGCCAGGAAGGGAAAGGCCAGCAGTGAGCAGGGAGAGGGATGCAGGAGCTACAGCAGACGGTCAGCAATGCCTCCCTGAGCCCTCCTCCGTCAGGACCCAGTCCTGGGAGCTCGTGTCCACTCAGGCGGATAGAGAAGCCCCAGCTCGTCTCTTCTGGTCCAAGGAGAGTAGGTCCCCTCCTGATGGGACTCCACAGGGAAGGTCCCAGGCTCCAGACCCAGCCCAGGGTGACTGGGGCCGGGGGCCAGGGCCCATGGCCTGAACCCCAAAGAGGCAGTGTCCCCTCCTCCCATCCAGTCCTGGCAGCTCCGAGGCCTCCTCCAAACACTGGGTCCCGGTCTAGCAATCCCCTGACCAGCTGGGTGACCTCAATCAGGACAGCCTGGAGCCCCCGTGACCTCAGTGTTAACAGAGAGGCAAAGGGAGACTGACCTGCTCCCAGGGGCCTGGCTCCCAAGAAAGCCCCGGACCCGTGACAGGAGTCCTCCTGAGCTCAAACTCAAAACCCTCCCTTGTCGTCCTGTGCCTGGGAAGGGGGCATCCTAAGGCTCAAAGCCAGGGCTCCCTTACCAGTGGGGCAGGAGCACTTGGGGTCCATCTGGAGGAGAAGTGAGGCCCGAGGTCCAAAGCAAGGGGCGAAGCGGCTGCACGGGTCCGGTGGGGGCCGTGTGGGAGCGAGGAGCCCGGGGGCTCAGTTATAGGCCGAGGAGGCGGCCCGGGCGCAGAGGCCCCGCCCCCGCCTTGCACGCGCCCCGCGGGTCCGCGCCCGCGCCGTCCGCAGCGCCCTCAGCGCCCTGGGCCGGGCTGTGAGCAACAGGCGGGGCCGAGCGCACGATTCCACTTCGGTGCCGGCTGGAGCGGAGGAACCGGGTGCCGTGCGGTAAGCGGTGTCCCAGCCCCCTGGCCGCCCCTTCCCAATGTGCCCGACGGGAGCAGCCACCCTGTTGGCGGGTTGTGCAGGAATCCAGCTCCCGCGTCCTCCGGTCTTCCCCGCCCCGGGCCCCGCGCCGCCGGCCTGCGGGTCGCCGTTTCCTGCAGCCTGAGAACAGCCCCCGCCTCCCGCTCGTGTCCCTGGCTTGGCTGGAGCCGGGGAGCGGTGTCAGAGACGGCAGGCGTATGTGACCCTCACCACCGTTTCGCCCAGCCCATGTGTCCCCAGGCGTTGCCAGCCCCGGTCCCCACCACGGTCCTTTGGAAGCACGTTTCCGGTACCGTCTCCTGGAACGGCAGCGCGGTGAACATTGCCTTCAGCCGCTAGTCCTCCTCACTTGTGTTTTCCTTTCCTGGAGGGATCATGGCTCATTTCGGCGGGGGCTTCTTTGCCTAAACTTTCCAGGGGGGCTCCTCACTGTAGCCGGTCCACCCCACGCCAGGGTGGAGGTTCCCTAATCATGGGATGCTCCCCAGGGACGGCGTCATTGTAGGTGATAGGCAGCCCTGGCGTTAAATAACAAAGCGAGACAAGTGGATAGTTCCCTTTGAGTAGTCCCGACAGTTACTCACCGTGGAGTCCAGGCCAAGCCTTGTTAATCACTTTTGCTCTTTGAACTGTCACACCAACCGGGAAGGGAGATCCTAGTCAGGAGCCCGTTTCCCAAAGGCCAAAGTACCTACAGTACAAGGAGGCTCCGGAGGCAGGCACACGGTGCTGGGGAGTGGTGCCCTGCTTCTGTGCTTTTGTCGCTTCGCAGCTGAGAGAGGGAGTCAGTGAGAAAGCTCCCCTTTGGCGCAGAGCTGTGTCCTCAGCCCGTCTCTACCATGTCCAGCTCAATCCTGGGGGCGACCAGAGTGACAGAATAGGAATGGATTTATGACTTTGTGGCTACCTTCTGACTCTCTCCTTCAGTAGTGCTCAAGAGGTTTCTTTTGGTATAACGTATTTCGGAAAATCGCTGAAAAGAGAATGGTAAGGAAATCCTGATGCAGGTGACAGCAGAAATGGCAGGATCCTTCTGTATGTGTTAGGAGGACACCGACTGTGTTACTCACGGCTTTCTACCTGTAGTGTCAACGGCTCTTTGCGTGAAGGCAGGATAACCCTCTCAGGGGAACTGGTCCCAGGCTCACAGGGTTGATGAGGACGGCCCAGAGCACAGAGCTAAACACACCATCCTTGCTTGCGTGTCTGGAAGGAGGACAATGTCTCCTAGGCTAATGATAACAAATAAATAAAGAGATAAATAAATGAATCGGTGGTACGATAGATTACTCCCTGAGTGCCCAGTATGTTCTGACCTTCTTTGCATGTATTCAATTCTGTAATCCCGAGAGCCAGACACTGTTATTTTGCCCTTTAGAGCAGAGGAGACTGAGCCAGAGAGAGGTTATGTCACAGGGCTATGTGTGACACAGATGGGACTGGCCCTCCTGCAGGCTGACTGCAGCCCCCCGCCCAACCGGACACCATGTCATCCCATGAAAGGTGAGAACACTGAACACCTGGCACAGAGGCAGCAGTGGGAAAGCCCTGAGCTGGCAGTCAGAGCCCTCTGCACAGCTCTGTGACCTCTGTGGGCTTCAGCCTCCCACCTCTGCAGCCAGGAGCACAGCTGGACTGTCTCCGAAGACCCTTGCAGCCCTGAAAAAGGAGAGGCCGGATTCAGCCTCCAGTGATGTCATAACCGGCCCCATGTGGCCGGGAGGTGAGACAGCTGTGGTGTAGGTGTAGTCCTCTGAGTATAGGCTGTGTGCCCTTGGGTAAGTTGCTTAACCTCTCTGCAATTGGCACCATCACTCCAGACCTTGCAGGTTCACTGAGTCTGTGCAAATGCTGTGGCGGTGACTCGTTCCATGGGGCTTGTTGGAGAACATCCCTACGCCCTCTGGCACTGGATAAGCAAGGTTCCTATCCACCTCTGCCCTCACCATGAGCTTGCTTGCAAACCAGGGAGCCTTTCTCCAGGAGCTTGTTGGGAGCTCAAGGATTCTCTGTGCACAAATGTCCGTGTGGAGAGAGCGATCATAAAGGACACCGTTCGGGAAGCCCGAGCTAGGAGCCAGGCCACTATCTGGCTTATTCCCCCTCATTGAAATTAATCTTTTTTATCGAAAGGAGGAAATGAAATCTCAGAGAGTATCAGTGACTTGCCAGGTCAGGAAGTGGCATGCTGGCTGTGAACCCGAGTGCCTGACACCAACACCCACGCACGCAGAACGGGCCGGCTCCCGAAATGCCCCCTTCACACAGGGCACCTGTGGGCAATCTTGCTCCTGACTTCTGAGCCACGTGTCTCCTCTTTCTCTCCGAGTGCCCATCAACTAGGAATTCCCTCCCCAGACCGCCAGGGGGCGCAACACCTGAACTATATTACCTGTTCCCTCAGCACACACTTCTTGCTAATAAACAGCACCAGGCCCTCCGCACTGCAGCACCACCATCACTCTGCAGAGGAACACATGAAGTCCTTCTTCTGAAAGCAAGTCTCAGGGAAACAGCTGGGAAATTCCCACCAAATTCAAATCACTATCGGGGTGTCAAGTAGCCACGGGCTGCATTTGAGGGAAGGGAAGATGTCAGCCTGATCTAGGGAGGACCTTGCGAAGATTCAGAGCCAAGGCCCTGCAGGGAGCTGTCACGGGTGGCGAGTGTCCTGTCAGTAGCCCTGGGCAAGCCAAGACTGATGTTCCCTGTGGGGAGGCAGGGGGCAGGGCTGCTCCGGGCGTGTGTGGTCCGCACAGTGGGGCATCTGTGAAGCGTTCCCAGGACTCGGGCACACCTTCCATGTAAGTGCAGCATATGAAAGCGTCCAGCTTTCAGAATTGCTCCTCCACGTATGAAGGTGATTTGACGTGTTGAAGGGAAAAATGGGTGTCACATATAGTGTCCTTTTACATTTTATCTTAGCGATTCTTTTTACTGACCAGGGTTAAAACTGTGGCCGAAAATACAAATAGGTCTTTCCAGGGTGTTTTAGACGCCAGTCCCGTGTAGAAGTCAAACAAGAGGGGTGTGGGATTCCATCCCCTCTGGGTACTTTTCCAGGCTCTCATCACCGAGGACTGAGTTTGGCAGGGGCCCCCAGAGAAGGAAAATGAGAAATGGACAACGTTCTCTGCAATCCATACTCGTAAGGGGAATAGAGGGAGTGTGTCCTCTGTGTGTCCAGTGCCCTATGTCATCTGGCGAGGCTTTCATTTGGAGCTGAGAAACTGAAGCTCAACTTAACCTAAGGGGCTAAGACGCTCCGTGTGCGTGTGTTTTGGGGGGTGGGGGGGTACTCTTTGGTCCAGAGCCGAGGTCTCTGCACGTCCAGTCCAGTTCCCCACGCCAGCCCTGATGGGCACGGCGTCTCTTTGTTCAAGACAGACAAAGGAAGACAGAGCCAGAATAAAGTCAACAACTTTTATTACAACTCACATATTTCACAGAAAAAGGAATGTAGCGTCAGGTCCGCTTGTATGAAAAACGGTAAAATGCAGGTTTGTCCTGGTTGCTCTGTTGACACCCGGGGCAGGCTCTCCGCGACATCAGGCACAGCAGCTGCACTTGTCTGAGGCCCCTTTGCAGACGCAGCCCTGGGCACACTTGGCGCAGCCCACGGGGCAGCAGGAGCAGCAGCCTGGGGAGGCAAGGGCAGCGTGCAGTCGGACCACGCGTTGTCCGCAACCACCCTTCCCAACAGCAGGCCTGGCCCCAGCCGCCCTCAGGCCCAGACCCTGAGTTTACGATGGTGTCCTCTGTCCTGAGATAATTGCTCTCAGGCACTAGGTTCAGGTTGCCTGCCCCATCTGTGCCCGGGACAGGGCACAGCGCCTTGGAGAGACACTGAGCAGGGCCTCTGGGGACAAGACAAAGCCAGCCCCCAGCACCACCAGTGATGTGAGCCACGTCCTCAGGATCAAAGTGGAGGCAAACCCCTCACAGAGCAGCTCCCGCTCGGGATAGGGAGGCTCTGGGCTGCTTCGACAGGAAGGGGCTGCACCAGGTCCGAGAAGCCACACAGGGTCACTCGTTCATGTCCCTACAGTGCTTCAGTGCCTGGGAGGATTCAGAAGCGTGACTCAGGAGGGAGGAGGACTAGTTCTAGTGACAGGTCTGAGGTTGTTTGTTGGTGACCCGTCTGGGCCTCAGTCTCCCTGTTCTCTAGTGCGCGCCTGGGTCTCGGTCATGTCGAAGGCGATTCCAGCTCTGACTGGGAATCCCTTCCTGGTGAGGGGGGTGCCGGGAAGTTTGGTCACTGTCCTGCTCCTGCCTGCTGAGCTCTGGGCTCCCTCCTCGCACTCAGCCCACACCCCGCATTGCCAGAGAAGGCCCCGCACACTCACTCTTCTTGCAGGAGGTGCATCTGCAGGCCTTGCAGGTGCAGGAGCCAGCGCAGCTGCAGGAGCCGCCTGCCAGGAAGGGAAAGGCCAGCAGTGAGCAGGGAGAGGGATGCAGGAGCTACAGCAGACGGTCAGCAATGCCTCCCTGAGCCCTCCTCCTCCGTCAGGACGCGGCCCTGGGAGCTCGTGTCCACTCAGGCGGATAGAGAAGCCCCAGCTCGTGTCTTCTGGTCCAAGGAGAGTAGGTCCCCTCCTGATGGGACTCCACAGGGAAGGTCCCAGGCTCCAGACCCAGCCCAGGCTGACTGGGGCCGGGGGCCAGGGCCCATGGCGTGAACCCCAAAGAGGCAGTGTCCCCTCCTCCCATCAAGTCCTGGCAGCTCCGAGGCCTCCTCCAAACCCTGGGTCTAGCAATTCCGTGACCTGCTGGGTGACCTCAACAAAGGCAGTCTTGAGCCTCTGTACCCCCCATTCAAAAATAGAGGCTGGAAATCTCTGGCGATCTAGTGGTTACGGGACAGCGCTCTCACTTCCTAGTGTCTGGGTTCCGTCCCCGGTCAGGGAACTAAGCTCCCACAAGCTGAGTGGTACAGCCAAAAAACAAAAAACAAAAAATAGATTAAAAAAATGCTGTCGCTGCCCTGGCTGGGAAGAAAGCACTGGGTGAACCGTGGCCGTCCACTTGTGCTCAAATTGAAACTTCTTCCTCGTCTAACCCCAGGGACACTGTGTCCTGGGCTGAGAAGCGGGCATCCAAGGCCCAGAGCCAGGGGTTCCTTACCAGTGGGGCAGGAGCAGTTGGGGTCCATTTGGAGCCAAGGCGAGGCCGGGGGTAGAAAGCAAGCGGCCAAGAGGCCCGTGAGCTGGTGGGAGGCGTGTCGAGCCTAGGAGCCTGCTTGCAGTGTTTGTACCCAGAGGAGGCGGCCCGGGCGCAGAGGTCCCACCCCCTCCTTGCACCCGCCCCGCGGATCTGCGCCCGCCCCGCGGATCTGCGCCCGCCCCGCCCGCAGCGCCGGGGGCCCGGCCGTGAGCAACCCCTGGGGCCGAGACAGGATTCTCCCAGTGTACGTGGGTCCGCTCTGCGCACGGAGAGCCGTATTTGGTGCCTGCTCGCCGGTAGGGACTGTTTGCCAGGAGGTGCGCGGTGTCCTAGCCTCCCTGTCCGCCCCTCCCGATTTTCCCGAGGGCGGCAGCCACCTTGTTCCGGGATTTTCCAGCAAGCCAGCCTCTGTATCCTCGCTGTCTTCCCCACCACCGGCCCCCGCGCTGTTGTCTTCAGGTTCCCCCTTTCCGGAGCCCGTGTGCAACCCTAGTCTCGCGCTCCCGTCCCAGGCATGGCTGGATCCTGGGAGTTGTGTGCAGAGAGCGGCGGTGGATGTGACCTTCACCACCAATCCTCCGACTCCCTCTTCCCCCACCATTTCCTGTCCTGGTCCCCACGATGGTCCTTAGGCAGCGTTTCTCTAACGTTTCTCCGTAAGAGCACCGCGACCAACTCAGGCCTCTGCCTCCCATCCTTCCTTCTTTTCTGCACTACTGAATGGATGGATGGGCACACTTGTCCCTGTGCTCCTGGCCTAAACTTGGCAGGGGATTTCCTGATCCTAGCCAGTCCACCCTGCACCAGGATGGAGGTTCCCAAAGGATGAGATCCCACCCCGTGGAAGGGATCATTGTAAGTGATGGGCAGACCTGGCATTAAATAGCAAAGCATGACAAGTGGTTATTTCCCTTTCAGTATTCAGCAGTGGGAAGGGCACTGAGCAGGCAGTCACATCCCTCTGCATAGCTCTGTGACCTCTCTGGACTTTAGTCTCCCATCTCTGCAGCCAGAAGCACAACTAGACTGTCTGAAAGGACACTTCCAGCTCTGAGTAATGATAGGCAGGACTCAGCCTTCAGTGACCTCCTAATCAGCGACCTTTGGCAAGGAGGTGAGACAGCCTTGCTATAGCTTCAGACCTCTGAATATGATCTGTGTGCCCTTAGGCAGGTTGCTGAAACTCTGGGTAGCTGGCGCAATCATTCCAGCCCCTGCAGGTTCACTGTGTTACTGGTTCAATATAGATCAAGTGATAGGAAGGGTGGGCATTGATTTTGTGTTTCTCCAAATGGTGTGGCAGCATTTTATCCTGGGGGGGGGGGGGCTATTGCAGGGCATCCACACTCCCCCTGCCAGTGGATCAGTAAATTTGCAATCAAACCTTAACCTCCAGCCTGGAGTGATGCTTGCAAAACCATGAGCCTTTCCCCAAGAGCTTGTTGGAATTCAGCAAGATTGTGTCCCAGTAAAGTCACTGTGAACAGAAGCATCCTAATAGACAGAGTTTATTAAGCCCTAGTGAGGAGCTAGGCCACTCTCAATACCACACAGGGATATCATCTCCTTTTTATAGGAAATGGAGACTTAGAGAGGTCGAGCGACTCATTTAGGATACGCGGCTGGTAAGGGCCACTGTGGTCTGTGAACCAAGACTGCCTGACACCAGCACCCACGCACCCAGCACAGGCTGGCTCCTGAAATCCCCTCTTCACACAGGACACCTGTGGGTGAGTGTGGTCCTGACACTTGGGCCACGTGACTCGTCTTTCTCTTTGACTTTCCATCAAATAGCAAATCCCTCCAGAAGTTGTCAGGAGGACCAGCTCTCGCCATTATTTACAGGTCACTCAGCGCCTCACTCCTTCCTAGTAAATACCACCACCACGTTGTAAATGCAGAATCTGACACTACCCTGCACAGGCAGACATGAAGTCCTTCATCTGGAACCAATTTCCAGGTACTCTGCCTCTTGTTGGGAAGTGGCTGGGCATTACCTACAAATTCCTAGTCACTTTGTGGTTTCCAGTAGCCAAGGGCTGGATTTTGAAGGCAGCGTTCAGCCTGACCTAAAGGAACTTCCAAAGATTCAGAGCCAACTCACCACAGGGAGCTCTCAGGGGTAGCAGGTGTCCTCTCACTGGCACTGGGCCAGCCGAGACGGATGTTCCCTGTGGGGATGGTGGGAAGAGCTACTTCAGGTGTGGGTGATCCACACAGTGGGGCGTTTGAAAGTGTTTTCCGTGTTCAACATACTCCTTTGATGAACTCATGGTTTTTTTTTAATAATTGAAGTGTAGCTGATTTACAATATTGTGTTAGTTTCAGGTGAACAAACATGTTTTTACTTTTTAAATTTTTCCTGTACTACTCTGATCCTCATACATTTATTCAAATTTATTGAATCAACAATTGGGTTTTGTATTTTGTGTCCTTTGAAATTTTTCTTAGTAGTTCACTTAATTTTATTTTACCAAAGTTTAGGTTTGTGACGTTAGAAAATAAAAACCACAGCTAGAAAATTCACACATCTTTCAGTGCAGGGAGTTTGAGACTTCCAGGTAGGGATTCAGGTAACTGGAGGTGTGATTCCAGCTTCTTTAGAGTCTATGAAGCCTAAAATCTATGAGGACGTGAAGTTAGCCAGGGAAATCAGAGGATGGGAAATGAGGCATGGAGAAGTCACCAACCCTTGCCATGCCACGAACCCTTGCCATGAGAATGGAGGGGACCTTGTATCTGCTCAACACCCTTAGAGCATCTGGTCTAATGCTCTTCCATTTTACGGAAGATGAACCCAGTGAGGGAGTGTGGCTTGTCTTAGGCACTCAGTTTGTGAGGGACTCACATTTTGTTCCAGTACCCAAGTCTCTGCACTTCTCATCCAGTCTCCTACACCAGCCCTGGTGTAGGGCAGGAGCCCTTATTCCCAATGCACAGAAAAAAGAGCCGAGTCGGAAGAGTGTCAACAGCTTTTATTACAACTCACATATTTCATAGGAAAGGGAATGTAGCAATCAAGTCAGAGTTGTATAAAAACACAGGTCGGCCCGTGGTCCTCCATTGACACCTGGGGCAGGCTCTCCGCGACATCAGGCACAGCAGCTGCACTTGTCCGAGGCCCCTTTGCAGACGCAGCCCTGGGCACACTTGGCGCAGCCCACGGGGCAGCAGGAGCAGCAGCCTGGGGAGGCAAGGGCAGCGTGCAGTCGGACCACGCGTTGTCCACAACCACCCTTCCCAACACCAGGCCTGGCCCCAGCCGCCCTCAGGCCCAGACCCTGAGTTTACGATGGTGTCCTCTGTCCTGAGATAATTGCTCTCAGGCACTAGGTTCAGGTTGCCTGCCCCATCTGTGCCCAGGACAGGGCACAGCGCCTTGGACAGACAGTGAGCAGGGCCTCTGGGGCAAGAGAAAGCCGGCCCCCAGCACCACCAGTGATGTGAGCCACGTCCTCAGGATCAAAGTGGAGGCAAACCCCTCACAGAGTAGCTCCCGCTCGGGATAGGGAAGCTCTGGGTTGCTTCGACAGGAAGGGGCTGCACCAGGTCCGAGAAGCCACACAGGGTCACTCGCTCATGTCCCTACAGTGCTTCAGTCCCTGGGAGGATTCAGAAGCGGGCCTCAGGAGGCAGGAGGACTAGTTCTAGTGACAGGTCTGAGGTTGTTTGTTGGTGACCCGTCTGGGCCTCAGTCTCCCTGTTCTCTAGTGCGCGCCTGGGTCTCGGTCACGTCGAAGGCGATTCCAGCTCTGATTGGGAATCCCTTTCTGGTGAGGAGGGTGCCGGGAAGTTTGGTCTCTCTCCTGCTCCTGCCTGCTGAGCTCTGGGCTCCCTCCTCGCACTCAGCCCACACCCCGCATTCCCAGAGAAGGCCCCGCACACTCACTCTTCTTGCAGGACGTGCATCTGCAGGCCTTGCAGGTGCAGGAGCCAGCGCAGCTGCAGGAGCCGCCTGCCAGGAAGGGAAAGGCCAGCAGTGAGCAGGGAGAGGGATGCAGGAGCTACAGCAGACGGTCAGCAATGCCTCCCTGAGCCCTCCTCCGTCAGGACCCAGTCCTGGGAGCTCGTGTCCACTCAGGCGGATAGAGAAGCCCCAGCTCGTCTCTTCTGGTCCAAGGAGAGTAGGTCCCCTCCTGATGGGACTCCACAGGGAAGGTCCCAGGCTCCAGACCCAGCCCAGGGTGACTGGGGCCGGGGGCCAGGGCCCATGGCCTGAACCCCAAAGAGGCAGTGTCCCCTCCTCCCATCCAGTCCTGGCAGCTCCGAGGCCTCCTCCAAACACTGGGTCCCGGTCTAGCAATCCCCTGACCAGCTGGGTGACCTCAATCAGGACAGCCTGGAGCCCCCGTGACCTCAGTGTTAACAGAGAGGCAAAGGGAGACTGACCTGCTCCCAGGGGCCTGGCTCCCAAGAAAGCCCCGGACCCGTGACAGGAGTCCTCCTGAGCTCAAACTCAAAACCCTCCCTTGTCGTCCTGTGCCTGGGAAGGGGGCATCCTAAGGCTCAAAGCCAGGGCTCCCTTACCAGTGGGGCAGGAGCACTTGGGGTCCATCTGGAGGAGAAGTGAGGCCCGAGGTCCAAAGCAAGGGGCGAAGCGGCTGCACGGGTCCGGTGGGGGCCGTGTGGGAGCGAGGAGCCCGGGGGCTCAGTTATAGGCCGAGGAGGCGGCCCGGGCGCAGAGGCCCCGCCCCCGCCTTGCACGCGCCCCGCGGGTCCGCGCCCGCGCCGTCCGCAGCGCCCTCAGCGCCCTGGGCCGGGCTGTGAGCAACAGGCGGGGCCGAGCGCACGATTCCACTTCGGTGCCGGCTGGAGCGGAGGAACCGGGTGCCGTGCGGTAAGCGGTGTCCCAGCCCCCTGGCCGCCCCTTCCCAATGTGCCCGACGGGAGCAGCCACCCTGTTGGCGGGTTGTGCAGGAATCCAGCTCCCGCGTCCTCCGGTCTTCCCCGCCCCGGGCCCCGCGCCGCCGGCCTGCGGGTCGCCGTTTCCTGCAGCCTGAGAACAGCCCCCGCCTCCCGCTCGTGTCCCTGGCTTGGCTGGAGCCGGGGAGCGGTGTCAGAGACGGCAGGCGTATGTGACCCTCACCACCGTTTCGCCCAGCCCATGTGTCCCCAGGCGTTGCCAGCCCCGGTCCCCACCACGGTCCTTTGGAAGCACGTTTCCGGTGCCGTCTCCTGGAACGGCAGCGCGGTGAACATTGCCTTCAGCCGCTAGTCCTCCTCACTTGTGTTTTCCTTTCCTGGAGGGATCATGGCTCATTTCGGCGGGGGCTTCTTTGCCTAAACTTTCCAGGGGGGCTCCTCACTGTAGCCGGTCCACCCCACGCCAGGGTGGAGGTTCCCTAATCATGGGATGCTCCCCAGGGACGGCGTCATTGTAGGTGATAGGCAGCCCTGGCGTTAAATAACAAAGCGAGACAAGTGGATAGTTCCCTTTGAGTAGTCCCGACAGTTACTCACCGTGGAGTCCAGGCCAAGCCTTGTTAATCACTTTTGCTCTTTGAACTGTCACACCAACCGGGAAGGGAGATCCTAGTCAGGAGCCCGTTTCCCAAAGGCCAAAGTACCTACAGTACAAGGAGGCTCCGGAGGCAGGCACACGGTGCTGGGGAGTGGTGCCCTGCTTCTGTGCTTTTGTCGCTTCGCAGCTGAGAGAGGGAGTCAGTGAGAAAGCTCCCCTTTGGCCCAGAGCTGTGTCCTCAGCCCGTCTCTACCATGTCCAGCTCAATCCTGGGGGCGACCAGAGTGACAGAATAGGAATGGATTTATGACTTTGTGGCTACCTTCTGACTCTCTCCTTCAGTAGTGCTCAAGAGGTTTCTTTTGGTATAACGTATTTCGGAAAATCGCTGAAAAGAGAATGGTAAGGAAATCCTGATGCAGGTGACAGCAGAAATGGCAGGATCCTTCTGTATGTGTTAGGAGGACACCGACTGTGTTACTCACGGCTTTCTACCTGTAGTGTCAACGGCTCTTTGCGTGAAGGCAGGATAACCCTCTCAGGGGAACTGGTCCCAGGCTCACAGGGTTGATGAGGACGGCCCAGAGCACAGAGCTAAACACACCATCCTTGCTTGCGTGTCTGGAAGGAGGACAATGTCTCCTAGGCTAATGATAACAAATAAATAAAGAGATAAATAAATGAATCGGTGGTACGATAGATTACTCCCTGAGTGCCCAGTATGTTCTGACCTTCTTTGCATGTATTCAATTCTGTAATCCCGAGAGCCAGACACTGTTATTTTGCCCTTTAGGGCAGAGGAGACTGAGCCAGAGAGAGGTTATGTCACAGGGCTATGTGTGACACAGATGGGACTGGCCCTCCTGCAGGCTGACTGCAGCCCCCCGCCCAACCGGACACCATGTCATCCCATGAAAGGTGAGAACACTGAACACCTGGCACAGAGGCAGCAGTGGGAAAGCCCTGAGCTGGCAGTCAGAGCCCTCTGCACAGCTCTGTGACCTCTGTGGGCTTCAGCCTC
The DNA here is from genome assembly GCF_949752795.1 of Hyperoodon ampullatus. NCBI lineage: Eukaryota > Metazoa > Chordata > Mammalia > Artiodactyla > Ziphiidae > Hyperoodon > Hyperoodon ampullatus. Next base: position 29,625,010 of record NC_136931.1, on the reverse strand, counting down.
CCACCTCTGCAGCCAGGAGCACAGCTGGACTGTCTCCGAAGACCCTTGCAGCCCTGAAAAAGGAGAGGCCGGATTCAGCCTCCAGTGATGTCATAACCGGCCCCATGTGGCCGGGAGGTGAGACAGCTGTGGTGTAGGTGTAGTCCTCTGAGTATAGGCTGTGTGCCCTTGGGTAAGTTGCTTAACCTCTCTGCAATTGGCACCATCACTCCAGACCTTGCAGGTTCACTGAGTCTGTGCAAATGCTGTGGCGGTGACTCGTTCCATGGGGCTTGTTGGAGAACATCCCTACGCCCTCTGGCACTGGATAAGCAAGGTTCCTATCCACCTCTGCCCTCACCATGAGCTTGCTTGCAAACCAGGGAGCCTTTCTCCAGGAGCTTGTTGGGAGCTCAAGGATTCTCTGTGCACAAATGTCCGTGTGGAGAGAGCGATCATAAAGGACACCGTTCGGGAAGCCCGAGCTAGGAGCCAGGCCACTATCTGGCTTATTCCCCCTCATTGAAATTAATCTTTTTTATCGAAAGGAGGAAATGAAATCTCAGAGAGTATCAGTGACTTGCCAGGTCAGGAAGTGGCATGCTGGCTGTGAACCCGAGTGCCTGACACCAACACCCACGCACGCAGAACGGGCCGGCTCCCGAAATGCCCCCTTCACACAGGGCACCTGTGGGCAATCTTGCTCCTGACTTCTGAGCCACGTGTCTCCTCTTTCTCTCCGAGTGCCCATCAACTAGGAATTCCCTCCCCAGACCGCCAGGGGGCGCAACACCTGAACTATATTACCTGTTCCCTCAGCACACACTTCTTGCTAATAAACAGCACCAGGCCCTCCGCACTGCAGCACCACCATCACTCTGCAGAGGAACACATGAAGTCCTTCTTCTGAAAGCAAGTCTCAGGGAAACAGCTGGGAAATTCCCACCAAATTCAAATCACTATCGGGGTGTCAAGTAGCCACGGGCTGCATTTGAGGGAAGGGAAGATGTCAGCCTGATCTAGGGAGGACCTTGCGAAGATTCAGAGCCAAGGCCCTGCAGGGAGCTGTCACGGGTGGCGAGTGTCCTGTCAGTAGCCCTGGGCAAGCCAAGACTGATGTTCCCTGTGGGGAGGCAGGGGGCAGGGCTGCTCCGGGCGTGTGTGGTCCGCACAGTGGGGCATCTGTGAAGCGTTCCCAGGACTCGGGCACACCTTCCATGTAAGTGCAGCATATGAAAGCGTCCAGCTTTCAGAATTGCTCCTCCACGTATGAGGGTGATTTGACGTGTTGAAGGGAAAAATGGGTGTCACATATAGTGTCCTTTTACATTTTATCTTAGCGATTCTTTTTACTGACCAGGGTTAAAACTGTGGCCGAAAATACAAATAGGTCTTTCCAGGGTGTTTTAGACGCCAGTCCCGTGTAGAAGTCAAACAAGAGGGGTGTGGGATTCCATCCCCTCTGGGTACTTTTCCAGGCTCTCATCACCGAGGACTGAGTTTGGCAGGGGCCCCCAGAGAAGGAAAATGAGAAATGGACAACGTTCTCTGCAATCCATACTCGTAAGGGGAATAGAGGGAGTGTGTCCTCTGTGTGTCCAGTGCCCTATGTCATCTGGCGAGGCTTTCATTTGGAGCTGAGAAACTGAAGCTCAACTTAACCTAAGGGGCTAAGACGCTCCGTGTGCGTGTGTTTTGGGGGGTGGGGGGGTACTCTTTGGTCCAGAGCCGAGGTCTCTGCACGTCCAGTCCAGTTCCCCACGCCAGCCCTGATGGGCACGGCGTCTCTTTGTTCAAGACAGACAAAGGAAGACAGAGCCAGAATAAAGTCAACAACTTTTATTACAACTCACATATTTCACAGAAAAAGGAATGTAGCGTCAGGTCCGCTTGTATGAAAAACGGTAAAATGCAGGTTTGTCCTGGTTGCTCTGTTGACACCCGGGGCAGGCTCTCCGCGACATCAGGCACAGCAGCTGCACTTGTCCGAGGCCCCTTTGCAGACGCAGCCCTGGGCACACTTGGCGCAGCCCACGGGGCAGCAGGAGCAGCAGCCTGGGGAGGCAAGGGCAGCGTGCAGTCGGACCACGCGTTGTCCGCAACCACCCTTCCCAACAGCAGGCCTGGCCCCAGCCGCCCTCAGGCCCAGACCCTGAGTTTACGATGGTGTCCTCTGTCCTGAGATAATTGCTCTCAGGCACTAGGTTCAGGTTGCCTGCCCCATCTGTGCCCGGGACAGGGCACAGCGCCTTGGAGAGACACTGAGCAGGGCCTCTGGGGACAAGACAAAGCCAGCCCCCAGCACCACCAGTGATGTGAGCCACGTCCTCAGGATCAAAGTGGAGGCAAACCCCTCACAGAGCAGCTCCCGCTCGGGATAGGGAGGCTCTGGGCTGCTTCGACAGGAAGGGGCTGCACCAGGTCCGAGAAGCCACACAGGGTCACTCGTTCATGTCCCTACAGTGCTTCAGTCCCTGGGAGGATTCAGAAGCGTGACTCAGGAGGGAGGAGGACTAGTTCTAGTGACAGGTCTGAGGTTGTTTGTTGGTGACCCGTCTGGGCCTCAGTCTCCCTGTTCTCTAGTGCGCGCCTGGGTCTCGGTCATGTCGAAGGCGATTCCAGCTCTGACTGGGAATCCCTTCCTGGTGAGGGGGGTGCCGGGAAGTTTGGTCACTGTCCTGCTCCTGCCTGCTGAGCTCTGGGCTCCCTCCTCGCACTCAGCCCACACCCCGCATTGCCAGAGAAGGCCCCGCACACTCACTCTTCTTGCAGGAGGTGCATCTGCAGGCCTTGCAGGTGCAGGAGCCAGCGCAGCTGCAGGAGCCGCCTGCCAGGAAGGGAAAGGCCAGCAGTGAGCAGGGAGAGGGATGCAGGAGCTACAGCAGACGGTCAGCAATGCCTCCCTGAGCCCTCCTCCGTCAGGACCCAGTCCTGGGAGCTCGTGTCCACTCAGGCGGATAGAGAAGCCCCAGCTCGTCTCTTCTGGTCCAAGGAGAGTAGGTCCCCTCCTGATGGGACTCCACAGGGAAGGTCCCAGGCTCCAGACCCAGCCCAGGGTGACTGGGGCCGGGGGCCAGGGCCCATGGCCTGAACCCCAAAGAGGCAGTGTCCCCTCCTCCCATCCAGTCCTGGCAGCTCCGAGGCCTCCTCCAAACACTGGGTCCCGGTCTAGCAATCCCCTGACCAGCTGGGTGACCTCAATCAGGACAGCCTGGAGCCCCCGTGACCTCAGTGTTAACAGAGAGGCAAAGGGAGACTGACCTGCTCCCAGGGGCCTGGCTCCCAAGAAAGCCCCGGACCCGTGACAGGAGTCCTCCTGAGCTCAAACTCAAAACCCTCCCTTGTCGTCCTGTGCCTGGGAAGGGGGCATCCTAAGGCTCAAAGCCAGGGCTCCCTTACCAGTGGGGCAGGAGCACTTGGGGTCCATCTGGAGGAGAAGTGAGGCCCGAGGTCCAAAGCAAGGGGCGAAGCGGCTGCACGGGTCCGGTGGGGGCCGTGTGGGAGCGAGGAGCCCGGGGGCTCAGTTATAGGCCGAGGAGGCGGCCCGGGCGCAGAGGCCCCGCCCCCGCCTTGCACGCGCCCCGCGGGTCCGCGCCCGCGCCCACGCCCGCGCCGTCCGCATCGCCCTCGGCGCCCTGGGCCGGGCTGTGAGCAACAGGCGGGGCCGAGCGCACGATTCCACTTCGGTGCCGGCTGGAGCGGAGGAACCGGGTGCCGTGCGGTAAGCGGTGTCCCAGCCCCCTGGCCGCCCCTTCCCAATGTGCCCGACGGGAGCAGCCACCCTGTTGGCGGGTTGTGCAGGAATCCAGCTCCCGCGTCCTCCGGTCTTCCCCGCCCCGGGCCCCGCGCCGCCGGCCTGCGGGTCGCCGTTTCCTGCAGCCTGAGAACAGCCCCCGCCTCCCGCTCGTGTCCCTGGCTTGGCTGGAGCCGGGGAGCGGTGTCAGAGACGGCAGGCGTATGTGACCCTCACCACCGTTTCGCCCAGCCCATGTGTCCCCAGGAGTTGCCAGCCCCGGTCCCCACCACGGTCCTTTGGAAGCACGTTTCCGGTACCGTCTCCTGGAACGGCAGCGCGGTGAACATTGCCTTCAGCCGCTAGTCCTCCTCACTTGTGTTTTCCTTTCCTGGAGGGATCATGGCTCATTTCGGCGGGGGCTTCTTTGCCTAAACTTTCCAGGGGGGCTCCTCACTGTAGCCGGTCCACCCCACGCCAGGGTGGAGGTTCCCTAATCATGGGATGCTCCCCAGGGACGGCGTCATTGTAGGTGATAGGCAGTCCTGGCGTTAAATAACAAAGCGAGACAAGTGGATAGTTCCCTTTGAGTAGTCCCGACAGTTACTCACCGTGGAGTCCAGGCCAAGCCTTGTTAATCACTTTTGCTCTTTGAACTGTCACACCAACCGGGAAGGGAGATCCTAGTCAGGAGCCCGTTTCCCAAAGGCCAAAGTACCTACAGTACAAGGAGGCTCCGGAGGCAGGCACACGGTGCTGGGGAGTGGTGCCCTGCTTCTGTGCTTTTGTCGCTTCGCAGCTGAGAGAGGGAGTCAGTGAGAAAGCTCCCCTTTGGCGCAGAGCTGTGTCCTCAGCCCGTCTCTACCATGTCCAGCTCAATCCTGGGGGCGACCAGAGTGACAGAATAGGAATGGATTTATGACTTTGTGGCTACCTTCTGACTCTCTCCTTCAGTAGTGCTCAAGAGGTTTCTTTTGGTATAACGTATTTCGGAAAATCGCTGAAAAGAGAATGGTAAGGAAATCCTGATGCAGGTGACAGCAGAAATGGCAGGATCCTTCTGTATGTGTTAGGAGGACACCGACTGTGTTACTCACGGCTTTCTACCTGTAGTGTCAACGGCTCTTTGCGTGAAGGCAGGATAACCCTCTCAGGGGAACTGGTCCCAGGCTCACAGGGTTGATGAGGACGGCCCAGAGCACAGAGCTAAACACACCATCCTTGCTTGCGTGTCTGGAAGGAGGACAATGTCTCCTAGGCTAATGATAACAAATAAATAAAGAGATAAATAAATGAATCGGTGGTACGATAGATTACTCCCTGAGTGCCCAGTATGTTCTGACCTTCTTTGCATGTATTCAATTCTGTAATCCCGAGAGCCAGACACTGTTATTTTGCCCTTTAGGGCAGAGGAGACTGAGCCAGAGAGAGGTTATGTCACAGGGCTATGTGTGACACAGATGGGACTGGCCCTCCTGCAGGCTGACTGCAGCCCCCCGCCCAACCGGACACCATGTCATCCCATGAAAGGTGAGAACACTGAACACCTGGCACAGAGGCAGCAGTGGGAAAGCCCTGAGCTGGCAGTCAGAGCCCTCTGCACAGCTCTGTGACCTCTGTGGGCTTCAGCCTCCCACCTCTGCAGCCAGGAGCACAGCTGGACTGTCTCCGAAGACCCTTGCAGCCCTGAAAAAGGAGAGGCCGGATTCAGCCTCCAGTGATGTCATAACCGGCCCCATGTGGCCGGGAGGTGAGACAGCTGTGGTGTAGGTGTAGTCCTCTGAGTATAGGCTGTGTGCCCTTGGGTAAGTTGCTTAACCTCTCTGCAATTGGCACCATCACTCCAGACCTTGCAGGTTCACTGAGTCTGTGCAAATGCTGTGGCGGTGACTCGTTCCATGGGGCTTGTTGGAGAACATCCCTACGCCCTCTGGCACTGGATAAGCAAGGTTCCTATCCACCTCTGCCCTCACCATGAGCTTGCTTGCAAACCAGGGAGCCTTTCTCCAGGAGCTTGTTGGGAGCTCAAGGATTCTCTGTGCACAAATGTCCGTGTGGAGAGAGCGATCATAAAGGACACCGTTCGGGAAGCCCGAGCTAGGAGCCAGGCCACTATCTGGCTTATTCCCCCTCATTGAAATTAATCTTTTTTATCGAAAGGAGGAAATGAAATCTCAGAGAGTATCAGTGACTTGCCAGGTCAGGAAGTGGCATGCTGGCTGTGAACCCGAGTGCCTGACACCAACACCCACGCACGCAGAACGGGCCGGCTCCCGAAATGCCCCCTTCACACAGGGCACCTGTGGGCAATCTTGCTCCTGACTTCTGAGCCACGTGTCTCCTCTTTCTCTCCGAGTGCCCATCAACTAGGAATTCCCTCCCCAGACCGCCAGGGGGCGCAACACCTGAACTATATTACCTGTTCCCTCAGCACACACTTCTTGCTAATAAACAGCACCAGGCCCTCCGCACTGCAGCACCACCATCACTCTGCAGAGGAACACATGAAGTCCTTCTTCTGAAAGCAAGTCTCAGGGAAACAGCTGGGAAATTCCCACCAAATTCAAATCACTATCGGGGTGTCAAGTAGCCACGGGCTGCATTTGAGGGAAGGGAAGATGTCAGCCTGATCTAGGGAGGACCTTGCGAAGATTCAGAGCCAAGGCCCTGCAGGGAGCTGTCACGGGTGGCGAGTGTCCTGTCAGTAGCCCTGGGCAAGCCAAGACTGATGTTCCCTGTGGGGAGGCAGGGGGCAGGGCTGCTCCGGGCGTGTGTGGTCCGCACAGTGGGGCATCTGTGAAGCGTTCCCAGGACTCGGGCACACCTTCCATGTAAGTGCAGCATATGAAAGCGTCCAGCTTTCAGAATTGCTCCTCCACGTATGAGGGTGATTTGACGTGTTGAAGGGAAAAATGGGTGTCACATATAGTGTCCTTTTACATTTTATCTTAGCGATTCTTTTTACTGACCAGGGTTAAAACTGTGGCCGAAAATACAAATAGGTCTTTCCAGGGTGTTTTAGACGCCAGTCCCGTGTAGAAGTCAAACAAGAGGGGTGTGGGATTCCATCCCCTCTGGGTACTTTTCCAGGCTCTCATCACCGAGGACTGAGTTTGGCAGGGGCCCCCAGAGAAGGAAAATGAGAAATGGACAACGTTCTCTGCAATCCATACTCGTAAGGGGAATAGAGGGAGTGTGTCCTCTGTGTGTCCAGTGCCCTATGTCATCTGGCGAGGTTTTCATTTGGAGCTGAGAAACTGAAGCTCAACTTAACCTAAGGGGCTAAGACGCTCCGTGTGCGTGTGTTTTGGGGGGTGGGGGGGTACTCTTTGGTCCAGAGCCGAGGTCTCTGCACGTCCAGTCCAGTTCCCCACGCCAGCCCTGATGGGCACGGCATCTCTTTGTTCAAGACAGACAAAGGAAGACAGAGCCAGAATAAAGTCAACAACTTTTATTACAACTCACATATTTCACAGAAAAAGGAATGTAGCGTCAGGTCCGCTTGTATGAAAAACGGTAAAATGCAGGTTTGTCCTGGTTGCTCTGTTGACACCCGGGGCAGGCTCTCCGCGACATCAGGCACAGCAGCTGCACTTGTCCGAGGCCCCTTTGCAGACGCAGCCCTGGGCACACTTGGCGCAGCCCACGGGGCAGCAGGAGCAGCAGCCTGGGGAGGCAAGGGCAGCGTGCAGTCGGACCACGCGTTGTCCGCAACCACCCTTCCCAACAGCAGGCCTGGCCCCAGCCGCCCTCAGGCCCAGACCCTGAGTTTACGATGGTGTCCTCTGTCCTGAGATAATTGCTCTCAGGCACTAGGTTCAGGTTGCCTGCCCCATCTGTGCCCGGGACAGGGCACAGCGCCTTGGAGAGACACTGAGCAGGGCCTCTGGGGACAAGACAAAGCCAGCCCCCAGCACCACCAGTGATGTGAGCCACGTCCTCAGGATCAAAGTGGAGGCAAACCCCTCACAGAGCAGCTCCCGCTCGGGATAGGGAGGCTCTGGGCTGCTTCGACAGGAAGGGGCTGCACCAGGTCCGAGAAGCCACACAGGGTCACTCGTTCATGTCCCTACAGTGCTTCAGTCCCTGGGAGGATTCAGAAGCGTGACTCAGGAGGGAGGAGGACTAGTTCTAGTGACAGGTCTGAGGTTGTTTGTTGGTGACCCGTCTGGGCCTCAGTCTCCCTGTTCTCTAGTGCGCGCCTGGGTCTCGGTCATGTCGAAGGCGATTCCAGCTCTGACTGGGAATCCCTTCCTGGTGAGGGGGGTGCCGGGAAGTTTGGTCACTGTCCTGCTCCTGCCTGCTGAGCTCTGGGCTCCCTCCTCGCACTCAGCCCACACCCCGCATTGCCAGAGAAGGCCCCGCACACTCACTCTTCTTGCAGGAGGTGCATCTGCAGGCCTTGCAGGTGCAGGAGCCAGCGCAGCTGCAGGAGCCGCCTGCCAGGAAGGGAAAGGCCAGCAGTGAGCAGGGAGAGGGATGCAGGAGCTACAGCAGACGGTCAGCAATGCCTCCCTGAGCCCTCCTCCGTCAGGACCCAGTCCTGGGAGCTCGTGTCCACTCAGGCGGATAGAGAAGCCCCAGCTCGTCTCTTCTGGTCCAAGGAGAGTAGGTCCCCTCCTGATGGGACTCCACAGGGAAGGTCCCAGGCTCCAGACCCAGCCCAGGGTGACTGGGGCCGGGGGCCAGGGCCCATGGCCTGAACCCCAAAGAGGCAGTGTCCCCTCCTCCCATCCAGTCCTGGCAGCTCCGAGGCCTCCTCCAAACACTGGGTCCCGGTCTAGCAATCCCCTGACCAGCTGGGTGACCTCAATCAGGACAGCCTGGAGCCCCCGTGACCTCAGTGTTAACAGAGAGGCAAAGGGAGACTGACCTGCTCCCAGGGGCCTGGCTCCCAAGAAAGCCCCGGACCCGTGACAGGAGTCCTCCTGAGCTCAAACTCAAAACCCTCCCTTGTCGTCCTGTGCCTGGGAAGGGGGCATCCTAAGGCTCAAAGCCAGGGCTCCCTTACCAGTGGGGCAGGAGCACTTGGGGTCCATCTGGAGGAGAAGTGAGGCCCGAGGTCCAAAGCAAGGGGCGAAGCGGCTGCACGGGTCCGGTGGGGGCCGTGTGGGAGCGAGGAGCCCGGGGGCTCAGTTATAGGCCGAGGAGGCGGCCCGGGCGCAGAGGCCCCGCCCCCGCCTTGCACGCGCCCCGCGGGTCCGCGCCCGCGCCCACGCCCGCGCCGTCCGCATCGCCCTCGGCGCCCTGGGCCGGGCTGTGAGCAACAGGCGGGGCCGAGCGCAGGATTCCACTTCGGTGCCGGCTGGAGCGGAGGAACCGGGTGCCGTGCGGTAAGCGGTGTCCCAGCCCCCTGGCCGCCCCTTCCCAATGTGCCCGACGGGAGCAGCCACCCTGTTGGCGGGTTGTGCAGGAATCCAGCTCCCGCGTCCTCCGGTCTTCCCCGCCCCGGGCCCCGCGCCGCCGGCCTGCGGGTCGCCGTTTCCTGTAGCCTGAGAACAGCCCCCGCCTCCCGCTCGTGTCCCTGGCTTGGCTGGAGCCGGGGAGCGGTGTCAGAGACGGCAGGCGTATGTGACCCTCACCACCGTTTCGCCCAGCCCATGTGTCCCCAGGCGTTGCCAGCCCCGGTCCCCACCACGGTCCTTTGGAAGCACGTTTCCGGTACCGTCTCCTGGAACGGCAGCGCGGTGAACATTGCCTTCAGCCGCTAGTCCTCCTCACTTGTGTTTTCCTTTCCTGGAGGGATCATGGCTCATTTCGGCGGGGGCTTCTTTGCCTAAACTTTCCAGGGGGGCTCCTCACTGTAGCCGGTCCACCCCACGCCAGGGTGGAGGTTCCCTAATCATGGGATGCTCCCCAGGGACGGCGTCATTGTAGGTGATAGGCAGCCCTGGCGTTAAATAACAAAGCGAGACAAGTGGATAGTTCCCTTTGAGTAGTCCCGACAGTTACTCACCGTGGAGTCCAGGCCAAGCCTTGTTAATCACTTTTGCTCTTTGAACTGTCACACCAACCGGGAAGGGAGATCCTAGTCAGGAGCCCGTTTCCCAAAGGCCAAAGTACCTACAGTACAAGGAGGCTCCGGAGGCAGGCACACGGTGCTGGGGAGTGGTGCCCTGCTTCTGTGCTTTTGTCGCTTCGCAGCTGAGAGAGGGAGTCAGTGAGAAAGCTCCCCTTTGGCCCAGAGCTGTGTCCTCAGCCCGTCTCTACCATGTCCAGCTCAATCCTGGGGGCGACCAGAGTGACAGAATAGGAATGGATTTATGACTTTGTGGCTACCTTCTGACTCTCTCCTTCAGTAGTGCTCAAGAGGTTTCTTTTGGTATAACGTATTTCGGAAAATCGCTGAAAAGAGAATGGTAAGGAAATCCTGATGCAGGTGACAGCAGAAATGGCAGGATCCTTCTGTATGTGTTAGGAGGACACCGACTGTGTTACTCACGGCTTTCTACCTGTAGTGTCAACGGCTCTTTGCGTGAAGGCAGGATAACCCTCTCAGGGGAACTGGTCCCAGGCTCACAGGGTTGATGAGGACGGCCCAGAGCACAGAGCTAAACACACCATCCTTGCTTGCGTGTCTGGAAGGAGGACAATGTCTCCTAGGCTAATGATAACAAATAAATAAAGAGATAAATAAATGAATCGGTGGTACGATAGATTACTCCCTGAGTGCCCAGTATGTTCTGACCTTCTTTGCATGTATTCAATTCTGTAATCCCGAGAGCCAGACACTGTTATTTTGCCCTTTAGAGCAGAGGAGACTGAGCCAGAGAGAGGTTATGTCACAGGGCTATGTGTGACACAGATGGGACTGGCCCTCCTGCAGGCTGACTGCAGCCCCCCGCCCAACCGGACACCATGTCATCCCATGAAAGGTGAGAACACTGAACACCTGGCACAGAGGCAGCAGTGGGAAAGCCCTGAGCTGGCAGTCAGAGCCCTCTGCACAGCTCTGTGACCTCTGTGGGCTTCAGCCTCCCACCTCTGCAGCCAGGAGCACAGCTGGACTGTCTCCGAAGACCCTTGCAGCCCTGAAAAAGGAGAGGCCGGATTCAGCCTCCAGTGATGTCATAACCGGCCCCATGTGGCCGGGAGGTGAGACAGCTGTGGTGTAGGTGTAGTCCTCTGAGTATAGGCTGTGTGCCCTTGGGTAAGTTGCTTAACCTCTCTGCAATTGGCACCATCACTCCAGACCTTGCAGGTTCACTGAGTCTGTGCAAATGCTGTGGCGGTGACTCGTTCCATGGGGCTTGTTGGAGAACATCCCTACGCCCTCTGGCACTGGATAAGCAAGGTTCCTATCCACCTCTGCCCTCACCATGAGCTTGCTTGCAAACCAGGGAGCCTTTCTCCAGGAGCTTGTTGGGAGCTCAAGGATTCTCTGTGCACAAATGTCCGTGTGGAGAGAGCGATCATAAAGGACACCGTTCGGGAAGCCCGAGCTAGGAGCCAGGCCACTATCTGGCTTATTCCCCCTCATTGAAATTAATCTTTTTTATCGAAAGGAGGAAATGAAATCTCAGAGAGTATCAGTGACTTGCCAGGTCAGGAAGTGGCATGCTGGCTGTGAACCCGAGTGCCTGACACCAACACCCACGCACGCAGAACGGGCCGGCTCCCGAAATGCCCCCTTCACACAGGGCACCTGTGGGCAATCTTGCTCCTGACTTCTGAGCCACGTGTCTCCTCTTTCTCTCCGAGTGCCCATCAACTAGGAATTCCCTCCCCAGACCGCCAGGGGGCGCAACACCTGAACTATATTACCTGTTCCCTCAGCACACACTTCTTGCTAATAAACAGCACCAGGCCCTCCGCACTGCAGCACCACCATCACTCTGCAGAGGAACACATGAAGTCCTTCTTCTGAAAGCAAGTCTCAGGGAAACAGCTGGGAAATTCCCACCAAATTCAAATCACTATCGGGGTGTCAAGTAGCCACGGGCTGCATTTGAGGGAAGGGAAGATGTCAGCCTGATCTAGGGAGGACCTTGCGAAGATTCAGAGCCAAGGCCCTGCAGGGAGCTGTCACGGGTGGCGAGTGTCCTGTCAGTAGCCCTGGGCAAGCCAAGACTGATGTTCCCTGTGGGGAGGCAGGGGGCAGGGCTGCTCCGGGCGTGTGTGGTCCGCACAGTGGGGCATCTGTGAAGCGTTCCCAGGACTCGGGCACACCTTCCATGTAAGTGCAGCATATGAAAGCGTCCAGCTTTCAGAATTGCTCCTCCACGTATGAGGGTGATTTGACGTGTTGAAGGGAAAAATGGGTGTCACATATAGTGTCCTTTTACATTTTATCTTAGCGATTCTTTTTACTGACCAGGGTTAAAACTGTGGCCGAAAATACAAATAGGTCTTTCCAGGGTGTTTTAGACGCCAGTCCCGTGTAGAAGTCAAACAAGAGGGGTGTGGGATTCCATCCCCTCTGGGTACTTTTCCAGGCTCTCATCACCGAGGACTGAGTTTGGCAGGGGCCCCCAGAGAAGGAAAATGAGAAATGGACAACGTTCTCTGCAATCCATACTCGTAAGGGGAATAGAGGGAGTGTGTCCTCTGTGTGTCCAGTGCCCTATGTCATCTGGCGAGGCTTTCATTTGGAGCTGAGAAACTGAAGCTCAACTTAACCTAAGGGGCTAAGACGCTCCGTGTGCGTGTGTTTTGGGGGGTGGGGGGGTACTCTTTGGTCCAGAGCCGAGGTCTCTGCACGTCCAGTCCAGTTCCCCACGCCAGCCCTGATGGGCACGGCGTCTCTTTGTTCAAGACAGACAAAGGAAGACAGAGCCAGAATAAAGTCAACAACTTTTATTACAACTCACATATTTCACAGAAAAAGGAATGTAGCGTCAGGTCCGCTTGTATGAAAAACGGTAAAATGCAGGTTTGTCCTGGTTGCTCTGTTGACACCCGGGGCAGGCTCTCCGCGACATCAGGCACAGCAGCTGCACTTGTCCGAGGCCCCTTTGCAGACGCAGCCCTGGGCACACTTGGCGCAGCCCACGGGGCAGCAGGAGCAGCAGCCTGGGGAGGCAAGGGCAGCGTGCAGTCGGACCACGCGTTGTCCGCAACCACCCTTCCCAACAGCAGGCCTGGCCCCAGCCGCCCTCAGGCCCAGACCCTGAGTTTACGATGGTGTCCTCTGTCCTGAGATAATTGCTCTCAGGCACTAGGTTCAGGTTGCCTGCCCCATCTGTGCCCGGGACAGGGCACAGCGCCTTGGAGAGACACTGAGCAGGGCCTCTGGGGACAAGACAAAGCCAGCCCCCAGCACCACCAGTGATGTGAGCCACGTCCTCAGGATCAAAGTGGAGGCAAACCCCTCACAGAGCAGCTCCCGCTCGGGATAGGGAGGCTCTGGGCTGCTTCGACAGGAAGGGGCTGCACCAGGTCCGAGAAGCCACACAGGGTCACTCGTTCATGTCCCTACAGTGCTTCAGTCCCTGGGAGGATTCAGAAGCGTGACTCAGGAGGGAGGAGGACTAGTTCTAGTGACAGGTCTGAGGTTGTTTGTTGGTGACCCGTCTGGGCCTCAGTCTCCCTGTTCTCTAGTGCGCGCCTGGGTCTCGGTCATGTCGAAGGCGATTCCAGCTCTGACTGGGAATCCCTTCCTGGTGAGGGGGGTGCCGGGAAGTTTGGTCACTGTCCTGCTCCTGCCTGCTGAGCTCTGGGCTCCCTCCTCGCACTCAGCCCACACCCCGCATTGCCAGAGAAGGCCCCGCACACTCACTCTTCTTGCAGGAGGTGCATCTGCAGGCCTTGCAGGTGCAGGAGCCAGCGCAGCTGCAGGAGCCGCCTGCCAGGAAGGGAAAGGCCAGCAGTGAGCAGGGAGAGGGATGCAGGAGCTACAGCAGACGGTCAGCAATGCCTCCCTGAGCCCTCCTCCGTCAGGACCCAGTCCTGGGAGCTCGTGTCCACTCAGGCGGATAGAGAAGCCCCAGCTCGTCTCTTCTGGTCCAAGGAGAGTAGGTCCCCTCCTGATGGGACTCCACAGGGAAGGTCCCAGGCTCCAGACCCAGCCCAGGGTGACTGGGGCCGGGGGCCAGGGCCCATGGCCTGAACCCCAAAGAGGCAGTGTCCCCTCCTCCCATCCAGTCCTGGCAGCTCCGAGGCCTCCTCCAAACACTGGGTCCCGGTCTAGCAATCCCCTGACCAGCTGGGTGACCTCAATCAGGACAGCCTGGAGCCCCCGTGACCTCAGTGTTAACAGAGAGGCAAAGGGAGACTGACCTGCTCCCAGGGGCCTGGCTCCCAAGAAAGCCCCGGACCCGTGACAGGAGTCCTCCTGAGCTCAAACTCAAAACCCTCCCTTGTCGTCCTGTGCCTGGGAAGGGGGCATCCTAAGGCTCAAAGCCAGGGCTCCCTTACCAGTGGGGCAGGAGCACTTGGGGTCCATCTGGAGGAGAAGTGAGGCCCGAGGTCCAAAGCAAGGGGCGAAGCGGCTGCACGGGTCCGGTGGGGGCCGTGTGGGAGCGAGGAGCCCGGGGGCTCAGTTATAGGCCGAGGAGGCGGCCCGGGCGCAGAGGCCCCGCCCCCGCCTTGCACGCGCCCCGCGGGTCCGCGCCCGCGCCCACGCCCGCGCCGTCCGCATCGCCCTCGGCGCCCTGGGCCGGGCTGTGAGCAACAGGCGGGGCCGAGCGCACGATTCCACTTCGGTGCCGGCTGGAGCGGAGGAACCGGGTGCCGTGCGGTAAGCGGTGTCCCAGCCCCCTGGCCGCCCCTTCCCAATGTGCCCGACGGGAGCAGCCACCCTGTTGGCGGGTTGTGCAGGAATCCAGCTCCCGCGTCCTCCGGTCTTCCCCGCCCCGGGCCCCGCGCCGCCGGCCTGCGGGTCGCCGTTTCCTGCAGCCTGAGAACAGCCCCCGCCTCCCGCTCGTGTCCCTGGCTTGGCTGGAGCCGGGGAGCGGTGTCAGAGACGGCAGGCGTATGTGACCCTCACCACCGTTTCGCCCAGCCCATGTGTCCCCAGGAGTTGCCAGCCCCGGTCCCCACCACGGTCCTTTGGAAGCACGTTTCCGGTACCGTCTCCTGGAACGGCAGCGCGGTGAACATTGCCTTCAGCCGCTAGTCCTCCTCACTTGTGTTTTCCTTTCCTGGAGGGATCATGGCTCATTTCGGCGGGGGCTTCTTTGCCTAAACTTTCCAGGGGGGCTCCTCACTGTAGCCGGTCCACCCCACGCCAGGGTGGAGGTTCCCTAATCATGGGATGCTCCCCAGGGACGGCGTCATTGTAGGTGATAGGCAGTCCTGGCGTTAAATAACAAAGCGAGACAAGTGGATAGTTCCCTTTGAGTAGTCCCGACAGTTACTCACCGTGGAGTCCAGGCCAAGCCTTGTTAATCACTTTTGCTCTTTGAACTGTCACACCAACCGGGAAGGGAGATCCTAGTCAGGAGCCCGTTTCCCAAAGGCCAAAGTACCTACAGTACAAGGAGGCTCCGGAGGCAGGCACACGGTGCTGGGGAGTGGTGCCCTGCTTCTGTGCTTTTGTCGCTTCGCAGCTGAGAGAGGGAGTCAGTGAGAAAGCTCCCCTTTGGCGCAGAGCTGTGTCCTCAGCCCGTCTCTACCATGTCCAGCTCAATCCTGGGGGCGACCAGAGTGACAGAATAGGAATGGATTTATGACTTTGTGGCTACCTTCTGACTCTCTCCTTCAGTAGTGCTCAAGAGGTTTCTTTTGGTATAACGTATTTCGGAAAATCGCTGAAAAGAGAATGGTAAGGAAATCCTGATGCAGGTGACAGCAGAAATGGCAGGATCCTTCTGTATGTGTTAGGAGGACACCGACTGTGTTACTCACGGCTTTCTACCTGTAGTGTCAACGGCTCTTTGCGTGAAGGCAGGATAACCCTCTCAGGGGAACTGGTCCCAGGCTCACAGGGTTGATGAGGACGGCCCAGAGCACAGAGCTAAACACACCATCCTTGCTTGCGTGTCTGGAAGGAGGACAATGTCTCCTAGGCTAATGATAACAAATAAATAAAGAGATAAATAAATGAATCGGTGGTACGATAGATTACTCCCTGAGTGCCCAGTATGTTCTGACCTTCTTTGCATGTATTCAATTCTGTAATCCCGAGAGCCAGACACTGTTATTTTGCCCTTTAGGGCAGAGGAGACTGAGCCAGAGAGAGGTTATGTCACAGGGCTATGTGTGACACAGATGGGACTGGCCCTCCTGCAGGCTGACTGCAGCCCCCCGCCCAACCGGACACCATGTCATCCCATGAAAGGTGAGAACACTGAACACCTGGCACAGAGGCAGCAGTGGGAAAGCCCTGAGCTGGCAGTCAGAGCCCTCTGCACAGCTCTGTGACCTCTGTGGGCTTCAGCCTCCCACCTCTGCAGCCAGGAGCACAGCTGGACTGTCTCCGAAGACCCTTGCAGCCCTGAAAAAGGAGAGGCCGGATTCAGCCTCCAGTGATGTCATAACCGGCCCCATGTGGCCGGGAGGTGAGACAGCTGTGGTGTAGGTGTAGTCCTCTGAGTATAGGCTGTGTGCCCTTGGGTAAGTTGCTTAACCTCTCTGCAATTGGCACCATCACTCCAGACCTTGCAGGTTCACTGAGTCTGTGCAAATGCTGTGGCGGTGACTCGTTCCATGGGGCTTGTTGGAGAACATCCCTACGCCCTCTGGCACTGGATAAGCAAGGTTCCTATCCACCTCTGCCCTCACCATGAGCTTGCTTGCAAACCAGGGAGCCTTTCTCCAGGAGCTTGTTGGGAGCTCAAGGATTCTCTGTGCACAAATGTCAGTGTGGAGAGAGCGATCATAAAGGACACCGTTCGGGAAGCCCGAGCTAGGAGCCAGGCCACTATCTGGCTTATTCCCCCTCATTGAAATTAATCTTTTTTATCGAAAGGAGGAAATGAAATCTCAGAGAGTATCAGTGACTTGCCAGGTCAGGAAGTGGCATGCTGGCTGTGAACCCGAGTGCCTGACACCAACACCCACGCACGCAGAACGGGCCGGCTCCCGAAATGCCCCCCTTCACACAGGGCACCTGTGGGCAATCTTGCTCCTGACTTCTTTTTTTTTTTTTTTTTTTTTTTTTTTTTTTTTGTGGTACGCGGGCCTCTCACTGTTGTGGCCTCTCCCGTTGCGGAGCACAGGCTCCGGATGCGCAGGCTCAGCAGCCATGGCTCACGGGCCCAGCCGCTCCGCGGCATATGGGATCCTCCCAGACCGGGGCACGAACCCGTATCCCCTGCATCGGCAGGCGGACTCTCAACCACTGCGCCACCAGGGAGGCCCGCTCCTGACTTCTGAGCCACGTGTCTCCTCTTTCTCTCCGAGTGCCCATCAACTAGGAATTCCCTCCCCAGACCGCCAGGGGGCGCAACACCTGAACTATATTACCTGTTCCCTCAGCACACACTTCTTGCTAATAAACAGCACCAGGCCCTCCGCACTGCAGCACCACCATCACTCTGCAGAGGAACACATGAAGTCCTTCTTCTGAAAGCAAGTCTCAGGGAAACAGCTGGGAAATTCCCACCAAATTCAAATCACTATCGGGGTGTCAAGTAGCCACGGGCTGCATTTGAGGGAAGGGAAGATGTCAGCCTGATCTAGGGAGGACCTTGCGAAGATTCAGAGCCAAGGCCCTGCAGGGAGCTGTCACGGGTGGCGAGTGTCCTGTCAGTAGCCCTGGGCAAGCCAAGACTGATGTTCCCTGTGGGGAGGCAGGGGGCAGAGCTGCTCCGGGCGTGTGTGGTCCGCACAGTGGGGCATCTGTGAAGCGTTCCCAGGACTCGGGCACACCTTCCATGTAAGTGCAGCATATGAAAGCGTCCAGCTTTCAGAATTGCTCCTCCACGTATGAGGGTGATTTGACGTGTTGAAGGGAAAAATGGGTGTCACATATAGTGTCCTTTTACATTTTATCTTAGCGATTCTTTTTACTGACCAGGGTTAAAACTGTGGCCGAAAATACAAATAGGTCTTTCCAGGGTGTTTTAGACGCCAGTCCCGTGTAGAAGTCAAACAAGAGGGGTGTGGGATTCCATCCCCTCTGGGTACTTTTCCAGGCTCTCATCACCGAGGACTGAGTTTGGCAGGGGCCCCCAGAGAAGGAAAATGAGAAATGGACAACGTTCTCTGCAATCCATACTCGTAAGGGGAATAGAGGGAGTGTGTCCTCTGTGTGTCCAGTGCCCTATGTCATCTGGCGAGGCTTTCATTTGGAGCTGAGAAACTGAAGCTCAACTTAACCTAAGGGGCTAAGACGCTCCGTGTGCGTGTGTTTTGGGGGGTGGGGGGGTACTCTTTGGTCCAGAGCCGAGGTCTCTGCACGTCCAGTCCAGTTCCCCACGCCAGCCCTGATGGGCACGGCGTCTCTTTGTTCAAGACAGACAAAGGAAGACAGAGCCAGAATAAAGTCAACAACTTTTATTACAACTCACATATTTCACAGAAAAAGGAATGTAGCGTCAGGTCCGCTTGTATGAAAAACGGTAAAATGCAGGTTTGTCCTGGTTGCTCTGTTGACACCCGGGGCAGGCTCTCCGCGACATCAGGCACAGCAGCTGCACTTGTCTGAGGCCCCTTTGCAGACGCAGCCCTGGGCACACTTGGCGCAGCCCACGGGGCAGCAGGAGCAGCAGCCTGGGGAGGCAAGGGCAGCGTGCAGTCGGACCACGCGTTGTCCGCAACCACCCTTCCCAACAGCAGGCCTGGCCCCAGCCGCCCTCAGGCCCAGACCCTGAGTTTACGATGGTGTCCTCTGTCCTGAGATAATTGCTCTCAGGCACTAGGTTCAGGTTGCCTGCCCCATCTGTGCCCGGGACAGGGCACAGCGCCTTGGAGAGACACTGAGCAGGGCCTCTGGGGACAAGACAAAGCCAGCCCCCAGCACCACCAGTGATGTGAGCCACGTCCTCAGGATCAAAGTGGAGGCAAACCCCTCACAGAGCAGCTCCCGCTCGGGATAGGGAGGCTCTGGGCTGCTTCGACAGGAAGGGGCTGCACCAGGTCCGAGAAGCCACACAGGGTCACTCGTTCATGTCCCTACAGTGCTTCAGTGCCTGGGAGGATTCAGAAGCGTGACTCAGGAGGGAGGAGGACTAGTTCTAGTGACAGGTCTGAGGTTGTTTGTTGGTGACCCGTCTGGGCCTCAGTCTCCCTGTTCTCTAGTGCGCGCCTGGGTCTCGGTCATGTCGAAGGCGATTCCAGCTCTGACTGGGAATCCCTTCCTGGTGAGGGGGGTGCCGGGAAGTTTGGTCACTGTCCTGCTCCTGCCTGCTGAGCTCTGGGCTCCCTCCTCGCACTCAGCCCACACCCCGCATTGCCAGAGAAGGCCCCGCACACTCACTCTTCTTGCAGGAGGTGCATCTGCAGGCCTTGCAGGTGCAGGAGCCAGCGCAGCTGCAGGAGCCGCCTGCCAGGAAGGGAAAGGCCAGCAGTGAGCAGGGAGAGGGATGCAGGAGCTACAGCAGACGGTCAGCAATGCCTCCCTGAGCCCTCCTCCTCCGTCAGGACGCGGCCCTGGGAGCTCGTGTCCACTCAGGCGGATAGAGAAGCCCCAGCTCGTGTCTTCTGGTCCAAGGAGAGTAGGTCCCCTCCTGATGGGACTCCACAGGGAAGGTCCCAGGCTCCAGACCCAGCCCAGGCTGACTGGGGCCGGGGGCCAGGGCCCATGGCGTGAACCCCAAAGAGGCAGTGTCCCCTCCTCCCATCAAGTCCTGGCAGCTCCGAGGCCTCCTCCAAACCCTGGGTCTAGCAATTCCGTGACCTGCTGGGTGACCTCAACAAAGGCAGTCTTGAGCCTCTGTACCCCCCATTCAAAAATAGAGGCTGGAAATCTCTGGCGATCTAGTGGTTACGGGACAGCGCTCTCACTTCCTAGTGTCTGGGTTCCGTCCCCGGTCAGGGAACTAAGCTCCCACAAGCTGAGTGGTACAGCCAAAAAACAAAAAACAAAAAATAGATTAAAAAAATGCTGTCGCTGCCCTGGCTGGGAAGAAAGCACTGGGTGAACCGTGGCCGTCCACTTGTGCTCAAATTGAAACTTCTTCCTCGTCTAACCCCAGGGACACTGTGTCCTGGGCTGAGAAGCGGGCATCCAAGGCCCAGAGCCAGGGGTTCCTTACCAGTGGGGCAGGAGCAGTTGGGGTCCATTTGGAGCCAAGGCGAGGCCGGGGGTAGAAAGCAAGCGGCCAAGAGGCCCGTGAGCTGGTGGGAGGCGTGTCGAGCCTAGGAGCCTGCTTGCAGTGTTTGTACCCAGAGGAGGCGGCCCGGGCGCAGAGGTCCCACCCCCTCCTTGCACCCGCCCCGCGGATCTGCGCCCGCCCCGCGGATCTGCGCCCGCCCCGCCCGCAGCGCCGGGGGCCCGGCCGTGAGCAACCCCTGGGGCCGAGACAGGATTCTCCCAGTGTACGTGGGTCCGCTCTGCGCACGGAGAGCCGTATTTGGTGCCTGCTCGCCGGTAGGGACTGTTTGCCAGGAGGTGCGCGGTGTCCTAGCCTCCCTGTCCGCCCCTCCCGATTTTCCCGAGGGCGGCAGCCACCTTGTTCCGGGATTTTCCAGCAAGCCAGCCTCTGTATCCTCGCTGTCTTCCCCACCACCGGCCCCCGCGCTGTTGTCTTCAGGTTCCCCCTTTCCGGAGCCCGTGTGCAACCCTAGTCTCGCGCTCCCGTCCCAGGCATGGCTGGATCCTGGGAGTTGTGTGCAGAGAGCGGCGGTGGATGTGACCTTCACCACCAATCCTCCGACTCCCTCTTCCCCCACCATTTCCTGTCCTGGTCCCCACGATGGTCCTTAGGCAGCGTTTCTCTAACGTTTCTCCGTAAGAGCACCGCGACCAACTCAGGCCTCTGCCTCCCATCCTTCCTTCTTTTCTGCACTACTGAATGGATGGATGGGCACACTTGTCCCTGTGCTCCTGGCCTAAACTTGGCAGGGGATTTCCTGATCCTAGCCAGTCCACCCTGCACCAGGATGGAGGTTCCCAAAGGATGAGATCCCACCCCGTGGAAGGGATCATTGTAAGTGATGGGCAGACCTGGCATTAAATAGCAAAGCATGACAAGTGGTTATTTCCCTTTCAGTATTCAGCAGTGGGAAGGGCACTGAGCAGGCAGTCACATCCCTCTGCATAGCTCTGTGACCTCTCTGGACTTTAGTCTCCCATCTCTGCAGCCAGAAGCACAACTAGACTGTCTGAAAGGACACTTCCAGCTCTGAGTAATGATAGGCAGGACTCAGCCTTCAGTGACCTCCTAATCAGCGACCTTTGGCAAGGAGGTGAGACAGCCTTGCTATAGCTTCAGACCTCTGAATATGATCTGTGTGCCCTTAGGCAGGTTGCTGAAACTCTGGGTAGCTGGCGCAATCATTCCAGCCCCTGCAGGTTCACTGTGTTACTGGTTCAATATAGATCAAGTGATAGGAAGGGTGGGCATTGATTTTGTGTTTCTCCAAATGGTGTGGCAGCATTTTATCCTGGGGGGGGGGGGGCTATTGCAGGGCATCCACACTCCCCCTGCCAGTGGATCAGTAAATTTGCAATCAAACCTTAACCTCCAGCCTGGAGTGATGCTTGCAAAACCATGAGCCTTTCCCCAAGAGCTTGTTGGAATTCAGCAAGATTGTGTCCCAGTAAAGTCACTGTGAACAGAAGCATCCTAATAGACAGAGTTTATTAAGCCCTAGTGAGGAGCTAGGCCACTCTCAATACCACACAGGGATATCATCTCCTTTTTATAGGAAATGGAGACTTAGAGAGGTCGAGCGACTCATTTAGGATACGCGGCTGGTAAGGGCCACTGTGGTCTGTGAACCAAGACTGCCTGACACCAGCACCCACGCACCCAGCACAGGCTGGCTCCTGAAATCCCCTCTTCACACAGGACACCTGTGGGTGAGTGTGGTCCTGACACTTGGGCCACGTGACTCGTCTTTCTCTTTGACTTTCCATCAAATAGCAAATCCCTCCAGAAGTTGTCAGGAGGACCAGCTCTCGCCATTATTTACAGGTCACTCAGCGCCTCACTCCTTCCTAGTAAATACCACCACCACGTTGTAAATGCAGAATCTGACACTACCCTGCACAGGCAGACATGAAGTCCTTCATCTGGAACCAATTTCCAGGTACTCTGCCTCTTGTTGGGAAGTGGCTGGGCATTACCTACAAATTCCTAGTCACTTTGTGGTTTCCAGTAGCCAAGGGCTGGATTTTGAAGGCAGCGTTCAGCCTGACCTAAAGGAACTTCCAAAGATTCAGAGCCAACTCACCACAGGGAGCTCTCAGGGGTAGCAGGTGTCCTCTCACTGGCACTGGGCCAGCCGAGACGGATGTTCCCTGTGGGGATGGTGGGAAGAGCTACTTCAGGTGTGGGTGATCCACACAGTGGGGCGTTTGAAAGTGTTTTCCGTGTTCAACATACTCCTTTGATGAACTCATGGTTTTTTTTTTAATAATTGAAGTGTAGCTGATTTACAATATTGTGTTAGTTTCAGGTGAACAAACATGTTTTTACTTTTTAAATTTTTCCTGTACTACTCTGATCCTCATACATTTATTCAAATTTATTGAATCAACAATTGGGTTTTGTATTTTGTGTCCTTTGAAATTTTTCTTAGTAGTTCACTTAATTTTATTTTACCAAAGTTTAGGTTTGTGACGTTAGAAAATAAAAACCACAGCTAGAAAATTCACACATCTTTCAGTGCAGGGAGTTTGAGACTTCCAGGTAGGGATTCAGGTAACTGGAGGTGTGATTCCAGCTTCTTTAGAGTCTATGAAGCCTAAAATCTATGAGGACGTGAAGTTAGCCAGGGAAATCAGAGGATGGGAAATGAGGCATGGAGAAGTCACCAACCCTTGCCATGCCACGAACCCTTGCCATGAGAATGGAGGGGACCTTGTATCTGCTCAACACCCTTAGAGCATCTGGTCTAATGCTCTTCCATTTTACGGAAGATGAACCCAGTGAGGGAGTGTGGCTTGTCTTAGGCACTCAGTTTGTGAGGGACTCACATTTTGTTCCAGTACCCAAGTCTCTGCACTTCTCATCCAGTCTCCTACACCAGCCCTGGTGTAGGGCAGGAGCCCTTATTCCCAATGCACAGAAAAAAGAGCCGAGTCGGAAGAGTGTCAACAGCTTTTATTACAACTCACATATTTCATAGGAAAGGGAATGTAGCAATCAAGTCAGAGTTGTATAAAAACACAGGTCGGCCCGTGGTCCTCCATTGACACCTGGGGCAGGCTCTCCGCGACATCAGGCACAGCAGCTGCACTTGTCCGAGGCCCCTTTGCAGACGCAGCCCTGGGCACACTTGGCGCAGCCCACGGGGCAGCAGGAGCAGCAGCCTGGGGAGGCAAGGGCAGCGTGCAGTCGGACCACGCGTTGTCCACAACCACCCTTCCCAACACCAGGCCTGGCCCCAGCCGCCCTCAGGCCCAGACCCTGAGTTTACGATGGTGTCCTCTGTCCTGAGATAATTGCTCTCAGGCACTAGGTTCAGGTTGCCTGCCCCATCTGTGCCCAGGACAGGGCACAGCGCCTTGGACAGACAGTGAGCAGGGCCTCTGGGGCAAGAGAAAGCCGGCCCCCAGCACCACCAGTGATGTGAGCCACGTCCTCAGGATCAAAGTGGAGGCAAACCCCTCACAGAGTAGCTCCCGCTCGGGATAGGGAAGCTCTGGGTTGCTTCGACAGGAAGGGGCTGCACCAGGTCCGAGAAGCCACACAGGGTCACTCGCTCATGTCCCTACAGTGCTTCAGTCCCTGGGAGGATTCAGAAGCGGGCCTCAGGAGGCAGGAGGACTAGTTCTAGTGACAGGTCTGAGGTTGTTTGTTGGTGACCCGTCTGGGCCTCAGTCTCCCTGTTCTCTAGTGCGCGCCTGGGTCTCGGTCACGTCGAAGGCGATTCCAGCTCTGATTGGGAATCCCTTTCTGGTGAGGAGGGTGCCGGGAAGTTTGGTCTCTCTCCTGCTCCTGCCTGCTGAGCTCTGGGCTCCCTCCTCGCACTCAGCCCACACCCCGCATTCCCAGAGAAGGCCCCGCACACTCACTCTTCTTGCAGGACGTGCATCTGCAGGCCTTGCAGGTGCAGGAGCCAGCGCAGCTGCAGGAGCCGCCTGCCAGGAAGGGAAAGGCCAGCAGTGAGCAGGGAGAGGGATGCAGGAGCTACAGCAGACGGTCAGCAATGCCTCCCTGAGCCCTCCTCCGTCAGGACCCAGTCCTGGGAGCTCGTGTCCACTCAGGCGGATAGAGAAGCCCCAGCTCGTCTCTTCTGGTCCAAGGAGAGTAGGTCCCCTCCTGATGGGACTCCACAGGGAAGGTCCCAGGCTCCAGACCCAGCCCAGGGTGACTGGGGCCGGGGGCCAGGGCCCATGGCCTGAACCCCAAAGAGGCAGTGTCCCCTCCTCCCATCCAGTCCTGGCAGCTCCGAGGCCTCCTCCAAACACTGGGTCCCGGTCTAGCAATCCCCTGACCAGCTGGGTGACCTCAATCAGGACAGCCTGGAGCCCCCGTGACCTCAGTGTTAACAGAGAGGCAAAGGGAGACTGACCTGCTCCCAGGGGCCTGGCTCCCAAGAAAGCCCCGGACCCGTGACAGGAGTCCTCCTGAGCTCAAACTCAAAACCCTCCCTTGTCGTCCTGTGCCTGGGAAGGGGGCATCCTAAGGCTCAAAGCCAGGGCTCCCTTACCAGTGGGGCAGGAGCACTTGGGGTCCATCTGGAGGAGAAGTGAGGCCCGAGGTCCAAAGCAAGGGGCGAAGCGGCTGCACGGGTCCGGTGGGGGCCGTGTGGGAGCGAGGAGCCCGGGGGCTCAGTTATAGGCCGAGGAGGCGGCCCGGGCGCAGAGGCCCCGCCCCCGCCTTGCACGCGCCCCGCGGGTCCGCGCCCGCGCCCACGCCCGCGCCGTCCGCATCGCCCTCGGCGCCCTGGGCCGGGCTGTGAGCAACAGGCGGGGCCGAGCGCAGGATTCCACTTCGGTGCCGGCTGGAGCGGAGGAACCGGGTGCCGTGCGGTAAGCGGTGTCCCAGCCCCCTGGCCGCCCCTTCCCAATGTGCCCGACGGGAGCAGCCACCCTGTTGGCGGGTTGTGCAGGAATCCAGCTCCCGCGTCCTCCGGTCTTCCCCGCCCCGGGCCCCGCGCCGCCGGCCTGCGGGTCGCCGTTTCCTGCAGCCTGAGAACAGCCCCCGCCTCCCGCTCGTGTCCCTGGCTTGGCTGGAGCCGGGGAGCGGTGTCAGAGACGGCAGGCGTATGTGACCCTCACCACCGTTTCGCCCAGCCCATGTGTCCCCAGGCGTTGCCAGCCCCGGTCCCCACCACGGTCCTTTGGAAGCACGTTTCCGGTACCGTCTCCTGGAACGGCAGCGCGGTGAACATTGCCTTCAGCCGCTAGTCCTCCTCACTTGTGTTTTCCTTTCCTGGAGGGATCATGGCTCATTTCGGCGGGGGCTTCTTTGCCTAAACTTTCCAGGGGGGCTCCTCACTGTAGCCGGTCCACCCCACGCCAGGGTGGAGGTTCCCTAATCATGGGATGCTCCCCAGGGACGGCGTCATTGTAGGTGATAGGCAGCCCTGGCGTTAAATAACAAAGCGAGACAAGTGGATAGTTCCCTTTGAGTAGTCCCGACAGTTACTCACCGTGGAGTCCAGGCCAAGCCTTGTTAATCACTTTTGCTCTTTGAACTGTCACACCAACCGGGAAGGGAGATCCTAGTCAGGAGCCCGTTTCCCAAAGGCCAAAGTACCTACAGTACAAGGAGGCTCCGGAGGCAGGCACACGGTGCTGGGGAGTGGTGCCCTGCTTCTGTGCTTTTGTCGCTTCGCAGCTGAGAGAGGGAGTCAGTGAGAAAGCTCCCCTTTGGCGCAGAGCTGTGTCCTCAGCCCGTCTCTACCATGTCCAGCTCAATCCTGGGGGCGACCAGAGTGACAGAATAGGAATGGATTTATGACTTTGTGGCTACCTTCTGACTCTCTCCTTCAGTAGTGCTCAAGAGGTTTCTTTTGGTATAACGTATTTCGGAAAATCGCTGAAAAGAGAATGGTAAGGAAATCCTGATGCAGGTGACAGCAGAAATGGCAGGATCCTTCTGTATGTGTTAGGAGGACACCGACTGTGTTACTCACGGCTTTCTACCTGTAGTGTCAACGGCTCTTTGCGTGAAGGCAGGATAACCCTCTCAGGGGAACTGGTCCCAGGCTCACAGGGTTGATGAGGACGGCCCAGAGCACAGAGCTAAACACACCATCCTTGCTTGCGTGTCTGGAAGGAGGACAATGTCTCCTAGGCTAATGATAACAAATAAATAAAGAGATAAATAAATGAATCGGTGGTACGATAGATTACTCCCTGAGTGCCCAGTATGTTCTGACCTTCTTTGCATGTATTCAATTCTGTAATCCCGAGAGCCAGACACTGTTATTTTGCCCTTTAGAGCAGAGGAGACTGAGCCAGAGAGAGGTTATGTCACAGGGCTATGTGTGACACAGATGGGACTGGCCCTCCTGCAGGCTGACTGCAGCCCCCCGCCCAACCGGACACCATGTCATCCCATGAAAGGTGAGAACACTGAACACCTGGCACAGAGGCAGCAGTGGGAAAGCCCTGAGCTGGCAGTCAGAGCCCTCTGCACAGCTCTGTGACCTCTGTGGGCTTCAGCCTCCCACCTCTGCAGCCAGGAGCACAGCTGGACTGTCTCCGAAGACCCTTGCAGCCCTGAAAAAGGAGAGGCCGGATTCAGCCTCCAGTGATGTCATAACCGGCCCCATGTGGCCGGGAGGTGAGACAGCTGTGGTGTAGGTGTAGTCCTCTGAGTATAGGCTGTGTGCCCTTGGGTAAGTTGCTTAACCTCTCTGCAATTGGCACCATCACTCCAGACCTTGCAGGTTCACTGAGTCTGTGCAAATGCTGTGGCGGTGACTCGTTCCATGGGGCTTGTTGGAGAACATCCCTACGCCCTCTGGCACTGGATAAGCAAGGTTCCTATCCACCTCTGCCCTCACCATGAGCTTGCTTGCAAACCAGGGAGCCTTTCTCCAGGAGCTTGTTGGGAGCTCAAGGATTCTCTGTGCACAAATGTCCGTGTGGAGAGAGCGATCATAAAGGACACCGTTCGGGAAGCCCGAGCTAGGAGCCAGGCCACTATCTGGCTTATTCCCCCTCATTGAAATTAATCTTTTTTATCGAAAGGAGGAAATGAAATCTCAGAGAGTATCAGTGACTTGCCAGGTCAGGAAGTGGCATGCTGGCTGTGAACCCGAGTGCCTGACACCAACACCCACGCACGCAGAACGGGCCGGCTCCCGAAATGCCCCCTTCACACAGGGCACCTGTGGGCAATCTTGCTCCTGACTTCTGAGCCACGTGTCTCCTCTTTCTCTCCGAGTGCCCATCAACTAGGAATTCCCTCCCCAGACCGCCAGGGGGCGCAACACCTGAACTATATTACCTGTTCCCTCAGCACACACTTCTTGCTAATAAACAGCACCAGGCCCTCCGCACTGCAGCACCACCATCACTCTGCAGAGGAACACATGAAGTCCTTCTTCTGAAAGCAAGTCTCAGGGAAACAGCTGGGAAATTCCCACCAAATTCAAATCACTATCGGGGTGTCAAGTAGCCACGGGCTGCATTTGAGGGAAGGGAAGATGTCAGCCTGATCTAGGGAGGACCTTGCGAAGATTCAGAGCCAAGGCCCTGCAGGGAGCTGTCACGGGTGGCGAGTGTCCTGTCAGTAGCCCTGGGCAAGCCAAGACTGATGTTCCCTGTGGGGAGGCAGGGGGCAGGGCTGCTCCGGGCGTGTGTGGTCCGCACAGTGGGGCATCTGTGAAGCGTTCCCAGGACTCGGGCACACCTTCCATGTAAGTGCAGCATATGAAAGCGTCCAGCTTTCAGAATTGCTCCTCCACGTATGAGGGTGATTTGACGTGTTGAAGGGAAAAATGGGTGTCACATATAGTGTCCTTTTACATTTTATCTTAGCGATTCTTTTTACTGACCAGGGTTAAAACTGTGGCCGAAAATACAAATAGGTCTTTCCAGGGTGTTTTAGACGCCAGTCCCGTGTAGAAGTCAAACAAGAGGGGTGTGGGATTCCATCCCCTCTGGGTACTTTTCCAGGCTCTCATCACCGAGGACTGAGTTTGGCAGGGGCCCCCAGAGAAGGAAAATGAGAAATGGACAACGTTCTCTGCAATCCATACTCGTAAGGGGAATAGAGGGAGTGTGTCCTCTGTGTGTCCAGTGCCCTATGTCATCTGGCGAGGTTTTCATTTGGAGCTGAGAAACTGAAGCTCAACTTAACCTAAGGGGCTAAGACGCTCCGTGTGCGTGTGTTTTGGGGGGTGGGGGGGTACTCTTTGGTCCAGAGCCGAGGTCTCTGCACGTCCAGTCCAGTTCCCCACGCCAGCCCTGATGGGCACGGCATCTCTTTGTTCAAGACAGACAAAGGAAGACAGAGCCAGAATAAAGTCAACAACTTTTATTACAACTCACATATTTCACAGAAAAAGGAATGTAGCGTCAGGTCCGCTTGTATGAAAAACGGTAAAATGCAGGTTTGTCCTGGTTGCTCTGTTGACACCCGGGGCAGGCTCTCCGCGACATCAGGCACAGCAGCTGCACTTGTCCGAGGCCCCTTTGCAGACGCAGCCCTGGGCACACTTGGCGCAGCCCACGGGGCAGCAGGAGCAGCAGCCTGGGGAGGCAAGGGCAGCGTGCAGTCGGACCACGCGTTGTCCGCAACCACCCTTCCCAACAGCAGGCCTGGCCCCAGCCGCCCTCAGGCCCAGACCCTGAGTTTACGATGGTGTCCTCTGTCCTGAGATAATTGCTCTCAGGCACTAGGTTCAGGTTGCCTGCCCCATCTGTGCCCGGGACAGGGCACAGCGCCTTGGAGAGACACTGAGCAGGGCCTCTGGGGACAAGACAAAGCCAGCCCCCAGCACCACCAGTGATGTGAGCCACGTCCTCAGGATCAAAGTGGAGGCAAACCCCTCACAGAGCAGCTCCCGCTCGGGATAGGGAGGCTCTGGGCTGCTTCGACAGGAAGGGGCTGCACCAGGTCCGAGAAGCCACACAGGGTCACTCGTTCATGTCCCTACAGTGCTTCAGTCCCTGGGAGGATTCAGAAGCGTGACTCAGGAGGGAGGAGGACTAGTTCTAGTGACAGGTCTGAGGTTGTTTGTTGGTGACCCGTCTGGGCCTCAGTCTCCCTGTTCTCTAGTGCGCGCCTGGGTCTCGGTCATGTCGAAGGCGATTCCAGCTCTGACTGGGAATCCCTTCCTGGTGAGGGGGGTGCCGGGAAGTTTGGTCACTGTCCTGCTCCTGCCTGCTGAGCTCTGGGCTCCCTCCTCGCACTCAGCCCACACCCCGCATTGCCAGAGAAGGCCCCGCACACTCACTCTTCTTGCAGGAGGTGCATCTGCAGGCCTTGCAGGTGCAGGAGCCAGCGCAGCTGCAGGAGCCGCCTGCCAGGAAGGGAAAGGCCAGCAGTGAGCAGGGAGAGGGATGCAGGAGCTACAGCAGACGGTCAGCAATGCCTCCCTGAGCCCTCCTCCGTCAGGACCCAGTCCTGGGAGCTCGTGTCCACTCAGGCGGATAGAGAAGCCCCAGCTCGTCTCTTCTGGTCCAAGGAGAGTAGGTCCCCTCCTGATGGGACTCCACAGGGAAGGTCCCAGGCTCCAGACCCAGCCCAGGGTGACTGGGGCCGGGGGCCAGGGCCCATGGCCTGAACCCCAAAGAGGCAGTGTCCCCTCCTCCCATCCAGTCCTGGCAGCTCCGAGGCCTCCTCCAAACACTGGGTCCCGGTCTAGCAATCCCCTGACCAGCTGGGTGACCTCAATCAGGACAGCCTGGAGCCCCCGTGACCTCAGTGTTAACAGAGAGGCAAAGGGAGACTGACCTGCTCCCAGGGGCCTGGCTCCCAAGAAAGCCCCGGACCCGTGACAGGAGTCCTCCTGAGCTCAAACTCAAAACCCTCCCTTGTCGTCCTGTGCCTGGGAAGGGGGCATCCTAAGGCTCAAAGCCAGGGCTCCCTTACCAGTGGGGCAGGAGCACTTGGGGTCCATCTGGAGGAGAAGTGAGGCCCGAGGTCCAAAGCAAGGGGCGAAGCGGCTGCACGGGTCCGGTGGGGGCCGTGTGGGAGCGAGGAGCCCGGGGGCTCAGTTATAGGCCGAGGAGGCGGCCCGGGCGCAGAGGCCCCGCCCCCGCCTTGCACGCGCCCCGCGGGTCCGCGCCCGCGCCCACGCCCGCGCCGTCCGCATCGCCCTCGGCGCCCTGGGCCGGGCTGTGAGCAACAGGCGGGGCCGAGCGCAGGATTCCACTTCGGTGCCGGCTGGAGCGGAGGAACCGGGTGCCGTGCGGTAAGCGGTGTCCCAGCCCCCTGGCCGCCCCTTCCCAATGTGCCCGACGGGAGCAGCCACCCTGTTGGCGGGTTGTGCAGGAATCCAGCTCCCGCGTCCTCCGGTCTTCCCCGCCCCGGGCCCCGCGCCGCCGGCCTGCGGGTCGCCGTTTCCTGTAGCCTGAGAACAGCCCCCGCCTCCCGCTCGTGTCCCTGGCTTGGCTGGAGCCGGGGAGCGGTGTCAGAGACGGCAGGCGTATGTGACCCTCACCACCGTTTCGCCCAGCCCATGTGTCCCCAGGCGTTGCCAGCCCCGGTCCCCACCACGGTCCTTTGGAAGCACGTTTCCGGTACCGTCTCCTGGAACGGCAGCGCGGTGAACATTGCCTTCAGCCGCTAGTCCTCCTCACTTGTGTTTTCCTTTCCTGGAGGGATCATGGCTCATTTCGGCGGGGGCTTCTTTGCCTAAACTTTCCAGGGGGGCTCCTCACTGTAGCCGGTCCACCCCACGCCAGGGTGGAGGTTCCCTAATCATGGGATGCTCCCCAGGGACGGCGTCATTGTAGGTGATAGGCAGCCCTGGCGTTAAATAACAAAGCGAGACAAGTGGATAGTTCCCTTTGAGTAGTCCCGACAGTTACTCACCGTGGAGTCCAGGCCAAGCCTTGTTAATCACTTTTGCTCTTTGAACTGTCACACCAACCGGGAAGGGAGATCCTAGTCAGGAGCCCGTTTCCCAAAGGCCAAAGTACCTACAGTACAAGGAGGCTCCGGAGGCAGGCACACGGTGCTGGGGAGTGGTGCCCTGCTTCTGTGCTTTTGTCGCTTCGCAGCTGAGAGAGGGAGTCAGTGAGAAAGCTCCCCTTTGGCCCAGAGCTGTGTCCTCAGCCCGTCTCTACCATGTCCAGCTCAATCCTGGGGGCGACCAGAGTGACAGAATAGGAATGGATTTATGACTTTGTGGCTACCTTCTGACTCTCTCCTTCAGTAGTGCTCAAGAGGTTTCTTTTGGTATAACGTATTTCGGAAAATCGCTGAAAAGAGAATGGTAAGGAAATCCTGATGCAGGTGACAGCAGAAATGGCAGGATCCTTCTGTATGTGTTAGGAGGACACCGACTGTGTTACTCACGGCTTTCTACCTGTAGTGTCAACGGCTCTTTGCGTGAAGGCAGGATAACCCTCTCAGGGGAACTGGTCCCAGGCTCACAGGGTTGATGAGGACGGCCCAGAGCACAGAGCTAAACACACCATCCTTGCTTGCGTGTCTGGAAGGAGGACAATGTCTCCTAGGCTAATGATAACAAATAAATAAAGAGATAAATAAATGAATCGGTGGTACGATAGATTACTCCCTGAGTGCCCAGTATGTTCTGACCTTCTTTGCATGTATTCAATTCTGTAATCCCGAGAGCCAGACACTGTTATTTTGCCCTTTAGAGCAGAGGAGACTGAGCCAGAGAGAGGTTATGTCACAGGGCTATGTGTGACACAGATGGGACTGGCCCTCCTGCAGGCTGACTGCAGCCCCCCGCCCAACCGGACACCATGTCATCCCATGAAAGGTGAGAACACTGAACACCTGGCACAGAGGCAGCAGTGGGAAAGCCCTGAGCTGGCAGTCAGAGCCCTCTGCACAGCTCTGTGACCTCTGTGGGCTTCAGCCTCCCACCTCTGCAGCCAGGAGCACAGCTGGACTGTCTCCGAAGACCCTTGCAGCCCTGAAAAAGGAGAGGCCGGATTCAGCCTCCAGTGATGTCATAACCGGCCCCATGTGGCCGGGAGGTGAGACAGCTGTGGTGTAGGTGTAGTCCTCTGAGTATAGGCTGTGTGCCCTTGGGTAAGTTGCTTAACCTCTCTGCAATTGGCACCATCACTCCAGACCTTGCAGGTTCACTGAGTCTGTGCAAATGCTGTGGCGGTGACTCGTTCCATGGGGCTTGTTGGAGAACATCCCTACGCCCTCTGGCACTGGATAAGCAAGGTTCCTATCCACCTCTGCCCTCACCATGAGCTTGCTTGCAAACCAGGGAGCCTTTCTCCAGGAGCTTGTTGGGAGCTCAAGGATTCTCTGTGCACAAATGTCCGTGTGGAGAGAGCGATCATAAAGGACACCGTTCGGGAAGCCCGAGCTAGGAGCCAGGCCACTATCTGGCTTATTCCCCCTCATTGAAATTAATCTTTTTTATCGAAAGGAGGAAATGAAATCTCAGAGAGTATCAGTGACTTGCCAGGTCAGGAAGTGGCATGCTGGCTGTGAACCCGAGTGCCTGACACCAACACCCACGCACGCAGAACGGGCCGGCTCCCGAAATGCCCCCTTCACACAGGGCACCTGTGGGCAATCTTGCTCCTGACTTCTGAGCCACGTGTCTCCTCTTTCTCTCCGAGTGCCCATCAACTAGGAATTCCCTCCCCAGACCGCCAGGGGGCGCAACACCTGAACTATATTACCTGTTCCCTCAGCACACACTTCTTGCTAATAAACAGCACCAGGCCCTCCGCACTGCAGCACCACCATCACTCTGCAGAGGAACACATGAAGTCCTTCTTCTGAAAGCAAGTCTCAGGGAAACAGCTGGGAAATTCCCACCAAATTCAAATCACTATCGGGGTGTCAAGTAGCCACGGGCTGCATTTGAGGGAAGGGAAGATGTCAGCCTGATCTAGGGAGGACCTTGCGAAGATTCAGAGCCAAGGCCCTGCAGGGAGCTGTCACGGGTGGCGAGTGTCCTGTCAGTAGCCCTGGGCAAGCCAAGACTGATGTTCCCTGTGGGGAGGCAGGGGGCAGGGCTGCTCCGGGCGTGTGTGGTCCGCACAGTGGGGCATCTGTGAAGCGTTCCCAGGACTCGGGCACACCTTCCATGTAAGTGCAGCATATGAAAGCGTCCAGCTTTCAGAATTGCTCCTCCACGTATGAGGGTGATTTGACGTGTTGAAGGGAAAAATGGGTGTCACATATAGTGTCCTTTTACATTTTATCTTAGCGATTCTTTTTACTGACCAGGGTTAAAACTGTGGCCGAAAATACAAATAGGTCTTTCCAGGGTGTTTTAGACGCCAGTCCCGTGTAGAAGTCAAACAAGAGGGGTGTGGGATTCCATCCCCTCTGGGTACTTTTCCAGGCTCTCATCACCGAGGACTGAGTTTGGCAGGGGCCCCCAGAGAAGGAAAATGAGAAATGGACAACGTTCTCTGCAATCCATACTCGTAAGGGGAATAGAGGGAGTGTGTCCTCTGTGTGTCCAGTGCCCTATGTCATCTGGCGAGGTTTTCATTTGGAGCTGAGAAACTGAAGCTCAACTTAACCTAAGGGGCTAAGACGCTCCGTGTGCGTGTGTTTTGGGGGGTGGGGGGGTACTCTTTGGTCCAGAGCCGAGGTCTCTGCACGTCCAGTCCAGTTCCCCACGCCAGCCCTGATGGGCACGGCATCTCTTTGTTCAAGACAGACAAAGGAAGACAGAGCCAGAATAAAGTCAACAACTTTTATTACAACTCACATATTTCACAGAAAAAGGAATGTAGCGTCAGGTCCGCTTGTATGAAAAACGGTAAAATGCAGGTTTGTCCTGGTTGCTCTGTTGACACCCGGGGCAGGCTCTCCGCGACATCAGGCACAGCAGCTGCACTTGTCCGAGGCCCCTTTGCAGACGCAGCCCTGGGCACACTTGGCGCAGCCCACGGGGCAGCAGGAGCAGCAGCCTGGGGAGGCAAGGGCAGCGTGCAGTCGGACCACGCGTTGTCCGCAACCACCCTTCCCAACAGCAGGCCTGGCCCCAGCCGCCCTCAGGCCCAGACCCTGAGTTTACGATGGTGTCCTCTGTCCTGAGATAATTGCTCTCAGGCACTAGGTTCAGGTTGCCTGCCCCATCTGTGCCCGGGACAGGGCACAGCGCCTTGGAGAGACACTGAGCAGGGCCTCTGGGGACAAGACAAAGCCAGCCCCCAGCACCACCAGTGATGTGAGCCACGTCCTCAGGATCAAAGTGGAGGCAAACCCCTCACAGAGCAGCTCCCGCTCGGGATAGGGAGGCTCTGGGCTGCTTCGACAGGAAGGGGCTGCACCAGGTCCGAGAAGCCACACAGGGTCACTCGTTCATGTCCCTACAGTGCTTCAGTCCCTGGGAGGATTCAGAAGCGTGACTCAGGAGGGAGGAGGACTAGTTCTAGTGACAGGTCTGAGGTTGTTTGTTGGTGACCCGTCTGGGCCTCAGTCTCCCTGTTCTCTAGTGCGCGCCTGGGTCTCGGTCATGTCGAAGGCGATTCCAGCTCTGACTGGGAATCCCTTCCTGGTGAGGGGGGTGCCGGGAAGTTTGGTCACTGTCCTGCTCCTGCCTGCTGAGCTCTGGGCTCCCTCCTCGCACTCAGCCCACACCCCGCATTGCCAGAGAAGGCCCCGCACACTCACTCTTCTTGCAGGAGGTGCATCTGCAGGCCTTGCAGGTGCAGGAGCCAGCGCAGCTGCAGGAGCCGCCTGCCAGGAAGGGAAAGGCCAGCAGTGAGCAGGGAGAGGGATGCAGGAGCTACAGCAGACGGTCAGCAATGCCTCCCTGAGCCCTCCTCCGTCAGGACCCAGTCCTGGGAGCTCGTGTCCACTCAGGCGGATAGAGAAGCCCCAGCTCGTCTCTTCTGGTCCAAGGAGAGTAGGTCCCCTCCTGATGGGACTCCACAGGGAAGGTCCCAGGCTCCAGACCCAGCCCAGGGTGACTGGGGCCGGGGGCCAGGGCCCATGGCCTGAACCCCAAAGAGGCAGTGTCCCCTCCTCCCATCCAGTCCTGGCAGCTCCGAGGCCTCCTCCAAACACTGGGTCCCGGTCTAGCAATCCCCTGACCAGCTGGGTGACCTCAATCAGGACAGCCTGGAGCCCCCGTGACCTCAGTGTTAACAGAGAGGCAAAGGGAGACTGACCTGCTCCCAGGGGCCTGGCTCCCAAGAAAGCCCCGGACCCGTGACAGGAGTCCTCCTGAGCTCAAACTCAAAACCCTCCCTTGTCGTCCTGTGCCTGGGAAGGGGGCATCCTAAGGCTCAAAGCCAGGGCTCCCTTACCAGTGGGGCAGGAGCACTTGGGGTCCATCTGGAGGAGAAGTGAGGCCCGAGGTCCAAAGCAAGGGGCGAAGCGGCTGCACGGGTCCGGTGGGGGCCGTGTGGGAGCGAGGAGCCCGGGGGCTCAGTTATAGGCCGAGGAGGCGGCCCGGGCGCAGAGGCCCCGCCCCCGCCTTGCACGCGCCCCGCGGGTCCGCGCCCGCGCCCACGCCCGCGCCGTCCGCATCGCCCTCGGCGCCCTGGGCCGGGCTGTGAGCAACAGGCGGGGCCGAGCGCACGATTCCACTTCGGTGCCGGCTGGAGCGGAGGAACCGGGTGCCGTGCGGTAAGCGGTGTCCCAGCCCCCTGGCCGCCCCTTCCCAATGTGCCCGACGGGAGCAGCCACCCTGTTGGCGGGTTGTGCAGGAATCCAGCTCCCGCGTCCTCCGGTCTTCCCCGCCCCGGGCCCCGCGCCGCCGGCCTGCGGGTCGCCGTTTCCTGCAGCCTGAGAACAGCCCCCGCCTCCCGCTCGTGTCCCTGGCTTGGCTGGAGCCGGGGAGCGGTGTCAGAGACGGCAGGCGTATGTGACCCTCACCACCGTTTCGCCCAGCCCATGTGTCCCCAGGAGTTGCCAGCCCCGGTCCCCACCACGGTCCTTTGGAAGCACGTTTCCGGTACCGTCTCCTGGAACGGCAGCGCGGTGAACATTGCCTTCAGCCGCTAGTCCTCCTCACTTGTGTTTTCCTTTCCTGGAGGGATCATGGCTCATTTCGGCGGGGGCTTCTTTGCCTAAACTTTCCAGGGGGGCTCCTCACTGTAGCCGGTCCACCCCACGCCAGGGTGGAGGTTCCCTAATCATGGGATGCTCCCCAGGGACGGCGTCATTGTAGGTGATAGGCAGTCCTGGCGTTAAATAACAAAGCGAGACAAGTGGATAGTTCCCTTTGAGTAGTCCCGACAGTTACTCACCGTGGAGTCCAGGCCAAGCCTTGTTAATCACTTTTGCTCTTTGAACTGTCACACCAACCGGGAAGGGAGATCCTAGTCAGGAGCCCGTTTCCCAAAGGCCAAAGTACCTACAGTACAAGGAGGCTCCGGAGGCAGGCACACGGTGCTGGGGAGTGGTGCCCTGCTTCTGTGCTTTTGTCGCTTCGCAGCTGAGAGAGGGAGTCAGTGAGAAAGCTCCCCTTTGGCGCAGAGCTGTGTCCTCAGCCCGTCTCTACCATGTCCAGCTCAATCCTGGGGGCGACCAGAGTGACAGAATAGGAATGGATTTATGACTTTGTGGCTACCTTCTGACTCTCTCCTTCAGTAGTGCTCAAGAGGTTTCTTTTGGTATAACGTATTTCGGAAAATCGCTGAAAAGAGAATGGTAAGGAAATCCTGATGCAGGTGACAGCAGAAATGGCAGGATCCTTCTGTATGTGTTAGGAGGACACCGACTGTGTTACTCACGGCTTTCTACCTGTAGTGTCAACGGCTCTTTGCGTGAAGGCAGGATAACCCTCTCAGGGGAACTGGTCCCAGGCTCACAGGGTTGATGAGGACGGCCCAGAGCACAGAGCTAAACACACCATCCTTGCTTGCGTGTCTGGAAGGAGGACAATGTCTCCTAGGCTAATGATAACAAATAAATAAAGAGATAAATAAATGAATCGGTGGTACGATAGATTACTCCCTGAGTGCCCAGTATGTTCTGACCTTCTTTGCATGTATTCAATTCTGTAATCCCGAGAGCCAGACACTGTTATTTTGCCCTTTAGGGCAGAGGAGACTGAGCCAGAGAGAGGTTATGTCACAGGGCTATGTGTGACACAGATGGGACTGGCCCTCCTGCAGGCTGACTGCAGCCCCCCGCCCAACCGGACACCATGTCATCCCATGAAAGGTGAGAACACTGAACACCTGGCACAGAGGCAGCAGTGGGAAAGCCCTGAGCTGGCAGTCAGAGCCCTCTGCACAGCTCTGTGACCTCTGTGGGCTTCAGCCTCCCACCTCTGCAGCCAGGAGCACAGCTGGACTGTCTCCGAAGACCCTTGCAGCCCTGAAAAAGGAGAGGCCGGATTCAGCCTCCAGTGATGTCATAACCGGCCCCATGTGGCCGGGAGGTGAGACAGCTGTGGTGTAGGTGTAGTCCTCTGAGTATAGGCTGTGTGCCCTTGGGTAAGTTGCTTAACCTCTCTGCAATTGGCACCATCACTCCAGACCTTGCAGGTTCACTGAGTCTGTGCAAATGCTGTGGCGGTGACTCGTTCCATGGGGCTTGTTGGAGAACATCCCTACGCCCTCTGGCACTGGATAAGCAAGGTTCCTATCCACCTCTGCCCTCACCATGAGCTTGCTTGCAAACCAGGGAGCCTTTCTCCAGGAGCTTGTTGGGAGCTCAAGGATTCTCTGTGCACAAATGTCAGTGTGGAGAGAGCGATCATAAAGGACACCGTTCGGGAAGCCCGAGCTAGGAGCCAGGCCACTATCTGGCTTATTCCCCCTCATTGAAATTAATCTTTTTTATCGAAAGGAGGAAATGAAATCTCAGAGAGTATCAGTGACTTGCCAGGTCAGGAAGTGGCATGCTGGCTGTGAACCCGAGTGCCTGACACCAACACCCACGCACGCAGAACGGGCCGGCTCCCGAAATGCCCCCCTTCACACAGGGCACCTGTGGGCAATCTTGCTCCTGACTTCTTTTTTTTTTTTTTTTTTTTTGTGGTACGCGGGCCTCTCACTGTTGTGGCCTCTCCCGTTGCGGAGCACAGGCTCCGGATGCGCAGGCTCAGCAGCCATGGCTCACGGGCCCAGCCGCTCCGCGGCATATGGGATCCTCCCAGACCGGGGCACGAACCCGTATCCCCTGCATCGGCAGGCGGACTCTCAACCACTGCGCCACCAGGGAGGCCCGCTCCTGACTTCTGAGCCACGTGTCTCCTCTTTCTCTCCGAGTGCCCATCAACTAGGAATTCCCTCCCCAGACCGCCAGGGGGCGCAACACCTGAACTATATTACCTGTTCCCTCAGCACACACTTCTTGCTAATAAACAGCACCAGGCCCTCCGCACTGCAGCACCACCATCACTCTGCAGAGGAACACATGAAGTCCTTCTTCTGAAAGCAAGTCTCAGGGAAACAGCTGGGAAATTCCCACCAAATTCAAATCACTATCGGGGTGTCAAGTAGCCACGGGCTGCATTTGAGGGAAGGGAAGATGTCAGCCTGATCTAGGGAGGACCTTGCGAAGATTCAGAGCCAAGGCCCTGCAGGGAGCTGTCACGGGTGGCGAGTGTCCTGTCAGTAGCCCTGGGCAAGCCAAGACTGATGTTCCCTGTGGGGAGGCAGGGGGCAGAGCTGCTCCGGGCGTGTGTGGTCCGCACAGTGGGGCATCTGTGAAGCGTTCCCAGGACTCGGGCACACCTTCCATGTAAGTGCAGCATATGAAAGCGTCCAGCTTTCAGAATTGCTCCTCCACGTATGAGGGTGATTTGACGTGTTGAAGGGAAAAATGGGTGTCACATATAGTGTCCTTTTACATTTTATCTTAGCGATTCTTTTTACTGACCAGGGTTAAAACTGTGGCCGAAAATACAAATAGGTCTTTCCAGGGTGTTTTAGACGCCAGTCCCGTGTAGAAGTCAAACAAGAGGGGTGTGGGATTCCATCCCCTCTGGGTACTTTTCCAGGCTCTCATCACCGAGGACTGAGTTTGGCAGGGGCCCCCAGAGAAGGAAAATGAGAAATGGACAACGTTCTCTGCAATCCATACTCGTAAGGGGAATAGAGGGAGTGTGTCCTCTGTGTGTCCAGTGCCCTATGTCATCTGGCGAGGCTTTCATTTGGAGCTGAGAAACTGAAGCTCAACTTAACCTAAGGGGCTAAGACGCTCCGTGTGCGTGTGTTTTGGGGGGTGGGGGGGTACTCTTTGGTCCAGAGCCGAGGTCTCTGCACGTCCAGTCCAGTTCCCCACGCCAGCCCTGATGGGCACGGCGTCTCTTTGTTCAAGACAGACAAAGGAAGACAGAGCCAGAATAAAGTCAACAACTTTTATTACAACTCACATATTTCACAGAAAAAGGAATGTAGCGTCAGGTCCGCTTGTATGAAAAACGGTAAAATGCAGGTTTGTCCTGGTTGCTCTGTTGACACCCGGGGCAGGCTCTCCGCGACATCAGGCACAGCAGCTGCACTTGTCCGAGGCCCCTTTGCAGACGCAGCCCTGGGCACACTTGGCGCAGCCCACGGGGCAGCAGGAGCAGCAGCCTGGGGAGGCAAGGGCAGCGTGCAGTCGGACCACGCGTTGTCCGCAACCACCCTTCCCAACAGCAGGCCTGGCCCCAGCCGCCCTCAGGCCCAGACCCTGAGTTTACGATGGTGTCCTCTGTCCTGAGATAATTGCTCTCAGGCACTAGGTTCAGGTTGCCTGCCCCATCTGTGCCCGGGACAGGGCACAGCGCCTTGGAGAGACACTGAGCAGGGCCTCTGGGGACAAGACAAAGCCAGCCCCCAGCACCACCAGTGATGTGAGCCACGTCCTCAGGATCAAAGTGGAGGCAAACCCCTCACAGAGCAGCTCCCGCTCGGGATAGGGAGGCTCTGGGCTGCTTCGACAGGAAGGGGCTGCACCAGGTCCGAGAAGCCACACAGGGTCACTCGTTCATGTCCCTACAGTGCTTCAGTCCCTGGGAGGATTCAGAAGCGTGACTCAGGAGGGAGGAGGACTAGTTCTAGTGACAGGTCTGAGGTTGTTTGTTGGTGACCCGTCTGGGCCTCAGTCTCCCTGTTCTCTAGTGCGCGCCTGGGTCTCGGTCATGTCGAAGGCGATTCCAGCTCTGACTGGGAATCCCTTCCTGGTGAGGGGGGTGCCGGGAAGTTTGGTCACTGTCCTGCTCCTGCCTGCTGAGCTCTGGGCTCCCTCCTCGCACTCAGCCCACACCCCGCATTGCCAGAGAAGGCCCCGCACACTCACTCTTCTTGCAGGAGGTGCATCTGCAGGCCTTGCAGGTGCAGGAGCCAGCGCAGCTGCAGGAGCCGCCTGCCAGGAAGGGAAAGGCCAGCAGTGAGCAGGGAGAGGGATGCAGGAGCTACAGCAGACGGTCAGCAATGCCTCCCTGAGCCCTCCTCCGTCAGGACCCAGTCCTGGGAGCTCGTGTCCACTCAGGCGGATAGAGAAGCCCCAGCTCGTCTCTTCTGGTCCA
The DNA here is from genome assembly GCF_949752795.1 of Hyperoodon ampullatus. NCBI lineage: Eukaryota > Metazoa > Chordata > Mammalia > Artiodactyla > Ziphiidae > Hyperoodon > Hyperoodon ampullatus. The sequence continues at coordinate 29,584,800 of NC_136931.1, read as the reverse complement.
AGGAGAGTAGGTCCCCTCCTGATGGGACTCCACAGGGAAGGTCCCAGGCTCCAGACCCAGCCCAGGGTGACTGGGGCCGGGGGCCAGGGCCCATGGCCTGAACCCCAAAGAGGCAGTGTCCCCTCCTCCCATCCAGTCCTGGCAGCTCCGAGGCCTCCTCCAAACACTGGGTCCCGGTCTAGCAATCCCCTGACCAGCTGGGTGACCTCAATCAGGACAGCCTGGAGCCCCCGTGACCTCAGTGTTAACAGAGAGGCAAAGGGAGACTGACCTGCTCCCAGGGGCCTGGCTCCCAAGAAAGCCCCGGACCCGTGACAGGAGTCCTCCTGAGCTCAAACTCAAAACCCTCCCTTGTCGTCCTGTGCCTGGGAAGGGGGCATCCTAAGGCTCAAAGCCAGGGCTCCCTTACCAGTGGGGCAGGAGCACTTGGGGTCCATCTGGAGGAGAAGTGAGGCCCGAGGTCCAAAGCAAGGGGCGAAGCGGCTGCACGGGTCCGGTGGGGGCCGTGTGGGAGCGAGGAGCCCGGGGGCTCAGTTATAGGCCGAGGAGGCGGCCCGGGCGCAGAGGCCCCGCCCCCGCCTTGCACGCGCCCCGCGGGTCCGCGCCCGCGCCCACGCCCGCGCCGTCCGCATCGCCCTCGGCGCCCTGGGCCGGGCTGTGAGCAACAGGCGGGGCCGAGCGCAGGATTCCACTTCGGTGCCGGCTGGAGCGGAGGAACCGGGTGCCGTGCGGTAAGCGGTGTCCCAGCCCCCTGGCCGCCCCTTCCCAATGTGCCCGACGGGAGCAGCCACCCTGTTGGCGGGTTGTGCAGGAATCCAGCTCCCGCGTCCTCCGGTCTTCCCCGCCCCGGGCCCCGCGCCGCCGGCCTGCGGGTCGCCGTTTCCTGTAGCCTGAGAACAGCCCCCGCCTCCCGCTCGTGTCCCTGGCTTGGCTGGAGCCGGGGAGCGGTGTCAGAGACGGCAGGCGTATGTGACCCTCACCACCGTTTCGCCCAGCCCATGTGTCCCCAGGCGTTGCCAGCCCCGGTCCCCACCACGGTCCTTTGGAAGCACGTTTCCGGTACCGTCTCCTGGAACGGCAGCGCGGTGAACATTGCCTTCAGCCGCTAGTCCTCCTCACTTGTGTTTTCCTTTCCTGGAGGGATCATGGCTCATTTCGGCGGGGGCTTCTTTGCCTAAACTTTCCAGGGGGGCTCCTCACTGTAGCCGGTCCACCCCACGCCAGGGTGGAGGTTCCCTAATCATGGGATGCTCCCCAGGGACGGCGTCATTGTAGGTGATAGGCAGCCCTGGCGTTAAATAACAAAGCGAGACAAGTGGATAGTTCCCTTTGAGTAGTCCCGACAGTTACTCACCGTGGAGTCCAGGCCAAGCCTTGTTAATCACTTTTGCTCTTTGAACTGTCACACCAACCGGGAAGGGAGATCCTAGTCAGGAGCCCGTTTCCCAAAGGCCAAAGTACCTACAGTACAAGGAGGCTCCGGAGGCAGGCACACGGTGCTGGGGAGTGGTGCCCTGCTTCTGTGCTTTTGTCGCTTCGCAGCTGAGAGAGGGAGTCAGTGAGAAAGCTCCCCTTTGGCCCAGAGCTGTGTCCTCAGCCCGTCTCTACCATGTCCAGCTCAATCCTGGGGGCGACCAGAGTGACAGAATAGGAATGGATTTATGACTTTGTGGCTACCTTCTGACTCTCTCCTTCAGTAGTGCTCAAGAGGTTTCTTTTGGTATAACGTATTTCGGAAAATCGCTGAAAAGAGAATGGTAAGGAAATCCTGATGCAGGTGACAGCAGAAATGGCAGGATCCTTCTGTATGTGTTAGGAGGACACCGACTGTGTTACTCACGGCTTTCTACCTGTAGTGTCAACGGCTCTTTGCGTGAAGGCAGGATAACCCTCTCAGGGGAACTGGTCCCAGGCTCACAGGGTTGATGAGGACGGCCCAGAGCACAGAGCTAAACACACCATCCTTGCTTGCGTGTCTGGAAGGAGGACAATGTCTCCTAGGCTAATGATAACAAATAAATAAAGAGATAAATAAATGAATCGGTGGTACGATAGATTACTCCCTGAGTGCCCAGTATGTTCTGACCTTCTTTGCATGTATTCAATTCTGTAATCCCGAGAGCCAGACACTGTTATTTTGCCCTTTAGAGCAGAGGAGACTGAGCCAGAGAGAGGTTATGTCACAGGGCTATGTGTGACACAGATGGGACTGGCCCTCCTGCAGGCTGACTGCAGCCCCCCGCCCAACCGGACACCATGTCATCCCATGAAAGGTGAGAACACTGAACACCTGGCACAGAGGCAGCAGTGGGAAAGCCCTGAGCTGGCAGTCAGAGCCCTCTGCACAGCTCTGTGACCTCTGTGGGCTTCAGCCTCCCACCTCTGCAGCCAGGAGCACAGCTGGACTGTCTCCGAAGACCCTTGCAGCCCTGAAAAAGGAGAGGCCGGATTCAGCCTCCAGTGATGTCATAACCGGCCCCATGTGGCCGGGAGGTGAGACAGCTGTGGTGTAGGTGTAGTCCTCTGAGTATAGGCTGTGTGCCCTTGGGTAAGTTGCTTAACCTCTCTGCAATTGGCACCATCACTCCAGACCTTGCAGGTTCACTGAGTCTGTGCAAATGCTGTGGCGGTGACTCGTTCCATGGGGCTTGTTGGAGAACATCCCTACGCCCTCTGGCACTGGATAAGCAAGGTTCCTATCCACCTCTGCCCTCACCATGAGCTTGCTTGCAAACCAGGGAGCCTTTCTCCAGGAGCTTGTTGGGAGCTCAAGGATTCTCTGTGCACAAATGTCCGTGTGGAGAGAGCGATCATAAAGGACACCGTTCGGGAAGCCCGAGCTAGGAGCCAGGCCACTATCTGGCTTATTCCCCCTCATTGAAATTAATCTTTTTTATCGAAAGGAGGAAATGAAATCTCAGAGAGTATCAGTGACTTGCCAGGTCAGGAAGTGGCATGCTGGCTGTGAACCCGAGTGCCTGACACCAACACCCACGCACGCAGAACGGGCCGGCTCCCGAAATGCCCCCTTCACACAGGGCACCTGTGGGCAATCTTGCTCCTGACTTCTGAGCCACGTGTCTCCTCTTTCTCTCCGAGTGCCCATCAACTAGGAATTCCCTCCCCAGACCGCCAGGGGGCGCAACACCTGAACTATATTACCTGTTCCCTCAGCACACACTTCTTGCTAATAAACAGCACCAGGCCCTCCGCACTGCAGCACCACCATCACTCTGCAGAGGAACACATGAAGTCCTTCTTCTGAAAGCAAGTCTCAGGGAAACAGCTGGGAAATTCCCACCAAATTCAAATCACTATCGGGGTGTCAAGTAGCCACGGGCTGCATTTGAGGGAAGGGAAGATGTCAGCCTGATCTAGGGAGGACCTTGCGAAGATTCAGAGCCAAGGCCCTGCAGGGAGCTGTCACGGGTGGCGAGTGTCCTGTCAGTAGCCCTGGGCAAGCCAAGACTGATGTTCCCTGTGGGGAGGCAGGGGGCAGGGCTGCTCCGGGCGTGTGTGGTCCGCACAGTGGGGCATCTGTGAAGCGTTCCCAGGACTCGGGCACACCTTCCATGTAAGTGCAGCATATGAAAGCGTCCAGCTTTCAGAATTGCTCCTCCACGTATGAGGGTGATTTGACGTGTTGAAGGGAAAAATGGGTGTCACATATAGTGTCCTTTTACATTTTATCTTAGCGATTCTTTTTACTGACCAGGGTTAAAACTGTGGCCGAAAATACAAATAGGTCTTTCCAGGGTGTTTTAGACGCCAGTCCCGTGTAGAAGTCAAACAAGAGGGGTGTGGGATTCCATCCCCTCTGGGTACTTTTCCAGGCTCTCATCACCGAGGACTGAGTTTGGCAGGGGCCCCCAGAGAAGGAAAATGAGAAATGGACAACGTTCTCTGCAATCCATACTCGTAAGGGGAATAGAGGGAGTGTGTCCTCTGTGTGTCCAGTGCCCTATGTCATCTGGCGAGGTTTTCATTTGGAGCTGAGAAACTGAAGCTCAACTTAACCTAAGGGGCTAAGACGCTCCGTGTGCGTGTGTTTTGGGGGGTGGGGGGGTACTCTTTGGTCCAGAGCCGAGGTCTCTGCACGTCCAGTCCAGTTCCCCACGCCAGCCCTGATGGGCACGGCATCTCTTTGTTCAAGACAGACAAAGGAAGACAGAGCCAGAATAAAGTCAACAACTTTTATTACAACTCACATATTTCACAGAAAAAGGAATGTAGCGTCAGGTCCGCTTGTATGAAAAACGGTAAAATGCAGGTTTGTCCTGGTTGCTCTGTTGACACCCGGGGCAGGCTCTCCGCGACATCAGGCACAGCAGCTGCACTTGTCCGAGGCCCCTTTGCAGACGCAGCCCTGGGCACACTTGGCGCAGCCCACGGGGCAGCAGGAGCAGCAGCCTGGGGAGGCAAGGGCAGCGTGCAGTCGGACCACGCGTTGTCCGCAACCACCCTTCCCAACAGCAGGCCTGGCCCCAGCCGCCCTCAGGCCCAGACCCTGAGTTTACGATGGTGTCCTCTGTCCTGAGATAATTGCTCTCAGGCACTAGGTTCAGGTTGCCTGCCCCATCTGTGCCCGGGACAGGGCACAGCGCCTTGGAGAGACACTGAGCAGGGCCTCTGGGGACAAGACAAAGCCAGCCCCCAGCACCACCAGTGATGTGAGCCACGTCCTCAGGATCAAAGTGGAGGCAAACCCCTCACAGAGCAGCTCCCGCTCGGGATAGGGAGGCTCTGGGCTGCTTCGACAGGAAGGGGCTGCACCAGGTCCGAGAAGCCACACAGGGTCACTCGTTCATGTCCCTACAGTGCTTCAGTCCCTGGGAGGATTCAGAAGCGTGACTCAGGAGGGAGGAGGACTAGTTCTAGTGACAGGTCTGAGGTTGTTTGTTGGTGACCCGTCTGGGCCTCAGTCTCCCTGTTCTCTAGTGCGCGCCTGGGTCTCGGTCATGTCGAAGGCGATTCCAGCTCTGACTGGGAATCCCTTCCTGGTGAGGGGGGTGCCGGGAAGTTTGGTCACTGTCCTGCTCCTGCCTGCTGAGCTCTGGGCTCCCTCCTCGCACTCAGCCCACACCCCGCATTGCCAGAGAAGGCCCCGCACACTCACTCTTCTTGCAGGAGGTGCATCTGCAGGCCTTGCAGGTGCAGGAGCCAGCGCAGCTGCAGGAGCCGCCTGCCAGGAAGGGAAAGGCCAGCAGTGAGCAGGGAGAGGGATGCAGGAGCTACAGCAGACGGTCAGCAATGCCTCCCTGAGCCCTCCTCCGTCAGGACCCAGTCCTGGGAGCTCGTGTCCACTCAGGCGGATAGAGAAGCCCCAGCTCGTCTCTTCTGGTCCAAGGAGAGTAGGTCCCCTCCTGATGGGACTCCACAGGGAAGGTCCCAGGCTCCAGACCCAGCCCAGGGTGACTGGGGCCGGGGGCCAGGGCCCATGGCCTGAACCCCAAAGAGGCAGTGTCCCCTCCTCCCATCCAGTCCTGGCAGCTCCGAGGCCTCCTCCAAACACTGGGTCCCGGTCTAGCAATCCCCTGACCAGCTGGGTGACCTCAATCAGGACAGCCTGGAGCCCCCGTGACCTCAGTGTTAACAGAGAGGCAAAGGGAGACTGACCTGCTCCCAGGGGCCTGGCTCCCAAGAAAGCCCCGGACCCGTGACAGGAGTCCTCCTGAGCTCAAACTCAAAACCCTCCCTTGTCGTCCTGTGCCTGGGAAGGGGGCATCCTAAGGCTCAAAGCCAGGGCTCCCTTACCAGTGGGGCAGGAGCACTTGGGGTCCATCTGGAGGAGAAGTGAGGCCCGAGGTCCAAAGCAAGGGGCGAAGCGGCTGCACGGGTCCGGTGGGGGCCGTGTGGGAGCGAGGAGCCCGGGGGCTCAGTTATAGGCCGAGGAGGCGGCCCGGGCGCAGAGGCCCCGCCCCCGCCTTGCACGCGCCCCGCGGGTCCGCGCCCGCGCCCACGCCCGCGCCGTCCGCATCGCCCTCGGCGCCCTGGGCCGGGCTGTGAGCAACAGGCGGGGCCGAGCGCAGGATTCCACTTCGGTGCCGGCTGGAGCGGAGGAACCGGGTGCCGTGCGGTAAGCGGTGTCCCAGCCCCCTGGCCGCCCCTTCCCAATGTGCCCGACGGGAGCAGCCACCCTGTTGGCGGGTTGTGCAGGAATCCAGCTCCCGCGTCCTCCGGTCTTCCCCGCCCCGGGCCCCGCGCCGCCGGCCTGCGGGTCGCCGTTTCCTGTAGCCTGAGAACAGCCCCCGCCTCCCGCTCGTGTCCCTGGCTTGGCTGGAGCCGGGGAGCGGTGTCAGAGACGGCAGGCGTATGTGACCCTCACCACCGTTTCGCCCAGCCCATGTGTCCCCAGGCGTTGCCAGCCCCGGTCCCCACCACGGTCCTTTGGAAGCACGTTTCCGGTACCGTCTCCTGGAACGGCAGCGCGGTGAACATTGCCTTCAGCCGCTAGTCCTCCTCACTTGTGTTTTCCTTTCCTGGAGGGATCATGGCTCATTTCGGCGGGGGCTTCTTTGCCTAAACTTTCCAGGGGGGCTCCTCACTGTAGCCGGTCCACCCCACGCCAGGGTGGAGGTTCCCTAATCATGGGATGCTCCCCAGGGACGGCGTCATTGTAGGTGATAGGCAGCCCTGGCGTTAAATAACAAAGCGAGACAAGTGGATAGTTCCCTTTGAGTAGTCCCGACAGTTACTCACCGTGGAGTCCAGGCCAAGCCTTGTTAATCACTTTTGCTCTTTGAACTGTCACACCAACCGGGAAGGGAGATCCTAGTCAGGAGCCCGTTTCCCAAAGGCCAAAGTACCTACAGTACAAGGAGGCTCCGGAGGCAGGCACACGGTGCTGGGGAGTGGTGCCCTGCTTCTGTGCTTTTGTCGCTTCGCAGCTGAGAGAGGGAGTCAGTGAGAAAGCTCCCCTTTGGCCCAGAGCTGTGTCCTCAGCCCGTCTCTACCATGTCCAGCTCAATCCTGGGGGCGACCAGAGTGACAGAATAGGAATGGATTTATGACTTTGTGGCTACCTTCTGACTCTCTCCTTCAGTAGTGCTCAAGAGGTTTCTTTTGGTATAACGTATTTCGGAAAATCGCTGAAAAGAGAATGGTAAGGAAATCCTGATGCAGGTGACAGCAGAAATGGCAGGATCCTTCTGTATGTGTTAGGAGGACACCGACTGTGTTACTCACGGCTTTCTACCTGTAGTGTCAACGGCTCTTTGCGTGAAGGCAGGATAACCCTCTCAGGGGAACTGGTCCCAGGCTCACAGGGTTGATGAGGACGGCCCAGAGCACAGAGCTAAACACACCATCCTTGCTTGCGTGTCTGGAAGGAGGACAATGTCTCCTAGGCTAATGATAACAAATAAATAAAGAGATAAATAAATGAATCGGTGGTACGATAGATTACTCCCTGAGTGCCCAGTATGTTCTGACCTTCTTTGCATGTATTCAATTCTGTAATCCCGAGAGCCAGACACTGTTATTTTGCCCTTTAGAGCAGAGGAGACTGAGCCAGAGAGAGGTTATGTCACAGGGCTATGTGTGACACAGATGGGACTGGCCCTCCTGCAGGCTGACTGCAGCCCCCCGCCCAACCGGACACCATGTCATCCCATGAAAGGTGAGAACACTGAACACCTGGCACAGAGGCAGCAGTGGGAAAGCCCTGAGCTGGCAGTCAGAGCCCTCTGCACAGCTCTGTGACCTCTGTGGGCTTCAGCCTCCCACCTCTGCAGCCAGGAGCACAGCTGGACTGTCTCCGAAGACCCTTGCAGCCCTGAAAAAGGAGAGGCCGGATTCAGCCTCCAGTGATGTCATAACCGGCCCCATGTGGCCGGGAGGTGAGACAGCTGTGGTGTAGGTGTAGTCCTCTGAGTATAGGCTGTGTGCCCTTGGGTAAGTTGCTTAACCTCTCTGCAATTGGCACCATCACTCCAGACCTTGCAGGTTCACTGAGTCTGTGCAAATGCTGTGGCGGTGACTCGTTCCATGGGGCTTGTTGGAGAACATCCCTACGCCCTCTGGCACTGGATAAGCAAGGTTCCTATCCACCTCTGCCCTCACCATGAGCTTGCTTGCAAACCAGGGAGCCTTTCTCCAGGAGCTTGTTGGGAGCTCAAGGATTCTCTGTGCACAAATGTCCGTGTGGAGAGAGCGATCATAAAGGACACCGTTCGGGAAGCCCGAGCTAGGAGCCAGGCCACTATCTGGCTTATTCCCCCTCATTGAAATTAATCTTTTTTATCGAAAGGAGGAAATGAAATCTCAGAGAGTATCAGTGACTTGCCAGGTCAGGAAGTGGCATGCTGGCTGTGAACCCGAGTGCCTGACACCAACACCCACGCACGCAGAACGGGCCGGCTCCCGAAATGCCCCCTTCACACAGGGCACCTGTGGGCAATCTTGCTCCTGACTTCTGAGCCACGTGTCTCCTCTTTCTCTCCGAGTGCCCATCAACTAGGAATTCCCTCCCCAGACCGCCAGGGGGCGCAACACCTGAACTATATTACCTGTTCCCTCAGCACACACTTCTTGCTAATAAACAGCACCAGGCCCTCCGCACTGCAGCACCACCATCACTCTGCAGAGGAACACATGAAGTCCTTCTTCTGAAAGCAAGTCTCAGGGAAACAGCTGGGAAATTCCCACCAAATTCAAATCACTATCGGGGTGTCAAGTAGCCACGGGCTGCATTTGAGGGAAGGGAAGATGTCAGCCTGATCTAGGGAGGACCTTGCGAAGATTCAGAGCCAAGGCCCTGCAGGGAGCTGTCACGGGTGGCGAGTGTCCTGTCAGTAGCCCTGGGCAAGCCAAGACTGATGTTCCCTGTGGGGAGGCAGGGGGCAGGGCTGCTCCGGGCGTGTGTGGTCCGCACAGTGGGGCATCTGTGAAGCGTTCCCAGGACTCGGGCACACCTTCCATGTAAGTGCAGCATATGAAAGCGTCCAGCTTTCAGAATTGCTCCTCCACGTATGAGGGTGATTTGACGTGTTGAAGGGAAAAATGGGTGTCACATATAGTGTCCTTTTACATTTTATCTTAGCGATTCTTTTTACTGACCAGGGTTAAAACTGTGGCCGAAAATACAAATAGGTCTTTCCAGGGTGTTTTAGACGCCAGTCCCGTGTAGAAGTCAAACAAGAGGGGTGTGGGATTCCATCCCCTCTGGGTACTTTTCCAGGCTCTCATCACCGAGGACTGAGTTTGGCAGGGGCCCCCAGAGAAGGAAAATGAGAAATGGACAACGTTCTCTGCAATCCATACTCGTAAGGGGAATAGAGGGAGTGTGTCCTCTGTGTGTCCAGTGCCCTATGTCATCTGGCGAGGCTTTCATTTGGAGCTGAGAAACTGAAGCTCAACTTAACCTAAGGGGCTAAGACGCTCCGTGTGCGTGTGTTTTGGGGGGTGGGGGGGTACTCTTTGGTCCAGAGCCGAGGTCTCTGCACGTCCAGTCCAGTTCCCCACGCCAGCCCTGATGGGCACGGCGTCTCTTTGTTCAAGACAGACAAAGGAAGACAGAGCCAGAATAAAGTCAACAACTTTTATTACAACTCACATATTTCACAGAAAAAGGAATGTAGCGTCAGGTCCGCTTGTATGAAAAACGGTAAAATGCAGGTTTGTCCTGGTTGCTCTGTTGACACCCGGGGCAGGCTCTCCGCGACATCAGGCACAGCAGCTGCACTTGTCCGAGGCCCCTTTGCAGACGCAGCCCTGGGCACACTTGGCGCAGCCCACGGGGCAGCAGGAGCAGCAGCCTGGGGAGGCAAGGGCAGCGTGCAGTCGGACCACGCGTTGTCCGCAACCACCCTTCCCAACAGCAGGCCTGGCCCCAGCCGCCCTCAGGCCCAGACCCTGAGTTTACGATGGTGTCCTCTGTCCTGAGATAATTGCTCTCAGGCACTAGGTTCAGGTTGCCTGCCCCATCTGTGCCCGGGACAGGGCACAGCGCCTTGGAGAGACACTGAGCAGGGCCTCTGGGGACAAGACAAAGCCAGCCCCCAGCACCACCAGTGATGTGAGCCACGTCCTCAGGATCAAAATGGAGGCAAACCCCTCACAGAGCAGCTCCCGCTCGGGATAGGGAGGCTCTGGGCTGCTTCGACAGGAAGGGGCTGCACCAGGTCCGAGAAGCCACACAGGGTCACTCGTTCATGTCCCTACAGTGCTTCAGTCCCTGGGAGGATTCAGAAGCGTGACTCAGGAGGGAGGAGGACTAGTTCTAGTGACAGGTCTGAGGTTGTTTGTTGGTGACCCGTCTGGGCCTCAGTCTCCCTGTTCTCTAGTGCGCGCCTGGGTCTCGGTCATGTCGAAGGCGATTCCAGCTCTGACTGGGAATCCCTTCCTGGTGAGGGGGGTGCCGGGAAGTTTGGTCACTGTCCTGCTCCTGCCTGCTGAGCTCTGGGCTCCCTCCTCGCACTCAGCCCACACCCCGCATTGCCAGAGAAGGCCCCGCACACTCACTCTTCTTGCAGGAGGTGCATCTGCAGGCCTTGCAGGTGCAGGAGCCAGCGCAGCTGCAGGAGCCGCCTGCCAGGAAGGGAAAGGCCAGCAGTGAGCAGGGAGAGGGATGCAGGAGCTACAGCAGACGGTCAGCAATGCCTCCCTGAGCCCTCCTCCGTCAGGACCCAGTCCTGGGAGCTCGTGTCCACTCAGGCGGATAGAGAAGCCCCAGCTCGTCTCTTCTGGTCCAAGGAGAGTAGGTCCCCTCCTGATGGGACTCCACAGGGAAGGTCCCAGGCTCCAGACCCAGCCCAGGGTGACTGGGGCCGGGGGCCAGGGCCCATGGCCTGAACCCCAAAGAGGCAGTGTCCCCTCCTCCCATCCAGTCCTGGCAGCTCCGAGGCCTCCTCCAAACACTGGGTCCCGGTCTAGCAATCCCCTGACCAGCTGGGTGACCTCAATCAGGACAGCCTGGAGCCCCCGTGACCTCAGTGTTAACAGAGAGGCAAAGGGAGACTGACCTGCTCCCAGGGGCCTGGCTCCCAAGAAAGCCCCGGACCCGTGACAGGAGTCCTCCTGAGCTCAAACTCAAAACCCTCCCTTGTCGTCCTGTGCCTGGGAAGGGGGCATCCTAAGGCTCAAAGCCAGGGCTCCCTTACCAGTGGGGCAGGAGCACTTGGGGTCCATCTGGAGGAGAAGTGAGGCCCGAGGTCCAAAGCAAGGGGCGAAGCGGCTGCACGGGTCCGGTGGGGGCCGTGTGGGAGCGAGGAGCCCGGGGGCTCAGTTATAGGCCGAGGAGGCGGCCCGGGCGCAGAGGCCCCGCCCCCGCCTTGCACGCGCCCCGCGGGTCCGCGCCCGCGCCCACGCCCGCGCCGTCCGCATCGCCCTCGGCGCCCTGGGCCGGGCTGTGAGCAACAGGCGGGGCCGAGCGCACGATTCCACTTCGGTGCCGGCTGGAGCGGAGGAACCGGGTGCCGTGCGGTAAGCGGTGTCCCAGCCCCCTGGCCGCCCCTTCCCAATGTGCCCGACGGGAGCAGCCACCCTGTTGGCGGGTTGTGCAGGAATCCAGCTCCCGCGTCCTCCGGTCTTCCCCGCCCCGGGCCCCGCGCCGCCGGCCTGCGGGTCGCCGTTTCCTGCAGCCTGAGAACAGCCCCCGCCTCCCGCTCGTGTCCCTGGCTTGGCTGGAGCCGGGGAGCGGTGTCAGAGACGGCAGGCGTATGTGACCCTCACCACCGTTTCGCCCAGCCCATGTGTCCCCAGGAGTTGCCAGCCCCGGTCCCCACCACGGTCCTTTGGAAGCACGTTTCCGGTACCGTCTCCTGGAACGGCAGCGCGGTGAACATTGCCTTCAGCCGCTAGTCCTCCTCACTTGTGTTTTCCTTTCCTGGAGGGATCATGGCTCATTTCGGCGGGGGCTTCTTTGCCTAAACTTTCCAGGGGGGCTCCTCACTGTAGCCGGTCCACCCCACGCCAGGGTGGAGGTTCCCTAATCATGGGATGCTCCCCAGGGACGGCGTCATTGTAGGTGATAGGCAGTCCTGGCGTTAAATAACAAAGCGAGACAAGTGGATAGTTCCCTTTGAGTAGTCCCGACAGTTACTCACCGTGGAGTCCAGGCCAAGCCTTGTTAATCACTTTTGCTCTTTGAACTGTCACACCAACCGGGAAGGGAGATCCTAGTCAGGAGCCCGTTTCCCAAAGGCCAAAGTACCTACAGTACAAGGAGGCTCCGGAGGCAGGCACACGGTGCTGGGGAGTGGTGCCCTGCTTCTGTGCTTTTGTCGCTTCGCAGCTGAGAGAGGGAGTCAGTGAGAAAGCTCCCCTTTGGCGCAGAGCTGTGTCCTCAGCCCGTCTCTACCATGTCCAGCTCAATCCTGGGGGCGACCAGAGTGACAGAATAGGAATGGATTTATGACTTTGTGGCTACCTTCTGACTCTCTCCTTCAGTAGTGCTCAAGAGGTTTCTTTTGGTATAACGTATTTCGGAAAATCGCTGAAAAGAGAATGGTAAGGAAATCCTGATGCAGGTGACAGCAGAAATGGCAGGATCCTTCTGTATGTGTTAGGAGGACACCGACTGTGTTACTCACGGCTTTCTACCTGTAGTGTCAACGGCTCTTTGCGTGAAGGCAGGATAACCCTCTCAGGGGAACTGGTCCCAGGCTCACAGGGTTGATGAGGACGGCCCAGAGCACAGAGCTAAACACACCATCCTTGCTTGCGTGTCTGGAAGGAGGACAATGTCTCCTAGGCTAATGATAACAAATAAATAAAGAGATAAATAAATGAATCGGTGGTACGATAGATTACTCCCTGAGTGCCCAGTATGTTCTGACCTTCTTTGCATGTATTCAATTCTGTAATCCCGAGAGCCAGACACTGTTATTTTGCCCTTTAGGGCAGAGGAGACTGAGCCAGAGAGAGGTTATGTCACAGGGCTATGTGTGACACAGATGGGACTGGCCCTCCTGCAGGCTGACTGCAGCCCCCCGCCCAACCGGACACCATGTCATCCCATGAAAGGTGAGAACACTGAACACCTGGCACAGAGGCAGCAGTGGGAAAGCCCTGAGCTGGCAGTCAGAGCCCTCTGCACAGCTCTGTGACCTCTGTGGGCTTCAGCCTCCCACCTCTGCAGCCAGGAGCACAGCTGGACTGTCTCCGAAGACCCTTGCAGCCCTGAAAAAGGAGAGGCCGGATTCAGCCTCCAGTGATGTCATAACCGGCCCCATGTGGCCGGGAGGTGAGACAGCTGTGGTGTAGGTGTAGTCCTCTGAGTATAGGCTGTGTGCCCTTGGGTAAGTTGCTTAACCTCTCTGCAATTGGCACCATCACTCCAGACCTTGCAGGTTCACTGAGTCTGTGCAAATGCTGTGGCGGTGACTCGTTCCATGGGGCTTGTTGGAGAACATCCCTACGCCCTCTGGCACTGGATAAGCAAGGTTCCTATCCACCTCTGCCCTCACCATGAGCTTGCTTGCAAACCAGGGAGCCTTTCTCCAGGAGCTTGTTGGGAGCTCAAGGATTCTCTGTGCACAAATGTCCGTGTGGAGAGAGCGATCATAAAGGACACCGTTCGGGAAGCCCGAGCTAGGAGCCAGGCCACTATCTGGCTTATTCCCCCTCATTGAAATTAATCTTTTTTATCGAAAGGAGGAAATGAAATCTCAGAGAGTATCAGTGACTTGCCAGGTCAGGAAGTGGCATGCTGGCTGTGAACCCGAGTGCCTGACACCAACACCCACGCACGCAGAACGGGCCGGCTCCCGAAATGCCCCCTTCACACAGGGCACCTGTGGGCAATCTTGCTCCTGACTTCTGAGCCACGTGTCTCCTCTTTCTCTCCGAGTGCCCATCAACTAGGAATTCCCTCCCCAGACCGCCAGGGGGCGCAACACCTGAACTATATTACCTGTTCCCTCAGCACACACTTCTTGCTAATAAACAGCACCAGGCCCTCCGCACTGCAGCACCACCATCACTCTGCAGAGGAACACATGAAGTCCTTCTTCTGAAAGCAAGTCTCAGGGAAACAGCTGGGAAATTCCCACCAAATTCAAATCACTATCGGGGTGTCAAGTAGCCACGGGCTGCATTTGAGGGAAGGGAAGATGTCAGCCTGATCTAGGGAGGACCTTGCGAAGATTCAGAGCCAAGGCCCTGCAGGGAGCTGTCACGGGTGGCGAGTGTCCTGTCAGTAGCCCTGGGCAAGCCAAGACTGATGTTCCCTGTGGGGAGGCAGGGGGCAGGGCTGCTCCGGGCGTGTGTGGTCCGCACAGTGGGGCATCTGTGAAGCGTTCCCAGGACTCGGGCACACCTTCCATGTAAGTGCAGCATATGAAAGCGTCCAGCTTTCAGAATTGCTCCTCCACGTATGAGGGTGATTTGACGTGTTGAAGGGAAAAATGGGTGTCACATATAGTGTCCTTTTACATTTTATCTTAGCGATTCTTTTTACTGACCAGGGTTAAAACTGTGGCCGAAAATACAAATAGGTCTTTCCAGGGTGTTTTAGACGCCAGTCCCGTGTAGAAGTCAAACAAGAGGGGTGTGGGATTCCATCCCCTCTGGGTACTTTTCCAGGCTCTCATCACCGAGGACTGAGTTTGGCAGGGGCCCCCAGAGAAGGAAAATGAGAAATGGACAACGTTCTCTGCAATCCATACTCGTAAGGGGAATAGAGGGAGTGTGTCCTCTGTGTGTCCAGTGCCCTATGTCATCTGGCGAGGTTTTCATTTGGAGCTGAGAAACTGAAGCTCAACTTAACCTAAGGGGCTAAGACGCTCCGTGTGCGTGTGTTTTGGGGGGTGGGGGGGTACTCTTTGGTCCAGAGCCGAGGTCTCTGCACGTCCAGTCCAGTTCCCCACGCCAGCCCTGATGGGCACGGCATCTCTTTGTTCAAGACAGACAAAGGAAGACAGAGCCAGAATAAAGTCAACAACTTTTATTACAACTCACATATTTCACAGAAAAAGGAATGTAGCGTCAGGTCCGCTTGTATGAAAAACGGTAAAATGCAGGTTTGTCCTGGTTGCTCTGTTGACACCCGGGGCAGGCTCTCCGCGACATCAGGCACAGCAGCTGCACTTGTCCGAGGCCCCTTTGCAGACGCAGCCCTGGGCACACTTGGCGCAGCCCACGGGGCAGCAGGAGCAGCAGCCTGGGGAGGCAAGGGCAGCGTGCAGTCGGACCACGCGTTGTCCGCAACCACCCTTCCCAACAGCAGGCCTGGCCCCAGCCGCCCTCAGGCCCAGACCCTGAGTTTACGATGGTGTCCTCTGTCCTGAGATAATTGCTCTCAGGCACTAGGTTCAGGTTGCCTGCCCCATCTGTGCCCGGGACAGGGCACAGCGCCTTGGAGAGACACTGAGCAGGGCCTCTGGGGACAAGACAAAGCCAGCCCCCAGCACCACCAGTGATGTGAGCCACGTCCTCAGGATCAAAGTGGAGGCAAACCCCTCACAGAGCAGCTCCCGCTCGGGATAGGGAGGCTCTGGGCTGCTTCGACAGGAAGGGGCTGCACCAGGTCCGAGAAGCCACACAGGGTCACTCGTTCATGTCCCTACAGTGCTTCAGTCCCTGGGAGGATTCAGAAGCGTGACTCAGGAGGGAGGAGGACTAGTTCTAGTGACAGGTCTGAGGTTGTTTGTTGGTGACCCGTCTGGGCCTCAGTCTCCCTGTTCTCTAGTGCGCGCCTGGGTCTCGGTCATGTCGAAGGCGATTCCAGCTCTGACTGGGAATCCCTTCCTGGTGAGGGGGGTGCCGGGAAGTTTGGTCACTGTCCTGCTCCTGCCTGCTGAGCTCTGGGCTCCCTCCTCGCACTCAGCCCACACCCCGCATTGCCAGAGAAGGCCCCGCACACTCACTCTTCTTGCAGGAGGTGCATCTGCAGGCCTTGCAGGTGCAGGAGCCAGCGCAGCTGCAGGAGCCGCCTGCCAGGAAGGGAAAGGCCAGCAGTGAGCAGGGAGAGGGATGCAGGAGCTACAGCAGACGGTCAGCAATGCCTCCCTGAGCCCTCCTCCGTCAGGACCCAGTCCTGGGAGCTCGTGTCCACTCAGGCGGATAGAGAAGCCCCAGCTCGTCTCTTCTGGTCCAAGGAGAGTAGGTCCCCTCCTGATGGGACTCCACAGGGAAGGTCCCAGGCTCCAGACCCAGCCCAGGGTGACTGGGGCCGGGGGCCAGGGCCCATGGCCTGAACCCCAAAGAGGCAGTGTCCCCTCCTCCCATCCAGTCCTGGCAGCTCCGAGGCCTCCTCCAAACACTGGGTCCCGGTCTAGCAATCCCCTGACCAGCTGGGTGACCTCAATCAGGACAGCCTGGAGCCCCCGTGACCTCAGTGTTAACAGAGAGGCAAAGGGAGACTGACCTGCTCCCAGGGGCCTGGCTCCCAAGAAAGCCCCGGACCCGTGACAGGAGTCCTCCTGAGCTCAAACTCAAAACCCTCCCTTGTCGTCCTGTGCCTGGGAAGGGGGCATCCTAAGGCTCAAAGCCAGGGCTCCCTTACCAGTGGGGCAGGAGCACTTGGGGTCCATCTGGAGGAGAAGTGAGGCCCGAGGTCCAAAGCAAGGGGCGAAGCGGCTGCACGGGTCCGGTGGGGGCCGTGTGGGAGCGAGGAGCCCGGGGGCTCAGTTATAGGCCGAGGAGGCGGCCCGGGCGCAGAGGCCCCGCCCCCGCCTTGCACGCGCCCCGCGGGTCCGCGCCCGCGCCCACGCCCGCGCCGTCCGCATCGCCCTCGGCGCCCTGGGCCGGGCTGTGAGCAACAGGCGGGGCCGAGCGCACGATTCCACTTCGGTGCCGGCTGGAGCGGAGGAACCGGGTGCCGTGCGGTAAGCGGTGTCCCAGCCCCCTGGCCGCCCCTTCCCAATGTGCCCGACGGGAGCAGCCACCCTGTTGGCGGGTTGTGCAGGAATCCAGCTCCCGCGTCCTCCGGTCTTCCCCGCCCCGGGCCCCGCGCCGCCGGCCTGCGGGTCGCCGTTTCCTGCAGCCTGAGAACAGCCCCCGCCTCCCGCTCGTGTCCCTGGCTTGGCTGGAGCCGGGGAGCGGTGTCAGAGACGGCAGGCGTATGTGACCCTCACCACCGTTTCGCCCAGCCCATGTGTCCCCAGGAGTTGCCAGCCCCGGTCCCCACCACGGTCCTTTGGAAGCACGTTTCCGGTACCGTCTCCTGGAACGGCAGCGCGGTGAACATTGCCTTCAGCCGCTAGTCCTCCTCACTTGTGTTTTCCTTTCCTGGAGGGATCATGGCTCATTTCGGCGGGGGCTTCTTTGCCTAAACTTTCCAGGGGGGCTCCTCACTGTAGCCGGTCCACCCCACGCCAGGGTGGAGGTTCCCTAATCATGGGATGCTCCCCAGGGACGGCGTCATTGTAGGTGATAGGCAGTCCTGGCGTTAAATAACAAAGCGAGACAAGTGGATAGTTCCCTTTGAGTAGTCCCGACAGTTACTCACCGTGGAGTCCAGGCCAAGCCTTGTTAATCACTTTTGCTCTTTGAACTGTCACACCAACCGGGAAGGGAGATCCTAGTCAGGAGCCCGTTTCCCAAAGGCCAAAGTACCTACAGTACAAGGAGGCTCCGGAGGCAGGCACACGGTGCTGGGGAGTGGTGCCCTGCTTCTGTGCTTTTGTCGCTTCGCAGCTGAGAGAGGGAGTCAGTGAGAAAGCTCCCCTTTGGCGCAGAGCTGTGTCCTCAGCCCGTCTCTACCATGTCCAGCTCAATCCTGGGGGCGACCAGAGTGACAGAATAGGAATGGATTTATGACTTTGTGGCTACCTTCTGACTCTCTCCTTCAGTAGTGCTCAAGAGGTTTCTTTTGGTATAACGTATTTCGGAAAATCGCTGAAAAGAGAATGGTAAGGAAATCCTGATGCAGGTGACAGCAGAAATGGCAGGATCCTTCTGTATGTGTTAGGAGGACACCGACTGTGTTACTCACGGCTTTCTACCTGTAGTGTCAACGGCTCTTTGCGTGAAGGCAGGATAACCCTCTCAGGGGAACTGGTCCCAGGCTCACAGGGTTGATGAGGACGGCCCAGAGCACAGAGCTAAACACACCATCCTTGCTTGCGTGTCTGGAAGGAGGACAATGTCTCCTAGGCTAATGATAACAAATAAATAAAGAGATAAATAAATGAATCGGTGGTACGATAGATTACTCCCTGAGTGCCCAGTATGTTCTGACCTTCTTTGCATGTATTCAATTCTGTAATCCCGAGAGCCAGACACTGTTATTTTGCCCTTTAGGGCAGAGGAGACTGAGCCAGAGAGAGGTTATGTCACAGGGCTATGTGTGACACAGATGGGACTGGCCCTCCTGCAGGCTGACTGCAGCCCCCCGCCCAACCGGACACCATGTCATCCCATGAAAGGTGAGAACACTGAACACCTGGCACAGAGGCAGCAGTGGGAAAGCCCTGAGCTGGCAGTCAGAGCCCTCTGCACAGCTCTGTGACCTCTGTGGGCTTCAGCCTCCCACCTCTGCAGCCAGGAGCACAGCTGGACTGTCTCCGAAGACCCTTGCAGCCCTGAAAAAGGAGAGGCCGGATTCAGCCTCCAGTGATGTCATAACCGGCCCCATGTGGCCGGGAGGTGAGACAGCTGTGGTGTAGGTGTAGTCCTCTGAGTATAGGCTGTGTGCCCTTGGGTAAGTTGCTTAACCTCTCTGCAATTGGCACCATCACTCCAGACCTTGCAGGTTCACTGAGTCTGTGCAAATGCTGTGGCGGTGACTCGTTCCATGGGGCTTGTTGGAGAACATCCCTACGCCCTCTGGCACTGGATAAGCAAGGTTCCTATCCACCTCTGCCCTCACCATGAGCTTGCTTGCAAACCAGGGAGCCTTTCTCCAGGAGCTTGTTGGGAGCTCAAGGATTCTCTGTGCACAAATGTCAGTGTGGAGAGAGCGATCATAAAGGACACCGTTCGGGAAGCCCGAGCTAGGAGCCAGGCCACTATCTGGCTTATTCCCCCTCATTGAAATTAATCTTTTTTATCGAAAGGAGGAAATGAAATCTCAGAGAGTATCAGTGACTTGCCAGGTCAGGAAGTGGCATGCTGGCTGTGAACCCGAGTGCCTGACACCAACACCCACGCACGCAGAACGGGCCGGCTCCCGAAATGCCCCCCTTCACACAGGGCACCTGTGGGCAATCTTGCTCCTGACTTCTTTTTTTTTTTTTTTTTTTTTTTTTTTTTTTTTGTGGTACGCGGGCCTCTCACTGTTGTGGCCTCTCCCGTTGCGGAGCACAGGCTCCGGATGCGCAGGCTCAGCAGCCATGGCTCACGGGCCCAGCCGCTCCGCGGCATATGGGATCCTCCCAGACCGGGGCACGAACCCGTATCCCCTGCATCGGCAGGCGGACTCTCAACCACTGCGCCACCAGGGAGGCCCGCTCCTGACTTCTGAGCCACGTGTCTCCTCTTTCTCTCCGAGTGCCCATCAACTAGGAATTCCCTCCCCAGACCGCCAGGGGGCGCAACACCTGAACTATATTACCTGTTCCCTCAGCACACACTTCTTGCTAATAAACAGCACCAGGCCCTCCGCACTGCAGCACCACCATCACTCTGCAGAGGAACACATGAAGTCCTTCTTCTGAAAGCAAGTCTCAGGGAAACAGCTGGGAAATTCCCACCAAATTCAAATCACTATCGGGGTGTCAAGTAGCCACGGGCTGCATTTGAGGGAAGGGAAGATGTCAGCCTGATCTAGGGAGGACCTTGCGAAGATTCAGAGCCAAGGCCCTGCAGGGAGCTGTCACGGGTGGCGAGTGTCCTGTCAGTAGCCCTGGGCAAGCCAAGACTGATGTTCCCTGTGGGGAGGCAGGGGGCAGAGCTGCTCCGGGCGTGTGTGGTCCGCACAGTGGGGCATCTGTGAAGCGTTCCCAGGACTCGGGCACACCTTCCATGTAAGTGCAGCATATGAAAGCGTCCAGCTTTCAGAATTGCTCCTCCACGTATGAGGGTGATTTGACGTGTTGAAGGGAAAAATGGGTGTCACATATAGTGTCCTTTTACATTTTATCTTAGCGATTCTTTTTACTGACCAGGGTTAAAACTGTGGCCGAAAATACAAATAGGTCTTTCCAGGGTGTTTTAGACGCCAGTCCCGTGTAGAAGTCAAACAAGAGGGGTGTGGGATTCCATCCCCTCTGGGTACTTTTCCAGGCTCTCATCACCGAGGACTGAGTTTGGCAGGGGCCCCCAGAGAAGGAAAATGAGAAATGGACAACGTTCTCTGCAATCCATACTCGTAAGGGGAATAGAGGGAGTGTGTCCTCTGTGTGTCCAGTGCCCTATGTCATCTGGCGAGGCTTTCATTTGGAGCTGAGAAACTGAAGCTCAACTTAACCTAAGGGGCTAAGACGCTCCGTGTGCGTGTGTTTTGGGGGGTGGGGGGGTACTCTTTGGTCCAGAGCCGAGGTCTCTGCACGTCCAGTCCAGTTCCCCACGCCAGCCCTGATGGGCACGGCGTCTCTTTGTTCAAGACAGACAAAGGAAGACAGAGCCAGAATAAAGTCAACAACTTTTATTACAACTCACATATTTCACAGAAAAAGGAATGTAGCGTCAGGTCCGCTTGTATGAAAAACGGTAAAATGCAGGTTTGTCCTGGTTGCTCTGTTGACACCCGGGGCAGGCTCTCCGCGACATCAGGCACAGCAGCTGCACTTGTCCGAGGCCCCTTTGCAGACGCAGCCCTGGGCACACTTGGCGCAGCCCACGGGGCAGCAGGAGCAGCAGCCTGGGGAGGCAAGGGCAGCGTGCAGTCGGACCACGCGTTGTCCGCAACCACCCTTCCCAACAGCAGGCCTGGCCCCAGCCGCCCTCAGGCCCAGACCCTGAGTTTACGATGGTGTCCTCTGTCCTGAGATAATTGCTCTCAGGCACTAGGTTCAGGTTGCCTGCCCCATCTGTGCCCGGGACAGGGCACAGCGCCTTGGAGAGACACTGAGCAGGGCCTCTGGGGACAAGACAAAGCCAGCCCCCAGCACCACCAGTGATGTGAGCCACGTCCTCAGGATCAAAGTGGAGGCAAACCCCTCACAGAGCAGCTCCCGCTCGGGATAGGGAGGCTCTGGGCTGCTTCGACAGGAAGGGGCTGCACCAGGTCCGAGAAGCCACACAGGGTCACTCGTTCATGTCCCTACAGTGCTTCAGTCCCTGGGAGGATTCAGAAGCGTGACTCAGGAGGGAGGAGGACTAGTTCTAGTGACAGGTCTGAGGTTGTTTGTTGGTGACCCGTCTGGGCCTCAGTCTCCCTGTTCTCTAGTGCGCGCCTGGGTCTCGGTCATGTCGAAGGCGATTCCAGCTCTGACTGGGAATCCCTTCCTGGTGAGGGGGGTGCCGGGAAGTTTGGTCACTGTCCTGCTCCTGCCTGCTGAGCTCTGGGCTCCCTCCTCGCACTCAGCCCACACCCCGCATTGCCAGAGAAGGCCCCGCACACTCACTCTTCTTGCAGGAGGTGCATCTGCAGGCCTTGCAGGTGCAGGAGCCAGCGCAGCTGCAGGAGCCGCCTGCCAGGAAGGGAAAGGCCAGCAGTGAGCAGGGAGAGGGATGCAGGAGCTACAGCAGACGGTCAGCAATGCCTCCCTGAGCCCTCCTCCTCCGTCAGGACGCGGCCCTGGGAGCTCGTGTCCACTCAGGCGGATAGAGAAGCCCCAGCTCGTGTCTTCTGGTCCAAGGAGAGTAGGTCCCCTCCTGATGGGACTCCACAGGGAAGGTCCCAGGCTCCAGACCCAGCCCAGGCTGACTGGGGCCGGGGGCCAGGGCCCATGGCGTGAACCCCAAAGAGGCAGTGTCCCCTCCTCCCATCAAGTCCTGGCAGCTCCGAGGCCTCCTCCAAACCCTGGGTCTAGCAATTCCGTGACCTGCTGGGTGACCTCAACAAAGGCAGTCTTGAGCCTCTGTACCCCCCATTCAAAAATAGAGGCTGGAAATCTCTGGCGATCTAGTGGTTACGGGACAGCGCTCTCACTTCCTAGTGTCTGGGTTCCGTCCCCGGTCAGGGAACTAAGCTCCCACAAGCTGAGTGGTACAGCCAAAAAACAAAAAACAAAAAATAGATTAAAAAAATGCTGTCGCTGCCCTGGCTGGGAAGAAAGCACTGGGTGAACCGTGGCCGTCCACTTGTGCTCAAATTGAAACTTCTTCCTCATCTAACCCCAGGGACACTGTGTCCTGGGCTGAGAAGCGGGCATCCAAGGCCCAGAGCCAGGGGTTCCTTACCAGTGGGGCAGGAGCAGTTGGGGTCCATTTGGAGCCAAGGCGAGGCCGGGGGTAGAAAGCAAGCGGCCAAGAGGCCCGTGAGCTGGTGGGAGGCGTGTCGAGCCTAGGAGCCTGCTTGCAGTGTTTGTACCCAGAGGAGGCGGCCCGGGCGCAGAGGTCCCACCCCCTCCTTGCACCCGCCCCGCGGATCTGCGCCCGCCCCGCCCGCAGCGCCGGGGGCCCGGCCGTGAGCAACCCCTGGGGCCGAGACAGGATTCTCCCAGTGTACGTGGGTCCGCTCTGCGCACGGAGAGCCGTATTTGGTGCCTGCTCGCCGGTAGGGACTGTTTGCCAGGAGGTGCGCGGTGTCCTAGCCTCCCTGTCCGCCCCTCCCGATTTTCCCGAGGGCGGCAGCCACCTTGTTCCGGGATTTTCCAGCAAGCCAGCCTCTGTATCCTCGCTGTCTTCCCCACCACCGGCCCCCGCGCTGTTGTCTTCAGGTTCCCCCTTTCCGGAGCCCGTGTGCAACCCTAGTCTCGCGCTCCCGTCCCAGGCATGGCTGGATCCTGGGAGTTGTGTGCAGAGAGCGGCGGTGGATGTGACCTTCACCACCAATCCTCCGACTCCCTCTTCCCCCACCATTTCCTGTCCTGGTCCCCACGATGGTCCTTAGGCAGCGTTTCTCTAACGTTTCTCCGTAAGAGCACCGCGACCAACTCAGGCCTCTGCCTCCCATCCTTCCTTCTTTTCTGCACTACTGAATGGATGGATGGGCACACTTGTCCCTGTGCTCCTGGCCTAAACTTGGCAGGGGATTTCCTGATCCTAGCCAGTCCACCCTGCACCAGGATGGAGGTTCCCAAAGGATGAGATCCCACCCCGTGGAAGGGATCATTGTAAGTGATGGGCAGACCTGGCATTAAATAGCAAAGCATGACAAGTGGTTATTTCCCTTTCAGTATTCAGCAGTGGGAAGGGCACTGAGCAGGCAGTCACATCCCTCTGCATAGCTCTGTGACCTCTCTGGACTTTAGTCTCCCATCTCTGCAGCCAGAAGCACAACTAGACTGTCTGAAAGGACACTTCCAGCTCTGAGTAATGATAGGCAGGACTCAGCCTTCAGTGACCTCCTAATCAGCGACCTTTGGCAAGGAGGTGAGACAGCCTTGCTATAGCTTCAGACCTCTGAATATGATCTGTGTGCCCTTAGGCAGGTTGCTGAAACTCTGGGTAGCTGGCGCAATCATTCCAGCCCCTGCAGGTTCACTGTGTTACTGGTTCAATATAGATCAAGTGATAGGAAGGGTGGGCATTGATTTTGTGTTTCTCCAAATGGTGTGGCAGCATTTTATCCTGGGGGGGGGGGGGGCTATTGCAGGGCATCCACACTCCCCCTGCCAGTGGATCAGTAAATTTGCAATCAAACCTTAACCTCCAGCCTGGAGTGATGCTTGCAAAACCATGAGCCTTTCCCCAAGAGCTTGTTGGAATTCAGCAAGATTGTGTCCCAGTAAAGTCACTGTGAACAGAAGCATCCTAATAGACAGAGTTTATTAAGCCCTAGTGAGGAGCTAGGCCACTCTCAATACCACACAGGGATATCATCTCCTTTTTATAGGAAATGGAGACTTAGAGAGGTCGAGCGACTCATTTAGGATACGCGGCTGGTAAGGGCCACTGTGGTCTGTGAACCAAGACTGCCTGACACCAGCACCCACGCACCCAGCACAGGCTGGCTCCTGAAATCCCCTCTTCACACAGGACACCTGTGGGTGAGTGTGGTCCTGACACTTGGGCCACGTGACTCGTCTTTCTCTTTGACTTTCCATCAAATAGCAAATCCCTCCAGAAGTTGTCAGGAGGACCAGCTCTCGCCATTATTTACAGGTCACTCAGCGCCTCACTCCTTCCTAGTAAATACCACCACCACGTTGTAAATGCAGAATCTGACACTACCCTGCACAGGCAGACATGAAGTCCTTCATCTGGAACCAATTTCCAGGTACTCTGCCTCTTGTTGGGAAGTGGCTGGGCATTACCTACAAATTCCTAGTCACTTTGTGGTTTCCAGTAGCCAAGGGCTGGATTTTGAAGGCAGCGTTCAGCCTGACCTAAAGGAACTTCCAAAGATTCAGAGCCAACTCACCACAGGGAGCTCTCAGGGGTAGCAGGTGTCCTCTCACTGGCACTGGGCCAGCCGAGACGGATGTTCCCTGTGGGGATGGTGGGAAGAGCTACTTCAGGTGTGGGTGATCCACACAGTGGGGCGTTTGAAAGTGTTTTCCGTGTTCAACATACTCCTTTGATGAACTCATGGTTTTTTTTTAATAATTGAAGTGTAGCTGATTTACAATATTGTGTTAGTTTCAGGTGAACAAACATGTTTTTACTTTTTAAATTTTTCCTGTACTACTCTGATCCTCATACATTTATTCAAATTTATTGAATCAACAATTGGGTTTTGTATTTTGTGTCCTTTGAAATTTTTCTTAGTAGTTCACTTAATTTTATTTTACCAAAGTTTAGGTTTGTGACGTTAGAAAATAAAAACCACAGCTAGAAAATTCACACATCTTTCAGTGCGGGGAGTTTGAGACTTCCAGGTAGGGATTCAGGTAACTGGAGGTGTGATTCCAGCTTCTTTAGAGTCTATGAAGCCTAAAATCTATGAGGACGTGAAGTTAGCCAGGGAAATCAGAGGATGGGAAATGAGGCATGGAGAAGTCACCAACCCTTGCCATGCCACGAACCCTTGCCATGAGAATGGAGGGGACCTTGTATCTGCTCAACACCCTTAGAGCATCTGGTCTAATGCTCTTCCATTTTACGGAAGATGAACCCAGTGAGGGAGTGTGGCTTGTCTTAGGCACTCAGTTTGTGAGGGACTCACATTTTGTTCCAGTACCCAAGTCTCTGCACTTCTCATCCAGTCTCCTACACCAGCCCTGGTGTAGGGCAGGAGCCCTTATTCCCAATGCACAGAAAAAAGAGCCGAGTCGGAAGAGTGTCAACAGCTTTTATTACAACTCACATATTTCATAGGAAAGGGAATGTAGCAATCAAGTCAGAGTTGTATAAAAACACAGGTCGGCCCGTGGTCCTCCATTGACACCTGGGGCAGGCTCTCCGCGACATCAGGCACAGCAGCTGCACTTGTCCGAGGCCCCTTTGCAGACGCAGCCCTGGGCACACTTGGCGCAGCCCACGGGGCAGCAGGAGCAGCAGCCTGGGGAGGCAAGGGCAGCGTGCAGTTGGACCACGCGTTGTCCACAACCACCCTTCCCAACACCAGGCCTGGCCCCAGCCGCCCTCAGGCCCAGACCCTGAGTTTACGATGGTGTCCTCTGTCCTGAGATAATTGCTCTCAGGCACTAGGTTCAGGTTGCCTGCCCCATCTGTGCCCAGGACAGGGCACAGCGCCTTGGACAGACAGTGAGCAGGGCCTCTGGGGCAAGAGAAAGCCGGCCCCCAGCACCACCAGTGATGTGAGCCACGTCCTCAGGATCAAAGTGGAGGCAAACCCCTCACAGAGTAGCTCCCGCTCGGGATAGGGAAGCTCTGGGTTGCTTCGACAGGAAGGGGCTGCACCAGGTCCGAGAAGCCACACAGGGTCACTCGCTCATGTCCCTACAGTGCTTCAGTCCCTGGGAGGATTCAGAAGCGGGCCTCAGGAGGCAGGAGGACTAGTTCTAGTGACAGGTCTGAGGTTGTTTGTTGGTGACCCGTCTGGGCCTCAGTCTCCCTGTTCTCTAGTGCGCGCCTGGGTCTCGGTCACGTCGAAGGCGATTCCAGCTCTGATTGGGAATCCCTTTCTGGTGAGGAGGGTGCCGGGAAGTTTGGTCTCTCTCCTGCTCCTGCCTGCTGAGCTCTGGGCTCCCTCCTCGCACTCAGCCCACACCCCGCATTCCCAGAGAAGGCCCCGCACACTCACTCTTCTTGCAGGACGTGCATCTGCAGGCCTTGCAGGTGCAGGAGCCAGCGCAGCTGCAGGAGCCGCCTGCCAGGAAGGGAAAGGCCAGCAGTGAGCAGGGAGAGGGATGCAGGAGCTACAGCAGACGGTCAGCAATGCCTCCCTGAGCCCTCCTCCGTCAGGACCCAGTCCTGGGAGCTCGTGTCCACTCAGGCGGATAGAGAAGCCCCAGCTCGTGTCTTCTGGTCCAAGGAGAGTAGGTCCCCTCCTGATGGGACTCCACAGGGAAGGTCCCAGGCTCCAGACCCAGCCCAGGGTGACTGGGGCCGGGGGCCAGGGCCCATGGCCTGAACCCCAAAGAGGCAGTGTCCCCTCCTCCCATCCAGTCCTGGCAGCTCCGAGGCCTCCTCCAAACACTGGGTCCCGGTCTAGCAATCCCCTGACCAGCTGGGTGACCTCAATCAGGACAGCCTGGAGCCCCCGTGCCCTCAGTGTTAACAGAGAGGCAAAGGGAGACTGACCTGCTCCCAGGGGCCTGGCTCCCAAGAAAGCCCCGGACCCGTGACAGGAGTCCTCCTGAGCTCAAACTCAAAACCCTCCCTTGTCGTCCTGTGCCTGGGAAGGGGGCATCCTAAGGCTCAAAGCCAGGGCTCCCTTACCAGTGGGGCAGGAGCACTTGGGGTCCATCTGGAGGAGAAGTGAGGCCCGAGGTCCAAAGCAAGGGGCGAAGCGGCTGCACGGGTCCGGTGGGGGCCGTGTGGGAGCGAGGAGCCCGGGGGCTCAGTTATAGGCCGAGGAGGCGGCCCGGGCGCAGAGGCCCCGCCCCCGCCTTGCACGCGCCCCGCGGGTCCGCGCCCGCGCCCGCGCCCGCGCCCGCGCCCACGCCCGCGCCGTCCGCAGCGCCCTCAGCGCCCTGGGCCGGGCTGTGAGCAACAGGCGGGGCCGAGCGCACGATTCCACTTCGGTGCCGGCTGGAGCGGAGGAACCGGGTGCCGTGCGGTAAGCGGTGTCCCAGCCCCCTGGCCGCCCCTTCCCAATGTGCCCGACGGGAGCAGCCACCCTGTTGGCGGGTTGTGCAGGAATCCAGCTCCCGCGTCCTCCGGTCTTCCCCGCCCCGGGCCCCGCGCCGCCGGCCTGCGGGTCGCCGTTTCCTGCAGCCTGAGAACAGCCCCCGCCTCCCGCTCGTGTCCCTGGCTTGGCTGGAGCCGGGGAGCGGTGTCAGAGACGGCAGGCGTATGTGACCCTCACCACCGTTTCGCCCAGCCCATGTGTCCCCAGGCGTTGCCAGCCCCGGTCCCCACCACGGTCCTTTGGAAGCACGTTTCCGGTACCGTCTCCTGGAACGGCAGCGCGGTGAACATTGCCTTCAGCCGCTAGTCCTCCTCACTTGTGTTTTCCTTTCCTGGAGGGATCATGGCTCATTTCGGCGGGGGCTTCTTTGCCTAAACTTTCCAGGGGGGCTCCTCACTGTAGCCGGTCCACCCCACGCCAGGGTGGAGGTTCCCTAATCATGGGATGCTCCCCAGGGACGGCGTCATTGTAGGTGATAGGCAGCCCTGGCGTTAAATAACAAAGCGAGACAAGTGGATAGTTCCCTTTGAGTAGTCCCGACAGTTACTCACCGTGGAGTCCAGGCCAAGCCTTGTTAATCACTTTTGCTCTTTGAACTGTCACACCAACCGGGAAGGGAGATCCTAGTCAGGAGCCCGTTTCCCAAAGGCCAAAGTACCTACAGTACAAGGAGGCTCCGGAGGCAGGCACACGGTGCTGGGGAGTGGTGCCCTGCTTCTGTGCTTTTGTCGCTTCGCAGCTGAGAGAGGGAGTCAGTGAGAAAGCTCCCCTTTGGCGCAGAGCTGTGTCCTCAGCCCGTCTCTACCATGTCCAGCTCAATCCTGGGGGCGACCAGAGTGACAGAATAGGAATGGATTTATGACTTTGTGGCTACCTTCTGACTCTCTCCTTCAGTAGTGCTCAAGAGGTTTCTTTTGGTATAACGTATTTCGGAAAATCGCTGAAAAGAGAATGGTAAGGAAATCCTGATGCAGGTGACAGCAGAAATGGCAGGATCCTTCTGTATGTGTTAGGAGGACACCGACTGTGTTACTCACGGCTTTCTACCTGTAGTGTCAACGGCTCTTTGCGTGAAGGCAGGATAACCCTCTCAGGGGAACTGGTCCCAGGCTCACAGGGTTGATGAGGACGGCCCAGAGCACAGAGCTAAACACACCATCCTTGCTTGCGTGTCTGGAAGGAGGACAATGTCTCCTAGGCTAATGATAACAAATAAATAAAGAGATAAATAAATGAATCGGTGGTACGATAGATTACTCCCTGAGTGCCCAGTATGTTCTGACCTTCTTTGCATGTATTCAATTCTGTAATCCCGAGAGCCAGACACTGTTATTTTGCCCTTTAGAGCAGAGGAGACTGAGCCAGAGAGAGGTTATGTCACAGGGCTATGTGTGACACAGATGGGACTGGCCCTCCTGCAGGCTGACTGCAGCCCCCCGCCCAACCGGACACCATGTCATCCCATGAAAGGTGAGAACACTGAACACCTGGCACAGAGGCAGCAGTGGGAAAGCCCTGAGCTGGCAGTCAGAGCCCTCTGCACAGCTCTGTGACCTCTGTGGGCTTCAGCCTCCCACCTCTGCAGCCAGGAGCACAGCTGGACTGTCTCCGAAGACCCTTGCAGCCCTGAAAAAGGAGAGGCCGGATTCAGCCTCCAGTGATGTCATAACCGGCCCCATGTGGCCGGGAGGTGAGACAGCTGTGGTGTAGGTGTAGTCCTCTGAGTATAGGCTGTGTGCCCTTGGGTAAGTTGCTTAACCTCTCTGCAATTGGCACCATCACTCCAGACCTTGCAGGTTCACTGAGTCTGTGCAAATGCTGTGGCGGTGACTCGTTCCATGGGGCTTGTTGGAGAACATCCCTACGCCCTCTGGCACTGGATAAGCAAGGTTCCTATCCACCTCTGCCCTCACCATGAGCTTGCTTGCAAACCAGGGAGCCTTTCTCCAGGAGCTTGTTGGGAGCTCAAGGATTCTCTGTGCACAAATGTCCGTGTGGAGAGAGCGATCATAAAGGACACCGTTCGGGAAGCCCGAGCTAGGAGCCAGGCCACTATCTGGCTTATTCCCCCTCATTGAAATTAATCTTTTTTATCGAAAGGAGGAAATGAAATCTCAGAGAGTATCAGTGACTTGCCAGGTCAGGAAGTGGCATGCTGGCTGTGAACCCGAGTGCCTGACACCAACACCCACGCACGCAGAACGGGCCGGCTCCCGAAATGCCCCCTTCACACAGGGCACCTGTGGGCAATCTTGCTCCTGACTTCTGAGCCACGTGTCTCCTCTTTCTCTCCGAGTGCCCATCAACTAGGAATTCCCTCCCCAGACCGCCAGGGGGCGCAACACCTGAACTATATTACCTGTTCCCTCAGCACACACTTCTTGCTAATAAACAGCACCAGGCCCTCCGCACTGCAGCACCACCATCACTCTGCAGAGGAACACATGAAGTCCTTCTTCTGAAAGCAAGTCTCAGGGAAACAGCTGGGAAATTCCCACCAAATTCAAATCACTATCGGGGTGTCAAGTAGCCACGGGCTGCATTTGAGGGAAGGGAAGATGTCAGCCTGATCTAGGGAGGACCTTGCGAAGATTCAGAGCCAAGGCCCTGCAGGGAGCTGTCACGGGTGGCGAGTGTCCTGTCAGTAGCCCTGGGCAAGCCAAGACTGATGTTCCCTGTGGGGAGGCAGGGGGCAGGGCTGCTCCGGGCGTGTGTGGTCCGCACAGTGGGGCATCTGTGAAGCGTTCCCAGGACTCGGGCACACCTTCCATGTAAGTGCAGCATATGAAAGCGTCCAGCTTTCAGAATTGCTCCTCCACGTATGAAGGTGATTTGACGTGTTGAAGGGAAAAATGGGTGTCACATATAGTGTCCTTTTACATTTTATCTTAGCGATTCTTTTTACTGACCAGGGTTAAAACTGTGGCCGAAAATACAAATAGGTCTTTCCAGGGTGTTTTAGACGCCAGTCCCGTGTAGAAGTCAAACAAGAGGGGTGTGGGATTCCATCCCCTCTGGGTACTTTTCCAGGCTCTCATCACCGAGGACTGAGTTTGGCAGGGGCCCCCAGAGAAGGAAAATGAGAAATGGACAACGTTCTCTGCAATCCATACTCGTAAGGGGAATAGAGGGAGTGTGTCCTCTGTGTGTCCAGTGCCCTATGTCATCTGGCGAGGCTTTCATTTGGAGCTGAGAAACTGAAGCTCAACTTAACCTAAGGGGCTAAGACGCTCCGTGTGCGTGTGTTTTGGGGGGTGGGGGGGTACTCTTTGGTCCAGAGCCGAGGTCTCTGCACGTCCAGTCCAGTTCCCCACGCCAGCCCTGATGGGCACGGCGTCTCTTTGTTCAAGACAGACAAAGGAAGACAGAGCCAGAATAAAGTCAACAACTTTTATTACAACTCACATATTTCACAGAAAAAGGAATGTAGCGTCAGGTCCGCTTGTATGAAAAACGGTAAAATGCAGGTTTGTCCTGGTTGCTCTGTTGACACCCGGGGCAGGCTCTCCGCGACATCAGGCACAGCAGCTGCACTTGTCCGAGGCCCCTTTGCAGACGCAGCCCTGGGCACACTTGGCGCAGCCCACGGGGC
The DNA here is from genome assembly GCF_949752795.1 of Hyperoodon ampullatus. Classification (NCBI taxonomy): domain Eukaryota; kingdom Metazoa; phylum Chordata; class Mammalia; order Artiodactyla; family Ziphiidae; genus Hyperoodon; species Hyperoodon ampullatus. The sequence goes on along the minus strand of NC_136931.1, from coordinate 29,554,081 downwards.
AGCAGGAGCAGCAGCCTGGGGAGGCAAGGGCAGCGTGCAGTCGGACCACGCGTTGTCCGCAACCACCCTTCCCAACAGCAGGCCTGGCCCCAGCCGCCCTCAGGCCCAGACCCTGAGTTTACGATGGTGTCCTCTGTCCTGAGATAATTGCTCTCAGGCACTAGGTTCAGGTTGCCTGCCCCATCTGTGCCCGGGACAGGGCACAGCGCCTTGGAGAGACACTGAGCAGGGCCTCTGGGGACAAGACAAAGCCAGCCCCCAGCACCACCAGTGATGTGAGCCACGTCCTCAGGATCAAAGTGGAGGCAAACCCCTCACAGAGCAGCTCCCGCTCGGGATAGGGAGGCTCTGGGCTGCTTCGACAGGAAGGGGCTGCACCAGGTCCGAGAAGCCACACAGGGTCACTCGTTCATGTCCCTACAGTGCTTCAGTGCCTGGGAGGATTCAGAAGCGTGACTCAGGAGGGAGGAGGACTAGTTCTAGTGACAGGTCTGAGGTTGTTTGTTGGTGACCCGTCTGGGCCTCAGTCTCCCTGTTCTCTAGTGCGCGCCTGGGTCTCGGTCATGTCGAAGGCGATTCCAGCTCTGACTGGGAATCCCTTCCTGGTGAGGGGGGTGCCGGGAAGTTTGGTCACTGTCCTGCTCCTGCCTGCTGAGCTCTGGGCTCCCTCCTCGCACTCAGCCCACACCCCGCATTGCCAGAGAAGGCCCCGCACACTCACTCTTCTTGCAGGAGGTGCATCTGCAGGCCTTGCAGGTGCAGGAGCCAGCGCAGCTGCAGGAGCCGCCTGCCAGGAAGGGAAAGGCCAGCAGTGAGCAGGGAGAGGGATGCAGGAGCTACAGCAGACGGTCAGCAATGCCTCCCTGAGCCCTCCTCCTCCGTCAGGACGCGGCCCTGGGAGCTCGTGTCCACTCAGGCGGATAGAGAAGCCCCAGCTCGTGTCTTCTGGTCCAAGGAGAGTAGGTCCCCTCCTGATGGGACTCCACAGGGAAGGTCCCAGGCTCCAGACCCAGCCCAGGCTGACTGGGGCCGGGGGCCAGGGCCCATGGCGTGAACCCCAAAGAGGCAGTGTCCCCTCCTCCCATCAAGTCCTGGCAGCTCCGAGGCCTCCTCCAAACCCTGGGTCTAGCAATTCCGTGACCTGCTGGGTGACCTCAACAAAGGCAGTCTTGAGCCTCTGTACCCCCCATTCAAAAATAGAGGCTGGAAATCTCTGGCGATCTAGTGGTTACGGGACAGCGCTCTCACTTCCTAGTGTCTGGGTTCCGTCCCCGGTCAGGGAACTAAGCTCCCACAAGCTGAGTGGTACAGCCAAAAAACAAAAAACAAAAAATAGATTAAAAAAATGCTGTCGCTGCCCTGGCTGGGAAGAAAGCACTGGGTGAACCGTGGCCGTCCACTTGTGCTCAAATTGAAACTTCTTCCTCATCTAACCCCAGGGACACTGTGTCCTGGGCTGAGAAGCGGGCATCCAAGGCCCAGAGCCAGGGGTTCCTTACCAGTGGGGCAGGAGCAGTTGGGGTCCATTTGGAGCCAAGGCGAGGCCGGGGGTAGAAAGCAAGCGGCCAAGAGGCCCGTGAGCTGGTGGGAGGCGTGTCGAGCCTAGGAGCCTGCTTGCAGTGTTTGTACCCAGAGGAGGCGGCCCGGGCGCAGAGGTCCCACCCCCTCCTTGCACCCGCCCCGCGGATCTGCGCCCGCCCCGCCCGCAGCGCCGGGGGCCCGGCCGTGAGCAACCCCTGGGGCCGAGACAGGATTCTCCCAGTGTACGTGGGTCCGCTCTGCGCACGGAGAGCCGTATTTGGTGCCTGCTCGCCGGTAGGGACTGTTTGCCAGGAGGTGCGCGGTGTCCTAGCCTCCCTGTCCGCCCCTCCCGATTTTCCCGAGGGCGGCAGCCACCTTGTTCCGGGATTTTCCAGCAAGCCAGCCTCTGTATCCTCGCTGTCTTCCCCACCACCGGCCCCCGCGCTGTTGTCTTCAGGTTCCCCCTTTCCGGAGCCCGTGTGCAACCCTAGTCTCGCGCTCCCGTCCCAGGCATGGCTGGATCCTGGGAGTTGTGTGCAGAGAGCGGCGGTGGATGTGACCTTCACCACCAATCCTCCGACTCCCTCTTCCCCCACCATTTCCTGTCCTGGTCCCCACGATGGTCCTTAGGCAGCGTTTCTCTAACGTTTCTCCGTAAGAGCACCGCGACCAACTCAGGCCTCTGCCTCCCATCCTTCCTTCTTTTCTGCACTACTGAATGGATGGATGGGCACACTTGTCCCTGTGCTCCTGGCCTAAACTTGGCAGGGGATTTCCTGATCCTAGCCAGTCCACCCTGCACCAGGATGGAGGTTCCCAAAGGATGAGATCCCACCCCGTGGAAGGGATCATTGTAAGTGATGGGCAGACCTGGCATTAAATAGCAAAGCATGACAAGTGGTTATTTCCCTTTCAGTATTCAGCAGTGGGAAGGGCACTGAGCAGGCAGTCACATCCCTCTGCATAGCTCTGTGACCTCTCTGGACTTTAGTCTCCCATCTCTGCAGCCAGAAGCACAACTAGACTGTCTGAAAGGACACTTCCAGCTCTGAGTAATGATAGGCAGGACTCAGCCTTCAGTGACCTCCTAATCAGCGACCTTTGGCAAGGAGGTGAGACAGCCTTGCTATAGCTTCAGACCTCTGAATATGATCTGTGTGCCCTTAGGCAGGTTGCTGAAACTCTGGGTAGCTGGCGCAATCATTCCAGCCCCTGCAGGTTCACTGTGTTACTGGTTCAATATAGATCAAGTGATAGGAAGGGTGGGCATTGATTTTGTGTTTCTCCAAATGGTGTGGCAGCATTTTATCCTGGGGGGGTGGGGGGCTATTGCAGGGCATCCACACTCCCCCTGCCAGTGGATCAGTAAATTTGCAATCAAACCTTAACCTCCAGCCTGGAGTGATGCTTGCAAAACCATGAGCCTTTCCCCAAGAGCTTGTTGGAATTCAGCAAGATTGTGTCCCAGTAAAGTCACTGTGAACAGAAGCATCCTAATAGACAGAGTTTATTAAGCCCTAGTGAGGAGCTAGGCCACTCTCAATACCACACAGGGATATCATCTCCTTTTTATAGGAAATGGAGACTTAGAGAGGTCGAGCGACTCATTTAGGATACGCGGCTGGTAAGGGCCACTGTGGTCTGTGAACCAAGACTGCCTGACACCAGCACCCACGCACCCAGCACAGGCTGGCTCCTGAAATCCCCTCTTCACACAGGACACCTGTGGGTGAGTGTGGTCCTGACACTTGGGCCACGTGACTCGTCTTTCTCTTTGACTTTCCATCAAATAGCAAATCCCTCCAGAAGTTGTCAGGAGGACCAGCTCTCGCCATTATTTACAGGTCACTCAGCGCCTCACTCCTTCCTAGTAAATACCACCACCACGTTGTAAATGCAGAATCTGACACTACCCTGCACAGGCAGACATGAAGTCCTTCATCTGGAACCAATTTCCAGGTACTCTGCCTCTTGTTGGGAAGTGGCTGGGCATTACCTACAAATTCCTAGTCACTTTGTGGTTTCCAGTAGCCAAGGGCTGGATTTTGAAGGCAGCGTTCAGCCTGACCTAAAGGAACTTCCAAAGATTCAGAGCCAACTCACCACAGGGAGCTCTCAGGGGTAGCAGGTGTCCTCTCACTGGCACTGGGCCAGCCGAGACGGATGTTCCCTGTGGGGATGGTGGGAAGAGCTACTTCAGGTGTGGGTGATCCACACAGTGGGGCGTTTGAAAGTGTTTTCCGTGTTCAACATACTCCTTTGATGAACTCATGGTTTTTTTTTAATAATTGAAGTGTAGCTGATTTACAATATTGTGTTAGTTTCAGGTGAACAAACATGTTTTTACTTTTTAAATTTTTCCTGTACTACTCTGATCCTCATACATTTATTCAAATTTATTGAATCAACAATTGGGTTTTGTATTTTGTGTCCTTTGAAATTTTTCTTAGTAGTTCACTTAATTTTATTTTACCAAAGTTTAGGTTTGTGACGTTAGAAAATAAAAACCACAGCTAGAAAATTCACACATCTTTCAGTGCGGGGAGTTTGAGACTTCCAGGTAGGGATTCAGGTAACTGGAGGTGTGATTCCAGCTTCTTTAGAGTCTATGAAGCCTAAAATCTATGAGGACGTGAAGTTAGCCAGGGAAATCAGAGGATGGGAAATGAGGCATGGAGAAGTCACCAACCCTTGCCATGCCACGAACCCTTGCCATGAGAATGGAGGGGACCTTGTATCTGCTCAACACCCTTAGAGCATCTGGTCTAATGCTCTTCCATTTTACGGAAGATGAACCCAGTGAGGGAGTGTGGCTTGTCTTAGGCACTCAGTTTGTGAGGGACTCACATTTTGTTCCAGTACCCAAGTCTCTGCACTTCTCATCCAGTCTCCTACACCAGCCCTGGTGTAGGGCAGGAGCCCTTATTCCCAATGCACAGAAAAAAGAGCCGAGTCGGAAGAGTGTCAACAGCTTTTATTACAACTCACATATTTCATAGGAAAGGGAATGTAGCAATCAAGTCAGAGTTGTATAAAAACACAGGTCGGCCCGTGGTCCTCCATTGACACCTGGGGCAGGCTCTCCGCGACATCAGGCACAGCAGCTGCACTTGTCCGAGGCCCCTTTGCAGACGCAGCCCTGGGCACACTTGGCGCAGCCCACGGGGCAGCAGGAGCAGCAGCCTGGGGAGGCAAGGGCAGCGTGCAGTCGGACCACGCGTTGTCCACAACCACCCTTCCCAACACCAGGCCTGGCCCCAGCCGCCCTCAGGCCCAGACCCTGAGTTTACGATGGTGTCCTCTGTCCTGAGATAATTGCTCTCAGGCACTAGGTTCAGGTTGCCTGCCCCATCTGTGCCCAGGACAGGGCACAGCGCCTTGGACAGACAGTGAGCAGGGCCTCTGGGGCAAGAGAAAGCCGGCCCCCAGCACCACCAGTGATGTGAGCCACGTCCTCAGGATCAAAGTGGAGGCAAACCCCTCACAGAGTAGCTCCCGCTCGGGATAGGGAAGCTCTGGGTTGCTTCGACAGGAAGGGGCTGCACCAGGTCCGAGAAGCCACACAGGGTCACTCGCTCATGTCCCTACAGTGCTTCAGTCCCTGGGAGGATTCAGAAGCGGGCCTCAGGAGGCAGGAGGACTAGTTCTAGTGACAGGTCTGAGGTTGTTTGTTGGTGACCCGTCTGGGCCTCAGTCTCCCTGTTCTCTAGTGCGCGCCTGGGTCTCGGTCACGTCGAAGGCGATTCCAGCTCTGATTGGGAATCCCTTTCTGGTGAGGAGGGTGCCGGGAAGTTTGGTCTCTCTCCTGCTCCTGCCTGCTGAGCTCTGGGCTCCCTCCTCGCACTCAGCCCACACCCCGCATTCCCAGAGAAGGCCCCGCACACTCACTCTTCTTGCAGGACGTGCATCTGCAGGCCTTGCAGGTGCAGGAGCCAGCGCAGCTGCAGGAGCCGCCTGCCAGGAAGGGAAAGGCCAGCAGTGAGCAGGGAGAGGGATGCAGGAGCTACAGCAGACGGTCAGCAATGCCTCCCTGAGCCCTCCTCCGTCAGGACCCAGTCCTGGGAGCTCGTGTCCACTCAGGCGGATAGAGAAGCCCCAGCTCGTCTCTTCTGGTCCAAGGAGAGTAGGTCCCCTCCTGATGGGACTCCACAGGGAAGGTCCCAGGCTCCAGACCCAGCCCAGGGTGACTGGGGCCGGGGGCCAGGGCCCATGGCCTGAACCCCAAAGAGGCAGTGTCCCCTCCTCCCATCCAGTCCTGGCAGCTCCGAGGCCTCCTCCAAACACTGGGTCCCGGTCTAGCAATCCCCTGACCAGCTGGGTGACCTCAATCAGGACAGCCTGGAGCCCCCGTGACCTCAGTGTTAACAGAGAGGCAAAGGGAGACTGACCTGCTCCCAGGGGCCTGGCTCCCAAGAAAGCCCCGGACCCGTGACAGGAGTCCTCCTGAGCTCAAACTCAAAACCCTCCCTTGTCGTCCTGTGCCTGGGAAGGGGGCATCCTAAGGCTCAAAGCCAGGGCTCCCTTACCAGTGGGGCAGGAGCACTTGGGGTCCATCTGGAGGAGAAGTGAGGCCCGAGGTCCAAAGCAAGGGGCGAAGCGGCTGCACGGGTCCGGTGGGGGCCGTGTGGGAGCGAGGAGCCCGGGGGCTCAGTTATAGGCCGAGGAGGCGGCCCGGGCGCAGAGGCCCCGCCCCCGCCTTGCACGCGCCCCGCGGGTCCGCGCCCGCGCCCGCGCCCGCGCCCGCGCCCACGCCCGCGCCGTCCGCAGCGCCCTCAGCGCCCTGGGCCGGGCTGTGAGCAACAGGCGGGGCCGAGCGCACGATTCCACTTCGGTGCCGGCTGGAGCGGAGGAACCGGGTGCCGTGCGGTAAGCGGTGTCCCAGCCCCCTGGCCGCCCCTTCCCAATGTGCCCGACGGGAGCAGCCACCCTGTTGGCGGGTTGTGCAGGAATCCAGCTCCCGCGTCCTCCGGTCTTCCCCGCCCCGGGCCCCGCGCCGCCGGCCTGCGGGTCGCCGTTTCCTGCAGCCTGAGAACAGCCCCCGCCTCCCGCTCGTGTCCCTGGCTTGGCTGGAGCCGGGGAGCGGTGTCAGAGACGGCAGGCGTATGTGACCCTCACCACCGTTTCGCCCAGCCCATGTGTCCCCAGGCGTTGCCAGCCCCGGTCCCCACCACGGTCCTTTGGAAGCACGTTTCCGGTACCGTCTCCTGGAACGGCAGCGCGGTGAACATTGCCTTCAGCCGCTAGTCCTCCTCACTTGTGTTTTCCTTTCCTGGAGGGATCATGGCTCATTTCGGCGGGGGCTTCTTTGCCTAAACTTTCCAGGGGGGCTCCTCACTGTAGCCGGTCCACCCCACGCCAGGGTGGAGGTTCCCTAATCATGGGATGCTCCCCAGGGACGGCGTCATTGTAGGTGATAGGCAGCCCTGGCGTTAAATAACAAAGCGAGACAAGTGGATAGTTCCCTTTGAGTAGTCCCGACAGTTACTCACCGTGGAGTCCAGGCCAAGCCTTGTTAATCACTTTTGCTCTTTGAACTGTCACACCAACCGGGAAGGGAGATCCTAGTCAGGAGCCCGTTTCCCAAAGGCCAAAGTACCTACAGTACAAGGAGGCTCCGGAGGCAGGCACACGGTGCTGGGGAGTGGTGCCCTGCTTCTGTGCTTTTGTCGCTTCGCAGCTGAGAGAGGGAGTCAGTGAGAAAGCTCCCCTTTGGCGCAGAGCTGTGTCCTCAGCCCGTCTCTACCATGTCCAGCTCAATCCTGGGGGCGACCAGAGTGACAGAATAGGAATGGATTTATGACTTTGTGGCTACCTTCTGACTCTCTCCTTCAGTAGTGCTCAAGAGGTTTCTTTTGGTATAACGTATTTCGGAAAATCGCTGAAAAGAGAATGGTAAGGAAATCCTGATGCAGGTGACAGCAGAAATGGCAGGATCCTTCTGTATGTGTTAGGAGGACACCGACTGTGTTACTCACGGCTTTCTACCTGTAGTGTCAACGGCTCTTTGCGTGAAGGCAGGATAACCCTCTCAGGGGAACTGGTGCCAGGCTCACAGGGTTGATGAGGACGGCCCAGAGCACAGAGCTAAACACACCATCCTTGCTTGCGTGTCTGGAAGGAGGACAATGTCTCCTAGGCTAATGATAACAAATAAATAAAGAGATAAATAAATGAATCGGTGGTACGATAGATTACTCCCTGAGTGCCCAGTATGTTCTGACCTTCTTTGCATGTATTCAATTCTGTAATCCCGAGAGCCAGACACTGTTATTTTGCCCTTTAGAGCAGAGGAGACTGAGCCAGAGAGAGGTTATGTCACAGGGCTATGTGTGACACAGATGGGACTGGCCCTCCTGCAGGCTGACTGCAGCCCCCCGCCCAACCGGACACCATGTCATCCCATGAAAGGTGAGAACACTGAACACCTGGCACAGAGGCAGCAGTGGGAAAGCCCTGAGCTGGCAGTCAGAGCCCTCTGCACAGCTCTGTGACCTCTGTGGGCTTCAGCCTCCCACCTCTGCAGCCAGGAGCACAGCTGGACTGTCTCCGAAGACCCTTGCAGCCCTGAAAAAGGAGAGGCCGGATTCAGCCTCCAGTGATGTCATAACCGGCCCCATGTGGCCGGGAGGTGAGACAGCTGTGGTGTAGGTGTAGTCCTCTGAGTATAGGCTGTGTGCCCTTGGGTAAGTTGCTTAACCTCTCTGCAATTGGCACCATCACTCCAGACCTTGCAGGTTCACTGAGTCTGTGCAAATGCTGTGGCGGTGACTCGTTCCATGGGGCTTGTTGGAGAACATCCCTACGCCCTCTGGCACTGGATAAGCAAGGTTCCTATCCACCTCTGCCCTCACCATGAGCTTGCTTGCAAACCAGGGAGCCTTTCTCCAGGAGCTTGTTGGGAGCTCAAGGATTCTCTGTGCACAAATGTCCGTGTGGAGAGAGCGATCATAAAGGACACCGTTCGGGAAGCCCGAGCTAGGAGCCAGGCCACTATCTGGCTTATTCCCCCTCATTGAAATTAATCTTTTTTATCGAAAGGAGGAAATGAAATCTCAGAGAGTATCAGTGACTTGCCAGGTCAGGAAGTGGCATGCTGGCTGTGAACCCGAGTGCCTGACACCAACACCCACGCACGCAGAACGGGCCGGCTCCCGAAATGCCCCCTTCACACAGGGCACCTGTGGGCAATCTTGCTCCTGACTTCTGAGCCACGTGTCTCCTCTTTCTCTCCGAGTGCCCATCAACTAGGAATTCCCTCCCCAGACCGCCAGGGGGCGCAACACCTGAACTATATTACCTGTTCCCTCAGCACACACTTCTTGCTAATAAACAGCACCAGGCCCTCCGCACTGCAGCACCACCATCACTCTGCAGAGGAACACATGAAGTCCTTCTTCTGAAAGCAAGTCTCAGGGAAACAGCTGGGAAATTCCCACCAAATTCAAATCACTATCGGGGTGTCAAGTAGCCACGGGCTGCATTTGAGGGAAGGGAAGATGTCAGCCTGATCTAGGGAGGACCTTGCGAAGATTCAGAGCCAAGGCCCTGCAGGGAGCTGTCACGGGTGGCGAGTGTCCTGTCAGTAGCCCTGGGCAAGCCAAGACTGATGTTCCCTGTGGGGAGGCAGGGGGCAGGGCTGCTCCGGGCGTGTGTGGTCCGCACAGTGGGGCATCTGTGAAGCGTTCCCAGGACTCGGGCACACCTTCCATGTAAGTGCAGCATATGAAAGCGTCCAGCTTTCAGAATTGCTCCTCCACGTATGAAGGTGATTTGACGTGTTGAAGGGAAAAATGGGTGTCACATATAGTGTCCTTTTACATTTTATCTTAGCGATTCTTTTTACTGACCAGGGTTAAAACTGTGGCCGAAAATACAAATAGGTCTTTCCAGGGTGTTTTAGACGCCAGTCCCGTGTAGAAGTCAAACAAGAGGGGTGTGGGATTCCATCCCCTCTGGGTACTTTTCCAGGCTCTCATCACCGAGGACTGAGTTTGGCAGGGGCCCCCAGAGAAGGAAAATGAGAAATGGACAACGTTCTCTGCAATCCATACTCGTAAGGGGAATAGAGGGAGTGTGTCCTCTGTGTGTCCAGTGCCCTATGTCATCTGGCGAGGCTTTCATTTGGAGCTGAGAAACTGAAGCTCAACTTAACCTAAGGGGCTAAGACGCTCCGTGTGCGTGTGTTTTGGGGGGTGGGGGGGTACTCTTTGGTCCAGAGCCGAGGTCTCTGCACGTCCAGTCCAGTTCCCCACGCCAGCCCTGATGGGCACGGCGTCTCTTTGTTCAAGACAGACAAAGGAAGACAGAGCCAGAATAAAGTCAACAACTTTTATTACAACTCACATATTTCACAGAAAAAGGAATGTAGCGTCAGGTCCGCTTGTATGAAAAACGGTAAAATGCAGGTTTGTCCTGGTTGCTCTGTTGACACCCGGGGCAGGCTCTCCGCGACATCAGGCACAGCAGCTGCACTTGTCCGAGGCCCCTTTGCAGACGCAGCCCTGGGCACACTTGGCGCAGCCCACGGGGCAGCAGGAGCAGCAGCCTGGGGAGGCAAGGGCAGCGTGCAGTCGGACCACGCGTTGTCCGCAACCACCCTTCCCAACAGCAGGCCTGGCCCCAGCCGCCCTCAGGCCCAGACCCTGAGTTTACGATGGTGTCCTCTGTCCTGAGATAATTGCTCTCAGGCACTAGGTTCAGGTTGCCTGCCCCATCTGTGCCCGGGACAGGGCACAGCGCCTTGGAGAGACACTGAGCAGGGCCTCTGGGGACAAGACAAAGCCAGCCCCCAGCACCACCAGTGATGTGAGCCACGTCCTCAGGATCAAAGTGGAGGCAAACCCCTCACAGAGCAGCTCCCGCTCGGGATAGGGAGGCTCTGGGCTGCTTCGACAGGAAGGGGCTGCACCAGGTCCGAGAAGCCACACAGGGTCACTCGTTCATGTCCCTACAGTGCTTCAGTGCCTGGGAGGATTCAGAAGCGTGACTCAGGAGGGAGGGGGACTAGTTCTAGTGACAGGTCTGAGGTTGTTTGTTGGTGACCCGTCTGGGCCTCAGTCTCCCTGTTCTCTAGTGCGCGCCTGGGTCTCGGTCATGTCGAAGGCGATTCCAGCTCTGACTGGGAATCCCTTCCTGGTGAGGGGGGTGCCGGGAAGTTTGGTCACTGTCCTGCTCCTGCCTGCTGAGCTCTGGGCTCCCTCCTCGCACTCAGCCCACACCCCGCATTCCCAGAGAAGGCCCCGCACACTCACTCTTCTTGCAGGACGTGCATCTGCAGGCCTTGCAGGTGCAGGAGCCAGCGCAGCTGCAGGAGCCGCCTGCCAGGAAGGGAAAGGCCAGCAGTGAGCAGGGAGAGGGATGCAGGAGCTACAGCAGACGGTCAGCAATGCCTCCCTGAGCCCTCCTCCTCCGTCAGGACGCGGCCCTGGGAGCTCGTGTCCACTCAGGCGGATAGAGAAGCCCCAGCTCGTGTCTTCTGGTCCAAGGAGAGTAGGTCCCCTCCTGATGGGACTCCACAGGGAAGGTCCCAGGCTCCAGACCCAGCCCAGGCTGACTGGGGCCGGGGGCCAGGGCCCATGGCGTGAACCCCAAAGAGGCAGTGTCCCCTCCTCCCATCAAGTCCTGGCAGCTCCGAGGCCTCCTCCAAACCCTGGGTCTAGCAATTCCGTGACCTGCTGGGTGACCTCAACAAAGGCAGTCTTGAGCCTCTGTACCCCCCATTCAAAAATAGAGGCTGGAAATCTCTGGCGATCTAGTGGTTACGGGACAGCGCTCTCACTTCCTAGTGTCTGGGTTCCGTCCCCGGTCAGGGAACTAAGCTCCCACAAGCTGAGTGGTACAGCCAAAAAACAAAAAACAAAAAATAGATTAAAAAAATGCTGTCGCTGCCCTGGCTGGGAAGAAAGCACTGGGTGAACCGTGGCCGTCCACTTGTGCTCAAATTGAAACTTCTTCCTCATCTAACCCCAGGGACACTGTGTCCTGGGCTGAGAAGCGGGCATCCAAGGCCCAGAGCCAGGGGTTCCTTACCAGTGGGGCAGGAGCAGTTGGGGTCCATTTGGAGCCAAGGCGAGGCCGGGGGTAGAAAGCAAGCGGCCAAGAGGCCCGTGAGCTGGTGGGAGGCGTGTCGAGCCTAGGAGCCTGCTTGCAGTGTTTGTACCCAGAGGAGGCGGCCCGGGCGCAGAGGTCCCACCCCCTCCTTGCACCCGCCCCGCGGATCTGCGCCCGCCCCGCCCGCAGCGCCGGGGGCCCGGCCGTGAGCAACCCCTGGGGCCGAGACAGGATTCTCCCAGTGTACGTGGGTCCGCTCTGCGCACGGAGAGCCGTATTTGGTGCCTGCTCGCCGGTAGGGACTGTTTGCCAGGAGGTGCGCGGTGTCCTAGCCTCCCTGTCCGCCCCTCCCGATTTTCCCGAGGGCGGCAGCCACCTTGTTCCGGGATTTTCCAGCAAGCCAGCCTCTGTATCCTCGCTGTCTTCCCCACCACCGGCCCCCGCGCTGTTGTCTTCAGGTTCCCCCTTTCCGGAGCCCGTGTGCAACCCTAGTCTCGCGCTCCCGTCCCAGGCATGGCTGGATCCTGGGAGTTGTGTGCAGAGAGCGGCGGTGGATGTGACCTTCACCACCAATCCTCCGACTCCCTCTTCCCCCACCATTTCCTGTCCTGGTCCCCACGATGGTCCTTAGGCAGCGTTTCTCTAACGTTTCTCCGTAAGAGCACCGCGACCAACTCAGGCCTCTGCCTCCCATCCTTCCTTCTTTTCTGCACTACTGAATGGATGGATGGGCACACTTGTCCCTGTGCTCCTGGCCTAAACTTGGCAGGGGATTTCCTGATCCTAGCCAGTCCACCCTGCACCAGGATGGAGGTTCCCAAAGGATGAGATCCCACCCCGTGGAAGGGATCATTGTAAGTGATGGGCAGACCTGGCATTAAATAGCAAAGCATGACAAGTGGTTATTTCCCTTTCAGTATTCAGCAGTGGGAAGGGCACTGAGCAGGCAGTCACATCCCTCTGCATAGCTCTGTGACCTCTCTGGACTTTAGTCTCCCATCTCTGCAGCCAGAAGCACAACTAGACTGTCTGAAAGGACACTTCCAGCTCTGAGTAATGATAGGCAGGACTCAGCCTTCAGTGACCTCCTAATCAGCGACCTTTGGCAAGGAGGTGAGACAGCCTTGCTATAGCTTCAGACCTCTGAATATGATCTGTGTGCCCTTAGGCAGGTTGCTGAAACTCTGGGTAGCTGGCGCAATCATTCCAGCCCCTGCAGGTTCACTGTGTTACTGGTTCAATATAGATCAAGTGATAGGAAGGGTGGGCATTGATTTTGTGTTTCTCCAAATGGTGTGGCAGCATTTTATCCTGGGGGGGTGGGGGGCTATTGCAGGGCATCCACACTCCCCCTGCCAGTGGATCAGTAAATTTGCAATCAAACCTTAACCTCCAGCCTGGAGTGATGCTTGCAAAACCATGAGCCTTTCCCCAAGAGCTTGTTGGAATTCAGCAAGATTGTGTCCCAGTAAAGTCACTGTGAACAGAAGCATCCTAATAGACAGAGTTTATTAAGCCCTAGTGAGGAGCTAGGCCACTCTCAATACCACACAGGGATATCATCTCCTTTTTATAGGAAATGGAGACTTAGAGAGGTCGAGCGACTCATTTAGGATACGCGGCTGGTAAGGGCCACTGTGGTCTGTGAACCAAGACTGCCTGACACCAGCACCCACGCACCCAGCACAGGCTGGCTCCTGAAATCCCCTCTTCACACAGGACACCTGTGGGTGAGTGTGGTCCTGACACTTGGGCCACGTGACTCGTCTTTCTCTTTGACTTTCCATCAAATAGCAAATCCCTCCAGAAGTTGTCAGGAGGACCAGCTCTCGCCATTATTTACAGGTCACTCAGCGCCTCACTCCTTCCTAGTAAATACCACCACCACGTTGTAAATGCAGAATCTGACACTACCCTGCACAGGCAGACATGAAGTCCTTCATCTGGAACCAATTTCCAGGTACTCTGCCTCTTGTTGGGAAGTGGCTGGGCATTACCTACAAATTCCTAGTCACTTTGTGGTTTCCAGTAGCCAAGGGCTGGATTTTGAAGGCAGCGTTCAGCCTGACCTAAAGGAACTTCCAAAGATTCAGAGCCAACTCACCACAGGGAGCTCTCAGGGGTAGCAGGTGTCCTCTCACTGGCACTGGGCCAGCCGAGACGGATGTTCCCTGTGGGGATGGTGGGAAGAGCTACTTCAGGTGTGGGTGATCCACACAGTGGGGCGTTTGAAAGTGTTTTCCGTGTTCAACATACTCCTTTGATGAACTCATGGTTTTTTTTTAATAATTGAAGTGTAGCTGATTTACAATATTGTGTTAGTTTCAGGTGAACAAACATGTTTTTACTTTTTAAATTTTTCCTGTACTACTCTGATCCTCATACATTTATTCAAATTTATTGAATCAACAATTGGGTTTTGTATTTTGTGTCCTTTGAAATTTTTCTTAGTAGTTCACTTAATTTTATTTTACCAAAGTTTAGGTTTGTGACGTTAGAAAATAAAAACCACAGCTAGAAAATTCACACATCTTTCAGTGCGGGGAGTTTGAGACTTCCAGGTAGGGATTCAGGTAACTGGAGGTGTGATTCCAGCTTCTTTAGAGTCTATGAAGCCTAAAATCTATGAGGACGTGAAGTTAGCCAGGGAAATCAGAGGATGGGAAATGAGGCATGGAGAAGTCACCAACCCTTGCCATGCCACGAACCCTTGCCATGAGAATGGAGGGGACCTTGTATCTGCTCAACACCCTTAGAGCATCTGGTCTAATGCTCTTCCATTTTACGGAAGATGAACCCAGTGAGGGAGTGTGGCTTGTCTTAGGCACTCAGTTTGTGAGGGACTCACATTTTGTTCCAGTACCCAAGTCTCTGCACTTCTCATCCAGTCTCCTACACCAGCCCTGGTGTAGGGCAGGAGCCCTTATTCCCAATGCACAGAAAAAAGAGCCGAGTCGGAAGAGTGTCAACAGCTTTTATTACAACTCACATATTTCATAGGAAAGGGAATGTAGCAATCAAGTCAGAGTTGTATAAAAACACAGGTCGGCCCGTGGTCCTCCATTGACACCTGGGGCAGGCTCTCCGCGACATCAGGCACAGCAGCTGCACTTGTCCGAGGCCCCTTTGCAGACGCAGCCCTGGGCACACTTGGCGCAGCCCACGGGGCAGCAGGAGCAGCAGCCTGGGGAGGCAAGGGCAGCGTGCAGTCGGACCACGCGTTGTCCACAACCACCCTTCCCAACACCAGGCCTGGCCCCAGCCGCCCTCAGGCCCAGACCCTGAGTTTACGATGGTGTCCTCTGTCCTGAGATAATTGCTCTCAGGCACTAGGTTCAGGTTGCCTGCCCCATCTGTGCCCAGGACAGGGCACAGCGCCTTGGACAGACAGTGAGCAGGGCCTCTGGGGCAAGAGAAAGCCGGCCCCCAGCACCACCAGTGATGTGAGCCACGTCCTCAGGATCAAAGTGGAGGCAAACCCCTCACAGAGTAGCTCCCGCTCGGGATAGGGAAGCTCTGGGTTGCTTCGACAGGAAGGGGCTGCACCAGGTCCGAGAAGCCACACAGGGTCACTCGCTCATGTCCCTACAGTGCTTCAGTCCCTGGGAGGATTCAGAAGCGGGCCTCAGGAGGCAGGAGGACTAGTTCTAGTGACAGGTCTGAGGTTGTTTGTTGGTGACCCGTCTGGGCCTCAGTCTCCCTGTTCTCTAGTGCGCGCCTGGGTCTCGGTCACGTCGAAGGCGATTCCAGCTCTGATTGGGAATCCCTTTCTGGTGAGGAGGGTGCCGGGAAGTTTGGTCTCTCTCCTGCTCCTGCCTGCTGAGCTCTGGGCTCCCTCCTCGCACTCAGCCCACACCCCGCATTCCCAGAGAAGGCCCCGCACACTCACTCTTCTTGCAGGACGTGCATCTGCAGGCCTTGCAGGTGCAGGAGCCAGCGCAGCTGCAGGAGCCGCCTGCCAGGAAGGGAAAGGCCAGCAGTGAGCAGGGAGAGGGATGCAGGAGCTACAGCAGACGGTCAGCAATGCCTCCCTGAGCCCTCCTCCGTCAGGACCCAGTCCTGGGAGCTCGTGTCCACTCAGGCGGATAGAGAAGCCCCAGCTCGTCTCTTCTGGTCCAAGGAGAGTAGGTCCCCTCCTGATGGGACTCCACAGGGAAGGTCCCAGGCTCCAGACCCAGCCCAGGGTGACTGGGGCCGGGGGCCAGGGCCCATGGCCTGAACCCCAAAGAGGCAGTGTCCCCTCCTCCCATCCAGTCCTGGCAGCTCCGAGGCCTCCTCCAAACACTGGGTCCCGGTCTAGCAATCCCCTGACCAGCTGGGTGACCTCAATCAGGACAGCCTGGAGCCCCCGTGACCTCAGTGTTAACAGAGAGGCAAAGGGAGACTGACCTGCTCCCAGGGGCCTGGCTCCCAAGAAAGCCCCGGACCCGTGACAGGAGTCCTCCTGAGCTCAAACTCAAAACCCTCCCTTGTCGTCCTGTGCCTGGGAAGGGGGCATCCTAAGGCTCAAAGCCAGGGCTCCCTTACCAGTGGGGCAGGAGCACTTGGGGTCCATCTGGAGGAGAAGTGAGGCCCGAGGTCCAAAGCAAGGGGCGAAGCGGCTGCACGGGTCCGGTGGGGGCCGTGTGGGAGCGAGGAGCCCGGGGGCTCAGTTATAGGCCGAGGAGGCGGCCCGGGCGCAGAGGCCCCGCCCCCGCCTTGCACGCGCCCCGCGGGTCCGCGCCCGCGCCCGCGCCCGCGCCCGCGCCCACGCCCGCGCCGTCCGCAGCGCCCTCAGCGCCCTGGGCCGGGCTGTGAGCAACAGGCGGGGCCGAGCGCACGATTCCACTTCGGTGCCGGCTGGAGCGGAGGAACCGGGTGCCGTGCGGTAAGCGGTGTCCCAGCCCCCTGGCCGCCCCT
Source organism: Hyperoodon ampullatus (assembly GCF_949752795.1). Taxonomy (NCBI): domain Eukaryota; kingdom Metazoa; phylum Chordata; class Mammalia; order Artiodactyla; family Ziphiidae; genus Hyperoodon; species Hyperoodon ampullatus. The sequence continues at coordinate 29,537,611 of NC_136931.1, read as the reverse complement.
TCCCAATGTGCCCGACGGGAGCAGCCACCCTGTTGGCGGGTTGTGCAGGAATCCAGCTCCCGCGTCCTCCGGTCTTCCCCGCCCCGGGCCCCGCGCCGCCGGCCTGCGGGTCGCCGTTTCCTGCAGCCTGAGAACAGCCCCCGCCTCCCGCTCGTGTCCCTGGCTTGGCTGGAGCCGGGGAGCGGTGTCAGAGACGGCAGGCGTATGTGACCCTCACCACCGTTTCGCCCAGCCCATGTGTCCCCAGGCGTTGCCAGCCCCGGTCCCCACCACGGTCCTTTGGAAGCACGTTTCCGGTACCGTCTCCTGGAACGGCAGCGCGGTGAACATTGCCTTCAGCCGCTAGTCCTCCTCA